>NC_083227.1:139002954-140202954 GCF_032191835.1 Heteronotia binoei
GCCTCCCCCTTCCACCATTACTTGTACTAAAATACCTGCTTTTCTTTGTTATGGTGTTGAAACTGCAGCCCATTCCAACTTTCAAGGCAAAATGAGGTAAAATTTAATTTTTGTATAGCTACAGCAGGGATTTATTAATTTCACTCTTAAAGACATTAAATATATATTCACTCCACAAAGCCAAGCAGAGAAAGGATTACCTATCAGGAATTCTGCAGTGGGGCAAGGGCCAGGTGTCTGGTTTGATTTCTATCAACAGCATTTGTGGGCACTTTAAACTGGGAGAAATTCTTCTAGCATCACTATCTCTTTGAAGATGATCCATTGTGTGGGGGCTACATTTTAAGCCATCAGTGCTGAATCTACTTGTATAGTGTTAACATTTCAATATTATGGATGGATACCATCCATTAAGCTTTCCAGCCAGTATTCAGTTAAATTCTACAATACATTCAGTTAAGTTCTACAAACATCTTGTTTGTTTTGGGGGTGATTCTTTCTGCACAGGCTTCTTCACAACTCTCCCCCTTACAATTTCTGAACGAAGTATTTTCCAGAGTTTTCTATGAGGCATCAGCACATTATTTAAATTGTCATATTTCATGCAAAAATAGTATATTCTTTTGAAGTGTACATTCATTTTATTTACATAGAGATCACAGATTTGTGCTTTTCACACATGGAAAACTGAGGATCATCATATCAAGTTAATTTTCATTCTTAGAAAACTGTTAGAGCTATTATCGGATATATGCAATAAAAATAAAGTCCAAGGCATGAAAAAGAAACTTTACTGTTAATACTGGCAACAAGGTGCTGTAAAAATATTTACTCGGCAGAGAAACTGCTGTTTTTTTCATACAGAATATTGGGATAATTAATATTTCAGTATAGGATTATTCTTCAAACATGATTCATTCCTTAATGGTGATTTTAAAAAACCCCTCCCATACTTTTTGGCTCATTTGTATTTTAATGGGAAGACTATTCTTTTAGCAGAGCATTTTCATAATGTAAAGCTATGCAACATTCTCTTAATCTGTAGAAATGCTTGGATTTTGTTATAAAATGTCATAATTACATATTAGTCCTAGGGAAAGGTTATACATGTATGCTCGTCACTCAGTAGCTGCAAACTGAAGTGATGTCTTTGATGTATTGAAACAGTTACAACAGCTTTTAACATCACAGATTAAACTTCTGTATTGCCAAACATCATGTCATGGATGAAGTTCACACATGTAGAGCTTCTTCAGTTATCAGGATCCTGGAGCCACAAAAAGCTCAATAACTTTTTTCCCAATAATGCATATGTGATGAATGGGTGGGTACTTTTTTGAAATTTTAACAGCCGAAATTCTGATTTAAACTGGACTTGCATCAGTTTGGTTTCAGTGATGTTGATGCCATGTTGATTTGTTCTTTTTCATTATCATGTGGGATTTGGATCAGACTGTGAACCTTTAAATTGACTGCTGCTATGATTCTAAACATGTGCTGATTTACCTGCCTGCTGGCATAACTTCGCGGCTTGGTCCATTGTACCTGATTCCATTGGACAAGTTCATACTAACTGGTGTTCATTGCAACAACTTTTTATAATCTGGTGATTAGTGCTGGGACTAACACTTGGATCCTAAATATTCTACCCATCTTCAGTTATGTAACACTATGGTCTGCTGTATGCCATTTGTGTAAGAATGAATATATTCCATCCTATACATTTATTTTCTAGCGCAGGTAGTCTTAGGGTCAATTTAAATTCAAGTCTTTTGGTTTAACTCATTTGTGCCTTCCTAAGCATCCCTCTAACATGTTAAGCCTAAGTGTGTTTACCTAGAAAGATTATGCCTTTCACAGGATATGGGGAGCTATAAGGATTCATCTCATATAAAATTTAAAAGCCTAAAATTCATCCCTCAGGCCCTTTCCATGTTATCTTTCATGTAATGTTAACTACCTGCTCAAATATTCTTTAAACACTTAATAATCAATATCAGGAAAAGTAACTTTTAAATTGCTTTCATACCATTCCATGTCACTGAGTTAATAAGACTTCTAAGTATTTTCCATGTTTAGAAACAGACCAAGTGACAAGGAAGACAGTAATCCATCATGCCAATGATTCCTCACTTTGCCTTGTCACAAGAGCATCTTATACTGCTTAACATCTCTAGGTTGCTCCTTTTCCCTCTTGCAAACAACAGGACCCGGTTTATGAACAGCATAGAGAGTCAGTTAGAGGGGCTATAGTTACTGGTAACTGCCCTACATAGATTCAATAACTCCAATCCTCAAGATATAAAAAGTACAACTGGAAAAAAAAACACTTGTTAATTTAAGACAAAGGTCATGATCCAGCCAATGCTATGCCCTCTAAAGTCTTTTTAAGTCTAAAAGGAAATGTAAAAAAAATCTAACAAAACTTAATTTCAGTAGGAGTAATGTGAGCACATGATTACTTGCACAATGAAAACGGATAATAATAATATATATATATATACATGAAAATGGATTTGGAAATTTTTAACAATGGCTGGATCGTCTCCAACATGTTCCTACAGACTGCTTTAAAGAATTAAATGTTATTATCCAATGAGCTTCTGCACAGATTAAAACAAAACATTTTTTAAAACATGCCAATTATACAGGGATAACATGTTAGTTTAATTTGTGTGCCACTTTTCTCCATTATTTACATCTCTCAGAAATGTGCATTATAAATCATTCTTCCCCAGTATCTCATAAACCTTGTTTGGGGAAAAAAGCTTCCATATGATTTCCCATCCAAATATGGAAATTAGAATGTTCACTATCTGCTAGAAAACTACAGCTTGGCATTTGAGTGCCAATCTAGTTACTGGCCTTAGAGGAAAGGTAGAAAGAAGACACTAAACCAGATCCTCCTCCGTTGTTTTGCACTGATACTACAGAAAAGCTGAGCAATAGAAATTGAGATCTTCAGGTATGTAAGAATAAAATGAATCCTGTAATCCAACAGAATGAGGACCTTACAACCTTATCAACATTTGAATATATGGCATATAGACGACAATTGCACATGTATATATTTTTAGATATTTGGAAACTTTTCATAGATGCTTATCTGTAGACTCATCACCATTGTGGTTATATTATGTGATATTTTGTTTTTTTTTTGGAGGTTGCAATTTTTTAAAAAATGAAACTTTTACCAGCTGGGCAACTGACAAAAGATAGAAAAACTGAACACCCCCATTTTTAACCCACCAGAAATACTATATCAAATATAGCCTTGCAGCCTTTTTTTAACCCAAATTGTTTGGAACACATATTAATAAATTCAGCTTTATATAAAAACTTATTCATTCACTTAATCTTTTCTTGCTTTAATTCCTCAGTCAAACAGGGTATTCCAGGAAAAGTATGGGACCTTTGGCCCAATAGTTTTGTAGTCCTTTTACCTTAGAATTTGCAGTAGGCAAGTTCTATAAGAAAGGAAATGAATGTTTGTCTTCACTGCTCACTGAATTGATATAGCAGCAGCTCTATATAGGTAGGATATTTTATAGCATACTTATTACGTAGATGATTTCAGAAATGAATGCGGTTCTAGTGAAAGAAGTCCAAATCTGTCTGCTGCTTTAAGAGTGGGACCTTGAACAGCTAACCCAAATTCTCCCGATGGAGTAATGTGGTACAGCCACATGGGAGAAAAAATATGAACTAGTCCAACCACACCTCCTGGCACTGCTTCCTGGAAGCAACACACAAGAGTATGGTAGCATATATTTTAGCTGCCCTGTTACATGAAACTCCATCAGATGGCAGCAGCAGTCATTATGGTCATGAATTACTGCTTCTGCAGATTGTAGAAGATTTTAAAGTATTTGAACTGGGTGTGTGTCCCAATTGCAAACACAAAATGTCATGGCTATCCATTTGCACTTCTAGTAATACATTTACATAACCTCCTGCTTTGAAAAGTGTTTTATTCTCCTATATGCATATCCTTTTAAATCTTTATTTTACACCTATTTCAGAATAGCCAATAACTTAATTTATGCCCACATGGGAACATCCAAGCATCACATGAAGTCTTGAGCAAGTGGTTATTTCTGCATTGAAACCCTGAACATTTATTTAGGGGAATTCTGAGATGCTGTGGGGTTGAAATGGGTCCTAAAAATATAAGAATGGTTCTTCCTAGCCTTTGTAACTCTTATTCAGCAAAAGTTAATTATTAAATGGATGCACCAGAAAGGCACCGACTTCTGTTGCCGCATTTAAGAAGCTAAAATGACTAAGAGAAACTTAATGTCAGCTTCTTAAAGCAATGAGCTCACAATGAGGGAATACCTCATGGCAAAAGCCAGGCATTGTATCACTGCAGTCCAACCATACTATACAGGAACTCTCAAGTTTGTTGCCTTAACATGACAGGAGAGCTGGGCTTCACAGACTTGGAATCAGGGCTCAAATTTAACTGCACACATCACACATGTGCAAGATCAAAAACAGGCATTAGTGCCTCTGCATTCCCTCCCTCACCTCCACCCTGCTCCACATTTCCTTACTAAAGCTAAATACAGCTGAAGCTTGGGCTTTACTTTATTCAGATGTGCCTATACAGATGAAGCAATCCTGGGAGGTAAAATACTAATAGCTGGAACTATCAGCAATGTATGAGAGACCTATACAATAACAGTAGGAAAGAAGTCACTGAGGAAGCAATTATCAAAGCTCAGTTATCAAGCGAGGAAAAGAGCTCCAGTAGGGACATGGGTTAGGTAAGCAATGACAAGCCAAAGTTGTCAGCAGACGCAGCAGCTGATGCCACCATGATGGCTGGGATCAAGGAGCCATGAAGCCTGATGAAGGAGCTATGCGCTACACTCTAACAGCTAGTAATGCATCCAGCCAGTAAGCTAGCTGTTGAGACTTGGAATCTTTCCTGGTTTTGAAATGGTGCAAAACAGGAAGCCCCAATTCTTCTCTTAATATGGTTGGAATGAAATATTAAGAGTACAGCGGTAAATTTATGCAATATCTAGCTGTCATTCAGTATTGCAAATATCTGATAGCTGCCACAACACAAATTCCCTAAAGGTAAAACCCACAGTCCTATAAATGCCTTGATAACCCCCAATATCTGTATGTCTAGCAATAGAGATATCCTCCTTAAGAAATTCTAAGAATTCAAGGGCTACAAGTTCCTAAAATATTTATCTTAATTACATTTGAGTATTAATCCAGTCTGCCCCATTAGGTCTAATATAAAGTATGTTTGAAATCAATTTACTTTCATGAATTGATCAATCAAACTAAATTCAATTTATGTTTTGTAGAGCATAACAGCTGCCTCTTTAAGAACAATCAACATTTTCAGTTTTCAGTTCTAGATCTGGGTTTGATCATTCATCAAAAGGACATTTGAGGTAGACAACTATTCTCTGTCTGATGTCTCCTGGAAGAGTTCAGTGGCAGTGAGTTCTTGGCCATATATCCACTCAACTGCAACTGGAATGGAAGCCTAGACAAGCACAGGGAAATGTATGAGCATGCAATGGCAACTCTGTGAACCAGGGCAAGAACTTCTTATTTCTAAAGAGTTCATAATATTAACCATCCACAGAGACATCTGAAAACCTTCAACATCATATTACTCAATCACGAGTTCACATGGTGTAATATAAAATAGGCAGATCCAATCTGCTTTACCTTCCCATTTACTAGGGCGTTTCTGTGGGCATTAATAACAAATGTAAATGTAAAATACTTTGAGTAGAATGTAGAGAGCTTAATGATTGTCCAGTATTTTTTAAGCAATCTTCTAGAGCATCCATTACAATGAGAGGAACTAGAACTAGATGATAAAGGAATTACTCAGTGATGGTGTCTTCAGACAACAGAAAGTTCACATGAAAAGGGCAGGTGCGGATTTATTTCAACTGCATCCTTCTGGCTTTTCACTTTGCAGTATTATTCTAATATCACTAGAGTCCATTATTCTGAAGACCTTTCCAGTGGTGTCAGATGGAGATGCTTGAATAAAGCTCTTCTATCTGTTTCTTGAAGTATTCTCTCAGCTCTGGTCTCCTAGCTTTCAATGTAGGTGTCAACAAGCCATTTTGTACAGAGAACACTTCAGAGTGGATGTAAATAGCTTTAACCTGAAAATAAATAACAAAAAAAAACACGTGTGTTCTTGAAAGCACTGTAATGTTGAACTGAGTGGCATGGCTAAATTATGGTATTCAGACATGCAATAATCCAAGCATAACACATGGGTTAATGCGCGTTTCTCCTCCTCCTATGAGCCCACTTCTACAAGAATCCCATGCATTCACCTCTCTATCTTAGATTCAGGCTATATTTTCCCAACATATTGGGTTTTTGACAAGGCCACAGAATGCAACTTTTACTTTTTCTGGGTTTCTCTGCGTTCTCATTCTGCAGGCTGTTTCTATTCTACACATTAACTTGCCTTCAGTCAGTAGAGAACTCAGGCTCTCTCAACTCTAATTTCCATTGTTTTTTCAATTTAGCTATACTCTCTCATATAAGAACCCGGAAGAAATAAAATGATCCTTCTTTTCATTTGGTATATAATGACGCACACTCACATATTTTATAAATAGCTCTGAAATTAATTTTTCAACAGCAAAAGAGTTCTAGAATTATGTCACAGGAAATCCTGAGATCCTCCCACCCTTCAATTATGCATGCTTTGAAACTGCAGAAATAACCAAACAAGAAAATGGTCATTTTTTTCACTCATTATAGCTCTAAAGATTGCCAAATATGTTTTAATATTAAAAATGTATATAAAAGGTAAAGGTGGTCCCCTGTGCAAGCACTAGTCGTTTCAAACTCTGGGGTGACGTCACATCACGACGTTTTCATGGCAGACTTTTTACGGGATGGTTTACAATCGCCTTCCCCAGTCATCTACACTTTACCCCCAGCAAGTTGGGCACTCATTTTACTGACCTTGGAAGGATGGAAGATTGAGTCAACCTTGAGCTGGCTACCTGAACCCAGCTTCTGCCAGGATCAAACTCAGATCATGAGCAGAGCTTGGACTGCAGTACTGCAGCTTACCACTCTGCGCTACGGGGCTCCTAAAAATGTATATAGCCCCACAATATATACTGGCTGCTCAGAATACTTTTTCATATGTGGGGAACACTGATGTAATTCAGAAGAAGGATTTATGTAAGAATTTTTTTCAAAGTATTAATCCCAGAAATACTTTAATGAATTTGATTTTTGCTAAATACAAAGTCTAGAAATTAGTTTAATATAGACTATCCTTACCTATAGGCTAGCCCAGTCTGATCAGATCTTGGAAGCTAAGCAGGCTCAGCCCTGGTTAGTACTGGATGAGTGACCACCAAAAAAAGTCCAGGGTTTCTGCACAGAGGCAGACAATAGCAACCCACCTCTGTAAATCTTTTGCCTCGTATGACTAAAAAGGTTTTGTCCTCAGAAAGGCTTGTGTAATTATTGAGAACACATTTTGATACTATTCTTATTTTGGTTTTCAGAGGTGTCAGGTACCCATGCTGCTAACAGTGTCACAGTGGCTTTAATAGCATGAAAAGTAATTTGGAGCTGTGGTAGTCCAAAATCAATAAAATACAGTTAAACTCAAAGCAACCAATGTATGGATGTTTCAGATCATGTCACTGAGGAGCATACTATGTCTGATAGGTAGACAGAAGAAACGTATTGTCAGGCTGCAGGCAACAGAAGGCACAGTGAGAAGGAATGCAGGATCCTTTCTGCTTGCATTGCCAACTGCGTGGAGGGAAAAAAAGACCTGTCCCTTGAATAGAGACTTAGCCCCAACACTAAACAGTACAAATCGTAACATGTAGTTTGAGACTTAGGGATTCTGTGGTCTGTGTGGAACATGGATATTACATGTATTTTAAAATATGAGCTTTGGCACAGAGAGTGATTTGGCGCATGGTGATTCTGTGACAGAAATTAACATGGCAGATTTATACTTCTGCTCTGAGAGCCAGACTCCACGTACTAAATGTTAAAAATATAAGATAAGGAGGATATGCTGATGCTTCTTCTTTAGTCCTGTTTCTTTGCCACATCCCATATAACCTGTCAGGGATTTAGACTGATGACTGCCTTGATTAATTCCTGATACTCAAGGAACATACAGAAAAGTGCTCCTAAACATGGGAAATGGTTTAAAAACATAATGCAGAGATCAATAGTGACAACACTTTCTACTATGAGTTTCTACTTCCCTAACCTCAAGAATAATGCCAAATGAAGTAGTAGATTAACCGATTAATAGGTGGCATCACATAAAGGTTACAGAAAGAACAATCTAGTTTCCCAGACAGAATTTCAGTTTTGGAAAAGAAGCAAACTACATTATCCAGAATCCTACTTACAAGAGTCTCTAATAAACCTTAATGCATACAAGCATGCTAACAAATTTAAGGTATTATTGCAATATTACAGATATACCATTAGTAGTGATTCTTACAATGGCAGAAACACAATGCAACATTATTTGAGACTAGTGGTAAAGCCCGTTGTAGGAACTATTTGGGAGGAGGGTAATGAATGTGTAGGTGGCAAGAAGAAAGGAAGAATGAAAGAGAGAGAGAGAGACAGAGAAAGAACGGCAGGGAGAAGAGCAAAGAGTGAGAAAAAGAGAAGTGGAAGGAAGGTAGACAGACAGAGGCTGCAATCACACATGTTAAATAATGAAGTTTCAATCAAGTTGCGAAGCACTTTCCATTTGGATTTCATCAGTTCACACAGTAAAATCCAGTTGGAAAGTGCATTGAAAACAGATTGAAAGTTGGGTTGCCAATCTCAAATTGGGGACAGGGCCATGGTTTAGAGGCCTTACCACCATTTCAGGGTCATCAGAAAGCCGGGGGGGGGGGGGAGGAAATGTTTGCTGGGCACTCCATTATTCCCTATGGAGACTGATTCCCATAAGGTATAATGGAGAACTGTTCCATGGGTATCTGGGGCTCTACAGGAGTTGTTTTTTGAGGTAGAAGCATCAAATTTGCAGCTCAGCATCCAGTGCCTCTCCTCAAAACACCCTCCAAGTTTCAAAAAGATTGGACTAGGGGGTCCAGTTCTATGAGCCCAAAAAGAAGGTGCCCTTATCCTTCATTATTTCCAATGGAGGGAAAGCATTTTAAAGGTGTGCAGTCCCTTTAAATGTGATGGCCACAACTCCCTTTGGAGTTCAATTATGCTTCTCATAATTTTGCTCCTGGCTCCACCCCCAAAGTTCCCAGATATTTCTTGACTTGGACCTGGCAACCCTAATTGGAAGTGCATTATTTAGTGTGTGTGATCGCAGCCAGAATGAAAGAAAAAGACAGAAAGACAGAGATACAGAGAAAGAATGAGAGAAAGAACAGAAGGGAGATAGGAAAAAGAGAAGGGGGAAGAGAAGTGAGAGAGAGAAAAATGAGAAGACAGAATGAAACAAAAAGACAAAGGCCCTTTCTCCATTCAGCTTTGCTCCAGATCTAGTGAGCACTAAATCCGGCTGCTACAAACTCGCATAATTCAAAATGCTTCCACATTTAAAACTTTGCTCCTCACCTTTTGTGGCGTTTTACATCTACATTTGCAAAAGAAGGAAGGAAGTCTGCACGCCTCACCCCTCCCAGAGGTTGGAGATTAAATTCAGCTGTCTTTTCAAGATTGCCCAGTCATAGGTGGTGGTGGTTTGAAACCCCAGTCAAGTTGCTGCTGTAACACACTGGGTGCTTTCAGACTAGCGATCCGGCCCAACCCAGGAACACCTTCCACTCCATTTAAATGACCACGTTCACACAACCACATCTGCCCTCCAGGCCCAACACGTTCTCACCCCATCCTCAGACATCTCTTATTCACCTTTAAAAGCTACCTGGATCTTCCCGGTAGTTCC
Organism: Heteronotia binoei; assembly: GCF_032191835.1. Classification (NCBI taxonomy): domain Eukaryota; kingdom Metazoa; phylum Chordata; class Lepidosauria; order Squamata; family Gekkonidae; genus Heteronotia; species Heteronotia binoei. The sequence goes on from NC_083227.1 coordinate 139,012,871, forward strand.
CCCGTGAACTGGCTGCAGGTTGCATTATCTCCTGCTGTCTGAAGGCCCCGGTGCGACTCATGAACAGAAGAGTTGTGTGATCGTGCCAAGCCATTTTCAGCACCACCAGGTTCTCCCCTCCCCACCCCAGGAAGCTCTCTATGAGGTGCGCTTGTGCACTTCCCTGGGTGAGCGCACGCATGGGGGACTTGTTTTAGGAAAACCTCCTTTTCAGCAGCGGTGGGTACTTGAGCCACGCTAGCGGTCTGAAGATAAAAGCACGGACTGCTGCCAGGATCCTGCCGCTTCAACAGCAGCTGTCTGAGCTCTCTAAAATGGACCTGCCTGAGTAGGGGGGTTTTGTCTCGGGATACAGACGCATCAGTTTTCCAGTTTGAAACCACCCACAAACTCCCAACCACCCAAAATGGGCTTTGCTTTGGGTCTGGGTTGAAACTGGGCTTTTATTCCAGGAGGGGGGAGGAGAAGTGGGCAGAGTCACCAGCAACCTGGAGCAGGAGAGATATGCTGCCTCAGGCAAAGACCCTGCCCCCCGCACAGCAGTATGCACATTGCTGCCATACACTGCCTCTTTCTCCTTGCAAGGGAAGCCAAGCTCAGAGGAAAAGAAGGCACCCCATCCGGCTACTCTTGCATGAAGGCGAGAGCATCCGGGCAGGCCAGGCGTACTCTTCTCCTCTGAGTTTGGAGGAGAAGAGCACAGCCTGCTTGGCTGCTCTCACTTTCAAGGCGAGAGCAGCTGAGCAGAGTGCATTCTCCTCTGAGGACAGCTTCCCTTGTGAGGGAAGCTGGGCTCAGTGGAGAGTGCAGCAAACACACTGTCCAACCGCTCTCAGCCGAGTAGCAGGGAAGGGGTGCCACATAAGCGAGGTTCACTGTGCCAGCCATGGGTCCTGCTGCCTCAGGCAAGGACCCCCCACCTCTTATGGCGGTGCACACATTGCTGCCGCGCACCATTTATTTCGTCTGCCCAGAACCCAGGCAGGTGAAGGGTAAGGTGGGGTACCTCTCTGCCACTCGAAGGCTGTGTTTGTTTGCAAAGGAAGGCAGCCTCTGAGAGGTGCACATGTCACCACTGCCTCTTTTGTCTGCCCAGGATGCGGGCAGGCCGAGTGCTAGGGCCTTGGGTGCCTCAGGCCAGCACCTGCCCCGCGTCCTCCCCACGCCTACCCTGCTGCTACACTCCCACTTGTGGGGAGAGCAGGTGTTGTGGCATGGAAGGAGGGCTGGGAAGGCTCTGGCTGAGCCAGGCCTGTACAGTGCACTCTTGAAGGTGTGAAGCACCTCCAAGAGTGCATTGCGGAGGCATTCTCCTCTGAGTTGCACTCAGAGAAACCGTGCCAATGCCCTGCCCACCTGCTATCACCTTGAAGGCAAGAGCAGCCGAGCAGGTGTGTTCTCCTCTGAGTTGGGCCTCCCTTCCAAGGAAAGCCCAGCTCAGAGAAGGTGCACTGATGCCCCACCTGCCTCCTTTTACTTTAAAGGTGAGAGTAGCTGGGCGGGGCGTGTTCTCCTCCAAGGTGGGTTTTCCTTGCAAGGGAAGCCCTACTCAGAGGAGAGCACATGCCAACATGCCTCTGAGCAGAGCACCTAGCAACTTTCTGAATCAGTGTTCTCGCAAGCCAATGATGAAATTTGGGAATGGACTCTGGGGAGGAGTTTGAAAACAGAGGGAAAGTTCTACAATTATGACCTTAAATTTGGATGTTCAGGAGAACTCCTGTTCAAAAGTACTCTTGTAAAGTGAGGGGCAACTTCTGAGTGAAACTGTTTTCGATTCCCATTCAACAAACTGAGTGTAGATGACACTGGAAAATGCAAAGCAAGACAGAAATGAAGACAATATGCAATGTAGATGATCGCTTTAAAATGAGCACTGAGAGAGAATCTTCTGCCAAGTGTAGAAACAGCTGAAGACAGAGAGAGACAAAGAAAGAATGAGAGGAATGAATAAAGTAAGCGTTATATTAAAGTTTGGGAGAAAGGAATAAAATAAAGGGAAAGGAAGGAAGACAGGGAGACAGAGAAATGACAGGAAGACGGGCAGGAAGATAGGCAGCCATTAGAAGCCTGCCTTTCACCACCTCCCACTTGCAGGTGCTGGTGGGAGAGTGAAAAGGAGCCTTCAAATGGCTTCCTGCCTCTTAAAGCAAGCAGCCCACTGTAGCCTAATTTGAATAGAAAGAGTGAAGACTATTTGCAGGGCTTGAGTATAGAGAGTATAGAATATAGTTTCTCTGGTGCTGAACTTCCCCCTCCCCCCCATCTCATGTGATGGAACATTCCTTTTCTGCCTGTTGAAGAGATTTAACTGTTTTCTGTCAGAGTTTGCCACATGATATTAGTGCACACTGGATTCAACCACAGACTGTGCTGTAAATGAAGAGGTGGAATATTGTTCCACAAGGAGGTGTTTCTGGCATATTTATAAATATTTATTTATTATTTATTACTTCCCATTTATATCCCGCCCTCTCCGCAAGCGGACTCAGGGCGGCTTACAACATTATAAAAACAATCAATCCAATAAAACATATAAAACCATAATTTACATATATTAACTTTAAAACTATTCTATAGCGCTATTTCAGTCCAGTATAGGCAGTATTGACTTCTTGACCAAGATCGCCAGCATTCTGTAGGATGTCCAGTGGCAGCCTTTTTTCAATCAAACAGCCTGTTTGAACAATTTGGTCTTACAGGCCCTGCGGAACGCAGACAAATCCCACAGGGCCCTTATAGCTTCTGGGAGGGTGTTCCAAAGTTCTGATGCTGCCACCGAAAAAGCCCTGGATCTCGTTATACATAGCCTGGCTTCTTTTGGGCCAGGGACAGCCAACAGATTTTTTGTCCCTGATTGCAGTGCTCTCTGGGGGATATATGGGGAAAGGCAGTCCCGTAGATAGGCAGGTCCCTGACCATAGAGGGCTTTAAAGGTTAATACCAACACCTTGAAGCGAACTCGGAACACAACGGCAACCAGTGCAGCTCTCTCAGCACTGGCTGAATGTGCTCCCGTCGCGGCAGCCCCATTAACAGCCGTGCCGCAACGTTCTGCACTAGTTGTGGTCTCCGGGTTAGCATCAAGGGTAGCCCCATGTAAAGAGCATTACAGTGATCTATTCTTGAGGTGACCGTAGCATGGATTACCGTCGCTAAGTCGTTGCGCTCCAGGTAAGGAGCCAGCTGCCGCGCTTGCCGAAGATGAAAGAAGGCAGATCTAACAGTGGCTGCCACCTGAGCCTCCATTGTAAGGGAGGACTCAAGAAGCACGCCTAAGCTCTTGACCTTAGGGACCGGTATCAGTGGTGCCCTGTCAAGAGCCGGCAGCTGGATCTCTCTCCCCGGACCACCCCGACCCAGGTAGAGAACCTACGTCTTCGTCGGATTCAATTTCAGCCGACTCAGCCTGAGCCAAGAAGCCACGGCTTGTAACGCCAGGTCTAGATTTTCCGGGGTACAGTCAGACTGGCCACCCATCAATAGATAGAGCTGGGTGTCATCTGCATATTGATGGCAGCCCAGTCCATACCTCCTGACAATCTGGGCAAGGGGGCGCATATAGATGTTAAATAGCAACGGGGATAGGACCGCTCCCTGCGGCACCCCACAACTAAGAGAGTGCCTCTGGGATGCTTCCTCTCCTATCACCACCCTTTGTCCCCGATCTTGGAGAAAGGAGGTCAGCCACTGTAAGGCAGATCCCCGAATCCCCACATCGGCGAGGCGGCTAGTCAGTAGCTGATGGGCAACCGTGTCAACAGCGGCCGACAGATCTAATAATAACAGCACCGCAGAGCCGCCCTGATCCAGATGTTGCATAAGGTCATCTATGAGAGCGACCAGAACTGTCTCCGTCCCGTGACCTGGCCTAAAGCCGGACTGGAATGGATCCAGTGCGGAAGTGTCCTCCAGGAATCCCTGCAGCTGAATCGCCACTGCCCGCTCTATGACCTTACCCAGAAAGGGAAGGTTTGACACCGGCCGATAGTTCGCCAATATGGCCGGGTCTGCTGATGGTTTTTTAAGAGGGGACGGACCACTGCCTCTTTAAGAATATATATATATATACCCACACACACACACACACACACCTCACCTCCCGAACAGTAGGGGCGGTGTGTGTGTACTGGGTAAGTGCAACTTTGGCAGTGAGTGTTAGTTGGAGGCAGCAAAACAGAGGCAGTGTTGTTGAGGGGGGAAATGGATTGAGGAGGGGCAGTAGTAATCAGTAAGGCACCAGGAGAACCTCTCAGTAGAGAACTGTCTCGCTCAAAGGTCAGTAGCTTTCTGGCCTGACAGGGCCAGCAGTAGGCGGGTCACAGAGAGGCTACACAATAACAGGGGGGAGTGGTGACAGACAGAGTGCAAGGCCACTCCTGTAGTAGCCACATCTTCTAATAAAAACTGAGGATCGAGCTAACACGTTCAGCTTTTATTATATCTATGATTACACAAATCAGGATTTGTTCTGAGTATCTTTGTTGTGTATATGGTGTGTGTGTGTGGGGGGAGAGCATACTACATTTGTCCATTTCAACCTTTCCCAATTGGACATCTATAGTTCTGTTTCAAAAGTATCTATGTACACTTCAAGAGGAGATTACGCTATGCATGAAGAACAAGAAGAAAAGCTGTATTTTCCAGGTCAACTGCAAGAATGGTAATTAAGGGCCTGAGCTGACTTCCCAATACTGTTCTCAGCTGGAGTAGAATGGTATTTTAAACATTCATCATATTATCTGTCATAATGGAACTTTAATGAACAATACTTTCATACATTTTTAATAGGCACAGGTATTTCAATACACATAAAAAGGTAGCCATCACTCTAACCACAAAATGGAATAATGTACAAGGACAATTGTATGATGCATGCTAAAATACCTCCCTATACATCATAAAGAGGTTGTTCAATCTGATTCTAATAATCAAAGACACTCATGTTCATGGTTTACCTGTTCAAATGAATAAAGTCCGCTTTCCTTCCCTAACTGCACCATATCTGCCATTATTGCTTTCTTCAGCTCCTGAAAAAAAAATACAGGAAGGTTCTATTTACAGTTAGGAAACTATCTTAACCAGCAATAAAACAATACTATTAAAATGAAAATAATTCCATATTTTAGAAGTGCTCATTGGGACTCCATAGGTAATCAGATATTTAAAATAAGTTTTTAGATAAAATAAAAATGTGCTTGCAAAGTATCAACATAATTGTACTTTTGCCCTGACCTGGATAGCCCAGGCAAGCTCGATCTCATCAGATCTCAGAAGCTAAGCAAAGTCGACTGTGGTTAGTACTTGGATGGAAGATTGTCCTGAAATACCCAGTCAGGAGGCAGGAGCAGGCTTATTCGGTCATCTCCCTGAATATCCTCCAGGCCCCCGGTAGGAGTCAGTCACCAGAGGTTGACATGACTTCCAGGTGCAGACACACACACATGAAAAATTAAAAAGAAAATGTACTTTTACAATGTAAAGGTAAAGGTAGTCCCCTATGCAAGGATCAGTCGCTTCCAACTCTGGGGTAATGTTGCATCACAACATTTTCATGGCAGATTTTTTACGGGGTGGTTTGCCATTGCCTTCCCCAGTCATCTACACTTTACCCCCAGCGTTCTAGCTAAGGCTCTGGTACTAAAAATTTTTTATACAGAATGACCTGAAAAGTCTTGGCTTGTGTTGCAGTCCGTGACTGTAGCAGTTAGAGTATCAGACTAGGATCTAGGAAACCCAAATCCATACTCCAAGGAAATCCATACTCCAAGGGAATCCAAAGAGAAATTTGCTGGGTTACTCTAAGTCTGGACCATGCCACAGGGTTATTATGAAGTTAGAGAAGTGGAAAACAATGTATATCACCGTAATGTGCATGGAAGAAGTACAGTATAAAAATGTACTAAATAAATATGTACACGTATGTTCACAGATGATTTAAATTCTTCTTTTGTCATGTCAGCTTGGTTCTGGTTTTCAGAGATCTAAATACTTTCTGATGCATTTAGATTTCTATTAAATCCCTCTTTTGAACTGAAACCACTTATTAAAGAACACTCCAAAAACAGCAAATCCTATATTGTATAATTGCAACTATTGTTCCTGTGGATTAATTTCTCCCCTTTTTCAACAATGAATTACTAACTAGTGGAAGGAAACACTACTCAGCCACTCAACAGACACCAGTTCCCTCAGCCCAGGTGACACTGGGCTTGCCTGGCTTTGGGACACAGAGGTGGAGGAGACTTACTAGTTAAGTGTTGCAGTGTTAATTGTAGTTGGCCATCAGACACAGAATTTACATTGGGAAACAGTTCTGTTTTATTTATTTATTTGAACTATTATTATGCTGCCTTTCCACTTGGTTCACAAGGCAGCAAATTAAGAAAACATTAAAACATTTAAGCAATTAAGAAGCACAGTTAAAATTATAAAAATAATTCAATTAAAACACATTTTGGTAGCAGCTACCATTCAGATTGGCACATTGGTACTTACTGTGAAGGTTCATTCTCCTTGGAAGTGACTAGGAGACCTAGATGTGTGAGGAACTCCCCTCCCTCTACTTTTGGCAGCAAGAAGTCCAGCTTTATTGTTCTGGAGGGCAGTAGTTCCCCCATCTCCCCTACAGTCCAGAAACTTCGGTAGGTCTCCTGGCACACAAGTAATCTGAAAAATTTAGCAAATGCAGCAACACAATCCAACCCAGACTAACAACTAGGTCAATCACTCGATCAAGGAAATTCCCTTTTTCTACAACATCTCTGTCCTTCTGCACCTCTATGTTTCATTTCCCTCTTTAGGGGGGTATTTGGGCCCAAGTCCCCTAGTCACTTCCAAGGAGAATGGACTTTCACGGAAAGTACTAATGTGCCAATCTCCTTTGGAAGGACTAGGAGACCCAGATGTGTAGGGATATAACAAAGCATACTGTCCTCAGGGTGGGTGGGTACAAAAACCTCAGCACCCTTAATCCTCTTGCACTATCTGCAGAAGGACTCAGTGGCCAAGGGCTGTATCCAGAGATGTCCACTTGACTACCTTATAGGGTGTATGAAGGTATGACTGGGCCAAATAATCACTTTACTTATCTCCTCCATAGAAATACAGTCTTCCAGGGCTGTGGAAGTGGCTTTCCTCCGAGCGAATCATTCTGAATATTCTTGAGGGGAGGGAACTTGGCTCCATCTTTAGTTAATAGGATGTATTGCTTCAGCCACATACTCAATGTAGTCTTGGTTATCCTCTTAACCTTTCTGGGGTGACCAATGCCCCCAAGAGCAAATAAGACCTATGCCACTGTTTAGCTCTAAAATATATATATGCAAAGAGCCCAACAGACATATAGAGTAGCTATCCCTACTCTTTTTGGTGTGATGGATTAGGGCAAAGGTAGGAAGATCTCAGATATATGGAACATGCAAGTTAATCTTGGTCAGTCACAAAAACCACCATGTCCTGATGGAACACACACAATTCCTTTTTTATAGAGAGGGCTCCTATTTCTAAGACTTTATGGGCTGAAGTCACCAAGACCAGGAAGAAGCTCTTTAACATCATTGCCTTCAAAGAACCTCAAGAAGCAATTCAAATGGCCAAATTAAGCCTCCATGCTGGAAATCTGTGTACTGTAGGAAAAAGGGAAAGGAGATGCTCCCTATCCCCCCAAAAAATCTCTTAATCAGCAAATGTGAGGGGATTGGGTGACCATCACTCTGGTAGAGTGGTAGCTAGAACTGTCAATCCTCTCTTTAAAGTACTGGGGCATAGGTCATTGTTAAGCTGTTCTGTAAGAAAGGCAATAAATATGTCCTTCAGAGCTGGGTTCAAATTCTCCACACAACTATCAGTGCACCAGCACTGGAGGCCTGCCATGAAAACATCAAAGACTCTAGAAGTGAACATAACCACTGGCAGTTAGAACACTTTGAATCATTTTGTCTGAGAGCAGTAAATGATTTAGGATCAGTGATCAAGAACCAGGCAGTTAACTTGAAACTCCCAGGACTTGAAGAACAATTGGCCCCTGCTTCAGAAGGACCACTGAAATTGGAAAAATTCAGGGTTCCCCTTTGAGCAGACACACCAGACTCAGGAACCATAAGAACATAAGAGAAGCCATGTTGGATCAGGCCAACGGCCTATCAAGTCCAACACTCTGTGTCACACAGTGGCAAAAAATTTTATATACACACATACACTGTGGCTAATAGCCACTGATGGACCTGTGCTCCATATTTTTATCTAAACCCCTCTTGAAGGTGGCTATACTTGTGGCCGCCACCACCTCCTGTGGCAGTGAATTCCACATGTTAATCACCCTTTGGGTGAAGAAGTACTTCCTTTTATCCGTTTTAACCTTTCTGCTCAGCAATTTCATCGAATGCCCACGAGTTCTTGTATTGTGAGAAAGGGAGAAAAGTACTTCTTTCTCTACTTTCTCCATCCCATGCATTATCTTGTAAACCTCTATCATGTCACCCCGCAGTCGACGTTTCTCCAAGCTAAAGAGTCCCAAGCGTTTCAACCTTTCTTCATAGGGAAAGTGCTCCAGCCCTTTAATCATTCTAGTTGCCCTTCTCTGGACTTTCTCCAATGCTATAATATCCTTTTTGAGGTGCGGCGACCAGAACTGCACACAGTACTCCAAATGAGACCGCACCATCGATTTATACAGGGGCATTATGATACTGGCTGATTTGTTTTCAATCCCCTTCCTAATAATTCCCAGCATGGCGTTGGCCTTTTTTATTGCAGATGCACACTGTCTTGACATTTTCAGTGAGCTATCCACCATGACCCCAAGATCTCTCTGTTGGTCCGTCTCTGCCAGTTCACACCCCATCAACTTGTATTTGTAGCTGGGATTCTTGGCCCCAATGTGCATTACTTTGCACTTGGCCACATTGAACCGCATCTGCCACGTTGACGCCCACTCACCCAGCCTCAACAGATCCCTTTGGAGTTCCTCACAATCCTCTCTGGTTCTCACCACCCTGAACAATTTAGTGTCATCCGCAAACTTGGCCACTTCACTGCTCACTCCGAACTCTAAATCATTTATGAACAAGTTAAAGAGCATGGGACCCAGTACCGAGCCCTGCGGCACCCCACTGCTTACCATCCTCCACTGCGAAGACTGCCCATTTATACTCACTCTCTGCTTCCTATTACTAAGCCAGTTTTTGATCCACAAGAGCACCTGTCCTTCTGGGCCAAAAAAGGGAGCAACACCAACAACTTGTGCACCCAGTTCCTTCACCTTGCAAAGGCATCGATGTACAGCTGGTATTGGAGGAAACGCATAGAGAAAACCCTCTGGCCAGGACTGGAGGAAGGCATTCATCTCACAGGTACTGGCTGCAGACTAATGTCTTCAGAGACTCTTCGTTTGGGTTCAGAACTGATTTGGGAAGCCAGTCTACTTCCCTGATTGCCAAGCCCTGAATGTGATCTGCTCTTATGCTTTGTAGTTGAAATTCTGACCACCTCATGACCCTTGAAGCTTACTCTAAAGGCTTCTCAATCTGGTGCCTCCCTGTGTGTACACATGGGCCTTCGCCAACATGTTGTTGGTCCAGATGCCCACAAATGAGGATTCGATGGTTGAAGGTAAAATGATGAAGGACCGAGGAAAAGGTTCACAACTATGGCTAATTTCTTGGCTTGGAATGACCCCAAAGAGACCAATTCCCTTGTACATGAGTTGACTCCATGTGAGCTCCCCATCCCCCAGGTTGACATCAATTATCACCACCAGCTTTGGGGTGAGAAGAATGAATTTGTCTCTCAAAGGGCTGGAGGGGTTGGACCACCAAATTAAGATGATCTCACTTGTTTAAAACCAGAATTTTCCAGTGACACTTAACTAATACTGACAGGGAAGAATTAGCCACTGCAGATCTTTCAAATGTATTCTCACCCATGGGACCATCTCAGTGGTAGAGATCATGTGGCCCAATGGGACCTGAAAGGAACATGATGCTCTAACTGGGGCATCTCACTTTATGCTTGGGGGGGTCCAGTATTCCCTATTAGTTTGGAACCTGTAGGAAGGTTTATAGCAATTCCTGGAAAATCTGCTTTAGACCTGGGGGCTCCTAGAAGGTCAAAATGTCCTAGAGACCACAGAGGAACAGCCCAAATGTCTGGATCCTCTCCTGGAGATTTTATGGTCTGATAGTGGGATAATTTTGTTCTTCTGTTTAGTCTCAATTAGAATCCCTTCTAGCTTGTCCTCCAAGAGCATATAACCCTTCACTCTTAAAGGAATAAGATGCCACTATGGTCTCAGCTGATGCTTCCATCCACCATTCTTCAGCCTCAGGATTCACCTGGTGACCATAGTAGCACCATTGGCCCTTACCACACTACATAGTAACCAAAGTAGTATCAGTTACAAAAGCCATGACCTTCTCTACCCTTAGGAGGTCAAATGGGGGGGGGCATCAGAAACCCTTATCTGCATCTTGCACAACCAAAGGAATGAAGTAAAGGCTAAAAAGGCACAAGGACACTGAAGCCTAAATAGAGAGGGCACTGATCTCATGGTCTCTGCACAGGGCTGTGTTGCTCCCACAGGCTGCAGCCTCTTAAAGTGCCCATGGGGCAGTGTTATCCAGATACCACACTGGCCAAAGTAGCATCCACAATGGGATACATATGAGTTAGTTTGTTGAAACTGGGCAGGCATGACACTTCATAGCCTAAGCCACCTGAAACCTGAATAGGCTCATCCTATTCATTTCTCAGCACCTGGCTAGATACCTTAAAGAAGGGCATAACAGAGTCCACTACTAGAGTTGACCATAACCTCCTAGACCATCTCCAAGTCAGGAATTTCTTCCTCCTGATGTGGAAGATCCACCACAGGAGTAGAAAGTTTCAAGAACTTTACAGAAGGAGCAGAAGATGAAGGATGGTCTTGGTGGCAAAAGGCTTCTTGGGCTTGAGAGGAGATCCTCATCACTGATCTAACCTTCTTCCTCTTCAGAAAGGTCAGGGTTATTATTGGAAAGAACAAGGGAATTATCCAAATTTGGTGAATTGTCTACTCATGAGTAGCATGTAAGGATCAAGGATTGCCTTTTGCAGGCTAGGTGAGGACCTTGCGTGGATCCTGTTCCCCTCTAACTCTAAAGGGCAGCTTGTTGCACTTACTACTACTGGATTGCCCCCAATTGGGGGAAGGGGGAGCTCTGGTGCTTGCGGCTGCTGTGATCCCTTCTGCTCATAGCCCCTTCTATAAAACATTCCAACCACTGCTGGAAGCCCTCTGGCATTCCTGGGGGGAGTGGGTCAAAGTACTCCAGATCAAGTTCTGATGCCACCTTACACAATTCTAGTGCAGGTGAGAAAGGCATGGTCACCTTCTGGCAGGAAGAAAGCATGCCCCTCCTCTGGCACTCATTGCTATCTTGTCCCTTACCCGCTCACTCACAGAAAACAGAGAAGAAGAGAATGATTTGGGAAAAGCTCAGTGTCCCAATATCAGGGCCCTGGAAGCTCTGCTGGGCACATAATACCTCCTGCAGCCTAGAGGATGGAAGATCCCGCTGAGGGCTCCATTTCCATTTTCTGGTTCCTCAACTGTTTCCATGCAGCACTGCAAAGCTGAATATCCCCTGGGCTCCTGTGAGCCAAAGCTCTGCAAGATAGGGAAGATCATTGAAGATAAGGATGAATGCTGTAAATCAAGATGCTGGACTTCAAAGACAGCTCTGAAAATAAAAGCACTTAGAGAACTCTCTCCAAATGCTGCCTTCTCCATAGGTAGGAAGAAGTGAGATGAAGAAACTCCTCCCACTCCAGAACAATACAGCTGGACTTCCTGCTGCCAAAAATGGAGGGAAGGGAGTTCCCCCATGAATCCGGGTCTCCTAGTACTTCCAACGGAGAATAATGTTGCAAATAAGATGTTCTAGGTATTGAATTCATTTGTTATGTTACCTGATATAAATGCAACTTTGTTGGGCCGGGCCATGTGTATCATAAAATGTAATGCCAGGTAGTGGAGATGTAAACTTTATAAAGGGCACAAACACAATTAAAGATTTTTTAAAACTTAAAATAAAACATGCTTAAAACATTAGTACTCTTGCAGTATTTTGTTTATTTAGCAGACTCTGATAACTGACACCTCTTGCTCTAAAATATAGCATCAAAATCTGGAGACAATGTCTGTGCTGTAGCAATCTTGAGTATGCTATTCAAGGGTTTATTTGTAAGTTGCAAACCTATTTTTGATTTATTGACATTAATTACATAAATCTCATGGTCAATGCTCAGAGCCTAAGACCCAGGGGAAAACATGGAATAGCTGGTCATTGTAAACTTTTGTACATAAATTGATCCATGTGCTGGCTAAGAACATGTGAAGGCACCATGGCACAGACTGAGAACCAGGACTTTTTTTGAGCAGGAATGCACAGGAACACAGTTCTGGCTGGCTTATTGTCAGTGGGAGTGGCCTAATATGTAAATGAATTCCTGTTGGGCTTTTTCTACAAAAACCCCTATGTTAAACAATGGTAACATCAGAAGGTGTAGCCTAATATGCAAATCAGTTCCTGCTGGGCTTTTTCTACCAAAAAAGCCCTGCTGAGGACTATGTATTTGTCTACAAAACTGTAGTCTTCCCCAAAGAAATAACTACCACTCCTATGAGGCAGTACAACAATGGAGAGACAGTCATGTATAGTGGTCAATATCAGATTACTGTCTTGGAAGTCTAAGTTCAAAATCCACAATCACTCAAAGAGAAAAGGAAAATGTAAAAGAAAAATAAAAGAAAATGTGCTGGGTGAACTTGGTTTAGACACACAGTCTCAGCCTAGTCCACCTCACTGGCTTCTTGTTATTTCTCATTTGAATAGTTCACATGCTTTCCTACTGAGGGAGAATGGATCATGAGGGCATGAATACAGTGATAAAGGGGAGGTAAACCTAGCTGAACCCAGGGGAGCCCTATCACAACAAGCCCAACAACGACACACACACACACACACACACAAACCCTCTCTCTGTAGCAAGGCAAAAAAGCTCATATCTTGAATAAAACTGTTGGTCTTAAAAGTGCTTTGTATTTCTCCCTGCAATTGAGGGAACTGGGCAAAGTAGCAAGGGGATAAGGAGGTGGAGGAGCCTCAGCCAATGGAAGGAAGAGAGTCTTGGCTCAGTAGCTCTGCTGTACAATTGAGAGTGGCTGACAAAGCAAGCTCTCTTGCTCTACAGTGCCCGTGCAATTGAGAGAGTCTGGAAAAGCAAGCTGAGATGCAGAAGGAAGCAAGAGAGGGAGAAGGAAGCAGATGACACTGAGTTGCTCACAGGCCTGATAGGAGCCCCATGGTGGCCGGATTCTGCCTGCAGGCTTAATGTTTGACATGCCTGTTCTGGAATATATATGACCAATATTTAGGAACTCTGCTGTTGTTTCTCCCAGTTCTGGACTGTCAGAGAAATCCCATAGTTTGTCTGTGAAAATGTAAGCTCGCCATGAAAAAGACAGCATTGAAAGGCCACTGATGGGGCTGAGGTAAGGGACAGGATACTGTATTGTCTCCTTATATAATTCAGCATTGTGTTTATCTGGTGGGCAATTCCCAATAAACATCCCATCCTTGACACTTAGTCACTTATCCTCTAAAGCAGGGGTGTCGAACTCATTTGATATGACAGCCGGATCTGACACAAATCAGACCTTGTCAGGCCAGGCCACATCGGGTTGGGTTGAGCCATGTTGGGCCAGGCCATGTGTGTACCTATATAAGATTAGGTAGCAGAGATATAAATTTTATAAAAAACACAAAACACAAATATATATTTTAAAAAACTTAAAACATGCTTAAAACGTTAGCACTCATTGGTCTTAAAGATGCTTTCTTTGTATTTCTCCCATTGGATCCAGGGAACTGGGCAAAGGAAGCTCTGGCTCTTTCCCTCCTTCCCCAGGGGACCGGGGGGAGGGAACCTCGGCCAATAAAAGGAAGAGAGGCTTAGCCCAGTAGCTTTGCTATGCAATTGAGAGAGCCTGGCAAAGCAAGCTATTCTTCCCCGCTTCCTTCCCAAGGCAGGAGCCTCAGCCAATGGAGAAAAGAGAGGTTTTGCTCTGTAGCTCCTGTGGAATTGAGCAAGCCTTGCAAAGCAAGCTGTTATGCAGAAGGAAGCAAGAGAGAGGGAGAAGGAAGCAGATGACAGCCAGTTGCTCGGGGGCCTGACAGGAGCCCTCCGGTGGCCTGATTCGGCCCCTGAACTGCATGTTTGACACCCCTGCTCTAAAGCTTACCTTACTAAACAGCCTCCTCTAGCACTGGCTACTGTAGAACATTTGTTTACTGTATTTTTTTTTTTAAAAACCAGCATTATTCTTGTGTGTTTATGATGCACACATGCTTGCAGGCAAGAAAAACAAAACAAAAACATACCGCATTTTTACACAGCTCTGCATATGTTCCATCGAAACCCTTTTTCTTGGCCCAGCCTGGCATGACTTCAACATCAGGTACCACAATTCCCACCAAAAAGGCCTGCAAGGAGGGAGATAAAAGAGGAGCCATATTAATTTATCAGATGGCAGTCCAGCTTGATCACTTGCAATTCGCCATGCTCTGCTTCTGAAAATGAATGCTGCCACCATTCTTTGCCCTTTGCTCCCATTCTCCAAAAGTACTACAGCAGCTCCCACTTATCACCCCAGCCAGATCACATAGTGTGTGCGAGATCATGTGTGTAGGAGGGAGTATACAAGGCCAAGGACCCTCCTCTGTTCCCCTGCTAGCTTCTGATAACAGTTTCCTTACAAAGGATTTTGCAAAAAGATTAGACTTTTGCTGCACAATCCTTCCCTTTTCAGTACCATCTGGACGTCAGCTTCAGAAGTTGCCGTGGCAAAACCTCAATGTGTGTGTGCTGACACGCAGACAGACACTACAGAATGTACCTATGAATAATTAACATCTCCCACACCAAGTTAGCTGACAGCTTACTATATATCCCAGAATGCCACATGCCTGGGGCAATGACAGAATGCAAGCTGGTAAATGCTCCTCCCACTAAACTGCCTATCTAGGAACTGAAAGGACTTTCTGGGCAGACAACTGGCATCAGCAGCCATCTCTATCCATTTTGCACATAACAGCGAACACACAAATGACACAATTTATAAGTGTGTACATGCTGAACTTGCCTATTTGTACATTTGTATGCAAGGTGAGGTACTGTAATGATACATTCACTTCTTCAGAAATGCATACAACTGAGAAAAACACTGTAGCCTAAAAGTAGCCTAAAATCTGAAGATGTCTGAAGTGCAATACAGATGACTCCTGGCTCCCCCCCCCCCCATTCATCTCCCAGGAGGCTGCATTTAAGGCATTACAAATACAAAAGTGGTTTCTAACACATGACCAGATCGCAAGAGACAGTGTAAAAACACAACGTTACCTGTAAGCTATCTCCATGTACATATACCTGGGCCACAGGCTCACTACGAATGTAGATATTCTCAATTTTTTCTGGAGCAATGTATTCTCCCTGAGCCAGTTTAAATATATGTTTTTTCCGATCAATTATTTTAAGTGTACCATTCTGTCAGTAGGAAAAAATATTTAAAGTGAAAATAATGTCATTATGATAGGCAGGCCTATCAAAACCTATAACTCAGTTGCCCTACACAGCACTTTAGGGCATTCCACTATAAAAGGAGACCTTTTAGTAAGCCTTACCACTCCCTGCTGACACCTGAAAGGCCAGTAGGAGAAAATGGTGGCCATGGGGAGTGACACACATCAATATTGCAGCAGTAGGGTCACTTGCAGTGAAACCCATTAGTGACTTCATGGGATACTCTAGAATCCGCAGTTTTTGCAAATCCTAGAGCATCCCGTGACACCACTTCTGGCTTCCATTAGAAGTGATGTCAATACACCTGCATGATACTAGCGCACCAGTCCCCACCCCTAAAATACTCCTGCTTTTGGAGGTTGCTGGCTATGGCTTGGCAACCCTACAAGCACAGATGCGTACTCTAGAGTTTAGAGGCCATATGGCCCTGCTGCTGTGCTGCGTTAAAGGAGTAGTGACCTCATTCCTTGCTAGGGAACAGTTTAAACATTAGTAATCAGCCAAACAAGAAGCAGAACCGCAATAAATGTAATGCAGAATTTATAAGAGAAACGAAGTCAATTTATGTTATTTCTAAAATCCATTAGAATGGAGAAATATTTATGAGGTTTAGATTTATTTAATCTAAAATGTTCATATACTTTCTCCCAAAGAAGATGCAACAATCTTGTGAATTAACTGAAGCTCATATAAGCCATTCAGTAAGCTATACCAATGAACAGTGAAATATTCAAGTGAAATATCCCATATTCAAGTGACATTCTACCCATTGCGTAACACAGCCTCTCATCATAGTTCAGTATCACACCCACTATACTTTTAGAGTATCAGTTGCTCACAAACTTAACATTCATGTCAACATGCAACTGATTTAATATTATTTCAGTCTCCTAGGAAGGTCGTTTCAGAAGATATCCTTTGTAAACTGAACCTCTGTACAACATTTTACACGCAATGCTAGCAGATATTCTGTACTTACAGGCAACCACTTTCCGACATCCCCTGTATGAAGCCAGCCATCCTTGTCTAATGCTTCAGCTGTTCTTTCTCTATCTTTCAGGTAGCCCTTGAAAACATTTGGCCCTTTCACACAGATCTGCAAGACGGATCAATTTGTTGTAATCGCCACATTGATACTCCATTCTCAGAATAAATGTATGTTACTGCAACTGCAATTACTCATGATTCTGTACCATAACGTGTGTGTGTGACTAAGCCTTGGGAGAGGCTGATGTTGCCACATTCTGAACTCTTAATAACCGTCAGTTGTCTTGGAAATTATCAGTTGTCCTGAAAAACTGGCATGTAACTGCCAGGGGGCCTATTTTTAAAGCAGTTTCCAATGCTATACTATGATCAGTTGTACATGTATATGAATGACACAAGTGGGGTACACCAAGAAAGGGCTACACATGCATGCAACTTTAGAATGCCTTCTTAGCATTCTTTTGCATTCTTAGCAGCACATCTGTCTGCCTTGTGAAGCATCTATATTTTGCCCTTTGTACATGCAAGCAACGAGTAATGTAATCATATTGCGTGTATTTTACTGGTCTTTATTTCATTCTTTCAAAATTCTGTAATCTGTCTTGAATCTTAATGAGAAAGACAGATTATAAATGAAGTAAATACCACAACAAATTAAATGTCTCCACATTATACAGAACATATAGTAAAAAACCAAATGCTTCTCCCACAACTCTGTAGGGGTACAAAGAGTAGCCTGAGATAGGTAGATGCATCACACAGAGAGGGTCTTCTCTATGATGACTGAAGAATTGTCTCTCTACTCAGATTCACCTACACAAATGTATTTTAAGTGCCAGGTAACTCTGAATCAAATATAGGGGCTACCACTTTCTGGAATTTATGGTTTCACAGCTGGTTTTATCATTTCTGTTTTTTATATTGGACATTTGTGGTTTTCCTAGGTCTGGATTTATGTGAGTGCCTTTAGAGCAGAAAAAGTTAGAACTTAGGTCGTTAAATAGATGTAGGATGCTACTCTTGACTAACAGAACAAGTTCTGTGCTGTTCCCAACTGCTAGAAAAATTACCTCCTGGCATCTCACTAAAAGAATACTGTGCAGAGAACAGGCTCCTGGCCATGGGCTAAGTATTTATGCCGGGGGGGAGGGGAAGCAAGGATGATTTGGGGCAACTGGGCCCAGCACTTGCTGTCAGCCAGTTGCCCCACCACAGAGGTCAGCTCATCATGGAATTGGTGGGGTACACAGAACTGCTGTAGTTCTGTGTACCCCACCAATTCCATGATGGCTTGTCTCTGGCACACTGCTCATGTTGGAAGGAGCAGACTGAAGAGGTGCTTGACATTCAGCAAATCTCTATCAGCAAAGAGAATTTCCATGCAACATTTCACCGCAAAAAGACTGTGTATAGTTTTGTCTATCAGATGGGCCTACAAATGATGCTAGATAGCTAGGCAATCCTGTTGAAAATCTAGAGATTGTTGCTACTATGGAGTATTTATATTAGTCTATTATAAGGACTGTATCAAAGGACTGTTTTTCACTGTTGACTTGCATATTTGGAACAAAAGCAACCCTTTCATACTTTCCTGTATTGATAATATATTAAAGCAATATACCTCAGTGTACACAACTACACATCTTGCCCCTCACAATAAATCATTGCTTTTTATAAGGTACAAATAAAGTAGCAAAGAGAATATCAACTACTTGATAAAATACCTCTCCTTCTCCTTTGGAAGCAAAATAATTCAGTTCTTCAACATCCACTAGTTTGATTAAATTACAGGGCAAAGGTGCTCCCACATGACCTATAAACCACAAAGAGACAACTATATTTTTCAAAAGAACAACAGGTGTAACAATCAAAATGAAATAAACTCAGCAAATTACTGAGTACATTATACAGTTGTTGGAGCATTGTTGCATTAGCAAGTTTTATTTTATTGGTATATTTTCTTCAACTAAAATGGCAGGGGAAACAGTGCATCAGCCCAAGGCCTGCTCCTGAGCTCTCCCTCAGACCAATCTCAGGGAAAAGTAAAATTCCAAATAGAACCGCAATTTAACATGATCATTAAACCAAGGATACAAAGAAAAGACAGGTTGCTCACCTGTAACTGTAGATCTTCGAGTGGTCATCTGTGCATTCACACTCATGGGATAGTGCGCCTGCGCCGATCCCCGAATCGGTACCTGAAAAAGCCCGGGATTTTTCCGCGCTCGGCGCCAATGGGCATGCACTGGCGCCAGCGCGGGGATCCCGCCAGTTCCTTCCTGACCGCTGGAAGCTCCTACTGGAGGGAGACCGTCAGCAGTGGGGAAGGAGGGCGGGTAGTGTGAATGCACAGATGACCACTCGAAGATCTACAGTTACAGGTGAGCAACCTGTCTATCTTCTTCGTGGTCTCTGTGCTTCACACTCATGGGAGATTAGCAAGCAAAGCATACCTGGAGGCGGGAAGACGGTCAACCTGAAGAAACAGCTTGCAGCACCGCAGCTCCCGAGTCCTCTGCTGAGCATGCACGTCCAGCGCGTAGTGCTTCATGAAGGCATGCGGAGAAGACCAGGTAGCCGCCTTGCAGACATCCGGAAGGGACACACCTTTCAGGAATGCCACCGACGTGGCCATCGCCCTTGTGGAGTGTCCACGAACAGGTCCAGGTAAAGGCTTCTTCGCCAACAAATAACAAAGTTTGATCGTCTCAGTAAGCCACTTGGAAAGTCTTTGAGATGAAA
Organism: Heteronotia binoei; assembly: GCF_032191835.1. Lineage (NCBI taxonomy): Eukaryota > Metazoa > Chordata > Lepidosauria > Squamata > Gekkonidae > Heteronotia > Heteronotia binoei. The sequence continues at coordinate 139,032,221 of NC_083227.1, forward strand.
TTTTGGACCCTAACTTGGGGGCAGAATAGGAGACAAACAGCTGGTTGTCCTTACGATAACCCCGTGAACGATTCAAATAAAACAGAAGGGCACGCTTAACGTCTAATGCGTGCAGCCTGCGTTCCTCATCCGAGGAAGGGCTAGGGTAAAACGTGGGTAACCAAACTTCTAAATTGAGGTGGAACTGGGAAACCACCTTAGGGAGAAAAGTGATGTCTGGAGCTAAAGAGACCCTAGCTTCCCTAAAGGCAAGGTAGGGGTAATCACAACGCATCGCTGTGAGCTCCCCCGCACGACGTGCTGAAGTGATGGCAACTAAAAATGCAGTCTTCCAAGACAAGAGTTGTAGGGAACACGTTGCCATAGGTTCAAAGGGACGACGAGTCAACTTCTCCAGAACCAAAGTCAAGTCCCACAACTGTGGAGGGGATCTAGAAGGAGGATGAAGGCGGAACAGTCCCTTCATTAACCTTTTGGAATGAGGGTGAGCGAAAACAGTGTAACCCTCCACTGAACCATGGAAAGCAGAAATAGCTGCCAAATAAACCTTGATGGAGGAGAATACCAGCCCCTCATCCACCAAGGCCAAAAGAAACTCAAAAATTGCCAAAAGCCCAACAGAGTGGGGCGGCAAAGGGGAGTCAGCCACAAAGTTACTGAACTTCTTCCACTTCCTCTCATAAGAGGCACGGCTGGAAGGTTTCCTGCTGCTTAGGAGGACTTGCTGGACCCTAGTAGAAAAACCTAGAGGTCGATGAACCACGCTGTCAGCTTCAGGTGTGGCACGTTGTGGTGGAGTACGTGCCCGCCCTGGGCCAACAACAGGTCCGGTTCTGCCGGGAACTGGTAAAAGACCCCCTTCGACTGCTGGAGCAGGATCGAGAACCAGCTCTGACGGGGCCACCAAGGAGTCACCAGGATGCAGCGCGGCCTCTCCTGTACTAGCTTGTGGACTACCCTCGTCAGCAGAGGTAGGGGTGGGAACATATAAAGGAACCAACCCCCCCCCCCACGGAAGTAGAAGTCCGTCTCCCAGCGAGGCTGGATCTGCACCTCCCCTGGCACAGAACAAGGGGCACTTCTTGTTCTCCGCCATGGCAAAGACATCTAACTGTGGGTACCCCCAGAGTTGGAACACCAGCTCTAGGAACCGCCATTGCAGTTCCCATTCGTGTGGGGAAGCTCCACCCCTGCTGAGAGAGTCCGCCTGTATGTTGAGGACCCCCGGCAGATGTGTTGCCTTCACAAAAATGTCCCACTGGAGGCACTTCGTCCAGAGATCCATCGCCAGCAAGCACAGCCTGCGAGACACTGTCCTTCCCTGTCTGTTTATATAGCACAGGGCCGTGGTATTGTCTGTAAGCAGAGCCACAGTCCTCCCCTCTAACAGTGGACGGAAAGAACAAAGGGCAAAGTGAACCGCCAGCAGTTCTAGGTAATTTATATGGCACTGACTCAGTTTCGGGGGCCATTGACCTCCCACACATAGATCCTCCAAGTGAGCTCCCCACCCCCACAGGGAAGCATCGGTAGCGATAGTCACAGTGGGGGTTGGAAGATGGAAGGGAGCCCCTTGGTAGATGTTGCTCTCCGATCCCCACCATTGCAGTGATTGGAGAGTCCCAGGTGGGATGGTGAACCTCTTTCGAGGTGAGTCTATGAGAGGGCGAAAATGGCGCAAGAACCATAGCTGTAGTCCCCTCATTCGTAGTCTTGCGAAACGCAGCACGCTTGTCGTTGCAGCCATCAGCCCCAGCATCCGCTGGAGCTGCTGGGCCATGCCCCACTGCCGCCTTTGAAGTAGCTGTACCAGACCGATGATGTCCTTTGCTCTCTGTGAAGGAAGGAATGCTCGGTGTTGATCTGTGTCCAACAGAGCCCCTATGAACTGAACTGTCCTTGACGGAGTAAGATGGGATTTCTCCAGATTGACCTGCAACCCCAGGGTGTCGAGGAGACGCAGGGTGATGGCAATGTGTGTTGTTAGACTCTCTCTCGACTTCGCCACAAGAAGCCAGTCGTCGATGTATGGGAAGACAACGACTCCCTGAAGACGAAGGTAGGCAGCCACCACGCTCATCAGCTTCGTGAACACCCGAGGAGCAGTAGACAGTCCAAATGGCAGGGCCCTGAACTGGAAGTGCCGAGCACCCACTGCAAACCTTAGGAAATGCCTGAACGCAGGGTGAATGCTGACATGAAAGTAAGCATCCTTGAGGTCCAGGGTCGCCATCCAGTCCCCCTGATTGATGAGGGGCAGGATTGTTTGCAGCGTGGCCATTCTGAACTTCTGGTACAGAATAAATTTGTTCAGACTCCGGAGGTCCATGATAGGCCTCAGGCCCCCGTCCCGTGAACCTGAAGATGGGGACCAGAAAGTAGCGGGAGTAGAAGCCTCCTGTCCTGGCCTCTGGTGGAACTACCTCTATGGCTTGTTTCTGGAGGAGATTGTTCACCTCCGCCAACAGAGGTGGGGAAGGGGGAGTGGTAACTACCACGGACTGATTCGGGGTCTGAACAAACTCTATTTTGTAGCCCTCTTTTACGATGGACAGAGCCCACCTGTCTGTGGAGATCAACTCCCAGGCAGGCAGGAAAGGGCATAGGCGGATGGATGAGCCAACAGTGGGGGCGATGACGAGTGCTTGCGGGAAGTCAAACCCCCTGCTTCTGGGGGCGAGCCCCCTTAGACTTGTTGGAAGGTTGGGTCCCGTAACGGTTCCTGCTGTTACCCGAATAGGAGGGTCGTTCAGCCTGTACAGGGCGAGGACGCCATTGTTCAGGGGAGAACTTCTGGTAAGGCTTCTTGGTCCAGGGCTTAGGCCATTGTTTGGATCTGGAAGCCTTGGGGGTAGATTGGACGCCCAAATTTCTAGATGTTTTGACACTCTTGTCGAACTCTTGCAGTGCCGTGTCAGTCGTGGTGCTGAAGAGCCCGTCACCCTCAAAAGGCAGGTCCTCGATGAAGGTTCTTGTGTCTTGGTGGAGTGCCATTGACCTGAGCCAGGAGTGGCGTCGAATGCAGACTGCAGAGGTGATGGCTTTGGCCGAAGCTTCCATCATATGTTTCGCTGCAGCCAGTTGTTGTCTGGCCACAGTGAGACCTTCCTTCTGCAACTTCATTGCATCAGCCTTCTTATCCTCGCTTAGTGAAGAGAGGAAGGGGGAGAGTTGTTCCCACACGGCATACTGATATCGAGCCATGCAGGCAGCATAGTTCGATACTTTGATGCCGAGTGCCCCTGCTGAATAGACCTTGCGACCCATTCCATCAATCTTCCTCCCTTCCTTGTCCAGTGGAGAGGAATGGACCTTCCTAGCTTTTGAGGAAGAGGAGACTACCATTGAATTAGGCCGTGGATGGGTGAATAAGAATTCAGCCCCTGTCTCCTGGACCCTGTACATGTGGTCCAGCCGTTTAGATGATACCGGCGTCGATGAAGGTTTTCTCCAAGGCTCCTTGATGGCTTGAAGGATCACCTTGGTGACTGGCAGGGCGACCACAGTGGAAGTGTTCTTCTGCATTATATCGAACACATTATCGTCCACTACGGGTTCTGGCTGAGTCACAGGCAGCTTGAGGGTGGCAGCAATTCGTCTCACGAGGTCCCCATAGGACTTCAGATCCTCCGACGGCGAAATCGGAAGATCCTCAGTCGTCTGGGAGACCGGTGAGGGTTCCAGGTCTTGGGCTTCACTGTCTGACTCCGATGACGAGGAGTCCCGATGGGCGGAGTGCTCCGAGAGCATCGGGGTCGACTCCCGCAGTGGAGACTGGACCGGTGGTGGTCTTCGAGGAGCTTCGACCGGGACTAATTGTCGGTCCGGGGGAACCGATGCCGACGCCTTCCGGGATCGGTGCGATACCCTCGACATGGACGAGAATTCCGATGCTTGCTCCCAGTCCGGGTAGTCCTCTGGGTACCAGTTATAGGATTGGTACCGAGAGTACAGAGGTTGCCATCTGCGTTGCTCCCATGGTGGTATTGGGAAGCGTTGAAGTGCATGGAAGGGTTCTGGTTCTCGCCTGTCTCGGTGCCTGAACGGGACCGGTGGTGCTATCGGCGCCGACACCTCCACCTCTGAGGTCGATTCGCTGGCGGTACGTCGACGCGAACCTGAAGATGAGGAGCATTGGGTTAGGTCAATCTCCGGCTCTTGCTCCGATGCCGACAGGCGAGATTGGATCACTGGGCTTCGGCGTGGAGAAGCCAGGATCTTCTTCGGCGGTTTAGGGATTGCCGATGTCGATGCGCCCACCGAAGGGGAAGGAGTGCGGGGTCGCTTCCGCTTCTCCTTCGATTTCGCCTTCTTAGGAACTCGGGTCCCCGAGTCCTCTCGGCGCTTCTTAGCGGGCGTATCCACTGAGCCCTCATGGGAACGTTTTGTGGAGCCACGCTCTTCCGGCAGTTCAGTTAAAGTCAGTGTCGGAGCAGCATCAGCCGATGCAAGCTCCTGTGCCGGGGTGTCGGTCGATTTCGGTGCCGATGACTCCATCGGTCGTTGAGGTCGAAGCGCCAATTCGGTTAACGCCGCCGATAACCGGGCCGCACGGTTCTTTCTCATCTGCTTCGAGAAGCGGAGACAGTGAGGACAAGCCTCTACTCGGTGCGTCTCTCCGAGGCACAGCAGGCAAAGGGAATGGCCGTCCGGAGGGGCGATCTTTTTTCCACAAGCACGGCAGCGCTTGAAAAAACCCCAGCAACTTTCCATAGAAGGTAGCCACAAGAAAAAAAACTACTCAGAATCGTCTGAGAGAAAAGCGGGGGAAAAACGAAAGCGAAATACCCCGAGGGGCAGTTCGCCAGACAAACAAGGAAACGCTTTTTTTTTTAAAACAACTAACTAACTATTAACTAACTACTGACTAACTAAGAACAATAAACGGGCTAAGAACGAGAAAAAAGGCAAAGCCAAGAATTCTCACCGACCGGGGAACCAGAAAGGTAAACCTCTCAGTGCAGTGGTCAGAAAGGAACTGGCGGGATCCCCGCGCTGGCGCCGGTGGGCATGCGCATTGGGACGCCTGCGCATGCCCATTGGTGCCGAGCGCGGAAAAATCCCGGGCTTTTTCAGGTACCGATTCGGGGATTGGCGCAGGCGCACTATCCCATGAGTGTGAAGCACAGAGACCACGAAGAAGATTTATACGTGCATGGGTGTGAAGCCTGCATCCCAATAAAGTCCTATTGTAGAAGAGACAAGATGCTCATCAGTTTTAAAAGCTATGCCTCTTCTGCTCTCTGGAAACTACTGCTCCAAGAACATAAAACACAAACTTTAGATGTACATGGGATTCCTCAGCACAAGTACATATGAGTTCTTAAAACTGTAGCCTAAGTATCTAGTTGCATTCCAGCTTACGTAACATAGGTAATATGCATTTTGAAATGAAGTTATGCATCCTATTTAGTTAGTACCTGATGTCCAGTCTCCCGGAGTAGTGAAGGTACAACCAGCTGTACACTCTGTTTGACCATAGCCTTCATAAACCTGCCAGACATACATCATTTAAACAAAATGACATACAGGTGAGAATTTTATTCGAACTGGCAAAACTACATAACCTTAGAGTGTATCATTTGCAAACAATATTTCATGAGTTGCCCCCCCCCCCCCCCCCCGCAAATCAACAAAACCACATTTAACTTTAGAAGGGAAACTTCTCTCAAGTGAGGGGGCTTATGATGAAGAAACTGGAAGGAAAGCTAAGGAGGGTCAAAAGTCTTTGGGAAACTTGGAGAGTATTTAAAAATACAATCCTGGAAGCTCAGATAAAATGCATACCGCAAGTTAGGAAAGGTATGAATAGGTATTTTAAAAGGCCTGTATGGTTAACAAAGTACTGGAAGCAGTAAATGGTAAGAAGGATTCTTTCTAGTGGTGGAAGGCTAGTCTGAGTGAGGTAAATAAAAGGGAGCACAGCTCTGACAAATAAAACACAAGTCTGAGATCAGACAGACAAAAAGGGATTATGAGGAACATATTGCAAAAGACAAACAATAAAAAATTCTTGAAATAAATTCAAAGCAGAAACCTATCCATGGAGGCAGTGGGGCCCTTTGATGACCAAGAGGTAAAAAGATTCCTAAAGGATGATAGGGAAATGGCAGAGAAACTGAATACATTTTTTTACTCTGTCTTCACTGTGGAAGATGACAGGTGCTTGCCACTCCACAACCAATTATTTTAGTAGGAGTGTCAAAAGACTTGAGTCAGATTGAGGTGATGAGAGAGGAGGTCATATGACTGATGGACAAATAAAAAAACTGACAAATCACCAGGTCCAGATGGCATACATCCAAGAGTTCTGAAAGAACTCACATGTGAATTTATAAATGGGCAACTTTCATAGTGGAAGGTGGTGAGCAGTGGAGTATTGCAGGGCTTGGTACTAGGTCTGGTGATTTTTCACTTACTGATTAATAATTTGGAGTTCGGAGTAAGCAGGGAGGACTATAAGGCACTCCAGAGGTATTTGTCCAGACTGGGTGAGTGGGTATCAATGTGGCAAATGAGACTCAAAATGGGTAAGAACAAAGTAATGCACATTGGAGGCAAAAACCCAAACTATAAATATACATTTGATGGGATTCAAAGTGGCAGTAACTGACCAGGAGAGAGATCATTGAGTCCTGTTAGACAACTGACTGAAGATGTCAACTCAGTGTATGACTACAATAAAAAAGGCCAATGCTATGCTGGGTATAAATCTATAGTGCAGTCTCATTTGGAATACTGTGTACAGTTCTGGTTTCTGCACCTCCAAAAAGATACTATAGCATTGGAAAAGGTGCAGAAAAGGGTAACTAAAATGATTAAGGGTTTGGAACACCTTCCCTATAAAGAAAGATTAAAGAGCTTAGGACTTTTTAGCATGGAGAAATGATGTTTGAGGGGTGACATGACAGAGGTTTACAAAATTATTCATAGGACAGAGAAGGTAGAGAAAAACTTGCAGGCTCTCAATGAAACTAATGAACAGTAGGCTTAAAACAGATAAAAGTAAGCACTCCTTCACCCAATCAATAATTGACATGTGGAATTCACTGCCACAGGAAATGGTGGTGCCTACAAGCACAGACAGGTTCAAGGGGGGATTGGATAAACATAAGGAGCAGAAGTCCATCAGTGGCTATTAGCCACAAGGTATAGATGGAACACTTTGTCTGGGGCAGTGATTCTCTGTATTCTTGGTGCTTGGGGGGCAACAATGGGAGGGCTTCTGGAGTTCTGGTCCCACTGGTGGACCTCCTGATGTCACCAAGGTTTTGGCCACTGTATGACAAAGAATGTTGGTTTGGATGGGCCACTGGCCTGATCCAGCATGACTTCTCTTACATTCTTATGAGTTCTGTGATACTTGATAATCACCAGATATTTTGCTATAATGATCTGAAAACATTTCAAGTAGCCAAGAAGTAGAAAACAGTAGCAAAATAATTGCTGGATGAATGAAACAGCATGTTGATCAAGAAGGAAAAATAGAATTTTGCCAGGCTTTCAGCTGAGGCAATGGATGTCACTTGTTACCGGCTCCCCCCCACCCGCACCTTCATTCCATCCCAATGCTATATGATCTGCTGGACCTGGACAATAGGCCATTTCTGTGAGGCAGAACCTGCCATTTTAGTCTCTATTGTCACTCTGTAGTTTTAGATTTTATATATTTTAAATTGGTATTTTATTGTTGATTGTTTTTACCCTGAGCCTGTCATATGGGAAGGGTGGACTAAAAATCTAATAAATAAATAAATGTTCTTGCCAATCTAGTGGGAAAAATTGGTTTGTTAACTTATTTATGAAAAATGCTACCTCCTTTTTGTATCCAACAAACCATTGCTACAAAGCAGAGTACAATAGCAGGTGGCATACTTCGGAATCCCTGGTGCAAAAGGAAATGGGGTCAGCAAAGGGCTATCAGCTGTGCAAACTAGAATATAACTTGTGCTAGAAAGATGAATGGGAATCAACATTGGCTACAACAGTCGTCAAGCTGGGAGTTCTGAAGTAAGAACTGCAGTCTTGGCAGGAATTTCTTGAGGAGTTTCTAGCTATTCTCAGTGTGCTCAAAATCTGGTCCTTTGGACAGGGTCCTGTATCTCTGACCAGAAAAAGCAATGACAGCTAGATCTCTCTAAAACTCTTCTTAGAGCTCTGGTAAAAAAGGTAAAGGTAGTCCCCTGTGCAAGCACCAGTTGTTTCTGACTCTGGGGTAACGTTACATCATGACGTTTTCGTGGCAGACTTTTTTATGGGGCAGTTTTGCCACTGCCTTCCCCAGTCATCTACACTTCCCCCCCAGCAAGCTGGGTACTTATTTTACCAACCTCGGAAGGATGGAAGGCTGAGTCAACCTTGAGCCAGCTACCTGAACATAGCTTCTGCCGGGATCGAACTCAGATTGTGAGCAGAGGGCTCTGACTGCAGTACTGCAGCTTTACCACCCTGTGCCATGGGGCTCTTAGAATTCTGACAAAGGGTCAAACAGAATAATTGATTTTGCCTAGTTCTTCAAACCCCTGAGAAGACCTAGTGAAGCTTTCTCAGATGTCTGAAGAAGTCTGATGTGAAGGGAAAACTGTGGCAGAATGTGCTCACTCTGCCCTGCAGGTTCCATCCATCTTGCTCTCCATGGGGTTCTCAACTCCCCTGGAGGGGCTTTTCCTTCTCTCTAGGGTAGCCCACTACCACCTGATCAATATAGGTGCTTTCCACTGAAGAGATCTGGACCTTCAGCTCCCCTTCTAAGCTGAGAGGCTTTCCCTCAGTGTCTCCTGTTAGTTCAGTGTCTGGTTACCACAGGGGCAGATTGATGCCTTGTGTGCCCCGGGGGAACAGCCAATTCATTGCCTTCCCCCCTCTTCTGGGTCCCTTTTAAATTAGCAAGTCTGAAACAGTGAAGGTCTATGTGGTACGGAGGACCAGTTCCAGAATCAAAAGTTTACCACCATATTTTTAGCACCACACCAGATTGAAGAAGGAAGAACAAAAGAAATTGTTAATACATTGCTATACATGCCCTAACAGATGTTAAACTAGGACAGACTCTTTAGCTTTGAAAGTTACACTCCCTACTGAGTCTTCACTACCTTGAGGGTTGATTCATCTCTCTAGGCCAGCCACATGGTTCAAGATGGAGGCCTGCTCCCAAGCTCAGACAAGAGGAATGTTCAGCTCAGCATCCCAAGGAAAAGAGAGACTGCCTTCCCCTTGCAAGCCTGAATCTTCTCCCCTTTGACCCTGGTCAGCCCAGGCCAAGGCTTCTTTTCCTGTTGTTTGTAGGAAGCCCTTTCCTGTTACCTGTCTAACAAAAACTCCTCCAAGCCTCTAGGTTCCCTGCTTGCAGAAAGGGTGTGTGTGTGAACTGGTCCTTCCAATTGTCTCTAGCAAGACCTATTAACATTTCTTAAGAGATGTGTCTGGAAGGCCATGAGCTACCATACTTTCCTCCCTCCTCCAGTTTGTTCTTAGCTGGGGGATGGGACTGGTTATACAGCACAGTCAAGTCCTGCCCAATGCCAACGAACCAGGAGACAAGGCATTTATCTACAAGTACAAAGGACACCAACAGTGTCATCCTAATCAGTTACATCCTAAACCTAATGACTTCAATGAAGCATGTAACACTGTATAATAAACTTAAAAGCAATTGACTCTGTAAAAGCCTACTAAGGCTCCCTTTCCTATAATGCTCCTGCCACTAACAACTTTTCACTAACAAAATAAAAGTGGGAAGAGATACTCAGAATGCTTCTGAGATCAGGTATCATCTTGGGAAAACAGATGCATTCAGAATTGAGGTTCCTCTGAAACTGGTAAGCAGACTACCATTTAAAAAACCTATTCTTACAGGCTCTAGCATTAATAAACTGAATTTACTTATTTCTTTTATTTACGTATTTTGTTGTTAGTGCCATGTAAGCTATAATATTTCATTAAAGGATTTTGCAGTCCAGACTTTTCTATCTAGAGAACAACAGATCTGAAGAATTGCACAGGTTAAACATACCTGACATCCGAGGGCTGCTCGAAGGAAACCTAGTACAGTGGGAGAAGCAGGAGCTGCTCCTGTTACAATCATCCTAACACAACCACCAAGGCTTGCCTATGAGAGAAACAGTATTTTAAATAAAGCATAATAAAACCATTAAATTGCTTTATAGACCTATACATTCCCAGACTCCTTTAGATCAACACATACCTGCAAGACCCAATGAATATTTAAATACTATGGACCTTCTTTTAAAATCTGATTCTCTGCAACGTATCTTTTACCTTAACATACACATTCAAAGAATATGATAATTATTCTGGAGAGAACAGCTTCCCATGAAGGAGGGAGTAGTTGTACAACCTTGTGTTTGACATAAAAGGATAGACTTCTTCTATCCAATTGTCTTCCAAATAGTGCTATAGCTAGCACATGTAGATTAGTCTTCAGCTGTGGGGACTGTCCCATTAGCTGACTGATGTCACATTAGCTGACTGACTCCTAACAGAAGAGATAATGGAAAGGGAAAGGCAAGGGCAAAGAAGAAATGAGAGTGCTTTCTCCCTTACTGCTCTTCTTTCTCCATTCACTGTCACTTGCTAGGACAGTATTCAGACATCACAAACAAATCAGAACAGGCACGTGACAAGCACAAAGCAGGTTTGTCATTCAGCCAGGTTACACAAATCTTAGAGATCTTGCTCAAAGTTGCATCAGTCTATAGAAAGATCAATAGAGATCTGAGCAGTCTCCTCTGCTGCATACCCCATACTGTGGGAATTTTTCCATTGGGAAGCTTACCAGAATTCTCTCTCTCTCTCTCTGACACACACACACACCACCATCATTATCATATCATCTCATCATAATTATAGATAATAATTCCCTAATGGAATTGGCCATATACGGCATTCCTATTGGCTGTGGTGTGTACTCCATCAATTATTGGCCTATCAACTGCTGCTCAAGAGAACTAGCATGCCATTGACTGGGCTCACTCCTCTCTCTCGCCTGCTGTTGTCTACCCACTCTCTGTGGCATTTGGAAGAGAAAATAGACAGCATCAGCAGAGAAATGGTGAAGAGACAAGGAATGAAGGTGGTAATGTGATTAGGTGGCAAGGCCTGGCCCCACCGGGAACATTACCTCAGAGATCATGTCAGCCATTACTTTCCTGTTACTCCCTCCCTCCCTCTTCTCCTCAGCCTCACCCCAGGACAGACGAGGAATGGCCTACTGGGGAAGCTGCTAGCCAGAGGCTGTTGCTAGACTTTCAAGGTTGCTGCTGTCCATAAAGGGAGAGGCCTCAGCTGAACAGAATGCCATAGAGTCCACACTCCAAAGCAGTTATTTTCTCCGGGGGAAAGAGTCTTTTGTCTGGAGTTCAGTTGTGAAACCAGGAGATCTTCAGGCTCCACCTGGAGATTGGCTACCCTAGGCCTGGCAACACCCTCTGGGTGACTTGATGCCACCTGACTAGCATGACTTAACTAGGCCTGGCTGCTTGCTACTGTTCAGCAGCAGTCCCCCTATGACTGACACAGTGACTTACCAGTTGCCAGTTTGGGAAATTCCTGGAGATATGAGGGGTAGAGCCTGGAGAAGGCAGGGTTTGAGGAGGCGTGGGGCTTCAGACAAGTACAATGCCATAGAGTTCACCCTGCAAATCAGTCACTTTCTCCTGGGGAACCCATTGTTGCCAATCTTCAGGTGGAGAACACTCAGAATTACAACTGCTTTCCAGATGGCACAGATCAGCTCCCATGGAGAAAATGGCTGATTTGCAGGGTGGACTCTGTGTCATTATACCCTGCTGAGATTGCTTTCCTCCTTCTTTGTCCACACTGTGGAGAAAGACTGTACTTTTCCTATGTAGAGGCTTCAGAGAGGGGGGAGGAGAAGAAAGCTGAAGTCAGATTAATTCCCCTACAAAAATGGCCATCTTGAGGCACATACTCTATGGTATACCTTAACACAACCAGGCCAGAAAGAAAAAACAAAACAGATCACACTACAAGCTCACGCTAATGCTAAATGCTGCAAGACTGAATATGACAGGAAAAGGTGGCAACAATGCACTGCAAACAAAAGGAATGCTGAGCTTCAGCATCTGTGTGACTGTCATTGTGCCCCTTGTGCCCCGCATAATTATTCTTCTGACTGGCATGACTTAACTAGGCCTGGCTGCTTGCTGCTGTTCAGCAGTAGTCCCCCTATGACAGCCAGTGTGACTTAGCAGTTGCCAACTTCAGATTGGGAAATTCCCGGGGATTTGAGGAATGGAGCTTGGAGAGGGTGGGTTTGAGAAAGGGTGGGACCTCAGGCAGGTACAATGAGATAGACTCCAGCCTCCAAACCAGCCATTTCTTCCTGGGGAAGCACTATTGCCAATCTCCAGGTGAGGGATGGAGATCACTCAGAATTACAACTGCTCTCCAGGTGGCAGAAACCAGCTCCCCTGGAGGTGGATGGGGAATGAATGCCTTCACTTGGGTGGGTGAGAAGACAGCAAGGGGGAGCACTTGTCCAGAGCCTCTTTCTAGAGCCCACTCTATTATCTATGATACCTATTTTCTTTATTACTTTCCACCTTCATTTGTTTCCAAATATTTTTAAATTAAAAACAGATCTTTCAACTTTTCCAACCATTCCCTTTTACTAGCAAATATAGATTCCCTCCCACCCAATATCAGGCAAATATGACATGAACAGCAGTAACTAAATACAATAGAATTTCCTTTAAGCCACTCTGAACCCTTGCTACAAAATTAAATAGTATCAGTTCTGGTGAAGATAAGATTGTAAAACTAATACCAAGAGTAATAGTTTGGATACCTATTTATTTATTTATTCATTTAAGAAGTTGAACAACAGCAACTATGTTCCAAGACTATACATTAAAACAGTCAAATTAACATTAAAACACAAATTTAAAATCACAGATTGAATTTCACATATCTAAAAGCATTCAAGATTTAAAAAACACAAGATCAACAAACACAGGAGTAGAATGAGCATAGTTAAATCTGCAGGAAGGACAGGTTTCTTACTTGTAACTGGTGATCTTCGAGTGGTCATCTGTGCAATCACACATATGGGTAATCCGCAGGATCGGCCCTGACCTCGGAGAATTAAAAGCAATCTTGAGCGTTAGATCTGGCGCGCCTCCCTCTCGTCCTGGGGAGGAGGCATCGTCTGCGCATGCCTGGACGAGGGGGAGGTGCTTAGCCACTCAGTTTCTTCCCACCGCCGAGAAGGTGGAAAAATTTAAGGATGAGTATCCAGCAGCGGGGAAGGCTGGGTGGGTTTGTGTGATTGCACAGATGACCACTCGAAGATCACCAGTTACAGGTAAGAAACCTGTCCATCTTCTTCGTGGTCTCTGTGCATTCACACATATGGGTGATTAGCGAGCTATTCCCTCAGGAGGGAATCTGTTGGATCTGCCAACATATTCACTGTTAGGAAAAGGAGATAATAAGAGAGTGGTACTCACAATCAGTCAGTCAAAGATGGAGCGCAGCACAGCTTGTCCGAAGGACGAGTCCCGCCGGGCACGCACGTCAAGGGCGTAGTGCGAGGCGAAGGTAGACGAAGAGGACCAAACCGCAGCGGCACAGATGTCCTCTAGTGGGATGCCTTTCAGGAATGCTGATGAGGTAGCAACGGCTCTGGTAGAGTGAGCTCGTATGTGCTCTGGGATTGGCTGCTTTGCTAGTTGGTAACACAACTCAATGGCAGCGACAATCCATTTCGAAAGTCTTTGGGTCGATATTTTATTGCCCATATTATGAGTTGCGTACGTGACAAAAAGTCTGGAATCCTTACGGAATGGTCGCGTTCTGTCTATGTAGAATGCAAGGGCTCTGCGGGCGTCTAAGTTGTGTAGGGCCCGTTGACCTGCGTCTGCAGGGTGCTGGAAAAAGGCCGGTATAGTTGAAGGTTTCCCTAGGTGGAATGGTGAGACGACTTTCGGTAGGAAGGCGGGGTCGGGGCGGAGCACCACTCTGTCGTTATGAAAGATCGTGTATGGTGGGTCTGCTCTGAATGCACAGATATCACTGGCTCTTTTGCCCGTGGTGAGTGCTGTTAGTAGTGCCGTCTTCCAGGATAAAAGTTGGAGGGGAATGGCAGCCATAGGTTCAAAGGGAGGCTTCATGAGCTGACTTAAGACGAGAGAGAGGCTCCAAGTTGGTAACATTTGTCGGACTGGGGGGTGCAGGCGGATGAAGCCCTTGAGGAAGGCCTTGGTGGCATGGTGAGAGAAGACCGTCACTCCTTCCAGGTGAGGGTGGAAGGCAGAGATGGCTGCAAGGTGGACCTTCAGGGATGAGTAGGATAGTCCGGTCTTGGAGAGTTCCAGCGTGTAGGACAACATTTGGGAGATAGTAGCGTGGTCAGGATCAAATTTTTGTTGTGAGGCGTAGTGGGAGAAGCGCTTCCACTTGAGTAGGATTTTCTGGTGGAAGGCTTCCTGGAGTTCACTAGGACCTGGCGGACTTCGGGAGGGAATTCTAGAAACTGATTCTCCAGGCCGTCAGTTTGAGTGAAGCTGGGTTGTGATGTAAGACCTTGCCCTGTTGTTGGGACAGGAGGTCCTGCTCCTGCGGGAGTCGAATGAATGTGTTGTCGGATAGTAGTAGGAGGGTGGTGAACCAGGGTTGACATGGCCACCATGGAGTTATTAGGATGCAGTTGGTGCGGTCCGCTTGTATTTTCTGCAGGACTCTGGTGATGAGTGGAATTGGAGGGAAGAGATAGTGGAGGGTTCCCCTCCAGGACTGTAGGAAGGCATCTCCGCGGGAGAGTTGAGACGGGGGTCCTCTCATGTAGAAGTGGGTGCATTGGGCATTCGATGGGGATGCAAACACATCTATTTTCGGGGTACCGAAGACCTTGAAAACTTGTCGTATGTATTGTCTGTTGATGGTCCACTCGTGATCGTTGGTGGAGTGGCGGCTTAGGGCATCTGCTTGGACATTCTCGATTCCTGGTAGGTGGACGGCAGTGAGAAAGATGCCTTGGCTGATGCTCCAGTGCCAGAGTGCTAGGGCTCTTTTGCAGAGTCTGGTGGAGGCAGTGCCCCCTTGTCTGTTGATGTAAAAGACCGTGGCGATGTTGTCTGAGGTGACCTGGACATGGCAGTTTTGTAGGGATGGTAGGAAGGATCTTAGAGCTTTGTGGACTGCCAGAAGTTCCAGGCAGTTGATATGGAGGGAGCTTTCGTAGTCCGTCCATTGTCCCTGAACTGTGAGGGTCCTCAAGTGGGCTCCCCATCCCCACTTGGAGGCGTCTGTGGTGACGATCACGGAGGGAGATGTCTGTTTGAACGGCATTCCCATACGGAGGTGGCGTTCTATCGTCCACCATCTCAAGGATGGAATGATGTGTGACGGGAGGGTCAGCATTGTGGATTGGTGCTGCCTGTGAGGGTGAAAAGTTCTGATGAACCACAGTTGTAGGGGTCGCATGTGGAGCTTTGCGAAGCATAGGACTGCAGTAGTAGCTGCCATTAGACCTAGCATTCTTTGGTAGGTGAGCGCTGGTTGGGAGCGGTGAGCGATAATAGTGTTTGCTAGGGACTGGATGCTGAGAACTCTGTCCTGTGGTAGGGAAGCTGTTTGGGAGATCGTGGAGATGTTTGCTCCTATGAACTGGATTGTTTAAGTGGGAGTTAGTTTGGACTTTGATATGTTGACTTGAAGGCTGAGTGTGGCCAAAAGGGACAGGGTAGCGGAGACGTCCAGTTGGAGTTGTTCTTTTGAGTGGGCGACGATCAGCCAGTCGTCTATGTACGGGTAGATAGATATCTTTTGTTGGCACAGTGCTGCGCCCACCACTGCCATACATTTGGTGAAAACTCTTGGTGCCGTTGAGAGACCGAAGGGGAGGGAACGGAATTGGAAGTGTTGATCCCCAATGGCGAATCTGAGGAATCTTCTGTGATGTTGATTGATGGTAATGTGGAAGTAGGCATCCTGTAGATCTATGGATGCCATCCAAGCTTGTTCTGGGATGAGCGGCAAGATTGACTGAAGGGTAATCATGCGGAATTTTTTGTAGGTGATGTGGAGATTGAGCTTGCGGAGATCGAGAATGGGGCGGAGTCCTCCGTCTCTCTTTAGCACCAGAAAGTAGCGGTGGTACTGTGGTGGTATCGGTTCTATCGCACCTTTGTCCAGTAAGGCTGTGATTTCTGATTGGAGAGGTGCGGATAGTGGTGTGGTGAGGAATCTGTGATGTTTTGGGGTGGACTTGAATTCTATCATGTACCCCCTTTGTATGATGGCCAGGACCCATGAGTCCGATGTTATGGCCTCCCAGGCGGGGTAGAAAGGCTGTAGCTGGGTGAGTGATTGAAGGTTTGGCTGAAGGTTGGTATCTGGACGTCTGGGGGCAGGGTGGTCAAAGGGACGGTTTGGTAGCAGGGTGAGTTTTCTTCGATGTTTGAGGGCGTGCCCTCTGCTGAAAGGGCTGTTTAGCATGGGGCGGTTTGCGTCTCCATGCGTCTGGTTGTTTGGGAGATCTGGAGCTCTTATAATAGCTAGGTCTCCAGCTCCTTTGCTTGTTGAGTTGGGGTTGGTGTTGAGTGACCCCTAATCTCTTCGCTCTCTTCCTGCTGTCGTCTACGGATGTAAGAATGTCGTCCGTGGTCGCGTTGAAGAGGCCGAGACCGTCGAAAGGTAGGTCCTCAATTTTGTACTTAATGTCAGGTTGGAGAGATGAGGATCTGAGCCATGCGTGTCTGCGCAGGGCTATGGCCGAGGCGAGGGTCCTGGAAGAGCACTGAGCAGCGTGACATGCGGTATTGATCTGCTGCTTATTGACTCTAGCCAGTTCCTGCAGGGCGTTAGTAGCTGATTTCTGTGTCGACTCCAGTAGGGAGGGAACCAGTGTGTTGAGGTAGTTTGTTAGGTTGTATGCATAGGCCGAGAAATATGCCATATAATTGTGTATTTTAGTTGTTGCCGTGGTGAGGGAGTATATTTTCCTGCCGATGGTGTCGAGCTTCTTGCCCTCCCTCTCCGGGGGCACTGGGTGTCTGGTCTGCTTCGACTTCGAGGAGGAATGCACAATCATCGAGTTCAGCGCCGGGTGGCTAAACAGGAACTTCGAATCGGGTGCATGGATCTTGTAGAGGGCTTCGACCCTCTTGGATGTTGGAGGTACAGACGCCGGCTTATCCCATGCTTCCTTGAGGGTTTCGAGATGAACGGGAAGCATGGGAAAAGACGAGCTTGAGGGGAGGTCCGCGTGCACCAAGTCGTAGACGACGTCCGAGACTCTGGGAGCGTCGGTATTGAGCTTGATGTTTAGAGAGTTTGCCATATTCGCAAGGAGGTCTAGGTATGATTTAGGGCCTTCTGAGGGTGATAGTTCGGCAGGCTTAGCTATATCAGAGGCCGGAGAGTGCAAGTCTGTTGTAGAAGATTGTGCGGAGTCGGAGTGTTCCGCTTCATAGTCGTTGTCGGTGTCGAGAGAGGGTGCGGCCGGAGGCTCTATGGGCTGCGGTTGTTTGGTGGCAGATGTAGACTTGGCCGGTGTGGTTGGTTTCGGTTCGAAGCCGTGCCGGGCAGGTTCTTCACGGTACCGAGCAGGCTCTTCACGGTACCGAGGGTCTTCGTAGTCGGAATGGCGTCTGTGTGGAGACGGATCACGGTATCGAGTCCGATCGACTTTGTAGTTGCGGTCCCTATAATGAGGGGACTCGTGGTGGCTGTGGTAGGAGCGGTTCCTCGGGTCCGAATGCCGGTAGGTGTCGAAGGAGGGAGATCTCCGATGTCTCCGTCGGTCCCGAGGAGACGGTGATCTGGACCTCGAGGGGGAGTAGTAGTAGTATCTTTCTCTCCGATGGCTACAAGATCATTGTCGACTGCGAGATCTAGGCATGCAGGGGCGCAGTGGTATGTCCCTCGGGGTCGAGGGTTCTCTGATTAGAGAGTGAGCTGCCAGCGGTTCAAGAGGGACTTCTCAGAAGGCGCGAGCGTCTAGAGTCTTGGAGCGTTGGCTTCTGATGGATACCGGTGAGTCAGCCTCGAGTATTTGCGCGGGTGGAGAGTTGGGTACCGAGGGAGACCTGGAGGAGATACGCACGATCTCTAGTGGTGTGATGGCTGGCGTCGACTTCGAAGCTGGCGTTCTTGGGATCGTGGAAGCCATGGTCGGGTTCGAGGCCGCAGGTTTTGCTGTCGGGTCGGATGACTTATGTCCGGTTTTGGCCCTTTTCGGGGTCTTGGCGCTGGTTGCCTCCGCGTGAGCGGAGTCGGACCGGCGGCGCTTTTTGGGGTCTTCGGACTTCTTGGTGTGCTTGCCGGACTTAGGCTTGCAGGGAATCTGAGCCACGGAAGCTGCCGGCTGCGCCACTCCCACGAAAGATGGGGAAGATGGCGGAGGTTGTTGTGCCGCGTGGGGCATTGGTCGAAAGGAAGACTCCATAAGATGGCTCCTGAGCCTCGCGGCACGGTTTTTGCGAGCTTGTTTGCCAAATTGGCTGCAATGCACGCAGGTATCCGTGCGATGTGCCTCTCCTAGGCAGAATAGGCACAGAGAATGCCCGTCCGAAGAGGGGATTTTTGCGGAACAGCGAGTGCAGCGTTTGAATGTTATTTTGTCTCTTCCTTCCATCCGCCCGGGGGGGGGGGTGTGGGGGAAGCTCGAAAGATAGTAAGAAAGTCTTTTTTTATATACGATACCAGAAGACGAGGAGAAGGTGAGAAGACGAAGAGGAAACGTTGGAGGTAGATTGCAGTAGGAGAAAATCGGGAGACTCAACGAGGTAGGTATGATCCGGTCGGTGGTAAAGAAGAAACTGAGTGGCTAAGCACCTCCCCCTCGTCCAGGCATGTGCAGATGATGCCTCCTCCCCAGGACGAGAGGGAGGCGCGCCAGATCTAACGCTCAAGATTGCTTTTAATTCTCCGAGGTCAGGGCCGATCCTGCGGATTACCCATATGTGTGACTGCACAGAGACCACGAAGAAGATCAATTTACCCACCACTTAAATACTCTCTGGAATAAGACTGTCTTACATGCCCTCCTTAATACAGCAAGTGAAGGGGACCTTGTCAGCCACTCTGGCAGACTATTCCAAATGTCTGGTCCCACCAAAGAAAAAGTCTGTGAACTCACTGTAGCCATATGGACAATCCTAATGGATGGTATCCTAAGGAGGAGGCTGTCTGCAGAATTTAACTGCAGGAAAGTGGTACAGGAAAGTATATGGGTGTGGGTATACTCCCTTGTGGGTGGGAGTATGTGGGCTTGCCCTTTTCACCTGCTTCTATCCTTGAGCAGCCGCAGGTGATTGTGCCCTCCCTCCAACCACTGCCAGACTGGTGCCGTGTGATTTTTAAAAGGGCCATCCAGCCTGAGGTGAACTTTCTCCCCTCCACTCAGCACTTCTGCATCTGCATGCCAGAGACAGCTAACTGCAGCTGAGCTGGCTGTTACTATGAGGCTGCTGTTTGAGTTGCAGTGCCTGATCAAGTGGCAAGTGAAAGCACTGCTTCTCTGATTTAGGAGCCTTTTTAACATTTCTGATTTTTCAAAACATGTGTATTGCTCTGCAAACCCGGGATAGGGTTTTCCTCTAGGATTGTAAAAATATTTCATTTTTCTCTGTATGGCCCCATCAGTGGATTTTAGGATCTTCAGATGGGGCCGTGTTGAGAATTATAGATATTAAAGACTCACAGGGTGATCCCATTCCCCCTACTAGCTTGCTGGGTTGTGCATTTGCCAGTTTCTGCTCCTCTGCCCACCAGCTAGCCTATATCACTGCCCATTAGCTAGCCTATACCACTGGTGTGGCTCAAGCAGCAGCAGCTCCTTTCTTCCCCCCTACCTGCCTCAATTGGCATCACTCCTTGATGGCAGAGGCATCTTCTTCCTTACCTGCCCTCTTCATCACACCTCACACAATGGCACTGGGAGAGGGCGGCACTGGCAGCTCCTGCCCACCTTGCTGCTGGTTACATAGCAGCGGCAGGTCCTGCTCCTCTTCTCCTTCCTTCCTCCAGCCACTAGCCCAGTGGCAGTGGCATGTGCCAGGCACTGATGAGGCTGGCTCACAAAGATGCACTGCATGTGTAAGTGCAGACAATGCTCCTCTATATGGTTTTTTTTTAAAAAAGGTTTTGGATTTTTCTGCAAACCTGAGGGTTCACCCAGCTTCAAAGAAAAGTCTCCCCTCTTTGTCTCTCTCCATGGTCCCAATCCAAATATTTAAGTATCTGCAGATGGGGCCGTGCTGAGAATTAAATATATTGATTTATTCTAGGTCCGCAACTTATGCTGATGCCGTTGAATGGAGGAGGACACAGAAAACAGTTTCCCCACAGCAACTGAAGCCAGTCTCTTTGTTTTCCTTGTCCATGGATGCGGCTAATAACTGCTTTAATATATTTCACAGAAGCTACATAGTCTTTTAAAACTGCAAGCAAAACCTCCAGAGTCGGTTTCACTACACAACAGGGTTTAAAAAAAAAAAAAACCTAGATGTTTACCTGTATTTTGTTAAAGAACAGTTTATCCCACAGACTGTCATTTCTTATGATCCCACTTTGAACTTCCGCCTTTTTACGCTTGGCAGCAAATTCCAGAAGCCAGCGTTTCAGTGGGGTGTCTGCTTGGCTAAAGATCTAAGGGAATATAAGATGACAGGGGGGGGAGTTTATACAGCCAAAAGGAAAAGGACCATATTTATCACTAGCACTAGCAGAAGTGGCTCCACAGATGCCAGCATTATAATTAATTGTCTGAATTAAACATAACTACACCACTGCAAAATGCTAACAAAAGCTCTTCTGCTGCAATTCATTTCCAATTATGTTTTCTCTTTTTCTCTCTCCTAAGGGAAATGTGAACTAGAAAATAAAATACTTGGAAGCCTTTACAAATTAAGGTGTCCAGACAGTTTACATTGTGGAATTAGCTTGACATAAATATACAACATTCTTAGGGGTACTTTTTAACAACATTCGACAGCTGTTGAGAAATATATGTATGCATATCCTGTGCCATCACTTCCAACCTACAGCAACCCTATAAATTAATGCCCTCCAAAATATCATATTGTTAATGGCCTTGTCCAGGTCCTGCAAACTGAGGGCTTGATTAAATCAATCTATCTCTTCCTCTTTTCCTGCTGCCTTCAACATTTCCTAGCGTTATTGTATTTCCCAGTAACCCCTGTCTTCACATAATGTGACCAAAGTATAACAGCTTCAATTTAGTCACTGTAGCTTCTAAGGAGAGCTTAGGCTTGATTTGATCTAGCACCCATTTATTTGTTGAGAAATGCCCAATACTTTAATAAAAAAAAATATATTTATATAAAAAATACAGTGTTTTATATGGAGGCAGCTATGCCAGGTGTCCAACCTAAACCAACACATTCCTCAGAGCCTACTTAATAACATGTTGGGGGGGGGGGGCGGTTGATCCTTACTGGGCTGGTGCTGCCATGCATTCCACTGGTAAATCACAGGTCACATATGTGTGCCTGTCCTACACGTGTGCATTTTATTTTTAGGAGTTCCAAGTACAAATAAGTCAAAACTGAACTATGGTCATAAATCTGTATCATAATGAGTAAAGTCAACACCAAAAACTTATTGGGGAGCTGATACCAGTAACATTCATATGTCATATTTATAGGTTAACCCTCAAGAAGTCAAATAAATAAATAAAAAAAAATAATGTCACAGAGACCAGACTTGTGACATGCCCTCCCCCCTTGTTCTCTTTTCCAGCATGGAACCTCAGGGATCACAGTTATACAGGCCAGCTTCAAACACACACTACTGGGAATCACAGTTCAGTGGAGCTGTACAGGCTTAGAACATGTAAGGTGCTAGGTCTGGCTTAATACCCTTGCTGGTACAAGGCCATATAGACAGGTTGCAAGTACTTTTCAATGTGCTCCCACCCCCCATGTGGTCAGCTCAGCATGTGCAACTTCTGGACAGTACAGGTCTGCTACCAATTTTAAGTGTTCTAATAATTAACCTCTTTTTAAATAAATGTGCGTATACTATCAGACCACAACTTTTCATCTGGTACCATCAGGACATGTGTTATAACTTCCCAAATATAACTTAGTGATATATCTTCTCAAAGTATAATCAGGCTCCAAACCCACAGAATTTTAACATAACAGAGGATAAATCCTTAGGTTCCACAGTTTGTGTCATTTCATTATGTCCAAACTAAGAATCAAATTTAGGCAAAGGTAGGGATACCATGAGAGCCAGGGACACATGTGACTCTCAAATCATTTGTGTGTGGCTCATAAATATGTGGACTGAAGTGCACATTTTATGACATGTTGGTATCTGATATACAGTGAAATCTTTGTTACCAGTTATCAGGATGAATCAGAAAACCAAGCTCAGATACATCTACTTGTTTCTTTATTGTCAGAGAATTTGAACAATCCTGAACCTTTTTCTTAGTTTAAAAGGTGAAAGCAGTGGGGATCAAATAACAAATTTCACTTTCTCATTCCTGTAATTTCTGAACCCAGGCATTAGATCTTCCTTTACATTATGCTATATATTTAACTTCCAAAGGACTAATTATCATCAGTTGTGTAAATGGATTATTTTACTATATGTAGAAAATATATAAATATTAGCTACAGTGTATCTGCTCACCGTGTGTTTCAGATGTGACATTCCTGTTACATGACATACCCAGAACCCAGGAGGTCACAGAGCCATAAAATAGCTTCCCAAACACCATTCTCTGCACAGGCAATTTCCTTAGACTGTCACTGTTTCTTGCAATCACCAATCTGAACGTTTACCTTGTCATACATTCTGTTTAGTAGTCTTGGTACAACTGGAAAGATAGTTGGTCGTAGCGCTTTCATATCATCAGACAAGAGGCGAATGTCCCCTTGGAAAAATCCAATTCTTCCACCATGGCAATATACTACAGACTGTGATGAGGAAGGTAAAAAAGAAAAGAAAAAATGAAATTCATTTCTGGACTTTAATCACATACATGTCTATTTCTGCTCTTGACCATTTTCTTAACAATATAGTTATTTATGAACCACTTGGCCACTAACTATTTAGGAAAACACCACAATGGGCCAGTTCACATGAAATATATTTTGGCATGTGAAAAGCTTCCTCATGATCACACTTGTGTGGATAATGTAACATAGGAAAGGGGAGATTTATGCACACACTTGGTGTCAGGTTAAAGCACCACTAAAACTGTGTTAATAGTCACTGTTTGTGTCTGCTGTTGCCTTGTTTATACCAAGCGTATTCATGTGCACATGCCCAAAGAAACTTGCCGCTACTTGTGCACAGAAGTAGTAGTCATCTGTGGCAATGAAAACATCATAAGGAAATATGCTATAGACTTAATACAAGGATTCAGACTAATGCTTCAGCTTTCTCGATCCCCGTATTCTGGATGTGCAGGGTACTTCAGCCTGTATTGGTCCTGCTAGACCACATACTTAAGCAGCACTGCTAAGGATACTTTCTACAGAGCTGATTTTCTGTGCTAGCCATCGCAGAGGGAGTAGCAAAGGTCCTGGGCAGAGTTTATGGAAATACAAGTATTTAAAGGCTTGAATTTCCCAATGAAAACCATGTCAAGTAAAACAGGCTAATGACTTAAATAACACTGCCATATTTTGAATAATATTTGCATAATGAATGTGTTCTTATTATGTCACTAAACCAATCTGTGCATTCAGGTGACAGTTGCTGCCAAAGAATACATCATGGACAATGCCCTATACAATAGTCTTGGTTATATTCAAAGTATTTGCATAATACAAAACCCATGTTTTTTCTGACTTTTGTAACCCTAATTCCCCAGCATTATCTGTTGGCTGGCTTACGATGTCTGATGACACTGTTTTATATCATGTGGTCTGCCTTGAGTCTCAGCAAGACAGGTGGGCTATAAAGTAAGTAAATAAATGAATGAATTTACTAAAGCAAATTTCTATATGTGGCAGACAGAGCATCAAAATGTATGCTTCAACAGAATATTGACTTATAACAAAACAAAAATGGAGCTACATGGAAGTATGAATTCTTTATCCTAAACTATTTGATTTTGATCCTTTCTCTCAGACAAAAACAATGCATTTACTTAGAGAGCTACTATTTAATAAGATTAGACCATACACAGATTGGATTGATCAAAGACTTATCTGTATATATTTGGAGTTGCACAATACCCCTAAGTCAGGGTAAGGTTCATTAAGAGGGAAAAAGGGCTTGTTTCATATGAAGTTTCAATACTAGCTGAAATTTGTGGGACAGCCAGATGGCATCCAACTGTGGAGAACCTTTCATGTGCAGCAGACTCTTTTTGAACTGCAGAAGTTGGCGTAGATCTGTTATAGAAGTACATGTTACAGGAAGACTGTATCTAGCTATCAGGTACTTTGTTTTAGTAATATAAAGAGGTGTTATGCCTACAACATGAACATTTCCCTTCCATGCAGAAACTTAAAAGGAATATTAAGGCCACTGAACATACAAGTTGTTTTAGTTTTACAATACTGTCATAGATTTATTTATCAGTGGAGAAAAAGTTGACTTCCACTGACACTGATACCTTACCTGTACCATTCTCTCAAACATGTGTGCTAAAGGCAAATAGGAAATGTGTACATCCTCATATGTAGGAGACCACTGACTCTGGAAAAAAAAACAACAGGGAGCCCCGCAAGGCCCAGATCAGTCCAAACAGGTTTCTTACCTGTATCACTCTTTCAAACATGTGAGCCAAAGGCAGGAAGGAGATGAGCACATCGTCCTGTCTCGGAAAGATCACTTTCTGCAGATGAAGGGCATGGGAGACAGAAAGGAAAGAAACACTGACAGGAAGACACAACAAGAAAGTCATAAAACAATAAAAAAAGAAAAATGGCACCAAGAGGAGCAAAAGGGGTAAAGATTATTAAGCGAGAAAAGAGAACAGTGTTTGAAGTAATGCGTTAGGCCACAACACCAATGGAACTATGTTAGCAGGAGTGGTGAAAAACACAAGGATGTATGTAGAGAGCTCTCTTCACCACATATGGCATGTGTGTCTTGAGAGCTGGGCTGTGAACAAGCCCTTCCACCAATGTGCTTGGGTGGTGTCTGCTGTTGACACTTCTGTTGGCCAGTGATGTTCCACAACAAGGCATAGCTCTTTAACTTAAGGGGTTTCTAGCACAAGTGTCCAATTTTCAGGCATTCAAATGTACTACTCCTACACAGATTTGTATGCTTCAACAGGCCTATGGTTTTAACATGATGCCCAAGTATGTACGAACACATTAGAAGGCATTCACAACAAGAACACAAGTTTAGTTCATAAGGTGCCACTCCCCCCCACCCCCGGAAGGTTTACCATGGCATTAAACACCTGTTTGATAAACAGAAATATAGAAGGAAATCACTTTCTGGATATTATTTAAAATGCTTTTATTTGACCCTTCCATTCAATAAGATCCTCAAGGCATCTAACAATCACAGAGTAAAGCAAGCCAGTACAATACAAACCATGTAAACAAGAGGCAGAAAGCACAAATCACAATGAGAAAAAACAGACCACAGTAAAAATTATGTCAGACAACAGCAGCAAGTAAGCTTGGAAGAACAGGGGAGGAGGGTTGGGCCACTTGAAGAAGATCAGGGGTGAGATTCTTTTTCTCCACTGTTACAGATTTTTAGCCTGGGCAGGGCTAAAGGCCTGACTTTTGTCCCATAACTTATCACCTGTAGCTCTGAATGAGTGGAACTACTGAAACCAGAACTACCCAGGATGTTGGAACATCGTATGTTTTTGCTTGTTCAGTTTTTTGCATTTATTTTGTAATCTGCTTTGAGTCCCCTGATAGGGAGAGAAGTGGATAGAAATGTCTAAATAAATACATTTAAACTAATATGCAGACACAAATATAGAGAGACAATTGTTCCTTGGTAAAATATTCTATAAATATTATGATGCAGCAACAAGGGCCTTCATATGCAGCCCTGACCTGGACAGCCTAGGCAAGCCCAATCTTGTCAGATCTCAGGAGCTAAGCAGGGTGAACTCTGGCAAGTATTTGAATGGGAGACCTTGGAATATCAGCAGTTAGGAGGACAGGGGCAGGTTTTATTCAGCCATCTCCAGGCCTTCAGTAGGGTTCAGTCATCAGAGGTCACAAGGACTTCCAAGTGCACACATATAGTCTCTCTCACACACAGGCACACACGCACACAAGTACCGAAAGAGCACCAAGGCCCTTTATATGAAGAACCTCTGATGATGACATAAATGCACTGGTAGATTTATGTCAGAGAAAGCAGTGCTCAAGATATTCTGGTCCCATATAGTTAAGGTCTTTGTAAAAGTGCAATTCAAAACCAGAAGTTTTAGCTGTACTCAGAAAATTAACTGCAAATCAATGCAATTAATTAAAAAACGTAATTACATGCCTCAGGTAGTTCAACTTCCTGATTGACACATTCTGGACCAACTGCAGTTTTCAAAAGGTCTTCAAAGGCAGCCTCGCGTATAGCGCATTACAGTAATCTTCTCTAAGAGGCATAACTGTGGCCTGACTAATCTGACTAAAACAGCTTAGTAATGTTTGTGGACCAATCAGGCCAGAAAAAGGCACTGCCAGGTTATATAGGAACAACAAGGAATCCTAGAGTAACCCCAAATTGAGAACTCACACCATAACCCAATCCAACACAGGTAATATCCCTACTTCCAGATTAAACAAATTTCCAACCAACAATACCCCCATCTAATCTGAATTAAACTTCATGCCAACACAGCTAATCATTGATTTCAGGCTCTAGTTGAGGACATCCATGCCCCTGCTCTAGGATCAGATGGAAATGAGAGAAATAAATTGAAAGTGCTCAAAGTGTCATTATCTTACTGTTGCCACCTATAGATGGCCTGTGAACATGTGTGTGGGACAAGATGGGATGTTACATTATGCCGCATGCCACAAGCAGCTGGTTACAGGAGTAATTCCCAAGTAGTGCCTTTTGAGATTCATCCTCTAGAAAGGATCAGAATCATTGCAAAATTATGTTTCCCAGATCTCATGCAGACAAGAATAATAGCTAATGGTACCAAAAGCTGCTGAAAAATTCAAGAGAATCAGCATGGAGATTCTCCTGTCTTTCTGCTATTTTCCCATCACTCTGAAGCAAGAAAAATTAGGCCCAATGTGGAATCTAGAAAAAGATATTGGATTTATATCCCATCCTACACTCTGAATCTCAAAGCGATTGCAATCTCCTTTACCTTCCCCACCCCCAACAGACACCCTGTGAGGTAGGTGGGGCTAAGAGAGCTTCCACAGCAGCTGCCCTTTCAAGGACAGCTCTGAGATAGCTATGGCTGACCCAAGGCCATTCCAGCAGGTTTGAGTGGAGGACTGGAAATACAGAAGAGCAAAGTTCTTTGCAGAGTGGTCACAGTGAGCTACCAATGATTTCTGTGTTACCTCTGTACCCAGGCCTATAACCAGACAAAACAGCTCAAGCTGGACAATACTATATTGATATTATGGTGGCAGAGAAGTGAGCTTTCTTGCTGCCATTTGCCATGAGAGGATTTGTTGTTGTTTTTGCCATCTCTACTGAAGCTTCTTTTGTTTCTCAACTCCTCAGGACTCTTCAGATTCTTCTAAATCTAAAAAGACAACTTAGAGCAATCATGTCCACTGCTTGGGTCTTTTTCCAATTCTTTAAGGTTGATAATACCATAAAAGTTTCCCAAAGATGCTAGAAAACCAAAGATATACATAGTTCTCTCCATGGGCAGAGTATCAAACAGCTGTTTAAAAGCATAAGAATTTAACCATACACAGGTGTAAATATCATGAACTAATCTTGCAGTCTTGAGATTTGTTGGTGCCTACTAAAATTTCAAGGATCCAGTTTAAATTAATATGTCCTTTTAATTAATGAACTTGTGTTACCCTGATCATAAGGTGGTTTAGAAGGAAGAGTATTTATTCTGTCTCACTGCCCTCTTTTGTTCAAAATGGATTGATGTGATTTTAATTTACATTAGCCAAAAAGATTTTCAAAGAGAATTAACTGCCATAAACCTATATGCTCATAACAGCAAATGTGCTGAAGAATAGTAGGTACATACCTGCAGTTTTAAATAAGAGAATTTGCTAAGTGGTTGGGTAATTAAAATTGTAGTGATCCTAAGAACTCATTTGAAATATAGTATTTCAAGTCCTCTTTAGTAATTTTGAAACTAGGACTACAATCCCTTTCTGTTCTGAATTCATTCATTTGAGTTGTATCAGATTTTCACTGTTATTCGGTACAAGCGAGAAAGAACAAAGCAAATGGCCTTCACAATTCCTGTAATGGTAGACTCTGTAATAACACCAGAGTACCACTGTATTCCCTGGGACAGGCTGCCCCTAAGAAACGCAACACACATCTGATGCAGTTTCTGGATCAAAATATATACCTCATATGAAACATATTTCTGTCATTTTTTTGTGTGCTAAAATATAGAATATTCACCTCGGTTACTTTCAAAAAGCCTGAAAAATCAGCTACCACATTCCCATGAGTCAGCATAGCACCTTTTGGGTTACCTGGAGAATTGAAGAAAAAAATATAGCAAAGTAACACTTCAGATTTTGTCAAGCCACAAAATTATTTTCTTTTCCTATTCTGGACACAGTCCCAAGGAATGCAAGGAATTCAAATACATACATTTGAATACAACACTGATACAAGTGTAGCAAAAGCAGACTATCTTTGTCTTTGAACTTCTAAATATATGAAAATTTTGTAGATGGCAAGAGACTGCAGTGAATACAAATTTCTCAAAAAAGTTTTTGATTCGATGAAAAGGAGGGGGGAGCTCATTACATGGCAAAATCAGCACAAAGGACAGCAACAAAATTACCTATGCATTATCTTGTGTGCAATTAGACATGAAAAGATGCACAGGTTTGATTAACACTTATTTGCATTTTGAAACAATTTGAAATGTTTTCATTAAAATTGCTTTAAAGAAAACATTTCTCATTTAAGGAAGAAACAATCCTTTCAAGCAATTATCAAAGGTACCTTCAACCTCTGTTCCCATGGTAATACTTTTTCATAAAGTGTTCAAACATTTCCTATGAATAGCTCATTTTGAAGAATTTAAGATATTAACTCACAATATTTTACCATATTAACACACTTGTTTCTAAACCACTCAGATGAATGTAGGTAAGTCATCTGAGATCTGCCATCAGATCTGATGACTCTTTTTAGGATTATTACCGCTGGATGAGTTTTTACCCCCTGAATTTTTCCTAATGAAGTTAGGAATGTGCTATGGCAAAATATGTAATACATCCCTCATGCTTTAAAAACAGGAACTACAGGTGATTTCTGGGGCATTTCTATATATTAACTAAAATATTGTCTCAGTCCTTCTTAGCATGCTCAAAAAAATAGGGATTTGGATCTATAGTCATTGATTTGGGCAGCCTGCCCTGATCTTGCCAGTTGTCAGACTATTAAAGCAAAGGGAACAGTGGAGCCATAGTGGCTAACAGATATCAAGTATGTTGACTTTGTGTGCCTACAAGCCATCTGATTGGAAGTGATGTGCACCAAATTGTGTAGGAAAGAAGGGAAATTATGGTGGAATTCTATAAATAAGTATTTGAAGCAGCAATGAAAGACCAGGATTTTTTTTTTAAAAAGCAACACTGTATGCCCTTAAATCCAATAAGCACCTATTTCACCCCAACTTTTTAATTGCAGCAAGCACCTATCAGTTCCCCGCTTTATTTATTGGAATGAAACAAGACATTTATAACAAAAGTGCTTGTGTGTGAGTGTGTGCGCGGGGAGATATGAGATAATCCAAATCCATGGAAAATCCACAGGAGTTTAGCCACTGGCTTCCATGTGACATGGATTTATACCAGATCTAAATTTCCAGTGCTGCTACCTCTACATGACACATCACAATGTATCTCAGAAAAAAGCCAGTGTGCTAGAAGCACATATCACACTAACACTGTTCCTTTTTCAGGGCAGCCTGCCATCTGGATATTTTGTGTCAGCTTCAAACCCAAACTGGGACACAATGCAGATGCCTGGGGAGGGATACAAAGGCTCAATGGACCTGAATACTGAACGAATGCTGACCTATTTTTAACCTAACATACTTTAGGAATATTTTAAAATGTAAAACCTTATTTAATATTTTTTTTAAAAAATCTTGAAATCAATATTGTACATTAAAACATACCTTCCATGTTCATTTGGGTGCCTGACAGTATCTGATGATTAATTCCACTGCCCTACCTTCTTTTCCATTCTCCTGTACTTCATATAACAGATAATTTTACCACAAGATCAGAAGCCATGGTGAAAATCAGGAGGGCATTGAGCTGTTGAGGCTTGTCCTATTACCCTTAACATGCTAATGTGAGAAGACTGTGAGGCAGACAGACTAATGTGATGCTCTGGGATGCGGCTGACTGTCCCCTTCTGTTGGGAAGACCTCTGAGGCAAGATTCACTTGCGGGAGTATCTCAGTCTTCTGACAAACAATATTTGCAATGTAGACCAGTAAACATTCTATAATGAAACCTGGAAAAAGCAACTGTTTGTCCCAGGCTGGGTTGACTTTTTTAAAAAGCAGAATTTAATAACATCATCAAAAAAAGCTGAAAAACCAAAAGGCATTCCTGAAATAGTAGCATTTCAATTCATTTCCAAAAAATATCAAACCAGACATGCATATTTTTAATAAATTCCAGTGTACCACAACATTTAATGTGTATATTATAAGTCTTTCACATCTTTTATGTATGCATTAAACATATTCAAAAATAAAATGTATATATTATTCCTTCGGTTTACCTGTAGTGCCACTGGTAAAACAGACAATTGATAGATCTTCAGGTCGGGGAGGCTAAAGAAATCACAAGAAAAATGAATATCCTGTTACTGTGTTTATTTGCACAATAGGCAGATTAACCTACCCCTAACAAGTGGGTTGCTGTGTTGGTCTGCAGCAGCAGAACAAACTTTGAGTCCAGTGGCAGTGTAAGGTCGCCTCTAGGCTCGGGAGGAGATGGATGGAGAATAATGGCTGGGTCACAGTTAATGACTGTGCCACAGTACATCTGCCCATCAATCTCCAGTTTTGACATATGTCCTTCATTATGCCCCCCCCCGAACTAAATCGAAGCAAATAAAAAAAAATCCAAGCATATAAAATTAAACCCATATTAACTCATTTTGTTATTTATGTGTGGTCCTTGAATTTGTTAAAACAACTTCATTATGCTATTTGCTAATTTACTGCTCACCCTCCACCTTTATGTATGGACTGATAATTTCCATTTCATGGTATCGAAAGAAGTGTGTGTGCACATGAAGGCTTATACCTTGACTAAAACTTTGTTGATCTTAAAGCTGCCAGTGGACTCAAACTTTGTTCTGCTACCCTAACAAGGCTGCTGTGTTGAGGATTAAGTGGAGGAGGGCAGAATAATATGAAAAGCTGCTTTGGGGCCCCGATCATAGATAAAAGCAAAATATAAATAAAAAATGAATAAGTGAAATAATGTATTGGCATGATGAGAAAGAAATTCTAATGTTTTCCCACAGAGTTTTGCTTTCTCTAGATTTGATTTCCCCCCTTCCCCTAAGGGTTGCTCCAAATGTACTAAGCAAGTTAAATTGTTTACTATATAAGAGGTTCAGCACCCTGCCCTTCAAGCAGGTGTCTTGCATCATTTTAACCTTTCACCAACTAATAATTGTCAGGCAGCAGGTCCTTAGCACAAATACATTTCCTCAGAGTTCACGATATCATAAATCATAATTCTCTTATGGGGTGGCCAAATGGAGCTCTACCATTCATTTAGGGGTGCATTCCATACACTCCAGAAACCATTGGCTGATCACAGCTCTTGCCTCCCACTTGCCTCCCACTGGCTGACTCCCTTGCCCCCTCCTACTGAGGCCCAAGAATGTTGAACAAACTGCCAAAAGCAGTCTTACCTCAGTGAAGTGGCCAAGTTTGCAGATGACACTAAATTGTTAAGGGTGATGAGAACCAGAGAGGATTGTGAGGCACTCCAAAGGGATCTGTTGAGGCTGGGTGAGTGGGCGTCAATGTGGCAGATGAGGTTCAATGTGGCCAAGTGCAAAGTAATGCACATTGGGGCCAAGAATCCCAGCTACAAATACAAGTTGATGGGGTGTGAACTGGCAGAGACTGACCAAGAGAGAGATCTTGGGGTCATGGTAGATAACTCACTGAAAATGTCAAGACAGTGTGCAATTGCAATAAAAAAGGCCAACGCCATGCTGGGAATTATTAGGAAGGGAATTGAAAACAAATCAGCCAGTATCATAATGCCCCTGTATAAATTAATGGTGTGGTCTCATTTGGAATACTGTGTACAATTCTGGTCACCGCACCTCAAAAAAGATATAGCATTGGAAAAAGTGCAGAAAAGGGCAACTAGAATGATTAAAGGTTTAAAACACTTTCTCTATGAAGAAAGGTTAAAACGCTTGGGGCTCTTTAGCTTGGAGAAATGTCGACTGCGAGGTGACATGATAGAGGTTTACAAGATTATGCATGGGATGGAGAAAGTAGAGAAAGAAGTACTTTTCTCCCTTTCTCACAATACAAGAACTCGTGGGCATTCAATGAAATTGCTGAGCAGTCAGGTTAAAACGGATAAAAGGAAGTACTTCTTCACCCGAAGGGTGATTAACATGTGGAATTCACTGCCACAGGAGGTGGCGGCGGCTACAAGCATAGCCAGCTTTAAGAGGGGATTGGATAAAAATATGGAGCAGAGATCCATCAGCGGCTGTTAGCCACAGTATATATATGTGTGTGTGTGTATGTGTGTATATGTATGTATGTATATGTGTGTGTGTATATATTTATATATATTTATACACAAACACACATTTATTGGCCACTGTGTAACACAGAGTGTTGGACTGGATGGGCCATTATCCAACATGGCTTCTCTTATGTTCTTATGTTCTCAAAGAGAGAGACATCTCCCATGCTTCTCTGTGTCCTGTCAACTGGCCTCAGAAAGGACGGCTGCTGTACTGCAGCCTCACAAAAGGTGTCATGACCACCACTGGCAACAGAGCCCTGACACCCTATCAACAGAACACACAGATGGCCTGCCAATACAGGCAGCCTCTGAAGGCCGCCAAAGTAGCCAGGGAGCTGTCCCAACTTTCCTGTCTTTCCTGCGTCTTTTCTGTCACTCCCTGTCTCCCTCCTCCTCTCAGCCTCATCCCAGGATGGTTGGCTGAGGAGATAGGATTGCCGACTCCAGGTTGTAAAATTCCTGGAGATTTGAGGGGTGGAGCCTGTAGAGGGTTGGGTGTGAGGAAGGGTGGGGCCTCAGACAGGTACAAAGCCACCCTCCAAACCAGCCATTTCCTCCTGGGAAACCACTGTTGCCAATCTCCAGGTGAGGGAAATTGGGTGAGCAGTCACTCCAGACTGTGAAAACCACACAAAGGTTATAGTGACACAAATTACTAGACAATGATATACTTCAAATAATAATATTCCAGGTGAAGACAAACATATCAAACATACAAAAATAAGTACAAGGTACAAACTCCCATAAAATATTCAGTATTCAATAATGCAGAGTCCTATGGACAGGAAGTAGACTTGGCACTCCTGTTTCAAAGTCTTCCAGCAAAGGACACTCCACTTCTTATTTTCATAGAAAAGGCTTCAATGAATAATGTTTCAATTCTTCTTCATCTTAAACAAATTATACTGACTAATTTTGAAGCACATTAAAGAGGACCTGAAGGTTGAGCCGTTATGAGCTATAGCCTGTTTGAAAAACTGGGTGAGACTTTGGATCCTCTTTAATGTGCTTCAAAATTAGTTTGTATGATTTGTTTAAGATGAAGAAGAAACTGACACCAACAGCCACCACACAACCAGAGGACAATCCAGAAAGGCTGCTCATCACCTCCAAGGTCTCTGCGGGGCAGGGAGGGAGCAGCGACTGACACAATGGAGGAGATCCTGGAGGCTACCTAAGGCCTTGAGCCCTTGCTTCCCTCCAAAGAAGAAGGGAAATCAGTCCTGCACTCCCCTTTTCTCTCACAGCAACCATTTCACTTATAGAAAGTGCCTTGCAGAAACACAGCTCCTACTTTACTTTTAAATTTTCTCGTCTCATATGAAGCATCAGTGATTCCAGTCACATTAGGTGTCCAACTCATCTAGCAAAGCAAAGCAAAGCAAAGCAAAGCAAAGCAAATTTTATTTTTATATCCCGCCCTCCCCCACCAGAAGGCGGGCTCAGGGCGGCTCACAGACATGACAAGCATGATTCGGTTAAAATAGACAGCAATGGTTTAAATAATACAATTACATGAATTAATAAAGTTTAAAATATAAAAATAAGAGAATAGGAGATTAAAAGATATAAAAATATAAAGTAGGTAGAAATAGGTGCTATATTTCTGTCGGTCATAGTTTACATATTGTCATACATCAGTTCCAATTTCAACATAAAGTGGCTAAAATTACGATAGTTAGTCAGTTTGGTCAGGTCCTGTTCCAAATGAGAGCTGAAAAAGATGGGTTTTGCAAGCCCTGCGGAACTGATTCAGATCCCGCAGGGCTCGCACCATCTCTGGGAGTTGGTTCCACCAACGAGGGGCCATTAGTGAAAAGGCTTGCTCCCGGGTTATCTTAAGTCTGGCCTCTTTTGGCCCAGGGATTTGTAGAAGGTTTTGGGAGCTGGATCTTAGTGCTCTCTGGGGAATATATGGGGAGAGGCGGTCCCGTAGGTAGGCAGGTCCTCGGCCATATAGGGCTTTAAAGGTGATAACCAGCACCTTATAGCGAACACGGTAGACAACCGGCAGCCAATGCAGATCCCGCAGCACAGGCTGCACGTGTTCCCATCTAGGTAGTCCCGCTAGCAGCCTGGCCGCCGCATTCTGCACTACCTGGAGTCTCCGCGTTCGACACAAGGGCAGCCCCATGTAGAGGGCATTGCAGTAGTCTAATCTTGAGGTGACCGTTGCGTGGATCACAGTTGCTAGGTCGTCGCGTTCCAAGAAGGGAGCCAACTGCCTCGCCCTTTTAAGATGAAAGAAGGCGGATCTTGCGGTGGCGGCTATCTGGGCCTCCATTGATAGCGAGGATTCCAGTAGCACCCCCAAGCTCTTGACCCTGCGCACTGGTATCAGTGGCGCACCGTCAAAAGCCGGCAGAATGATCTCCCCTTCCGGTCCGTCCCGGCCCACGCAAAGGACCTCAGTCTTCGTTGGATTCAGCTTCAGCCCACTCAGCCTGAGCCAGTCAGCCACGGCCTGTAACGCCCGGTCCAAATTTATAGGGACATCGCCAGTCCGGCCTTCCATCAATAGATAGAGCTGGGTGTCATCAGCGTACTGATGACAACCGAGCCCATACCTCCGCGCAATCTGGGCAAGGGGGCGCATAAAGATGTTAAACAATATCGGGGAGAGAACTGCTCCCTGAGGCACCCCACAGTGCAGAGGGTGTCTCTGAGACAGCTTCCCTCCAACTGCCACCCTTTGTCCCCGATTTTCGAGGAAGGAGGAGAGCCACTGTAAGGCTAGCCCCCGAATTCCTGCGTCGGCGAGGCGGCAGGCCAGCAGCCGGTGGTCGACGATGTCGAACGCCGCCGACAGGTCGAGCAGCAGCAATACTGCCGAGCCACCCCGATCCAGTTGCCGCCGGAGGTCATCTATGAGGGCGACCAAGACTGTTTCCGTCCCATGGCCCGGGCGAAAGCCGGACTGGCATGGGTCCAAGGTGGAAGCGTCCTCCAGAAAGCTCTGCAGCTGCAACGCCACAGCCCTCTCAATAATTTTGCCCAGAAAGGGCAAATTTGAGACCGGCCGATAATGTGCCAATACGGACGGGTCTGATGTAACTTTTTTCAAAAGAGGGCGGACCACTGCCTCTTTCAGGGATGTTGGGAAAACACCCTCCGAAAGGGATCGATTTATGATGTCCCGTATAGGACATTTCAATTCCTCCTGGCAGGCCTTAATTAACCAGGAGGGGCAAGGGTCCAGGTCACAAGTTGTGGGTCGTGCAGTGCCAAGAATTCTGTCGACTTCCTCCAAGCTGAGTGGGTCGAAGCAGTCCAAGGTTAAATCTGAAGACACGCATTGGGCCTCAAGTTCACTTACTGCATCTAAGTTGGCGGGGCAGTCGTGGCGGAGCGATTGGACCTTCTCTGCAAAAAATTTCGCAAAAGCCTCACAGCCTATCTCCAATTCCTTAGCTTTTGGATTGCCCTGTGGCAATGAAGTAAGATTCCGAATTATTCTAAATAATTGGGCTGGGCGCGAATTTGCAGATGCAATCTTGGTCGCGAAGTATGTTTTCTTTGCGGCCTTGATTGCCATCTCATAGGATTTCATAAACTTCCTATAAGATGTTCTAGTCGCTTCGTCGCGAGTACGTCGCCATTGCCTCTCTAGCCGTCTAAGGCCTTGTTTCAGCCGGCGCAATTCCGGGGTATACCACGGAGCCGGCCTAATCCGAGGTCGCAGAGGGCGTCGAGGTGCAATCCCCTCGATGGCCCTAGCGAGCCGGTTATTCCAGGACTCAACCAGGTCATCGAGAGGAATGCCAGAGGGCCAGGGATCCCGCAGAGCCATTTGGAACCGTTCCGGGTCCATCTGGCTCCGCGGGCGAGCCATAATAGGCTCCTCGCCTAAACAGGTTTGGGGAGGCATATCTACATGGGCCTTGAGGGCAAAGTGATCCGACCATGGCACCGCCGTGGCGGTTATATCGCTCACTACAACCCCGGCCGCAAAGACCAAGTCCAACATGTGACCAGCCTGGTGAGTGGGGGTCATAACAAGTTGAGAGAGTCCCAGTGTCGCCATGGAGGACACTAGGTCCGTCGCCTGACTGGAGGACGGGTCATCAGCATGGACGTTGAAGTCACCCAGGATTATCAACCTTGGGTGCTCCAGCGCCCAGCCCGTCGCCGCCTCCAGTAGGGACGGTAAGGCGCTGGCCGGTGCGTTAGGCGTACGGTACACCAGCCAGACCGCCAACCCCTCTCCAGCCTCCCACGCCAGGCCGGCACATTCGATACCCTCAATCTTTGGGGCCGGGAGTGCCCTGAAGGAGTAAGCCTCCCGTATAAATAATGCCACCCCTCCCCCCCGCCCACTAGTCCGTGATTGATGTAGGACTGAGTAACCCGGGGGAGTTGTTTGCGAGAGGGCTACAGTATCATCCTCTCGGGTCCAGGTCTCAGTCACGCAAGCCAGATCCATGTTTTGTTCGAGAAGAAACTCTCGAAGAGTTGAGGTCTTATTGTTGATGGACCTGGCGTTGCACAACACCAATGACGGAGGTGGGTTATTCCATCTAGCCCTACTACCTGTCACCCTTGGGATGGGACGCAGATTGGAAGAAGGCCGAGCACTGTCTTGTCTCTGTCCTCTTCCCTTATAATATCTGCTCCCACCGCTATATCTCCCCCTCCCCAGGGTTACACAGTGCCTTCTTTTATATGCTCTTGTAAAGAACTATGATGATTTTGCCCTCCTTCCCTCCCTCCCAAGGTTTCCTTTTTTCTTCTTTTTGGCTGAGCAGCCCCTTTTTCATTTTCTTCTTCATTTTTCTCTGGCTGTCCCACCCAGTTGCTTGAATGTATATTGGTAAAAGCTGACCAAGCCTAAAGAACTGAGGAGAGAGACTAGAACTTTCAAATAAGTTCCAATTTCCCTTCTTAACCAAATTAATATGGATTCTCCCTCCCCTTCTCTAGGAGCTAGTTTCTTCAGACTGGATATGGATCACACACCCTATTCTAGAAGCTATTTCCTTCAGCCTCAATGGGGATCCTTCTTGATCCTCTCACTCCCTTAGTCTTCCTTCCCAGTCAACTGTCAGGTCTTAACTGCCACTCCTAATTGAGGCGCTCAGTTGAAGAATTCCATTTGCATCCCCTGACACTCAAGTTCTCAGACCAGGTCACAGCATTTACTGTCACAAGAACATATTCTCTTCTGTTCCATTTCCCCAGTGGCCCTGCTAGAGTGACACAGATTACAAGCCACTTAGCAAAACTGAGAGGAAATAAAGTCCTTCCTCTTAGTGCCATTTAACATGTAACCATCACAGGGCTTTCGCAGTCAGATGGTCCTGTGGGAATTCAATTCTGAAGCACACAGAGCTCCAACAGGCTATGGTACTTTAGTCTCCCCCCCACAACATTCTCCTGATCTGAAATGACCCTGGGGAAGCTATTTGCCCCACTAGGGCTGCACATACAGTATACAACAGTATCTGTGCAGTCCCTCAAAGGGACAAATAGTGCCCCAGTGCCCATTTTGAGCTAAGAAAATGGTACAGGGAAAGCTGAAGCCCCTTCACCCTCTATGCCTTATCTGTGCCCCCATCTCTGACTGTATTGATATTTATTTCATTTATACCCTGCCTTTCTCCACAATGGGGATCCAAAGCAGCTTACATCATTCTCCTCATCTCCATTTTATCCTCACAACAACCTTATGAGGTAGGTTAAGCTGAGAATGTCTGACTGGCCCAAGTGACCCAATGACCTTCCTAATCTAAACACTCCACTACATTGGCTTTTGTGGGATGCTGCTGATGAGCAGAATAGACAGTGAGCCATGCAAGTGAGTCGATGCGCGTAGAGAGACCCAGAGGGTGATGCTTAGCGACGCAAGAATGAAGGCTGTACACAGTAGCTTTAAAACCACTATATACATTTATTTACACCAACTCACTCTCCTGACTGACAAAACGCTCCGCTGCACTCCAACTCCTTTATCCCACAATCACCACTGTTGCTCTGTACATTTATACATGGGACAGCCAATCAGCAACTTGCTGTGTCATGCTGACTCTGCTGGCTGATGAAAGACTTCTGGCAGCCAGCCACCTGCTGTCAGGTAGATCATCTAAGCCTCTCAGATCTACTTTCTGTTTGGCAGCACATGCTATAAGCTGTCTGTTTTACACATAATAGTGACACCCCTCCTCAGGTTATAGCGGTGCTGACATCCATCCATTACAACATTGCATATACATATTGATTAATTTACCATCAATACATTGACACATTAGTGCCCATATATACATTACAGTTCAGTTACTGTTACATCCATTCTTCCTGGACACACACACATTTTTCCCCGCTTGCCAATTAACCTGCAAGCACATTGTTATCAGTTGGCACTCTGCCCAGACTGCCCATATCTCCTCAGTTGGCACTCTGCCCAGACTGAGCACTTGCCTTATCTTTTTGCTGGCTTGTTTCCCAGACTTGTTAGTAACACATACATTACCGTACCTTGTGGTGTAAAGGTGCACATACATTTCAAATCACATTTGCTTGCAGACTTGTTACAGATTTCAGGGTTTTTTCACACATTTTTACAGTTTTTTAGAAATTGTTACATCTCAGTCCAGTTTAATTTTACAATAGTCACATAGTTTAGTTACATAGTTTATCATACATTTTCAAACAGTAAGTTTGTTTAACATTACAGCATTGTTTTTAGCACATATTCATTTGTACATTGCACCCTTTTTAATTCAGTTATTGCTTACAGCCTTTCCTCCAGGCTTTGCTCAGGTGTCTCCTTCCTCTCCAAGAGACATTTCATTCAACAGCTCCAACACACTGGGATATGTTTTAGGATGGTCATCATATACATAAGTATAACCCCCTTCTTCCCTAGTGAAGGAAGTATCCACATGTACCTCTGGTGCACTTACACTGCTTTTTGGCTTTGCATCTGGCAAACTGTTTCCCTTGCCCAGATAATTCACATCAGTGTCAACACCATATCTTTTTGGCGGCACCCCCTTATTTTCTCTTGCAGAGACCCTGACTGGCTCCCTTTTTACAGCCTCAGCTGTCTCCTGTTGTGCACTGCTGCCTGCTTTACTGCTCACACTGTCTTTCTCCTGCTTCAGTGAGCTTTCTGGCTTTTGCCCCTCCTCACTTTCTAGAAACAGTTGCAGTTTATTATCTCCAGGCATTTCATTTGCATGAATCTTAGACCAGTTTTCATCCTCGCAAAACGAGGCAGACCTACTCAGCCTAATTAAATCATTATTGTCCACAAACCTCCAGGACTTCATGCCATTTTGGTACCCTATAAACACAAGTTTTCTGGCTTTGGGACCTCCCTTTCTCCTCTTATCCAGAGGGATGTTCACCCAAGCCTTTGAGCCAAATATCCTCAGGTGATCTAGGGATGGCTTTCTCCCATACAAAACCCTGTAGGGTATATCGTCTATAGCCTCTGTCCACAGACGGTTAGAAATATAACAGGACACCTTTAAGGCTTCACCCCAATATGCCTGCTTTAGCCCACTATCTTGCAACAAAGCATGGCAAATACCTTGGAGTACTCTCCCGTTCTCCCACGGAGAGGAAACATTGGCCACCCTGTGCTCTATGCCTTCTTGCCTCAAATAATTGGCAAACTCTTTATTCAGGAACTCACCCCCCTGGTCAGTCTGAATTGAGGCAATCTTTGCATTCAACTGTTTCTGCACTGTCTTTGCCCAGTATTTGAAGGTGGCACAGACATCACTTTTGTGTTTAATGGCATATACCCACACAAACCTGCTGTGGTCATCAACCAAAATTAAGCCAAACCTATTTTTAGAAACACTGGGTGCATACGGCCCCACCAGGTCGGCATGTATTAACTGGAGTGGTCTCTCTGACACACGCACACTCTTTCTGGTCGATGGAACTGCCCTTGATTTGGATTCTTTACATACATTGCAATCTAAGAAAGCATTGCATTTGTCAACCTTCACTCCCTCTAAAATTTCCAGAGTTTTGTTTATTGTATTGTAGCTGGTGTGACCCAGCCTTCTATGAAGCCTATGAATGCACTTGTTGTGGGGCTGTCTATTCCATACAGTATGAGCCTTTCCCACATTTTGCATGAGCTCATACACATTGGCTTTTAGAGTGCCTTTAGCCAGCTGTTTACCTTGTTTCAAAATTGCACAGCCCTGCTTATCAAATACTACAGTAAACCCAGCTCTTGCCAGAACAGAGACACTTAACAAGTTAGTTTCTAGCTCTGGTACACATAGCACATTTTCAAACCTGTGTTTAAGTCCAGGAAAATAGACTGCACCTTGGCAAAGAACACTAGCTTGTCTCCCATCAGCTAAGCTGACAGTCTTCTGCTCAGCTGGCTTGCAGTCTTCCAGCTCTTCTTCACAGCAGCAGAATATCTGAGTAGCCCCAGAATCCACAACCCAAGGCTGACTCTGCAGTCCCAGACCAGTTCTTACTAGAGTCACCTGGGGAGTCCTTGAAGACTGCTGCCGGCTCTTCCTCTGTTGCTGGGGACAAAATCTTTGTAAATGTCCGAGCTGTTTACACAGATAGCAGCACCTCCTCCGCACCTGTAAAGCTTTTTCCTCCTCGGCTTGCCAGCTGGAACCAGCCCCGACAGACCTCGGCTTCTCTTCTTCCTTGGCTCGAGTCTGCTCTCTCTTGCTTTCCAGCTGCCTCTGCTCTTCAGCCAGGAGTTTGCCGGTCACATAAGGCAAAGTTAGCTGGTCAGCATCCTGCCCTTCAAATGCTAACACCAGCATGTCATATCTCTCGTCCAGAGAGCTCAATAAGATGTACACCTTATCTTCCTCAGCCACAGCCTTCCCTCTTGCTTCAAGGTCTTGGAAACAATTTGACATACCGTCGAGGTGGTCCCTCATCGACTCCCCGGCCAGCATACGTTTCCTATAGAGCCTCCTCCATAGGGATATCAGCGTGCCGGCTGACTTTTGCACATACACAGCCTTGAGAGCTTCCCAAGCCTCCTTTGCTTTCTGGTGCCCACGGACATGCACCAGCTGGTGGTCTGCAACACTTAGAATGATGTTGGCTAGAGCTTTTTGATCCTTGACGGCCTCTGCCGCTGTGGGATTAGTTGGAGGAGCTGACACACAGTCCCAAAGCCCCTCTTTCTTCAGGAAATGCTCTAACCTCAGCGACCAGGTGTTGTAGTTGGTAGTGGTGAGCTTATCCACCAGCACTGTAGCTGCTGCTGTAGCCATCCTGCTCAGACTCCTCTCAGCCACTGCTGGTCTCACCTCTTAGGCAGCCTCTGGAGCAAGTCAGCGTCCTTCCTCTACCACCTCTCTCACAGGTCTCAGGTTCTAGGCGCAGCGGAAGCGTGCTGGGCCCATAACCCTGTCGATGCGCGTAGAGAGACCCAGAGGGTGATGCTTAGCGACGCAAGAATGAAGGCTGTACACAGTAGCTTTAAAACCACTATATACATTTATTTACACCAACTCACTCTCCTGCCTGACAAAACGCTCCGCTGCACTCCAACTCCTTTATCCCACAATCACCACTGTTGCTCTGTACATTTATACATGGGACAGCCAATCAGCAACTTGCTGTGTCATGCTGACTCTGCTGGCTGATGAAAGACTTCTGGCAGCCAGCCACCTGCTGTCAGGTAGATCATCTAAGCCTCTCAGATCTACTTTCTGTTTGGCAGCACATGCTATAAGCTGTCTGTTTTACACATAATAGTGACAATGTTGTGGTATGAAGTCACCCAGTGGTTGCTACCTGGCCTTAATGAGTCCTCCTTTAAAGGTCAAAACAGCCCAGAAAGGGCCCTGCACCCTTCCCCAGCCTTTTACTGACAGAAACCAAGGTTTGAAGCCTGGCATTACTGTTATGGTTGCTAGCAACATTAACTGAGGGCATGAATTTTTAAAACTACGGGCAACGATTCTATGATTTTTAACCCATAAACGTATTTCTTTTTTTATATTTCAGTTCTTTCTGGAAGCCTGAGACTTTTCTCAGGTCTGTAGAAAGATATGAGTTGTGTATTATGGCTTCAGTTTCTGAATTTAAGTGTTCACACATTTGGCCATGCTGAGAATTAGACATACTGATGATATACAGATTTCTTTTTTAAAATTTAAGCTACTGAATATAAAGTAGGGTGTAAAGGTTGATATATTCTATAAATTAAAATTTAAAAATTAAGGCCGCTATTCTCACACCTGTGGCAACTAACAACCCTTAACTTGCACAATGTTTTAATTCACTAATTGATTGTGGTTCATCTGCATTTTATCCCACAAATTCTGAAGCAGGAGTGGGAAGAAAGAAGGATGAGTTTCAAGGGAAAAAACAGCTGGCAATGGAAGAATATTCCCTTTCTCTCACCTCTTGTATGCTGCATAGGAACATAAAATAGAGACAAGTCTAGTAGGGTAGTATTACATGTGGCTGCATAGCCAATTGCAATGTGGCTCTAAGCTTTCCCATACTGGCCTGTACTTGCCACCTGTCTTGCCATCTGCTTTAAGTCAGATATCCTTTTGCACCTTCTCCCTCTTTACTTAAGTGCTTGCTTCTTCAATGCCCTTGTAATTATACTTCTCTGGAATCGAACATGTTGGATTATAAGTGTACCTTCCACTGTTAGCAAGCTGACACGCTACCCGTGATGTGGGTATTTGGCTACTGCACTGCCGATTTTCTTAATTGCCCCCTGCTTTATGTTAGTAGCACTGACAGAGGACCAAAATATATGAGACACAAAAGGTCTGTGATCTCCCAGTAACACCAACTGTTTCATATTTAGCCTCTCTGGGTCATCAGTACAAATGGAAATTTAGATTGCTCATATGAACATCTGACTTCTACACAGACTGTACTCCAAAAGCAATGAAACAAAATGGAGACAATCATACAAAGGGCTCTGGTACATCAGAGGGGTTTCCTCTCTTTTTTTAAACCAGCAGCCACAATCAACTAATAGGCCAAACATTTTAACTCCTTTGCATCTTTTCCATTAGGCTGGAGAAACTGAAGTTAAATGATACGAAAAAGAATCCAAATGCCTCAGACATGCATTAAGAATATGATGGATTATGGTAAAAGATGCTATTCCCTTAACCTTGCTCTTGAGAAGCATTCATTCTAGTAGTCCAGGATCTATGGTGATTACTGTCAGGAACTATTTCATGAGCGTACATTTGGAATTACTTGACATACACATATACAAACTCAGTCTGTCAAGATCCCTGCATATGTCATGTTAAAATGAACAGGATATGCACAAGGCACAGATGTGACCATTATGCACAGTTCTTCATTGTGCCAAATGTTTAACACATGCTCAAGGTAGGAAAAAATGTTCTTATACTCACTACAGGAACTCGCCGACACTCTCGACCACAATCCTGAAAGAATGTAACAAAAGGGTGACAATTTAATGTCTTGGATTAGCTATGGACCTTTAGCATGTGCTTCACTATAACTGTAGAAAGTGAACTATATAACAGTTCACCTGGTATGACTTCCTCTACTTATGCCTTCCTGCAATGTTTGTCTTTGCTTATGATATTTTA
Organism: Heteronotia binoei; assembly: GCF_032191835.1. Taxonomy (NCBI): domain Eukaryota; kingdom Metazoa; phylum Chordata; class Lepidosauria; order Squamata; family Gekkonidae; genus Heteronotia; species Heteronotia binoei. The sequence continues at coordinate 139,076,655 of NC_083227.1, forward strand.
TAATAGCAGACAAAGGCAAATGAGAGAAAAATGGTCATGCATTGGAAATGTTAATAAAAATCACCACCTATCTTTATTGTTTTGCCCATCATTAATGGTCTATTGTTAGCATGATGGAGCCAATTATACTGTAAATAACTTGTATAAGCATTCACTTTCCTTTTGACAAAAAAAATGAAAGATGAAAAAGCATTATTCTGTGCAACAGTGCTAGCTGTGCACAAGCTATAAAATAAGATTGTTGTTGTTAACCATTTAGTCGCATCCGACTCTCGGTGATTTTATGGACCAGCTCTCTCCATGTTTTCCTGTAAAATAAGATACATTAAAGCAAAACAAAGGAATCTCACCTCTACTTCTTGCATAGATTGGATACGAACTCCACATCTTTGTCCTCTTTCTTTAATATCCTTCTCTAAGGGGTCCATCAAAATAATAGATTTCAAGCCTGGGGTTTCTTTTTTCTCTACATGATCTAACAGGACTTTGGCTTTTTCAGGCTTATCACAAACTACTGTAGAAATATCAGCTGAACAAACAAAAAAAGAACTTTAAAATTAGTTTAAATCCAGTACACATCTAAAATAAAACTTAATGTTCCTTGACATTTATTTGTGACAATTATACAAAAAAAGACTCAGGAAAATAATTTTTGAATTCTTTATCGTTTCTCTTCCCTTCGTAGCCAAGATATCTGTGTGCGTGTACATGAAGGTGTGGTTGGTGTTCAGTTCAGTATATTAAAAATGGTTTTCACCTACTACTTTTAAGTTGCTCCTCACATTATTTCTCCCCATGGGAATCTTTGTTCTATGGTTTTATGACTTCAAGATGGAATGGTACTTTAAAAAATGTTGTTTTGGAAACTATATTAGTAAAGTGAAAAAGAAATCTACAAATAAACTCTAACGTAGTATAATTGTTTATGACGGTTATCTCCTGAAATGTTGGTTGGCAGTTTCAATTTATTTAAAGAAAAAAGAACGAAACAGATCTTATCTGATACAAAATTATTTTTGTAAGCAAAAAGCCAAATGCAATGTAAATGTGGACTTTTCTGATACCATATTGCCAATGGATGAGTATAGATCTGGAGTTATCCTGAACCTATGAAAAATGCACAAAGCTAAAACTTAAAACAGCTCTCTAAAACACAAAGCTAAAATGCACAAACCTAAAACTTATCACCACATAAAGTAGTGTGTCTTTATACCTGTATCCTCTGCAAAAAATCTAATGATTTTTAATGGAAAATTATTACTTCAAAATCACAGCTTGTATTTAGTACAATCTATTTTAAAAGAATCCTGACTGTGGTTTGAGAAACTACACAGTAAGCACCTAGAGATAACCATTCTAACATTAGGCAATTTGGCAATCTGCATTATTCTGTCACAGTATTACCATGTATTTGGTGCCAATGTGTTATTAAACAGCCATCTATAGACATTCAATGAATCAAAATTTACTGGGGCTAGGTCCTCGTTACCTTCTCCCAGCACTAAACTAGAAGTGGAAATTCAAGTGTAGGAGCTCTCACTTCTGAAGTAATTCTTCTCATCAACCAAATCAACTTTTGTCTCACATAGCAAAAACAGCTCTCTAAGAAGCTATTCCCTTTCCCACCCCCCAAAAAATAAAATTGACATGTTTTTACCTGTGTTGATAATATAGCGGATGGCTCCAGGGCCTAATGTATCATACAGAGGAACCACAACCATGGAATAGGTATAGCAAGCCAGTTCAGAAATGATCCACTAGAAGGAGATTATGAAAGGATTATGTTAAAGTTTGCAATAAATATGAACAAAATATGAAGTTGGAATAGAATTTTGTTTTATTTTTTAAAACATCTCACCTCTGGCCGGTTCTGTGCAAAGACTCCAATAAACTGACTCGTTGATGGTTTACAACCCTGTTGGAGTAAACCTGATCCCAATGCTTCTGCTCTTTCAGCAACCTGAAAGTTAAAGAAAATCCACGCAGTTAGAGGCCTTCCCAACTCTGCATAAACAGCAGATTGGAATAAGCCCACATTACTATTCTTGCCCACTATTGCTTTTCAAGTTGCTGAACTCTTTCAAGGACACAACAAAAATAATGTATGAAGCAGATCTCAAAATACATAAGAAATATCATCATGGGTAAATTCTTATGGTGGCCCACCGACCAGCTATTGCTAAAGAAAACTTCTTTCCATTTCTAAATGGTAGTCTTTCAAATATTGGGACGGACTATGGTTCAGTGATGGAGTATCTGTTTTGCAGTCAGAAGGTCCCAGGCACAATCCCTAGCATCTCCAGTTAAAAGGACCGGGTAGTAGGTGACATGAAAGACCTCTGCCTGAAACCCTGGAGAGCTACTTGCAGTCTGAGTAGACAATATTGACCTTGATGGACCAATGATTTGATTCAGTATACGTTAATGTCATGTGTTCAAGAGCAGTAAATGGTTTAGATAATTATATTCAAACAGTTTATCCTGTCTCCTTCAAATGGCTGGCTAGTATACAATCTTTTTCCATGGGCCAAAGATCAAAACATGGCTGCTAAAGTTCAAGTATGCATATGATACTAACAAGGAGAACTTTCCCAGTTAACATAACTACAGCAAAGCAACCAGTTTCCATGAATGGCTTCAGATTCTTTTTAAAAATCAAAACTTCAAGAGACCAGGGCCATTTCTATGCAGGGCTTTCACCATATTCAGAATGGTGAACACCCTCCCCCCCTTTTTTGGGGAGGGGAGTTTCCACATAACATTCTGAACAAGAGACTTGTGGGGTTCTCAGAGCTTTGTCCTTTAAATAGGATCAAAGAAAAACATCCTCTGATCTGATTCAAAGAAGAAAGTAACGACAGGCTACCATGTAGAACATACATGCAGATTCTCTATCTATAGCTAATCCAGGGAGGGGGAGAAACTAAATTTTGCCTTCAACATGACAAAGCTAAACTTCTCATCTATCCACCCTTCAGGGCTTTTTTCTGTTCCTAGCTAAGCCATGGTGTATGTTTAACCATGGTTCAGATGGAAAGAAGGGTTATTCCACTTTTTGAGGAAGGGACAGGGAGAGATGTTGACAGGGACAATAGCAAGCAGCAAAGTGATGGAGTGTGCAGACACCTTTCCCACTGTCATCACTGCTGCTTCTGCAGGTGGGGGACTTTTTAACACCTCCAAGTGAAAGCAGCTCAGGTCTGTAAAATATCATCAGATCCCCATGATCTCAGTTAATTATGCAGGATGTTAACTCAGATGTTGGGAGAGTTGAAAAAAATTAAGAAAAAATCTCAATGAAAACTATGAACGAAGGAGAACTCAGCAAGACATAATGCTCTTATAAAGTCAGTGATTCTTCAGTGTCTGGATGGTTCTTTGTACCACTTACATGGATCATGACTCAAGAAGAGGTACAGGACTGGCTTGCTCAAAAACTATACACTTAAGTGGCATTAAGAGCATTTTGCTGTCGATCAGGAATGGCTTGCTTCTAATAAAAACTGCAGAGAGCATAGTCAACAAAATCCAGAAGACTTGTGCATCTGGTAAGAACTGTTTTGCTCTTAAATTAATCTATGAATTGAAAGCATTTTGCCAAGAAAAGGAATGGTTTGCTCCTAATATAAATATTGTAGAGAGCATTTTGCCAGCAAAATCCAGAAGGCTTTTGTATCTGGTTAGAGAAGAAGTTCAGGACTGGTTTAAGCTCCTAATATAAATATAAACACTTAAGCGGTACTGAGAGGTAAGTTCTTAATAACAATTAATATCTTAAAAATTATTCATTAAAACATTTAAGAATTATCCACTTCCACTCAGCTTTGTGTTGTATCTCATTGTAATTACCATGGTTTATTCCAGGATGAGAGATCTTGAAGAAAATATAGATGTTGCAGAGAGCATTAACATTGAATTGTAACAGGAGGCTAATAACCCTGAAGGAATCGGGAATACTCCTAAGGAAGTTTTTTGACAAAATGAGCCTATATCCAGGTGCTCATTAGATGGACCTTTCTTGTAATATTGTAATGTACAAAAATATTATATGATTCTTAAAAAGGATTTACTAAAAGTTGTTGGCCAGTACATCACAGTTTTTGTTTTTTGTATTGCCTGTAACATGAACTGTGATCCTAGGTTGTTGGTTTTCAGTTTTGTTTGTGGCAGGAACACACCACAGCCCTTATGCTAAGTCTTCTGCTAGAATAACTGTTCTAAAATGATTCCTTTGGTCTTTGTGTTGTTCCAGTGAGAAACAAACAACAAAAGGAAGCTCACCTCTTTGTAGGACAACCACTGGTAAGGCTCTTTGGGTTTCCTGAATCCTAAACAGGGACCATTCTCTGAAGAAAGAGACAGGAGTGAGTGATAAGTACCTAACCCTTTCCCTAAAGACTACTAATAATGCATTTCTTCAGACTCCTTGAGTGTTCACCAGTAGAATAGCATGCTTAAAAATAACCCCATTGTTGTTATCAAAACAGTGAATGCTTCTACAATGCAAGAGTTCACACCCAGGTCATCAAATTAAAAGAGAAGCTATCTTGCCTAATGGAAAGTGACATTAAGCATTTCCACTCCTTTATTAACATCTCATCTCTAGCGTTCCAAGCATCATTATCAGATCAATGCTTTCCATTCTAAATATCCCCTCCGATTGATTTTATTTTCCTTTTGCGCAAGAAGTGTGAATGGTAAGAAAACACCTGTCATCATCATTATCTTGCACATTTTTTTATGGAAAGTGGGAAACAAGAATAAGCCAAAATCCTTCTCTATAGGGAGAAAGAATTATAGGAGATGGGGCTGTATTATCAGACTTGCCCACCATTCTCAGTTGCTTGATTACAGCATTATTAGTTACATTTAATTCTGACTGGTGTTAGTAACACTGTATCAAGTCTACATACATGTTCACCTATTATGTTGTTGTAGGATAAAAGAAGTTCAATTTATGATAGATTACTGTTCACCCCTCCCCCAAAGAAAAGCTTAAATAAAATTTAAAGTGAAACAGTTTTTCTAGCTCCATTGAAGAAAAAGGATTAAGTTGAGGCCAATTTTGCAGTTTGTAAAACTTGATTTACCTTGTTGGACAGATTAAATTACTGACAAGGTTCATGATGAACCGCTATGCAAAAACATCTCACATGACTTTTAAGCAGTTAAGCATTCTCTTGACAAATACACACCATTGAAGGAAAGCAGAAGGAAAATATATGGTGCCAATAATATTTGGCTGTGAACTGTCATAGACCACTGTTCTTTATCTTTTCCTCAAAATTCCATGAAGAAAAATGTTGACAAGGAGGAGTCATGAAGATAGAGATAAAGGCATGTTTTCTGTTTTGATATCCAGTAAGAGTTTGCATAACCCAAATCCATTTAGAATCATAGAATCATAAAGTTGGAAGGGACTTCCAGAGTCATCTAGTCCAACCCGGTGCACAATGCAGGAAACTCACAAATACCTCCCCCTAAATTCACAGGATCTTCATTGCTATCAGATGGCCATCTAGCCTCTGTTTAAAATCTAAAATATCTTACCTTTTAAAATCTCATTTAAAATCTATTACCTTGAAATGTTGCTTCCTAATCCCAGGAGTCTGTTGAACTGGCTATACTTACTCAGCAATGGACACAAAGGAACTCTTCACTCAGACACACTATTACTTCACATATTCAAGGCCTAGCCCTGTCATTAAGAACCGGTGCTGTGTTGCAGGTAAATGAAGCAGGCAAATTCAGAGAAAAGGCCTAGATTCTATACTAGACTTTTAGTAATAAAACTGAGACTAGTCAAAAAACTTTAACAGAAAATTCCCATATCTTTATGCATTTCACTTGATAAAGTTCAGAAGAATTTATTCTACAGTTGCATTGCCTCCTAGTAAAACATGTACAATCAAGCTCTCTCCAAACATTACCACTGGAAAATATTAATTTTATCAGACAAATAGCACTTTTTTTATCTTCCCTGTTACTAATGTCCTTTTGTTTATAAAATTAAATATTTGTGTGAGATTGATTCTGTGGACCTTTAAAAAAAAAGGTAAAGGTAGTCCTCTGTGCAAGCACCAGTTGTTTCTAACCCTAAGGTGGTGTTGCATCATGACATTTTCATGGCAGACTTTTTACGAGGTGGTTTGCCATGGATCTTTTAGGCTGTTAGGAAATGTTGAAGCCAGACATGAGGGGGAATAACGGACGTGAAGGGAGCTTCCCTATGGAATGCACCAGAAACTATGGTCCAAAATTGTTTTGATTTATTTAAAGTTGCCGCTTGTACCAGTTGCTCCCACTGACCAATAATATAATCATTTCTCTTTTTTTTATGAGTTGCTGAAGCTGGGACTTAAGATCGAAGAAACTAGCAGGAAAGGCAACAGCCTTAGATTCTCTATAATGGCTGTAGGTGACACGTAATAGTTTTTTCAAATTCCTACAATCCCTACCGAACCAGGGATTTAAGTAGCTTTTCCCTAGATTATTCTGTGAGTTCCTCCAAGGTTCTGATTTTTGGATCAATGAATCAATCATATGTGATATTAATGAACTGTAGGATTTAAGAGTTCATCTAATGGAGAAGTTTTTTTGACTATAACAAGTCTATAACAGAAACATGACTTGCACTATGCCTTACTGCATTTCTACTGTGTTTCTAAGTAATTTTATAAAGAAAGGGACATTAGTAACAGGGAAAATTTAAAAAGTGCTATTTGTCTGATAAAATTAATATTTTCCAGTGGTAATGTTTGGAGAGAGCTTGACTGTACATGTTTTACTAGGAGGCAATGCAACTGTAGAATAAATTTTTCTGAACATTATCAAGTGAAATGCATAAAGATATGGGAGTTTTCTGTTACATAACAATGCAACTCTTTAACTTTGTCAATTTTGGGGGGCCACTTTTCCAGGACACAGTATTCAGCTTAACTAGTTATTTTCCTTTACTTTGAATTCTGGAGTGTTTTTTTTTTCTTCAGCTTGGAATCTACAACATTTATTTACTTACTTACTTACAGACTTTATACTGTTGCCCAACTTGCTGCCAATCAGGGCCATTACATTGTCCTACCTATATTATTTCCCTAGGAAATAAACAGAGCCCTTTCGGGCATATGCTGACACTGCCACAAATGAAATATGGATCAGTGACAGACAAGGGGACAAAATCCTCATCTTCATGTGGGACACAGCTTTAGTTGGGAAAGGATGCTTAAATAACATCCTTAACAGTTAACACACAGTTAGGCCTGACTGAGAAGAAGTAAAGACGGAAGAGTTACTAACATTCACATCTATAACAGAAACATGACTTGCACTATGCCTTACTGCATTTCTACTGTTTTTCTAAGTAACAATTGATGTAGGGGATGCTTGGAGTCCAAACTGGATTTACCTGGTCAAGGCGCATGCAAAGTGGAATTTATTTCTGCTACATAAATCCTGATGAATGAACTGATGCCAACCTGGCAAAATGTATCAGTAGTACGTAGCTGACTCCTGTGATGAAATTATGCTGGATGTTGCAGCCAATTAACATGTGTATATGCCAACATGTCATCACGGCTAGGGGTAGAGTGGCTTAGTATGCAGGCTTTCACTTAGCTCTTATATCTGTTTACTGCAATAAACATTTTTCCTTTCCTCCTCCATCAGACTTCGCTGAGTCTTTCTATTGGTCAAGAACACTTAGAGCACAGATTTGTGTAACATTCATAAGAACATAAGAGAAGCCATGTTGGATCAGGCCAATGGCCCATCCAGCCCAACACTCTGTGTCACACAGTGGCCAAAAAAATTATATATATATACACACACACACACACACACACATATATACACACACTGTGGCTAATAGCCACTGATGGACCTCTGCTTCATATTTTTATCTAACCCCCTCTTGAAGCTGTCTATGCTTGTAGCCGCCGCCACCTCCTGTGGCAGTGAATTCCACATGTTAATCACCCTTTGGGTGAAGAAGTACTTCCTTTTATCCGTTTTAAGATGTTTTGGATGTAACCCACCAAGTCAAAGCTACGTATGGGTTCCAAACTATGTTTGGTTTATGTCCCCTGACTTAAACGCAACAAGTCATGATTTGTGCTCCTTGTTTTCATGCTCATCTTAAATGGTATCTCAAACTGCTCAGATCTGTCCCTTCTTCTCCCACATTAGTTGTGTCCCCTCAAATGAGGACACAACATAATAAATGCTTTAGGGGTTTTCTGGGTGGAATACATACAGTGCAACAGATCACTGACTGGATGGCCAGCTAACATTTTATTTAACTTGAAAGCAGCAGTGGAAGTGGAAATAAAGCTGTGGTAGTATGGAGATGTGAGGAAACTGCCAGCAAGAGCTTCCAGAATGCTTTCATTTACCTCCTCTGTGGTCAGGTGGTTCAAGAGCAGAGCACAATCTCAAACTAGTAATTACTCATCACATCTGAACCATTCCAAAACGTTTAATAGCTTCCTATCTAACCACTTCAAAATGGAGTGTTACACTGTGGATAAACAGAAACGAAGTACTGCATTTGGTATGTGACAAAGGGAGCTTTGACTCTTGAAAACTTATACTCAGAAAGTCCAGTTGGTCTCCAAAGTGTTACTGGACTTGAATCGAGTTCTTCTATTGCAGGTCAACCCTCATGAAATGAAACTATCTTTGGGCTGGGAATGAATGAACTCCATTTCACACACAGTGCTCTCTTCAGGACATAGTTAATGTTTCTGAGCAAACAGTAAAAGTTATCAGTACCTCTGAAAAAACATTGTGTGCTTGTTCTCTTGCATCTTATTTCTCAAGTAAGCATATCATTTTTCCATTGCCTACCTTCTTATTCAATGTCTGATCTAAAAAAAACCACCACTATCTACACCCAAACATCTCAAATACTGAACTACCTGCTACAGAAAACATTTATGAAGAAAACTATGTTTAGCCAGTAGAATCTTAGAATCATAGAGTTGGAAGCGAAATCTAGTCCAACCCCCTACTCAGTGCAGGAAATCTTACAATAGTTTAGTTCTAATGGGCTTAAAATGCTTATTATCACCAATAACTTTTAAATTCATTTTCTTGTTGGATTACTCTGTGAAAGAACGAATGCTCTCTGCATATGTTCCACTGCATTGTGTTCTTTATTACCACTTTACTGGAACTCTGGAAAATGCCTGTTCAAATGAACATGGATGGCAAAATGCCTTCAAAATGTCAACAATGCATTTCTGTTCTCTACATTGGAAAGACAGTTAAGTTTCTACAGAAAAGAATAAATGGACATGAATCTGTTATTCAGGAAACAGAGGGTGAACATTTTAATCTTTTGGGGAATTCTGCTGCTGATCACTTTTCTTTTACACAAGAACTTCAAAGGGAAAGGCCAAGTGAAAAAAACTGAATAGGAATCATCAAGAAATTCAATACTACTTTCCCTCCCCCCCCCCCCCCCCTTCTATGGTATGAAAAACATCTTGGGATTTTGCACACACTAGTTGTACTAAATATCCCACACCTAGCAGTTCAGCTACACACACAAACACACAATCAGATCTGTTGTGTTTCACCCTACATTCTCTTGAACTAATTTATTTCAATCCTACTTTGATTGTCTATCAACAGTTGGGAGTGGTCCTTACCTACTCTAAAATTATTGATTACTGTTCTGATCTTGTTTTAAACTGACCTATCCCCCACCATTCTGGTTTTTTTCCTTTAAGCCATTTGCAGCTTTTACTATAAAGGTATCTAACTGAACAAATACTCCATTCAACTGATGAAGTGAGCTCTGACTTGCCAAAATTTAACCTGGAATTAATTTTGATATGCTTTAAGGTGCTTTTATTTTGTTCAAATGAATGCACTAAAGTAGGAGGATATATTGCCTGTTCTTCTGAGACTTGACAGTTAAAAAAAAAACAAACAGAACTGAGCTGTGACTAAAAGGGGAAGAAACATGGGACTAATGCTATCTTCTCATACTTTTCACCCACATAACTTTGCAAAACCAAAACTGCTTGTATACATTTGGGGGAGGGGTATTATTTTTATCCAGCAAGGGTAAAAGCAGCTGAGTAGAGATATTCAGAGAGAAAACAATCCTCTCACCTGCCCCCATTTTCCCCATTTAAATCACATGGTGTTCTTCCTATAGCCAAATCCTTTTAATCATGGACCTACATGTAATTCTTTCTTATGCAGTAATTAAACAGTAATAATGGAACATATATTGTGGGAAATTGTAAGGGAGCAGCTTGTTTTTTTAAAACACACAAAGAAGAACAAGAGATTATTGATACAGAGGAGTGTGGTTGTAGTTCTGTCTACAGCCTCTGTTAAAAGAAGAGAAGGTTCTCTTAATATTTACCTTAAATGTTATTCCATTAGGAATGCCAGCTCCCAGTGTGGGCAAGGAATCCACTGCCCACAGCTCCTTTTTAAATCTTTTTTAAAAAATTAAAAATGGCCAACAGCATAATGTCACGGGGAGGGGGGACCATAGAGTTCCCAGCAATTCCTAGAGAGAGGTGATATCACTTATGGGTTTTCCCTGGAAGTGATGTCACACTGTCATTGCCAACCATACCACACATTGTTTCCTCCCCACTCTTGCTGGTTGCCAAGCCAGTTCTGGCACCCCTGTGTTCCACTGTGTTATGCTTGAATGGAAATAACATGCCTCCACTATCTTAGGCTAAGCCCCTGGTCTTTTTACATAAAAAACTACCTTCTGCTGCTGTATTTTTATGTTATAGTTACTCATGGCTGATATGGGATATGGCTTAGTCTTGGTCAATGGCAACGAGTTCATGACACAAAGGAATGCAACAGCAACCAACTATATCCACTTTTTAGTAAAGAACATCCAACTGTTGAAGCAACTGAAGCAGATTGCAAGTGGAGATTATACAATGTTAAACAATATATGACCAAACACCATCATTTTAAAACACTTACCGGATATATTGAAACCCCTTCTAAAGACCTCATACATGGTCCTTGCATCATCATAGTAGTGTGTTAACAACTGCGAGGTGTCTCCTATTACAGATCTTCGAGCACCATCCCAGCCCTAAAGTAAAACAAGGCAGCAAGGGCAGATCAGGAGTTGGTACAGAAATGAATCTAACTAGAGCAGTGGTTCCCAATCTTTTTGAGCCTGGAAGCACCTCTGAAATTTTGACAACTTTTTGACAAAATTTTTTAGAGAGATACAAAATGGCTGCTGCAGCTTACCTTCAGTCACATAGTGAAGATTCTTCTGCTGTGGTGGCAGCTGTTGCCAAAGTAACATTTTTAAAAATGTACAGTCAATCAAATCTTTAATGGCCAATCAGAAGCCTTGTTGGGCAAAAGCACCACCAACTGTCCCACCCACTTCCTAGAAACACTTGGTGGCGGGCACCAGGAAAAGTGTCATCAGGCACCATGGAGCCCATGAGCACCATTTTGGGGACCCTCTGAACTAGATCATGGTCCTTGTAGTCTGTTATTTATACAAAGTTACAAAAGCATTTGAATTGTGGACTCAAGGACAGGACAATGAAACTGTTAACTGATTCCTTAGCTTGGGTTGCCAAGATTGGGGAACTGACAAAAATCATCCTTCCCCCTTCCATGAATAGAAATGCTGACCACACCCAGAAAATAAGTTTAGGATCAAAGCCTGTTCCAGAAGGGGTGCATGAGAATGGAATAGCATCAGGAACAGCATGAGGGTCAAAGTAGAAGGAACCAGCAGAAATCACCATCCCCTCTCAAGAAAACCTAAGGTTCCTTACATCTTCAGAAATGGTTGAATACAAGTCACTGATCCTATGTATTCGGTAGAGGAATCCAAAAATTTCTCAAAAAGGTCATTCTCCCTTCCCTTGCTTTTATTTAGACAAAAAAAACCCCACTCCCCTCCCTAACGCTTAAAAACAAGGATAACCCAGTCATTTTATTTGAAGAGGAAAATGTCAGCATATAAAAATGCTCAGTAAGGCATGAGGCAAGTGACTAGCATGGGAGCATGCTGATCTGACAGTCAGTGTCAAAACAGATGACATCAGTGTTCCAGCAAGGCTCAACCAAGTAAAACTAGTTCTAACCAGACTAGGGTAATGAGTGCAGAGACTGTGAAACCAGTGCAAAATGACTCAGCACTTATAGCCCATTAATACAAAGACTATGTAAATTGTATATAAGCAGTGCTGTACCGTACAGTATTTTCCTTCTACTCTATATGGTTGTTTGGTGGAGCACTTTGCTGGATTAATGTATATATTGTAAATAAACCTGTATATAGTTAAGTACACAGAGTGTCGTTATACTGTTGCTTACTATATAGATTCACCTAAGAGGACCAGTGGTGCCAGGACTAGTGTATAACTACATAAATAACAACAAGGGTTATGGGCCCAGCCCACCACATTGGTTCCAGCCCGTCCAGTTCTGGAGGCTTTAGGTGAGGCCAGCCTGCTGTAGTGGATTGAGCCAGAGTGGATGTCTGCTGTCATTGTCTGAGAACGGGAGCGAGGATGAGCTCAGAAAGGCTTTGAACAGCACTGCTGAAAGGACATCAGCATGGCTCATATTTCAACAGCTCAGCTTGTCGAGAAGCTCACCTCCACTAACTATAGTGTGTGGGCTCTTCGCATGGAGCATTTCCTCAAGCGAGAGGGTCTGTGGTCAATGGTCGAGGCACCTCCAGCCCAGCTCAGTGAGGAGGACATGGTAAAGGATGAGAAGGCGCTGGCTAACATCGTCCTGAGTGTGGGAGACGACCAGCTGATCCATTTGTCGGGTAAGAACACAGCCAAAACTGCCTGGGACAGTTTAAAAGCAGTTTATGTGCAAAGTACTGCCGGCTCCCTGATTGCTATTATTCGTTGGCTACACAGGACAGTAATGAAGCTGGGGGAGTCTGTAAGGGCACACTTAAATGCCCTGGTGGAATGTTGCCAACAACTAGAGCAGAGGGGGAAGACGGTGCCAGACAAAGATAAAGTCTACATAATTCTTAGCTCACTGTCAGCTGAATTTAACATGCTTGTTATGTCGCTTGAGACAGCTGAAGCAAGCAAACTGACCTTGGCGTACGTGACCGGTCGACTTCTAGAGGAGGAGGAGCGGTTGCAGGAGTCAAGTTACACTCCAGCTTGGCAGAGATCCAGACTGGGGGAGAAATCAAAAGGAAGCACCAGTGGTTTGCTGGATGACACCAGGAATCGGCTCGGAGAGGTGTCGGAGGTTGCCCTGAAGGTGCAGAAATCTTTTTGTTGTGGCTCGACAACACATCTTAAACATGCTTGTTGAGAGTGGAAGAACAGGCGGAGGCAAGGAGGACAGTCTACAGGTTCCAAAGATTGCTCCAAGGCTTCGCTGGTGGTGACTAAAACTACTGCTGCTCCAGGAGTGTGGATTTTAGACTTTGGGGCATCGCAGAACTTTTGCTCCAAGATAAAAAGCCTTCTGATCGTCAGCATGTCAGTTTGGCTGATGGACATAACTCTGAGGTACTATGTCAGGGGCGTGTAAATTTTCCAGCGTTGCAGCACACTTTCTCTGAAGTGCTGTGTGTTCCCTCATTAGAGAACAATTTACTAAGTGTGCCTGTCCTAGATAAGGCTGGATTTACGGTTATGTTTGCTGAGAAGACTTGTAAAGTAATAAAAGGAGGGCAAGTGCTGGGAGCTGGGAGACTACAAAATAATGTTTATGTTCTTGAGAACACATCAGAAACAGCTAAAGCCGTAATGAATGCTAACCCACATGATAATTGTGTACATTTAATGCACTGGAGATTGGGGCATGCTAGCTTTCATACTATCAATAAAACACTCTCTATTGTGGGGAAGGAAGGTGAAAAAGATTGTAGTAAATACCTTGACTGTAAGATATGTAAATGTACTAAATCTCAAGCATTCCCTGCAGCTCGCAGGAGCAACAGAGTGTCGGCAAGGCCACTAGCCTTAATACACGCAGACCTGATTGGTCCATTTCCTAAAAGCCACTCCAGTAACAGATATGCATTAATTCTAACTGATGACTACTCCAGGTTTTCCTGGGTGTAAGTATTAAAACAGAAATCTGATGTATTCACTACTGTAAAATATTGATACAAGAAGGTACAAAAACAATTGGGTAATCTGTGTGCTATTGAAACAGATATGGGAGGAGAGTTTATGTCTTCTGCATTTAAAAAGTGGATGCACATCCAAGGAATAGCTCATAGAGTGGCTAATGTAGCAACACCTCAGGAGAATAGGGCTGCTGAATGCAAAGGTGGAGTTTTGCAGACAATGATGCATTCTATGCTAAAAGATGCAGGGCTGCCTATCAGTTTCTGGGCAGAAGCCTTAAAAGCGGCTTGCTATGTAAAAAATAGACTCTGGGCAAAACCCATTGATAACATCCCATATAAGACGTTGTATAACAAAAATCCTAATCTAGATCATCTCAGAGTGTTGGTACCAAGGCATGGGTAAACATTCCAGTAAACCAAAGAAGAAAGGGAAGTGAAAGATCTAAAAAACTTTTGTTTCTGGGTTATCAAACAGGCATGAAAGCCTACCGGTTTGCTAACAATCACCAAAACATTAGCTTTAGCAGATCAGCTAATTTTTGTGAACATCAAGGGTGGCAAAGAATCCATGCTAATGATTTGTCTGAGCAGGTAGCACTACCCATAACAGTTGAAGAACAAATCCCTACTATAAAACAAGAAATAAATTCTCCTTCACCTAGTGTCTCTGAGGGTGAAGAAAGTGCAGTAGTACCTAGGAGGTCAACTAGAAGTATGAAAGGTGTACCACCTGAGAGATATGGATTTGAAAATACCTCAGTAAGTCATGTTTATGTTAAGGAGCCACAAAGCTATCAAGAGGTATTAGCTATGACAGAACCGAAAAGAGCTGCTTAGCAGCAGGCCATGCAGAGGAAGTACAACTTGTTAACTGAAAATAATGTGTTTTCTTTGTCTGCCAGTTGAGAAAAAGGCTATTGGGTGCCGGTGGCTGTACAAAGTCAAATCACTACCAGGTGGTAAAATGCAAAGAAAAGCAAGATTGGTTGCTAGAGGTTTTTCTCAAACAGAAGGAGAAGACTATGATCAAGTGTTTGCTCCAACTGTGAGAGCAGATACTTTGAAAACAGCATTATGTAAAGCAGGGCAAGACAAGATGCAGGCACATCACTTTGATTTTACCATTGCAGACTTGAATGCGCCTCTAGAAAAGGAATTATATATGGAACAGATACCAGGTTTTGAAAGTTCAAACAAAACCTTGGTTTTGAAACTGAATAAAGCATTATATGGCTTAAAACAAAGTGCCAGGGAATGGAACCAGTGCTTGAGTAAAGCATTAATTGATCTTGGATTTGAACAGGGTATAGCAGATCCCTGTATGTTCTGCAAAACAACTGAACAAACAAAATATTACTTATTAGTCTTTGTTGATGATGTTTGTTTCTTGTTCCATACTGACACACAATTACAATGGTTTATGGAGGCAACTCAAAATCTGTTTAAAATGAAACATTTGGAGAACATAAGTCACTATTTGGGAGTAGACATAAGTAGAGACTCACAAGGCTGGTTTAGTCTAAATCAAAAGGAGAAAATACATAACCTACTTGAAAAATATAACATGCAAGATGCACATTGTGTAGGCTCACCAATTACAGGTTATAAGAATGATCCTGATGAAAGAGTATTTGAAAACAGGGCCATGTATCAATCTCTAGTCAGGTCATTACTGTATATTGCCTGTTGGTCCAGACCTGATATATGTTTTGCTGTACACATGTTGTGTCAGAAGAGCTCAAATCCTTATGCTAAGGACTGGGTTGCAGCAAAAAGGGTACTCAGCTATCTTAAGGGTACAGCTAACTACACATTGGTGTTAAAAGCAAATGAGGCACAACAAATCACTGCCTACAGCTACTCAAGCTGGGGTTATAGGCAGGATGGTAGATCCACAACAGGGTAAGTTGTGTACATAAATGGTGCAATGATATTATGGAAATCTTTAAAACAAACATATGTGGCTACCAGTACATGTGAAGCTGAATATGCTGCAATTAATGACTGCATGATACAAACTGAATGGCTGTATCAATTACTGATTGACCTGGAAATGCAATGTAAACTGCCAGTAAGTGTATTCTGTGATAACACTGCAGCTCTGCAACTAGCAGATGCACAAGGGATAAAACCAAGTAGACATATCAATATACGATATCAAAATGTGAAAGAAGTTGTAAACAGAAAGTTAATATTACAAGACTGTACATCAGTAATGAACGTGGCAGATATGTTTACCAAAAGTCTAAATGTGGAGAAGTATACAAATCTGAGATCCAAACTAGGTCTCACTGCCTATGCCTTAGGGGGAGTGTCAGCATATAAAAATGCTCAGTAAGGCATGAGGCAAGTGACTAACATGGGAGCATGCTAATTTGACAGTCAGCGTCAAAACAGATGACATCAGTGTTCCAGCAAGGCTCAACCAAGTGAAACTAGTTCTAACCAGACTAGGGTAATGAGTGCAGAGACTGTGAAACCAGTGCAAAATGACTCAGCACTTATAGCCCATTGGTACAAAGACTATGTAAATTGTATATAAGCAGTGCTGTGCTGTACAGTATTTTCCTTCTACTCTATATGGTTGTTTGGCGGAGCACTTTGCTGGATGAATGTATATATTGTAAATAAACCTGTATATAGTTAAGCACACAGAGTGTCGTTATACTGTTGCTTACTATATTGACTCACCTAAGAGGACCAGTGGTGCCAGGACTAGCGTATAACTACATAAATAACGACAGAAATTTCAGGAGAAAAGTTGACTAATATGTAAAACGAGGAGACAGTTAAACTATCCACTAGATAACATAGAGATAGGTAGATTATAGAATTTCTCTTGTGAAATGTATCAACAGGCCTTGCCAAGGTCAGAAGGAAAAAAAATATCTGTTTGAAGACTGAGGCCTGTAGCTGTGCATAAAACAATTTCTTTTTCCTGGAGACTTTGCTTTTTGGATAACATGAATGACGCAGCAAAACTCATGAAATATACATTTAATTCCATAACAGTACCCACAGAGAGCATTCCTGTAGACAGCAATGAGAACATTTTGGAGATATAAGGCACAAAACACGTATTCAGAAAAATCAATAAAGTTCACTTGAAATATTCTTACACACAATAGAGCATAAGAATTTTTCAGCAATTACCTCTTATTGTACGCAAATTGTGGTTATTAAGGTACTGTTGAGTGTGCATCTTCACACACACACACAAACGTAAGTAACCATGTAGCTCCATTACAGATTTGAATAAAGGCACTGCCTTTATTATGACTAGCTAAAAGAACACAACTCACACTTAGTAAGAAAGTTTAGAAGTTCCTCAGAACATTATGCAACAACATTTTTAAAAAAGAAAAAGCAGTTTCTGGATGAGTTGTTCCTCAGAACCTAAAGGTTAAGCAACAATAATAAAAGGGCAGGGGTGAAGAAAAAGATATTTCTTAGAACATGAATGTTAAGCAACAACAACATCAAAGGGAGTGAACAAAAATGCGTTGCTGGACAAGATTGCTGTTGATTGTCGCAGTCATGCAGATACTCTTACATACTCCCACTTAAACACACACTCTTAACATTTGTCTTCTCAGTGATCCCAGTTATTTTACTGCATCTATGCTTCCTTTATGTAAAAAAGAAAAGAAAAGTTAAAAAAGTAAGTTTATGGTCATTTCTGCAGGGCCTGTTACACTCATCCCATTCCTCCCTCCCTCCTTAACGTTCTCCCTAGTGGATACCCAAAGCAGCTCACATCATTCTCCCCTCTTCAAGTTTTTTTCTCACAACTCTGTGAGGTAGGTTAGGGTGAAGTGGGGATTTGGCCCTGGGCCTCTCAGATCTTTATCTGGTACTCTTAATCACTATATCATATTAATAGCTTTCAAGCAAGATCAGCTCAAAGTGCACTTCCTTACTACAGTGAGTTGGGTGACTAGAAGAAATGTGATCTTTCAGGACATTAGCCCTCCAATGTGGAATTCACTAGTCAAAGAATATCACCAGGCTTAATTTCCATTGACTTGGACAGCTGGTAAAGACTACTTTAAAATGGCTACTGAGAATTGTTTTAGATGGCTATGAGGCATGCTTGCCTTTACTATATTTTTACTCTAGAGATTTTAATTCATTTGTATGTCTATGAGGCCGAACTGAAATGTTAATAATTGTTAAGCTGTTCACTGTATTCAATATGTATTTCCTTTCCCAAGTTAAAACAAGCCCTACTGAAATCCATAGCTGGATTAGTTTTTGAAAAACATGTCAATAGGGGTAATAAAAAGATAGCTCAATATGGGTTGTCATCCTCTCCCAGAATTACAACAGATCTCTAAACTACAGAAATCAGTTCCTCTGTAGATAATGTCTGCTTTGGAGAGTGGATTTCCCAACCTGGACAAAGCAGCCCTAAGCTCAATCATGAAACACTCACTTGTGGGTTACTCCTGACTGTCTGCCCCCACTCATACATACTACATAGCACCAGTTTGATAGAATGATAAAAAAAAAAAATGAAAGCAGTGTAAGGGCCAATTATAGGTAATGTGTTTGGATAAATAGTGTCAGGTTCCTCTGACCCAATTTGTTTTCCCTGCAGGGAATATCACTTTAAAGATGAAAGGGAGCCTTCTTCTGCTGGAATCTAAGGCCTCCCCTGCCCTGCAAAAATGCCGGTTTTTTAGAAAAGGACTCAGCATGTGCATGTGCTGTTTCAAAGTTACATAAATAATTCCCTACCAGGAAACTACTGCAATTTAATAAAGCAGTGTGGGAAAAAGACAGGACCTCCTGCACATACCACATTGCAATTCTAAGTAAAAAAATGGTTCTTTCTGATATTTTGCCCTGAAGAATGTAAGAGGATTCGACCAATGGTCTGGTCCAGCATCAGCTGCCAGTCAGAAAAGTCCTTTGGTCTAACCTTCACCTGCTCCCGTGGATTTGAGGTGAGATGCCTTCTGCCTGTGAACGCATTCAGCTATCATGGCAGTGGAAGACCTATCCTCTACAGATCTGAGCAACCCCCCCACATGAATTCACCTAGGTCAGTGGTAGGGTAAGCAACTCTGGCTTGGAGATTTGGGGGTGATGACTGTGGAGGGAGCTCACATGGAAGTGCTCCCTCTGAAGCTGCTGTTTCCTCCTGGAAAACTGACCTCTCTAGTCTGGAGATCAGATGTAATTCTGGAAGAACTCAAGATGTGTTCTTGCCTTTTAGAGCCTGACAAGTCCAGACAGGTGGCATCACCACATCTTATGGAAATGAGGCCCACAAGTAAACTACTCTCATTGTAGTTTACCAGTTTCATAGTATTAATTTTCTCCATGTCCACTTTACTATGTTTAATCCCTTAATCACTTTACCATGTCACACGTCAATAGTCTTTTACCTAAATTAATAAATCCAGATACTTTAATCTTGCTTCATAGAACTCCAGCCCCATGATTATTTTGGCTGCCCCTTTCTGTACTTTTTTCAGCCCACCCCTATCAAATAGAAGATTGGAGTCCGTTCCTGAGCTTTTGGATTTTCTTAAAGTGACAATGCCTATGTAAGGGATAGCCTGAACCCTCCCATCCAGGCTTGGAATGGCTTACAAATGGTGAGAGGCTATTAAGAAAAGCTCATCATCTTCTTAATTCTTGCATGACCAAGGAATATATGGTCAGCTGAGATAAAACTGTAAGTAAACTATATGGGATCAAAGCTGCCTTGCATATCTACTCTTCAACCACACTTGCTTTATATGAAAGGTCAGATTTGGGAACTTTTGTCACAGAAACACATCTTGCCAAAAAAGCCAAAAAGGGCTAGGGAAACCAAGGTTAAATCTCCAGTAGTTCATTGGGTGACTTTTGGCCAGTCATCTTCTCTTAGCCAAGCCTACTTCATAAGGCTTTTGTAAAGGCAAAAATGAAGAATGAGAAAAATCATTCATACCTGCCTGAGCTCCTTGGAGAAATGGTGGTAGGTAGGTCAGTGCGTAGATAGACTAGTAGATGGATAGATGCTTCAGTTCCTTGCGCAGTTCTATGCTTTGACCTGCTAAGCTGTACCCTACAACCTGGTCAAGAGCAATGGGAATGTATTGTCCATTCCCATGCCCCCCTTCACATTGTTTTAACTTCTCAGCCCATCACTTCATAGGCAAAAGTAAGGAATAGAGCCGTAGTTACGCAAAATAGGATGAGAAATGAGAACACTTAAATCCAGGTACCTCAGATCATGTTAGAACTGATAATGGGATGAAGGTACCACACTCCAATATCATCAGTCAGACTAGATGTTTATATTTGTGATCCTCCTTTTCAAAGTCAATTGAACATGGCATTGGGTTTTGTGTTGCTGGTCTTTCTGTTTCTCAGTCTGAAAAAAATTAAGTCACCTTATGCTACATCAGAGCAGTAGTCAGCCAGAAAATCCTTTATACACGAGATAGATTGTTCTCAATACATGCACTTTTGTTTCTTCAGTATTCTCATCCTTAACTTCCTGCTCTAGTACACCTGTCTGAATTTGTGGTTTGGTTTCCTAGCGATTCTTGATAGACAAAAACATCTGATGAAAAACACCACTTGACTCCCTCCATAACATTTCATAGACCCATCAGAAAACGATATATTAAGCACTCCTTAAAAGCCTCAGGAATGGAAGTACACCATCTCTGTGGGGTAGTTTTTGTATATACATTTAAAACAGTAAGATATGAAATAATAAGGGTTTTTGAGCACAATAAAAGGAATCTCTGTAGTATAATTAGTCTCCCTTATTCTTTTACAAATATATCTCCAAGGATCACAAGGTATATTACAAACAAGGACAGGCTCAAGAGAGTTTCATTGCATCATTCATGTTATTCATAAAACAAATCTTTTAAACATTTCAGTTATATCTGGATGGCTACACCTTCAGTATTACCTTTTATCAGAGGAAGACAGCAAATGGGAAGCAACCGCATGAAAAACTACTTTACATGATCAGAATTCCTACAAAGACTAAAATGAATCTCAATATATTCCTTTCCAAGATTTCGCTATTCATTAATAGGCAACAGCCTATGCAATCCTCAACAGAGTTTTACCTTCTAAGTTTATTGCAGTTGATAGGCATAACTCTGTTTAGGATTGCACTGTAGAAGACACAACATATTTATTTGGATTAAGGCACCTGTTTACTGCAAAAAGAAATATAACATGGTTGCCCAGGGCTTTTTTTTTTTCTGGGGGAACGCAGTGGAACAGAGTTCTGGAATCTCTTTGTAGAAACAAAATTCTCAAAAAATGTTTAAAAAGTTAATGATGGGCACCTCTTTCATTTCCCTCTTGAGAGTTCTGGCACCTCTTTTTCCAGGAAAAAAGCCCTAGTTGCCACTAATGAGCATGTCAGACAACACACACAGGAGTAGTTCTTTGTGAACAAGACAATCACAGGATAGGTTTAATTTCACCTCTTCTGCTAAAAAACTATGCATGATTTGTAATGAATACCTACTAATAGATACTGCCTAATCCTGTGCCAAATACCAGCGCTATAAACCAAAGTTATTAATTCACTTCTAAACCTAGGAATCTCTGGTAGTTCTTCTGTTGCTACCATTTGGAATGAGCCTGAGCAAACATTTGCAGCTATATGAAATTGTAGGATGAGGCAATGCTGAATGCTAGCCCATAAAGCAAAACTCCTTGCCACTAGAAAACTTAGCATGGAGAGAGGTTCTACCTTGCCCATCCTGCTGCAGAACTAGAGTAAAAATTGAAGGAAATATATAACATAAGGAAGCGTTTTTTTTTTAAAAAAAAAAACATCCAGTCTAATAAAGAGTTCTGGTAGACTTCTAAAGCTTTCATATTGTTTTGTGTCATCACTCCTACCTGTAAGCCCTTCTCCTCATTCCAGATACACAAGGGCTGGCGAAGGTTCAGCAGTAATGGGAGAGACAACCCTACATGCTCCGAATACTCTGGTAATTAAAAGAGGGTTGTATTCTAGTTATATATTGTTCTTTGTCTGTGTTCAGGGTTGTGTGTGTGATGGACAGAAGACTGTTCTGCCCCTGAAGGGGAAAACAGCCACTCATGAGCCTATGGGAGTGCTTCCAGCCACCTTTGAGAAGGGGATGGAATGCTGGAGGGAAACACAGCCAGGCAGCAGTTCAGTTCAGTTCTGCCTGAGAAAGAGTGGGTGGAACCATATGTTAGGATTCAACTAATCAGTATAAGCCTGTTTATGCTTTAAAGCAGGGGTCCTCAAACTACGGCCCACGGGCCAGATGCGGCCCGCTGAGGACGTTTATGCGGCCCGCCGGGTTATGGCAAAATCAGACCGGAATTGACGTTCGACCTAAACTCGCGTTAGCAACGCACACTTCCGGCACTGGGCTGAGGCGGCGGAGACAGAGTGTGAGGTGATACTGAGGTGAGGTGAGTTCCCAGGCCGGGGTGTGTGGTGTGGGGAAGGGAGAGAGATGCAGAAGACGGAGAACTGACGGCCCGCGGCCTTGTACAGTAACGGCAGTCCGGCCCTCCAACAGTCTGAGGGACAGTGAACTGGCCCCCTATTTAAAAAGTTTGAGGACCCCTGCTTTAAAGTGTTATAGAAAATTGAGACTACTCTCTAAAACAATGTGCCTTAACCAGGTTTCTCTTGTATTTATCTGGAGTCTTGTGCTGCTAATCTGTTCATGGAAACCAATTTGTAAATTTTTAAAAAAATCTTCTTTGTGGTTAATATGAAATTCCTGCCTCAGTGAGCTCCATATCCTACTTATGCACCGCAAAAATTATCTCACAGCAGCAAACCCAGAGTCCAGACACTATACTACATTTAGAACACCTGGTAACTGAGGGAATGGTTTATGGTTTAAAATAAACCTGGTTCCCCTAAAATCATAGGAGGCTGTGTGGGTCCCCTCAGTTAATAGAAACAGTTTGTCCCAGTGTGCAGGGCATACAGAAGACATGTGGCTCTTCTGGCCCAGAGAAAAGTAATTGCAACTATTATAGTCAATAGTACTTTAATTGAACTGTCACAGTTTTTCGATTGCAGCTTATGAATATTATAAAATATAATGGAATTAAGCAGCATATTATCTATTAATAAAACACAATATTTAACATTATCATTCATCATAACATTTAACTTTGTTCTCTGCAAGGAGCATTAGTCTCACCTCAACTTCTTCAGATTGCATCAGAAGGTCACATGGGGGTTTCACTGCTTTTGGCCGGCTAGCCAGCCAGTATGCAACAACAGCTGCAAAGGCACCAATGCCTACCAATGTGGTAGCAGGCAAGCTTCGGAAAAACTGGCTGAAGTCATCAAATTCTGGAAGCCGCAAGTTTTTTAGAATTTCGTGTGCTTGCATCTTTTCAAAGATTGAAATGGCAACCTCTGCAGAATGAAGAAATGATGAAGCCGTTGTTAGAATCACAAGAGCAACCTGCAAACTGGACTATATGTAGCAGTCTTACATTTTAGCAGTTGTACATTTTAAGTGCAGGTAAAAATGCCAAGAGCAACTCAAAAGTAAAATTAATACTAGTTCAAGACAAGGAACTGACCCTAGGCTTTACTTTTGCCATGAAACAGTCCCATGATAGCTACAGCTGCAACTCACCATTTCTTGCCCCTACAACCAGTTGCCACTGACAGGGATTGGGTAGACACAAGGATGCTCACTATCTGATGGCCCGTAACACCCCTTTACAATACACCCTGGCAAGGGGCGGGACACTTGCTACCGCCAGCCCAGTTCCTGTGGTAAAAAGTAACATATAAACCCTCTCAAGCTTGCTATGCCTACAATACCATCATTACTTTGCTGTTGAAAACAGAGTCTTACTAAGAGAAGGAACTGTAAAGCCCATTCAACAATTGCAAAGTTTGTGTTGTTTACTTTGTCTTTTTCCATTTAAAATATCGTTAAGGCATAGCAAAAAGCATGTGATAACCTGGCAGCCCATACATCATGAAAGCAGACACTACTTCTGTGAAATAATGTATCATGGTTCAGTTATGAAAACAAAACCAATGAAAAATTAGATCAGAAGCTAAAAGTTTTAAATTTGCTTGTACATCCTTCACGATACTTGAAAATACTAGCTTTTGATAATACTGCTTGTTCATTTGATTCCATTCTAAACACTCCTGATGTAGAATCGTAGGCTCACAGAGTTGGAAGGGGCCATAGAAGCCATCTAGTCCAACCCCCTGCTTAATGCAAAATCAGACTAAAGCATCCCTGACAAGTGTTCTTCCAGCTGCTGCTTGAATACTGCCGGTAAGGGGGAGCTTACCACCTCCATAGGCAGCCAATTCCATTGCTGAATTACACTTACTGTGAAAAAAAAATTCCTAATATCCAGTGGTACCTTTCCACTTGTTATTTAAAACCATTATTGTGAGTCCTATCCACTGCTGCCAACAGGAATAGCTCCCTGCTCTCCTCTAAGCGACAGCCTTTCAAATACTTAAAGAGAGCAATCATGTCCCCCCTACACCTCCTCTTCTCCAGACTCAATGTACCCAAGTCCCTCAGCCTAACATCATAATACTTGGTCCCTGATCATCCTCTCCACTCACTCCATTCTGTCCACAACTTTTGAAGTGAGGCCTCCAGAAATGCACACGGTACTCCAGGTGTGGCCTGACCAATATGGTGTAAAGCAGGACTATGACATCTTGCTGTTTGGATGTTGTGCCTCTGTTTATGCACCCCAAGACCACATTAGCCTTTTTGCCACTGCATCACACTGACGACTCATATTTAGCTTACATTCCACCCATACCACAAGATGTTGCTCACACATCTGCCTCGCAGAAGTGTGTCCTCCATCCAGTATGTGAGCTTCAAATTTTTATCACCTAGACATACAGCTATGCACTTTTCCTTTTTGAACTGCATCTTATTCACATCTGCCCACTGTGTATTCAAATCTCACTGAATTTTGTCTCTATGTTTCAATGTGTTTGCTACTCCTCCCAATCTGGGGTCATCTACAAATTTAACAAGTAGTCCCTCCCACCCACTCATCCAGATCATTTATAAAAAAATATTGAAAAATACCAGGTCCAGAACCGAGCCCTGTGGCACCCCACTGGATAAAGTTAAAGATAGGCCCCTGTGCAAGCACCAAGTTGTTATTGATCCATGGGGTGATCTAACATTATGACATTTTCTTGGCAGACTGCCATTGCCTTCTCCAGTCATCTATGCTTTACCCCAGCAAGCTGGGTACTCATTTTTTTTACTTCAGAAGGACTGGAAGGCTGAGTCAACCTTGAGTTGGCTACCTGAACCCACCTTCCACCATGATCAAACTCAGGTCATGAGCAAAGCTTGGACTGCAGTACAGCAGTTTACCACTCTGTGCCATGGGGCTCCTAACCCCACTGGATACTTCCCTCCAATCAGATGAAATGCCACTGACAAAAACTCTTTGGGTGCAGTTCTTTGACCAGTCCCATATCCTCCTAACTATCCTAGAGTCCAGACTGCAGTCTTCCAGTTTACCCATCAGAACATCATGGGGAACCATGTAAAAACAATATCAATGGCACTCCTGTGGTCAATAAGCTCATCACAATCAAAGAAAAGAAACAAGGTTGGTGCAGAAGGACCTGTTGGGGACAAATCTATGCAGGCTTCCCTAGATCTCCAGGTTGTCTTTCAGATGCTAGCAGACTGACCCCTTTAAAATCCACTCCACTATCTTTCCTGGGACAGTGGTCATACTGACTGGCTTGTAGTTTCCTGGGTCATCTTTCCTTCCTTTTTTGAAGACTGGGATAATGATGGGCAAAGGCTCTGCAAGCTCTCTAGGAAGTTCTTTGAGCACTCTCAGGTGCATACCCATCTGACCTGGGAGATCTGTATTCATTCAGTGTAGCCAGGTGCCTCTCGACAACCTCTCTGTCCATGTCAATCAGAAGCCTGGACTACCATCTCTAGATAAGTCTTGCCTACTACCATCTGTAGATAAGTCCATGCTCTTCTGTATGGAAAAAACTGAGGTCAAATAGGCATAGAGCCTTTCTGCTTTCTCTCTGTCTGAGTTTCTCCATTTTCACCCAACAGTGGGCCTCTCGCCTCATTTATCTTGAGTTTGCTCTTCACCTATCTGAAGAAGTTTTTCATTGTAGATAGCTGCTCTGGCCACCCTCAACTTACTCTGACCTTTGGCGTGTCTCATGGCTCACCTACACTGCACAGCAACCTAGAGATACTCTTCTTTAGAGGTAGTTGTTCCCTCCATTTCTTGAACATTTCCTTTTTTCTTCCTTAGCTCATCATGGAGTTCTCTGTTCATCCATATTGTCCTCTTGGATCCCCTGTCATGTTTTTATATTGTTGAAGCAGTAATAGCTTGAGCTTGTAAGAGCTCTTGTTTTAAGAGAGCTCTTCAGCTGTTCCTTTCCCTTCCAGCATTCTTGTCCATGGAATGACTCCCATTGCACCTCTGAGTTTAAAGTCTGCCCTACTAAAATTTAATATACACATCTGGCTACAAGTTTCCTTGACCCCCCACAGCAAAGGAATTCCAGGAGGATATGGTCACTTCCCACTAAGGTCCCCATCTACCAACTCTTGCCTGCTAGTTAATATTGAGTACGGTCAACCTTCCTCATACCTTCCTCCACAATCTGAAAAAAGGAAGTTATCAGACAGGTGAGAAAGTTGTATGACTGGATTCTTAGCAAGGGGAATTCAAAGTCACCCATAACTACAAAGTCTTGTTGCCTGAATACATTGCCAAACTGCTCAAGGAGGGGCGCATCCACCTCCTCACCTGGTCTGGTGGTATGTAGCAGACTCCAACCACAATACTGTTTATCTTTCCTTCCCTTAGCCACACCCAGATATTTTCCACTGGGTTGCCACCTCCTCTCCTCACATGCAGCACCACCACAACTCCTCTTTGATACTTTAGGTTTTTCTTGGACAATTCATATCCATCCACATCCCACCAAGTCTCTATAATGCCTACTAAATCATATCCCTTCATCTACATTAGAAGCTCTAGCTCCTCCTTCTTGTTGACTAAGTGGTGGGCATTGGTACATAGGCACCTGATGCTCCACAGCTTTGGCTCCATTTGACTCAGCCTTCCCAGGTGGGCCTCTGCTGTTTGGTCTCCTTCACTGAAACCCCCATGTTGGTTGTCTCCTTTCCCTTGTAGTGTCAGTTTAATCCTGCTAAATCTCGTCAGGTTCCTGCCAAACACATTCTTCCCTGACCTTAATAAGTCCATCATATGCAAGCAAACACATTCTTCCCTGACCTTAATAACTAAAGTCCATCATTGTCTCCCAGAAAATCTAGCCTATGTATTTATAACAAACAAAATTTTAATAAAACTTCAGTTTTATTTTCCACCCACAGGCAAAAGAACCTGATAAGTTTATAGTATTCTTTATCTGTGGGAAGAATTCATCTGTATAAAGCAAAACAGAAGTACAAGTAGGTACCGTATTTTTCGGACTATAAGACGCACTCCCCCCCCCCCTAAAACTGTGCGTCTTATAGTCCGAAGGTACGTACCTTCGGAGGGGGGGGCGATCTGCTGCCTCTTCCTCCGATCCGGCGCTTCCCCGCGCCTGTCTGCCTGGCTCCATCTTCTTCAGGCAAGCGCTGGGATAGCTCCACGTGGCCCCAGCGCTTTGCAAGCACCGGCTGCGGAGGGGGCAGCGTGCTTCCTACTTCCCTGTGTGCCTGCCTTCAGCTGTGATGTTTAAAGCAAGCGCTGGGATCGCTCCCTCCCCCCTCCGATCTCAGCGCTTGCTTTAAACATCACAGCTGAAGGCAGGAACACAGGCAAGTAGGAAGCACCCACCCCCTCCGCAAACGCAGCGCTTTGCGAGCGCCAGCTGTGGCGAGGGCAGCGTGCTTCCTACTTCCCTGTGTGCCTGCCTTCAGCTGTGATGTTTAAAGCAAGCGCTGGGATTGCTCCCTCCCCCCTCCGATCCCAGCGCTTGCTTTAAACATCACAGCTGAAGGCAGGCACACAGGGAAGTAGGAAGCACGCTGCCCCTTCCGCAACTGGCGCTTGCGAAGCGCTGGGGCCACGTGGAGCGATCCCAGTGCTTGCCTGAAGAAGATGGAGCCAGGCAAGTAGGCGCGGGGGAAGCGCCGGATCGGAGGAAGAGGCAGCGGATTGCCCCCCAGGAGGAAGGTGCGTCCTATCCTCCGGAGCGCCTTATGGTGCGAAAAATACGGTAATTCACTTCCATCATTCAGGCTGATACTCAGCACATGAGCCACAGGCCGTATGGGACAGGGTCTCCTATACTATATCAGACAGAATAGCAGCACTACAGTAAATTACTGGGAGGACACAAAAATAAAAGGTAGTCAGAAGAAATATACACAGATCCTACCATTTTGAGATTCACAACATTTTACATTACAAGCCACACCCTTGCTTGTGATAAAAAACAGCAAAAACTTAAATCCAACTACTATGAAACCTGCTTCAGTTTCTTTTTCAAATAAATATAACTAAATTGAAGAGATGACAATAATATAAGAACATGGCCAAACTGCTGAAGAACTGGCACATCTTTGTTCTCTTTGGTGATATGGTTCTGTGGTAATGTTAGAAGGGTATGTTGAAGGTCCCACGTTTAGTCATCTGATCTTCAGTTAAAAAGGACCAGGCGATGCAAAAAATCTCTGCCTGAGACCTTGGAGAGCTACTGCCAGTCTGAGTAGATAACACTGACCCTCATGGATCAATGGCTGGATTCAATATAAGGCATGTTTATGCTTTATGTGATGATATGACAAAAAACCATCTTATGCCTAGCTTTCATAAGCCTATTCTCCCTTTCATAAGGAGGGAACAAAATGAAAAGGGAAATTGCTGAATTACAAGTTATTACAACACTTGAAACAAACACACACAGCAGGACTTAACAGGGATACTGATGTCTTATCTCATTACGTATGCCAGGGATGGCCAACGGTAGCTCTCCAGATATTTTTTGCCTACAACTCCCATTAGCCCCAGCCAGCATGGCCAATGGCTGGGGCTGATGGGAGTTGTAGGCAAAGTTGTTGGCCACCCCTGACATATGCTAAACTCATTCAGTCCTTACATATGCAAACTCACCAAGAAGGGCTATACATCGTCTGTATTTTAATATGTCTTTTTTGGAATAGTATAATGGAATAGTGATTCTAATGCAATTCTCTGACATAACACTGACATATTTCTCTGACACAACACTGCACCCCACCTCTAAGAAAAGGATGCTTGAGGGGGGATGAACAGAGCATAACAACAGTCTCAGTTTATTACTCTGAACAATTAAGATGGATACCTTTACCCATCTGTCTCCTGTTTTGACATATTTTATTGCTACGCTGTTCCTCACACACACACACACACACACACCCGATTAAATCCAAACAAATGGTGACCTGGTGACTTTATAAACTTAGCTTGTTATTGCTGTTGGCCTTTGCATATGCCAAAACATCAATTAAGCTGTTCACCTATGTAAAGGCATCTGTCTCTCTATATATGAACTGTTAACTTCCATTTCAAGGTATCTGAGGAAATGTGCGTGCACATGGAAGCAGTGCCAGATTAAACCCTGTGGAGGCCCCCAGGCAGTCAAAATCTTGGGGGCCCCCTCGCAAATTATCTCAGTCTTAGTGGCCACCCCACCACCCATGGCCCCCACTGCAGCCTGCAGGCATCTTCTCAAAAGCCCCTTTTACTAAACTGCAGGGGAGAGGTAGAGAGAGACAAACTTGGCAACAACATCAGCAGCAGCCGCACCAGGGAAGCTGGGCAAAGAGTAGCTCAGTTGCTGGCTGCATGTGGAGGCTGGAAGGTCTGCAAGCAAGGGGGGAAAGGGGGGCAGGAGCTGGCGCAGGGCCCCTAAAGGCGTGGAGGCCCATATTGTTAATCCAGCTCTGCATGGAAGTTCATACCTTGAATAAAACTTTGTTGGTCTTAAAGGTGCTACTGGACTCTAACTTTGCTCTGTTACTTCCAACAAATGTCTCCTACTGCAAAGATCCTTCCCTACTCTCCCGGACACCAAGATCTAAAACTGTTCCCCTCCCTAATTTTCAGCCACTACAAGCAAGCCATGCACCCTTTGGCAGCTTCAGCTGTGTGCAACTCTCTTCTATATTCAAAACCCTTCTCTGTTTTGCTGACCAAACAGATGCTTGCTAAGTAACACCCCTGTTTCCATGGCAGCATCCCCTTATATTCAGAGGCAGCCACAGTGATGCTTTTGAGAAACACTGATCAAGATTCAGCCTGTGGTCACACTTTCCAGTTATCTGTTACAAATGTGATGGTAAAAAGTTCATTTAAAAACAAAACAAATAATTTTGTATAATATGTCCAAACTTTTAACCATCAAGGCTAACTATGTAATTTGAATTTTATAAGTTCAGGCAGATTTCAGTATTGGGGAAATACATCCCTAATTCACTGGTACCTGGGCTAATTTTCTTGTCACTCATTACCAAGCCAAGAAAATTGTGACCCAAATACAACCCACCAGCCACAAAATTTAGCTTGTCTGAACACTCCCATTTTGCAGTCAAATTGCCAACAAAATTGTAGTTTTGCGGAATCTCTGATGAGTCATCGTATCTTTTATTATTTATTTACTTTCTCACTGAGATTTAAAGCAGATTACAAAATGTAAATGTATACAATCAGTAGGATGATATCTCTATCAAACAATGTAATAGGACTAGGATTACATCAATCTAAAACAAATCATAAAGTATTAGGCATTATAATCTAAACAATGTAGAAAATTGTATTCATAAACCTAAAGACAAAGAAGTGAGACTGAGATACTAAATACAGCAAACAAATAATTCATACTATACACTGGTATTGTTCACAGCCCTGTTCCCGTTATAAAAGCAGCTTTCTCAAACATTTTGTCGTAATATATATATTTTCATTAAAACGAACAATTTTGCTTCATATAGTTTGCAGATGTGTGGAAGCCTTCTTGACCATCTCTGGCTCACCATTTCACAAGGTAGGGGGCAGAACAGAAAATCCATGTGTATGGGCAGTTGTGCTTGCTCAGGTGCAGCAGACCCTATGCAGAAGACCCTATGCAGCAGATGATATCTTAAACAATTGGGATGGTCATAAACTAGTTGCTGCAATGGCAGCAAAGAGGTAATATTGCTTTACTGCTGTCATCACTGCTTCATGCAGGAACTATAGTTATAATATCCCTGACAAGTAGGTATCCAACCGATACTTTTAAACCTCCAGCAACGAAGAATCCACTACCTCATGAAGAAGACTGTTCCAGTATTGAACACACCTTGCTATCAAGAACTTCTTCCTCAAGTTTAGACAAAGCCTCCATTGCTGCAGTTTATATCCATTAGTCTAAATTCTGTCATCCAACAAGATTTAAAACATACATGTCCTATCCTCCATACAGCAACCCCTACGTATTGGAAGATGGCAATCATATCTCCATGCAAATATCTCTTCTCCAGTGTACAGATGCCCAACTCTTTTATCCTCTCCTCACAGGGCATGGTCTCCAAATCCCTTACTAGCGTTTTTGCCCTACATGGGACTTATTCAAGCTTATTAACCTCCTTCATAAATTGTTGTGCCCAAAACTGGTCAGACCATGTGATCTGATACATATGGACTTGCTAGCAACATAAACGCCACAGAGATAAACACAACAGATATTTGATATCAGTGGAACAGACTGTAAAATAAAATCCTCAAAAACCACATCCATTACCTATGGATACACCTAAACAGCTTATGATTTACTGTTTTTAGAGAACATTAAGTTACTGCATTTATACTTTAACACCTTGATGAGCATAATTATGTCCCTGCTTGTCAAATGAACTTTTGCAGTCAGTATTTGCCTAACATGGGTAATAGCTGAGCAAGGGAAGCTTTTATTGAGGAAACAATGGCAGGGGTGTCAAACTTATGGCCCAAAGGCCACAACCAGCCCACCCAGGGATTTAATCTGACTCACAGCTCTTTTCTCTCTCCCCTTCCCTCCAGTCCTCATCCTTTGAAGCTCCAAGGCTGCTCCTTCTCCCTGGTCTCTGACAGCTTCAGCAGGAAGCTCTTCTGGGCTTGCAAAGCTGCAAAGAAAATGTGGAATGGAAGGTTTCTTGCAGCTTTGTCTGTCTGCAGTGTATTTCAATGGAGTGGAACTAAACTAGTTTCACTTTCTAGCATTCATATGTCCAAGTGAAGCTATTGCTTGCTGGAGTGCTCTTCTTGCAAATAAAGGGGTGATGCTTTGAACCAGCTTGTCTCTGCTGAATGGACCTGAGAACTGGTACCTAGTGAATACTCTAACTTGGGAACCCACAGCCAAAGGAGGATATTACACCAGAGAGCCATTGCCAATCTAAGTAGACCTGGGGGCATGAGTAGAAGCTTGCAATGCCCAGTCATTTCATGTTTTCCTAAGCCCAGAGCATTTTATAGTTTTGTTTTATATTTTTAGTTTCTGCTGTGATCTTTGTGCTTTTTCTCGATGTTTTATTTTTAAACTTGCATTGCCAAATACCACTATTCCCCCAACTCTTCATTTTAGACAAAATATCGCAAGAGTTTTAAGCATGTTTGCATTTAAACAAAAAAAATTCTTGCACCCAGACAAAACACTAGTCTGGGCTCAAGCAGCTATGTTTATTTATTTCATTTATAGCACAGTTTTCTTACCAAAGCAGCTCCTCTTCCCAATATATCCTCACAACAACCCTGTAAGGCAGGTTAGGCTGAGAGTGTGGGAGTTGCCCAAGGCAGGATGACGATTCATATCTAGATCTCCCAGATCTTAGTTTGACATTACAACACTCTGGCTCCCTATGTGCAACTGCACTTACAGTACAACACGTGCTGTTCATTTTTAACAATATGGATGTCTAATCAGTGTTTCTGAA
Source organism: Heteronotia binoei (assembly GCF_032191835.1). Taxonomy (NCBI): domain Eukaryota; kingdom Metazoa; phylum Chordata; class Lepidosauria; order Squamata; family Gekkonidae; genus Heteronotia; species Heteronotia binoei. The sequence goes on from NC_083227.1 coordinate 139,109,670, forward strand.
GCCAGTTACGTGGGCCCATTCAAACAACCAGTGCATGGCACAGTAGTTTCTTGAAGCCAACTTGAAATTGCAGATCACAATTCTTTTTACAGAGAATTGACAGAAGTGCTCCAACCCAAACTCTGGCTTTTTGCATGTTCCTGCATATCATGCGAATAACAGGTAGTGGTATGTAATGAAAATGGTTACAGTGTAGTCAGGAGTGGAATTCTAGCAGGAGCTCCTTTGCATATTAGACCACACACCCCTGATGTAGCCAATCCTCCAAGAGCTTAGGGGGCTCTTTTTTGTAAGCTCTTGGAGGATAGGCTACATCAGGGGTGTGTGGCCTAATATGCAAAGGAGCTCCTGCTAGAATTCCACCCCTGAGTGTAGTGCCTATACATGACTGGTTCACCAGGCAGAAATCCATGATATATGGTAATTTTGTGAGTGTGTGTGTGTGTGTGGAGAGTAATTTTATTTACCAGCAAACAATTCATAAAAGTCCAATTCATAACCAATAAAAGGTAATATAAATATACAATAATTATTATACACTAAAATACGATACCACCTAAAATATGCATAAAATACAAATACAGACTTTAAGACACTGACACTGAAGATGTAAAATTAGTGTTAAAACCAAGGATGAACTAAAAACCCTGTCTAGACCTCTTCGTTTCGTCCCTTAATAAATAATTTATTTATTCACTGCCTAAGCCAGCATTTATATGGTGATTTTAAGGATTCACTATACATTTCAAAAGAGTTGCATCACTGCTAACATAGTAGCTAGGGTTGCCAACTCCAGGTTGGTAAATCCCTGGATATTTGGAAGTAGAACATGGGGAGGGTAATAGGAGGGGCCTTAAAAGCAAATATTGCCATAAAGCCCACCCCTCTGAAGCAGCAATGCTCTCCAGGGGAACTTATTTCTGTTGTCTGGAGGTCAGCTGTAATTCTGGGAGATCTCCAGCCCCCCACCTGGAGGTTGGCAACTTTAAGTATCATTCATATGGAATTCAGACTGCACAGAGAGGCTTGTATGTTTAAATACTCCCCCTTTTGTCCCCCCCAAAAGATCTTCATTGCACAGGGAGAAGACCAGGCTCAAATCCTTTCCTGACATCCTGGCTTCCACATTGGCAATGATAGTTTTGAAACAGGTAAATATTCAAACAATCTTGCTTCTCCAAAACACACTATTCACTGGGATACTGAACTCAACTCCCAGTCAATTGCTAAACCCTAGACTGAAAGCTGCTATGTGGACCAGATCCTTATTCATATTTGACACTGTTAAAAAGGGACACAATAGGAAAGGCTTACATCTATGCAACATACAAGCAAGGTAAGTGAGATACAGCCGAATCTTCCAGGAATTGGGCTACAAGGTGATATCTGCATGGCATGTATATGGTCATATTTCAGTTTTATAAATACCAACTTTAAGCATGACCATACCCTAGTCCCTTGCTTATGAATCAAAGAGCTACAGCAACAAAATATCATTTAGTAGAGTATATGTAAACATTTCATACCTAAACAAGATAATTTGCATTACATTCCAATTACAATGCATTGCAAATATGCATTACAATAGTTAGAAAGCCAGACTAGGAACCAGGGAGACTCATGTTCAAATCCCCACTCAGCTATGAAGTTTAATGGGTGATCTTGGCCCATAACTCTCTTTCAGCAGAACCTACCTCATGGGATTTTTGAGGATAAGTGGGAAGGTGAAAGGGGGGATAGTTTATGTTTCCTTAAATTACACTGAGGAAAGACCACACACACAGTTAATATATAATCTTATTTTCAACTTATATTTTTCAGAAATTTACAAGTGGGGACCCAATCGTCTCCAAGTCACTACATGAAAGTGTTTTGAAAGGAAAAAAGTAAACATTATACTACAGAGGTACTTAATCTTTTTGATTCTGTGGGCACCTTTGGAATTCTAACATGGGGTAGTGGGTTGTTGTAGGACGCAGAGTTTACCACAAAATGGCTGTTGCAGGAGGCAGAGCCAACTACAAAATTACTGACATGGCAGGTGGAGCCAACCACTAAATGTCAAAGAGTGAGATTATGTATTTAATAGGAACTCTTCAACAAATCGTAAAGAAGCTCTGTTTAACAGGATGTCCTTTAAAATAAACTTTATGTGTTAAAACATTTTCTTGCATACACACATAGTAACTCAGTGAAGATCCTTGTGCTGGGGTAGCAGTTGTTATTAAAGCAAATTTTTAAAAGTCGGCAAAGCAAATCAGATTCCCAATGGCCAATCAGAAGCCCTGGTAGGCAAAAGCCAATTTGGCCCTATCTAGTTTCTAAAAACATTTGGTGAGCACCAGAAAAGGTGTTGGTGGGCATCATGATGCCTCACTGGAGATCCTGTTATACACACTGCTCCCTTCTTTACTGACACCAGACATGTGAATTTTCTATCTTAGTTAGAATTAAAATATAAAGAGGAGGATTCAACAGGTACTTCACTCGCATCTCTGGTTCTATTTTTTTTAACTTGTATTTCCACTTATGTACTTTCATAATACAGGAAATTGTTCTGACAGTATTAAGAGGAATTGGTGATATAAAAGCGTGGGTGTGAGTGATATTCTTTTATTGCATTCAACACACTCCTATAATACAGACTCAATATTAATGCAGACACAGAGTCTGTGTGAATAAGAAATGAAATACATGACACATTGTAAAACACAGATCAATATGGAAGGCAGAGAATTTCTTTTTTAATTTGCATGGTCTGCTAGGATCTATACCACAGGACAAAGAAAAACATCAAGATGAACTTACAAAGTTCTGTTTTTTTACCTCACCACCTGTGACCAGCAATTACTTAGCAATGAGCTTCAGCCTGTTTCCTAAATTACCGTTTAAGATATTGTTTTCTACTTCCTATTTCACTTGATAGGACACACACACAGGTGCCACTGTTAATAGGCACCTTAAGGAGATTAATTTCAAAAATAGAACTGATGGACAAGCAGACAATCTATTAGCTCTTCCTGACGGAAATTATTATACATATAGCAGTATGCCGGTTAAGTAGTTCTCTTTCCTCCCTTTGCAAGTAACAAGTTTTGCTGCCTACTTCTCTGAAATATTTTTAGGTCCTTGGAAGCAAAAACAGCTATCAGCAACTTAATGCAAATAGTACATCAGAATATCCACTGGATAAGGGTATCCACAGTGATGTGCCCCAAAGAATACAATTATTAATTACATAAGTTATACTTCAGATTCTGAATGAATCTCATCCAAATTCAGGAATATTTGGACCTTACAATTTGGGGCACAATATTCACTGAATGATAAGAGCCGCGTTCTGCTCATGACCTGAGTCCGATCTTGGTGGCAGCTGGGTTCAGGTAGCCGGCTCAAGGCTGACTCAGCTTTCCATCCTTCCGAGGTTGGCAAAATGAGCTTGCTGTAGGAAGGCAATGGCAAACCACCCCATTAAAAAGTCTGCCATGAAAACATTGTGATACGTCATCCCAGAGTCAGAAATGACTGGTGCTTGCACAGGGGACTACCTTTACCTTTATTCACTGGATGGGATACCTGCAGCTGCAAGAACAGTTTGGTATCAAACACTCTTTTAAACTACTATTCTGGTGCGATGCTGTCACATAAAGGCAAGGAAGAAATTATCAAATACCCCAGGCAAGGTAAAGTACTGATACCACTAAGTAAATAATAGTTTAGATTTTCACAGGGCAGGGAGATCAAATGCTGTTTAATCAATACTTCATACTTGTAGATACTGTAGGTAAGGAAATCAACTGACGATAGTATCAAAAGAATTTTCTAAGTCAAGGTAGGAGAGAGCAGGTGCTAGATGAAGCAGAGAAATGAAATTTACTTTAGATTCTTCCATCTGAGGTCGGTAAAATGAATACCCAGCTTGCTGGGGGGAAAGTGTAGATGACTGGGGAAAGCAATGGCAAACCACCCCATAAAAAGTCTGCCGTGAAAAAATTGTGATGCAACATCACTCCAGAAACAACTGGTGCTTGCACAGGGGTGACTACCTTTACCTTTTTTACATGTAGCTGTAGTCTGTTTGTTCACACTGAAATGAAATACATCTGCCAAGCAGTACATCAAAAAGCAGATAATAGAGCAACACAAGTGGGAATTCCACAAGGACTCACAGGGAGCATTCAATTCCCCCTCTCTGTTTCCTCTTTCTCCTCCCTGAAAACCCCCATTCCTTCTCCCCTTTTCATGCTTCCTTCTCTCTTCCCCAACCAGCCAACCTTCTTTCTCTGCCTCCACCTTCAGCTTTCCCTCCTTCCCTCCCCTGGCAGCCTCTAGTTGTGAAAACTACAGCCCAGTCACATGGTACTGGCCACTAGACTAGGTCCTGTTGCATGATGCTGAGCTTAGCTGCACCATGCTGGCCTCTGGGTCACTTATGTAGTGCAAGCCACTGGACCACTCAGTTGTGTACTGCTCATTTGTGCAGTGGGGAACATGCAAGGAGTCATCTCACTTTCTCCTGTATCCCCTCCCACTGTGTTTCATCTTTCTCTCTTTCTGGCAGCCCACACACCTCAACTGCTTCCTTCCCACATGTCAACCTAACTAGCTTTTATCTGTCCCCTCATCTTTAGCTATATTTGTCATTTATTTCATTTATGGAGACCCAAAGCAGCTTACACCATTGTCTTCCCTGTTTCATCCTAACAACAACCCTATGAAGTACGGTAGGTTAGTTTGGGAGTATATTACTGGCCCAAGGTCACCCAGTGAGCTTCCATGGCAGAGTAGTAATTGGAATCTGGGTCTCCCAGATCCTAGTCTAAGCACTACCCTGACTTTCATAGAGTGGCTACTGTTGGACAGTAGCAAGCTGCTGCTCCTATGTGATGAAAATCTCCAGTGAGAATCCACAGGTAAGAATCAGATATACAGACTGACTGATATATAGACACAGTTGCTCAATGAAATCACTGCAACTTTTCAAGATCTGAAAGGCCACTTTTAAATCAAAAATACCAGCCACAATTTGGGCTTTGAATCTCTGTGTTAAATATACTTTTTTCGGACAGAACTACATCCTTGGCATTAAATTTTTCAGGATATGCTTCCATCCTATCAATAAAAGTTCTATGTAAACAGAAGACTTGTACAATCTCATGCCAACAGATATGACAATTATACTTGCCAGTAATCTTGTCCATATCCATAATATGCTTTTATCATAGGTGGGGGGGTGGGGGGGTAGCATTCTTTCATTATTTTACTTGGTCATATTCTGGTTATTTCAACTGAATGAACTTGCCTTATACTGAGCTTAACTAAGCATAAAAGGTGAATACCTGCATTCTAATATCACAGCCACGGATACAGATTTTCAATATTAAAAAGCAAGGAAGCCCTATTATAGTATCTAGGAATTTTAAAAAGAGCATTTCCTACATGCTTTATATGTGCTTTCTGCAAGTATACATTACACTTTCCTGCAAAACAGTACAGACAAAGTAAGTGTACAAAGGTCAACCCCTAAACTTTTCCCTCCCTGTATCCAGACAGAATTTCAACTTATAGGTCAATTCCAAAACAAGGAGGAGATAGCAAAAGATGAGATGGCTGGACAGCATTACTCGTGTAACTGACATGAATTTGAGTGGACTTTGGAGGATGGTGGAAGACAGGAGGCATGACTTGGTCCATGGGATCGAAGAGTCAGCAACAGAACAACAATACAATTTCCCAGAGTGCCATCTATTGGTTGTTAGTAACATACATAATTTTAAAGCATAATCAAATACATTAACTTGTGCAATCTTTGTTCATGCAATGTATGTTTGAACTGACACAGAGTATTATCATGTGGATTCTATTATTCATTCTATTATTTTATGGCTCAAAATTGGTACAATATAAACGAGTTTTGTTGCTTTAAACAAAGAAAGCAATCTTGAACTCTCTTAACCCTGCAGAAATCAACAGAAATTACTTCCCATTAAACATGTTTAAGATAAGGTATTTAAACAAAAAAACCTCAAGAGACATAGTCTAGAGTTAAAATCTCCCCACAGATGTCACCACAACTAGCATGTAGTTTTGACGTTAGGCACTATTTCCAATTTTATGTACGCTTGAGATGGCAAACTTGGCACATGACCAAGCTGAAAGAAAGCATCTTTAGCCACATTTGTTAACTGGAAGAGGCAAACAATAATGAGACTCTGATTTCTATTTTACATGCAGCAAGTGGCACAGGAAAAAGCAAGGTGCAAAAGCTACCACCAGATGTTTCTCATGACTATTCCATGACAAAGCCAGCAGGGCGCAAAGCTGTGAAGTTAAATAAAAACTACTTTGGAGGGTCACTCCTTTGTTTGTCTGTAACCGTCATGACAAACTGACAAACCAATCAAGTAATCAGTGATGGGGAAGCAGATTTTGTAGAGTGCTGCCAGTCTTCCCCAGGATGCTCTTGGGGCCAGCAGTTTGTCATGTAAATTCAGCCATCCTCTCATTGTGTTAATCTCAGCAGAGCCAACAGAACTGTGAAACAATTGCAAACTGAATCAGAAGGTCCCATTAACCCTCTTTTACTGTATTATATAGTTGGTGTGAAAATGAACATGCTATTTCAAAAATTAATCTTGAAATACACGTTTCTAATCCTGTTCTCTGGCATTCTATATTTGTGGGCAAACTGGAGCAGGATTTTCATGGTAAACAACATCTGCAATTAGGAACTCTAATGCCTCAATATGTCCTTTGCTGCTAGCTCAAGAAAATGCAGTCCAATGCTTCCTACTGTTAAATCAGGATCTACTGGGCAATGTTGACCTACCAAATGTAACTTTACATTTTTTTTAAAAAAAAGAACACTCCTCCTGAGGCAAAACATTTTTTAAAATTCTCTGTACAGCTACAGATTCCCAACTCAAGCTTCACAGTCCTTCCTATAGTACACAATAGAAAGCCAAAGTCCACTTTGCTGCATAAATATGAAAAGGCTGCCCCGATCTACAATGGCTTTTGTTCATTTATGTCTGAATAAACTGGAGCTTAGGAAACAAAGCAGTTATTGCCTCCAAATATCTCAAAGAGGTCAGCGCCAGAAGCAGTCCACTTACAGAAATGTTCAGCTACAGCTTAAGCTTTTCAAGTCCTTAAAAGCTACAACCTGATATTGGTTTGCTGAGTTAAGAGTAAATCTCCAGTCAACAAAATCTATATAAGCAATTGCATTGATCTGTTAGGAATCAATTCAAGCTACAGCAGTAAAAGTGTTATTCTTGAGCTGCTGATTGTATTGCTAATATGAATACTTGTTTGACTCCATCGTTAAAATTGGAGTTTGCTTTTAGCATCACTCCCTTGAGTTAGTGTTTATATACATAGAGTCTGTCAGCATGTGGCTGGGAAACAGATGGAAGTTAATATGATGTTTAGGATCTTTTAGCCATTCGCAATATATTTTCCGAAAGTAGGTCAAATGCATCAACTATTTTACATTACTGCAAATTACTTAAATAGTTTATTCAAGACTGCTTACCTTTAATGACTGTAAATTTTAGTCTTCATATACAGATTATGTTGTGTTCTTGCTCTTTCAGAAACACATAACAGTGATTCGGTAGACTTCTTGGGCTTTCTGTGTTGAATGGAAGGATTTCCAGCCTCCCAAGTGTTTGTTTAAATGTGTGTCCCTGGCACTTGGTGATATTAACAGGAGAACAATTAAGATTTCTTTAGCACCAGCTCCTACATATTAACAATTTGTTCCCTCTGATAAGAAAAATACTTTGCCCTCCACTCTCCCTATTTTTCTTTAAAAGATTGTTTTTTTAAAAAAAAATTAGTAACCTAGATTAGGTTTTTAATTTTTGCAATGTGATGCTTTAGCCCCCAGCTATAAGAGTTCTACACTCAACCCTTAGCTGCCCACAAAACCACAAACAAGTCAAATGCAGTTACTTACTTGGTCCAGAAAGTGCTTGTAGGACTCCCACACCCAAACATATCCTCTGACTCAAAGCTACCTCTTCCTCAATCCCATAATGGAGCAGCAGCAAGGGAGATGCAGAGCTGAGCAGCAAAGCAAGTTCCTTCAAGACTGCAAGATCACTCCACGGTTACTAAGACTCAAAAGAACAATAGAAGCTCCACCCTCCCAAGTCCCTGAAAGGCTTTACAGGATCACCTCTTTGATACATCCAGTTCTCCCAGGGAACCGATGTCCTGACATCATTCTCTGTTCCCTTCTGGAAATATATTACTTCCAATCCCGCCCCCCCTCCACACACACACTCCACACTCTTGGGCAAGCTCTGCCAAGCACAGAATAGGCTTCCGCTAACTTAAGTGGATCCGATTCTGATTTTTTTTTTGCCTACTTGAAGAATGCTGGCTGTCACTCTAAGAAAATAAGCCCACCTCCACAGTCAACAAATCAATGGATTTTATTTAGAATTGAGTTCCAAACAGGAAAACTAAGCACAATATTTTAGAGCATAAAAACATATTTGTCTTTTCTTTTTCTTTTTGCCGACAAGATGCAGCTAACTTATGATAACTCCATAGGGTTTTCAAGGGAACAGACAAACAGAGGTAGTTTCCCATTGCCTACCTCTGTGTACCACTTATATTAAGAATTGCTGCTTGCCATTCCCATTTTGTCTGATGAAGTCTGCTTAAGAGCATACGAAAACTTACATTCTGAATAAAACATAAAGGTAAAGGTAGTCCCCTGTGCAAGCACCAGTCGTTTCCAACTCTGGGATGACGTTGCTTTCACGTTTTCACGGCAGACTTTTTACAGGGTGGTTTGCCATTGCCTTCCCCAGTCATTTTATTAGGTACACAAGAAAGGCATATCTACACACAGTGGCGTCACTGGGGTGGGTTGCACCCTGGGGCCAAGTGCGTGGGTTGCACCCTGGGGCCAAGTCGGTTGCACCCTGGGGCCAAGTGTGCCGGACTCGGAGGGAAGAGCAGCAGTCCTCATGCGCTGCCCAGAGGTGCTAAATCCCTCGCGTTCGAACAAAGGAAGCCTCCGCCTGGAGAAGCCGAAAGATTTGGGGACGGTAACCGTCCCGAAACTTGAGGAGAGGCGCTGCTCGTCCTGCAAACTACTTCTTCCATCAGTCCGTCCCTCCCAAGGCGCTGGCGGCGGCGCGGGCTTGTGCAAGACCAGTTGCTAGCCGAGAGCGGCGGCTGGGGGACCTCAGCGCACCTGGCGAGAACCAGCGAGAAAGAAGCCCGCTTCGGGTCCTCGTCGCCTGCCCCCTCCTCCCCCGCCGCCAGCAGCAGCGCCTGCGGTGCGGAGTCTTCAGCACTGGCGCTCATGCGCACTGCCGGCAATGCTCCTGCGCTACCCCTCACCCGCTCCTCCTCTTGCTGCTGCGAGCGCGCCCGATGCCGCCTGTTTTCCTCCTGCGTGAGGGACTCCCTCGCTCTCTGCCTGCCTGCCCCCTTCCCTTCCCTCCTGCGCCCCGCGCGTCTAAAGCCTCCTTTCCCTCGCTGGTTGGCTCGCAACGTCCTCCCTTCCCTGGTTTGCCTGCTCGCCCTCTGATGCCTGCCTGCGGAGAGCTGCGCTTTCCTCTTCCCTCCCGGCCTTCTCTCGCTTCGCCACTGCCTTGAAAGAGCCTCCCCGCGTCTCCCGCCAATAAAGACTGTGATTGCTTGCCGCCTGCTGCCTTCAAAGAGCCCTAGGGGGCCAATGAGAATGCTCTGGGGGGGGCCAATGGCCCCCTTGGCCCTGCCCTAGTGACGCCTCTGTCTACACACACACACACAAGGAAAGACTTACTTTTTTAAAAAAGGAAAGCATCAAATAAAACATAGTTGGTCTTAAAGGTGAACTTGCCTACTGCTTTGTTCTATTGCTTCAGACCAACAACCCTGGATATCCTTACTGAGTCTCTCATCCAAATACTAACCAGAGCCAACCCTGTTTAGTTTCTGAGAACTGATGAAACTGGGCTAGCTTAATTAATGAAATTAAATACCTGTGTGCCATTCCTAAGCCTCCTTTGGCTGTAAACTGTGAACAAGGACTGGGTTCATGTTGTCTTGTGTTGTTCAAAACACTTAGCACAAAGGTATGGTTGTGCAGAAGTAGACAAGCAACTGTTGGCATAATTGCTGCTTCTCCTTCTTTAGATGTGGAAAAAGTCACAGAAAGACACAGGTGTCTTTCCACACAGGGATGGGATTTTATTGTTTCCTCGTTGGCTGGTGCAGCTGCAGATTAAGCACAGCAGTCATGGGGTTTCTATATGGCAGGTTTTCCTGCAGTTTCCATGCCCCAATCTCCCAGAAGTGGTCACCCCTCCTCCCGTGGACCAACAGGCCTTTTGCAATATTTTTAAAATGGCACCAGAATATCATTATATCAATATTTTGTTGCAACAATCGGTGCAGCGGGTTCTCTAAATTTCCAGCTTTCCTTTTTTTAAAAAGTAAGTCTGTCCTTGTGTGTGTATGAAGATATGCCTTTCTTGCTTACCTAATAAAGTAAGAATTTTTTTTAAAAAATATGCCTTTCTCCTTGTATCTCCACAAGGGAAAGGGCTAGAGACTTTTAAAAAATGATAGCTGAGAATTCAGAGAACTTGCTGTACCTATTATTTCAACAGGGGATGGATATAACAATAGTCTAGTGCCTCCCTTTTTATAACCCCCCCCCCAAAAAAAACCCCTGATGGTGGAGGAAGGAAATGGTTCCTGAAGAGACAGGGTCAGGAAAAAAGGCTGCCATGGGAGTCTTACAATCCCTTTTCTCCCACACACACAACAGCCACCCCAGCTTTACTGCAACGTTTCCTAAAACTTCACGGCAAAGCAGGTATGAGAACAAACAGAGAAAAGCCAGGGAAACCCAGAAGTACACAAATGCTGTGGGGAAGCAGGTAAAAAACCCACTTCCCAAAAGCATGGAACTCAGGGCAGATACCCCCCATGTGGATGACACCATACATATCTGCATATGATAATTTCTTTAACAGCCTATATTACAGTAATTGTTGAGAGTCCTATGACTGCTGACACTCACATTTTGACAATCACATATAGACTGTTGGAAAATTCAAAGATACATATAGGAGATTTGTTAATATTTAATTACTTTCAGCATAGTGTGTATCAGAAAATAAGAAGAAGCACTCTCTCTGCTCCTAACCCTAACACAGAATTTCATCTGGGATTGTCAGCACGCACGTACAAATGCTTATATTCAGCTATTTTTGGAAATTCACATATACAAATAGAATTTAAGCTTTTGCACAGGCAGAGCTAAAAAGCTATCTCTGAACCAGTTCCAGCCCTTGAACACTGAGTTTCTGCACACGAAATGCCAGAACACTTGCAAGGAAGCCTTTTAAAAGCAGCTGCCATTCAAGCCCTGCCTCACTTCTCTCCCAACTTCTCCCTCTTTTGTGGATTTCCTTTGGATGCCAGTTTCAGAATTTACGACAAGAATCATGCAAGTATCATAAAACATCACAAAGTCAAATATGAGGAGTTTTGCAATTCTGCACATAACAGCAAAGATGTATCTTTTAATACCAAGAAGCAAGCAGCACATTAATTACTTTCCCAAACATTACATTCATCATGAACTAGGTGTTTCCTTTTTTTTTTTTTACATACTTTTTTTTACATAAAATTTTACATCGGATGGTTTTCTGTGTGCCCTTACTGCAGGGGTGGCAAAACTGGCTCTGGGGACACATGTGGTTCTTTCACACATATTGTGTGGCTCTTGAAGCCCCCACCTCCCCAAAAGCCAGCTTGGGTAAAGCATTTCTCTTTTTAAATCACTTCTTCAAGCCAAGCCAGCTGCTGGTTTGGAGAATGTATTTAAAGTTGCTCTCTTCCCACCTCTCCCTCCTTTCTCCCTCCCCCATCTATTTGCCTTCCTTCCTTCCCTTGTGGCTCTCGAACATCTGATATTTATTCTATGTAGCTCTTACGTTAAGCAAGTTTGGCCACCCCTGCCTTACAGAATTACTTTGAAGTGTAATGAAGAAAAAATACACATGAATATTTGCCAACCAGAGGCATCTGGAGAATAGTTTAAAGTGTTCCTCCTCTGTAATGGCTGCAATTTAAGTTTGGCCCTCCATCCCTATTGCACTAACCAATTAAGTACAGTAAATATGGCAATTTTCAGGTAGCTACTGAGATGGAATGGCCAAACGGAATGGCACAGGAGGCAAAGCTGTTGTGTATATACCCAATATAAACCATGTAACGTTCAGGATTGCCTCATATATCAGCAAAATTGACAGGGGAATCCTGTTGGCAATACAACGGTATCATCGGGGTCTATAACAGCAGGGAATAAAACTGGCTGTTTGCACCAATCCAGCACTGTGTAAAGGTGTTGAAAGTCTGTTCATCTTTGATGGGCTGTATGCCAAGATACAATTCATTTGACCATTCTGTTAACCATACTATTTTGTTAGTAATTGTGCACTATGCAACAATTTTTTTTCCCAAAATGACTAACCAGCTTTTATTTATAACACTTCTTAACATCAGACGCAGACCAAGAAAGAACATAAGAAAGGAAAGGAACAGCCACCATGCCCCTCACCTACCCACCCTGGGCAGGGTTCCTGGCATCAGTGCCTGGGCTGGACACAAGCACAGGCAGTTCTGCCACCTGTCAGTGCCCAGTACACACTAGGGCTATTCCCTGGCACTGCTGTGGCATGGTTCTTGGCTCTGAGGCTAGCTCAGAAATACTGCCTCCCTCTGGCTGGGGCTGCAAGACAGCAGGGCAGAGACAGCACTTCCATGGTACTGACCAGGGAGATCTCCCTGCCCCAGAGTTACCTTTTAAAAGCCTATCTGGATGAGTGGAAGCAGGGTTTAGAGGGGAGGGCTAGGCAGAAAGCACAGCTGGGAGAAGATGAGAACAAAAGAGACAAGGCAACTAGGGAAGGCTTTGCTAGAATGAGATAAGAGCACCAGGGCTGAAGGCCCTCTTGGCCCTTGGGAAACAAGGGGAGAAGCAAGCAGTGCGACTCTGGAGTAGGTCTGCCAGCACCCAGTGCCAGGCAGGGGATCCCCCAGTAGGGGTCCCAACCCTCCCGCCCTGGCAGGGGACCCCAGGATTTCCACCCTCTTCCCCCGCTCCCCCAAAAAACGGAAGCGGGGGGAGGGGGGAAATGGCGAGCCACTGCCGCCCCCTCCCCGCCCAGTGAAGCCGTAGGTGGCGGGCCCGCCGGTGCCCAGCAGCAGGAGGAGGCAGCGGCGGAGGAGCTGGCAGCCGAGGGCCTCGCTGGCGGCGTTGGCGCAGCAGAGGGGCAGCAGGAGTGCGGCAAGGAGATCGGGCGCGCCGGAGCAGCGGAGGCGGCAGAGCCAGGCGCGGCCCAGGGCGGTGAGGGAGCTCTTGGAGGGGTGCAGCACAGCCCCGCCAGCACCAGCGCTGCAGCGCCAGAGGCCGAGGAGGAGGCCCCGAGCCCCCGGCCCTGCTCTCCATGCCCGCGCCACCGCCCTGCTTCACCCAGGCCTCCAGCCTCAGGCGGCCGCGGAGGGGCAGGGAGGACGAGCGGGAGGAGGAGGGAGGGACAGCTGCTAGTGCAGCTGCGGCGCGGGAACCTGCGGCTGTGGCGCTTGTCACAGCCTTGATATTGGCTTCACCCCTACCATCTCCTGACTCCACCCCCAAAGTCCCCAGCTATTTCTTCAATTGGACTTGGCAACCCTATCCCCCAGTTTTGTAGTCTTATCCTTACTGCCAGCCAGCTGGCCAGTGGGGAAAGCCCCACTGCAACAGACATCACATGCCTTTAAATCTCCACAGGCTTAGAAGCTTGCAAACTGCTTGTGTTTTGGAAGGTGTGTGTACCTTTGAATCTCAGCAGGAAGAAAGCTGCATGGAGTCAGAAGCAATCAGGCAGAGCCATGTGGCTCTTCCTGGAGAGTGTGCAAAGCCCATGGGAAAAGATGAGAGCACAGTCCCTCAGGTTTCCATTCATTTCAAAAGTTATTTGTATAGTAAAGTGGATAGTAATTAGTTAACCAGAACCTCATTATGGAATGGAGGAAAACTCCACTCTCTAGACTGCTCTTTTACTTTTGTTTTCCTGTGTTAGTCTGAAGAAGTTGGTTGAAATACAGCAGATTGTTATATTCAGCAACTTCCATGAGGTGACAATAGTGTGGGCTTGCAAACTGTGTGTTCATTCTGGTTGATTTGTGAGTGTTCCTTAATAAAACCATATGTAGAAATGCTACCAAATCCTGACAAGGGACTTGTGGGGGTATGACAAATTTCACTTTCATGTACTGGAAGTGCAGCTGCTGAGGGACCCTTTGAAGGCAAAAAATGGGATGAGGGAATTAAGACTTTATTCAGGGGAACTGCACTGCTTTATTTTCTTTATTTTTTAGGGAATGGGAAAGTTTCCAGGCTCCACCCCCAAAGTCCTCAGGTATTTCCTGAGTTAGGCCTGGCAACCCTACCCTGGAATAATGCAGTTACCAGGAAAAGCAGCTCTATGGTTGGCAAACAATAGACAAAGTATGAAAAGTAAGAACAAACCTCAGAAGTGTGAGTGCCCCTACACCCAGGAGATGTCAAAAAAGAAAAGAAAACACTGTCATAAAACATAGCTAAACTGAAGATTAAGACTGTTTACAATTTTATGATTTTGTGCTTCCTCCCCTTGGAAAGCAGGATGATCACAGTCTGCAAATGAGCAGTATTTGCATTACCTCTAATGGAGACTGCCATCTTAAACACATACCTTTGGCTTGCACAAATCATGACTCAATGAATTAAGATACACAGTACTTAAAAAGTGCTCCGTCTGTTACACTAACCCCAAGCCTAGAAAACTGTTAAAGGATATGACTTCAAAGATTGCTCTCTTTTGTCTCTGGTGAATTAGCTCTCAATTGAACAAATCTTGAGCTGTATGTTATATAGAATGTAGGAAGTGAAACCTTTATAAATTAGCCTATAGTTTCTTCTTCCATCCACAAAGCTCCCTGCATTGTTACACTATTGTTTCTTGTTTCTAACAGCACTTGTTTCAAAATATAAAGACTGGTCAGGAAAACTGTTGTCTACAGTGGTAAAAACTCACAAGTATGATCGATCTCACATTGACACCAAAACAAAGTGCTATATTCCTTTTCAGAACATGTGGCACTGTGGAAATATGCAGGGCTAGAAATTGTATGTTGTTTTATCCTCTTGATAAGCTGCTATATTGTTTTTGTGTGTTTGCAATTTGTTATTGCTTTGTCAGCAGCCTTAAATCAAAGATGGGGTGTGATTTTTTAAAAAAAAATAAATACAAAATGTGAGAAGATATGTTCCCTCAGAGGATTATTTTTTCAAATAGTCTTATTAAGTACTTTCTCCTTTTAAATTAGTGAAAAGTGTTTAAGACAAAGTTTAACTTACTTGGACATGTACTATAAAGGCTTTGATCTTTTTTTTTTAATCACCATTATTTTCAAGCATATCTTTATTAATAAAATATGACTAAGTTTATCCATAGTTAAGTTGCACAGTGTATGATAATAACACACTGTTGAAAAGTTAACTGTTTTAGTTTCATAATATATAACTCCAGTCCTGGTCCTTATATGTCTTTAGGGAGATAGTTGCACTGGAGCTTAATGTACTTCCCATCCTGTAGGCTGGCATATAGCCCACCTATATGAATTTTCTGACAAATGGACAACTGATTCACAAAACACTGCACAAAGGGTCCAACCAAAAACAATCCCCAAGATGGTTATGTGAATGAGACCTTGTTTTTTGCAAGTGAAAAAAAAATCAACAATAAACCAAAATTATAAATGGGAAGGTTTCAGAAACAATGTGAATAGAGATCCTGTAATTACTAATTGTATCTATTTAATTTCATCAAGTATTATGTAATTAGAGTATAGGCCTAATTAGCAACGAAGTGACCTTCTAACTATTTGTCACAATACATTTCAGATGCTTCTATTGTGATTATGTCTATGCATTGCTAACAAGATATTTTATAATTAACAGACTGTGGAAGCTTCAAGTTTAAAACCAAAACAAAACATAAACAATTATTTTCTCTCACTGTAGGAAGCAATACCATTGCCATGCCCATGGCATTGAAAAGATTTTCCAAACCATTTAAGAAATACAGATGTTGGATGACCATGTATTCAATTAACAGCCATGTGAAGGGGGATACTGTTTGGTTGGATACAGACAGGCAACTCTGTGCACTCAGGAGACATTGCAAATCCTGCCACCCCAAAATGGAGCAGACAAATCCCAATCACATGCTCCCATGCAAGGCACCCAAATATCATGCAGGGGGTGCATTGGCATATTCACATGGTTTTTGCGCACCATCCCCTTAGCACATTTTGAGTTCTTTTTTTCCCCTTACAATTTTAGTGGCCATGCGCATAGGCACTCATCCGCTCTATGGCAGTGATTTTTCTAAAAAATACTGATGAGTATGTAGAGTGGATTGGTGGATCCACATCGCCAATCTGTCTTGCGTGCGCGCTCCCGTAGTCAGATGCCAGGAAACGTGGGAGGAATGTGGCAGAAGACTTTGCTATCACTTCTCAACTGGTAGCTATTTGATGCATCTGAGAGACATTGGAGAACGGGGTAAGTATGAATGGACAGCAGCTGTGCGTGTCTGACCTTGACTTTTTGATTCACCTGGGGGATATGCCTATGTTGGCTCAAACTGGCTGTCTGAATGCAGCCTTTGGCTGATTCTACATTCATGTCTGGGTCTGATTTTCTGAGCACTGAAATTGCCTTATAGAAATGCATATATTTTTTCATCTACACTCAAAATTTTGCTCCCTCCACATTTGCTTGCTTTACTGGAGGGGGGGGGAAGGGGCAGGTTTAAGAGTTCCTTTGTTCTTTCCTTAGAAACGAATTTATTGCCCTGTTTCCCAGGAAAGATATTATCTTTATGGTCCAGTGGAATGCACTTCCTCATTCAAAAGTAGTCTTGGAAAGTCAGGGACAACTCCCGTGCTAAAAACGGTTTCAGAGCCAATTAAGGAATTTAAATGTAAACGACAGTCAAAACACCGGAGCAAGACAGAAGTCAAGGCACATCGTAATGTAGATGATCACTTTTGAAAGCACAGCATTACTGGATCTTTTGCCCAGTGTAAAATCAGTCTGAGTTAATATGGAGCACTGCCTTTTTAGAGATCCATCAATAACACTACTTTCACATGTAAATTTCTTCTCTGTTTAATTTTTGGACCTAACCAAGATTGGTTGAATATCCTAATACTGGCACTTTTGCTGTTTATAATTACTAAAAAAACATGATTAAGAATTTAAAAATACATTTATGGTGCCATATTCCTGTTCAACATGTCTCCCTTTCTTCTGTCCCACCTCACTGGCTACCTTTCTTCACTCCCTTTGCTTTTTTAACTGTTTCATTATCATCACTGGGGCTTGAGTGGATTTTGCCCAGTCTGAAATCAACACATTATTTCACTTGAAGAGATCCCCACCTCCAGCGTAAACGAATAAAAAAGGGGGGAAAGGAAAAAGAACCTAACAGTGCAGTCTCCAATCTTTATTAGTGGAAAAGAGGAAAAGAGCAAGAGTCCAGTAGCACCTAACAAAATTTGTTGAGGCCATGAGACTTTAGAAGTCACTGCTCACTTCTTCAGATATAGCTAAAATGTGAGTCCATCTGTCCTTATATCTTCTCCAGTGGAGGGAAGGGGAATGGCTTCTACTCATTTTGGTGGCTGAATCTATGAGATTTATTTGCAGTAGACTAAACTCTCTATATTCAAAACTAGAGGGTGTTCCTGAGTCACTATTAAGTCTAGTTAGAAACAAGGACACTGGAAGTAAAAACTTTTCAACTGATAAGTCTTTACCTCTGCAGACATTGAACTTGACCCATCTTCATCATCTCAAGCATAACCCTGACAGTCAAGCCACTGCAGATTTAAGGTCATCCAACTTTGATTATCAACAACCCAAGCATAAAATTAAAGACACATGGCAGCTTACTCAGTTTGTTTGAAATTCAGAGGAGTGCTCTTGCCATGGAAAACTCCTACCTTGGTCAGAAGACACATACATAACCTGTTTAGCCCCCAAATAGGAACCGTGGACTTAAGATCGGTAGCACTGTTGCACAGCTTATTTCCAACCCAAAGGATCCTCCTGTCATTTAACAGTTCAAACTTACCTAACTTAATCTTCAAGGGAAAAACTTACCTAATGTCAAAAGGCATTTTTCCTACACAGGTTTTTCACAATGCAAATATTGAGCCACTTATTCCAGCGGGCACAAAAGGGAATATTCCAGCTAGTCTCAATGTCATCCATAAGAAGCTGCCACTGATTCCTGAGACCCAACTCATGGACATTGATCCTTTGGATCAAGAAGCTTTTGACCAAGAGATCCAGAACCTCTTTAGTGGCCTTCCTATATCTGAAAAGGCAAAGGTAGTCGATAGAATGGAAACAATGGCTGCTTGCCTGCGAAGGAATATTTTGGATGCCACAAGCCACTTGTCCGCTACATTGTCATCTCCAGTAGACATTGCTAAGGATCTCCAACAAACCTCTGAGAGGATTACCCATCTTTCAACTCAAGCTGAAATACATACTACTGCCTTGGGAACAAACAATTCCCCCTCCAAGTGAGGGGTGTAAAATAATTCAACAAAACTTGCAACAACCAACTTCTGACCTTCAAAGTCGTTCAGCTAATGGCTCTGTATTCCATGAATAATTCTCTTGACCGACTCTCTTCAGCAAACTGACTCTCAATTACTCCTCCTCCAACTACATTAAAAATAATTTCCTGGAATATTGCAGGATGGAGGAGTAAAGTCAATGATGTGGATTTTCTTAGCTATATAAAAAGCTTTGATATCGTACTTCTGCAGGAAACATGGTCTCATGATGTGATCCACTTAGAAGGATTTAATTCCTTTTGTCTTCCAGCCCATAGAGTCAAACCTAAAGGCTGTTTTCAAATTGGGCTATCTATTTTTATTTCCTTATCATTAAACTGTAGACCTACTATGTTACCATCAGATACCCCTACAGAACAAGCTGTTAAACTTGTTTTTGAAAGCTCCATTTTGATTATTGTTAATTTATATGTGCCCCCTACCTTAGATAGCTATGCCCTTTCACAACATTGGGAACATATGTCCATTTTTATGGGGACATTAGAATGGAGATTTCCCTCTGCTGAAATCATTCTGGCTGGGGATTTCAATGTCAGAGTAGGAAGGGACCATTTGATATTGTTTAGAGCTCTTGAGGTCAATCAGAAAGATACTCTTCCCCCTCTCTTCTCCTTAGAGAGACAATCAAAAGATTGCTACATAAATTCGGCTGGCCTACATCTCACCAAATTTTGCTTCAGTTTAATAGAATATGGTTGAATGGACTTACCTATTTTCCTAAAATCAGCAAATTTACATTTGTCTCCATAAAAGGATGTAGAGTAATTGACTACTTTCTAGTGTCTCTTCTCTTGGAATCTTGTGTTTCGAATTTTGAGATTGGGGTTTTGTTATTAGTGACCATCTGCCTTTGATCCTAACACTCAGAACATGCCTTTTTGCTGCCCCTTTCTATCCACCTGTCTCCCAGACCTCTGAGCCAGAAACTTTACCTAAAATTATATGAAATGACCATTCTGTTCAGGTGACATCTCAACTACTTCAACTCAGGCCTTTTTCTGGTCTTAGAGTCTCTATAATTGATAATATGGATCCCACTCTAAAGTTCTCAGTTTACAATAATCTGATTTCTCAGTTTTCACAGTCATTCTGTATAAAATCTAATCATTCCATTAAAAAGAGTAATAGGGGCATCAACTCTTGGTTCACTAAAGACTGCAGGGTATTAAAAACTACATTATGTAACATCTATATCCAATTTCAAATTTCTAATGACCTCTCTTTTCTTTTAGAGTACTTCCAGGTTAAAAAAAACAGCTACAGGAGAGCATGACAAGGGAAAAACTAGAGTATTTTCACAACCATTGGGACCAACTATATCAAGCCACTATATTATCAGTTTGGTGTAGTGGTTAAGTGTGTGGACTCTTATCTGGGAGAACCGGGTTTGATTCCCCACTCCTCCACTTGCACCTGCTAGCATGGCCTTGGGTCAGCCATAGCTCTGGCAGAGGTTGTCCTTGAAAGGGCAGCTGCTGTGAGAGCCCTCTCCAGCCCCACCCACCTCACAGGGTGTCTGTTGTGGGGGAGGAAGGTAAAGGAGATTGTGAGCTGCTCTGAGACTCTTCGGAGTGGAGGGCGGGATATAAATCCAATATCTTCATCTTCTTATACAATTCCAAGAACTTCTGGGTTATAATCTCAGGGTCTATACGTAAGGGGCCTCTCCCTATGTCTGCAATCTCATCACTTTAGCGCACCTGGATGATAAATATACTCCTAGGAATTCCAAACTTTATGCAGCTTTCTTGGACCTCAAGGGGGCATTCAATTCAGTAGATAGTGACTATGGATAAAACTGTATCAACTGGGCATCGATAAGAGACTTGTCAAATTAATCATAATGCTACAACTCCTCCACCACTTGTCAAATCAAAATCTTAGGTTCTGGGGAACTTACATCTAAAATTCCCTTCAATAAAGGAGTTAAACAAGGATGCATACTTGCTCCTTTTCTATTTAATTTACTCCTCAATGATTTGGCTCCCGTACTAACAGAAGTAGATTGTCATCCCCCAAAATTGGGCTCCCTGCGTGTACCTATTTTGCTATATGCGGATGACACAGTACTCCTTTCTCATACAAGGGTTGGGCTCAGACAACTATTGAGCAGATGCCTTAGCTTTTTTTCAAGAAAACAAACTGCATCTGAACTATGAAAAATCTAAGATACTGGTTTTTGCTAAATCCTGTAAAACCCACAAATGGCTATTTGATGGGAAAGAAATAGAACAGGTTAGTCATTTTAAATACCTAGGTCTCCACTTTAGCTACAACATGGCTTGGTCATGTCACCGTAAATCTATTATTAACATAGCAGCCATTAGTGCATCAGCCATTTCTCTGTTTTTCTTCAATAGAGGAAACCAGTTTGTCCCAGCGACTTTAAAAATCTATAAGGCCAAAGTAATGTCGCAGTTACTGTATGGTATCCCAACATGGATTAGTGCCTTTGTGTCCAATATTGAAAGAGTTCAGTCCAAATTTGTTAGGAAAATCTACCACGCTGTGTCCCATATGCCACTCTTTGTCTACAATCAGGCCTCATTATGTTAGAAACAAGAGCATGGCTTATATCTATCAAATATTGGCAACATATGCACTATTCCATTGACTGTGGGAGCTATCTATACCAAATGCTGTCTGAATTCTCCTTGTCCAAATGAATTGCTTGCATAGAGAAGAAAATGTCCACCTTAGGTTTATCTATGGATTCTCTCTACATGCTCCCTTTTACAAATGCGTAGTATATAATTAAGCATAGAATTTTAGACACAGAATTGCAAAAACTAATCAGTGCTGCAAATACATCTTGCTCCCCTTTGAATTTTGGAATTTCCCCAATTATTGGTCATCTGCCTTCTTATCTATCAACTCTCCATATTCCACAATTGTGCAGAGCATTTACTCTTGCCAGATGTAATACTATCCCATCAGCAGTTACGTATTGGTAGATATAAAAAAATCCCACTCTCATTAAGATGTTGTACATGCAACTTAAAACAAATTGAGTCATTGTCCCATATTCTTTACTGCTCCCAATATGATACTATACGCCTTAGGTTTCTAGACCCAATTCTGCTCAGTATGACAAGTTGCTCAGATGCTGCAAAGATATGCTGGCTTTTGAATGATTTGTCAACTGAAATAACTGAAAAGGCTGCTTTATTCCTGAGTATGGTAATCAAGGATCGATTGTCCAATGTATAGCCGTATATGACTGGTTTATTTTGTTATTTCTGTATCTCTTTCTTTGCCTTGTTAGTAACCTGATATATGCCAATAAAGGCTTGTGTTTGTTTGTTTCTCCACATTTAGCCATGATAGCCAAAGTGAGCTTCTGTGTTCAGAGGCAGCATACCCTTGAAAGCAGGTTGCTGGGAAGACAACAGCAGGGAAAGACTGTTGGCTTCTTGTCCTGCTTGTAACCCCCCTAGAAGCATCAGACTGACCACTGTATGAAACAGGATGGCAAATCATCTGCTTTGACCAAGACAGCAGAGAAAATGCTTGGAATTAGTCTAGATGCCACTTCCTCCTCATACACTGGGTGAACACTTTCTAGGTCAGGAGGGAATTTAACAATAAATCAACTCTCTCCCTTTCTGTATCCATTATGTTATGAAACTTATCCACTCTCTCTTTCAAAAAAAACTATTTAAAGTTAGCAAGTGTGTAAAGTGTCATATAGTTAGGAATCAAAAGCTATAATAGACTGCAACTCTTAATATCATGAGGTAATAAATGTGATGACACCTTCTGAAATCACCGGAAAACCTGAAATATAACTAGGGCCAATGTGTATGCTGTTGAATTACAACTATGATGTCATGTCTAGTCTTGGCACAAGCTGTGCACCTGTGTTTCTTTTCTTTGCCATTTATAAATATTTAGACTCTCTTGATCCTCCCCCCCTGCATTGAAGGCAACCATCTACATCCAGATAGAGCACTACCTTCAGGTCACTGTAGGCAGGACCAGCCCGACGCCCTGGGGCGCTCTAGGCAGACTTGCTGCCTGACACCCCCCCCCCCCAAGCTTACTTTTAGCCAGCGAGCATGGGGGAGGGAGGGAGTGAGCAGAGTGCCACTGCTTTTAGCAGCAGCAGGCAGGTGAATGGAGCGCCTGGGGGGCGGTAGGGTGGGATGCCGCACTGAGGGGGTGGGCAGGCGGCGGGGAGGGGGGAGGGAGGCAAGCTAAGTGCTTGCCTGGGGGACCAGGGGGGGCGAGTGCCCAATTTCCTTCCCCCCCCCGCCTCTCGGTGCCCTAGGCAACCGCCTAGTTTGCCTAGTGGGAGGGCTGGCCCTGATTGTAGGAATTAGCTGCAAACTTGTACAATTAAATGAAGTATGAGACAACAGCTATTCCTTTCAGTTACAAGCTCTGCCAATTATTATGGCTTTGGTAGATGAACTGTTGACATTACTCATAAGAGACAGAGGAGAAATTCAGTATAGCTCTTTCTACTTTTAGGAAGGAAGACTGGCATGGGAGCAAGCTGCATCCTTTCACATGGTTCATGACTCCAGATTTTACTTCAGCAGTATCAGGAGGAGATGCACAGAATAATCCCTGAGTAAGCCGTATTACAGTACCAAGCTCAACTACCTAATTTCATCAAAAAAATCCTAATAATGTTGCACAATTCAGCTATTCTACACATTGCCTTCATTGGAACTAGACAATTTCAGCTGTAGATGTGTTCATTACTTTTTCTCTGACTCAAAATCCTCCTATGAGTTATGATCTTCCAGCTAATAAGGCTCTCCCTCTGCCAATCCCTTTTTTTTTTCAATCCATGACTGCAGCACTGCATCATTTCAAGAATTCTAATGGTTTTTTCCTTCAACAAATGATGGCAGCTGAGGCTTTTGCATAGTTATGGAGTGCAGAGGTGGGTCCAGGGAGTCATTGAAGGTGGTTGGGGGGAAGAGAGGCAAGCAGACATTAGCAATGCAGGGGGGAGGGATCAGGAGAGTCTAAACATTTATAAATGCCAAAGAAAAGAAACACAGATACACAGCTTGTGCCAAGACTAGACATGACATCATAGTTGTAGTTCAACAGAATACACATTGGCCCTAGTTATATTTCAGGTTTTCAGGTGATTTTAGAAGGTGCCATCAGACACTAGAACATATTTGGATTATGTGTGTGTTTCTCTAGTCAAGGTTTTAGATTTAATGCTTATATTGCACAAAGCTACTCCCTAAATCATAAGTATAGCTGCAGTTCTGCTTCCCCTGGCATCCATCACAAACTACAGGTTTGAATTTAAGAGGATTGAAAGTGGGAGGGGAACTGAAGTATTTGTTTGGCAGGCCAATAATCCTTAAGGGTCAATTGCTGGTTACTTTTGCATTTCTTCTGCAGTAAGTTTTTTTTCTGGGTATAAGCTTTCCTGTGCATGCACACTTCTTCAGATACATTGAAACAGAAATCATTAACCATTACGTATAGGTAGAGAGTAAAGAGGATGTTGCCAGGAAGGGCCAATGAGAGCCAAGATGCATAAATAACTGAGCGGTAAATAAAGCTAAGACTGGATGAAGGTAAAACCTGGGAATAGCAGCAAATTAGCATACAGTGTAATAAAAGTGTTTATAGCAGATGTGAGAACTGAATGACATTAGCATGTGCAGTTAGATAAGAATCCAATATCTCTGATAAACCCAGGGAGTTCCATCGTTCTGAGTGTTGTGATAAGTTGTAACTCAGCGATCTCTCATTCTAGTCTGTTTCTGAAGTTCCTTTGCAATAAAGCTCCTTTGCAGTAAAACAGCTGCTTTCAGGTCCCCATTGAATGCCCTGGAAGGTTGAAGGGCCCTCCTACAAGTTTCTCAGTTCTGTGATTCTTGATGTCAGATTTGTGTCCATTTACTCTTTGGTGTAGGGTTTGACTTCTTTGCCCTCTATAGAGAACTGAAGGGCATTGTTGGCATTTAACGGCGTATGCTGTGTTAGAAGATGAAGTGAATGAGCCTCAGATGGTGTAGTTGATGTTGTTAGGTCCACTGACTGACTTGGTGTATGTGGCAACAAGTTTACTGCAAGTGCTGGGGACCTCAAAGTAACTGTTTTATTTCAAAAGAACCTCAGAACCCTAGTTTTGTTGTAAACTCAATGCAGCTGAGGAAGTGTCCAAGCATACAAAAGCTTATACCCAGAATAAAACGTCGTTGGTCTTAAAGGTGCCACTGGACTCAAACTGCTGCTTCAGATCAACACAGCTACCCATCTGCTAAGCGTCAGCCATTGCATACAACCAAGCCATTAGAATGCAGCATTTAATTCAAATTTATTGTCTAGCATTGTGGAATTATAAACAACCTAGGTAAGCCACTCATATAGGGCACTTCTTCTGTCACCTTTAGTTTGCAATCCTAAATGTTTACATGAATGCAATCCTTATCAAAGTCAATATAACCTCACTTCTGTGCAAATAAAGGGAGGATCAAGGAGCTTGTTAGGGAAAGAGAAACCTACATCCAAAGGCTGGTGTTCCCCCACCACCACACAGCAGCCTCACAGAAAGCCTGATCACAGCTTAAGCTGCAACAATATTGTTGCTGAGTGGAAAGAGGAGGGAGCATAAGACTCTGGGAAATTGTGCCTAGCACTGGCTTAGCCTTGGGGGGCTCTCACACTGCTTTCAGCAGCCAACCCCATTGGCCAGCTCTACATGGGCAGATCTGATCGTCAGGATCCAATTTGGTCCAACCTGCACATTTAAAAGAAGGGGGCTGGTGGCAGGCTGAACATTCAGAGCAGTATGCCAGCATCCCTTCCATATGCTGTTCCTGGCCCCATGACCCCAGAGAGGAGATAAGGCCTGAAACACCTGACAGGCTATATATCCCTGGGAGGGGTGTGGGCATGTGTGGCCACTCACCACAATATATGTGAGTAATGTGGCAGTACCTCCTTTCAATTCCTTCCAATTACACTGTTGAAATTCAGCAGCCAACTCCCACATGAGGTATCACAGACAGAGCAGTGTAGTTGATTCCACAGCAAGTGAAAAGTGAGTTGTATTGGTCAGCTCTAATTTCTATTAGCAGAGTGGGGGAGGAATCCATTTTGATCAAACAGACTTATTCTGTGGGAGCAGCTGTGTGGCTTCCCTGATTAAACCTACAAGCTGGTTGCTGGGGAGGGGGGAATCAAAGCCGGGCAACTTCAGTACCATCCGCTCAAGAGTCTCTGGCAGCAAGTATTAAATATAGGAAGAGAGAGAGATTCTGGGGCTGAGTGGGAAATTGAAATGGCCCTGAAAATATTTGCCTAGGTCATCCCGATGTGTTCCTGATAATATTAAAGGTACAGATCCCTTTTGGGGAGCACTCCTGGCCGAATCTCCTAAGAAATAAGTCAGAAAGCAAGCTTCAGTTACCGGCAGCAGATCCATTGAGCAATCAAAGGCAAATCATGGCTTAGGGGAAATAGCCTTTATGAGGGGAGAAAGAGGAGATGCAAACAAGATGCTGAGAAGGTCCAAAGATAACTGAGGGGGGAGAACACAGACAAAGATGGGATTGCTAACAGTTCCAAGTTATTGAAAGTCCATTTGAACAGGAAGGCATTCCTTTTGAGCATCTCCCTTTGAGCATTCTAGGTAGGCACTCCTTTGAACATTCCCCTTCAAGCTCCAACAGGAATGAAAGGGACCTCTTATTCAATGGGGCTGTAAACTGTGCAGCCGACTGAGCCTCCTATGATGGGTTTCCAATTTCCATAAATGGGGACAATGGCTAACAGTAAGGAATTAAATTTGGGTAAAAAGCTGACTGCAGATATTTATACCTCTGACACAACAACAAACTTAGCCAACATCAGTTAAGGGCATGTGTTAGGAGACAGAATACAAGTTAAATGAGCTGAGCCTCTCTGGAAAGCCCCCTCAGAAAGAAATAGTATAACTCAGGGAAAATATGCAAAACATGAGGGAAATTATTAGGAACATGATAATGATCAGTTTAGGATATAAATGTCCCCTGATTCTTCTCTTTTCAAGTCATGTTCTTTAACATCTATATGCACCACCTTGTCCAGTTAATCGGGGGGGGGGGGGGCTGGGCTATCATCAGTACACTGATGACACCCAGCTGCATCTGTGGATGGATGGATGGATGGATGGATGGATGGATGGATGGATGGATGGATGGTTGAATGGATGGATGGACGGACACCTTGGCTGGAGTGCTAGGGGCCATGGCTGGCTTGTTACAACAGAGCCAGCTAAAACTCAGTCCAGCTAAAATGGAGGTTCTGTTTCTGAGTTGTGGGGGGATGGGTGCAGGAATCCAATTCCCAACCCTAGGTGGGGCACCTTTCACATCAACGTCAATGTGAGGAGTTTGGGGGCAGTCTTGGATGCCTCCCTTTCCATGGAGGCCCAGGTCACCAATGTTGCCAGATCAACTTTTTACCACCTACAGAATATTGGCCAGGCAGCTGGTCCCCTACCTTTCCTCCCATGACCTTGCAACAGTGACTTATGCAATAGTCACTTCCAGGCTTGATTACTGCAATTCACTGTTTGCAGGACTACCCTTAAACATGATCTGGAAGCTTCAGCAGGTGCAGAATACAGCGGCACACCTGCTGCCTGGGATGCCTGTGTGGGCACACATTCCGCCAGTGCTGTGCCAGCTGCATTGGTTGCCAGTTGAGTACCAAGTCAGTTTTAAGGTTATGGTATTAACCTTTAAGTCCATATGTTGCCAGGGACCAAAATATCTGTGGGCAGGGCTTTTTTTTCCTTTTTCTTTTTAGCAGGAACACAGTTCCAGCTGGCTTGGTGTCTGGAGGTGTGGCCTAATATGCAAAAGAGTTCATGCTGAGCTTTGACAAAAACAGCTCTGCCTGTGGGACTGTCTCTCCCTTTATATGCCCAAAAGAGCCTTGCATTCTTCAGACCAGCACTGTCTAGTAGTTCCCAGCCGAAAAGACATCTGCCTTGCCTCAACCAAGGCCAGGGATGTTTCAGCCCTTGCCCTGTCCTGGTGGAACATGCTCCCAACTGAGATCCTGTGGGATTTATTTTACAGGTCCACAGTGCCTGTAAAATAGAGCTGTTCTGCCAGGCCTTTGGGTCAATACAAAAAACCAAACACTGTGATATACTGGCTAGCAACATGTAATAAAACTTTTTAAAGAGAGTCATATAAATCTTTTGTACACATTATAAAGTACAGCTTTACAATATTACATAGAAAAGTCCATCCAATGAGCACCTGGATATAGGCTCATTTCGTCAAAAGTCTTCCTCAGGAGTATTTATATTTTCTTCAAAGTTCGGGAGGTTCAGGGATTATTTGTATGAGGCATGTTCTGCCAAACCCCTGGTTTGTGGTTTGGTTCATGCCCATCCCTACAGGCCTCTTGTTACAATTCAGTGTTGATACTGGGAGCATCCTAGGCCTTTGGTTGAGGGCGTAGACATCAAATAACCAGTGTGCCACTCATATGATGGGTGCCAGGTGCAGTTTTTAATTCCAACAGTTTGATCCACTGCCCCTCCTCAAAAGCCACCTCCATATCCAACATACATACAATTATGATGATAACTGTAAAGACATTTACCATATACCAAGAATTCAATCACATGTATATCTAATGCTCTACAGAAAACCTTGACATGAAGGAAAGCAGTGGGTGGATGGATGGACACCTTGGCTATATGGTTGGGGTACATTTAACACAACAAGGTATTATCTTATGACAATAGTACATGTATACAGTAAGTACAAAATCTTCTTAATGAATTCCCATTAATAAAAATTCTCTAACAAAATGTTACTTTGTGCCATAACAATATGTTGAACTATCAATTCTTATTGCTTCTTAAAGGCTCCAGTGACCCAACAGATAGCTATGGATGTCCTCCTGTTTCAAAGTCCTCTTTATCAAAAATTGCTGTAATGTCTCATCTATGTATTACACAGAACTTCACAAAAACTATTAAAGAGCCTCCATCCAGCTAATTCTTAGGCTACATGCAGCGTAAGAATTCACACTGAGAAAGAGGGTACATTCTCACAGGAAAAGAAGCTCTGTAATAGTCTACTGCGAAGTCTTCTACAGAATATTCAAGATATTTAGGAGAAAATACCAAGCCACATGTAGGATTCTACAGGAAGGAGAAGTGTTCATTTTAGTTGGAAGGACAGCCCAGCAAATCCCACAAAACAGCTGATCCTGTGTGGAGAGGTCTCTGTGCGGGCTCAGCGGGGGCTCTGAAGGAAGTACAAGGGGGAAAACAGTGCTATGATTCATACCTGGAATAGGGAGTTGACCATTTAGATTCATCTTGAGCCTAATAGACTTTTGAGAAAGTGCTATACCATTGTGGAACTGTGTTAAGTTTTCTTTGTATTTTTTGGGGGGGAGGGAGGAATCCATGTATAGGGTGATAATGCCTACTGTTTGTTGCAGTGTGTCATCCATATACACTGTATTCAAATTGTAGCAATCATTACACTGAATGAAATTTATACTAAGTCTTTATTGAATCACAGCATGCTGTTTTTCCCTTGTTCTTCTCTGGTTCACCACAATTCTCTAGATTCATCTCTGGGACTCTGAGGGAAGGCAACTTGAACTGCCTTCCCCCCTGGAATCAACTTCCCTAGGAGCTCCACAGTCATGGGACACCTGGGAAAACTGATCCTGGGATGGAAGGCAGCTCAAGCTGCCTTCCCTTGCCTTCCCAGAAGCCCTGCAGCCATGGGGCACCTGGGGAAGCTGAGGCTTGGAGGGAAGAACAAACCCTCTGAATTTCCCAAGCTCCATGGGAGGTTCGGGGATAATTTGTGGGAGACACTTTTTCCTGAACCCCTGGTTCATGCCCATTCCTACTGGCCATCTGTCCTTCGTAATCCCCAACAGGCAGGGATGGGTAGCTTACTGTCAGCAAATAAACTTCCAGGTGCACCTACTGTCCCCAGTCTATGTTGCATAAAGACCTGGGGAACTTGTAAACCCTAAAGTTGTGATTTATTCCCATTCCAGAGTGCCTGTGTCATTCTCCTCTCCCTCCCCTTCATGCTCCTCCCCACTCCACATCCAAAAGGAACTGCCCTGTGCCTATGTAAGTTATAGCATCAAGTGTTTTAATCAGCAGTAAATTAAAATTTATGGCCAACCAGGCTGCTGATCTAATGTTCATTATTTCTCTAACTGAATTTGTTACCCTTTATGTTCACCTATTCATACAGTGAGCCACCTTTGGAGTTACTGCATAAAGAAATTCAACTCTTCAATTCCCACAGGTGTTGAAGCATTGCTGCTTCACAGGCTGTTAAATGCATTCAAAACTATCCTTATTTGGTGTTCAGTTTCCAGCATGAATGTTGCTGATTGGAAGTCCTGCTACTTCTTTAGCTTCTAACTTCAGACATACAAGGACTGCTGTAGGTGAAAGAAAATTATATTCCCTGCTTTATTTTGTACATTTCAGGAATGAGCCCTGATACAATGAACAGCCTCTGTTAAATCCTTAAATCAAGTTAAATCCTGTACTCACAGACTTAATGTTGAAACAGAACATTTGTCAAAGGGCCTCTGTTACTGGATAACATGCTTTGCACGTTCTTCTGTTGTTTTTGCTTCTACCTCCAATTCAGGCAGCCACCTGTATTTTGTCCATTTTCAATATCATGCCTAGGAAATGGTTAGATTTATGCCCTACCTTAACAGAGGTGTTTAGGGACCCTGAAGCTTCTCAGCTTGCATTGTCAGTCAGGTGCTAATATTTTCTTCCTATTTGCAAAATAACTACAGCCACTGCAAGCATCCTTGGACACATTCTGCACAGGAACACAAATTGCCACATTTCAGTAATGAAAGAATCAACAGATAACTCCTCTTCCTCTGCAAGTGTAAGTCTAAGATAAATAGTTGCGACAAACGACACTTCAGTGGTGAACAAGTTAATTCCCCCTCCCCGAACCTATCTTTTGCCTGTGGTCCAATCAGCTCAGGGCTGAAGATCTCTGTCTGAACAACACTGCCAGATATTCAACTAAGGAAACTGCTCACCACTCAGAGCATACCCACCCCTTACATCTGCAAACTGCTGAAATGTTAAACTTGCTTATGAGATTAGTCAATATTGGAGAGCTACTTGCTGGTGCTTTGTATGTAACCCTTGCTATCCCATTTCCTTTCAATGGCTTAGTGTATCCATAGAATCTGGCTTGCTAATTTTTTAAAACTGGGCTCAGTTTCTGTGCCTTTAACTACAACTTCATCTTCAGACACTGTAAAAATTTATACTTTCCCACCTGCTAATTCCTGAATATGAAACCACAAAAAAGTGGGTCAGATCATTTTTCTACTCAACTGGCAACCATACATGTAAACTCCCAGCTAAAAGCAACAGATAAAATGTATTTTACGTTTGATGCATATTTTTCTGGGCACCTGTGCTTTTTACAGCAGTAAAACAAATTCAAATGGGTGAAGCTTCATTGAATCTTCATGCAGAAACAAACACTATATTTATTTATTTATCAGATTTATATCCCGCCCTCCCCCGACAGGCTCAGGGAGGCTAGCAACAGTTTAAAACATTAGCAGTTTACAAACATATTAAAATTAGATCTATAAAAACATTTCCATATATATTAAAATAAACTATATCCATGCATCCATGTCATGCACTTGTTGAAGACACAGAAGTTCTGTCAGAAAAAAGTGGTAACCTGGTACTTTTTAATGTGCTACCAGTAAGAAGTGCTGTGCACACTCATACAGAACTCTTTATCACCTCTGACATAGAACAGCTGGTATGCAAGTATGTGAAATAAAAAGAACCTAGTTACTGGACATGGGTAGTTACATAAAAGAACTACAGTAACCAGACAGCTATTCATTCAGCCCCATAAAGAGCAGCAGCCAATTCAAAAGATTTTGAAGTCCTTTGATAATGAAACTAGTCTCCTTTATATTGTTAATGGTGACATGATATCTTAAATTTTAAATGCTTCACTGATCAGTGTGTGTGTGTGTATGTGTGACAATGAAGACACTGAAAAGCCAAGAACAATAAGAAAATATGCAGAGCAATCAAAATTAGGTCATCCATCCCACATCACTTGAAGAACTCCAGAATTAATGCTGCCTTAACAAGAACATATTTTACTGCACATTTAAACAAAACAATAGCTCTGTCCACTACCAGTTACATTATGACACATTACAATGCCCTTTATAAAAAGTTCAATTAAGTCTAATGCATTTTGAATGAAGCCACAGTGCCTGCAATGTGGTATGAAAGTAAGATGACACGTCTACTGAGCCAGGTATAGTAGTGCCTAGGAGAAACATACAGAGCCAAAGTAAGTTCCCTTAATGAAGCATCTCACTATTTCATCTGTGATGCAAAGGAAGAGAGATCACTATACCAAAAGTGAGTTCTTAAAATTCCCTTCCTATTCTTCTGCCACAGTCCAAGATACATCAGATGTTTCACTATGGAGCAACAATGGCTCGTGTAGTTTGACCCTAGATTGTACAGGATAATACTACTTCCAATTAATTTCATCGGGTGACCTCATTCTAGAATTACAAAACAGAAGAGTGCCAACGGATCAGGAAAAAAAGCTTGTTCCTGTTCTTTTGACAACAATGATATGCAAGACTCACCAGGTGAAGATTTTCACAACATGGAAATAAATATCATCAAGTTACTGTTAGGGGCACAAGACAGAGTATGTTTGTTGTTGTTTATTCAACCACTCAAGAAAGGGAGAAAATATCAGTGATCAGAACCCTGATTCTACCTTACTGTTCAGCACCAGTCTCAGCACAAAGCTTTGGAGAAACACACAGCTTGCTTCCCTGCCTTGTGTAACTAGTCCATTTATCCCCATGTTCTGCTTCTCATTCTCTTAAGGTTGCCAGGTCCAACTCAGGAAATACCTGGGGACTTTGGGAATGGAGCCTGGAAACTTTCCCATTCCCTAAAATAAATAAATAAAAATACAGCAGTGTAATTCCCCTGAACACAGTCTTCATTTCCTCATCCTCTTTATTTTTTTTACTTCAAAAGGTTCCCCAGCAGTTGCATTTCAACTAAATAAAACTGCACACAATAATAAAGCAGCCAAAATAAACAGTTTGCAAGCCCACACTTTTGTGATCTCACTAGGGCAATGGTATAAATTGCTTTATTTATGGGAGTTGCTGAATGTAACAATCTGCTGTATTTCAACCAGTTTCTTCAGACTAACACAGGAAAACAAAAGTAAGGAAGAGAGAGGTCTAGGGGATGGAGTTTTCCTTCATCCCATAATCAGGTTCTAGTTAAGGCTTTACTATCAATTTTACTATACAAACGACTTCTGAAATGAATGCAAAACAGAGAGACTGTGCTCTCTTCTTCTCTCACACACTCACACAGAAGAGCCATGTGGCTGTGCCTGCGCACTTTCCCTCCTGCAGCTTTGCATCCTGCTGACATTTAAAGGCACATACACATTCCAAAGCACAAAGAGTTTGCAAGCTCCTTCTAAACATGCCCAGATCTAACGGCATATCATGGCTATTGGGAGGGGCTTCCCCCCACCGTCCACCTGGCTGGTGGTAGGGAGGAGCCTGTAAAACCAGAGGATCCCCTGCCTGGACCTGGAGGCTAGAATACAATAGAATACAATCCGAGAGAGGTCACTATAATGGATAACACAACAAAAAAAGCAAGCTAGTGACCAATTTACTAAGAAGTATATAGAAATCAGTCCAAATGTCCAAAACATGTATATTCAAGTCCCAAAGTAGTGTGGTGACAAGCCAATCAATTAAGTACTTGTTTCTTTCCAGTCTTCATCAGACCTGGGACCAATATTGATTCAATTATATAGATTTTTTACACAATTTTCAAAAAAGAGGGACGCGGAGCGTCTCCAGCAGCAATTTCACCTCGGCTACAGCTCAGTATGTAGCACAAGAAGCCACATACTGAGCTGTAGCCGAGGTGAAATTGCTGCTGAAGATGCTCTGCGTCCCTCTTGTTTGAAAATTGTGTAAAAAATCTATATAATTGAATCAATATTGGTCCCAGGTCTGATGAAGACTGGAAAGAAACAAGTACTTAATTGATTGGCTTGTCACCACACTACTTTGGGATTTGAATATACATGTTTTGGACATTTGGACCTGGGGGCTGGCAAGCCTACATTCTCTGTCAGTCTGTATGAGAACCAGGTTTCTTATTATGAGACTTCTAAGTTTATTGAGGACCCCTTGCTGAAGAACACTGTCAAAAGTTTTTTTTTTAAATCTTAATACCTATTAGATCATCTTTATCTACATGCTTATTGGATTGCAGCTAAGAATAAGTTTGCTCCGTTAAAGAACTCAAAGGTTGATGAGGCTGGGCTTCTTTTTATCAAAGCTACACTGATGCATCCCCAGCAAGCCTTTCTATTAACATTGACCATTCTCCCTGCAAATGGCAGCAGAAAACACAGGTGCACATAGCTAGGATATCAGGAAACAGCAAAGCTTTGTTGTCCCTATGGTCCAGCTCACATGACATCTCACTGTAATAGCAGCTGCTGAGCAATAGCTGACTCATGCAGCACACTGCCAATCATGTGGTCACCACAGCAGCAGTCCTGGCAAGTATGAAACCCCAAAATGAAAAGAAACCATATGATTTGGACAAATAATACGTTCTTGTACTTCTGTCCACTACTAATGCAACATGGAAAGCCAAGCACAGGGAATAACATCAGAAGTAATTTCTATAACGAGCCTAAGATGGAGCTACGTTAGTAAAAATCAAGGGCTGACCTGTGTCATGTTGCTTATGGGACATGATGCAGCTAAGGAATACCATTAGCCTATCATGCCCACAATGCAAATGAATCAGAAGTCAACTATTCACTTTTTCTGGACCTAGATGTCAACAGCTAGTTTAATCATAAGACTGGTGACTTGGAAGTCTTTTTCTTTCACTGTTCTTTTTGGCTTCGGGGTAGGCCTAAATGAAAAAAAGGTAAAGAAAGTGATTTTCACAGAAATTTTCAGCAGCAGCAGAAATCATCTCCCCTTTACTTTCTGCAATTTTCTTGGAATTTTGTCCCTGAGGAAAGTACAGCAGTAAAACATTATGCTGAAAAAGATTGTCTTCATGTTCCTAAATTACAAAAATCACCAGCTCAGGAAACATGGTCCTTATTGTAAATGTTTAAATATATGATCCCTGATTAGCAGGGATCACTCTGAAAACAAGACAATTCTTAACCCACATAAAGTGGTGCCATAGCAATAGCCAATCAGGAGAACAACAACAAGCCAACAGACATAAAAAAGTAAACTTTCTCAGCATTATTGGGGTTTGTTTTGTTTTGTTTGCTTTAGGTGTCTCATGAAATAGTTCAGCTGCTCCAGCACACCACATTCACAATGATGTGTGTGTGAGCTGATATAAATACCCAACCTAGCCTTATTTGTGGATAACATAGAACATAAGCCTAAAAGGCCTGGAAACTAAGGCTGGGTACAGATGGCAGCTCCATGTGCATGGGAGGCATCTCAAATTGCACCACCCCAAAATGGAGCAGACAAATCCCATTTACACGCTCCCACGCGAGGCGCCCCTATCTCACGTGGGGGATACTTTGGTGCACTCACACAGTCATTTAACATCACCCCTTTAGTACAGTTTGGGTTTCTTTTTTTCCCCTAAGCGAGAGCCAGTTTGGTGTAGTGGTTAAGTGTGCGGACTCTTATCTGGGAGAACCGGGTTTGATTCCCCACTCCTCCCCTTGCAGCTGCTGGAAT
Organism: Heteronotia binoei; assembly: GCF_032191835.1. Classification (NCBI taxonomy): domain Eukaryota; kingdom Metazoa; phylum Chordata; class Lepidosauria; order Squamata; family Gekkonidae; genus Heteronotia; species Heteronotia binoei. The sequence goes on from NC_083227.1 coordinate 139,145,169, forward strand.
GGCCTTGGGTCAGCCATAGCTCTGGCAGAGGTTGTCCTTGAAAGGGCAGCTGCTGTGAGAGCCCTCTCCAGCCCCACCCACCTCACAGGGTGTCTGGTGTGGGGGAGGAAGTTAAAGAAGATTGTGAGCCGCTCTGAGATTCGGAGTGGAGGGCAGGATATAAATCCAATATTTTCTTCTTCTTCTAACATTTTTAGTGGCCATGTGCATATGCATATTACTGCTCCGTGGCAGTAATAAAAAAAAAATACCACTGATCGCCTAGCGTATTGGCAGATACACACCACCAATCTGCCTTGCTTGCATGCCCCTGCTGATGCCAGGAAAGGCTGGAGGAGTGTAGCAGAAGAGTTCCCTACTGGTAGAAATCTGATCTGTCTCAGAGACGTCAGAGGACAGGGTGAGTGTGAGAGCAGAATGGGTGACAGCTGCACCTATCTGACCTTGACTTTTTAATCCACCTGGGGGACGTGCCTATGTCAGCTCAAACTGGCCATCTGAATCCAGCCTAATACACGTTTAAAGGATAATGATTTCTCCATGAATTTTGCAGAATGGATTTTTGGGAGGAGATTTCATGTTTTAATGTTTGAAACTTCATTGTATGACTTGTCGCTCTAGGACAGGGGTGGCCAAGCTTGCTTAATGTAAGAGTGACATCGAATAAATTTCAGATGTTTGAGATCCGCAAGACAGGAACATCACATGTTTGATAGCTGCAAGACAGGGTGGGAGGGAGAATAAATTTCAGATGTTTGAGATCCGCAAGACATGAACATCAGATGTTTACGAGCTGAGAGGGAGGAAGGGAGGAGGAGATGTGGAAAGAAAGAAATTTCAAATTTAAATTTATTTTCCAAGTCACCAATCCCAAATTGGGGGCAGGGGATCCCCCAGTTTGGGGCCCTCCCCCACCTAAGGGTCATCAGAAAGTGGAAAGGGGAGGGAAATGTTTGCTGGGCACGCCATCAGAGCTAGAGCTCATTTGGTGGCAGCTCCGGTTTGGTGGAATGTTCTTCCCAAAAACGTCAGGGCCTAAGGGACCTGTTCCACAAGGCCTGCAAGACTGAATTGTTCAGACTAGCTTTTAACAACTAAGGGGAGGCACCAACCATCCCAAACATCGACATCATAACCGATACCAGCATATGGATTGTCAGAGCGCTAAATGATAACTAGAAACACCAATGGATGTAGCGTTAAATAATAAGTAGTAACATCAACATACATCTTGGACCTTCTGCTGATTGTAAATTATGTATTTATGGTTTTATTGTATATTCTGTTTTTTAAATTATATGTCATTTTTATTTGTTGTTAGCCACCCCGAGCCCATCAGGGGAAGACGGGATATACATGTGATAAAATAAATAAATAAAGACTGAAGACTGATTCCCATTGGGTATAATAGAGAATTCATCCATGGGTATCTGGGGCTCTGCGGGAGCTATTTTTTGAGGTAGAGATACCAATTTTTCCACCTAGCACCTGATACCTCCCTTCAAAACACCCCCCATGTTTCAAAAAGATTGGGCGAGGGGGTCCAATTCTATGAGCCGCAAAAGAAGGTGCCCCTATCCTTCATTATTCCAAATGAAGAAAGGAAAGGAAATGTCCCCTGTGCAAACATCAGTCATTTCCAACTCTGGGGTGATGTTGCTTTCACAACATTTTCACAGCAGACTTTTTACGGGGTGGTTTGCCATTGCCTTCCCCACTTTTTTACACTTCCCCCCCAGTAAGCTGGGTACTCATTTTACCAACCTCGGAAGGATGGAAGGCTGAGCCAACCTTGGACCGGCTACCTGAATCCAGCTTCCGCTGGAATTGAACTCAGGTCGTGAGCAGAGAATTCAGACCACAGTACTGCAGCTTTACCACTCTGTGCCACGGGGCCACCTTCCAAATGAAGGGAAGGCATTTAAAAGGCATGTGGTCCCTTTAAATGTGATTGCCTGAACACCCTTTGGAGTTCAATTGTGCTGGTCACAATCTTGCTGCCAGCTCCACCCCAAAGTCTTCTGGCTCCACCTTCAAAGTCCTCAGATATTTCTTTAGTCAGACCCAGGGCCAGGCCTTCCACTAGGCAAATTAGGCATTTGCCTATGGTGCTGGCCCTGAGGGGATTCCGAACTGGGCGTCCCCATACGACCCGCAGAGGCCTTCCCCTCCTGCCGGTTTGCTCCCTTTCATGCTGGCTTGCTTGCTTGCCGCTCTTCCCACTTGCCTGCCACCTTCCCTAGGCACCTGCCAGCTTTCCTGCTTGCTTGCCACTCTTCTTGGGCCCCTGCTGGCTTCCCTGGGTCCCTGCCGTCTTTCCCACTCATCCGCCGCCTTCCTGGGATTGTTTTTTTCCCAGTTTGTGACTGTGAAGCATCCAGTGGCCCCCTTTCCACCTCCAAATATGTAGGAGTTTCCAAACAAATTAGGGTAAGGAAATCTGAGGATTTTTTTAAAAAAAAAATTGTGCTAAAACTGTGTTCTGTAGAGAAAGAAAATGAAGGATTGCTGTATTACTTGTTCTCACAGTTGTTTTGAAAATAGCAATTTCATGTTGATTTCATAATTTTTTTGTGTGCGTATGTATTGCACGTACCTGTAAGTTGTGGTGGTAATTTATCCGTTTTTGAAAATTGGTTACCAGTTTGGGGGCATCAGAGGTTAGGCCTAGGGCACCAGATAGAGTAGAGCCGGCCCTGGTCGGACCTGGCAACGCTATTCCAAGCAGCTGGTTGGCTTGGCTTGAAGGAGTGATTTAAAGAGAGAAATGCCTTCTCCAAGCCGGCTGGTGGAGTGGGGTGTGGGGCTTCAAGAGCGACACAATATGTGTGGAAGAGCCACTTGTGGATCCCAAGCACAGTTTGGCTACCCTGCTCTAGGTAATAACTGCAACAGTCTAGATGCAGAAACTTCTGAATGTAGCCTTGGAAGCTCCTGCAGGATGTTGAAGAAACGTTGCAGGATACATCTTTATTACTAGTCTGACTAACCATCACTTTAATCTTATCTGGTATAGAAATGCCACCAAAAATCTTTCTGTGACAGAAATACAGATGGAGAGGAAGGCAGAGCAAAGTGATGCATTGCACTAAAATCCTTTTCGCTACATCTGAGCCAACTGAACCAAAGTTCCAAATACCACTGAAAGCAATTACATTCATATCACAACTGACAAGCAGCACAGCCACCATAAAGCACTGAAATATCCACAAAAAAGATCTATATTATTATTAACAACAATAATAACAATACTGTGATTTAAAATGCTGAAGCAGCAATTAACCACCAATTACTAGCATGGGAAAAGTAAATTTGAAGAGGGATCTTTAAGGAAACGTTTCAGTTTCCATTCCCCTAAAAGCCCTGCTTTCACAACAATAGAAGAAGAAGAAGACTGCAGGTTTATACCCCACCCTTCTCTCTGAATCAGAGACTCTGAGTGGCTTACAATCTCCTGTATCTTTTCCCCTCACAACAGACACCCTGTGAGGTGGGTAGGGCTGATAGGGCTCTCACAGCAGCCACCCTTTCAAGGACAACTCCTGCAATAGCTATGGCTGACCCAAGGCCATTCCAGCAGCTGTAAGAGGAGGAGTGGAACCCGGTTCTTCCAGATAAGAGTCAGCACACTTAACCACTACACCAAACTCTCTCAATATTGTTTACTGGATAACATTCAGTGTAGTCTTGAATCAGAGGTATACTGTTTCTTAACAGCCACCAATAGTTATAGCAACATTTACTTATCCATGAATTTGTCTAGCATCTGGTGGTCATCACTCTATCTAGTAGCCATCTAATATAGGAGCCATTAGTATATACTACATCCTGTGCAGAGTATTTGTTTGTCCATCTTGAGCCCACTACTGCCAATCAATTTCATTTTACAACCCCAAATTCTGACATGGTGATACAGTTTACTCACTCACTCAAGCTCCAAGATATCATCATCATTCATCGAAGCATTAAAACGTTTGCCAAATAAAACAAAGAACAAAATAGAAAATACATTATAAAAACAGATGGTGGATACTAATACATTAATTTTCCCTGTCCTTCAGATCACTTCCATGTGGCAAGGCAAGCTACAAGTTTGGGAGGTATTAAAGCTAAGCTACTAGACAGTTCATTCTTCAACCTCAATGGCCAAGAACTTTGCCTTTTCAGTTGTGTTTGAGCAAATAGTTTGAACAGAGAATATGCTAATAGCCTTCTGTGAATGAAACACAAGCCTGAATTGGTGTTGGCAGATCACAGTATCACACCACCCTCAGCAGCCTGTGAACTGAATGGATTTTTAAAAACATTATTATTATTCTTCAGATAGTTGGCTGAAAAATTCCTGCGAGAATAAAGCTGCTGTCAATGGACAACAAAAAATCTTTTCAGAACAAAATAAAATTAGGACTTAAGCATTACATCCCAGTGCAAGGAAAAGGTTATTTTCGTTCATTTAACCAGGCGGTACACAGTTTTAAGTTGTGTGTGCATGTGTTTAACTTCAACAATGTTCCAGGAACTGCTCAGCAAGCAAACTAGAAATGGCAATTATGAAACATTGCTTTTTAATAGCTACACAAAATTCACAAATAAATTGTACAAGCAAGAACCTATGAGAAACTCACAGAAAAATCCCCTCACTGGTCCCTATTTTGTCCTCTGGGTTCTGATACACGCCCCCCCCCCCAGGTCATCTTTCTCTACCGTTTCATTTCCACATCCTCCTCCCTTCTTTTTTTCCATTCACACCCATACTTCTTCTCCCCCCTTGCCCTCTCCCTGCACCCTCTTTCATCAGCCTGACTTCTGCTCATCCACTTTCTCCTTGACATTCTGCCCATCCACCACACCTTGCTGCTTTGTACACCACACCTTCCTCACCACTCAACCTGCCCCCTCACTCCTTCCTTACTGTTCTGCCCATCAGTGCCCTCCTTGCCACTGCTCTACTCACTCCTTCCCACCAACCCCGCTCCTCAAACTACTCACTGCCAAGACTGAGGTGATAGTACTGGAGGCATGCAGGTAGACTGAAAAGGAGTGGGTGGAGCCATGGCAGAGGCTCCTTCTCATATGGTTGTGAGCAACCACTGGCATTACCATGATGGGTCATCCTCCTCTGAGGACAGGAAGAACATCTTGGGTGTTTCCCACCATCCAATCAGGGAGGCAGGAAATAGACTTTCTTCCTCTTCCTGTGTTTTGGGAACACCCAACTCTCTTCAGTTCAGGTGACTTTGAGAAGCAGTCTAAGCTAACAGCCTTACTCAAATCAATAATAGAAACAGGAACACCATAAACAGAACATGGACAAGAATAACTGTATAACGAGAAGAAAGTGAAGCAGAAGAGACACCAAAAAATCAGAAGGTGATGTAGAGTAGAAGGCAAGATGTCCTCCCAGGCCACCTCTCCACTACTGATCAGCTGGCTGGGTGGGGGGTGGGAGAAGAAATAGAAAGGTGAGGAACACCCAACATTGTAGCAACATGCCTATGTAACTTCAATGTTACCCAGAAGTGATGCAAGCACATTGAGATGTTAGAGTGACAACCTGGTTTTTGGGCAAAACTATGGTAGAAGCTTATTCTATCATGGGTACATTGCTGAAACATCAGGTGAGACTCTCTGCTCCTGGGTAAGCCCACTCCCCATTCCCTGCCAGGTGCCCAGAGGGACCTGGCAACCCTATTTTGAGATGCCCATGGAACTAGGCCCCAAACTGCTTCTCCTCTACCCTTTCTTATGCAAAACCCCCCACTAAGTATCAGGGATCACTTTGTAGAAAAATAGGTGGTGAAGCTCATCCAGGGATTGTTATGCAGCCGCACCTACTATTCAATGGACAAGGTGGGGAGGAGGAGGGGGAAACCTCAGAAAGGTTCAGGAGCTGTGCTCCTGTGAGCTCCTGCTGAATCCAAGGCTTGCTAAGTATTCTTCAGTGCAGCATCTGGTGGTGGCCATTTTCTTCATAATTTAGGACAAGGCCTTACATCTTACTCCTCATTTCTATCTTGCCCAGTTTAATTCTAAAACCAAAGATACAAAATTGTCCAGGCAGGATGCTCACAATTAAAATCCTTTCATAGACAGATGGTACTTCTTGGAAATTAATAATGGCATCATTTTAGAGCTGATTTCCATGACACACTTTTATCCCTATGAGTACTAAACCTGTTGTAAGCATTCATTTCTGCCCCTGATTGTATTATTTGGGAGAAATCATTATACGGATTCTAATATATTTGGTTGTCTGACCCTTCTGACCATCATCAATTATGTGTAATGGGAACATCTCCCTAGACAAGTGATAGTCTAGATTCACAGGGTGAGTTCCACTAAACTCTAAAGCCAGGATAAAAGTACAGAAAAAACTGCTGCTCATGTGAATAGTGAGTATGCCTGTTTTGTGTGTTTTCAGTAAAAGTTCCCAGTGCATCAAGGGATGCCAGATATACAGATGTAAAATTTCTGGACATTTTGAAGCTTGGAAAAAACCCCATCCCCCCCCCCCAGTTTTTTCTGGAAAAAAATTGAAATTTCTGGAAACATTGGGGGGGGGGGGGGGAAGCTACATTAGCACTTCTTTTTTTCTTTTCCAGATTGAAAGTCATTCTGTTACTTTAGCAACATAAAATATGACTATGGACAATTTTACTTGGCATGAAATTATCACAACTAGTATAGTAAAAGTATAGTGTATCCAAATAATTATTACAAAACAGAATTTACTTTTAAAATAATATTTTATTTGTAATTGTAACAGATGGAGCAACAATCTCCTGAACTGTTTACTAGTTTATGTGGAACAGACAAAAAAACCTCCACAAAACAATTTTTAAATATCCAGAAGTAACAATTATTCATATTTCCTCTTCACAGTATTAAATAATTTTTTTAAAAAAACCCATACTCATAAAAAGAATTGAAGAGGGGGGAAGTGTATAGAAGGGAGTGTGGGACTAAATTTCAATAAATGGGCACAGAAATTGGAATAATCTGATACCATACATATTTTTTAGAAATGATTTGGAAAATATTTGAACACCTTGTCTTAAAATATTTTATTCATCATGTTAAAATAAAATGTTCCATAATCAATTTCTTTTCTTTTTTCAATTTTTCCAAAAAAACAAAACAAAAAAGGTTTCAGGAAAACACGGGGGTGGGGGGGTTCCAAATTTTTCCGGGTTTTTTCCAGGCCTTCACATCTCTAGCCAGATAGCACCTACTGATTCACAAAGCCTATTTCTACACAGCAAGAACAAGTGAGGCAGGAAAGGGAGGAAACAGGCATCTGCTCACACCCATTCCCACTGTGTTTGATGCATCCTCCATTCTATCCGTGCTCCTCTCACTTCCTTCTGTCACATGTGAGCAAAAGTACAGCATAATTTCAGTGACTCCCCCATGATTTTGGTGACTCCCTCAGAATCACCACTTTCCTAGCTGAGCTGCACTGTAATGCTACAGCCCAGCTCAGCTGCGAATGGCAAAAAAAGTATTTTAAATTACTGAGAAGCAGAAGAAGAAATGTGGAACTTTGCTCCGTCTCTCCCTGTAGTGGCTGCAGGTAGAACATCCAGATGGATGCTCCACCCACAGCCACCTCGCATCACAGGAAGTTTCTTTTTAATCCAGCTCAGATGGGAGAAATACAAGAGCCAGATGAACAGGTTATAATCTGTATTCTCCCAAATACCCTGGTGGTTTCCCCACGTGAAAGTAGTCCAAGTAGAGCATGTTTTTTCCCTTCTTCTTTTAGAGGAGCACCATGACCTTAAATAGTAGGAAAAATACAGGTGAGTTAGCCATAAAGATTACAACTCCAGACTCAAAAAACAATAGACATTTTATTCTTAGGCATAAATCACATGGGAACAGAAAGTGTTATCACCCTTCAGTCAATGGCTTTGATCTCAATTCAGAACAGACTGTTGCATGACAAAAGGGCAATTTGTAGCAGGAATTTAGCCTCTTTTGGATAGGTCATACCTGCAGGCCACCCTAATGGAGACTATTGTTCTTTAGAATGTATTGCCAAAGAAAGCACAGAGCACAGGAAAGGAAACCATCATATACACCAACATACTCTCATTGTAATACAAAAGGCAAACAAAATCCTGCAAAATAAAGTCTACATTTCAAGCACATTCTACAGCTAAAGCATTGTACAACCCAGATGAGAGAACAAGAAACTGCAGGTTCCTGCTTATTAGAAAACTTGTAAGAAGTCTCCATTTCTAAAGACATGAAAAAACACCCGGTTACAAACAAGCATGAGCCACTGGCCCTCCCAAGAAACACTGCTACCAGTTACAGTGGCAATAAGAGCAGACCGCCTTCAATTTTTCTTGGGTTTTCTACTCAATCAGCAAAAATCCAAGTGTTAATGAAATAATGGAGATACAAGTCACAAGGGATGCGATACAAACCAATGGCTAGAGAGCAACGTTGTTTCCACAAGAGCAAGTTGCAACAACTACACTGTTAGATTTCTCAGGATGCCTGTGGAGATTTCATCATCTCCACAGGTCTCCCAGGCACTTAAGATAATCAGCTTTATTCTCTCTTCTTTCCTAATGTTCTAGTGTAGAAATAATTGGGCTGTCTTACTCTTGTGTGTGTCTGACTCTGCATATGGACCCATGTAAGTTCTGGGGTTTTTTTCAAAACATGGATTCATTTCCTCTTTAAAATTCTAAATAAATGAATGTCTTATACACATGCATTACTATGCGGCAACATTATTTTGCTTATGGACCTTCTCGTACCTCTGCCTCAAGCCCTAGACTTCTGCTGATAAAATTCCACAAACAAGATGTCTCTTCATGGAAGAAATCTGTTTCCTCCATTTATGCTTCACACACAGCTCTACTAGAATGAATGGACACATGATCAATTTCCCAGATACAGTGGTTACATTCTGACATGACACCATGGTTTGTGTACTCCCATGTCCTCCTCCACCCACCCACAGCTCAGAGATTCAAGACTTCTGTATGCCCAATAAATGACAGTTTGCCAAACTAGATGACATAACAAATTAAAGTTTGGATCTTGCTGAAAATCTCCACTTATTGAAGAATTTCCACCAACAGAGCGCAACTTCTTCCTCTCATTCTGCACACCCAAATGTGTTGCTCCTAGGAGAAAGGAAATCCCCATGAACACCATGAGGGGAATTTAGAGGACTGGTGTGCAGGCAGGGGAGAGAACCAATGAAAATTTTTTTCACACATATGGAACTTATTGGCAGAATCCAAACCTATGCTTTCTATCACTAGAAACTAGAATTCTAAACCATGGTTTTATTCTGATGAGAATCTTGGAACTATTCTGATTACAATCCAGGAGAACAAGCCACTTTGCTATTTCATCTGATTCAGACATCACAATATGCTGTTGTTCTTTGTAAACCAGGAAGTCTTCAATTTCTTGTATAGCAAGGATAGAAAGGAAAAGGAGCCCCAGAATTTCCAAAGTTTGTTCCCATGATGAAAAACAATGGTTCATAATTATTCCTGAATAATTCCAGAATAACACAGAGAGATGGGCTAGTCAAGGGAAGTGATTCAGACATCCACAAATATTAATCTTAATACGACTTATTCAGTTTGCTATATGACAAAGAATGTATCCTGGGGAGGCAGCAAGAAGAAGTTCTAGATGAATAAATATGAGCATGCAAAACAAAACAAAAAATCAACCTTTGAGAATTTAAACACAGAGTCCTGGATGCGGCAAAACTCACAGAAAAGAACTTCTGAGCCCTCCTCCATTGCAGCCAACTGTCAACATTCAGCCAGTGGACCCCAGGAGTAATGTGGGGACAAACTGAGAAAATCTGCAGTTATCTAGGATAGTTATCCCTTATCCTTTGCTGGCAGAAGTTGCCTTCTATGATTCAAATTAAAAGTTGGTTTAGAAACATTAAATTCTATTACATAGTTTTTATAATTTTCATAATTCTATTGAATTTCTTTGACCATATGAAGTAACTGAATAAGGAATAAGGAGGAATAGAGAACTTGTGCCAGAGAGTTTCACAAGTTTTAAGGGTAGAAAAATAATGAATTATAATGCTATTCCTGATACAATATTGCTGAGTTCCTTCTATTTGGCATGAATTCAGATCCAGCCTATCCTTTCAGTAGATATTTGATTAATTCAGTATTATCATCTGTCTCTTAAGCTGTGTCCCTATTTTCATTACTTTAGTCTAAATGTAACAACCACAGAAGAGTTAAGGGTAGGGGAGCCAAGCATACAGATTAGCAGACATACTGAAACAAGTTCCACGCAAAAGAGCCTCTATACTACCAACCAAGCAACCAGGAAAGCAAATGTTCAAAAACCTGCAAGGCAGAATACAGTTTTGAAGGGAAAGTAGCAAGGCTATTCAGCTCCAAGTGTTAGGCATATTTGCCAAAACAGTGGCTGTCAAGCTATATTCTGGGGCACCTGACCAGTGGTTTTATTAGGAGTCTCTGTAGCACTTTCTGAACTTATTTTGTTTAAACAGTAGACTACAGTTGAACACAGCCCACTTCATCAGACACTGAAGTGAATGAAGAATCCTATACTTGGATTTTAAAAAGAATTTTCATCTTAAAGTGATAAAAATCCAAAAGTAATACGTAGTCTCTTCTTAGATCTTAGCTCACATAAGTACATTTTTCTATAGTTTGTTCTGGGTTTAAGTTGGGTATTTGTCAAGGATTTTCCATCTATGTTTCATGACTATTAAGGATATACCAGAGATCAATTAAAATTTGCTGCAATACCTTCAACATCATTTTTGTAATAACACAGAGAGTTCTATTGCATCTGTTATGTGGTTTATTTTACAGAAGCTGGTCCCTTGTAAAACTGGCCTCTGACATTTGTCTATCGTTCTAGGTAGCAGTTGAGAGTTAGTAAGCTGTATTTGAAAGCCAAAACTCAAGAACCTTTGCCTAAGATCTTCCACGTGTATGTCAAAGTCATTTTGATCAGAACCTATGATGTTATTGTCACTACGTACATGCCTAGCCATCCAAGCAGATTCTGTTAATTTCTCTAAAGCAGTGGTACATGTATCCAGGGCCACCCTACCTCATGTTCTCTTGCCCAGAGGAGCCTCGGACCACCACACCTCTGAAACAATGAAACCAAGCTGCAGGTAAATTCCTGGAGCTTGTAGGGGGGCGGGATCTCATGTCCCTGAAGAGCTGTAAGCTCTATCACCCTCCTCCTGTCAACCTCTGGAGCATTCTGGAGCACCTGGTTTTTCCCTTCCAGTCTGCACATGCTTTTCTTTTAAACCATTCGGGCCACTGGAGCAGCTTCCACCCTGCTGAAAGCAGTGCAGTACTTCTCTCAGGTTGGCAGCATTTACTTCTTGTCAGGCAGACTGAGGCAATGAGCTAACACCCAGCTGCAGAACAGCTGCTCTTGACTAATATCTCATCATTTCATTTCAAACTTGTCAACAGACTGTAGATCTCACGGTGGTGGCATGAAAATAAGTACAATGGCTGGAACACTGGAACTTATCGTAGAAAGTTCCTCCTGCTTGAAGTTATGGAAGGCATGGTGATAGATGGGACTTGGAACTCCCTCAGAGCATTGCTTAAGACATGAAACTAAGTTTTAAAATACTATGTCCATCACCAGAGTGTGTTCTTCTTCCACCCATTTCAGAGCCCTCCACAGACTTCCATGAATTGTACCTATTCTATATCAATATAAATACTTCCACTAACTTCAGCTATGAAGATATTCCAAGCTCAAAAGGGTGCAGAAGCTGAAATAACAGGAAAAAAGACAGTAGATATTAGCATATAGAACCTGGGGGGGGGGGGAAATGTGTCGGTAGTAGGGGTCCCAACCCTCCCGCTCTAGCGGGGGACCCCAGGTTTCCGAGCCTCTTCCCCCGCTCCCCCAAAAAACGGAAGCGGGGGGAGAAGCGGTGTCCTCCTGCTGCTGGCGGCGTCGGGGACTGCCGGGGAGGATGCTGGGGATGAACAGCATCACCAGCGGGGGTTGAGGGGGCCGCCTGCGCTCGCGCTTCATGTGCTCCTCATCGGCTGCTGTGCTGCTGGAGGCGGCTGACCACGCGGTCGGTGTAAAGGACGGGCTTGAGGGTGCACGAGCGCTGCGGCCAGCCGTAGCAGAAGGTCTCCACGCCCCGCCCGTTGCGCCCACGCACCCTCAAGCCCGTCCTTTACCCCAACCGCGTGGTTAGCCGCCTCTAGCAGCACAGCCGCCGCCGCCCCCGCCGCGGCGCATGGTTCGGGGGGCAGGATCGTGGGCCCTCCGGAAGTGCAGGGCTGGGCCGGGGAGGGAAGCCAGCATCAGACCCTTCGAGGGGGCAGACCCTCCCCACCCAGCCCCGACCAAGGAAGGGCAAGCGGAGGAGGTCTCCCCGGGAGTCAGGGGTGCAAAACATGCACCTCCTGCCCCCGAGCACCACTTACCAACGGGGGCTGCCCGAGCAGGCAGATGGCGGGGCGCAGGTTCCGGCCCGAAGGGGCGCCCAACTCGGAGCAAACTTTCCCCGGCGCCGCGCGTCTCCTTCTCCGCCAGGTGAGCGCGCGTGCGGCAGGTGAGCCCTTTGGCCCAGGTGAGCCCTTCCTCTCCCGCGCGGCCGCCTCCTGGTTAACCCCTTCGCCTCTGGGCCCTCCCTGGAGAGCCTGGGAAACTCCCCGAGACCGGGCAGGCCAGCCGGAGCCGAGCCGCTTCCCTGCCTGCCCCCCCCCCCGCCTGAGTTAAGGCTTTGGCCCAGGGCTGGCCAAATTGTGGGCACGCGTGGCTCTTTCGCACATAGCGTGTGGCTCTCAAAGCCCCCCGCCCCATCAGCTGGCTTGGAGAAGGCATTTGTCTCCAGAGGCTCGGAGAATGCATTTAAAGTTAAAGCTGCTTTCTTTCTGCCTGTCTCCCCCATAGGGTTGCCAATCCCCAGGTGGAGGCAGGGGATCCCCCGGTTTGGAGGCCCTCCCCGCGCTTCAGGGTCATCAGAAAGCGGGGAGAGGGGAGGCAAATGTCTGCTGGGAACTCTGCTATTCCATAGGGAGATTTATTCCTATAGAAAATAATGGGGAATTGACTTGGGGGTATCTGGGGCTCTGGGGGGGGGCTGTTTTTTGAGGTAGAGGCACCAAAGTTTCAGTATAGCATCTAGTGCCTCTCCCCAAAGTACCCCCCAAGTTTCAAAAAGATTGGACCGGGGGTCCAATTCTATGAGCCCCCAAAGAAGATGCCCCTATCTATTATTTCCTATGGAAGGAAGGCATTGAAAATGTGCTGTCCCTTTAAATGTGATGGCCAGAACTCCCTTTGGAGTTCAATGATGCTTGTCACAGCCTTGATCTTGGCTCCACCCCTAATGTCTCCTGGCTCCACCCCCAAAGTCTCCTGGCTCCACCCCCAAAGTCCCCAGATATTTCTTGAATTGGACTTGGCAACCCTAGTCGGTAGTCACCTCCCAAGGAATCGGAACACCGTTTCCATCCTTTAACACAGGATGTGACTACAACATCTTCCATCCCATTAAGTAGAATGAACCTTCTTGCTAACTTCCAGTGTTCCATTCCCACTCAAAGAAGGAGGAATCCTGACAGATGGGATGTTAAAAAGCTGCTCAAATGATCTAAGGAAGGAAGAACTAACAATCAGGGCCAAGTAAATAACCTGTTATTGGACATGCACCAGCCAAATAAAAGAATCCAGCTTGTAAATGTTTGAGCGGCTGTTCTACAGATATCTACTATGGAAGTATTCATGATGAAGGCTGATGATGTAATTATGACTCAAATAGAATGAACTGTGATATCAGGAGGTTTCAGACCTTGTCATTCATATGCATGAATGGGCCCTTATAACCATCTGTTTAAAGAAGCTCTGGGGACCCTCTTCTATTACTATGTATTTAAACATTAATACCCCACTTTTCTCTCACACAATGTGCCTAATTGAATGGCAGTCTACAAACTTTAAATACAATCTTCTTAAAGAAGCTGTCATTCTGATGCAAACCTTTGCACAGGTCTACTACTCCTCTTTTTTTGGATACTTCAGTTTTGCGCAAAATGTTGGAAGATGCATCTCCTGTGATCAGTGAAAACCCACATTCATCTTGGGTAAAATAAAAAACAACAACCCTCCAGTGAAATATACTCAGTTCAGATCTAATAGCGTTTCACACCCCTTCCCTGCATAAATTATCCCAAGCAAGATGGTTCAAATGGACTCTGTTAGGCACAATAAAAAGAAATGATCAATAACCTGACAGCTCTGAAAGCACAAATGTGGAACTCCCTAAAATATGCATGCTTGCTGACGGACAGGAAATAAGCTAGAAGAGGAGTGCATCCTCTGGTGGTAGAGAAAGAACTTGCATAAAAACTCAGATATGGCTTTTTTGTTTGTGATTATTCCTGATCAACTATAATCCATCATAATGTTGGAAGACATGTGCATGAGTTTGATAACAAGCTGGATTCACGTATATACGAACACTTGACACTGCCTTATATTTTGTCAGATCACTGATCTATCAAGGTCAGCACTGTCTTACTCTGGCTAAAGGCAGCTCTGCAGGGCTGCGGGTGCATCTTTCACATTAGCTACCACCTCATTCTTTTGATTGGCAATGGTAACAATTGAACCTGGGATGTTCAGCATGCAAGGCAGATGCTCTACCACTCAGCCCCAGCTATCCCCCTACTAAATGTTCCAAGCTGTTCATTTTTTTTCTGAACCACAATCAAATGTGAGATTTGAACGCTTTTATTAGCATCACTATTACTATTATTTCATTAGTACTACTATTACTACTTTTATTATTCCACTTAGGGCATTAGCTGGAGGCATGGGAGATAGCAAGGGCCTCTGGCTAACTCTATGTGGGTGGGGCAAGGCAAGTAAGGAGTTAAGAGATGAATAAGATTCAGAGAAGGGAGGAGCAGTGCTGGGCTGAGGAGAAGCAGCCAAACCAGAGAAGGGGAGGGCGGAGGCAGGCCAGGAGCATGGTGAGCCGTGAATCCGAGCCCTTCTAGGACCCGGACTCGCGGCTCGCCACGCTCCTGGCCCGCCTCCACCCCCCCCTCCGATTCCAACCCAGAGGCGGAGCGCGCGACACCACCGCGCCGCTGCCGCCCCCCCCACCCCCCGGCAGCTGCTCCTCTGAGATGGACCCATCTCGGAGGAGCAGCCACGGGGAGCCGAGAAGAGGTGCCAGCAGCGCAGCGACGTCGCCCGCTCCGAGGCCGGGCGGCTCCCCGGCGCCGTTTCCCCCCCTCCCCCTAGCTCCACCCCAGTGTCTCCTGGCTCCACCCCCAAAGTCTCCTGGCTCCAACCCCAAAGTCCCCAGATATTTTTAATGGGACTTGGCAACCCTACGGGGCAGGGAGAGGGGCTGTGGCCTTGGACAAGATAAAGCAACCAGGCCTCAGTAGGCCTGGTGAAACTGCCCTGCTGCAGGAGCACAGCTCAGCCTCCTGAAGTTTAAAAGGGGCAAAGAGAACAGGTTAAAGGAAACATACTCATGTGGAGGTGGTTCTTGACAATAAAGGAGAACTTTAAAGAACAGCACTGAGTCCAGGTGAGACTCTGCTGACCATGGAAAATGCTAAGTAGGGCCCCCTAGTGGATCCACACCCATCCTGAAAAGTTCAGCATTTCTCATCAGAACAAAACCAAAATAGCGATGAATCACAGCTATTTTAATATTGTAACAATCCTATTAAGGGACAATTGTTCTGCCAAAAGTGTTACTACAATTGATTCCACGCCTGCATTTTAATAAACTTTTGTATTACCAGATTGCACAATTGGGTCAAGTCCGTGAACAGCAAGCAGGGAAACATGATGTGCCAGTCAGTCAACTGAATTACAGTGAAGAGAGGGAACACAGGGAATAGCAAAATAATGTTACAGAACATATTTTCCTCAGTGGATATAAAATGATAATGAAGCCTCAACCATTCAAGCCTCTTCTATTCAAATATGAAACACCCCACACAGACTGCTGACTTCCTACATGACTTCTGTGGACAAGGTGAGGAAGAGGACCCATTGAGGAGTCTTGTTTTCATAGGGTGGCCTTAGAATAATAGAATCATATAGTTGGAAGGGACTTCCAGGATCATCTAGTCCAACCCCCTGCACAATGCAGGAAGTCTATGAATACCTCCAAACTCACATCACCAATGACCCCTACTACATTCCCAGAAGATGGCAAAAAACCTCCAGGATCCCTGGTAAAACTGGCTTGGAGAAAATTGCTTCCTGACCCCAAAGTAGCAATTGTCATCTCCCTGGGTGTGTTAGAAGGGGCCACTAAGCACTGATGCAACCTTTCCTGCCATCCCTAAGCACAAAATCCTTAAGTTCACATAATTAGCATGGCTGTCAGATGGCCATCTAGCCTCTATTTAAAAACCTCCAAAGGAGAGTCCACACCATCTCCCAAGGAAGCCTGTTCCACTGACGTACTGCTCTGTAAGGAAGTTCTTCCTAATGTTTAGTCAGAAACTCTCTTGATTTAATTTCAACCCACTGGTTCTGGTCTAGCCTTCTGGGGCATTAGAAAACAACTCCACACCATCCCCTATATGACAGCCCTTCAAGTACTTGAAGATAGCTATTATATCACCTCTCAATCATCTCTTCAGGCTAAACATACCAAGCTCCTTCAACCTTTTCTTGTAGGACTTGGTCTCTGAGCCCCTCACTATCTTTGTTGCCCTCTTCTGGACACATTCCAGCCTGTCTATAGCCTATATGTTGGTGGCCAAAACTGAACACTCTAGGTGAGGTCTAACCAGAGCAGAATAAAATGATACCATCACTTCACTTGATCTGGACACTATACTTCTGTTGATACAGCCCAAAATCACATTTGTTTTTTTTAGTTACCACATCACACTGCAGTCTCATGTTCAATGTATGGTCCACTAAGACCCCTAGATCAGGGGTGTCAAACTCATTTGTTATGAGGGCCGGATCTGATATGAGACAGATCTGATATTGTATAATGCCAAGTCCATTAATAATAAGACATTACATTCCAGGAGTATTTTGCAATGCAAGAAGTAGACCTGGCATTCATGACCAAGACCTGGGTAAAGGAAGGTGAGACAGTTGCCTTGAAAGAGCTGTCCCACCCCACCCCCACCCCCAGGTATTCAGTCCTTCATCAGTTCTGTACAAAGGATTGAGGTGTGTGTGGCAATATTCATTTGGAAGTCATTCTCTTTCAGGGCACTCCTTGTTCCAAAGATCTCCAGTATTGATTTGAGTTGGCCTGGTCTGGGACGCTGTGGAGAGTTTGGCTATCTGGCTGGTATACCAATTGCCTAGTGCACCAGCAGGTAGCCTGCCAAGCCTGCTGGAGGTGGTATTGAGTTGGGCCTTGGAGTTCCCTAGACTGATAGTTCTGGGGGGCTTCAATGTCCATGCTGATGCCTCCTTGCAAACTGTGGACATGGTGTCTTCCGTGGCTACACTGGGACTCTTCAAGATTGTATCAGGTCCCGTGCATCAAGTAGGTCACACAATGGATCTGATCTTTGGCATGGGGATAGATATGGGTCTGATTGCCATTTATGGAGTACCATTGTCAGACCACTTTGTCCTAAAGGCCCATCTTGGTGTCCAAGCCCCTTCCTGCACAGGCAGTGAGCTGATTTATGCTTGCTCATGGAGATTGATGGACCCAATGGAGTTTCAGAATGCTCTGTGGCATCCAATGCCACAGGCGATTTATTGGATACACTGATAGATGATGGTATACTAATCTTTCTGAAGTCATTGATTAAATTGCTCCCCCACATCCTCTTCCCCCATATTCCAAATTAATTTCATAGCATACCATGGAGCTTTGGAGCATGGAGTGGGAGCTTAGACAACTACAGCAAGTTTGGCAATGGTTTTGTGATGAAGCTTATGTTATGAGATCCTATGAGACACTAAAAGGGGATTTTATGCTGCCTCCATCGCATCGCTAGTTCTCACCCAGCACAATTATTTAGTGTAATTAAGTCATTAACCTCTCTTTTGGAAAGAACTCAAAATGTTAGAAATTCAGCTATCATCAGTGGGGCTTTTGCAAGCTTTTTTGCAGAGAAAATCTTGTTGCTTCACCAAGACTTGCCTGCCAACATTGATACAGTACATGAACTGGAGGCTGTCTTTGGGTCGAGTATTGGACAAATCCAGCTGTTTCTCCTGGGCCATTGCTGACAGGATCCTGGAGCCTACTACTTGCCTCTTAGATCCATAGCCATCATGCCTAGTGAAAGCTAGTGGTAACGGAATATGGGGCCCCCTGGTAGACATTATAAACCTGTCCCTGAGTTTGGGGGTCTATCCAGGGGAATTAAAGTAGCCCGTGGTGAGGCTGCTCTTAAAGAAACCATTTTTGGATCCTACTGATTTGTCCAGCTACCACCCAGTATCAAATCTTCTGTTCTGGGATAACATAGTTGAGAGAGCAGCAGCATAACAGCTCCAAACTTTCCTGGAGGACACTTCAGCTCCAGACCATTTAAATCCAGCTTCTGCCCTGGCCACAGGATGGAGATAGCACTGGTTGTTTTCACAGATTATCTTCAAAGACAGCTGGATTGGGGTGGGTCAGCATTGCTGTTATTGCTTGATCTGATGGCAGCATTTGATACAGTCAGTTATGATCTGTGGACCCACCACCTCGCTTACATGGGGATCTGTGGGACAGCTTCAAAATGGTGTGCCTCTTTTCTCCCAGGTCAGGGACAGAGGTTAGCACCAGGGGAAAGGGTTTCACCATGATACCATTTAGTGTGTGGGGTTCCCCAAGGAGCAATCCTCTCCCCAATGTTCACATTTATATGTGCCCCCTTGCCCAGCTGACATGGAGCTGGATGCTGGGTTGTCATCAGTATGCAGACAATACCCAGCTCTATCTGTTGATGAGTGGCCAGTCAGATGCTGCCCCAGACATTTTGACCAAAGGTCTGGAGGCTGTGGTTGGATTGTTGCAACAGAGCCAGGTGAAATTCTCCATCTAATTCTGTGGCTGAGTTGGGGGGATTCTGGACTAAGGTGCCAACTTCTGGATC
The DNA here is from genome assembly GCF_032191835.1 of Heteronotia binoei. Taxonomy (NCBI): domain Eukaryota; kingdom Metazoa; phylum Chordata; class Lepidosauria; order Squamata; family Gekkonidae; genus Heteronotia; species Heteronotia binoei. The sequence continues at coordinate 139,164,254 of NC_083227.1, forward strand.
TAGGACAGGGTGCCTTTAACATCATCGCAAACTGTGAAGATCCTGGTCGTGGTCTTTGATGCCTCCCTTTCAATGGAGGCCCAGTTCACAAATGTGGCCAGGTTGGCCTTTTTCTATCTGCACCAGGTTAGACAATTGGACCCCTTCCTGTCTCATCCTGATCTAGCCATGGTGATCCATGCAATGGTCACCTCCAGGCTAGATTAATGTAACTTGATCTACACAAGGGTACCCTTGAGGCTGACCTGGTAACTTCAACTGATCCAAAATGCAATAGCACAGATTCTTACAGGAACCACAGGTGACCAGAGTCAGGGCCTTTTCTGCTGTGACTCCTGCCTGGTGGAATGAGCTGCCAGAGGAGGTTAGGGCCCTGCGAGAGCTCACACAGTTCTGCAGGGCCCGTAAAACGGTGCTCTTCCGCCAGACATTTTCAAATCAAAATCTATAACAACAGGACAGCAGAACAAATCTACTGGCCCACCTCAAACATCACAGTGTGACTGGGGACCTCCTTTCACAGGACATTCAGCAGAAGTAACTGAGTAACAAAATTTTAATAACAACATAGTCGGCAGTACCCACCATCTTTAACACACCATTATATTTTAATATGAGTAATTTAAAATTACTATTTTATGTAACTGTTTTATTATGATGCACTTATGTTTTATCTTGTTTTAATGTTGGCCTTATGGCCTCCAAGCGTAAGCTGCCCTGAGCCTGCTTTGGCGGGGAGGGCGGGATATAAATCAAATAAATAAATAAATTTAAAGCCCAAATCCAGCCATTGCTCCACCAACTACACTGGCTCCAAACTGAATATTGGATCAGGTTCTGGTACTAACCTTTAAAGTCCTAAATGGCCTGGGAACAGTGTATCTGCAGGACCACCTCTCCTGGAACATTCCCCAAAGAGCTTTATGCTCAATGGATGACAACCTACTAGCAATCCCTGGCCTAAAAAGCATCTGGATGTCTTCAACTAGAACTAGGGCCGAGAAGGCCAACCTGGTGGAACTCTCTGCCAAGTGAAATGTGGGCCTTGCAAGATCTGAGACAATTCTGCAGGGCCTGTAAGACTGAGATGTTCCACTAGGCTTATGGTATATAAGGACAAACAACAGTCTCCACCATGATTGACCTCCCTCCTTTGTCTGTTACTCCCTTATTATTTAACCTGCATGATATTGACTCCCCTTCTGGATAAGGGTCACTGTGCTGTGCTTCCTTTATATGTGCCATCATATCGACTGTTGTAAGATTACTTTTAACGTAATTTATAACTATGTTGTTACCTGCTCTGAGGCCTGTTGTACAGGGGAGGGCTATAAATTCAATGAACAAATAAATAAGCCTAAAGCAATGGTCAGAAATGAAGTAAATTCCCAACTAAAAGTGAGGACGTTCCTACTGTGGTCAGCAAGGATGCACACGTTCAAGATAATTAATATTCTATTCCATCCTGATACCACATTTTATTTGGATACTGTACCCATGAATTTATATCCATATATAAACAGACTGAAACGAATTCTAATTGGGTCCTCTTCCTCTAAAGGGGCCTGGTGGAATCCTGTGCCTAAGTATCTTAACAACAATATTATAAAACAAGGTGTTCAATCTGGCCTTTACTGGTTAGAGTTACAATCAAGACCATCTAATTCTTCAACTTTGGAACAAAATGTTTGATAAATAATAGCGAGAGAGAGAGAGAAAGAGAGAGAAAGAGAGAGAAAGAGAGAGAGAGAGAGAGAGAAAGAGAGAAAGAGAGAAAGAGAGAAGAGAGAGAGAGAGAGAGAGAAAGAGAGAAAGAGAGAAAGAGAGAAAGAGAGAAAGAGAGAAAGAGAGAAAGAGAGAAAGAAAGAAAGAAAGAAAGAAAGAAAGAAAGAAAGAAAGAAAGAAAGAAAGAAAGAAAGAAAGAAAGAAAGAAAGCCCCAGAATTCTTTGGGGATTACACAAATTAATGCTGCTCTCCTCTGTGGCCACTTTCAGGCATCATTACAAAAATCAAATAAAAAATAACAGCTCTCTGGCTGAACTCCAGGACTTCAATAGAGGCAGAGTTCATCAAAGTAGCTGTTTTCTGTGCCTGCAATGTGTGAAATAATAAAGATGAAGTGTGTATGTATGCGTCTGTCCAGTGCTTTCCTCTCAGCACTGAGGAATTACTATACCAGCTCCCTTCCTTCAGTGGCCAACATTTAACAAGAAACACAGTGCAGCCAATCCGCTGCATCCAGTATAACTTCCTCCAGGTTCTCAAGCCATTACACTGCATATTTCCCTGCCCTGCCCATCATTTGTTTACTGCTGAAGGTGATGCGCAAGTGGCATTAAAGCAAAAATACTGTACTAGCAGAAATAGGAGGGAAGTGAAAACATTAAAGCTGCCTTTCTGGGGCTGCAAAAACAAGGTAGTCAAAAATCTTGCAGGATGTACTATACAAGTCTAGTGGGTGATGCTTAGCTTGGGAGAGTCAAAAGCTGTGCAAATCTGCCAAGGAGCACTGCAGAGCTGGAAAGAGGAGAGCTGTGTAGTTAATTCTTTGCCACATCCATAACCACAGGACCTTCTGTTCAACTGCTACAGGTTGGCCTTCCATGAAAGAACAACTCAGCCATTTATTAAAGTATCAAAAGTCAAACAGAAAAGAGTGTCCAGTATCACCTTAAAGATTTGAGTAGGGTATGAGCTTTTGTGAGTCACTGCTCACGTCTTCAGAAGACAAACTGGAACTGTTTCCTGTTTAGATCAATTACTGATCCCATCCCTGCAGAACTCAGTTATCTTACTGAGCTGTTCAGAAAGTAAATTGAGCAATGACTGAGCAAACATTTGCAGCTTTTTACAAAACAGATTTGTTCCAATCCTTAAACATTAAACCAGAATACAGTGGTAGGAATGGTGGTAGTGATTCCAGTTTCTTAGAGATATTCCTAACTGATCAGCATGCAGCCACTTTGTCCCCAGCTCTAGAGCTTGAAAATCACCTCCAGTGCCACATGGTATTATGAGAATAAATTGGATAATTTCAAATACATTGCTCACTGAGAAGTACTATAAAAGAGCAGGCTTTTCTTTTAAGCTGCCTCCGCCTTATCTCATTGACTGGCCTTATTCTGATTTTACCCAATCAAAAATGCAATACAGTTAATGTATGTGGAAGATCTGTGAACGGTGTCATGCTCTAGGGAAGGATTCTCCCCTGGCTACAACGGCTGAACAAGCAAAAAACTTCCTGCCCCTCTCCAGCAGCCCTCCCCCTTCCCAAACTGGGGAAACATGTGCCAGGCTTTCATCCTATACTGAATGTTCAGTGCCTCTTTCTTTTAGAAATTAAAAAGTCTCCAAAACCTATTTTGCCCCCCTTTAACCATCCTATCCCCAAATCTTTTACAGCACCACCAGATATCAAAGGACACTTGCTAGTTATTTATCTGACTGTAAGAGCCCCAATAAGGTGCCTCGTGATCCTCCAGTATAACCTTTCATTCTACAGAAAGAACCTCCACTCCGCAAGGTATTTTGCCTCCTTCTCACAGATCTGTTCATCAAAAGCAAAACTAGTGTAAAACTAAACCTGTAAATGACAAAAGTCACACAAAAGAAACATCTTCCTTTCTCACCTCCAAAGCGTTGTTTCAAATCGGAGCCACAGATTACACCATTTAAAACAGAATCTGTAAATCGCAGAAGAGGATAGTTGCTATTCCAAGGTCCCTGTAATCCTCTCTGCCTGATCCCATCATCTTTAAATCATTAAGCATCCTTACCGCCTGCATCAGCAGCAACACAGAAGCGATTCCCTCCGCACATACCTACCCCTCCCTCCACACCTGCACCATGCACATACATAAATAGTTTAAGGGCAAAGGGAAACTATCTCGCCTGAGCCAAACCTCAGAGTAGACCTAGTTTAAATGAATACATCAGCAGTCTCTCATCACAGGAGAGAGATTACATAATCATCCCATTTCAGCATCTGGCTGTTCAGTATTTTAAGGAACACAGCCTTGCAATGCACTGTAGAGCTTTCAGAATGTCTACAGAGAGGGCCCAAGACACTGCAGCAACGAATATGCATCCTCCGTTCTAAAACATCCCAGCTCTAGAGAGGAGGAGGGTGAAACAACCTCTTTTTTCTTCTGCAAAGGTAGCTGAAACAATCTTGCTGGGAGGCTCCAGGGAGAATAAGCGAAGCAGAGAGAAGCAGCAAATGTGCTGAGTAGCCTAAATGGCCGAGCGCTGCACCGAGGTCATTTTCAAAACAGCCCCCTGCAGTCTTTGCTAACTTGCTGGCAAGGATTGCTCACTGCACATATTACCTACTCCCTCTCTCTCGTTTTGCACAAGCACCCCCCCCCAAAAAAAATAAAATAAATGGAAATACAGCAAGGGCAGGGGAAACCGCAGTCCGTGGCGTGAAGAAGACAAAAGGTGCGCGCATGGGGGGCGGGGGTGGGATGGTTCTGTGCAGGAAACCAGAAGGCCGGGCAAAGCGCATCTCCTGGGTGGGAGCGGGCGCCGGAATGACTTACCCAGGAAGAGCCAGATGGAGCCGCCAGACACGAGGAAGAAGGTGAGCATGCCTGCAGGAGCCGGCTGCAGCATGGGCGGCCTGAAGCAGAGAGTGCAGCTGCTTGAGGGGGGTTACTGCAGTAACTCACTGCAGTGACTGAGGTAGCGGCAGCATCAGCGGCGGCGCCGGGGACTGGCTCGCTCGCCCTGCTCCGAGGCGCAAGCACGCCCGCCAGTGACTCCCGCAGCAGAGCTTATTTTTAGCACACAAACCCCCGCGCCCCGGGTCGCCTTAAAGGAGGCGACGCATCTCTGCCGGTGCGAAGAGGATGGCAGGCGCGTGTAAAGCCTTGTGTGTGCGTGCGCACCGGCATCACGCTCCCGCCTAGCCGCGGGGGTTGGGCAAGGCAGGGCCGCGTGTGTGGAGAAGAGAGGGCCCCGCGGCGCCAGGAGTCCTTTCCTGTGGTCCCCTCGCAACTGATAACTGGCAGCACGCCATTTAGCTAGGATCGGGGATAGTCTACCCCGGTTCAAATCCCTACTTTGCCATTGTGTAGGGCATAGAATTCAGAGAAGGGGGGGGGGGGCGGGTTGCATGGTCTTGGTGCGGATCTGCGTTCTGGGCGCTGAAGAATTTGTTGGCCTGCCCAGTGACCTTGAACCTTTCACTCTTTCTCAGCCTCACTTACCTCAGACTTTCTTGGAAAATGGCTGCTGGTCTTTCTTCCCCCTCTTCTCCCGGACTTCTTAATGTATCATTTCGTTTCTCTCTACACGTAATGACTGAGAGGCCATTGCTTGATTTGACCGCATTAAAGTATATAGATGTGAGATTACAAGCAACTCTCAAAATTACATTATCCCACCTTTTTTTTTTTTGCATTCAGAATACTGTACATATTAACCCCAATACATCCCGGAGGTAGGTTAGGATGAGACCAAAATAATAAGTTTACTACGTTTGCTTCATGACTCCAAATTTCTGACACATCCAGCACTATATCACACTGGCACTCCTGAAAGTTATCGGTGTGGTATTGTATTGATGACAGCCTGATCACATATGCCAGTCATTTTGTGATGTTGCAGACAAGAGATGAATATTTCTTTGTCACCCAATCTGTGAAATATTGGCTTTCCTACGTTCATGCCGTAGCATATTAGCTTTTGCATTAATTTTAGTTGTCAGAAGCCAGAAATATCACCTTCCCTATGAAGGGTTCAGTCCTTCAGCAACTGTATGTTAGACAGGAATTCAGCAGGTACAACTTTTTGCAGTTGTGGGGAAAGCTCACCCTACTGAATTTCTTTCAGGCAGAGGTGACCTGAACAAAAAAATAAGGTGGCATATCCAACCACGGGCAGAGACTTCAATTCTGCAGTGGACCTTTAATCCTGTTTCAGCCCTGTCCCCAAACTGATTTTCTACACTAGAATAATAGAATCAAAAACTCATAGAATTGGTTTCTATGACTTCATGATTCAAGTGCAGAATGTCAGTTTGGGGACAGGGCTGAACCATGATTAAAGGCCTAGTGCAGAAGAACTTCTCATCCAAGTTCTGTGTGTAGTCTATGATGACATTTTCAATAAGCTCACAGGTAATTTCTTCATCACATCACTACTAGCCACCTAACTACACTTGTGGAAATAACATGGGCATGGCCTAGAGAAGAATTACAAGTGAGAACATTGTGTAGGGCGTAGAATTCAGAGAGTTTTTTGTATGGCCTGGCATCACACCTTGGTGTTGATCTGCATTCTGGACACTGAAGATCTTGCTGGCAACCCTAAACCTGGGAGTAAGCCTAGTTTTTGTGCTGACAGACTTAAGGAAGAAAAGAAAGCATCCAACATTTCCATGCTCTTTTCTGGGAAGACCTTAGAAAAAGCAGATGTAGAATGTATATGACAGTTTCTTGTAGCAAGTAAGGTAATTCATCTATTTTGATTGTCAACAGTTCTTTCCCAGCCCTTGCTACCTGAAATCTTTTTAATGGAACTGCCAGACATTGATCACATATATCCTAACACTGAGTTAAAGTCCTCGTCTGAGAATATTTATAATACCTTTTCAGAATCACAGGAATGGTCTCTCTAGAAATTAATTTCTCAGGTTTGTAATACAACAATAGTAAAGAAAGGGAACAACAGGACACACCTGGAACGGGCAACCAAGGTTGTTGTTGTTATTATTAATTTATTATTATTATTATTCCTTTCCACCCAAATACTTTCCCACTCAAGTACCCAAGGTAGTGAACATTAAAACATCAAGGCATGAAAACCACTTTTTAAAAAATGTGTATATAAAACATTTAAACAATTTGATAAAACATATAAATGCACATAACAACACAACCAAAAAGCAGGGCTACAGCTACAGTTACTGAGAGAATGCCAAACAAAGGGAAAAGAATTTCCACCTACTAGCAGAAGACAATGACAGAAGGAGACAGATGAATCTTCCTGAAGAGGGAGTTCCAAAGTTTGGGTGCCACGACTAAGAAGCTCCTTTCTTGGGTTGCCATCCATCTGGGCTCAGATGGTGGGAGCACCCAAAGTGGGGCCTCCAAAGATGACTGGAGTAGATGTTCATATGGGATAAGGCAATCCTTAAATATGTTGGACCAAAAATGTATAGGGCTTAAAAGTGCAATACCAGCACACTGGTCCTGAAAACAAATTGAAAACCAGTATAGATTGTATAATACTGAAGTGATATGGTCTCGGCAACCCCTTCCAATCAACAGTCTTGCTGCAGCATTCTGTACCAACTATAGCTTCCAGACAGTCTTCATTACATTACAGTAATTAATCTGGACTAAAGAGAGCATGCTTCTCGACTTCCGGGGTTGGAAAATGGCAAGCTGAGTTGCTTTCCCTAACGGGGGCAGGCTGGCACTTCTGTTCAGGGTAGTAAAAGGCAAATTAATGCCTTCTGCCTACATTTCTCAGCTAGAGAATTGTCCAAGATATGCACAGATACTTTGAGGAGACCTACCTTGGCTGAAAGGGAGTCCCAGAGGGGGGGGCTCCTTTGAGACTTTGAGGGATCTCCGGAGAGAAGTTGCATATTCATTGTCTGCAGAAGTTTCCAGAGTCATCAATTTGGCATAAGCTTGACAGGATCCAAACCTTCTTTTACAATTTTAAACATCTAATCTACAAAGGACTGGTGTTGATTTGGATAAACTACAGAAAAAAGGTACTGATTGCTATCTCTTCATTCCGGGACTAATTAAAAAACAAAACAAAAGTAAAAGGTGGGAGTTGGAAATACTGAAAACCTGAAAGAAGGAGAAGATAAGGAGCTAAATTTGAACTTTGTAAACTTAAAAGACAGTGTTAAAAGAAGAAAGGAATATATTGTTTAGTCTATCTGTGGTTGAGGAGGCAGCCCCATCGTCACAGATCTGCAACGTTCAGTCAACACAGGAAATACGTCAGATATCGTGAGATTTCTTTACCAGTGAAATGAGATTTGAAGGCAAGAAAAGCAGGAAGTATTGGAGAAAGAAGACGGAAGTCAACGAAGTAAACAGCCTATTCTAGGATTATAATACCAGAGAGAAACATCGGTGGCCATTGTTGTTGGGAGGACTAAGTTTTAACATCGTTTTTAAAGTGATTGGGACATTAAAAATTGGTGGAGTTAACAGATTTGGCAATTAAAAAATTACTACTGTTGGATAGTAGATAAAAAGATTTGAACTGGTAAAAGGGAAAAAAGAAAATTTGTTTAAAGTGAAGCAAAAGTTGCGACTACCATTTTGGGAGAAATAAAAGCTTTAAACATTAATATCTGAGCCTGGGAGGCTCAGAGGACAGCAAAATTGGGTGCATTGGAAAGGGCAAGCTTCACTTCATCAAACCTGATGGTTCAAATTTAATTTGGTGAGATTAAAATTTTTGATCTTTTTTTACATGTCAGACCTGAAACAAACTCGTGCTAGGTCTGCTTCAATAGAGAAAATGCAAGCCCAATTAGATGCAATGGAAGCTAGGATAATGAAGGGGGTGAAAGAAATGATAACTGCCTCTAAAAAAGAAATAAGAAAGGATATTGAGGACTCAAAAAAAGAATTAAAAAAAGAAATAGAGAATCTCAGAAATGACACTGTGGTAATAACAAAGAAAGTACAAGAAGTGGAAGAGAGAGTGAAAACACATGACTCCACCTTGTTAAAATTACAAGAAAAAGTGACAATTCATGACTGCAAACTGATGGAAACTCAGATCCGTCTCAGAGGTGTACCTGAAGATGAAGAATCAGACCTGAAAGAATACATAATAAAAATAATTGCAGAATTTTTGGAGGAAGATCCTGAAGGGAATAGAAATATGTATGACTATATGTATAGAGTAAATTCACTCTATGCAAAAAAGAACAATCTGCCAAGAGATATGCTCATAAGATTTATGACAAAAGAAATGGTGGGAAAGATCATGAATAAAAACTTTGAAAAGTCATTGACAGTGGGAGGCAGTAGAGTAAAAATTATGAAAGAACTGCCAAGACAAGTGTTAACTGATAGAAAGGCATATAAAAAATTGACAGAAAAACTACGTGGCAATGGAATGAGGTACAGATGGATAATACCTGAAGGTTTGAGCTTTGAACTTCAAGGGAAAAGGATTACAATCACAAATACACAGGAACTGCATAGATTTTATGACGAAAATAAAAAATTTGCACTATAATGGATTACAAATTCAACTTGCAAAAGGCTTTTGACAAAATCTGCTAACAAACTAATCCTGGATCCACCATAGACTCCCACACATACAAAAAAAAAGTACAGAGACTTTTATTGTTTGTGTGTGTTTCAGGGCACTATTGCTTTACATTTTTCTTAGGTGGATATTCCAGTTTCAGGATGTTTTTCCAATATGGTTATTGTGATACTTAATATTCATGTAGAATGCTCATCTTGATATAAACATATATGTTTTGAAGTCGATAAAGCCAAATGTACGATTATATTAGTTGTAGAGACATCCATTTTTCCTGTAGCTGCCATTTTATAAGTTGGGGGATCTTTTTCACATTCTTGTAGGATGCTCATATTGGTGTGAAACCATATTTTTTGTTGTTGATAAAACTAAATATCCTATTCATTTTGTTGTAAAAACAAAATAAAGTATTCTTTGAAGTTCGTAATATTGGGGGGAAATAAATCTGGAGAGGCTGGGTTTTTTGGAATGTTTGTAATACTGGGATAAAATGTAACAGGAGAACTGTGAAGGTCACAGCTTCTAAAAGTACAGATAATTAATTATTCTGCTACCTTAGATAACAATAAAGAAAATATTAGAGTGCTTATTTGATATTTATAATGTTTATATGTTGGTTAAACTCATTCTTAAACAAATGCTCAGTCCTAATATGGACATATGAAGCTGCCTTATACTGAATAAGACCCTTGGTCCATCACAGTCAGTATTGTCTTCTCAGACTGGCAGCGGCTCTCCAGGGTCTCAAGCTGAGGTTTCTCACACCTATTTGCCTGGACCCTTTTTTGGAGATGCCAGGGATTGAACCTGGGACCTTCTGTTTACCAAGCAGATGCTCTACCACTGAGCCACCGTCTCTCCCCATAAAAAGTTATTTCCTATGCAAGGAGGGAGTTGGCCTTAAAGGTGGTTCCATAATCTGAATGGACTAAGGGAGAAGTGCTGCAGGCCATACTGAGATTGGTTTACACCTCTGGCCCTTATCTTTTACATTGCTATTACAAGACACTTCAGATATACATAAAAAGCTTATTTTTTCTTCTTGAACCTCTGTCCTTGGTGCTGGAGGAAAAACTATAGCTGGCACACATGGTTTAATGGGATTCCCCCCCCCCCCCAATAACAGTAAGTATTAGCAATAATTGTGCAGAGTATATACAGGCTTTGGAGTGTTTAAAAGGCCTCTTTGAGCATACAGAAGGTAACTACGAGAGAGGAGACCTACTCATCCAGCCCAGTCAATAAATCTTATTCATTATCAGAGTCTGGTGGGGAAAATAAAGGAATAAACAGAAAAATTAAATAAACGAGAATGTTATTTTCTTCATATCTCTGTGCATACCTTTTTGCAAATCTCTTTTGTTATATTTACTTTTCCTAACTGTACTCTGGCATACCGATGACTGGGGAAGAATTGACTATAGATAGTTCATGCAAACTATCAGAAGAATCTAGAGTTAGAAACACATTACCTTTAAAGCCCTATATGGTCTAGGACCTGCCTACCTGAGGGACCGTCTCTCCCCACATGTTCCCCAGAGAGTACTGAGATCGGGAACTCAAAACCTCTTCGTCGTCCCCGGGCCAAAGGAAGCCCGCTTGAAATCTACTAGGGATAGGGCCTTCTCCGTAATGGCTCCTTCCTGGTGGAACCAGCTGCCGGAAGAGGTGAGGGCCCTGCGGGATCTTGCCCAATTCCGCAGGGCCTGTAAGACAGTCCTCTTCCGGCTGGCTTACAGCTAACCGGCACTTGAAACTGAGTGTAGTTTTATAAGACTGCTGTATGTTTTTAATGTTTTGACTGTGTAAACTGTGTAAAATGTTTAAATTTTTATGTTAGATTTTATATGCTGTAAGCCGCCCTGAGCCACCTGGTGGGAAGGGCGGGATATAAATTGCAAATAAACTAAACTAAATAGCATGAGCGAGTTCGCAATAGTACAACTGGCATGTCAGTGATAAAGCCACTGGTGTCTGGCTAAATTTGAAGATCCCCAGAAAAGAACTGATCAGTTAAAAAATTATGAAAAGGAAAGGCTCTCAACTGATTTAAGTTTTTAGTTGTTAACCTTATTAGCATGTGATTGATTGCCTACTTTTTAATGGTTTCATTAACTGATTAAATGTAAATAAATCTACACCACATAATTTTGATCCACATACCTTTTAAAGATTTTGAAGGAAATTTGAGATAGCTTCAATAATTTCAAAGTTTGTTGTGCAAAAAAACCTTTAATCTTGGTGTCTCCATCAGTAATACAGACGACTTCTGTGATCTAACATAAGCCAAAATGCACTAAATTCACAATACTGGCATAAGACTTTACTTAATTTTATTATGATCACAGATCAGCAATAACATAACCAGCAATTGGCAACACCTAAAAGGAACTATACATAGACAGTCTAAAAAAATCATAACCTCATTATAAACTAAATTCCATGTCATGTCAGCTTGGAAGGCTGTATCCCAAATTCATTGTTTGTTTGTTGCTTTCAAAACCCCAAGATGCTGTAGGATTGTGAGAGTAAACCCATAAAATTGTAACTTCGCCTCAGCAGCTCTCATACTCGTTGGAAATTTTCTGTAAGAATTAGTTAAATTAATACAAGCTGGATGAAATTTAGCTTGGAAAGCATATTACTTGGAACCAGCCATGTGCTTCAAGCAGTTACATCCGAGAATGGCATGGGAAGACCACATGGGACATATGGGCCTAAGAAATTAAATTTGTGTTGCTCCCAGGGAATGGAAATGTTTATAAGGACATATCTGTGAACCATCCATGAGTTGAAGTATCACCTTGGAAGACTGTAATCACATATGATATATATGTGGTTTAAGACCCATCCCCACCACCACCACCCCCCGCAAAACAAAAAATCTCAAGGCAGTTGGTTCCACTCTTTTGGTATTCTCAGTACCACTGGCCTCTGAGCTCTCCATGAGATGGTTGACTGAAAAACCACACCTAAATATTTAAAAAACCTTCTCCTGGTGAATATCCTAGCTGTTGATTTGCCACCTGTGCTTAACAAATCTTTGAGCATAAAACCATAATTCATGGCTTTGCACTCTAGCAGCAGTCCTCCTGGCACAATAGCACTAAGCTGCACCACTGAACAAGTGATTGGCACTTTCACCAATGATATACACCAGTGCCGCATAGGGAGGCTATATCATATTACATTAATACTTCCTATAAAGCCCTTCTCTATACAGCTGCTACATGACTAAACTATTTGTCCTGAGTGTAGTTTGTAAAATAAAATGTGGGGAGGGAGGCTGGTGGGGGACAGCTCTGTGGCATGATCTGGCCAGGCTGAAAGTATAGCCAGGCTGAAAGTGATGCAGCGCTGTTGCCGATGGGACAGCCCTCTCTCCGCTATTCTGGAAATCTGTAAAAGATCTGCACAGACGATGGTCTCAGTAGGAGCTGTGAGGCTGATACAGAAAGCTGGTGCAACTGCTCTGGGAGGAAGCCTTGATATGGAAGGCAACCTTGAGAGATTTCCTGGGGTAATCTAACAATGAAGTCTAACAAAGGCAATTAGCTGGTGGTAGCATCCTCCTCCAGTTGCTACTGTGAACACTCCACCCCTCAGAGCTAGCGTTATCAATGCAGCATGCAGATGATTCACTTAACTGTGGTTCAAGGAGATATTACTGCATTTAGGGGTGGAAAGCAGATATCAGCCATTACTAGAAATGCAGAGCTTGCACCATCTATCCTAATACAACATTCCATGCGCTTTCCAACCCTGTGCTAACCCCGTAGTAAGCATTTTGAAGTGGTTCTGCCTCCCCTGTTGATTCCACTTCACTGATGCACCACCACAACTGAAGTGAACTTGTTACAGCAGGCTGCCATTTGCCTCTTCACAACAGTTTTGCATGACACATTTTCTGTGTCATGCAAAATACTTCATGCAAATACTGTCAAATGGAAGATCTGAAAGAAACAAAGCATTTCCAATCATGGCAAATATATTTTGCATACAAGGTAGGGATTTTACATGTCAGTCAACTTAAGAACTGAATTGCCTCCCAGTGGCAGCTAATTGTTTCCAAATCTGTGTTCCTTTTGGGCTTCTGAGTCCCACTGAGAATCCACTAATTTTCATCTGTAAATCTCACATTAATAACTCTGTCAGAGTGCCTTGTTCCACTAATACCTTTTCCAGGGGTGTCTTTCAGCACATTTCCCATAATTTTACATAGGGCCAGCTTTGTAGGTAGAAAACAAGTTGTATCCAGCTGTGCAGTCAATTATTTTTCTTAATGTTTTCTTAAAATAAAAAAAGCAAGCTGAAGAGAACCTTTTAGAAGTCCACATGTCTTTGGCAAAAGGGCTCTACTATGTGCAAATATTGCATTCTTGGAACAACATAAGAACACAAGAGAAGCCATGTTGGCCAATAGCCCATCCAGTCCAACACTCTGTGTCACACAGTGGTCAATATATGTGTGTGTGTGTATATATATATATATGTGTGTGTGTGTATATACACACACACACACATATACACACACACACACATATATATAGAAGAACACTCTGTAGGCTGTTATGAGGGTGATGATGTATTGCCAGACTTTTCTGACACCAGATCTGAAATGATACCTGGCGTCCAAATTATGAACCTTTCTAACACATCTAAACCCTTTTCAGTCTGGGTTCCGCCCGGGTCATGGTTCTGGTCATTCTCATAGATGACCTCCAGAGGCATCTGGATAGAGGTGACTCAGTGGTACTGATGCCTTTAGACCTATTGGCTGCGTTTGACACATTGGATCATTAGCTGCTGACCCGCCGCCTCATCGACGCTGGGATACAGGAGTTGGCCTTACAGTGGCTTTCCTCTTTCCTTCAGGATCAGGGGCAAAGAGTGGCAATAGGGGAGGAACTGTCTTGATGGCACCCACTTATATGTGGTGAGCCACAAGGGGCAGTTCTATCCAGCGCAGGCCCAACGGCATGTGGTGCCCCAGGCAGTGCCCCCTGCCACCACCCCCCTGCTGCAACCCCGCTGCAACCCCCCCAGGGCACCATGCTGCTCGCCTTCCCTTCCCGTCATTTCCCCCCGCACGCAATTACAGCACGCCTTGGTCGGCAAGGCTGTGATCATGCCGGGGTGGGGGGGGAAGACTCAGGAGGGAAGGGAAGGAGGGGGCGGGCAGTGGCAGTAGGCAGACTGTGGTGAAGGGCGAGTGGCCACACAGGCGGAGGAAGAGGCAGGGACTCCGTGGCCAGCAGTGGCAGGGCCAGGCATGGGGGAGAGACGAGGGGCGGGTGGCGGCGGTGAGTGCACAGGCAGAGGAGGAAGCAGGCACATCACACCAGGCCCAAAGGGCCCAGGCAGTGCGCTGTGACCGCATGTGGAGTAAGGCGATGGGAAGGGAAAGAGGGGGTGGGCGGTAGCAGTAGCAGCGGCAGGCAGGCGGGTGCGTGGGGCTGTGGAGACAGGCAAACTAGGTGCTTGCCTGAGGCACCCTCCTGGCTCCCTAGGCAACCACCTAGTTTGCCTAGTGGGCGAGCTGGCCCTGGTTCTATCCCCGATGTTGTTCAACATCTACATGCACCCCCTTGCCCAGGTTGCCCAGAGGTTTGGGCTGGGATGTCATCAGTATGCAGATGACACCCAGCTTTATCTACTGATGGGCGGCCAGTCCAACTCCTCCCCAGAAGATCTGACCATGGTGCTTCAAACTGTGGCAGGGTGGCTCAGGCTGAGTTGACTGAAATGGAATATGACGAAGACCAAGGTCCTGTACCTAAGTCGTGGTGGTCTAGAAACTGAGGTCTCATTACCGACCTTTGATGGGGCACTACTTACACCGGTGCCCAAGGTTAAAAGCTTAGGGGTGTTTCTGGATCCCTCTTTAAATATGGAGGCCCAGGTGGCAGCCATCGCCAGATCAGCCTTCTATCATCTTCAGGTGATAAGGCAGTTGGTCCCCTACCTCGAACGTAACGGCTTGGCAACAGTTATCCACGCTATAGTCACCTCGAGGTTGGATTACTGCAATGCCCTCTACATGGGGCTGCCCTTGTCTCAAACCTGGAAAATTCAGTTAGTGCAGAATGCAGCAGCCAGGTTGCTAATGGGTCTTCCTTTATGGGAGCACGTTCAACCTGTGCTGAAAGCACTGCACTGGTTGCCTTTCGCATACTGGGTTCATTTCAAGGTGCTGGTTTTCACCTTTAAGGCCCTATATGGCCAGGGGCTGTCATGGGTGCTGGGGACCCTGCAGAAGAAGCTGAGCCTGCAGAAGAAACTGTGCCCCTGCCACCTGCACCAGTGCCCCTGGCTCCTGCTGGAGAAGATCCAAGCCCCCCTGCCTCGCCCTCTCGGGTGGCTCGTGTGCGTGACCGCCTTCGTCGGGACCTCAGGGATCGGAGGAGGGCGGCACGCTCACGAGCAAGATGCTCCCTGAGCCCTGAGTTTTGAAAGGATTCTGGCCCTTCTAGGAGTGAGGATGCTTGAGTCTCAGCAGGATCCTGGCTGCCTCTCTGAGCCAGCAATTAGCCCAAATGGGCAACAGACAGCAGAGGGCTATATAGCTGTGGGCTTTGGGAGGAGGCTTTGTGGAAGCAACTAGTCACTTACCTGACATTCTAGCATCCACTTCGGCTTTTGACTTTGGCTTCTGGACCCCCTGACTTTGGCTTCTGAACCTCTGACCTGCGATACCTGGACTGTGATTCGGTTTTGGCGCCTTGGACCCCCTTTGCTCACCAGCTACAGACCTTGGACTGCCCCCGGACTTTGCCTGACCCGGCCCCAGCCCTTGACAGGGGCCTGCATACCTTAAGGACCACCTTTCCCCGCATGACCGAGAGCACTTCGGTCTGGATCACAAAATCTACTTACAGTCCCCGGTCCTAAGGAGGCAAGGCTCATGACAACTATAGCCAGAACATATCAACTGTTACAAGAAGTGCATATTAGACAAAAGGATTATAAATTTCTATGGAATAAACAATTGGGATTAGAATTTTTTACATTGGCTGAACAGAAGAAGAGAGGAGTAGACTTTTATATTAAACAAGAATTAGACCCGAAATTGGTATTTAAAGATAAAGATGGTATATAGTGGTAGAAATTACTTTGAATGCCAAAAAACGTTGTTGGGACTTTATGCTCCAAATGGTGCTAAAGACATTCTCTTTAAAAATATTACACAACATCTTGATGAAGTGACCTATGAGCAAATTTTGTTGATGGGGGACTTTAACGGAAGAATTCAGAATACGATAGATAGATCTGGGCAGAAAAAAAATGATAAAGAAGGGAAATTGCCAAAGTCTTTTTTTGAATTGGTTAAACAGAAGAGTGTGGAAGATATATGGAAGAAAGCAAAATTATTAATAAAATTGTGGCTGATGGAAGAGAGATGGTAGATCAAGAAGGAATAAAGAGAGAATTTTTAAAATATTATGCTAAACTATTTAAAGGTGTTAAAGTAAAGAAGGAAAAGATGGAAGCATATTTGCAGAAGATTAAAATAGCACCCTTAACTGATAATATGGAAAAAGTTTTGAATGATCCAATTGAAAACATAGAAATTAAAGTAGCGATTAATGCAATAAAAATTGGGAAGGCACCTGGACCAGATGGATTTACGGCAAATTTTTAAAAAATGTTTAAAGAAGAATTAATACCAAAACTTCAAAAATTAATGAATGTGATAAGAATAAATGGGAAAATACCAAATACATGGAAGGAAGCAGTAATTTCGTTGATTCCAAAGGAAGATAGAGATGTCACTAATATAAAGAACTATAGACCAATCTCATTATTAAACAATGATTATAAGATATACACAAGAATCTTAGCAGAATGGCTTAAACAATATCTAATAAACTTTAGAAAGGAAGACCAAGCGGGTTTTCTCCCTAAAAGGCAAATAAGAGACAATATTAGAACTGTTGTAAATATTGTAGAATATTATGAAAGACATCCAGAGAAGGAAGTTGCATTATTCTTTGCGGACGCAGAGAAAGCTTTTGATAATTTGAATTGGGACTTTATGTTTGCAGCATTGCAGAAAATAAAGTTGGGGGAAACTTTATAAGAATGATAAAAGCAATTTATACTGAACAACGTGCAAGGTTATGTATAAATGCAGATCTTACAGAAGAAATGATTATCAGCAAAGGTACAAGGCAAGGTTGTCCGCTTTCACCATTGTTGTTTATAATGACTCTTGAAATCTTATTGATGCAAATACAAGATGATGAAGAAATTGAAGGAATGAGAATTAAAGGATTTTCCTATAAATATAGAGTATTTGCAGATGATATAGTGTTTATAAATTAAAATCCTACGCAAGTAACACCTTTGTTGTTAGCCAAAACACAAGATTTTGGAGAATTGGCGGGACTTTGTTAATAAAGAAAAGTCAAAAATTTTGTGTAAAAATATGCAAGTAAGTAAACAAAAGGAATTGCAGAGATTAACGGGATGTGTAGTTACCCCTAAAGTAAAGTATTTGGGTGTGGAAATAACAATGAAAAATATTGATCTGTTTAAAAATAATTATGAAAAGTTATGGCATAAAATGGACGAAGATATGATAAAATGGAACAAGCTTAATTTGTCATTGCTTGGTAGAATAGTTGCAATTAAGATGAACATTTTGCCGAGAATAATGTATTTGTTTCAAACTATTCCGATTGTGAAAGACAGTAAACAATTTAATAAATGGCAAAGAAAGATTTCAGAATTTGTATGGGCCGGGAAAAAACCAAAAATTAAAATGAAAGTTTTAACGGATGCTAAAGAAAGAGGAGGATTTCAACTACCAGATTTAAGATTATATCATGATGCAGTTTGTCTAGTGTGGCTAAAAGATTGGATGACACTGTTGAATTAAAAACTTTTAACGTTGGAAGGTCATGGAAATAAATTCGGCTGGCACGCTTTTATGTACTTTTTTTCTCACCATTATATAAGAAATAATCCACTAAATATTTGGATGAAGTACAAGAAATATGGCGATGAGAGAAAACCACTATGGATAATGCCAGCAGAAATAATAAGAATAACAGCTGAGACAGGAGAGGAAAAAGGGATGTCATATAATCAATTGCTAAAAATACAAAGCTGTAAAATAGAATTGAAAACTGCTGAAGGGTTGAGTAATAAATATGATTGGTTTCAAATGCAACAAATAAAAAGTTTGGTGGAAAGCGATGTTAAAACTGAAGGAATAAGACGAGAACAAACAGAAATGGAAAAAGTTCTGCTGGAAGATAATGAAAAATTAATTTCAAAAATTTATAATGGTCTACGGAAGATGAAGTAGTGAAATCTCAAATGATTAAATGGGCAATTAATGTAAATAAAGAAATACAAATGGAAACATGGGAATATTTGTGGAAGAACTCTATGAAGCTTTCGACATGTCACAGTATTAAAGAGAACTGTTTTAAGATGATGTACAGATGGTACATTACTCCTAAAAAGTTGGCAAAGATGAATAATAAGATGCCAGATAGATGCTGGAAATGTAAAAAACATGAAGGTTCTTTCTATCATATGTGGTGGATTTGTGATAGAGCAAAAAGATATTGGTAGATGATTCAACAAGAAATTTCTAAGTTCTTGGGATATGACTTCAAGAAAGATGCAGAGACTTTTCTGTTGGGATTACAAATGGAAAAATTTCCAAAAGAAGATAGAACTATAATTTGGTACTTGCTTTCAGCAGCTAGGGCATTGTATGCGCAGTTGTGGAAGCAAGAAAAAATACCAGAGAAATGGGATTGGATTACAAAAGTTATGACATGGAGTGAAATGGACAAATTAACAAGAACTTTAAGAGACTATGATCTAGAAGTTTTTAAGACGGAATGGAAAAAATTTAGAAGATATGTAGAAAAAGAGTGGAAGATAAAAGGTTATTGGACAATTTTTGATAATGATTAAGTTTTAGAGGAAAGGAGAATGTTAGAAAGGGAGGGGTGGATAGAAAGTAATATATGGGATAGATAAAAAAGGGAAGTTATTAAGGTTACAAAAATTGAGATTGATACCATATGTTACCAAATAAAATTGTTTTTAAAAAAAGAAAAGAAAAAAAAAGCCTTTTGCAAGTTCAACTATATTGAGCTGCATGACCTGTAAGTGTGGACTGATTTACAACAACAACTCTCCCATATACAAACAGCTTGGCAGAGAGAAAGAAAAGATGTGGAAAGCAATATTAAACATATTGGAATATTATGAGGCACATCCTGAAAAGCAACTGGCGCTCATGTACTTGGACGCTGAGAAAGTGTTTGACAATGTTAGTTGGCAGTTTATAATAGAAACATTGAGAAGGACATAAAGTGGTGAAAAATTTGTCAGGATGATACAAGCCATATATACAAATCAGAAAGCTAGAATTGTGATAAATGGTGACTTTACAGAGATAATCCCCATCGAAAAAGGAACAAGACAAGGGTGTTCACTTTCATCATTGTTATTTATTCTTACTTTGGAAATTTTCAATTAAATAATTAGGCGGAATGAAAATATTACAGCAACTAAAATAAAAGGAGAAGAATAAAAATTGCAAGCATTTGTGGATGATTTGGTATCCATATTAGAAGAACCTGCTGATTCTGTAGAACATTTGAAAACTAACCTTATGTCTTATGGTTACATGGCAGGCTTGAAGATAAACTACCAAAACCCAAAGATGATTACAAAGAACTTAACCAAGACACAGATTAAGGATCTAGTGCAGTGTTTCCCATTTGCAGGGTACCAGGCCACAGAAGCCTCACTACTGGGTCACAAGAAAAGCCAAAGCTAGCCCCGCCCCACAAAGCTAACCCTGGCCCATTTCTGTGTTGTGCAGAGAGGAGCTGGGCTGCCTCTCCTTCCTTCTCCCCCACTCCCAGTGTTTGAGAGAAAAGCTGGCATCCACTGGCACTTTAGACCCATGAAGTGTTCTTCAAGGTATGAGCTTCCATGTGTCTTGCAGTATGTTCTTTTGGGGAGATTTCCCTGGGAGGCCTGGACATCAAAGAAGGGTGTTTTTTTTTTCAGCTGAGAGGGGCAGGGAGTGGGCATTCCAGTAGCTATTTTTTTTTACCAAATGACCCCTGGGCAGAATTTTTACTGGCTGGGGTCATCTGAATCTGATGGTGAGGAAGGCTTTCTTTCTTTCTTTCTTTCTTTCTTTCTTTCTTTCTTTCTTTCTTTCTTTCTTTCTTTCTTTCTTTCTTTCTTTCTTTCTTTCTTTCTTTCTTTCTTTCTTTCTTTCTTTCTTTCTTTCTTTCTTTCCCTGCAAGTGATGCTCTGAATGTATTCTTGGTGCTGGGGGGGGGGGAAGCAACAGTGGGAGGGTTTCTAGTGCCCTGGCCCCACTGGTGGACATTCTGGTGCTTTTTGGGCATTGTATGAGGGAATTTTAGACTGGATAGCACACTGGCCTGATCCAACATGGCTCCTATTATGTTTATGTTCTTTCTTTCCATATCTTTCCTTTCTTTTCCTTTCCTTTCCTTCCATTTCATTCTTTCCCTTTCTCTTTTTTTCTTTCCTTCCATTTTTACTGGATGAAACTTTTCTGTTCATCATACTGTTGTTGCAGAAAGAGGAGCTCTGCCAATGAAAAGTTGGCACCTCCAGTTGTAGCCAGGTGGCCTTCTATGAGATTTCTATGTGAGTGAGTGAGTGTAAGAGGTGTGGGGCAGAAAGAGATTATTGGAGATTACTGCGGTATATCTCAACAGCACTGGAAGAGATGATACTATGAATTTGGCACCATTTTACTGGTCCTGCTTTTAACAGCTGTCTGCCACCAAAATTAAACTCCTCCTGTAGATATTAAAAAGGATGAAAGCAGTTCACTGACTAAGTATCTGCACAACAGGTTGCTTTTAAAGGCATGGGAAACACAGCCAATAAAAAGCTGCAAGTCCCTCATAAATATCCTTTTTGGGATAACTGCTGAAAAGCTTGTATGAACTTCATATAACTTGAAATTAATTCATTAATTGCAGTACAATTCTCTGCTACCTTTCACAGCAATTTCCCCATGTTTCAACCAAATAAAAGTATGAAAAATAGCTGTTGAAAGAAAAGTATGAAAAATAGCTGTTGAAAGATTTTCTTGAAACCAAGCAAGCTTGGTTGTAGCTTGAGGCAGGGTTCTAGTAGTATCAGCTGAAGGAAGGGCCTACTAAATGTGTCAGCATATTTTGAGGTAGAGCAGCTGCCAGGCCCAGTGTGGGTGGTACACAGTGCTGGCATTCCTTATGGCAATGGCAATAGCACTCCCAACTGCATACACTGGCCAGTGCTCTTGAGGAAGGGATGTGTAGGTGATGCAGGGAATTGAACATGGGCATTAGGAGTGCTTGAAAGCTGGAGAAGAATACACAAACAGATAGGTGCATAAAGGTGTGGGGGTGAAAAGAGAGGACCGCCCACTTTCCACCCCCATTTTGGCTCAGCATGAGTTTCAGAGATTTTTCTGAAAATGAATGAACTTCCGAAGAAGAGGGAGGTTTGGGGGAGTGGCCTGGAAGTGACATCACAGGAAAACGTGGAATTTTGGTTCAGCGTGCCCTGGAAGTGACATCACTTGATCCTTGACACCATAGGAAATGACATAATTCCTGTCTCCTGGCTCCACCCCCAAAGTCTCCTGGCTTCACCCCCAAATTTTATTGGGCCACGATGGAGAAGTGTAAAAATAACCAGGCCATTTGAAAGAAAAGTTTGGGAAACCTTGATCTAGTGGAAAAGTCAATGTTTCAAGTGTAGAAAAAAGTTAAATATCTTGGACCAATTTCGCACTAGACCTTTAATCCTGGTTTAGCCCTGTTTCCAAACTGACATTCTACACTAGAATCATAGAATCAGATAAACCAACTCTATGACTATGATTCTATAATTTTAGTGTAAAATGTCAGTTTAGAGACAGTGCTAAACCAGGATTAAAGATCTAGTGTGAAATTACTCCTTGGTATTTACCTTATAAATAGACTCAACTCACTGCGGGAGAACAACTATGCCAAGATGATGAGTGAAGTACAGAAAGACTTAGAGAAATGGAAGGATCTACAGTTATCTTTAATGGGAAGAATTGCGGCAGTTAAGATGAGTGTATTACCAAAAATTCTCTTCCTTTTCCAGACCATTCTGATTATTTTGAAGATTTTTTTCCATGAGTTGAATAAAATGGTGTCGAAATTCATTTGGCAAGGGAAAAAACCT
Source organism: Heteronotia binoei (assembly GCF_032191835.1). NCBI lineage: Eukaryota > Metazoa > Chordata > Lepidosauria > Squamata > Gekkonidae > Heteronotia > Heteronotia binoei. The sequence goes on from NC_083227.1 coordinate 139,186,737, forward strand.
TGGATTAAATTTAAGACTCTGCAAGATGTAAGAGAAAGATCATGCCTCTCCTTACCAGATTGGGAAACATATTATAATGTTTGCATGTTGGTTTGGATCAGAGAATGGGTAAAATTAGACAACGTGAGACTTTTGAAGATAGAAGGCCATGACCTTAAACAGGGTTGGCATGCATTTTTTGATACAGACTACCAGAATCCTATAGGTACTTTCACTACCTGAAAAGGGCTTTAATATCAGTTTGGGAGAAGATGAGAGCTTGTATATATATAGTAAGATTCCAAACTGCGTCTCTCCAGTGGAGGCCTTTACTCATCCAAATTTGTTTCAAGGAAGGACCTAATTAGATATCAGGAACTTCCAGAAAAGGATGGTTCTTTGAAAACCAGGGAAATATTGAAAAAAACAAAACATACAGTTGAATTGGTGGACAAGAACACAGATTGAATCTAGATATGCCAAAGATAAAGTGTAAGGGTTCTATTTGATGCAAACAGATTTTAACAAATTGTTATTTAATTCAGAAGAAAAATTGATTTAAAAAACCTACAATTATCTTTTACAGATTAAAATGAAGGATGAAAGAGTTAAAGAATGTATGATCAAATGGACACAAAACCTGGGGCAAAATATTGAGTTGGAACAATGAGAGAGGGTCTGGAAAGTTAATATTAAAATAACAAAATCAGTGTCATTTAAAAAGAATATGTACAAAACGTTTTATAAATGGTATGTTACACCTGAGAAATTGGCAAAAATGTATCCAGGAATGTCTAATGAATGTTGGAAATGTAAAAATAATGAAGGCACTTTTTTCATATGTGGTGTTCCTGTAAAAGCTAAAAGATATTGGAGTATGATACATGAGTTATTACAGAAAATGTTGCTGTTGACATAACCATTCAAACCAGAAATGTTTTTGCTTAATATTATGCCTTATGTACTGGATAGAAATGTTAAACATATAACTGTTCATGTTAATACTGCTGCTAGGATATTATACACGAAATATTGGAAGAAAGCAGAAATACGATCAAAAGAAGAGATGATGAAGAAAATTTCTGAAACAGTGGAAATGGACATTTTAACAGACTTACAGAGCAATATGGGGGTGTGTGAAAGCGCTATGGAAGCGGAATTACCGCTATGCCGGCGGTCTGGAGAATTACGCTGGCGGATCCTCTCTTGCGCTGGTGGAAATGGGGCGTGCGCCATTCCTCAGCTGCTGCAGCATGCTGGTGCCGCGGCCTGATGGCGGAGTGCTGCCGCGCCACACTGGGGGCACAGCAGAGGCGCAGGGCGGCATGTCAGTGTAGGAGGGGGCCAACCCAGGGGCGTGGCGGCTGCTGGTTGGCTTCCACAGAGTTTTTGGAGTGGGAACGCCCCCCCTCGCCAGGCGCAAACCTGCACCACGGAAAATGCCGGCGTACCCCATAGGCAGTAGTGGAAGCAGGAAGCACATGCTGGCGGTGCTGGCATGGCAGCGCAGAAACCCCTTTGGGAGCTGTGTTATCGGCCCACCAATACCCTTCCGATGTGGGCTGGCCACGGCCCCCCTCCTGCACCCAATCACTATCCCCCCACCCTACAAAGGTTCTGACTCCAGCCATGCACAACTCCCCAGGGAGGGCAGGGCGCACAGCATGGCACTGTGCCCTGGAGGGCCGCGCTGTGCAGACTTAGCATGAGGAGGGGTGCACTTGGTGGCGGGAATGGCACACAGAAGGATTTTACTTAAGTTATAGATGCTGGACTTGAGGGGAGGTGAGCTACTTCTGGGCTGCCTGCTTAACCACTTGTGCTTCCTAGCCCTAACAGGTCCCACTCCCGGAGCCCCCCCGTATGGATGGGTAAGTCCGAATCGGAGTCCTCACGGTCCCCTGCCCCCAAGACTGGCCAGCATGGTTGTGGCTCCAGCCAGGGTGCAGGCTCCCGCGTGTGGGGGTATGCCTGGCCACACATCCTGCTGCCGTCCCCCACACCCTGTGTCTCGGCCATCCCCGTGCCGGGGTGAGGGAAGTGGGGCATGTGTTGCGGCTTTCCCCGGGCTAGCCTTCGACTCACCATCTAGGGCAGGTCCTGGTGCTCGCGCCGGACCCTGCCGCAGCTGCTGTGATTGCAGTCTCGTATGCGATGCAGCTGGCCCGTGATGTAGGACAGCTGGAATTGTGTGAGATGGCTCCACCGGAGGCAGCCGGGATGCTCGCCCTGCACACCGCAGCCTCGGCCAGGGTTGGAGTCCTATCCTTCAGCCAGTTATTCCCCGACCATCTCTTTGTCTTTCAGGTGTGTGTGCTGCACACCAGTCTCTGCGGCCACTGGAGCACAGTCGCCAGGCCTCAGAAGCCCCATAGCTGTGGGAGCGTCCTTCACCAATGGCATCTCGGACGGTGGGAGCCAGGAGCCTCCATGCGCAAGTTTGGTCTCCCTGCTAGCGGATAAATAAACTTAGCCCAGCGCGCCCATCTCATCTCATGTGTCTTTCATTTTTCCCACCTCACCCCGGCTGCTCATGGCTGTCCCAGGGGCATGGCTCTGTGGCCAGGGGGACTCTTGGGGCAACCACTTAGTGCAGATGTGTGGGAACTGCAGTGAGCAAAATTGGTGATGGGTGCGGGCTGATAGGCATCGAGGCAAACACTAGTCAGGGGCCACACCACTTGTCCACACCATCTGGGTCTGTGATGCAGCTGTCAGGGGTGCTGTGGTTGGGGTAGGTGCCCACAGAACAGGGGGGGGGCAACCCAGATAGGGAACTTGGCCGAATAAAAATAATGGCAGCTGGATTGCAGGCTCCATAAAGAGGGAAGCTGGCCATGTCAGCTTTCCTGTCGCAGGGAGGACTCAAACCCACGGTCCCAGCATTATGAGGTGGGGGATTAGTTCACTAAGCCAACCCACCTCCGCTGTGTGTGGAGGCAGCTTACAGCCAATACATGCCAGGGGCGGGGTTGGTCCTGGTTGAGAGTGTCAGCATGATCGGCTCCTCCCGGCCCCCTTTCGGAGCAGCCTCGGTAGGATCACACGGGGGCCACAAGCAGGGGGCGGTGTGGGCTGCCGTGGGGGGTTTTGGATATGCAAATGAGGGATACCTGCGGACTTGAAGGTGCGCCTGCTCAGCCCACGGAGCACATGGGGAGGTGTGAGTGGCGGCTATCATCCCCGGTGGCTGCCGGCCACCGAGGGCCAGCTTCAGCTGGGAGACATGTCTGTGGCCATTCACACCTCACAGAATGCTTGCCGTGGTGCCCTGCCTAACAATCCCACGTCCAAGGCATGCGGGAACCCTGCCAAGGCACTCCCGGCATTGCACTAGTGTACCCGGGTCCCCTTCCCATGTTTTTCTACCATGTCTTTCTTTTTTGTGTCTTCCCTCAGGACTTCAGCTCTGCCTGCCATTTCGTCATCTTCCCCATGCCTTTTCCAACAAGTGCATGAATTTTTGAAGGGATCCCGAGAGTGGTCCCAACAATTCTTGTTTAATAATAGATTAAAGTGCCCAAGAGGCAGCAGCATATATTGGAGCATGCGGATTCCCCCTGGTGGCCCCGGGCATGTGAGCAGCCGCACTCATGGCACGCTCTCCTCCCTGGGTACCCTGGCCGCGTGCCGAGTGGCCCAGATGTGAGCTCGCACAAGCTACCAATTCAAGTTCCCCCTAAAGTCCTGCTGGGCGGCGGCCCATGCTGCTACCTCCACATTCTCCCATATTGGCGACCTGGGGTTTGGGAGGGGAAGGTCCTGGGGGGCCGGCAGGCATTGTCGGGTGGCGATGTTGTGCAGCATGATGCAGACGGCCACCAGCTTAGCCACAGGCAAGGGCTGCATGCTGTGTCGGCATCCCATGTGGTACAGGCAGCCGAACCTCATCTTTAGCTGCCTGAAGGTACGCTCAATGACCATGTGAGTGGCCCTGTGTGCCTGGTTGTATGCTGTCCAGTCCTCGGGTGCATCCTCCTGGTACGGCATCAGCAGGTAGGGCAGCAGCGGTTATCCTCTGTAACCTGTGGAGGACAGGAAGGTGAGGACAGGGAATGGGAGGGGCGACCCATGCCACCGCCTGGTGGCCTTACCTAGCAACCACCCCTGGCCAGGCTGCCAGGAGGCTGTTGAGGCCTGAGGACATGAAGATCTGGGTGTCGTGCATGTTCCCTGGGAACTTCGCCACCAGATCTGTGAAGACTCCGCAGTGGTTGCAGCATGCCTGCATGTTGAGGCTGTAGAAGTGGTGCCTGTTCCAGTACACCATGGAATCCTCCCACGGGGCCACCAGGGCAACATGCATGCAGTCCACAGCCCCCATGACATTGGGGAACCTCACAACCGACATGAAGCCCACTCTGGCAGTCTGCAGCTCCTCCTCACCTGTTGGGAACCACACATGCTGCTGGAGACGCTGAGGCATGGCGTCCAGGAAGGAGTGGAGGCAGCGGCTGGCCGATGACTTGGAGACCTCCAGGACCTCTGCCACCATGCCCTGGAAGGAGCCAGTCGTCAGGAATTGTAGGGAGATTAGGATATGCTGCAAGACGGGGATGAGTCAGGGGCCGGCCACCTGGCTGCAGAGGCTCACCCCGAGCTGCTCGCACAGGATGAGGGGACACCAACTGTCACGGGCCCCCATGGTTTGCGCGATGTGGCACGGTATGCGGTGGCCTGGCAGCCGCCCTGACATGCTCCACCATTGCTTCTGGACACCGCTGGAGCTCTGAGGGTCCCTGGCTGAGCAGAGGCGTGGGGCTGGTGAGACCACCGAATGCCCTGCTGGTGTACTGTGGGAAAGCTGGGCGGGGCGGCGTGAGAGGGCCCACTATCAGCCAGCTGCGGTCAGAAGCCCCCGCATTCCACTGCCCATCGCAGTAATGGTGGCAGACAAAGCAGCACCGACCGAGAGTCACCACCAGCTGAACTGGACTGAGGCAGAGAAGGTGCTCCTCTTTAGCTTGGTGGATGAGAACGCCATGGTGGCGTTCGCTGGCACAAGAGCCGGGGGGGGGGGCAAACTCCCGCTGCTGGGGTTTCTGGTGTATGGCGGCAGAGTGAGTGTCCGCCGTGAGCCAGGTCCCCTGCACAGAGCAGTCCACCCTGAAGCGCTGGAACGACTCATTTGGCCCTACTAAGAAGCGTCTGTCCACAGATGATGAGCGGCCCGAGTCCCCTCCAGCTTTGGTAATGAGCGCCCGAGTCCCCTCCAGCTTTGGTAATGAGGTGTCCATGAGTGGCCATCCGTGCCAGCATCTGACCCCTGTTGATGTCCAGGACAATTGCGCCCGCCCCTGACAGCGGACCGGCTGCCCCACGGCTGTGCCCTTTGGGTGGCCACCACTGCCCACCGCAAATGCCGGCGGCTTCCTGTGAGGGGTTCGTGAGGCAGCCCCTCTGCGGTCCTGTACTTCAATAAATCTGATTTCTGCACATAGCATCGAGTACTTATTCGAGTGGGATTGGGGGGCAGGGGGGCAAGCTAGGGCACACAGCCACCCCGACACCGTCGCGCACCCCTCATGGGTGTCCAATGCTCTGTGGGCGGGCATGATTGAAAGCCACCACAGGGACTGCCGTCAGCACCTTTGAGGCATGGGTGTCTGCAACGGGTGGCTTACTCTGTCCTGGTAGGTGGCCCCTGCGGCATCTAGGAGGCCATCCTCCCATGCAGGACAGGGGGGAACACTGACGGGGGCTCGGCTTCCCCCCTTTGACGGGTAGCCTGCTGCATGGAACTAGCGGTAAGTGCTGATCGGATGCTCCCCCAAGGATTACACAGGCACATCATGGGGCTCGATGTGTGCGTGAGGGGGGTGGGCAGCCTACTGCCAGGGAGCGCTCTCTCCGGCGGCAGGCATCACGTGGGCCAGCTCCCCGGCTGCCACCCGCCAATCCCTGCTGTCCCTGTGGAAACATCTCCCTTCTGTCCCCACCCTTGCGCCGTTCAGGGAGGCCACGCTCCAGCATATCTTACATGTCTAGTGGCAGCGGCCGCTGCTTGGGCACACTATGCTCCAGCGCCCCAAACCCCTTTGGAGGCCAACTAGCGGCGCTGTAGATCCACCCACACCCGAGCGGCCGGCCGCCATATATGTCAGGATTAATGAAGGAAAATTAATTAATGAAGGCTGTTAATGAAGGAAAATGGCAAGTAGGACTTAAAAGAACTTTGGCAACCATTATACAACTTGATGAGACTAAATGAAGGGTGTGATAAAAGGTACTACAACTTATTCAAGGTACAGTATGGAGGAAGGGTGTGACAAAAGGTACTACAGTATGTACAACTTGATGAGACGAAATGATTAACTCAATATTAGATTGGTTTATGAACTGAACACTCTTACTATAGAAGACTCTTATTTTAGAATTGTGAAATTGAGTTATGAAAACTTATGCAGAAGAACCATGACAGGGTTCTTCAGCAAAGAAGAAAACACATTACTAGGGTGGCTCAGTCAGACAGGGAAAGAAAAACAGAGGGAAAATCCTGCCTCTGAGGTAGGGAAGTGGATGGGGTCATCATACTTGCTTATTCGTTTTAATAAAGTGTATTACTCAGGGAAGCAAAATTGCTAGCTGGAGTTCTGCAAATATATTGTTAACAGAATAAGGTACATTTTGCAGAATTCCTGTAGTAGTGGACTGGGTCTAAAAATATTGGTTGCCAGGAGACAAAGGGGGCCCATTTATGGCCAGCACATGAGAGTAGGGAGTAGGTGAAATAGGCAGTCACCTAGGGTGCCACCTTGTCTATATGGGTGCCAGCAGGTGCCCGGTTTCTGGGCCCTGCCGCTCTCAGTTTCCTGGGTCTGATACCCAGGAAGCTGAGAGTGGCAGGATGGTGCGTTGGTGTATGCTCTCCTCTGAGCCTGGCTTCCCTTCCAAGGGAAGCCAGGCTCAAGGAAGAATGCAACCCAATTGGCTGCTCTCACCTTGAAGGCAAAAGCAACCAGGTGAGGCGTCAGTGTGTTCTCCTCTGAGCTCAGCATCCCTTGCAAAAGAAGCCAGGCTCAGCGGAAAACGTGCCACGTCTGAGAGAGCTAGTTTGGTGTAGTGGCTAAGTGCATGGACTCTTATCTGGGAGAACCAGGTTTGATTCCTCACTCCTCCACTTGCACCTGCTGGAATGGCCTTGGGTCAGCCATAGCACTTGCAAGAGTTGTCCATGAAAGAGCAGCTTCTGTGAGAACTCTCTCAGCCCCACCACCTCACAGCGTGTCTGTTGAGGGGGAGGAAGGTAAAGGAGATTGTGAACCGCTCTTAGATTGAGATTCGGAGTGGAGGGCAGGATATAAATCCAATATCATCATCATCATCATCTTTTTCCTGCTGTCGCTTTGAAGGTGAAAGCAGCCAGGTGGGGCGTCAGCATGTTTTCCTCCAATCTTGGCTTCCCTTGCAAGGGAAGCCAGGCTTGGAGGAGAATGCACTCTGCCTGGCTGCTCTCACCTTCAAAGCAAGAGCAGCCAGGTGGGGTGTCTGCGCAGCTTGCCCGCAGCCCTTGCTCAGTCTTCTCGGGTCTGCCTGAGAAGGCTGCGCGTGGGCTGCAGGCAATCTGTGCCTGTGCAGCGCGCTCTCAGAGCACCTCCAAGAGTGCACTGCGCAGCTCACCTGGAGCCCATCCAGCCCTCCCCTGCTGTGCCTGCCCTCTCTGCAGGCAGGGGTGCAGTGATGGGGCAGGTGTGGGTTGCGGGGCACAGGGTAGGTACTGACTTGGGGCTCCCAAGGCCCTAGCACCAGGCCTGGGTCTGCCCACAACTATAAGGCTATCATTTAATTTTTATAAGAAATAAATAATTTTTTTCAAAAAACACATAAGTGGAAAAAAGGTACAATTAAAACTTTTGTAAAATAAGTGTATATTTTAAAGTAATTATAGTGTACATATATTGTACATATTACTGGCAGGATACAGTAGATACTAAATGTAAATACAGATGGTTGTAACTGAATTTTTAATTTTTTTAAATTTTAAATAAATGATGGATATTTTCAAATAGTTTGCTTGTACTGAACATTTTACACATGAGCCATTCGTGGGAAGGGCGGGATATAAATCCCAAATAAATAAAAATAAATAAATAAATAAAAAGCATATTTCATGCAGTCCACTGTATTATGAGCAATCATTTGAATTCACTAGATGATTGTGCAAATCTGTCAATAATTGCTTCTGCATCCAATTTATCTGACAACTTCTTTTCAATGGATAGCAACATGTATGATTCCAAGTTCTCCTCGGACAGTGAATTTCTTAGCCTTAAGATGATATAAGATGATGTAATACACGTCACGATCTCAGGTTGGGATTCCCAGCTAAACTTCATCGCGCAGTCGCAATAGTAAAGATCCAAGTCTATATAACGTATGCGTTGGCCTCACATAGCCCAAATCAGAATTATACAATGCAAATAAATTTTAATTGCATTACAGTAATAATATTGGAACTTCTATTATATTTTCAAGCTACTAAAAGGTCATTAACATATTGTCTAATGTTTAAGGGGGCCCACTTGCCAGTGGGCAAGCTGACACCCTGGCCAATCCACCACTGGGCCACAGCCTTTGCTTTCACATAGTGCTATGATTGTAACTCAATTCAACATGAGGGAGATTACAGACTGGTCTGTATTTTCACTGATTATTACTATTGGCTGTTTTATTCTATACTGTTTTCAGGATTGGTTTTAGAATGCTTGGCAAGGGTTGTTTTTTTAAAAAATAATATTCTTAATTCTCATTAGGTACTGCGCTAATGTGGGCTGGATACTTATTGTAAAAAAAAATGTCTTGCTAAGTTGCTAGAGGCTTTTGCAGACAAAAGGTGATGTCCAAACTCTCTTCAGTTTAGAAACATTGTTTCTCCCCATGCCAGGTTTCCCTCCCCTGCCTGATGCGGAAATTTGAGTGGTGCTCAGTTGCTGCTACCAAGATATTGAATTATTTAGTTCAGTAGTCTTAGGCGCTAGGGTTGCTATATGTGCCTTCATCCAAAGGGTTGGAGGATACACTGGCAGAATCTTGCAATTCATGTTCTCTTATGAAGAGAGTGTGCAGGAGACTCACCTTGTATTTGTAGCATCTGTTTATTTAAAAGTACTCAGGTTGCACACAGGAAGAAAAAGGCAGGCACATAATGTGGTCAGTGCTAATCTTAATTCATGTCTTTTTAACTGGTTAATCTGCAGCTGACAGCCTCAGAGAGATGGTGAAACATTCTGTAGCAAGGAGGCACCAGTCTCATAAGAACATAAGAGAAGACATGTTGGATCAGGCCAATGGCCCATCCACTCCAACACTCTGTGTCACACAGTGGCCCAAAAAAATTATATATATATATATATATATATACACATACACACACACACACACACACACACACACACATACATACATACACATACACACACATACTGTGGCTAATAGCTGCTGATGGGCCTCTGCTCCATATTTTTATCCAATCCCCTCTTAAAGCTGGCTATGCTTGTAGCCACCACCACCTCCTGTGGCAGTGAATTCCACATGTTAATCACCCTTTGGGTAAAGAAGTACTTCCTTTTATCCGTTTTAACCTGACTGCTCAGCAATTTCATTCAATGCCCACGAGTTCTTGTATTGTGAGAAAGGGAGAAAAGGACTTCTTTCTCTTAACTTCTCCATCCCATGCATCATCTTGTAAACCTCTATCATGTCACCGCACAGTTGACATTTCTCCAAGCTAAAGAGCCCCAAGCATTTTACCTTTCTTCATAGGGAAAGTGTTCCAACCCTTTAATCATTCTAGTTGCCCTTTTCTGCACTTTTCCCAATGCTATAATACCCTTTTTGAGGTGCGGTGACCAGAATTGTACACAGTACTCCAAATGAGGCTGCACGATTAATTTATACAGGGGCATTATGATACTGGCTGATTCGTTTTCAATTCCCTTCCTAATAATTTCCAGCATGGCGTTGGCCTTTTTTATTGCAATCACACACTGTCTCGACATTTTCAGTGAGTTATTGAACCTCATCTGCCACGTTGATGCCCACTCACCCAGCCTCAACAGATCTCTAAAAAGGTCTCCAAAAGCCATCAGTACCCATTTACACAAACATAAACATTTTTTTAAAAAAAACATCAGTATCCACTTAGGAAGCATTATATATCTAATTCTGAATCTGTTCCTCATAAGGTGCAAAAAACACAAAGAACAGGGCCACGTAGAAATGGGAGTATTTTTCTGCAAACCTGGAAGGATTGATTTTTGCTGCAATTTTGAAGGGGGAGGTGGGCAGGGGAGGAGGAGTGGGAGCTACTGCCTACCCCTCTGATGATGCCACATGATCCAGGCTAGTTAAACTGACGGCACTACAGGCAGGTGGGAGGAGGAAGAGTGGGAGTCGCCATTGCTTGCCACTGCTGCCCCCACCATGTGATACAGACAGGTGAAGACGGCAGTGCAGCAGGTGCACGGGAGAAGGAAGATGTGGACAGGGGAGGAGGAGAAGGAGCCGCCACTGCTCTCCTGCAACTGCCAAGGCAGTGGAGACAGCAGCATTGCAAGCAGGCAGGACAGGGGAGCAGGAGCTGCCATCATGGGTGGTGGTGGTGAATGGGATCCTTCCCTGTGATTCTCAAGAGTCTCCCTCTTGTCCTTACCTAATACCTTGCCATGATAAACAAAAGCCTAATATAACAGATAGTATATTTACAGCCATATTAACAATGGTGATTTTTAAAAAATTCAACAAGACATTTTCCTAATATTTCTGAGTAAGCCTTTTATGAAATCCGTTAAACATACATATCTGTATGTATACACACTCAGAGAGAGAGAGAGGTCTAGATTCTATAGTACAGAACTGTCATTTCCTTGGGTTGCAAAGACCTGGTAACACTAGCAAAACTGAGAAGCTGGGTTTAGTTATACCTTGACTTCAGCAACTGCCAGTAAAAAAATTGGATAACTTCAGAGTGTTCCCTTACAAGGATATTTGTAGCATCGTTGTGACAGGATAAATTACAACAAGTATTTCTGCTGGAACAGTATAGATCAGGAAAAATGTATTTGTGCCGATTTGATATAAAGGGAGCAATTTGTGATTATTTGGATGAATTGGCAGTTGTGATATTTTTGGAAATGCTCAGAATACAGACTCATCGGAAGAAATCACCTGCTCAGGCACCAAGCTGCCCAAAGTCAAAGACAGTAAGTTAAATGTCAGGAGAGGATACTGACATGGACTTCTTGTAGATGCGTTCCCATCTTTGGGAATAACTCATAATATAATAATAATAACTTCTCTTAATGTGCCTATATTTTGAAGAGAAAACCACTTCTTCAACAGCTCTTCCCTCCTGATTTTACTTAAGGGCACTTCTTCAATAATGTCTCTTATAATCCAACGGCATCATTAGAAGCATGGAGAATTTCTTATGCTTGTTTAGAAATAATGCTTGCGAGTCACATGGAAAATGTATGTGTCTTTGTGTGCCTACAACAGAAGTTAAGTTCTAGGCCAAAGATCAAGGAGCCACCCCTGGCCCTAAAACATTATATCCTGTGCCATCCTGATACTTGTGATACCATGCTTGAACATCTCTGTGCAGTCAGCCTCTTACTTCACTCACAACTGGTGTTATAAGATAAGGGGAAGCAACTCTGAAAAGCAGAGAGCATTGGAGCTGATTAGCAGAGACTGACAAAGATGTCAACAAGCATAGAGCAAGGACTGGGTGAACTCACATTTTGGAAAGTAAGCAGGAAGGGCAGAATGTCATGGATGAAGAGGAGACTGATGAAGGCAGCCTCAGCCTTTGGATGATGCAAAAAGACCCACTGGACGAGGAGGACACATTGTCAGGTACAGAGGGATGGTCGTGGGCCAAGGCCGACACATTTCATGCCTTCACTCTCACAGCCAGAACCTGAAGCAGAAAAAGAAGCCCCACAACCACCAGTTTCACCTCCAGGGTTGCCAGTGCCCTTGGAAAGCTGGAGAAGGCAGGCCTGAAGATAGTCACAGGACCCAAGCCATAGTGCGCAGCTGGCAACTCAGCACCAGTCAACCTCTGCCTGTGAGCTTGAGTTACCACAGGATCAGGGCTGACAGCCATGAAGGCTGCTCAGCCATTGAAGAGTTGCATCTGTCCCTGAATGAAAGAGGGTGCCAGTGATAGGCTAGGCAGAGTTCTACCTTCCACCATCAGTAGAGCTCTCCTTCCCAAGCAGAGAGCTTGAGCTGCCTGCACAGCAGCTTGTGTGTATCATCAGGTCAGGCCACCCCAGTATTGCTGGTTCCAGGTTGGGAAATTCCTGGATATTTGGGGTTGGAGTCTGGGCAAGGAAGGGTTTGGGGCGGGGTGGGACCTTAGTGGCATATAATACCATAGTGTCCACCCTCCAAATAAGCCATTTTCTCCAGAGGAATAGATCTCTGTGTTGTAATTTCTGGAAATCTCCAGGCCTTACCTGGAGGCTGGCAACCCTATGCCAACCTAGCCTTGGGAGTGTGCGAAGTGTGAACAAGGTTCCCTCAGCATGCATAAGTGACTTCAATAAAGCTGTATTTCATTTGAAGAATCCTTGCCTGGGACTTTCCATCTATGTACTGCAGGGTACAAACCTTGTGGACCCAGAGTCCTGCCATGGCTGTGATCAGCCCCGAGGTATGAGGTCAAGGGGCCATGGGTACAGTTTTGTACATTATGGTACAGAAAACACTAAATTAGCAATTCAAATCAATCTAATTTCCACAGGCAGGTTCTGATCATGCTCTTAAACTCCACAATATAAAACTGTAAATTGAATCTTGAAAAACCAATACTATTTGCCAGAATCCTTCTTTCAGCATTTATAGTTCCACATATTTGAGCAAGGCGGCACCTATTGATTGAAACCGGTAATACATTGCCATTTGAAACTGAAAACAGAAGGGAAGCTCTTTTCAAGTGTTAAGTTTCTGGTGCTCCTTGCATAATGTATGCTATGTGCATGCCTTTCTGTAGGCACGATTGCCATTTTATGAGAAGGAGAAAAGATATTTTGCCGCTTCAATGTGAATGTGGTTAGCACATACTATGGCTAGAAAATATGTGTGCTGTTTCACACAAAATGGCAGAAGACTGATATCTAGTATGCACTCCCAGTATACAAGATAGGAACACCAGAAATGTAATGCTTGAAACTGAAGTTTCCTGTTGTTGTACTGAAGGCTAACCTAGATATGAATATGTTTTGAAGCATATTAAAAGGGAGATGGGTCCTAGTTTTAACATAAAAATGAATACATAGGTGGGAGAAAGTGAAAGTTCCTCTTGCTTGTGGGAGAGAGAGAGAAACAGGGTTAGGTTATTGATGGAAGGGGTTCTATATTGTTCATGGGGGTGCTCAAAACTGAACCTTTCTTTTGATGTGATTTAGCTTCCTGAAGACTGAGACAAATTTGTCAGTTCATTAAAAAGTTGAGAGTACTCTTGTCAGAGTGATGTAAGGTATTGACAAAATTCCAGAAGGATGGCCCTGCTAGTAGAGTGCAGCAAAATTAAACATCAGTCTATCTGATGGTGGCACAAATTATTGAAAGCTTATGCTGGAATAAATAAAATAAATGAGGTTCTTCTGGACTTCTGTTTAAGTTTTTTAAAAGATATGGTCTGTTTCCATCGTCGTCGTCATCATCAGGGATCCTCTTGCGTCCCCTACATATATGTGTCCTAGGAGTTCAGAGAGAGGAATGCCTTTTACTAATGGTAAAGATTCCTTTTCTCCTTGCAGGGAAAAAAACTGTGGTAAAAATACCCATCTCCCTCCCTCCAAACCAGCTCCAGTTGTGAGTGGTACACAGGTACCTGTCCCAAATATTTGTAGCAGCAAAGGGCAATAAGCATGCACTCATCATGTTGATTTAGGACATTTTTAATCCGTCTTAAACCTTAACCTTTCTTAAACAGGAATTCAGAACAGTGTTCACATCCTTCCCCCAGTGTTTATGTTGTGTTTGGACAGAGACTGAACCCTGGCTGGCTCACCAAAGCAGCCATAGGAGGAAGGCCAGTTAAGATAGCACACCTTTTGGACCGCTGTATTCTCTCAGTAGTCACCCTAAGAATTTGAACTGTTCTGCTCCCTTCCATAAGCAGTTAGAGGGAGAACCAAAGGATACAGTCAATGTTATTCTCAGGCATGCATTTGTATTAATTTGTGAATTTTCAAAATAAATACAGTCAAAACTTATTGATATTTTCCCAGCATACAAAATACCAGAACGTACCTGCCTGCCGACTGTGTTACTTGGGGCCTCATCATCCTAGACTAACATTCCTTTATGAAATCTAATAATTTTTAATACGACAAAGTTAAAGTTCAATAGGATCTTTAAAACCAACAAAGTTTTATTCAGGCTGTGAGCTTTCATGTGCATACACACTTTGTCAAACAGCATACTGGTTGACAAAGTGTGCATGCACATGAAAACTCACAGCCTGAATAAAACTTTGTTGGTCTTAAAGGTCTTAGTGGACTCTAACTTTGTCACACCGCTTCAGATCAACACTGCTACCCACTTGGATCTAACGTTTGATACAACTCTTTACCTTCAGATGGTGCTGTTTAGCTGAGAAGACACAGTACAACCTCATTTTCACAGATCTGAAGGTAATAATACGGACCAATTTTCCATCAGTACATGCCTTCTATTTTCATACCTTATATGGTCTTGAATGGAATATTTTGCAGCCCCACAAACTCCTTCCCCCTCTCAAAGATTTTGTTCCCTTTTTTTTTGCTTACTGTTAATCAGACATTTAAAAAGTAGTAAACAATTTGTAACATTTACTGAATATTAACCTTTTAAAGATACATTGGGTGATATTTACCATATTACTGGTTGTGACTACTTTCAATCAATGATCAGTAAACCACAGGCTGGTCATATATATCCCTTCCTGTTTTTATCCTGCATGTCTTTCATCAGTTTTATCCTGCATGTCTTTCATCAGTTTTATCCTGCATGTCTTTCATCAGTTTTATCCTGCATGTCTTTCATCAGTTTTTCATCAGCAGACCTTCAGCAGACACTTATAGTTCTGAACATTGTCTAATGTGTACTGTACATTTTTTTCTGGCAGCCACAAGTAAGTTCACAATAAATTATCTTCTGTTTGAATCAATCTCTTCTGTAAAAGCAGGGTGTTCGTTCCACATAAGTTCCATCATGACTCCTTTTCCATTGAAGCTACAGTGTAAGGCAGAAACTGGCTCCGGGTTGTTTTGTGCTATCTATATTGTGATTTCTTTTGTTCAGCCTGCTGCATAGCTGCTTTTAGACCCAAAGTGGAAAACATACACATACTAATTTTTTTCTGTTAAACAGATAAGAGCAATTTGGGATTTTCCAGTGGAAAATTGTGTGAGTAGAAAGGACTGAGGTCCTGTCCTCCATGCCAATCTTTTGCTTTAAATTTTGCCTCATTTTTTGTGTTTTATATATAAAAATTCCCCTCCCACCATGAAGCTACACAGTGTGTCTAGTGACATCCTAAATTCCAGAAAATGACTTTCAAAGTCTTTCTTGCACCTGCTGGCATGGCCTTGGGTCAGCCATAGCTATTGCAGGAGTTGTCCTTGAAAGGGCAGCTGCTGTGAGAGCCCTCTCAGCCCCATCCACCTCACAGGGTGTCTCTTGTGGGGGGAGAAGATAGAGGAGATTGTAAGCCGCTCTGAGTCTCTGATTCAGAGAGAAGTGCGGGGTATAAATCTGCAATCTTCTTCTTCGCCCACACATTTTTATTCACAGATAACTGCTTAATAATTTCCCAGTAAACTCAATTTTTAAAGCAGTTCCCTAACATATGTACTACATTTGGCATATATAAGACAAACAAACATATTTGATGTAGGAATTCTAGTTAACTTTTTGTGGTGTAATGTTCTACTTTGGAATGATTTAAAGCTGAGCCGCCTTTAGATTTTGGCACAGTGTGAATCTAATCACTTTGAAAAACTCTAGGCCTCAAATTCAGCAAGAACTCACAGGAGGACAGCTCCTGAACCTTTCTGATGGCCCTCCTCCTCCTCCCCATCTACCTTGTCCATTGAATAGTAGGTGCAGCTGCATAACAATCCCTGGATTAGGAGAGTGGGCAGCCAGCCAGCCAGCAGGAGCTTTGCCATGCCCTCATAACCTCTGGAGAAGCCTGCATCACCCTTTCTTCACTTCTTATGTGATTTTGGGCAGTGGGTGGCTTGCTGGCCTTTTGACTGTGGGGGGAGGGCCAGTCGACTCCCTGCACATTGGGACTCCATGTTGTTTATGATTTCATTGGGACTTCATGTGATTTATGACTTTTGCACTTTAATATTATTTCATTATTGGGTCACTACAACCTGTGTGGTTGTGTTTGTTCTAATCTTGAAGTGACTTCTCTTTTGTTTTTGAAACATTTAGATTGAGCAGAGACTGTCTTTCTGGAAATGTATCTGCTCACAAACCACCACAAATAGCTAGAAAGTTCGTGGAAAGTTTCTGCTGGTTGACCTGCCATGAATCACTTCATGAATCATGAACCAGCCAAAATTCATAATGAACTTTAGTTTGTGAGCTGGTTCATGCCTGTCCCTGCTTATTAGATGTCTCATCCTTTGGATTGCATTGATTTATTATGCAATTCATTTCGAGTCTCCTTGAGAAATGTGCGCTATAAATAATGTAAATAATTGATTTTAATTTAAGGCATTAAAAGGAAAATATGTGCTCATACTTCTAGTATTAACTGTTACACGAACTTCATAGTAAGCACTTGAATATGTGTCATTTCTGTACATTGTTGAAGATCCTGGTATGGCATCCGGTGCCAGCACACATTCATTTAAGGCAAGGGTGTCAAACTCATTTGTTATGAGCGCTGGATTTGATATAAATGAGACCTTGTCGGGCTGGGTCATATTGTGCCTATTTAAGATTAGATAGCAGGGATATAAACTTTATAAAGGACACAGACAAACACAATTTAAGTTTTTTTTAAAAAAAACTTATACCATGCTTAAATATTTGCACTCATTGGTCTTAAAGGTGCTTTCTTTGTATTTCTCCCATGGGACCCAGGGAACTGGGCAAAGGAAGCTCTAGCTCTTTCCTTCCTTCCCCAGGGAACCAGGAGGGGGAGGAGCCTCAGCCAATAGAAGGAAGAGAGGCTTGGCTCAGTAGCTCTGCTGTGATTGTGATAGCCTGGCAAAGCAAGTTCTTCCTCCCTCCCATTCCTCCCCAAGGCAGGAGCCTCAGCCAATGGAGAAAACAGAGGCTTTGCTCTGTAACTCCTGTGTGATTGAGCAATCCTCGCAAAGCAAGCTCTGACACAGAAGGAAGCAAGAGAGAGGGAGAAGGAAGCAGATGACAGCCAGTTGCTTGTGGGCCTGATTCGGCCCCCAGGCCAGATGCTTGACACTACTGATTTAGGGAATGTGATAATTATATTCACTTTGAATGTTCAAGTGTAAATCCCTTCTATAAATCATTGTTTTAAGACTTCAGTCACTATTAGCACCATTAATGTTCATATACCAATATTACAAACCAGGAAAGATATCTTGTAAATAGTGTCCACTGAGGGCTCCGTAAGAAAACTCAGTGAGAACTGACCCATCAAAACAAGGGGATCCCACACCAATCCATCCTGTGTAGCTCATGTAATCTAATAAAACTGATAATTGTATGTTCTGTGATATGTGGCGAATATTTCATCTGACACAATCATTTATATGAGTTAGGAAAATTTCCCAGTGCATCATGACAAAATCCCACCAAGAGAACTTTCTTACAAGACTAAATTAATCCTAATGCTAACAAATGAAGTCATACTGTTCAATAGTCACACATCTAAGGGGAACTTCCTATTTTATGCTGACAGGATGTTTTTCCTGTTTCTTACATGAATCTCTGCATTAATAATCTGTTTGCATGTAAGTAGAGATGAGGTTATCCCCAGTTACTCAAAACAGTTACTTGAAAGAATGACAATTGACTTTACGTGATTTCCAGAATGTGGTTAACTGTCTCAGTGCTTCACTCCCTGAAGTCACAGCTTCAGGTGTAGTGGTTTAGAATGATGGACTCTAATTCGGAGAACCAGATTTGATTCCCCTCTTGTCCTCCACCTGCAGCCAGCTGGGTGACTTTAGGTCAGTCATAACTCTATCAGAGCTGTTCTCTCAAAAGCAGTTGTCTCTCAGAGCTCTCTCAGCCTCACCTATCTCACAGGTGCCTGTTGTGGAGAGACAAAGGGAAGGAGATTGTAAACCATTCTGAGACTTCAAGTGAAGGACAGGGTATAAATCTAATCTTCTCCTCCTTCTTCAGGGGTGGCCAAACTTGCTTAAAGTAAGAACCACATAGAATAAACATCAGATGTTTGAGAGCTGCCACTGGGCCACCAGGCTGCTTTACCATTACCAGGCCCACTGTGGATCCCAGGGATCCACCTCTGATGCAGCTATTAGAGTGCTACTGAGATCCACTGGGATCCACCAGGCCTGGCACAGCTACTTGGATCCACCACAGCCACCAACCACTATACTCAAGGTAGGAAAGAGCATTCTCTGCTTGTGCTTACCTAGATAATGCTATTTTACTTTGAATGGAATTGCCCCCTTCCATGTTTTTTTTTTAAAAAATCAGATTTTTCTGTGAACTTGGAGGGTCACCAAAGTTAGCAGACAAATCTATTTTGAGTAAGTGTAGCCCTGGTCCATAAATTTTGGTATCTGCAGATTAGGGTTGCCAAGTCCCCTGCAGCATCTGGTACCATAGAGTTTTCCTCCCAAATTGCTAGAGCATCCAGAAAAACCATAGAGTTTCCCTAGAAGCTCCTAGAGTGGCTGGTGCACGACATTGCTGGTGCAATGATGCCACTTGTGAGTGACATCATCACTCCGGCAACATTGAGGAAGGATCCCCCCACTGGCCCAATGCTGGCTGGTGGGTTGAGGACCTCCCAAGTGGGAGAACCCCCACCCAGCCTGGGAACTTGGCAGCCCTACTGCAAATGGGGGCCACACTTGAGAAACTGATATATGAACTTGGGTGCTGGTACATAAATCAGTCAGTTTCAAAATTTCTTTTGTAGGATAGCCAACAGATCACAAAAGATCATTTGGTTCAGCCCTCCCTCTCCTCCGGTTTTTAAAGGCAAATCTAAATACAATCCCTGGCTTAACAGAGAATGTCTTTGCCTGAAGTCCACACTTCGCTCTATCTACCATCACTATAGGAGCCAAAAAAAGTCTGCTTTACCAAAAGATTATTTTATTGTTAAACACAAGCTGTTAGACATGGTCAGGGCTAAGAAGCTCCAGCTTGCTAGGGCCCAATGGGAGCGCTTGATCGAAGCTTCTAGGTCCAATGACAGCGGGAAATTTTGGGCTTTAATCTCTGGGGACCTGCAGGGGAAACCTTATTCTACGATCACAATTTCTTCCCAAGCCTGGCACTCATATTTTTAAAATCTTTTTGGAAACGATGGGGCAAATTTCCCCATTTCCCTTGAAACTGGCATCAATGAGCATCCTGAGTGGCCACCTGTGTCCCCGGAGGACATAATTACCCTGATTTCGCAACTTAAGCCTAAAAAGGCCCCCGGCCCTGATGCAGTCATCCCAGAGCTATTGAAGTTCCACCCAGAATGGTGGGCTCCACCCCTGGCTGCCCTGTTTACTATAATAAATAACACTGGAATAATGCCCAGGACATGGACCAATGTAATCATTGTCCCTATTCATAAAAAGGGCAATCCTTCATTACCTGAGAACTATCGGCCAATTAGCCTCCTATCAGTTGTCAGCAAGCTTTATGCCAAAGACCTTCTAGTGAAATTAGAAAGCTGGCTGACAACAAACAACATACTAGGCCCAGAACAAATAGGGTTTCGCCATGGTAAATCCACCCTTGACCACTGTGTCATTTTATCTCACCTAGTTTCTAAATACAGTGGGAAATCTGGCAACAGACTCTTCGCTGCCTTTCTAGACCTCAAGGCGGCGTTTGACTCAATACCCAGAGAGTTGCTTTGGGTTAAGTTGGCCAGGATGAACATGGATCCCAGATTGCTTACCTTGATCAAAAAATTGTATACATGTACCACCTGTCAAGTTAAGTATAACCTTCAGGGAAATCTAACTTCTGAAATTCCAATTTGCAAGGGTGTGAAACAGGGCTGTATCCTTGCCCCAGCACTTTTTAATCTTTTTTCTAAATGATCTTGCCCCTGTTTTATATGCAATCGATGGGCATGCCCCTAAAATTGCTCACCGTCATGTTCCCATCCTTTTATATGCGGATGATGCTGTCTTACTGTCATGTTCCCAAATTGGATTGAGGCGTCAATTATGCCAAGTTATGACCTATCTTAATAACGAGTTGTCCCTCAATTATGGGAAAACAAAGATTTTGGTCTTCTCTAGATCTTGGAAGCAACATTTATGGTCAGTCCAGGGAAACCCTATTGAACAGGTTAAAACTACCAAATATCTGGGGATTAATTTTTCCTACAATGGGAGCTGGACAACCCATCGCAAGTGCGCTCTAACAGTGGCAAGAATTAGTGCCTTGGCTATTGCCCGTTGTTTTTTATCTGAAAGGGAACCGATATGTCCCCATGGCCCTAAGAGCTTTCAATGCGAAATCTAGCCCCCAACTCTTATATGGTGCTCCCATATGGATCAGCGCTTTCGATCACACCACCGAAGGATTACCCAACTGTGTTCCTTATGCTGCAATTTGCATGGAAACTGGACTATTGTTGCTGGAAACTCGCACCTGGCTTTTGACCTTTAAGTTTTGGCTGCGCCTTTTATTCAACTCTGATCAGAACTCTTTCACCTTTTTGATGCTGATGGACCATCATGCATCCAAATTTTTGACCCTGATCCAAAAGAAAATTACACCCATAGGAATTTCCTTGGATGCATTTTATCTATCCTCTGCTCCTGTGGTATTCCAATCCATCAAACGCAGATTACTAGATATCCAGTTGCAACGTCTAACTGAGGCAGCTCAGAAAACCTGCTCCCCAAGCTATTTGGGTTTATCCCTGACTCCTGGGTTTTTAGCTCCCTATTTCCTCTTTTTAACTGATCCTCACCAAAGAAGAGCTTTCATGCTGGCCAGATTTAATGCACTACCATCGGCCATTCTCTCCGGAAGATACCACAGAATCCCCCGCAATCTTAGACGATACCCTTGTAGCCAAGGAGTCATCGAAATGGTCTTTCATGTTCTTTTGGACTGCCCTTTCTATATCAGTCCACGAGCAAGATACTTAGATGCTCTGCTCTTTGACCATCAAGGCCTCTCTGTCAATGCTAAAGTTCGCTTTTTACTCCACGGGAAACACAACTTTGTCACCACTCACGTGGCTTGCTTTTTACAGGTTGTGATCCAAATCAGAGAGGCTTTTACTCATGTATAGCCCACAGCTATTTTATGTCATTTAACTTTTGCTGGTTTTTCTAAGGTTTTACTATATTTTATAGTGTTACTGTCGGTTTTAAAGTATACCGTATTCTTATATCAATGCCAATAAAGGTCTACTACTACTACATTTGGTTCAGGAGCCTCGTCCCTCATGGAGAATGCCCTGAAGACTTTGGGTCTTCAGAGTGGGACCCACTCCAGTCCGGCTTCCGCCCAGGTCATGGGACGGAGACGGTGTTGGTTGCCCTAGTAGATGACCTTCAACGGCATCTGGATCGGGGTGGCTTGGCAGTGCTGATGTTGTTGGACCTATCGGCGGCGTTTGATATGTTCGACCATCGGTTACTGACTTGCCGCCTCGCCGACGCGGGGATTCAGGGGCTGGCCTTGCAGTGGCTTTCCTCTTTCCTTGAAGGTCAGGGACAAAGGGTCGCGATTGGGGGGGAGCTATCCCGGAGGCACACACTTAATTGTGGAGTGCCCCAGGGAGCGGTTCTCTCCCCGATGTTATTTAACATCTATATGCGACCTCTTGCCCAGATTGCCCGAAGGTATGGGCTGGGGTGTCACCAGTATGCTGATGACACCCAGCTCTATCTACTCATGGACGGCCGACCGGTCTGCGCCCCAGAAAATCTAGATCGGGCATTGCAGGCCGTGGCTGAGTGGCTCAGACTGAGTGGACTGAGACTGAATCCTGCGAAGACAGAGGTCCTTTGTTTGGGCCGTCGTGGGCCGGGGGGGGGAAATCCCCCTGTCGACTTTTGACGGTGCGCCGCTGACGGCGGCGGACAGGGTCAAGAGCCTGGGGGTGCTGTTGGAGCCGTCCCTAAAGATGGAGGCTCAGATAGCAACCACTGCCAAGTCCGCATTCTTTCATCTTAGACAGGCAAGGCAGTTGGCCCCCTTCCTGGACCGCGACGACCTAGCAACAGTGATCCATGCTACGGTCACCTCGAGATTGGATTACTGCAATGCCCTCTACATGGGGCTGCCCCTGTGCCGGACCCGGAAATTGCAGCTGGTGCAGAATGCCGCGGCCCGGCTGTTATTGGGCCTCCCAAGGGGGGGGCACATTCGGCCGGGCCTTCGGGCTCTGCACTGGCTTCCAATAACATACCGAGTCCGGTACAAGGTGCTGGTCATTACCTTTAAAGCCCTATATGGCCTGGGACCTGCCTACCTGAAGGACCGTCTCTCCCCACACGTTCCCCAGAGAGTACTGAGGTCTGGGACTCAAAACCTTCTCACCATCCCCGGGCCCAAGGAAGTCCGTCTCAAGACAACCAGAGACAAGGCCTTTTCTACAATGGCCCCCACATGGTGGAACCAGCTGCCGGAAGAGGTGAGGGCCCTGCGGGATATTACTCAGTTCCGCAGGGCCTGTAAGACAACCCTCTTCCGGTTAGCCTATGCCGACTAGATAAATGTAGCTTATCAGATTTTAGTGAAATATACTGGATAGTTTTAATGTTAAGATTTTAAGGTTTTTAGGTTTTTAAATGTTTTGACTTTTAAATGTATTAACTTTGTACCTTGTTTATTGTTTTGTCGCTTGCTGTGAGCCGCCCTGAGCCACTTTGTGGGAAGGGCGGGATATAAGTTATAGAATAAATAAATAAATAGGACAGAAGCTGATAGTCTCACACAGCAGCTGACAACAAGTCAAAACAACTGAAATGCCAAAGACAAAATAGTGAACAGAGCCTGATGCAATAGTGCTGGTTTAACAGCACGCCTCGCGGTCCGACTGGATCGCTTCTATAAGCCACGTATGGCGACCCCAGCCTCTCTTCAGCTTCAGTTCTTTGTTTTAAATTTTACCTCACAACCATTGAACTCAAGGGGTGGGTATAATATGGATTTCTCAATACTAGTCTCTTTGAGGTATTTGTTTTGCTTTCAGATGGATATAGAACTTAATAGGTAGGGGACCACAGCAGCTTTGATAGATATTTCCAAAATACAGGCACCAGAGAACTTTAACGTAAACCACAGAAATTTATTAACGTACACAGTCTTCAACTGGGGAATGGGAGGTATTTACATGGGCTATATTGTATCTCAGGAAGTTAACAGTGTCTTCGTAGTTCAGGCTTTATAGTATCCATTTCACTTAGGTCTCTCAGGTTTCAGAGATTATATAGATTTCACTCTCCAACACTATTCTAGTCTGGCCTCTTGGGTGTAATGTGCTAAGTCTCTCAAGTCAACTGTTGTCTCTACTCCCAGCCCTTCAGACTTCTAGACCCACATCTTTCCCTCAACCACCTCTTTAGCTCTTAAGAGACGTGTATCTGTGTCTGTTACCTCTTAGGTCTTTTACTGTGACTCTCCTTTTGTCACACACAGCCCCGTGGCTGTCTCTCTAGAGCTAGCAGTGAGCTTTTCTTCTCTTGAAGACTCTCCTCAGCTCCTGTCTCAGCTCCTTCTAAGACCAACTGCTCTCTTCAGCAGTCTCCCTCAGACTCTGTTAGTCACTAACTGCCCTCAGCCATTAGCTGTCAATCACCTCTGAGAGTTCCAAGCACTCTGGTCCCCCACCCTCAGATCATCTGACGCAGGCGCTATGTGTCCTTAGTTTTCTTGTTAACCCATTCATTACCGTCACAGCTGGCACTAGCAATGGGTGAGGGAGGGCAGATGTCCTGGAAGGTCAACATACAGGGTACAAAGGCCAAGGCCTTTCCTGATGCTTTCTCCTAGCATTGGGGTTCGGAGGTCTACTACCCCTGAATATGTAGTTTTCCCCTTCCAGGACACAGTAGGCCACCCGCTGTAGGCACCAATGTACCAAAGGTGCCGGCGACAGTCCCCGTGGTAGCTTGCTCTCATGCCCACCCGCAGAGAATCAGACACTCATGAGGGGCACGAGACAGTTTCAATGTGGCCGTGTGCAGGACTCTCCTCCCCCCACCCCCAGATCTCCCTTAAATAAGGACTCAATGCAATGTGCAGGGATAATATTTATTAAAGTGCCAGGCTGCAGAGGCGCTGCCACCTGGCCCCCTCACAGGAAACCGCCTCGAGCCATGGTGGGCAGAGGCAGCTGGTTGAGGGGTGGAGCCGTGGGGCGGGCGGTCCCCTGTTGGGATGGGCGCGGTGTCCCAGACGTCATTCCCGATGGAGCCCACATGCAGTGTCTCCCTGCCTGCCTCGCTGGCCTTCCCGGGGGGGGCTGCCTCAGGAGTGGCAGGAGCAGCCCCTCTGTCGACGACCAGAGACAGGTCAATATTGGTGAGCAGCCGTTCCACTCTCGCGCCCCACTCCTGCAACTGCCTCGCCATGGCCAGGAGACTGGACAGGTGGCCAGTGGCCGTGGACATGGTCCCCTCCATCCCTGCCATCCAGTGTTGGCCCGCAGCCGTGGCCTCTCGCCATTCCTGGTACCCCTCCAGCCGGTCCCACTCTATGGTTGCCCACATGGAGGACAGGGTGGCGAGGATCCTTTGAGCTGGCTGTGGTCCCCGAGCTCTGGGTCCCGGGTCCTCAGCACCTGCACAGCCTTCTGAATTGCTGCCACCTTCCGGATCCTCCAGTGGCCCCCCCCTGGTTAAAGGCCGGATCCGGGTCCAAGGGCTGCCCCACACACAAGTCTGCCATGGCCGGCCTCCCCTGGATTCCTGGCCCCTGGGACATGGGGAGGGGATGTGGGCAGATCCAGGGTCCGTCTGCGTGGGGAAGCCCTTCGTAGGTTCTCCACCATGTCGGCCGTCAGTGTCACGGTGCGGCTACCTGCAGAACAGGACAGGGATCAGATGCTGGCATGAGCGACCAGTCATGGATGCCTCACGGCCCGCGCTCATTGCCGCATCTTGAGGGGACTCAGGTCGCTCATCATCTGTGGACAGACGGAGGTTACCCACCGCGGCATCCATGACCTCCTCACTCAATGTGTCCTCCCCCTGATTCAGCACCTCCTGACGACTGTCTGGAAGTTCTGGGGGTGGCGGGGGGCTTTGGACCTGCCGACCTCCTGTCGTGCAGGTGCTGGGCAGCCAGCTTCAGTTCTCAGCTGTCTCGCTAGAGCGCCTTCCTGCCTCCGAGTTCACAGTGGAGTTCGTGCCAGCCCACAACAATTCCTGGGAGTCACCTGGGGAGGGGAAAGGATGTTGCCATCAGATTCTGGCAGTCCCACAGTGGCGAGGACGGGGGGGGGGGGGGTAAGGTGGCAACATACCGCAGATCACCTCAATGGTGTGGCCAGCTACAGCCACCGGGTGGATGAGGGGTCCCATGATTGCCTCAGAGCCGGTCAGAGCCCGGGCCATAGCCTCCTCATAGGTCAAGCCCCCAGTGGTGAGACACCGGACCCACTTCTTGGTAGGGCCGAATGAGTCATTCCAACACTTCAGGGTGGACTGCTCTGTGCAGGGAACCTGGCTCACAGCGGACATTCGCTCCTCTGCCATACACCAGAAACCCCGCTGACAGGAGTTTGCTCCACTGGTTCTTGTGCCAGCGAGCGCCACCGCAGCCTTCTTGGCCACCAAGCCAAAGAGGAGCGCCTTCTCTGCCTCAGTCCAGTTCAATTGGCGGTGACTCTCGGTCGGTGCCGCTTTGTCTGTCGCCATTCCTCCCACAGGCAGTGGAATGCGGGGACTGCTGACCGCAGCTGGCTGATAGTGGTCGCTCTCATGCTGCCCCACCCAGCTTTCCCATGGGACAGCAGCAGGGCATCTGTTAGTCTCGACGGTCCCAAGCCGCTGTTTGTACAGGGCCCCTCACAGCTCTAGCGGTGTCTGGAAGCTGTGGTGGAGCACATCAGGGTGGCAGCACAGGCACTGCAGCCTGTGCCACATAATGCAAACCATATTTCCAGCTATCATCATAAGTCTGTCTCTTACTTATTTTAAAATGTCATCTTTGGTCCTCTTCTTTGTAAATCTCAAATGAACTTCTCTAGGCAGTTTGTTTCGTCTTGTATAGCTTGATGGTACCTGTCTAACTTGGTCAAATTCTTCTTCCATCCTCTCAGGAGTCACCTGTAAAATTTTAGCTAAGGCTTCACTTAGAATTTTCTGTAAATCTTCATTTTTCTCTTCTGGTATATTTTGAAACCTCAGCATATATGCAGCTCTATCTACTTCCAACTACAAGAGTCTAGAATCTTGTATACTCTGTTCTTTTTCCAGATGTTCCACCTTTTAAATATTCTCCGTCACCTGACCATCTAGTACTTTTAGAGCCTTATTAGTCTCAGCTGTCTGTCTGCTGTTCTCCAAGAGTTCTTTTTTAATCTCTGCCATCTGTTCACCAATATTATCTACTTTGTTTGTTAACTGTACTATAGCAGACATTAAAGCAGTTTGCATTTCTTACATATCTCCTTGCATGGTTGTAGATTTGCCTGGGCCAGGTGAAGGAAGTGTTTGTTTTCCTTCCTTGTCTTTTCTTTTAACAGTTTCTTTGGGACCACTCATACTTGTTAAAATTAGCAGACTCACAGCCAGAAATCCAATAACACCTCTTTCAGGTTTGTTTTAAAACTCTATGTTCTTGTTTTTACCAGATAAGGTAAACTCCACTAAGGAATGCCCTTATTATGAAACAATTCAAAAATGATGCACTTGCATCAGGAGCATGTATGAGCTCACATATGGGCCACTCGGTGCGCGGGCAGGTACCCGGGGACAAGAGCATGCTGTGAGTGTGGCCTCTCACATGCCCGGGGCCACCGGGGGGACACTGCGCGCTCCCATGCATGCTGATGCCTCTTGGGCACTTCATTCTATTATTAAACCAGAATTGTCGGGAGCACTCTCGGGATCCCTTCAAAAATTCATGCACTTGTTGGAAAAGGCATGGGGCAGACGACGAAATGGCAGGCAGAGCTGAAGTCCTGGGGGGAGACACAAAAAACAATGACAAGGTAGAAAAACAGGGAGGGGACCCGGGAACCCCTGTGCAATGCTGGGAGCACCTCGGCAGGGTTCCCGCATGACGTGGCCAAGGAACTGTCAGGCAGGGCACTATGGCAGGCATTCTGTGAGGTGTGAGTGGCCACAGACTCAACTCCCAGCTGAAGCCATCCCTCGGCAAACAGCAGCCAATGGGGACAATAGCTGCCACTCACACACCCCACGTGCTCCTTGGGCTGAGCAGGCGCACCTTCATGTCCACAGGTTTATCTCATTTCATTTCCAGAAGCCCCTGTGGCGGTCCGCACCACCCCCTACTTGTGGCCCCTGCATGACCCCACTGAGCCCACTCCGAAGGGGGCCAGGAAGATCCAATCATGTCGACACTCTCAGCCAGAACCAACCCCACCCCCATGTAGCAGCTGTAAGCCACCTCAGAACACAGCAGAGGCGGCTTGGCTTAGCGAGCTACTCCCCCGCCTCATAATGCTGGGCCTGTGGGTTCGAGGCCGCCCTGAGGCAGGAGTGCTCACATGGCCAGCTTCCCTCTTTATTGAGCCTGCCATCCAGCCGCCATTATTTTTGGTCGGCCAAGTCACCTCCCTGGGCTGCCCCCCTTTTCTGTGGGCACCCACCCCGACTGCACCCCTCCTATCAGCTCCATCACAGACCCGGGTGGCATGGACACATGGTGCAGCCTTGGACAAGTGTCTGCCTCGCCGCCTATCAGCCCCCGCCCTTCACCACTATTGCCCATTGCAGTTCCCACACAATTGCACTAAGTGGGTGCCCCGAGAGTCCCCCTGGCCACAGAACCATGCCCTTGGGACGGCCACGAGTAGATTGCGTGGGGGATACAGGGGAGTTGTGCGTGGCAGGAGTCGAAATCTTTGTAGGGGGGGCACTGATTGGGTGCAAAAGGGGGGCCGTGCCCAGCCCGAAGCAGGAGGGGATTGGTGGGGTGATAACATGGCTCCCAAATGGGTTTCCACACTGCTGAGCCATCGGCGTGTGCTTTCTGCTTCCACTAGTGCCTATGGGGTATGCCAGCATTTTGCGTGGCGCAAATTTGTGCCTGGCGGGGGGGTGTTCCCACACCGAAAGCTCTCTGGGAGCCAACCAGCAGCAACCACTCCCCTGGGTCAGCCCCCTCCTACGCTGAAGTGCCGCTCTGCGCCTCTGCTGCGGCCCAAATGTGGCATGGCAGCACTCTGCCGTCAGCCCACAGCAGCGGCATGCTGCGGCAGCCAGAGAGTGGCACACGCCCCATTTCTGCCAGCGTGGAGGAGGATCCGCCGGCGTAGGTCTCCATACCTCCGGTGTAGCGGTAAGTCCGCTTCCACAGCGCTTTCAGCCCCCCCCGGATTGCGCTGTTAATCACTGCCCATCATCTATATGTAACTCTGCTCACTGTACCCCATTTCATTGTCTGATGAAGTGTGCTTTTAAGCACTTGAAAGCTTACATTCTGAATAAAACTCTGTTGGTCTTAAAGGTGTTTCTAGATAAATTGTTTCCTTTGTAAAAATTATGCCCAATCTAATGACCTGTTAATGACCTGAAAGTGGTTCACTCACCCAATTTGGATAGATCCTCTTGTTGCATTTCACAATATATCCCAGGTATTACATCCTGAATACTTTGGTATCATCTGCAAACTTGGCCACTGCAGTAGTCAGCCCCAATTCCAAATAATTTATAAATAAATTAAATGGGAGTGGTTCCAAGCATTTTGGATGGATGTAGATTGGCCTTCTCATTTCCAGTGATGAGAATGAAGAAATTTTTCTACAGACCCTAAAACCAAAGCTCCTCCAGAACAATATTTGTGTTGCTTTTATACAAATAATGCCAATTTAATTGAAAATGCTCCAAATAAAATAATAGAAAGCATATTTTCTTTTTTCTGGTTTTGTACAAAGTAATAAAAGGTAACCTAGATTAGCATTTTGTACACTTTCTCCTTATTTGAGTAAGCCAATTGAAACAGAAAAAGGAGTGGTTAAGGAAGAAAGGGAATAGCCAAATGAGAGGAGATGACTAGAAGGGGTTTGGTTAGAGGAGAAATTGGTTGTACCAAAAGGGAAATGGTGCCTGGTTATATTCTGTCACTCAGAACCCACAGAAATCTGCAACTAGTCCTGGTACATGCTTTAGGGCATGGCAAGTCTGGTCTTGTCAGAACAAGTCCGGTCTTGCCCTAGTTCACAAACATTCTGTGTGTACTTGAGAATGCAGAACTAGACATCCACACCTACAGAGTAATAGATATAATTAATGTCTAGAATTTAGTAGATAGTATTTAAACTCTCTGCAATGTGCCCATAGAAGAAAACCTGCATGTCTTTTTATTTTGCCTTTGTGGGAAATGACAGCTCTAGATTGGGGTGGAGGAGGAAGAATGTTGGGCAAATAGCACAGAGGGAAAGGGTTAATTCTTCCCCTTTTCATTAGTCCCAAATTCAGATCTTCTGTCTTGCACAGCTGCAAATAAACATGAAAAATATGTCTAATTTGGCTTAAATACTCAGTAATGGATTAGTTTAACCAACCTGAGATTGGGTAAATATAGATTTAGGGCATGACTCATATGAAATTGCAATCTTTCTAACTCTATACCATGTGGTAAAATCCAGGGGCTGTTCTCATATGAAGTCATGTGGGAATTGTGGTCATTATGACCTATTAGTCCTTGTTTTAAAATGTACACATCCTAGTCTTAGAAATTTTGCTTCAAAGACCCAGCTGGCCTGGTAAGCAAGAAAAACAGTTTATTGCATATTTACTAAGATTATTTCTGGAGAGAATGTATGTTAATAATGCTTTTAATCTCCATATTCAGTGGCATCAGTTCCAGTTTATATAAGCTCTTTCAATAAAAGGTGGACAATAATCTAATAATAGAATAATAGTAGTCAATTATGAGGATCTTCTTGATAGGTGGAAGGAAGGTTGTAGTGATAATAGTACATGATTGGGAAAGAAGTAGATGGAAGATTAGTCAGATACAGCATTTAAGTAGTCATCTGAGTATTTTTCCATTATGCCTTCATATCTTCCCCACTTCAGTTGTGCCTGTAAGCATTGGAAGTCATTGGTAGAAACCATTATCAAGGACATTATCATTATCAAGCTTCTAAGGAGCCTTTGATGAGGAACTTTATCAAAAGCTTTCTAGAAGTCAAGGTAAACAACATCAATCGGGTCTCCTTTGTCCACATGTTTGTTCACCCCCTCAAAGAAATGTAACAGGTTAATGAGGCAAGATCTTCCCTTACAGAACCCATGCTGAGTCTTCCTCAATAACCCGTGTTCATCAATGTGCCTACTCATTCTGTCCTTGATAATGCTTTCTACCAACTTTCCCGGTTTTCAAGTCAGACTGACAAGCCTGTAATTTCCCGGATCTCCTCTGGAACCCTTTTTAAAGATGGGGGTGACATTTGCTAGCTTCCAGTCCTCAGGAACAGAGGCAGATTTCAATGAAAGATTACAGATTTTTGACAAAAGATCCACAAGTTCAACTTTGAGTTCTTTCAGAACTCTCAGATGTATGCCATTCGGACCCGGTGACTTATTAGTTTTTAACATTTTTTTTCACATTTGTACTTTAACAGAGGCTGAGTAATACCAGCTATGAGGAATTGGAGACCATCACAAGGACCACTGTCAGATAAACATAGCTATGAAATTAACATGAACTAAATTGCCTGCTGAAGAAGGTTGTGATCACGCCTTATTACTTCTGAGTAGTACTACAATGTTGTTTTAAATTATTTCAATATTGTCTAAGTTTAATGATTTTAGTATTGTAATTTTTGGTTGATTGTTAGCTGCCCTGAGTCTGCTTGCAGAGAGGGCAGGATATAAATCCAAAGTAAGTAAGAAAATAAATAAAATATATGCCTTCCACAAACTTTTAAAAAGCCATTTTCCATGATGAAGAAAAATGATGTGGAACCATGTATCTTGCCCACTGTGAATTGTCCATACGGTTGTTACAGCTGATAAATATTATGTGTCTTGTGTTGAACTGTGGAAAAACAAAAGCAGCCAATTGATTGTCCTGGAGACATTAAGGACAGAAAATGATGGGGGGGAGCACTTATATAGTAATAACCAAATCCATAGGAAAGACAGGGTAGGGAGAGGCTGCAACATCATCCCTGAGTTTTATTTTATGAAAGATGGATGACTTGGGTGAGAATTCTACATTGCTGTCGTTTGGCTTATGGTTGTGGGTGGTCTATGAGAAAAGTTGTGGAGGGCTTTCATTTAACAGGTGACCATTCACTTACATTGTGCTGCTTGTGAGGAAGGGTGCTGCTTCAACCTGTTGTCCCTGAGAGATGAGTGAAGGATGCTATTGAGTCAGAGTCTCCTTTGGGATGATGAAAGTGTCTCTGAAGTAAAAAAGCACTTCCTGGTTCTCTGAGTATGTCATTTTGCTGGGAAATGGTCACATCTCAGGTCAGCAACTCCATCATCTTGTCCTAGAAGCTGATCTCCATAATGCCATCCATTATATTGTGTTTTTATTCCTCATGAGGTTCTTTCCTCTTGCAATGCAGGTTTCTCCATGTGAAAGTGGTCGTGGTTGCAGGGCTTGGATTAGATGGAAGTGATGCCAGTTTGATTAATACAACCAAATATATGAGCACACACACCACGTCTGTGAGTGCCTTGTTCTTCCTATGCCAGGACTCACTCAGTCATGTAAGCCCTGAACCATGGACTCTGGTGACCACCAGACTGGTCCTCATGCAGAGGAACATTTCCAGCTGCTTCCAATAGGGCATGATCCATCAGGCATCTCCAAAGGAAGCATTATGCATTTTGACATATTTGTAGCCCCTTTTCAGCTCCTTCACCATACTGCAGCACTGCTGGATGTTGCAGGGAAACTCCATTTTGTCAGCCTTTCAGCCAACCACCTAAAGTTGGAGAGGTTTGTTTAGAGCAGAGGTTTTGAACTCATTTGTTATGAGGGCCTGATCTGACATAAATGAGACCTTGTTGGGCCAAGCCATGTCAGGCAGGGCCATGTCAAACCAGGCCATGTGTGTACCCATTTGAGATTAGGTAGCAGAGTTATAAACTTTATAAAGGACACAGACAAAACACAATTAAATATATATATTTTTAAAAGTTAAAACATGTCTAAAAAGTTAACACTCATTGTTTTTAAGCATTTGTTGGTCTTAAAGGTGCTTTCTTTGTATTTCTCCCATGGGATCCAGGGAACTGGGCAAAAGAAGCTCTGGCTCTTTCCTTCCTTCCTCAGGGGACGGGGGTGGGGGAGGAGCCTCAGCCAACAGAAGGAAGAGAGGCTTGGCACAGTAGCTCTGCTGTGCAATTGAGAGAGCCTGGAATAACAAGCTCTGCTCTCTCTTCCTTCCTTAGTCAATGGAGAAAATAGAGGTTTTGCTCTGTAGCTCCTGTGCAATTGAGCAAGCCTTGCAAAGCAAGCTGTGATGCAGAAGGAAGCAAGATATAGGGAGAAGGAAGCAGATGACAGCCAGTTGCTCAGGGGCCTGATAGGAGCCCTCTGGGGGCCTGATTTGGCCCCCAGACTGCATGTTTGACATCCCTGGTTTGGAGCTCTCTAAAGTCTTTTTGTACCTTGTTGGATTCTGAGAGTTCCATAAATATTTTGGTCTCCTACATGACCCCTGGTCACTCAGGACTATTGTGTGGTCTCTGCTAGGAGACTTGTGGAAGCAAAGTGTCTCCCAGAGTTCTGCATAAGTGTGAACACTCTCAACCAAATGTTTGAATCTCCTTATTCTTGGACTGCACTGGGTCATACTGGAAATACGTACCAGATACAACGCAAAGGTGCAAGTTCCACTCTGTTTGACGTTGGTGATCGTGTAGGTACAGATGGCAAAAGTGACCCAGTTATTTCTTGTGCCAGTCTTAACTCTCTTTGTAATGGTGGAAGAACCATGGAGCTACTGGTGGAGTGAATATCAGATGTCCCTGGGGATAGACAGGGAATAGGTGCAAGGTGATGTTTCTGAGGCTTTATTTTATGGCATTCCAAGATTTTCTCTCACAATTCAGTCAATAAATTCTGTTGATTTTTTAAAACTGACATTTCTTTTCCCTGAAGTGCTAGGCATTCAGTTTTTACCTATTGTGATAATGAAATGAATACACTAAAGGCTCAAAACTCTGTGTGTGGTTCTTGAATATAGTGGAGAATCTGTATCAAAACAAGTCTTTGCCCAGAAGTGGTCATTGGTTAACTGACCTGGTTATGAAGGCAAAGGATGAGATAAAGTAGACTTGTGACTCAAAAAATATGCTAAAGGAAATTTTTATGACTTGCACATCAATGACATCATGCATGTCATTATACCACATGCTCAATCCCACTGTGATTTTTATCAATTTCTCTTTCAGTTTGTCTCTCTTTTTCCATGCAGAGATTTTAATCTAAGACGATCAGTTTCTATTTCCATGCAGAGATTTTAATCTAAGACCATCAGTGTCAATTAGAGGAAATGTTCCAGCCAAAGAAGGTGAAATCCTCACTTCCTCATTATGATTTTTCCACCTGTAAAACCCTAGAACCTCCATAACCCCTTTCTCCCCCAGTCATTGCACGTATGAATCTCTGGACATAAAAAGGAATGTAATTTTGTCATCAAACAAAAAGATTATACAGTCACTTGTTAAGACCCACAAACCACTTAAACACAAGCATACTAAAATTGGCATGCAGCCCAATCCAATGTGAGTTTAGGAAGAAATAAATCCCAGACAGATCAAGGCAAAATCCATGGTAACTGGCCAAATTTACACAGCCTTTCTCCTACTGAGGATTTAAGTTGTCCAAAATGCTCATGTTTAAGAGATTTGCAACTCAAATCTTATAGTTCATGTCAAAACCATGTTATCTAATACCACTGAAATAAAACTTTCTAAAGGATGAGGGAGGAGAAAAACTCTCTAAAACAAAGGACTTTAAAACTAGTCTACCAGTTTTAACCCTCTTTAATTCAGCTGCCTGGAAGCCAGTTTGGTATAGTGGTTAAGTGCATGGACTCTTATCTGGGAAAACTGGGTTTGATTCCTCACTCCTCCACTTGCAGCTGCTGGAATGGCCTTGGGTCAGCCATAGCTCTTGCAGAGTTGTCCTTGAAAGGGCAGCTTCTGTGGGAGCTCTCTCAGCCCTCCCCCCCACCTCACAGGGTGTCTGTTGTGGGGGAGGAAGGTAAAGGAAATTGTGAGCCGCTCTGAGACTCTGAGATTCAGAGTGGAGAGCAGGGTATAAATCCAATATCATCATCATCTATGGTAATTCTGGGCCAGCTACATTCTCTCAGTCTAACCTGTCTCCAATAGTTGCTATGATGACAAAATAGAGGGTGGGGAGAGCACATATGCTCCTGAAAAATGGCAAAGTGAAAAATTGTGTCACATAATTGCAAAACAGTTGAGTTCTTTATGCAAATGGCAGCTGTTTGGACATCAGATGGCCATATGTTGGCACTTCTTCAAGCTGATCTTCTCATTTCTGTGAAGGAATTTCTCTGCCCAAGGAGGCTCTAGGTCACACTATAAAATCCTTCACAGAACTATGGACATTCATACAGCTGACAATACATTGCCTGGGAAGCTTTGGATTGTGGGACAAGCCCTGACCTTACAGTAAAGGCTATATTTATAGTTTAATATGAACAAGAAACAAAGAGGTTCCAGCTGGCTCCTGTGAGGTACAGCATAACCCCCATTTACTTACAATCAGGGCTTTTTTTGAACAGGAATGCAGTTCCAGCTGGCTTGGCATCAGGGGGTGTGGCCTAAGATACAAATGAATTCATGCTGCGCTTTTTCTACAAAAAGGCCCTATGTGAAACAATGGTGATGTCAAGCAGTGCGGCCTAATATACAAATGAGTTCCTGCTGGGCTTTTCCTACAAAAATAGCCCTATCCCCCCTCCCAAATAACACCCACAATTAACATCTTCTGAGCCCGATATCACCCATTTAAAATGCCAAGGACAAAAGATCAAGATGTGTCACTAGATGACTTTCAAAGTGTTCCAGCATGTTATTCAAAAGATTGTGACTTATAATATACCACAGTCCACATAAAACACTGTGAAAATGTGTGGTGGTCCCTGGCCTGAGAGACATCCAGCCTTTTCTGCCCTGGCTCCAACCTGGTGGAACTCTGCCAAATAACATCCATGCTCTTTGGCACTTAATACCATTCCACAGGGCCTGTAAGGCAGAGATGTTTTGCCAGGCAATGGTTTCCATCTGGCTGGCACTCCTGTCTTGCCTGGTTGGTATTCTTATCTTCTGCCTCCCTCATGAGGCAGTGGAACAACTGAAGTTTAGCACCATCTAATTAGCTTTACTACTGTGCTTATTGCTTTTAACTAATGTATTTACTGGTCTTAATTATGGAATTTCATTTCTACTGTTGTACATTGTACTGAGCCCTGTCTCACAGGGGAAGGTGGTCTAGCAAACAAATTTAATAAATAAACATTTAAAAGTAGGTTTATAATTGGCCACCAAGAGACTGGACATGATCATGGTTAACAACCCTACTTCATGCGCCTCTGAGTCAATTGTACAAGGGCCTCACAACAAGGAGCACAACCGTTCAGTCCTCAGTGTCGAGGGCACATTGGCATCACTTTGAGAGACTCCAAATTTCCACCATCTCCAATTTTCTTGCTTTTTATATTTTGAGTTTTTAAAAAAGTTATGTACTTGAGGGCACAATTCACTAAATTTAAGCAGTCTTTTGTCCCTTGTGATTTTGGGAGTTGATGGAGATTTGCAAACAAATTTAATCTTCTCACTGAAATCAGTGAGATTCATAGATATTTACTCTACTCTTCTTTGGAGTGTGCCCATATATGTACAAATCTTCCTTAAAGATATCTACATTTCAAACTACATACTGCTCAACATCAGATAAATACTAGGAGATTCCATTATACCAGGTCATTTCCCACCCACCTCCATTGGGTTGGCTTGACTTTGTGGTGAGGTATTAATCATTTCCTTTAGCATCAAGTGTATATAAGCACACCAAGATTCTACTCAGAACATCTCAGAAACTTAAAGCATCCTATACTGCCACAATGCTATTCAACTATTTGATTTTCCTGTGTATTGGAGTTTATGCCAGTTGTAAGCCAATATGCAATATAAAAACAAGTATTTGGGAAACTCAGAAGGTTTTTTGTGAAATTAAAAATGAGGTGTGTTACAATTACAGAAAGAAGTTGGCTATGTTTGTTTCAGTTTTAAAATCCTGCTTGTAAATGTTCCATTTCCATAACTTTCTTCTGTTCTTTGCAGCTTCACAATCATCTACAAAACTCACAAGAGGTAAGGAACTTAAAAGTCTGCCTTTTCTGAAGGAAGCACTCTAGTGATAGAATGGAATGAATAAAGGAAATCAGATGTATACACAGAAGTAGATCTCTTCCAGCTACAATGTCTAGCAATCTGTTTTGTTCAATATCTTTATAAATGATTTAGATGAAGGAATAGAGGAATTGTTTATTAAATTTGAAGATGATACTAGATTGCGAGGGGTCGCAAATGCAGTAGAAGACAGAAACAGAATACAGGAGAATCTTGACAGGCTGGAAAACTGGGCTAAAACAAACAAAATGAATTTTAACAAGGATAAAAGTAAAGTGCTGTATTTAGGTAGAAAAAAAATCAAATGCATCATTATAGGATGAGGGAGACTTGTCTTGGCAGCGATATGTGTGAAAAGGATCTAGGAGTCTTAGTGGACCATATGCTGAACATGAGTCAGCAGTGTGATGCGGTGGCTAAAAATACAAATGCAATTTTGGGCTGCATCAACAGAACTATAATGTCCAGATCACGTGAAGTGATGGCATCACTTTACTCAGCTCTGGTTAGACCTCACCTAAAGTGTTGTGTTCTGTTTTGGGCACCACAATTTAAAAAAGATATAGACAAGCTGGAACATGTTCAGAGGAGGGCAACAAGGATGGTGAGTGGTCTGGAGACCAAATCCTATGAGGAAAGGTTGAAGGAACTGGATATGTTTAGCCTGGAGAGGAGATGGCTGAGAGGTGATATGATCACCATCTTCAAGTACTTGAAGGGCTGTCGTATAGAAGATGGTGCATTGTTTTCAGACCAGAACCAATGGGTTGAAATTAAATCAAGAGTTTTTAGCTAAACGTTAGGAAGAACTTCAAAGCGGTTCCTCAGTGGATCAGGCTTCCTAGGAAGGTGGTGGGCTCTTCTTCCTTGGAGGTTTTTAAACAGAGGCTAGATGGTCAACAACAATGCTGATTCTGTGAATTAGGCAGATCATGAGAAAAAGGGCAGAAAGGGTTGCATTAGTGCTTAGTTCTTGTGACCCTTTATTACATTTGTCTTTTGTTATCTTCTGGGTATGGAGCAGGGGTCACTGGGGATGTGTGTTTGGGGGAAGTATTTGTGAAGTTCTTGCACTGTGCAGTGGGTTGAACCCTGGAGGTCCCTTCCAACACTATGATTCTATGAATCCAGGTGAATCTGTATGAAGATATTCATTTGAAGTGGCGTGGGGGGGGGGGTTAGGATACTAATTTTTGGTATTGGATTTTGGTACCCTTCTCTGGTACCCTTCTTTGGGATGCTGGCATTCACAGATGAGATATGTTTACAAGATAAGATTTGCAGTGACTGATAAAACAAGTGGGATTCATTTTTTTTTCTTTTAAGTGTTCATTTCCATTTTATCATTTGCTATTTTCAGACACCACTAAATATTTCAGAAAACCAAGAGGTAAGAAATTGAAATATCACTTTTCTGACTAAAATGTTAAATTTCAAATAATATTTGGGCTGCCATGGGAAAAACTGTTTATGTTGATGGGCAGTGAGTAGGAACAGGGCTTTTTTTGAGCAGGAATGCACAGGAACGGAGTTTTGGCTGGCTTTGTGTCAGGGTGTGTGGCTTAGTATGCAAATTAGTCCCTGCTGGGCTTTTTCTACAAAAAGCCCTATGTAAAATAATGGTGATATCAGGGTGTGTGGCCTAATATGCAAATGAGTGCATTGTTTTCAGACCAGATATATATATACACACCCACATATATTGACCACTGTATGACACAGAGTGTTGGACTGGATGGGCCACTGGCCTGATCCAACATGGCTTCTCTTATGTTCTTATGAGTTCCTGGTGGGCTTGTTCTACAAACAAAGCCCTGAGTAGGAAGAATAAGAAAGTGGTTGGGGTTTAGAAATTCTTGAAATAAGAGATATTCATCACTTCCTCAAAACTGCATTATTCTTGAAGATGGAGTTATTTAGGAAAATAATGGATGCTTTAAAACACATCGGACATGAACCAGTCCAAGCTTATTCCCACAAATTTTATTGAAAGTTAAAAGTCCTGAACAGGGCTGACATTATGACATCAAAGCAACTATTTTACTTTTTAAGAGTTGAAGAAGAGATTTCATGTGCTACCCATTCTGTAAGAAACAGGAACAGATCTTGCGGTCCTCTTGAAACCAGGCCTATTGCTGGCTAAACAGGTGGCAGCTGTGGCGAAGAATGCCTTTGACTGGTTAGCCAGCTGCAGCTTGTCCTGGGCACAAATTATTTGGCCAATATTGTGCATGACCTGGATGCATCTAGATTAGATCATTGCAATCCACTACAGTGGGGCTGCCTCTGAAAAGTGTTCCAAAAATTAATTCAGCATGCTGCAACCAGGACTGTTGAGTGTGACATAAGAAACATATCTCTCTGGTTTTGACACATTTACACTGGCTCCCAATTAGCTTCTGGGTAAAATTCAAGGTGCAGGTGCTGATTTTTAAAGCTGCATACGGTCTGGGACCAACATACCTAAAGGTCCCTTATGAACCTGCCTGACCACTGCAATCATCTGCCAGGGCCCTGCTTCTGGTGCCCCCAATCTACTGAGATTAGGCAGGTGACAACCCAGGAGAGGGCTTTGTTGGTTGTAGCACTGAAACTCCTGGACTGTCTCTTCATGGAGACTTGTCCCTCCCTTTTTGTCACCTTTCTCCAGTTTTTCATTGTTTGGCTTTTCCTCAGCAATCCCTCCTTACTGCCCATGAGATGGTGATAAGGTCCAGAGTGGGTTTCAGTATAAATTACAGATGGCATTTTGAGATCATTATAATATAGAAAGGACTGTTTTTATATTTTAACAAAGTTATACTGATAGAATCATAGAACCATAGAGTTGGAAGGAACCCCCAGTGTCATCTAGTTCCGCACAGTGCAGGAACTTCACAAATACTTCCCCCCACCCCACCACATCCCCAGTGACCCCTGCTCCACGCCCAGAAGATGCAAAAACCTCCAGGATCCCTTGTCAAAGTGGCCTGGAGAAAAAAATTGCTGACTGATCCCGAAGTGGCAATCAGCATTTCCCTGGGCGTGTAAGAAAAGGCCACAAGAACTAAGCACTGATGCAACCCTTCCTGCCCTCCTTCTTATGATCTGCCTAATTCACAGAATCAGCATTGCTGTCGGATGGCCATCAAATATCAAACATCATCATCTGATGTTGATGTTTGACTTCGTTGTATATCACTCAGAGCCCCATGTATTTAGGGACTGGGTGATTCACAAATCTAAAATCTAAATAAATAAATATGGTTTTTATGTTCTTGTATGTGTATTTCTTGTTTGAATTGTTTTAATGA
Source organism: Heteronotia binoei (assembly GCF_032191835.1). Classification (NCBI taxonomy): domain Eukaryota; kingdom Metazoa; phylum Chordata; class Lepidosauria; order Squamata; family Gekkonidae; genus Heteronotia; species Heteronotia binoei. Next base: position 139,226,731 of record NC_083227.1, read on the forward strand.
TGTGTTTTTGTTGGTTTTAATGGTTTTTTAAAGATGTGACTTCATTAGGTATGTTTTAATTTGGTGACCACATTGATCACCCTTAGGAGGGCAAAAAAGACAGGGATACATTTGGTTAAATGAATAAACAAACAAACAAATGACAGAGGCATCAGTCTGCATGGTGTGCACTTTAACTGTTTTAACATCTCTTTTAATCATATTTTGAAAAGTTTGGCAGTACATTGAAAAACCAATAGGAGTCTTAGAAACACAATAAAAATATTAACTGTAATATATATAGAATTAAAAGTAACATAATAGAGGTCACTTTGCATAAACATACACACTTTGTGTGTTTCCATTGGAAGGCAGTTGCCATGACTTGGAGGCTGCACAATGCTCATATATTTCCAACAGAAGGTTGTACTGAGTATAGAGAAAGTGCCTGACCAGAGCGTAACGGCATCACAGTGCCATTCTGAATTTGAGACAAATATGAAGAAACAAACACAACTTGTGACAGCAGTAGACACTCATTTCAGAGAGTTCTGAGAGAGAGCAGAGAAGCTCTGAGAGTAGGGTGGCCAGACCGTCCCGCCCACCTGGGAAAATCCCGCCCCTGCCCCCAAATTCCCACCTCACGGGTTGGCTAACCCGGGACCAATGAAGTCCCGAGTTCGCCAACGCCGGTGAGGCTCCACTTCAGCAGCCAGCCTGCCAGCCATTGCCGAGAGACAGAGAGAGCGAGAAGAAGAGCGGAGAAGACGAGAAAAGGATTCCCAGTAAGTGGCCTTCCCCCTCCCCTTCATGGGCCCCGCTCTGCCGACTGCTGCTGTCCCGCTGCTGCCCGCCGCCACGTGCGCTGAGCGGCCATTTGCAAGGAGCAGGCTGGCTTGCTTCCCGCCCCCTCCCCGTCTTCATGGGCTCCGCTCTGCTCTGCTGCTGTCCCGCGCCGCTGCCGCCAGGGGCCCCCACCTCCCATCCGATTGCAATACATTCTCATTGCCCTCGCCCCCTCTCTGCTTAAAGGCGGGGTTAGGGCGACTGTTTGCCGCTTTTTGTTTGTTTGACGGTTTGAAAATGGGGATTTCGAATACCACCAGCACGCCTCATGCGCTGCCCAAAGGACGAAACAGTCCCCTCTAGCCGTCTTGGAAGTCCGTCCCAGATGTCAGCAGTTGACTCCCGCATTGTGTGGGCTCTGGCAGCATCCCCGGCACTCTTTGCCTTTAAGTCCGGGGTGGAGAATCGCTTCAGCACCAGCAGGAGCTCGCTGGGCTTTGTGCCTTCTCCTCGCGTTGCTCATCGCATGCGGCGCTTCTTGTCCGCGTCTCGCAGCAGCGATCCTGCCTCCGCCTCCTTCAGTCTCCCACCCCGGCCAGCGAGGCAGCTCCCGCTCCTACAGAGGGAGAGCAGCAGCTGCAGACGGGTGGTGCCGGCGGTGGTAAGGCAGCCTCGCCTTCCTCTCTCGTCTCGGTCCCTAAGGGAGGCGGAGCGGAGACTAGCCTGGGAAGGCTGCTTTCCCAAGCGGGTCCCACCGCGGCCCTGACGGTGTTTCCGGGGGTGTGCATGTACGAGAGCTAGGTGGGAGCGAGCCGGGATGTGCATCTGGTTTGGGCCGGCTCCGCTTCTCCTGGCTGCCGGTCTTCTCACGCGCCTGCCGCCGATAACCTGGCAAGGGATGCGGCTGGTTAGTGAGCTACCACCGGGGCTGGGCTGCGGACGGTTGTGAGGCACCGCTTCTGTGCCGGTTGGGAGGGTCTCTGGTGGGGTGTGGAGGTTATGGCCTGTGCAGAAGGGCGGGAGTGTGTGTGGCGGCGGCGTGGCTGGAGAAGGGGGGTGTCTGCCTGGGGGAGCTGCGCCTGCCCTGGAGAGAGGAGAAGGCGCCGCCTGTGCTGTTCAGGGCTGAGCGTTGCAAAATGTTGCTCTGTTTTCTCTGCTCTTCTCTTCCCAAGAAACACTGGGGGTTTCCCTTCAGCCGTTGGCAAAACTTAATTTGTAATAAGGGCAGAACGGAGCTTTGCGGGCTCAGGCCTGGAAGGTTTGATTTACAGTGCCGTCCAAAGAACAGTTTCCTCGGAGTAAGCCCTACTAGGTAGGATTCTGATCTGAGAAAACCTGTTTAGGATGGCTGTGGCTTTTCTCAATCTCAGACTTTGATGGTTACCCATTGGTGATGGAAGGTCGTCCGTGTATGCTCAGAAACACTGGTCCGTTATGGTTTTCACAAGGGCTGTGGCTGAGTCCTCTGCCAGTTTGGCTCCTGATGTAAATGTTGTATTGGGGGGGGGGTCTCTGGTAAGTTTGGTAAGGAAGACTGAATGTTCTGTGGCTGAGGAAGCCCTTCAGATATGTTGCTGAAGGATCTGTACTTAACTTGCTTGGCTGTGGGTACCTGTGGCTTGATAGGGTGCTTACCTGGAAGGAGATGGTTTGTATCTGATTGGCTAATGGCAAATTAATGGGGAAAGGTTCCTCTCAGGTTAGGTAACTTGTGGATGGATTGGCAGGTACAAAATGATATCTGATTCTAACTGTCCATCTGTTGTATTTATATATGGCAACACAGCAGTGTCTCTTAATAATGTAAATGTAGTTGGTGGATAACATTGCGGGGAAGGTATCCAGGAAGTATTGCCAACAAGTACGTAGTTGTTATCTGTTATAGTTTGTTTGGTTTAGCAACTCAGCAGCTGGATCATCATTGCAAACACTTGCAGAATCTTATTGTAGGGAAGGTCCCTGAGGCTGGGAAGGTAGTGCATGTCTCTATTCTACATCCTCCACAGGATAGCTTTTTAATGCAATGGCTGTAATGTGTAGCACAATTTATTGTGCTCATCCTGCATGCTGCACAGAATATCACCAAGCCAGCCCTGCACATTTCTGTAGGCAGTAGGCACTGAGCACAAAGGTGTAGGGCATGTTGCAAGTCTGTGGGGTGTACCTTTTCTGTTGGTCTCCACAGTGGGGCTACATAACTTTTGCCATTACTTGCCCTGATCGTTGTGACTTTAATGGTTTTTATTCACCTGAAGAGCTTGACTAACTATGTCTAACTCTTAAGAACCACTACCTTAAGTCCATCAATAGTGGCATAGGAGCCTGTTTCTTAAAACAGCTAAAATATGTGAAGTAGGAAGGAGCTGATTTTTTTTTTTGAGGGGATGTGTGGGAGGGACACAGTGTGGATTTATGGGATTAAATTGATATTGGAAGGAAAGAACAGGGTGGGGAAGGAAAAGAGTCAACAGATTGTACTGAATGGAATGAGGTCAAATCCTTTGAGAGGGGAGAGGAGAGGAGCTGCATTGACATCTGGGTGTATCGTTGGGTTTTTGACAAACAGGAGTGTGCGTGCCAAGAAAAATGACAGCAATAGATAGCATGTAGATTACTGGAATGAGATAATGTGCAACCATAAACTATGTATTACTGTAGAGACTTTAAATTGCAACAGTAGATGGCAATACCTTTTACATTTAAATCTGGGTTTCAGATAGTCCTGTGTTTTCAAATAATATTTTGTATAGTACAGTTGCAAAAAACCCCAAACATATGTAGCACAAGTTAGAAAACAAAACTTTTGCTGCAGTCTTTTTTTCAGCTATTGCTTCAAAAAGTCTTAACTTCTATTTTTTTAAAGCTGTTCATAATTGAAATTTGAGTGCTGATTGTGCCTACTTCTTGTGAGCAATGAGCTACAAAAATTCTAGAAATTGGTGTAATGGACCCTGACTCTCCCATAGGAGTTCAAGATGTATTTTTGCTACTGGATGGAGGATAGCTACACCTCACTCTTAATCTCTATAGACATAAATTAATATTCTAACAATGCTAGGCCAGATTGAGTTGGAAATGTACACTGCAGTCCTAAAACAGATTGCTACTTATAAACCCATTGACCTCAATGAATTTAGGTGGGTATAATTCTGATTTTAGGATTGTACAGATTTTCAGTTGAATCTAGGGTGTGGGAATTGGATATTTCAGTTATGTATAATTGCTATGTGGTGGTATTTAGTAGAAGAAGCCCAGTAGACAAAGGCGGTGTATATATCATAATCATTCCCCTTAATTAGTGAATTTTATGTCCCTGTGAGTATCAGTAGAGCAGAGAAATGTGGTAACTCATAGACAAGGTAAAGGTTTCTGCAGACTTGGGGAGATATTGCTTTGGGGAAACAAGAATTGAGCAACTAGATAAAGTGTTATCTGAAGGGTGCAGATTATAGTAGAAAGACTGTTAGGGCTTGTAGAGTGTTCTATTTTCAGCAGTGGCATTCCCCTTCCCATTAAAATGGCAAGGCATTCTCTTCTACAATATTCAGGTAGAAGGGCATTTGTTAGCAAGGCTGAATATGTTACCATCTGTCATTTTAATGGGAAAGGTACCAAGGTATACCATTTTCTCATCCTGTGGTTCAGACAGAATAGATGCTATTGACCATATAGTTTTAGATTGTCCCGTATTTTCAGACTTGATTGAAGCTAGCTCTCCTGTTACTTGGAGCTAGTTTTAATTCCCCACATGAGAAAATTTCCTAGTTCTTTAAAGGATGTAGAAAAGCAAGTTACTGTAGAGGTGGCAAAATATTTGGTGATAGTTATAGTGCAGTGTATTTAAAACCAAACTTCCTGGTTTGTTCTACCTGGTTGTGTCCTTGGGTTCTCATGTTAATGACAATGGACAAAGCAGCACTAAATGTAGAAATGCACAGCAGAGGCTGTCACCAGAAGTCTCTGTTTCCAGCAGTGGCAATTTGGGGAAGTGATGTCACTTCATGTTTCCGGCGGTGATATTTGGGGGAAATGACATCGAAGGAAGTGCTGTCAAAGGAGGTAATGTCACTTCCTGTTTCTGGCAGGTGGCGCGGGGAAACGATGTCACAGGAAGTGATGTCACTTCCTGTTTGCGGCGGTGGCATGACGTCATCTTTTTTATTTTTTATTGAAAACGCACACTATCTTGACATTTTCAGTGAGTTATCTACCACGACCCCGAGATCTCTCTCTTGGTCAGTCTCTGCCAGTTCACACCCCATCAACTTGTATTGGTAGCTGGGATTCTTGGCCCCAATGTGCATTACTTTGCACTTGGCCACATTGAACCGCATCTGCCACGTTGACGCCCACTCACCCAGCCTCAACAGATCCCTTTGGAGTTCGTCGCAATCCTCTCTGGTTATCACCACCCTGAACAATTTAGTGTCATCCGCAAACTTGGCCACTTCACTGCTCACTTCCAACTCTAAATCATTTATGAACAAGTTAAAGAGCATGGGACCCAGTACTGAGCCCTGCGGCACCCCACTGCTTACCGTCCTCCACTGCGAAGACTGCCCATTTATACTCACTCTCTGCTTCCTATTACTCAGCCAGTTTTTGATCCACAAGAGGACCTGTCCTTTTACTCCATGACTCTCAAGCTTTCTAAGGAGCCTTTGATGAGGAACTTTATCAAAAGCTTTCTGGAAGTCAAGGTAAACAACATCTATCGGGTCACATTTGTCCACATGTTTGTTTACCCCCTCAAAGAACTGTAACAGGTTAGTGAGGCAAGATCTTCCCTTGCAGAACCCAGGCTGAGTCTTCCTCAATAACCCGTGTTCATCAATGTGCCTACTCATTCTGTCCTTAATAATGGTTTCTACCAACTTTCCCGGTATTGAAGTCAGACTGACAAGCCTGTAATTTCACGGATCTCCTCTGGAACCCTTTTTAAAGATGGGGGTGACATTTGCTACCTTCCAGTCCTCAGGAACGGAGGCAGATTTCAATGAAAGATTACAGATTTTTGTTAGAAGATCCACAAGTTCAACTTTGAGTTCTTTCAGAACTCTCGGATGTATGCCATCCGGACCCGGTGACTTATTAGTTTTTAATTTGTCTATCAGTTGTAGGACCTCCTCTTTTGTCACCTCAATCTGACTCAGGTCTTTAAACACCCCTTCCAAAATTAGTGGTTCTGGGGTGGGCAAAAAGTTCTCGTCTTCCACAATGAAGACAGAGGCAAAAAATTCATTCAGCTTCTCAGCCATTTCCCTATCCTCCTTCAGTAATCCTTTTACCCCATGGTCATCCAAGGGCCCCACTACTTCCCTGGCTGGTTTCCTACTTCTAATATATTTGAAGAAATTTTTATTGTTGGTCTTTATGTTTTTTGCAATATGCTCCTCAGAGTCCCTTTTTGCCTGCCTGATTACAGTCTTGCATTTGATTTGCCACAGCCTGTGTTCCCTTTTACTAATCTCACTTAGACTGGTTTTCCACCGCTTAAAGGAGTCCTTCTTACCTTTTACAGCTTCCATTACTTTGTTTGTTAACCATGCAGGTCTTTTCTTATGCCTGTTTGTGCCTTTCCTAACTTGTGGTATGTATTTTATCTGAGCTTCTAGGATTGTAGTTTTAAATAGCCTCCAAGCTTCCCCAAGGGTTTTGACCGTATTTACCTTTCCTTTCAGTTTCCTCCTCAAATGCCTCCTCATCTCAGTGTATTTACCACTTTTAAAATTAAACGTGGTTGTGGCGGTCTTTTTGGGCAACTCCCTATTTATACAAATGGTGAAATCAATAACATTATGGTCACTGCTCCCAAGCGGCGCAATCCCTTTTACATCTCTCACCAAGTCTTGGGCATTATTTAGGACCAAATCCAGGATCGCCCCACCCCTGGTAGGTTCTGAGACCATCTGCTCCATAGCATAGTCATTGAGAGCATCAAGAAACTCAATCTCTTTTTCTCTACCAGAACACATATTGACCCAATCATTCTGCGGGTAGTTAAAATCACCTATTACAACACAGTTTTTACGTTTAGCCGCTATCTTTAAGCCTTCCATCATATTATAATTGTCCTCTCTCTTTTGATTTGGTGGGTGATAACAAACTCCCATAGTTAAATTTCCTTTTTGGCCCTCTATTTCAACCCAAAGCATTTCTAAAAGGGAATCTAATCCTCTGACCTCAGTCTTACTGGACCGTATATCCTCTCTGACATACAGAGCCACCCCACCTCCAACCCTTCCCTCCCTATCCTTCCGATATAACTTATATCCAGGAATCACCGTGTCCCACTGATTCTCCTCATTCCACCAAGTTTCTGAAATTCCCACAATGTCTATGTTTTCTCCCAACACTAAACATTCCAATTCACCAATTTTACTTCGAACGCTTCTAGCATTTGCATACAAACATCTGTAATTTCCCAGGCAAGCTAGGCCCGCCACCTTCCTCCTGCCGCCTCGAGACTCAGGCAGACAGTCCATACTGTTTGTCACCATCACAGTGGACAACTCTGATCCATTACCCGGTAGAAAAATAGCAGCCAACCCTTCATCTCTTTGAGACAAGTCCTCCCGAACCAGAGACATTTCATCTCCTGTCGGCTTTCCCCCAAAGTTTAGTTTAAAAACTGCTCTGCCACCTTTTTGATTTTAAGTGCCAGCAGCCTGGTTCCATCCGGGGACAAGTGGAGACCGTCTCTTTTGTTCCCGCTTGTTCCAGAAAGCATCCCAGTGCCTAAACAAATCAGCCAGTATCATAATGCCCCTGTATAAATCGATGGTGCGGTCTCATTTGGAATAATTTGTGCAATTCTGGTCACCACACCTCAAAAAGGATATTATAGCATTGGAAAAAGTCCAGAAAAGGACGACTAGAATGATTAAAGGGTTGGAACACTTTTCCTATGAAAAAAGGTTAAAATGCTTGGGGCTCTTTAGCTTGGAGAAATGTCGACTGCGGGGTGACATGATAGAGGTTTACAAGATGATGCATGGGATGGAGAAAGTAGAGAAATAAGTCCTTTTCTCCCTTTCTCACAATACAAGAACTCCTGGGCATTGAATGAAATTGCTGAGCAGTCAGGTTAAAACGGATAAAAGGAAGTACTTCTTCACCCAAAGGGTGATTAACATGTGGAATTCATTGCCACAGGAGGTGGTGGCGGCTACAAGCATAGACATCTTCAAGAGGAGGTGAGATAAAAATATGGAGCAGACGTCCATCAGTGGCTATTAGCCACAGTGTGTATATATGTGTGTGTGTGTGTGTGTGTGTGTGTATATATAAAATTTTTGGCCACTGTGTGACATAGAGTGTTGGACTGGATGGGCCATTGGCCTGATCCAACATGGCTTCTCTTATGTTCTTATGTTCACACATGCTCCACCTACAAGTGAAAATGATGGTGAGATATACAGGAATAACAGATTGGGTCCTGCCTTGTAAAATAGTGACCTAAAATGTTATCTTATTTTATAACATTCCCGGAATTCCAAATTTATGATGCAGTGCATAGAAATTGTATGTTTATTGACATGGACAAATATGACATTATTTATGACTAAATAATACTCTCATTCCAGGAAGAATGTGTACGATTTATCTTGATTACATATATCGGATTGTTGAATCAGTCATCTGTGATTACTCAGGAAAATGTGACCACACGCTATAAAAGCTTACTCTATCACCTTGAATCTCTGAATAGAACCTGGCCTGTGGAGGACGTAAGTAGATTTTATTTTCTGTGAATTTCCATAATAGCACAGCCTATATTTAAAGTTTCACTGATAGTTTTACTGCCAACTTTGACAACAGGGGTAACCATTAGTAATGTTTCTCCCCAGTGCCTAGCAGGCTTTTCTCACCCCGTCTCTGGCAAATGGCCATCAAGCAGGCAGGTGAAACACATCCCTGAATGGAGGCTGTGGTAGAAAGTCATTCTTTTTCTCTCCAACTCCCCAGTTAGGTGGGATCTTGAATTCTCTTTTGAACCGTCTTGCACCACCACTATCTCGGTGACTTCCCCTGTTCCCAGTCACTACCAAGAAGTTGTTTTGTAGCTCTGAGGACAGTCTATGGCATGTAGGTAGGAATCAAGGCAAAACATGTCAATGAAAAACCAACTTTATTTCTACACTATGAATGGGACCCATTATGAAGAAAAATACAACAGGGTCTGGGCGAATGTCCCCCTACTCTTGCTCTCTTCCCACTCATCCAAGTGAAGGCATTCATTCCCCATTCATTCACCAGGAAAGGTGCTTCTGGGCACCATGGCATCCACAGGCACCATGTCAGGGACCCCTGGTCTAAGAAGATTGATAAGTTTTAGACATGAGGCTTTGGATATGATTTTCAATATAAACTTTCTTTTTAACAAAAGAAACAGGACCGAAACTGTGGAACTACATTAAAAAGCAACCAGGAACTCATAGACTATCTTTACATATTTCTGCTGCAAGTCTTGCCAACCTTTGTGAACCTTGAACAGAAATCTTGCACCATTGGTGCTCCACCTAAATGCTTATAGATTTTTTTAAAAATCATGCTCTCTAATTGATGACAAACACACTATATGAAGATTGTGATCAACCACGTGTTTACCTGCAAGAAAGAGCCAAATGAAAAGTTATGCTTCCTACAAAAAGAATCAGCTGCATCTCTTAAGAACTCTGTGAAGATGAAACTATTTGCCATTTTGAAATATGTGTATATTTATTTATATATTATAATATTTATAAAATAATCATTTATTTGTGTTTATGATAAATGGTTTGATCTTACTATTCAAAACACTGCATGTTGAATTTAGTTCATGACTGCACTGATTTCAGGTGGGCTATTTAGAGAGACATTTGTGTGGTCAAGTGTGTCTTGGAGGCCCTCATATGTCTCCCACCACTTCAGTCCTTTACTGTTTCTCCCTTGTTTTATGGAAGCTTTCATGCAAGGATTTTTTTAGGTCATACCTCTCAGAATTGTTCTATTGTTGATCATGGCTGTGACATTAATGATAAAAATGTGATTGCTGGGGTGGAATGAATGAGGGTTAAATATGTATGGAACGTATTTCTTCTTCATCTTCTTCTTCATCTGTGTTTTAATAATCAGTTAATTAATTTATTTATTTATAGATTATATGTTATTTATATGGCATTTGACAGGCCAAAGATAAATTTAAATAGTTGCTTGTAGATCTGAATAAACTTTTGTGTACAATTGTAGAGTTTGATCTTTAAGATCCATTATTTGAGTGATTAGATCATTGACAATGTATTGTAAATGTTCTAGTTCACTGTGGTTTGTTCTGGATTCACCCTCTGTACCTCTGCCACCTTGCATTGATTTTTGTTACCCCTACTGAGTTGGTCTATATATGTTGATAATTATGGGGAAAATGTTTTAAAAGCAGATTATTTCAGAAATGTTAGTGACTGTTATGCCTTCAGAGCAACATACAACAGAAAGAAGAGAGCTTTCAACACTGTATGGGGGCGGGGTGGTGCTCAGTAGAGACACACTTCATCCTATTGCTACCTGCTGCGACAATTAGGGTGAGGGGAGTTCTCATATAATTCATTTACATTACCATTTTGACCTCATTCTCACAGAGTAGCATAGATAGTAAACCTGTGTCTGGACTATTGCTAGTTCAGATTGCAAGTGAAGACTCATTGTTAAATGCTTTCCTATTTTTTAAAAAAAGAACATACAGGTATAAAGCTAGATGTGAGGAAGGAATTTAGTTGAGCTATCTGCTTCACATGTGAGTTTGCTATGTGTGTGCTGTTGTGTAAGGAGGATGGGCACATTCTATCATATGAATACCCACTGTTTTTAGAAATACAGTTCAAATACAACATCAGCAGACAATTGTGAGAACTAGACCTTTTATATATGCATATTTATTTATAATTTTTTAAATTACATGCTCTCTGCTCTCTAAATTGTGTTCCAAATTGTATTAAAAATATAAGCCTCTTTAGATAGCAAAAAAAAGGTAATGTCATTAAAACAACAATAGACAGTACAAGAGAAAGAGACCACAGTGCTTCATGTGTAAAGATTCCCTACCCCACTCCAGTTGTCTGTCAGCAACCTCCAGTAAGTTTTGGGGGTGGGGCATATTGATGTCAAAATGACAGCACGATGCCACCTCTAGTTATGTTATCTGAAGTGATGTCATGACACTCTGATACAACAAGTGTCGCTCTTTCCTCATTTTGCTCCCACTGCTCCAGTGAGCAGCAATGGGAGCCCCCATAGCAGGATACCTTTACACCCCTAGTCCATACCTATGGGGAAATAGGCCTGTAAGTCTATTCATGTAGACATGTGGGTAGTATGGTCATTTGTAAAATAGCCACTAATATTTTCTCACATAGTTAAACCATTTTGTAGGAAGTGGTTCTTCATACTGTTTCAGCAGTTTTCACCTCATTATAAGTTCCCACTAAATATCTAATGAATATAGCCAGAATAAGATTAGTGTCCTGAGGCAAAAAATGCAAAAACTGGGTATTTGATGTGCTATTATGGCAGAATCATAGCACAGAATCAATATATAGTAGTTCTATAGTAGGCCCTGTAAGAAGAGCCTTGTAAGCTGTTGGAGGTCTGCCTGCATGAGGGTTGTGTGGCCTAATGTGCAAAGGAGTTCTTGCTACAAAAAAACCCCTGATAAAAACACTCTAGTGCAAGGGTGTCAAACATGTGGCCTAGGGGCTGAATCAAGCCCCCGGAGGGCTCCCATCAACCTCCCCCGAGCTGCCGTCTGCTTCCTTCTCCCTCTCTCTTGCTTTCTTCTGTATTACAGCTTGCTTTGCCAGGCTTGCTCGATCACTCAGCAGAGCTACTGAGCCAAGTCTCTCTTCTTTCTATTGGCTGAGAACCCCACCCCTCCTCAACCCCCCTGGGGAAGGAAGGAAAGAGCCAGAGTTTCCTTTGCCCAGTTCCCTGAATTGCACAGGAGAGATACAAAGAAGGCACCATTAAGATCAACAAGTGCTAATGTTTTAAGCATGTTTTATTTATTTATTTTTTAAAAAAATCTTTAGTTGTGTTTGGCTGTGTCCTTAATAAAGTTTATATCCCTGCTACCTGGCATTACATTTTGTGACATATATGGCCTGGCCTGACAAGGTCTCATCTATGCCAGATCTGACCCTCATAACAAATGAGTTTGGCATCCCTGCTCTAGTGTATCATCAGTCATGGACAGCCCCTTTTTCCCATGAGACCTTTCTCTCAGAGGCTTTAGGTGCTAGGCCACACTTTCTTACAATCAGCTTGAATTATAATAGCTCATCTTCTCAAATCTTGGCAATCTAATTTGCAAGTTACACAAATGGCAGGCATTTTACCTGTGAGTGTTTGCCTGCCCCAGATGAGTACCACCAGGGATTTTTTTTTTTAAAGCAGGAATGCACAGGAACGCTGCTCTGGCTGGCTTGGTGGGTGTGGCCTAATGTGCATATGAGTTCCTGCTAGGCTTTTTTTATATAGAAAAGCCCTGAGTACCACAAAAATGAAGACTGGAATTGACTGATTTTGCACATGCCAGAAAAGAATAGTTTATTCCATCTTTCCTGCATACCATCCTGCTGTGGGAGCTCAGCAAAAGAGACTGGGATGAGATGTTTTATCATACCTGCTTTTGTAGTTACATAGATTTTATATCTGCTGTTCAATTAGTTTCAGATATTTCTTTTTATATTAAGAAATATACATTGGCCAATCTCATCCTTACTGAACCTGCAATAATTGGTATACCTATTAAGAATGAAAAATTAAAATTAATCTCTTTGCAGATAATATTGCACTTTTCCCCCAAAATCCACCTCATTCTTTGCAAGCCATCTCAACTATCCTCAAAGAATTCAGTGATGTTTTAGGTTTAAAAGTTAGTTTTAAACATTCACAATTATACCCTACCTTGCTTTCAAAGGAGAATAACCTTATTTTATAACAATCATACCCCTTTAAATGGACCAAACAATATTGGCATTACCTTGGAATTAAAATCCCTTTAAATATACAAAATCTATTCTCCTGCAACTATGTAGAGCTTCATAAATCAATTATCAATCTTCTTAGAAATTGGAACAAAAATTATCTTAATTGGAAGATTAAATCATATGTTAATAAATCATATGTTAATTTATTTAATAATAATAATAAACTTTTATTTGTATCCCGCCCTCCCCGCCGAAGCAGGCTCAGGGCGGCTAACAAGACATGGTATCCCATGATTTACATAAAACAATTTTAAAATACAGTTGATACATACATTTAAAAACGGTTACATAAAAAGTTAAAACTACAATAAATTAAGGTGCTATGTTCAGTAGATATGTTTCAATGGCTGGATATCGTTTTCAGGGCTCCTTATATGCTTGCATAAAGAGGGTGGTTTTGCAAGCCCTGCAGAACTGACTAAAGTAATTTCATACTAAAGTTATTTCATACTTATACACAATTATTACTTCCTAAAATGGCAACGTGTTTTACTAAAATTTATTTGGGCCTATAAAAAGCATAGGATCAATCTCAGCACTTTATGCAAAAGTAAGTTAAGAAGTGGTCTAGCATGTCCAAATCTTTCTCATTACTACCAAGTTTCACTTTTATCCTATGTGGTAAAATACTATAATTCTTATTATGAAGCTGATTGGAAATCTATTGAGAAGTCTTATCTTGCTCCTCTTACTATACATGATTTTATGCGGTCAAAACTATCTAAACAACAACTATACAACATTCACCAATGTCCCCTTCTGTATGCTGCTTTTTTGTTCCAGGCAGAAACACAAAAACCATTTATCTTCTTCCCCATCAGCTCTCTCTAGCTTTGTAGGACAACTGTGGTTTGTGATTGGTCTTCATCCCTCTTCTTTCAGCTGTTGGAGAAACACCAACTTAACTTGATTTGTTGACATTTTAGATAAAAATGGGCTTTTGGGACAAAAATAAGCTTGATAATAAAGCTGGGACAAAACTCCCCAGGTCCGAATACTTTCAAATTAAATTCTTATTAGAGACCCCTCAGTGTAGAAGCCCACACAAAAAACCACTCACCAAATTTGAAAAATTGATCTCTGTTGTGAACCGAAACAAAGGTTTGATTTCTAAATTATACATCATAGTTTACATCATAGTTGGATTCTTTTTTCTAAATACATTGGAGTTTTGTATATCCTTTTGTAGTCTTTATGATCACAACCTAAATTGTATGCACAACTACAAACTTTAGTTATATCTGCTTCTTTGTTTGTTTTATTTGTTTTATTATTTTTTAATTATTGTAACCTATCAAAATATAATTTATTTGTTCATTGTATTGAGATTTTTCTTTTGTACTATATGAGGGTGTATAATTTCATTTATTGCTCAATAAACTTTATATATCTTTTAAAAAAGAGAAAGAAACATACACTTCTTCAACTTGGCCTTGTCTGGAGGTTCTAGCAGGGGAGCACAGCTATCATACATCCTTGACAGAAGAATGGTACATTCCTTCTATCTGGGATGGTTGTCCTCTTCCACTAGGCACACAGCTTCAGGAGGGATGCACATGGAGTGGTGAAGGAGGTAGGGGACATCCACCTAATCAGTCAGATCAGCTGAATCAACCCAGGAAATCAATGAGGTGACAGATGTTGCAGCCAGATTGCCCTCACATCCTTTCATGGGTGTGTATTTGTTAATCAAATACAGAATCCAGAAGCTTTATAGTTTAGCTAACAAGTCCTGTTTCCCTCTCAGCTTCAAGATTACTCTTACTACAGGTCAGATGGCTCCTTAACTATCCCTCCTACAAGTTCCCCAAATCTGGAGAGCCTTCTCCTTTGCAAGATTTGATGCAATGCCATCAGCAGTATTATATGGTAGGTTTAATGACTGAATATTTGTCTTGGACATGTCTCTGTAATCCTGGTTGTGTTGAATCGATATCACACATTCTTCTCCACTGCTATTTACATGCAGACTTAGGTGCAAAATATTTAAACTTGATTTTAGCTAGTATGTTGGGCCTTTCTGACCCTATTAAGGTTTATTGTCTCTTGAATGATCATTTACCTCAAGTTACTGAGAATGTAGCCTTGCTTTTACAGTTGGTAATAATAGCCCACTAGGAAATGTTATAGTATCAATCTCCTATTTTTAAATACCACATAAACTTTTATGGTATGATTTTATCTTGATTATATTGACATTGTACTCCTTTCTGTTACACCACTGTTTGTAGTATTTGTACCTGCCAATAAAGGTGACTGACTGACACTCCTTCAACTGTTAGCACACAGGATAAAACAGATACATTATAAAGCAATCAAAATAGCAAAGCATAACTCAATAGAACACCTAAAAGCTTTCCTTAAAACATCTTTCAAACAGCCATTCACAACAAAACCATTACAAATAATACAGAAATTTCTTCCCCCAGTCAAAGCAGATCAGATGGGAGAATTTTTTTACTAACCCAAAGCCTGACAGAACAGAATTTTGCCCCTAAAACTAAGCAAAACAGGCACTGGGCAACTCAAAATTTGAGACACTTCTCCTGTCAAGGTAGGGGCCCTCAGAGCAAGTAAGACACCTTGTGTTTCTCTCAGAGATCTCCTGAACAAGCTCCAGCACTCTAACCAGTATATACCAACTATTCATTGTAGCTTTAAACATCTAGAAACTACACTGTAGAACTGTAGAATGTTGTGACCGTTGTGACTAAGACATCCTTTTATCCAGCATTTAAAAACTAAACAGAGGATGACAGAGTTATGATATCTAACACCTCACTTTCTGAATCAACTGTCTGAGGCTCAGCTGCACATCTATAAAATAGGACTGATATTTTTAACTACATAGTGATGTTGTGAAACAACTAAAAGGTATGACATGCCAGTCTAGTAAAGCACTTTGGAAAGTGTCCAGCCTGTAGAACAGGGATGTCATTTGTTATGAGGGCTGGATCTGACATAAATGGGATTTTGTAGGGCCAGGCCATGCATATCATAACAGGTAATGCCAACTAGTAGAGACGTAAACTTTATAAAGGATACAGAGAAACACAATTAAATATATTACTTTTTACTTACAATGCAAACATGCTTAAAACTCTTGCAATGTTTTGTTTAAAATGGAAAGGTGGAGGAATAGTGGGCTTTGACAATGCAATTTTTAATTTTATTCATTTATTTACTTTAGATTTATATGCTGCCCACTCTGCGAGTGGACTCTGGTCAGCTAACAATCATGGTAAAAACAATTCAGATTATAATTATAAAAGAATAAAAAGCATATATAAACAATTTAAAAACTACATTATTAGGTGTTATAAAAAGATTTCATAACAAAGGCAGTTTCTCCATATCTCAGTTCTCTGTTCCTTTGTTACTCTATTAGCAGTCTTACAGATGATATTGTCCAGCGACATAACAGTGGCAGCCTCCTCCCATGTTAGTTGTTTAGGCCTGTCAATGTTAAAATAAAATATCAAGAAAAAACACAAGGATCACAGCAGAAACTAAAAATATAAACCAACAATATAAAACACTCTGGGCTTAGGAAAACATGAAATGGTTGGGCGTTGCAAGGTTCTCCCCTTGCCCCTAAGTGTACTCAGATTGGCAATGGTTCTTCAGTGTAATATCTCCCTTTGGTTGTGGGTCCCAGGTTAGAGTACTCACTAGGCACCAGTTCTAAGGTCCATTCAGCAGAGACATGCTGGCATCAAGCATCAACCTTTATTTGCAAGGATACACAACTCCAGCAAGGAACAGCTTCTAACTGGCCATATAAACACTGAAACATGAAACTGAGCTCCACTCCATTAAAATACATTGCAGCATAGACAAAGCTGCAAGGAAAACACAGAATGACTTTTCCATTAAGGTTTCTTTGCCCAGATAGATTACTCCCAGAGTAGTCTATCTGGGCACAGAGACCTTAATGGAAAGTCCATTTTGCATTTTCTTTGCAGCGTTGCAAGCCCAGAATTGCTTCCTTCTTCAGCCTGCAAAGACAAGGAAGAAGGAGCTGGGAACTTTGGCAGCCTCTGAGGTTCAAAGGGTGATGACAGAAGTCGGAAGGGGAGAAAAGAGACCTGCAGGTCTGGTTAAAGCCCTGGGTGGGCCGGTTCTGGCCTGTGGGCCAGACATTTGACACCCCTGCTGTAGAATCTATTTGAGCAGTGCATCCTAGCAAAGCCCAGAATTAGTACATCTTCTGATTATATACCAACCCAGAACAAGTAAAACAAACACAGAAAGAAAAATCCCAACAATTGTGGCATATCCACTTAGTTAAAAAAAACAAAAACAAACCAAAACCTGGGCATTATTCATGTAGAAGAGTGACAATACATAGTAAAAAAAAAAATCTTATTAAGGCAAACAAGCACCTACATAATTAGACTCAACTTTGGCAAACCACCTCTCCACCTCTCTTGCCTGGAACATCTCATGGTTGGGGTTGCCATGAGTCAATTGCCACTCAATGATACTTGCTTCTTCCTTAGCACTGATGTGTTTTTAGCATATACAACCATCCTCAAGATCTGGGCAGAGATCAACAGTTTCAAAATACAAATGAAAAATGTTACATTAATACAGAATACAGAAATTAATCCAGAATACACAAATTCGAATACAAGTTTACAAAAAGAGAAACCAAAAATAGCAAAGGTTCTGTCATAGAAAAATAATTGATGGTGAATATTAGTCTTCTGGGAGTATGAAAAAAGTGACATATTTTTTATTAAGGCTAGTGATTAGTTTTTCCTAAAAGATATTTCAGTGCCTAAAATTGAATAATAGTTAGTTTAAAGAGCAGCAAGAAAAATAAGAGATACCCCATATTCATATACTGAATCCATAGTCAACTAATCATTTTTTTCTAATGGATTTGAAGGCTCTGAATGTAATTCTTACTGCGTATTAAATTCTTAAGAAAGGTTACACCTGCAAAAAAAGACCCAAAGGATTAATGCCAAAACAAAGTGAGTAGCTGCTTTCATAGTCCTGGTTGTCATAGTCCTGCTGTACACTGCATTGGTCAGGCTACACCTGGAGTATTCACACCTGTGCAGTTCTGAAGGCCTCACTTCAAAAAGAATGTGGATGGAATGGAGCAGGTGCAGAGGAGAGTGAAGAGAACGATCAGGGGCCTGGAGTCTGGAGTGCTAATTTCACCCCATGCTGCGACTGGCTACCCTGAACGTGAGCCAGGAGACATCCACCCTACATGACACAAAGGAACAGAATTTTGAAAAAGCAGACTAACCATGGACCTTCCAACGGCAGAGATCTTCAGGATATAAGAATTTAGTTACTGGCAGAAAGAAAACACAACAAGAGGCAAGGGGCGGGGGGGGGGGGGCGGAAAGGAGACTTATTCAGCAGTCCCTGAACAGTAGAAATAACATACTACAGCTCTCCCTAGAGTTCAAATGGACTAAACACACCTTGTATTGCTAGTTACATTAAGTAAATTGCTAATATGCCATTGCTTCTCCAATTTCTTCATCTTATGTCATACTGACAAAGACTTAGATTCAATGAAGTATTACTTCATACAGAAGAATTTTCACCTGCAGAACACTACATTATCATCTCTTCCTCTTGCTTCATCTCCAAATCCCCTCCCCAGTGCTGCTCTAGGAGTATAGGGAACCCCCAAGATTTAGGGGCATTTGGGGCAGCAATGCAGGGAGGAGGTGAGAAAGTAACATTATGTAGACAGAAATCTTTCCATCCACAAAAATTCTCCATTGGATTCAATACAACATTTTCATTTTGAAGCAACATTCAGAAGCTTAGTTGTGCCACTGACATTCCAACTTTCTGCAGTTGCTCTGCATGTTCTGTGCATAGCACAAGATCCTTAGGCAATAGTTTAGAGGTCCAAGGCATCCAAAGTGAATATGTTGGAAATCAATTTTCAACCTCTACTGAATGATGAACCTCTGTCCTTGGTACTGGAAGACACATTGATGCTAATGCTCATAGTGTTTTAGGACGTAGACTGTTAATAGCAGTGAATAATAAGCATGGATTTGCATAGGATTCAGAACAATCACCTTCATGGCTGTTTATAAGAGAGCAAACTATACAGGGAATGGCTTGTTCTATCTCAAAATCTTGCCCAGTCGGTAAATCCCCTCTATTTATTTCCAGAATCAAACAGGAAAATGAGGATTAATGTTGTGGGTGGGTGTGTACTTTGTTAAATTACCTCATCAGCAACTATTTTAGTATCTCTGTCATGGATTCACTTGGTATGAATTTTCTGCTAACAGTAGATTTCATTTCAGGGCTGTTGTGAGCTGCTCTGTCTAGACTATAAAGCATAAAATGTAATCATAAATCATTGGGCAAATTCAGAAGGTATAAAAACAGAGACAATAATGAATATGTCCAACAGGGCAGGGCTTATTTACAGTGCAATCCTAAACAGAGTCAGATTCTTCTAAAACCAGTTTCTTCAAACTCTTTTTTAGGATTGTGCTGTTACGGTTACAAATGCATAATTGGGGAGGACCCAACAAGGACATGCAGGAGGCATCTCCTTTCCCCTCTTCTGATATTCCTCTTCTTCTCCCCTAGCAGCCTTAATAACTTCTTCCCTTTTCCAGTTCCTTCTCCCCTGCTCACCCACCAGAAAACCTGCTTTTATCTGCCCTCATATTCAGCTTTCCCTTCTTCCTTCCCACTAGCAGCCTCTCCTCAAGAAAAAGCCTGGCTGACTTTTGTGGTGGCTACCAGACACATCTGTGTTGTACAGGTAGTAAGTAGGGGTGTGCATATCTAAATACCGATGCCAAAGATATACACAGAGATCACTGTTTTGAGTCATCAACGTGATTTTTGAGAAGGGTATTAGGAATCTGGGACTCTCAGAGAAATGAAATTATCCCCATGAAGAAATCTGTTGTTTTCTCGTTTGGATGCTGCTAGCAGGCTACAGCATGTGCTCCTGTTCTTCTTTGTTTCTACTGATCTCTTGAACAATGGCTTTTCTCCCTTCCCATCAGATCCTTGCAATCATTCATTTCATTTGAACCAAACAATTTTTTAAAAAATGTATGCTACTAAAACCTCAATAGGTGTTTCTTTTAGAATACTGAGAGGAGTGTGTTTAGAATACTGAGAGGAGCCTGCATCTAAAACAGTAAAATCATACAAAATTAAAACTGAAGGACTATAAAATTGTACATAAAAAGGCATAAAATACTGTTGTAAAACTACAAATATAACAGAACACGGCAGGTACAGCAAACAGATTGGCAAAGGTGTTTAGCCATTTCCTGACTGAATTATTACAGATTTCAGGTTTTCACGGCTGGTAACATCATTAGGGTTTGTAGAATCTTTCGGGATCAAGTGCCGTGTTCTACTGGAGAAAGTTTTCCTTCCAGATGTTTCGTTCTCAGTTGCGGAGAACATCCTCAGTGGCGTTGCAGCCAGAGCAGGCGCTCAGACCTTCTTGGCTGCTGTGCATTGAGTGGGGCCAGGGCTGCTGGAGAGCTGCTATTTGTAGGCTGGAGGGGGTGTGATGAAAGGGCAATTGGTTTGTGGATGTGCCCATTGTTTGGTGGGGCTTCCTGGAAGGGTAGTGATAAGGAAACTGGCTGTTGAATGTGACCATTGTTCCGTGTTAATTGCTGGGAGGGATGGAAGGGGTTTGAAGATAAGGAAGATGGTTGTTGACTGTGCTGATTGTTCTGTGGAATTTGCTGGTTGTTCTGAGACTTTCTGCAATTAATAGTCTGTAGGGTGTTTTGCAGAGCTGGGTACCAAGATTCTTAAGGAGTTGCAGTTTTTGACTACTGGTAAAAGGTATGGCCGTGGAAAATGGAAGCACTTCGCAATGACCATTATAAGCCTCAAGTCAAATATGACATGGACTAAAGATTCGATACCATTATTGCAGCAGGGACATAATCGTTCTTGGAACGGCACTTTTTTGTATCTCCCCTCTACCACCACTGAAGGGAGAACGTCCCACCTCATAAGAGTAAGTGTTCTCCTATATTCATTATTTGTGAATCGGTATAAGTAGGGCTATAGTTGAGCTATTCAAAGTCCTAAAAGATGATGCTGTTAAAGTGATGCACACATTATGTCAACAAATTTGGAAAACACAAAAGTGGCCACAGGATTGGAAAAGATCACTATATTCCAATCCCAAAGAAGGGTAATGCCAAAGAATGTTTGAACTATTGCACCATTGCACTCATTTCATATGCCAGCAAGGTCATGTTAAAGATCCTACAAGCTAGGCTTCAGCAGTATGTAGATCGGGAACTACCAGAAGTTCAAGCTGGGTTTTGGAAAGGTAGAGGAACTAGAGATCAAATTGCCAACATTCGATGGATTATGGAGAAAGCACGGGAGTATCAGGAAAACGTCTATTTCTGCTTCACTGACTATCCTAAAGCCTTTGATTGTGTGGATCACAACAAACTGTGGCATGTCCTTAAAGAGATGGGAGTACCAGACCACCTCACATGTCTCCTGAGAAACCTATCTAAGGGTCAAGAAGCAACACTCAGAACGGGATATAGAACAACTGATTGGTTTAGAATAGGAAAAGGAGTTCGACAAGGATGTATATTGTCACCCTGCTTATTTAATTTATATGCAGAGTACATCATGCGGAATCCTGGCCTGGATGAAGCACAAACCAGAATTAAGATTGCTGGGGAAAACATCAACCACCTCAAATATGCAGATGACACTACTCTAATGGCAGAAAGTGAGGAAGACCTAAAGAACCTCTTGTTGAGGGTGAAAGAGGAGAGCACAAAAGTAGGCTTGAAACTCAACACCAAAAAAACTAACATCGTGGCATCT
Source organism: Heteronotia binoei (assembly GCF_032191835.1). Taxonomy (NCBI): domain Eukaryota; kingdom Metazoa; phylum Chordata; class Lepidosauria; order Squamata; family Gekkonidae; genus Heteronotia; species Heteronotia binoei. The sequence continues at coordinate 139,248,357 of NC_083227.1, forward strand.
GGCCCCATCACAACTTGGCAAACAGAAGACATGGAAGTAGTGACAGACTTCACATTTCTGGGTTCCAGGATCACTGCAGATGGTGACTGTAGCCATGAAATTAAAAAGATGTTTGCTCCTTGGGAGGACAGCTATGGCAAACCTGGGCAGTATAATAAAAAGTAGAGACATCACCGTGCCCACAAAAGTCCGTGTAGTTAAAGCGATGGTATTCCCAGTAGTAATGTACGGCTGCAAGAGCTGGACCATAAGGAAGGCCAAGCGCAGAAGAATAGATGCTTTTGAGATATGGTGCTGGAGAAGACTCTTGAGAGTCCCTTGGACTGCAAGAAGATCAAATCAGTCAGTCCTAAGGGAAATCAACCCAGACTGTTCACTGGAAGGTCAGATGCTGAAGCTGAAGCTCAAATACTTTGGCCACCAAATGAGAAGGGAGCACTCCCTGGAGAATATCCTGATGCTAGGAAAGACAGAAGACAAAAGAAGAAGGGGACAGCAAAAGATGAGATGGCTGGACAGTGTTACCGATGTAACAAACACGAATTTGGGCAGACTTCGGAGGATGGTGGAAGACAGGAGGGCCTGGCGTGACTTTGTCCATGGGGTCACAAAGAGTTGGACTTGACTGTGCGAATGAACAACAACAACAACATAGGTAGGGCATTGGGGTCACCCTGTTGATTGGTTAGGAACATAAGAGAAGCCATGTGGGATCAGGCTAATGGCCCATCCAGTCCAACACTCTGTAACACACAGTGGCCAAATTTTTTTTGTGTATATATATACACACACACACACATACACACATATATATACACACTGTGGCTAATAGCCACCGATGGACCTCTGCTCCATATTTTTATCTAACCCCCTCTTGAAGCTGGCTATGCTTGTAGCTGCCACCACCTCCCATGGCAGTGAATTCCACATGTTAATGACCCTTTGGGTGAAGAAGTACTTCCTTTTATCCGTTTTAAACCGACTGATCAGCAATTTCATCGAATGCCCACGAGTTCTTGTATTGTGAGAAAGGGAGAAAAGTACTTCTTTCTCTACTTTTTCCATCCCATGCATAATCTTGTAAACCTCTATCATGTCACCCCGCAGTCAACGTTTCTCCAAGCTAAAGAGCCCCAAGCATTTTAACCTTTCTTCATATGGAAAGTGTTCCTAACCTTTAATCATTCTAGTTGCCCTTTTCTGCACTTTTTCCAATGCTATAATATCCTTTTTGAGGTACGGTGACCAGAATTGTACACAGTATTCCAAATGAGACCACACCATCAATTTATACAGGGCCATTATGATACTGGCGGATTTGTTCTCAGTTCCCTTCCTAATAATTGCCAGCATGGCGTTGGCCTTTTTTTATTGCAATCGCACACTGTCTTGACATTTTCAGTGAGTTATCTACCACGACCCCAAGATCTCTCTCTTGATCAGTCTCTACCAGTTCACACCCCATCAACTTGTATTTGTAGCTGGGATTCTTGGCCCCAATGTGCATTGCTTTGCACTTGGCCACATTGAACATCATCTGCCATGTTGACGCCCACTCACCCAGCCTCAACAGATCCCTTTGCAGTTCCTCACAATCCTCTCTCGTACTTACCACCCTGAACAATTTAGTGTCATCTGCAAACCTGGCCACTTCACTGCCTACTCTCAACTCCAAATCATTTATGAACAAGTTAAAGAACATGGGACCCAGTACTGAGCCCTGCGGCACTCCAATGCTTATCGTCCTCCACTGCAAAGACTGCCCATTTATACCCACTCTCTGCTTCCTATTAATTAGCCAGTTTTTGATCCACAAGAGGACCTGTCCTTTTACTCCATGACTCTCGAGCTTACTAAGGAGCCTTTGATGAGGAAATTTATCAAAAGCTTTCTTGAAGTCAAGGTAAACAATGGCCATTTTCCCACTGACCTTACTCCGGAGCGACATCCCTCTTCACCGTGTAGTGTCTGAGCGGATTTCCCACCAACTGCTGCGCACAACCAGGAAGTGCTGCGGCTTTTGCTTCGCAGATGTAAACCGCTAAAAAACAGTTTACATCTGTGACGCAAAAGCCGCGGCTCTTCCTGGTTGTGCGCAGCAGTTGGTGGGAAATCCGCGCAGACGCTGCGCGGTGAAGAGGGACGTCGCTCCGGAGTAAGGTCAGTGGGAAAACAGCCTAAATCTATTGGGTCTCCTTTGTCCACATGTTTGTTCACCCCCTCAAAGAAATGTAACAGGTTAGTGAGGCAAGATCTTCCCTTACAGGACCCATGCTGAGACTTCCACAATAACTTGTGTTCATCAATGTGCCTACTCATTCTGTCCTTGATAATGGTTTCTACCAACTTTCCCAGTATTGAAGTCAGACTGACTGGTATGTAGTTACCCGGATCTCCTCTGGAACCCTTTTTAAAGATAAGGGTGACATTTGCTACCTTCCAGTCCTCAGGAACTGAGGCAGATTTCAATGAAAGATTACATATTTTTGTCAGAAGATCCACAAGTTCAACTCTGAGTTCTTTCAGAACTCTTGGATGTATGCCATCCGGACCTGGTGACTTATTAGTTTTTAATTCATCTATCAGTTGTAGGACCTCCTCTCTTGCCACCTCAATCTGACTCAGGTCTTTCAACACCCCTTCCAATATAAGTGGTTCTGGAGCAGGCAAACACTTCTCATCTTCCACAGTGAAGACGGAGGCAAAAAATGCATTCAGCTTCTCAGCCATTTCCCTATCCTCCTTCAGTAATCCTTTGACCCCTTGGTCATTCAAGGGCCCCACTGCCTCCCTGGCTGGTTTCCTGCTTCCGATATATTTGAAAAAATTTTTATTGTTGGTCTTTATGTTTTTTGCAATATGCTCCTCATAGTCCCCTTTTGCCTGCCTGATCACAGTCTTGAATTTGATTTGCCACTGCCTGTGTTCCCTTTTATTAATTTCACTTGGACTAGCTTTCCACAACTTAAAGTAGTCCTTCTTACCTTTTACAGTTTCCATTACTTAGTTTGTGAACCATGCAGGCCTTCTCTTATACCTGTTTGTACCTTTCCTAACTTGTGGTATATATTTTATCTGAGCTTCTAGGATTGTAGTTTTAAATAGCCTCCAAGCTTCCCCAAGGGTTTTGACTGTGTTTACCTTTCCTTTCAGTTTCCTCTTCACATGCCTCGCCATCTCAAAGAATTTACCCCTTTTAAAGTTAAACATGATTGTGTCGGTCTTTTGGAACAACTATTTATACAAAAGGTGAAATCAATAACGTTATGGTCACTGCTCCCAAGCGGTGCGATCACTTTTACATCTCTCACCAAGTCTTGGGCATTACTTAGGACCAAATCCAGGATCGCCCCACCCCTGGTAGGTTCTGAGACCATCTGCTCCATAGCACAGTCATTGAGAGTATCTAGAAACTCAATCTCTTTCTCTTGACCAGAACACATATTGACCCAATCAATCTGCGGGTAGTTAAAATCACCTAAGATGACACAGTTTTTACGTCTAGCCACCATCTTTAAGCCTTCCATCATATTATAGTCATCCTCTATCTTTTGATTTGGTGGGCGATAACAAACTCCCATAGTTAAATTGCCTTTTGGGCCCTCTATTTCAACCCAAAGCATTTCTAGAAGGGAGTCTAATTCTCTGACCTCAGTCTTACTGGACCGTATACCCTCTCTGACATACCGAGCCACCCCACCTGCAACCCTTCCCTCCCTATCTTTCCGGTATAACTTATATCCAGGAATCACTGTGTCCCACTGATTCTCCTCATTCCACCAAGTTTCTGAAATTCCCACAATGCCTATGTTTTCTCCCAACACTAAACATTCCAACTCACCAATTTTACTTTGAAGACTTCTAGCATTTGTGTACAAACATCTATAATTTCCCAGGCAAGCTAGGCCCGCCACCTTCCTCCTGCCGCCTCGAGTCTCTGGCAGGCAGTCCATTCTGTTTGTCACCATCTCAGTGGACAACTCTGATCCATTACCCGGTAGAAAAGTATCAGCTAACCCTTCATATCTTTGAGATGAGTCTTCCCGAACCAGAGACATTTCATCTCCTGTCGGCTTTCCCCCAAGATTTAGTTTAAAAACTGCTCTGCCACCTTTTTGATTTTAAGTGCCAGCATCCTGGTTCCATCCAGGGGCAAGTGGAAACCGTCTTTTTTGTACAGCTCCCACTTGTTCCAGAAAGCATCCCAGTGCCTAACAAACTTAAACCCTTCCTTCTTACACCATTGTCTCATCCACACGTTGAGACTTCTAATTTGTGCCTGTCTCTCCTGCCCTGCACATGGAACAGGTAGCACTTCTGAGAAGGCTACCTTGGAGGTCCTGGCCTTAAGTCTTCCACCTAGCAGCCTAAGTTTTTCCTCCAAGACCTCACAACTGCATTTCTTCACATCGTTGGTGCCAACATGCACCACGACCACCAGCTCCTCCCCAGCACTGTCTATCAGCCTATCTACTACACGTGTAATGTCCACTACCTTCGCACCAGGCAGGCAAGTCACCACACTGTCAGTACGCGGTTTCGCCACCCAGCTGGCTACTTGCCTAAGGATCGAATCACCAACTACCAAGACCCCCCCCCCCGCCCAGGGATGGTTCCTTGGTGCGAAAGGATTCCCGCTCACCAACCGAAGAAGAGGTCCCTTCTGAGGGCGCATTCCCTTTATCCTCAGTCCAGTGCCCTGTTCCCTCTCGACCCTCATGCTCCCTGGCAGCAACGAGGCTGCCACGTTCAGAGCGGGGCTCATCTAACACGTCCCCGAGAGTCTTCTGTGAGTGCCTAACTGACTGTCTCTGCTTCTCCAGGTCAGTCACCTCGGCCTCAAGGGTACGAACTCGTTCCCTGAGGACCAGGAGCTCCTTGCATCGAGCACACACACAAGACTTCTGTCCTGTGGGCAGATAGTCATACATGTGACACTCAATGCAAAACACTGGAAAGCTCCCACCCCCCTGCTGGCATTCTACCTTCATGATAGCTTTTTAAAAACATGCAGTCCCCTTTTAAACCCTGTTTGTTTATGTGGCTTCCCACTTGGAGAGTCTATTTACCTTATTGGGAACACAAGAAATCAGGGTTCCTGGTCCTTACAGAGCCCCCAGGCTAAGAGCCACAGGCCAAGAGCTCTTTAGCTCTCGCCCTTCGGCTCATGCCTCTGGCAAGGCACAGTTTAATAATGCAAAGAGGGTGGGGAACACAGCCAGTCTAATCAGTCAGCAACAATCACCTTCAATCACCTTCACCTTCAGCCCTTCACACGAACTCAGAAGTTTTCAGCAACTTCTCCAGCTGCCAAGCCACAAACTTCACCCTTTTAGCACTCTCTTCTCTATTCCAGAGGCCTCTGCAATGTGCTCAGTCTCTGGCAAGGCACAGTTTAATAATGCAAAGAGGGCGGGGAACACAGCCACTCTAATCAATCAGCAACAATCACCTTCACCTTCAGCCCTTCACACGAACTCAGAAGTTTTCAGCAACTTCCCCAGCTGCCAAGCCACAAACTTTACCCTTGTAGCATTCTCTGCTCTATTCCAGAGGTCTCTGCAATGTGCTCAGTCTCTGGCAGGGCACAGCTTAATAATGCAAAGAGGGTGGGGAACACAGCCACTCTAATCAATCAGCAACAATCACCTTCAATCACCTTCACCTTCAGCCCTTCACCCAAACTCAGAAGTTTTTAGCAACTTCCCCAGCTGCTAAGCCACAAACTTCACCCTTGTCACTCTGTCAGAGCTTGCCATTTGGTTGTGCTATTAAGGTCATTTTGTCTGACAATGTCCAATATTCTCTGTTTCACTACCTCCCTAGCATTATCATAAGTTAGAGAACGGAGATATTGTTTTGAAAGGCTTTAATAATGAATTCTGCCCTCTATGGCCCTAATCCATCTTGGGACCAAGGTATCTTGCAGAATTAAACCGATCAAGTCTTTATGAAAAAACGTAAGTTTCAACCAGAACTAGATGGCCAAAATCCAAAGCCTCGCTTCTACTGTAATCATGCCAGTTTCTATCCTAATTAACGCTTTTGGAATGCCCTTGGGTACCTGGAGGACTGTTCTTAAAATTTTTGATTGAACGCTCTCCAGTTTTTTGTAATTTGTAGTGATATTGATTGGGGCACCAGATGTTAGCTGGCAATGGGATTTAGCCTTAAACAATCTAAGGGCCGCAATTATGCATTTATCCCCTTTGCCCCAGTAGAATTCTTGGATAACCCCAGCACTCCTTTTGGCATTGGAGGTAATCATGTTTATATTGGTGGTTCTTCTTCCATTCGCTTGAAACATTCGCATGAAAACTTGCTCAATGGGAATAGAATTTGAGTAACAATGGTGTGATCTGGATGTCCCTTTGCCTGGCCAGTGTACCCATCCTTCTCCTGGCCAGTGTGCCCATCATCCAATGTATCAATGGCTGGCGGCCTCTTATTCAGAGGGGCAGTGCTCCCCCTTTGCAAGGATCTGATGAGAAGGGAGAAAAGCCACTGTTCAAGAAATCAGTAGAATCAAAGAAGAACACGAGCACATGCTGTAGCATTTGGAGTGTTTTTACATGTAACTATTGATGCCTTGCTATGCAGTATGTTATGGGGTTGTGGTGTGCTGAATATGTAATATTCTTGGGATGGTCTGTGCAAAGTTATTTTGTCTCACTCAGTAGAGATGTTAGTGGTGCCTGGAAATGTGAGGGCTCCTTCCTCTCCACAATCTGGAGATGGAGGCTGGGATTAGCCTTCACCTCACAGGAGACAAGGAGATGGGTTCCTTTTGAACTGTTTCATAAAATGTTATGTGTTTGAAGGTCTGGGGGTGGGGGTGGGAAGCCTGTGCTTTCCTGAATTGCTTAATGCTTTATCTTTTGCTGCCTTCTGTGGGCTCACATAGTTAAGTGAACTTCCTTTTAAAAATAAAAAATAACTCTTCCATTTAAAATAAAATACACGCATCTCAAACTCTCAGGCATTTTCTTCAAGCTTTAAAGAAAACTCTTGACATTCAAGTCCCAGAAAACGTCTGCTACTCCCAGGGGCTGTCGCTCTACCCTGGGACCTGGCATGTTCAATCTGTGATGGGAAAGACCAGGAGTTTATGTACCTCTGCCTATACTGTTGATAGTGAACAGTTGCCACAGAGCTGACTTGGTGAAGCTCCAAGATTTGAATTCAAAAAAGACAGATTTTCTAACACATTGTATAATTTAGAATTATGAAAAACTGAAATTGCAGTCTGAGGTAATTTTAAATTGCAGATCTATGATCAAAGTCTGAAGAAATTAATTTTTAAAATAAAATTCAAAATTTACTTGTGACTTTTAGTCCTAATAAATTGGGCATTTTCCTATTGCTTCTCTTTGCTTTTTTTTAATGAACTAGCACAATTCATGAAATCTAATTTTTACACTGCCCAGTAATTGGCAACCTTTGCACTGGTTTGCCTATAGCAAGTGCTACACTTGAATTGAAAATCTGTGAGAACCAGGGATGGAATTCTAGCAGGAGCTCCTTTGCATATTAGGCCACACACCCCTGATGTAGCCAATCCTCCAAGAGCTACAAAAAAGAGCCTTGAAAGCTCTTGGAGGATTGGCTACATCAGGGGTGTGTGGCCTGATATGCAAAGGAGCTCCTGCTAGAATTCCACCCCTGGTGAGAACCACTTGATTATAGTGGTGGATTATAGTGTGAACTGCCATGGAAGTTATGGCTAGCACCATAGTGATGTATTATGGCTTTAGTTTTGCACTGTTAGCAACTTTAATGTCATCTCTGTTAGCAAATGTAATTTTTTAGCTGTTTAATGTACTTTTCAGCTGTTGTTAGCCACCCTGAGTCCACTTGCAGAGAGGGCAGGATATAGATTCAAAGTAAATAAAATAAACAAATAGTGTTAGACATGGAGAGCCAGTTTGGTGTAGTGGTTAAGTGTGCGGACTCTTATCTGGGAGAACCGGGTTTGATTCCCCACTCCTCCACTTGCACCTGATAGCATGGCCTTGGGTCAGCCATAGCCCTGGCAGAGGTTGTCCTTGAAAGGGCAGCTGCTGTGAGAGCCCTCTCCAGCCCCACCCACCTCACAGGGTGTCTGTTGTGGGGGAGGAAGGTAAAGGAGATTGTGAGCCGCTCTGAGACTCTTCGGAGTGGAGGGCGGGATATAAATCCAATATCTTCTTCATCTTCTTCTTCTTCTTCCCTTGAGGTGCATCAGTCAGCCTTAATCTTGACTCACTGTGCAATTTTGACCAAGGTCACCATAGCTTTCTCTAACCTACCTCTCAGGGTTATTTTGAGATATTTATTTACTTAATTTGTACCCTTTCTTTCTTCCCAATCTGGACAAAGTGAGAAAGGGGACCTGGTTAAACTGTGTTGCCCAGGGCCTACAAAAACCTGGAACTGGTCCTGAGCAGCAGCAGTATTGCAAAGGTGGTTCCTTAGCTAAACTCTGGGGGAAGTCAATTTCTCTCCCCCACCCTTGACATCTGCTGCTGAAGCCCCTCTGGGGTGGGGATACATCCTGTTTGCACAATGGGAATGAGGGCAGTATTCCTTGTCCTATCTAAAGTGATGTTTAGGCTCATTTGGATATGCCAAATGGGCCAGTCATGGGATCTGATCTTTTGCTATACCATGGCATGAGTACAATGTGCCAAACCACCCAGCCTATCACAGAATGGTGGACAAAGCCACAGTTGAGATGACCCACCTCTCTTTCCCCCCCCCCCTCCTACCTGCAAGGTGGTATGTCAAGAGGTGCTGCTACTCGGCAGCCAGCAATTAGGGTGGAAGAGAAGTACCCAACTCCCCTGATCTTGCTGGGCAGTTCCTGGATAGCTCAACTAGGGGCAGGCATGTTTGCTCTGCCATCAGGCAACCTTGTACAGATGGGAGAGATCAGGCTCTGGGCAGGGGCTGTCCTGGTCCTGTCCAGGCCTTCTTGACCCCTTGAATCTTCCCAGGCTTTTCCTGGTGAATGGTTTATTGCTGACTGCTGGACCAGCAGTTATGACCATGACTCAAGGGGTGGTGCAGCAATCAGGCACAGAGGTTTCAACTGGAGGTGGGGCTCAGCAATCAGCTATAGAACAGTCAGAGCACCTCTCCCAGCCTCCAGCCTCCAACCTGCACAATCATCCAGCCACCATTGTCTCATGCCCTGGTCAGAGAGACAACTGGGCAACTCACTGCAAAGTGGCTGGCCCCACATTCAGCACAGCCCCCCCCCCCCCGCCCCCAGTGTGGGACTTGGTTCAGATCCCCAATTGCTCCATGGCTAAGATAACCTTTATCACCTAGTATGTATTGTGATGGAAAATCTGAGACCATTGCTGTCCTTCAAAGCTGTGTTGTTTACCTAAGGCCAGGGATGTAAGGAGGTCTGGAGGGCAAATTAATATATACCTTGGAGCATTCAGGGAATTGGCTAATCCCACCTGAGATGGCCTTGGGGAAATCCCTGCCTGTGTCAAGGGGCTTTCTTTTCATATTAAGCAGGATATATTTATCCAGACTTATTAAAAAAATTAAATGCTGTGTAAAGAGTTTTTTTATTTCCCCCCTGATTTTATCGGTGTTTTTGTTTTATCATGTTCTGCTTGTTTTCCGGAGTAAGTTTTCTAGAGAGGTAATGTAGAAATGTTCTAAATAAATGAATAAATAAACTTACATAGCTAGGAATTCAGAAAAATTGAGGTGGAAGACTGGCTCTGTCTTTAGATCTGACTATCGGAAGGGGCCAGTTTGAACATAACCCCTGAGCATTAATAGATTGTAAACCCAACATTCACAAAACATAGTGGAAAATCCTTACACAGATACCTCCTAGAATGAAACACCATTGCACCAAGTTAAAAGTACTTAAGACAAATCTAGTTTAAAATATCAACTTAATGGTTTTCTTTTTACAAGTACTATGTCATTCATATTAGAAACTAGAATGACTGTTTTAACATTTTATTGATTGGTCCTTTTCCATTTTATTGCACCATATTAACAGCTTCCAAAACCTATATACTGTAAACCAAAGTGTTAGCATAGCTTGTGAAAACATTTCTAAGGTTTGAAATCCTTTTAAAGCATTTGTAATACATTTTAACATTTTACCATGACAATAAACTATTTTTTCAAGTTGGTTCCACTTTTGGTAATCTAGGATTTCATCCCCCCGCACCCCACAATTCTTCTTCTCATCTAATGCCCCACTGCTGTTGTGATTCTTCATGTAACATTTCTGTGTGATGGTCATGGGCACTGATAAGATAGCATGCCATTTCTAACATGGCTAACTAGAAGACCCCAAAAAAAAATTCCTAAAGAATCTGAACTGGGAAAAGGGTGCTGATAGTAATTAAGTTGGCGTGGCTATATGCATAGACTGGAGGTAAATGCGAAACAGATGCAAGATGACGTAAAACCCTCCCCTTGGTTTTTGAGATTTTATGAAGTTTATAATGTTCCAGAGTCAGTCAGTAAATTATCATTTACTGTCACATTTTTGTGACAATAAGTTCAGTGCTGGACATTCAGTTTTTACTCATCGTGATGATTCAATGAATGTATTAAAGGGTCAAAAATCGGCATGGCTCTTGAATATAGCAGAGAATTTGTGTCAGAGAAGTATGTCCAGCTATGGTCATTGGCTTAACTGGCCTGATTATATGGGCAAGGGATGGTATAAAGTAGACTTATCACACAGTGAATATGATAAAGGAAATACTGTGGCTTGCACACTTTGTCTATCATTATACCAATCTTTCTGTGCAATCTTTATCATTCTCTCTCTCTCTCTATCATTATACCAATCTTTCAGTGCAATCTTTATCATTCTCTCTCTCTCTCTATCTCTCTCTCTTTCCATGTGGAGGTTTTAATGTAAAGCTGTTATCAGTATCAGCTAGCGGAAATTTTCCAACCAAAGATGGTGAAAGCCTAACGTTATCATTGTAATTTTTCCACCTGTGAAACCCTAAATTTCTCTCCCCCCAGCCATTGCATTTATGAATCTCTAGACGTAGAAAGAACTTAATTTTGTCACCAGATAAACATTTTATACAGTCATTTATTTAGCCCCATAAACCACTTAAAATAAATCCTAGCTTCAGAGTAAGTATCCATGCTTACAGTCTTTCTTCCACTGAGAATATAAATTCTTCAAAATGCTCATATGCTGATGTAAGAGATTTGCAATGCAAAACTTAAAAGTTTATGTCATAACCATTTTATCTGATACTACTGGAATAAAACTTTCTAATGGATGAGGAAAAACCCAGTCCCTCTGAAACAGAAGCTTTTTCCATTGGTCTATCAGGAGCCTTCAGGAAGCTCTGGGTCACAGTGTACATACCCCACAGAACTTTGGACGTTCATACAACTGATTGTTCGTTGCACAGGATTATGGGGATAAGCATTGACTGCAGAGGGAAGTGCTGTATTTATTATTTAAGAGGATACAACCAATCCAAACATTTATTACGGCAGAAGTCAGCAGCAATAACAGTTCACGACAATAGCCAGTGAATTAATGATCAATGTGACTCTAAATTACTTACAATTAACTTCTCCAAGACTAAAATTGTACACTTTAGTAGCTCATTAGGAAATATAGTTGGAACATAAAGGGAAATGTAAAAAAAAAATTCAAATGCAAAAAAGAAATCGAGTAAAAAATTCAATATCTAGGAATTACTTTTTCCTATAATTTAAAAATTCTGGCACATCTGACCTCAGCTACTTTGGCAAATGCCATTCTCAGACTGTTTAGAATAAAAGGTGCTGGCTTTCTCCCTATGGTCTAAAAAACTTTCCAGGCAAAATCACTGGCACAGCTTCTTTATGGTTTGCAAATTGGAATATCTGCCAATCTTTTGACTCTCAAAAAAGTTCGAAGTTTCTTAGCTCTTTATTCGATGTCCCCAAAAGTGTTTCTAATTTAAGAGGTGCCAATTGGCTCCTATAAGATGCATGTTAACCCCCATTATCTCATCCAGTTACTTGCAATATACCCTTTCTGCCACTAACAACACCTACGATTAACACCTTCTGAGCCAGATATAAAAAAATTAAAATGCTACAGGTAGAAGATGAAGATGTGCCAAAGTTCAAAGTGTTCCAGCATATTATTCAAGAGATAGTGAGTGATGATATTACATAACTCACTCAAAAGAGATTTCTGGGTAAAAACTAGGTTTGTAATTGCCTAGTATGAGAGAAGACATGATTATGGTTAACTACCTCACTTTGTTTGCCTTTGAACCAGTCTTGCAAGGGCCTTGTAGAAAGGAATGCAGTCGTTCAGTCCTCAGTGCTCTAAGGCACACTGGATCAGTTGGCACACTCCTAGGGTTGCCAATTCCAAGATGGAGGCAGGGGATCCATTGGTTTGGAGCCCCCCCCCCCACTTCAGGTTCATCAGAAAGCAGGGGGGGATGTCTGCTGGGCACTCCATGATTCCCTATGGAGACCAATTCCCATAGGGCATATTTAGAATTGAACTGTGGGTATCTGGGGCTCTGGGGAAGCTGTTTTTTGAGGTACAAGCACCACATTTTCCACATAGTTCTCTTCAAGTGGCTCTCTTCAAAACACCCTCCAGGTTTCAAAAAGATTGGACCGGGGGTCCAAATCTATGAGCCCCCAAAGAAGGTGTCCCTATCCTTCATTATTTCCAATGGAGGGAAGGCATTTAAAAGGAGTGTGGTTCTTTAAAAATGTGATGACCAGAACTCCCTTTGGAATTCAATTATGCTTGTTGCACCCTTGCTCCTGGTTCCACCTCCAATGTCTCCTGGCCCCACCACCAAAGTCCCCAGATATTTCTTGAATTGTACTTGGCAACCCTAAAGACTCCACATTTCCATGACCCCTAATTTTTCCCTTTTTATCTTGTAATTTCTTTAGAAGTTGACATTAAAAAAAAAGTTAAGTGGCCTTTTGTTGATAAAGATTTAAGAACAAATTTAACCCTCCCATTGAAATCAATGTGATCCATAGATATTTCTCCGCTCTTCTCTGGTGTGTGCTCATATACGCACAAATCTCCCTTAAAGATATCTGCATTTCAAATCACATGCAACTCAACATCAGAGAAATACTAGGAGATTCCATTATACAAGGTAATTTCCCCTCGCACCTCCGTTGGGTTTGCTTGACTTTGTGGTGAGATATTAATCATTTCCTTTAGCATCAAGTGTATATAAGCACACCAAGGTTCTACTCAAAACATCTCAGAAACCTGAAGCATCCTGTACTGCCACAATGTTATACAACTATTTGGTTTTCCTGTGTATTGGAGTTTATGCCAGTTGTAAGCCAATAGGCATTAAACAAACAAGTGTTTGGGAAACTCAGAAGGTTTTTTGTGAAATTAAAAATGAGGTATGCCACAATTACTGAAAGAAGTTAGCTATATTTGTTGCAGCTTTAAAATCTTGTCTTGTAAATGTTCCATTTCCATAACTTTCATCTATATTTTGTTCTTTGCAGCTTCACAATCATCTACGAAACTCACAAGAGGTAAGAAAAGTCTGCCTTTTCTGAGGGAAGCACAAAGTTCAGGGCTTTTGTTGAACAGGAACACACAGGAATGCAGTTCTGGCTGGCTTGGCACCAGGGGTGTGGCCTAATATGCAAATAAGTGCCTGCTGGGCTTTTTCTACAAAAAAGCCCTGTGTGAAACAATGGTGATGTCTGGGGGTGTGGCTTAATATGCAAATGAGTTCACGCTGGGCTTCTTCTACAAAAAAATGTCTTGACAAGGGTGATAGCATGGAAGGAAAAAGCTACAATTTTCAGCAATCCAGTTGAATATATATGAAATATTCAAACAATAATTTGAAATGCTATGGGAGTGGGGAAGACTAATTTTTGGAGTCTTTGTAAAATAAAGTGTTTCTTTGGAGTCTGGAATCCACAAACCAGATTGTTTTCAAGATGTGCAACACAGGATAAAATGAGTGGTGCTCTTTTTACTTTTTTTTTCTTTTAAGTGCTAATTTCCATTTTGTCATTTGCTATTTTCAGACACCACTAGATATCCCAGAAAACCGGGAGGTAAGAAGTTGAAACCTCATTTTTCTGACTCAAAATGTTAAATTTAAATTTCAAATAATGTTTGGGTGCCACCGGAAGAATTTTTTAAATTGATGGGCAGTGGGGAGAAAAATAAGGACAGTGGCTGGGGTTTGGGAATTCTTGAAATAAGATATAGCCATCACTTCCCCCAAAGTTGCATTAAAGGTGGTATAATCCACGAAAATAATGGATGCTCTTGAAATACATAAAACATGAACCAGACCACACTTATTCCTATTAATTTGCATTTGAACCAAAATGTCCTGATCAGGACTGATGTTGGAGCATCAAAACAACTATTTTACTTTTTTTAGAGCTGAAAGAAGGATTTCAGGTGCCACCCATTCTGTATAAAACAGGAACAAGTCTTTGGGTGCTCTTGAACCCAGGCTTATTGCCTGAGAAGCAATGTGATCATGAACATATGAACATATGAAGCTGCCTTATACTGAATCTTACCTTTGGTCCATCAAAGTCGGTATTGTCTTCTCAGACTGGCAGCGGCTCTCCAGGGTCTGAAGCTGAGGTTTTTCACACCTATTTGCCTGGATCCTTTTTTGGAGATGCCAGGGATTGAACCAGGGACCTTCTGCTTCCCAAGCAGATGCTCTACCACTGAGCCACTGTCCCTCCCCTTAAATCACCTTCTGAAGACCTGCTTTGGTTGCCCCCACCTTCTGAGATCCCAGCAGGTGGAAGCCCAGGAGAGGGCCTTGCTGGTCACAGCACCAAAACTCTAGAGCTCTTCCTCATTGACACTTATCTCTCCCCTTTTGTTGCCATCTTCCACCAGAAGGCGAAATCTATTTTTTATTTGGCATTCCCTCAATGATCCCTTCTTCCTGCCCAATGTTTTGATTGTTGCTTTTATATTCTTACTATATATGTGTATTTTAGGTCTTGTGTGAATTATTTAATGATATGTTTTTGTTAGTTTTAAGGAATTTTACGATGTGATTTTATTAGGTATGTTTTTAATTTGGTGACTGCCTTGGCTGCCTTTATGAAGGCAGAAAAGTAATTTGGTAAATTTACAAATTTGGTAAAATAAACAAGTAAATAAAGAAATGATACAGGTATCATTCTGCACAGTGTGCATACATTCTGTACTAAAATCATGTTTTGCAAAATGTGGCAATACCTTGAAAAAGTAGAAGAAACACAATAAAAATCTTAAGGGCAATATATAAAGAATTAAAAAGTAATATAATTTTGGCCTCTTTGCATAAACACACACACTTTTCTATTGGAAGGCAGTTGCCATGAAATGGGCTGCACAATACTCATACATTTCTAATGGAAGGTACATCTGACAAAGAGAGCTGTGTTTCTTGAAAGCTTATACTACAATAAAATTTGTTAGTCTTAAAGGTGCTACTGGACTCTTTACTAGAGGAAAGTGGTACTGAGTATAGAGAAGGAGCCTGATCATAGTGTAACAGCATCCCAGCAGCATTCTAAACCTGAGACAGAAAACATATGAATGCTTGTGAAGGAACAAACATGACTTGTGATAGCAATAGACACACATGCTCCACCTGGAAGTGGAGATGATGGGGAACTATGAAAGAATAACATATTGTACCCTGTTTTATGTAAGAATGGCTTACAGCGTTTGACTGATTCCTCACTGGCAGTTGCTTCACCCCTGGGCTTCTGCTTGAGCCGGCTCAAGCAATGGATTCTTCACCAGTTGCTGCATGAGCGCCTTTTGATCTGCGGCTACCTCCCATTCCCCTCGCAGTGACAGGATCTGCTATTTTTGAGATCTGGTCACTGTGAGGGGAATGGGAGGTAGTTGCGGATCAAAAGGCTCCAGCACAGCAACTGGTGGGGAATCCATCTCTTGAGCCGGTTCAAGCAGAAGCCTATGGGCAGAGCAACTGATGGTGAAGAATCATTCTTTATTTTATAATATCTTTTGAATTCCATAGACCTGTGAAGCAGTACACAGTATTGGTAAGTTTACTGATGTGTACAAAATATGACATTATTTATGTTGCTCTCATTTCAGGGGGCATGTGCAAGTTTTATTTTGAACACATATATCAAATTATTGAAACAGTCATCTATGACGATTACTCAGAATACCACACGCTATAACAGTATGCTCAATCACCTTGAATCTCTGAATAAAACCTGGTCTGGAGAGGATGTAAGTTGATCTGTTTTTCCTTAAATTTCTGTAACAGCATAATTTATATTTAAGGTTGAGAGGGAAAGGGGCATAGTATAGCTTGATCTCCTCAAATATTGGAAGCAGGGTCAGTATTTGGAAGGGATATGACGAAGGAAGACTCTGCAGAGTAGGGTCGCCAATCCCCAGTTGGGGGACAGGGGATCCCCTGTTTTGGAGGCCCTCCCCCCTCTTTAGAGTTATCTGAAAGTGTGTGGGGGGTGTTGGAAGTGTCCACTAGGCACTCCATTATACCCTATGGAGACCAGTCACCATAGGGTATAATGGAGAATCACTATGGGTATCTGGGACTCTGTGAGACTGTGTTTTTTTTTTTTTTTGAAGTAGAGGCACTTCTCTGAAGTTCTGTTCCAATTCTCTAAACTCTTATTAGCATCTTAAAATGTTATGATAAAGTCAATAACAATAGTTATTTCATACCCCCCCATGCTGCAAAAAACCAAAAAAATGGCCAGGTGGCCTATTGAGCTGCTACAAATGGTCATTTATACAGTCTATATATACAGTTCATATATAGAAATATACCCTTCTAGTCCTATTGAGTTTAATGGACTTAGAAGGGTCTAAATCTGTTAGATGAGAAATTTGGGGATATCAGTTCCCACCTTGTCAAGAACTGTAGCTAGCACACTTTCTGCAGTGTAGAAGAAAACATGCCAATACACTTCCTCTAAGAGCTAAGCCAATAGGGTGAGAGGAGCTGAACAAAGCATGACTGCTGAACAAAAACCTTCTTTTCAATATAAGGCAAAGGACATGATCTGTCCAACTACAAAAGAAAGCAATCTGAAACTCCCAGAAAAACTTGATGAGTTCCTGATGAAAACCTTGCCTACTAGCGTGTGCCTCCACAAGACATCTTGCCATCCTCTTCGTTTTTCAGTGAATGAGAGGTGTTTAAGAAAACAGAATGATAATTCAAAATAAGGTCACTGAACATTGCAGTCTTCTGCCACATCAACTTGGAAGTAAATTCCCCAAGAACAATGGAAGTTATGTTTTCAACTAAAAGGACTGGCTGAATGCATTTAAAAAGCCTGGTGCCATTTTGAAACATTTGTATATTTATTTGTATATTATAATATTTAAAGGGTTAACTATTTATTTTTGTGTATGATGGTCAAGTCATCTCCTGTTGAATTTTGTTCCCTGTTGCCTTCATTAGTCATAGTCTCTTTGAATGTTTGAACTTCACAGCAGCATCCTTAGAAGAATTATACCCTTCTAGTCCTATTGAGTTTAATGGAGTTAGAAGGGTCTAAATCTGGTTAGGACTGCATAAATGAGTACAAATGAGGTACTAATTCCAAATCAGGTATTTAAGGAGAAGCTGGGTCATGTTGAGAGGCCCTCTTATATTTCCTGCTTTCCTAATTTAAGAAACTTTTATGCACTACTTGATAGGGTACCAACCTCTAGGCAAGCCTTGGCGTTTTCCCAAAACTATAATTGATCTCCAGACTTTGGGCAGTGGACTCTATGCCATCACATCCCTGCTCAGCTTCCTTCCCTTCCCAAACTCTGCCCTCCCAATGAACCACCTCCAAATCTCCAAGAACGTTCCAGGCTGGAGTTGGTGATCCTATTACTTGACATAGATTCTTTAGGATCTTAATCTAGGAAGGAACTGCTCATTCTCTTTTCATTTGGTTTTTTTTTTAAAAAAAACAAACAAACCCCATATCTACCCCACCTTTCTCCTTTTGACAAGGACCAGGCATCCTCTACCCTATTGAGCTGGGTTTGCACGTGTGACTAGATTCCCTGAGAAGGTAGACTGTTAGAACTCTATGCACTTCAGGTGCCTTCTTAAGGGCTTCATCAGCTGGACCTCCAACAGAAGTCTAGACTTTCTGACACCCTAGGCAAGGCTAATTTTTGGCACACACCCTCTGCACTGAGAATATCACTGAGTCGAATGGAGGGGCACCCAATTCAGCACCCCCAGAAGGCTGGTGCCCTAGGTAATTGCCTACTTTGCCTAGTGGCAAGCCTGGAGGGACAGAAAGAACAGAAAATATAGCATTGTTTCTCCTATGGCAGAGGATTTAGGACAGCACTGCCACATGGCACTTGCTGTTAGCTGGTGTCCTATTCTTTGAGGAAGCCCAGTGAGAAGCACTTTAATGGTTCATATCCTACCAGTGCAGCCCTATATTAAATCAATGGGATTTGAAGGATGTGATTTTGTTTGGAATTTAACTGATACTCTCATTGTTCTGCTTTCAGTCATGACTATGATATTACTAATGAAATTGCTAGGGTGAAATGGTTGTGAAGTATTTATGCAGCAAGATAACTATGATGTGTTTTAATCATTACACTATTTATTTATTTATTATTGATTATAATGTTATTTATATGGCATCTGCCAAGTGTAATTTACTTTTTAAAAAGGCTTAGAAATAATGCATTTATGAACACTTTGCACTCTTGCACATGGATTTTAATAAATTCTTTTGGACAAATGGGTAGTTCTGTCTTTATTCTAAAACTCATTAAGATGGTGATTGTGTTTATTGAAAATGTATTTTAAATATTGGATACATGCTGTCTGCTTCCCTGAAAATATTTTTGCTAGCCATGCTTTCTGGATTTTATACATAAGTAATGGTGATAATTTAGAGCCTATAAGGTAGGGTTGCCAACCACCAGGTAGTGGCTGGAGATCTCCTGAGATTACAACTGATCTCCAGGCAGCAGTGAAATGGCCACTATGGAAGGTGGACTCTATTCCAGAAGTGCCCTTTGTTACAAGGGCTAAATCTGACATAGGTGATACTTCATTAGGCCAGGTCATGTGTGCCTTAAAATGTAACACCAGGCACCTGGAGATATTTTACCAGAGTGTGACCCATAACCCTCCTCAGCGCCTAACCATCCTTTGCTCAATATGTACAAGAGGTTTTGCGCAGCACAGAGAATTACTGCCTAATAATCAAGGTGCAGCAACTAGAGACTCTCGTGGCTCTTTATAATATTTGATGAGCTGGAGCCTGAAGTGCTGCAATCTGATGAGCTGGAGCTGGAAGTGTGGCCGCCAAAGACAGCTGACCAAGTGGCATCATCCTGGGGAACCCATCAAACCCTGCCTTAAAGGAACTTGTTACAGTCCACAGGTTTCAGGGAGGGGAGGGAGGGGAGGCAGTTGCACAGTCCCATACCTCCCTCTGTCACATTCAGCAACAAGCTTGAACCACAAGGGGAACTACGTGGCTCCTCAGCACCATAAGCAGTACATTCAAGAGGGGTTTAGATAAAAATATGGAGCAGAAGTCCATCAGTGGCTATTAGCCACAGAGTGTGTGTGTGTATATATATATATAAAAATTTTGGCCACTGTGTGACACAGAGTGTTGGACTGGATGGGCCATTGGCCTGATCCAGCATGGCTTCTCTTATGTTCTTATTCAATATCGCTAGTGAACACTCTGTGCATTTTTCCTGATAACATTGCATTCCATCCCATTACATAGAAATTACATTTAACACTGTCCTTTCTGCATTTCTTAATATATTAATTAATCATTTTACTTCATTTACATCCTGCCTTTCTCAAGGCAGATTATAATATATTAAGATAATTCAATCAAGCAGCATAAGAATCCAATAAATAGTGTAGTAAGAGTGGGGTTTACAAAACAAATGAAGAAACAAAAAGAAAAACCTTCTATACTGCAGAAAGTGGGTTACTAAGGTAATGCTGTGAAAGAAAGGTGATACATTGCTAGTGTTGCCGGCTCCCAGGTGGGAAATAACTGGAGGAGGGTGGAGCCTGTGAAGGGCTGGGTTTCGGGAGGAGAGGGACTTCAGTGGGGTACAATGCCATAGAGTCCATCTTCCAAAGTGACCATTTTCTCCAAGCAAACTGATTTCCTGGATTATTATTATCATACAGCATTATGTGTAGTATAGCCAGGAGATCCTAACATCAGTTGTAACAGTAAGAGATCTCCAACCACCATGTGGAGGTTAGCAACCTTATAACTTTGCAATACAGTATAATCCAATTCCTTTATTAAAACAACCTCCTGAACTGCTCCATTATATTACAGCCCTAATCTCTTTATGAATATGCCCTCCTGGATATTCCTGTTTTGCACATTCTGAGAAACTATCTTCAAGCAGGCCAGGACATCAGACTTCCTACATAAAAAGACTGCATGGTGAAGATTTACTCTTAGAAACTGAAGAGTGTACCTGATGCAAATTGATGCTGGGATATAATGTTGTTAGTCTTTAAGGCACCACAAAACTTTTGTTTAAGATGTATTCCTGTTACTCAGGTCTAAGATTTGTCACATGATTTTAAAAAGCCCAATTCTGAATATTCCCAACAAAGGCCAGTAAAGAGATGTACATGGAATTCTGGTTTTCCACCCATCCATAATTTATATGGATTTTTCATAATCTAGGAATTCTGCCCATACTAACTAGGAGACTTACAGCCCAATCCTGAGAACTGCAGTGTAGCCCCACCTGAGTGTAGAACTAACTTGGGCAGTACTAGTCGACTTCCAAAGGGGAGAAGTTACACCAGGCAAGGAGGCGGACAGAGTGTAAGTGAGCAGGAGAGACAAGCCGTCACCATGGTGATCCCGTCCGTGCATACACTATTGGCTCACTGCCAAGGCGGAATGAGGGGGAGGGAAGGGGCAGCCCAGGACCACAGGATTGGCCAGTCCATTGCATGTGACTGGGTGGGGAGGTGGAAAATGTGCACCTGAGAGGCTGGCAACCCCCCACACCCTCCCACTGTCAGAGACTCGTGCCAATGGCAGGCAGACAGGAAGTACAAAGTGTAGAAGTCCGCTTCCAAAGACAGCAGCTGGAATGTGTGTTTGGGAATGAGCAGACAGAATCCCAGCCTGGCACCAAGTCCAACAGGCAACCGTCCCCCCATGTGGACTCAGAGACCCCTGTGCCACCCTTATGCCCCCTCCCCCAGGGGCCGCAGAACTCAGTGTGAGGCACTGGACTTGCATCCACTCAATTATGCCCCCCAGGTTGTGCTATGAGCAAAACAGCCCTGTGGGGTTGGGCAGGTTGTCAGGCTGACCAGGCTGAGGGGCAGCAACCCCCCTCCCCTGTCCAGTCACATGGGGGCAGCGTGGCAGCTCATAGCCCTCTCCCCACCCACCCAAGAACCAAGTGCGCCCACCCTCCAAGGCATTCAGTCGGGGAGCCTACTGACAGAGTGGTTGCGGGGAGAGGCACAGGGAATGTGCAGCAGACGCCAAGCAGGAGAGACAAAGGAGGGCTTTATTGTGCTGGAACCAAGTGCAACGGTATCCCAGGTGCAACTTGGTCAGTCTCACAGGGGGCACGGCTCCACTCAGAGTGGTGGGCAGGAACAGCTGAGCGAGTAGAGGGGAGGGGTGGAATGCCACACACAGAAGCCTCTGTGTTGGATTCCCACCTGCAAAACAGAGACAGAGATCAAGAGCACCTGCAGGAGTGGCAGCTGGAGCAGGGGGCTGTGTTCCAGCCGCGGGCTCTCTTAAAGGGACAGTCTCTGACCCACATCCTCACAGGCATCAGATCAGCCGCCAGCCCCCCCCCTCGTGCCGCACCAGGGGTGAAAATGTGGCAGACCAAGGGAAGGGGGCCAGCAGCAGCATGGGGGAGGGAGGCCAGCAACCGCTCCCTGCCTGAGCCCACTGCTTGGTTCAAGTGCCGAAGATGCTTGCACACCACCCGGCCTCGACTGAGGGGAGAAGGAGGACAGTGGGGGTGCACAGTCACACTTACCCAGCTATGGGCGACCGTCCTCATACGCTGAACCTCCGGAGATCAGGTACCTGTTGAGACCTGGAAACAAGAGCAGTTAGCCCCAGGGAAGAGGCCTTGCTCTCCTCCTCACAAGTCAAAGATACTGTCTAAGCAGTCTTGCTGGGCAGTGTCCACCACCAAAGTGCCCCAGCCCTCTAAATCTGTGCGTCAAGGAGCTCCTTGGCAGGGTTCCATGCTGCACTCCCTTCCCTACCTAAAGGGTTGTGCAGGCCAGGGGGCAGGCTTTGTAGAAGGGGGGCTGTGATTGTGTGCTGCAGAGGGGGCTCATCCCGCCAAGGACATGCGGGGATTGGTGTGCCATTTAGTCAGCTCCCAAAGGGATTTCAAGGCTGTGCCGGGAGCGGCAACAAACTTTGTTTTCGGGATCCATGGGTCTCTATGAGATATGCCAACATTCTTGTTGTTGTAACTCTGTGCCCCTCGCAGGGGGCATTCCCAGCCTGAAAGGTCTTAGGAAGGTCTTAGGAAGCTAACTAACGGTGGCCATGCCCCGGTACTGCCCCCTCGTATGCTAGAATAGTGGTGTGCACCCCAGTTCCGCCGCTACCTGGGCGCGGTGGTGCTCCGCCGGCAGCCAAGGGTGGGCATGTGCTGAGGCAGGCATAGAGCACTGCCATTTGCACCAATGGGGAGGGAGTTTGAGTGGTGTAATTCCCATTTCTGCCGGCATAGCGGTTAGTTCGTTCCCAAAGCACTTTCAGCCACCCCCCTCAGGATTGCACTGTTATTCTGGATAGGGGAGGGGGTGGGCAGTGGCACACTTGTGAATCCAAAGGAAGTTTATTGGCTTTAATTTCAAAAGTATTAATTTGAGAATGAATTTGTAGTCAACAGAAACCACATTAAAAAAGTCTATTTAATTTGCCCCCCCCCCCCAAAGAAGGATGACTTATTTTGTAAAAATGAATCTTAGGAAGAAATTTGCCATGCCAATTATTTCCCAGGTTTATTAGCACCCTCAAAGGATTTCTGCTGCAGTCTTTTTAAGTTCCATTCCACCTCCTTATTCAGTAGATGTTTCAGTTGACCCTGTAATATTATAATCTCCCGCAAAATTTTCTTTTTCCCTGGTCTCTTTTTCAGTTCTTTTCCTTTTTTACCTATTTCTTTTTGTAAGTCCAACATTTGTTTTTCTTTGTCTCTTATCTTTATTGTTCTATGTAATTAATATTCCTCTCATTACAGCTTTATACACGTCCCACACAGTTTGAAATTGAACGTCCTGATTTTCATTTATTTTGAAGAAAGCTTTGGTTTCTTTTTCAAGAGATGTCACTACTTCCACTTTTTGCAATAAATCTTCATTTATCCTCCATCTCCTCACCTTTTTCCTGTCTTTTGCCAACCACATTAATGGATTATGGTCTGCACCTATTTTTGGAAGAATCTCTATTTTATTTGTAGTAAGTCCCAGATCTTTAGTAATCCATAACATATCAATTCTTGAGAAGGAGTTATGTCTTGCTGAAAAGAAAGTGTAGTCACGCATATTAGGATTTAACTTTCTCCATACATCTTCCAGACTTTCTTGTTTTATTAATTCAAAAAATGACTTTGGCAGTTTGCCATTTTTATCCCCCCCCCCCCCCGGATCTATCCAAAGAGTTATTGATAGTTCCATTAAAGTCTCCCATTAACATTATCTGGTCATATATAACTTGATCTAGTTGTTGCATAATATCTTTAAAGAAAGCATCCTTTGCCCCATTTGGGGCATAAAGTCCCAATAACAACATTTTTCCTCATTCATCAACACCTCCACTGCAACATATCTACCTTCACTGTTTAAAAATCAACTTTGGCTCCAATTCTTTTTTAATATAAAAAATCACTCCCTTTTTTTTCTTTAGCAAATGAAAAAAATTCTTCACCAAAAGATTTATTCCATAAAAAATTATAATTCATTTGTTTAATGTGTACTTCTTGTAGACAAACTATATCACATTTTTTTAATCCAATGAAACATTGCTTTTCTTTTTTTGTGGTGAGTTTAATCCATTTACATTCCAAGAAATTAGTTTGTAATCCATAGTAATTCTTCAATTATTCTGTATCTTCAAATTCTTTATTGTCCACGAAAAACCTTTCCATGCCTTGAGTATCTATTATTGTAATTCTCAGTCTTTTGTACTCAAAGCTAAGACCTTCAGGTAGAATCCATCTGTATCTTATTCCCTTCTCCCTTAGCTTGTCTGTCAATTTCTTGAACTGCCTTCTGTCACTTATAACCTTCCTTGGCAACTCCTTCATTATTCTTACTCTGCTTTCATCCACTACCATTGCTTTTTCAAATTGTTGACTTAAAGTCCTTCCCAGCATATCTCTTGTAGTAAATTTTACTACCACATCCCTTGATAGCTTATGCTTTCTAGCAAATTCTGAATTGACCCTGTAAACATAATCATACAAATGTCTCATCTCATCAGGGTCATCTCCCAAAAACTCAGCAATGATTGTTGAAATGTACTTCTTTAGGTTATCTTGTTCTTTTTTCAGGCACACCTCTTAGATGAATCAAGTTTTCCATTAACTTGCAGTCTTGTAATATTGCTTTCTTCTGCATCTTCTTTATAGTGGCATCTTGGTCTTTGACTCTTACTTCTATCTCCTGTGTCTTCTGTGCTGTTGCTTGTGATTCTTTCCTGAGATCCTCAATCTCTTTTTTAATCTCTTTCTTGACTTCTTCAGCACTAGAATTTATTTCTTTAGTTAATTGTTTCTTGCTATCAGTTATTAATTCTTTCATCACCTTCACCAGTCTTGCCTCCATAGCATCCAGTTGTTCTTGAACTTGTTTAGCCATTTTTCCTTCCCTCAAAGAACTTGCTCTCAAATGTGTAAGCCTTGATCCTGTCAGAACTGGGACGAACTTCAGACGATTCCAATACTTGTTACAAAGTTAGGATCTTTATTGAAGAACTACAGTGCTAGAGCAACGAGATAACAGTAATGCCGAGTCTTGGCAGTTGGTTACATTTTATGCCATCTGTAAAGTACAATAAAGCTATCATTCACACGGGTTACAGACAAGTGTCTCCCTTCCCAGGCTTCGTTATCAGAAGGGAGGATGCTTCCCTGTGGTGAAGGCCAAACGGCCTGTCTTCAAAAGGGCACCTGTGGATGTTGAACAGAGACTATCTGTCGCCCGTCTTGCAGCCCTAAATATTTGGAATAGCTATGAGGGCAGGGTTAATTGCTTGGGCTATGGACTCTGTGTTAGTGTTAAGTTACAGCATGGAGTCGGTTTGGCCAAGGCAGATAGAGAAAAAGTTACAAGTTCTGACATACTGCCCCCCCTTAGCTCTTCGCCTTGGGCTTGTGTGGGTACAGTAGGTGAAACCTTTTAAGCAGTTGTGGAGCGGATACATCGCTAGCCTTTATCCATTCATCACAGCTCGGGGGGAAGTATTTCCACCTAATGAGGTAGTACAACACACCCCGTTGGATTTTGGAATCCAGAATCTCCTGCACCTCATGGTGACTCTGACCCCTCACTAGCGTCGGAGGCGGTTCCGGAGGGCGAGGGTGAAAGGACGTAGCTCCAGGATCTTTGCGAAGCAGGCTGCAATGAAAAACAGGGTGGATCTTACTTAATGATTTGGGCAGCTCAAGCTCTACGGTTACTTTATTGATAACCTTTTTTATTTTAAAGGGTCCCAGGTATTTCAGAGCGAGCTTGCGGCACCCCTGCGGGAGGGGCAAGTTCTTTTTGGATAGAAAGACCGTCTCTCCCTCCTTCAGTTCCCATTGGGGGGCGTGCTTTTTGTCAAAATGGCGTTTGTACTCCTCTTTCGCCTCCTCTAGGTTTTCTTGGATCGCTTTCCATCCCTCCCGCACCCCTTCCCACCATTGTTGACATGAAGTGGGTTCCGGGGACCCGGACGGCAAAGGGAGGTTGGGGAAGGGTTTCCCTTCGTAGCCGTTCACTATTTGGAAGGGGGAGGTTTTGGTTGAGCTATGGAGGCTGTTGTTGTACCCATATTCTGCGAATGGGAGCAATTCCACCCAGTTTGTTTGTTGGTAATTAATGTAGCATCTCAAGTACTGCTCGAGAAGCCCGTTCACTCTCTCCGTCTGTCCGTCCGTTTGTGGATGGTAAGCGGAGCTAAGCCCCTGCTCAATACCTGCTATTTTGCAAAACTCCCGCCAGAAGTTGGCAACGAACTGTGGCCCGCGGTCACTAATGACCTTGTCGGGGAACGAGTGAAGGCGGACCACATGATTAAAGAACAGCTGGGCTAATTTTTTGGCAGTGGGGAGTTTTTTGCATGGGATGAAGTGAGCTTGTTTGGAGAACGTATCTACCACCACCAATATCACCGTTTTCCCTTGGGAAGGAGGAAGTTCTACAATGAAGTCCATTGAGACTACTGCCCAGGGGCGGCTTGCTGTTGGGAGGGGGACCAAGTGGCCAGGTGGCTTCCCCCCTTTGTGCTTGGACATGATGCATGTGGGGCAGGCAAGCACGAATTCAGAGACATCCCTCTTTAGTTTGGGCCACCAAAACTGTCGGGTAATTAAGTTGAGAGTCTTTACATACCCGAAGTGACCAGCAAGGCGGCTGGAGTGACCCCGCTCAAGGACTTCCTTTCTCAGAGACTTGGGCACATAAATTTTCCCTTTGTGAAGCCAGAGCCCCCCTTCCCCCTTCTCGAGCCCCTCGGGTCGCTCCGGTCCCTCTAGCTCCGCTTCTGTCGCGAAGCGTTCCTTCTGCTGCAGGTCGGGGGCCCCGGTTTGCTTCCCTGAACGGGTGGTTACCCCCCCCCCCACGATGGCAGAGGGGGGAATGAGAGAGTCGATTACTTCCTCCCTCTGGCTCTCGTGCTGGGGCATGCGCGATAGCGCGTCGGCCAAAAAGTTTTTGGTGCCGGGGATGTGCTTTAGCACGAAGTCAAATTTGGCGAAGAATCCCGCCCACCTGATCTGTTTTGCGGTCAGCTTGCGGCGGCCGGTGAGGGCCTCCAGGTTCTTGTGATCGGTCCAAATTTCGAAAGGGACTCGAGCTCCCTCTAGCCAGGATCTCCATGTTTTGAGAGCAAACATAACCGCAAAAGCCTCTTTGTCCCACACCGACCAGTTCCTTTGTTCATTGGAGAACTTGTGGGAGATATAGGCGCAAGGACGAAGTTCCCCCCCCCTCATTTCTCTGCATTAATATGGCTCCTACGGCGACGTCGGAGGCGTCACATTGCACCACAAAGGGTTTCAGTTCATTAGGGTGAGCTAGTATCGGTTCGGAGGTGAAGAGTCATTTGAGCTCTTTGAAAGCTTGGTGGCACTCCGGCGTTCACGTTAGGCGTGCGCCGGGTTTTTTCGCCTCGTCCCCTTTTCCCTTTGTTTTGAGGAGCTCAGTGAGGGGGAGCATTACCCGGGCGAACCCCTTAATGAACCCGCGGTAAAAATTTGCGAACCCGAGAAATGATTGGAGCTGCCGTCGGGTTCGAGGGGGTTCCCAATCTAGGACCGCTTGAATTTTTGCGGGGTCCATCGCTAGTCCCTCCCCCGACACCCGGAACCCCAGGTAGTCTAGTTCCGTCTTGTGGAACTCACATTTTGACAGTTTAGCATATAATTTGTTTCGGCATAGGGTTGCTAACACTTTTCTCACCAATAGTACATGCGATTCAAGGTCTTTTGAGTAAATAATGATGTCATCCAGGTACACCACCACCCCCTTGTACAGAAATTCTCTTAACACCTCATTGATAAAATTCATGAACACCCCCGGCGCCCCCTGAAGTCCAAAGGGCATCACTAGGTATTCGAATTGTCCCATAGGCGTGTTGAATGCCGTTTTCCACTCATCCCCCTCTTTAATCCGCACGCGAAAGTACGCGTCGCGGAGGTCGAGTTTGGTGAAGATTTTACCCTCGGCCACTGTGCTCAATAGATCTTTTATCAGCGGGATCGGGTAAGCATTTGACATGGAAATCCCGTTTATCCCGCGAAAATCTGTGCAAAGCCTCAAACTCCCGTCCTTCTTCTTGCGGAATAGGACCGGTGCTGCGTGGGGGGCCGTGGCCGGCCGGATGAACCCCCGTTTCAAGTTTTTGTCAATGAATTTTCTCAGTTCTGCTTTCTCCGCCCAACCCATCGAGTAAAGTTTTGCCTTGGGCAGTTCTTGCCCTGGGATTAGTTCGATGGCACAATCGGTAGGGCGGTGCGGAGGAAGCTCGTCCGCCTCCCGCTCGCTAAAAGCTTTCCTCAAGTCTCTGTATTCCTTGGGGATCGCCCCTATCTCCTCAAGAGTGAGGCAGAGTCTTTCGTTCTGGGGGGGGGGGGCTTTAGGGCCCCACTCAGTCCTCCAGTGGTGGTGCTCACAACGCCAATCAGGGAATCGTACAATCTGTTCAGCCCATCGAATGTCCGGTTGGTGCCGGGCGAGCCACCCTGCCCCCACCACCACATCGAAGGATGATGATGGGGCTATAACGAAAGTCTCTATCCCCCAGTGATCCTCTGTCCCTACGGGGGTCGCCTGGGTCTCTAAGGTGCAGGGCTCCCCCCTCATGGTGGACCCGTCCATCTGTTCGAATTGGATGGGGTGGGGTAGGGGGGACGTGGCCAGTCCTAACGCCTCTACTAGGTGCGGGGTAATAATGTCTCGAGTGCACCCTGAATCAATCAGGGCGCGGGCGTGCATAAACCGCTTAAGGTTGGGGTTCAGGAGGGTGACCGCCATGAACAATAGCCCCCCGGTAACTCTCACCGTCAGTAGTGCCGGCGTTTCCTGGACCTGCTTTGCGGCACTGATTAAAGCAGGTCGCTGTCGTTTCCCGCCGACTCCTGGTCCCAGGACTCCTCGCTGGACTCCTCTATGGTGGTAACATCCTTGTCAATCGCCAAGGAGGTGGCGACGGCGCCCCGACTGGGCTCCTTGGAGCGACTGCCTTTCTTCTTCTGCGCGGTGGTCGCCGGCTTGGGTTGAGTAGGGGTCGGTGTCTGTCTCACCGGACAGTTGGCGGCTAGGTGGTTCGGGTCCCCGCACCTAAAGCACTTGCGAGCCGCGGTGGTGGGGGTCGAGGTTGCGGGGGCTCGCTTCCCTTCGGGTTTGCCGGACGCAGTACTCGGCTTCCCCCCCCTTTTGCCTTGCTGCTGACGCCGCATCCCGACATGTTGGAGGTCGGTTTCCACCTCCCCCACCAGCTGGATCCATCCTACCAAGGTGTCAGGCCTCCCTTGGTGGTAGCATCGGTCAAGAATGTTCGCGTTCAGTCCATTCTTCAACGCGGTGTACTTCATCACCTCATTCCAGCCCCTGGCCGCCGCGCAGTGGCCCATGAACTCGGTGGCGTACTCGCGCGTTGTGCGGTTCCCTTGCTCGATTCTCTGCAGCGCCTCGATGGCTTTTTCCTCCCTCAAGGGATCCCCGTACTGACGGAGCATCGCTTGCAGGAAGTCGGCTACCGTGGCCAGCTCGGGCTTCCTTCCCGTGTATAGCCCCACGTACCATTTCCGCGCCGGCCCCCTCAACTTGGAGGCGATGTGGTCGACCCGGCTCACCTCAGTGGGGTAACCCGCTCCCCAGTGCGTAAAAAACGTGTTGCACTGGATGGTGAAGTATTCAACTTCGTCCCCGTCCCCGTCGAACGTAATCTTTAGTTCTCTGGCCCCTCCTCCATCCGCCCCGGCCGGGGCGGCGGGGCCCGCTGGGGCCGGCATCACCAGAGCGGCGGGAGCCGGTGCCGCCGGTGCGGCCGGGGCTGCCGGGGCGGCGGGGGCGGGGGGCACTGGCGCTGCCGGGGCAACCGGGGCTGCTGGAGCCGCGGGCGGCGCAGGGGGTGCTGGTCCGCCTGGCGGCGGGGCCGGAGGGGCGACCGGTGGTGGCCCCGTGGGACCACCCCCCCTCCGCCCGCGGGGCCCAGGGGCGGAGGAACCGGCGCTGCGGGCGCGGCGCCCTGGAGCGCGCGTATCTGGTCGCGGATCGCGCCTATGTTCTGTTGCATCTCCTTGGCCATCAGCACTCGGGACGCGTGGACCTCGTCGTGGATCTCTTTCACCCAATCGAACAGCTCGTTGCGTAGCGTTCGGATCGGGTCCCCACCGCCGTAGGTGCCGAATCCCTCGTCTCTGGCCTCGTCCTCCTCTCCTTCCCCTCCGCCTGTGGCAAGGACCCGGTATCGTTGCTCCGCGGCGTCCATAGCGGCCGTGGACTTCCTCGGGCTCCAGGTCCGCGGGGGGAAGGCGTCAACGGAGAAGGGTGCGGGGACTTTGAGTTTGCGTCTCGCCCCCGTTACCTTCGGGTCTAACGGTTCCTCCTCCGGTGGGATGCTGGGCTCTCCGTTGTCTGGAGCCTTTGCCGCCATTGGGCCAGGTTGCCAGTCCAGATAAGTCCCAAAATAAAAGATTACTGTTATAATGTCAGAACTGGGACGAACTTCAGACGATTCCAATACTTGTTACAAAGTTAGGATCTTTATTGAAGAACTACAGTGCTAGAGCAACGAGATAACAGTAATGCCGAGTCTTGGCAGTTGGTTACATTTTATGCCATCAGTAAAGTACAATAAAGCTATCATTCACACGGGTTACAGACAAGTGTCTCCCTTCCCAGGCTTCGTTATCAGAAGGGAGGATGCTTCCCTGTGGTGAAGGCCAAACGGCCTGTCTTCAAAAGGGCACCTGTGGATGTTGAACAGAGACTATCTGTCGCCCGTCTTGCAGCCCTAAATATTTGGAATAGCTATGAGGGCAGGGTTAATTGCTTGGGCTATGGACTCTGTGTTAGTGTTAAGTTACAGCATGGAGTCGGTTTGGCCAAGGCAGATAGAGAAAAAGTTACAAGTTCTGACAGATCCCAGCTTTTGGTCAGACATCACTGTCTTCCCATTGCACAAAATGGGCTCTGAGGTTGACTTCACCAATCATCAAACCAATGACAGAAATCAATAGATCAGAGCATGCCCTTTCCAACAAGTCCAAAATCACCGTCCTCCGAGCTTCCTGACTCAAGATATATAGGGCATTTGCAGATGATGTGATGTTTATCAATGAAAACCCACTACAAGTGATGCCCATGTTGCTAAATAAAATTAAAGAGTACGGAGAGTTGGCGGGCTTCCATATTAATAAAAAAATTAAAAATTTTAATTAAGAATCTGTCATTGAGCAAACAGAAAGAATTACAAAGTTTAACTGGATGTGAAGTTACCTCAAAAGTAAAATATCTAGGTGTAGAGATTACAATGAGAAATATTGATTTGTATAAAAATAATTACGAAAAGCTTTGGCATAAAATTGAAGAAGATATGTTAAAATGGATTAAACTGAATATGCCTATGCTGGGTAGGATCTCTGCAATCAAAATGAATGTTCTACCAAGAATGATGTTTCTTTTTCAAACAATTCCAATAGTGAAAAACAATAAACAATTTATTTTTTGGCAAAAAAAGATAACAGAATTTGTATGGGCAGGTAAAAAACCAAGAATTAAAATGAAAATTCTGGCAGATGCAAAAGAAAGGGGTGGCTTCCAATTGCCTGACTTTAAGTTATATCATGATGCAGTTTGTTTTGTATGGATTAAAGACTGGATAACTTTGCTTTATAGAAAATTATTGGCATTAGAAGGCCATGGAAATATTTTTGGTTGGCATGCCTATTTGTATTATGGAAAGGAAAAGATGGATGGATTTTTCTCACATCATTACATAAGAAGAAACTTGTTGAATACTTGGGAAAAATATAACAAATATGGTGACAAGAGAAAACCATTATGGATTGCGCAAACAGAAGTTGTCTTCAGATCCACAGGAAGACAAATGGTTATCATATAAACAACTGCTAAGAACACAGGGAGGCAAGGTGGAACTAAAACCGGTGGAAGAATTGCAGGACAAATTTAATTGGTATCAATTGTGACAAATTAAAAACTTGGTGGAGCATGATATTAGAAATACAGGGATAAGACAAGATCAAACAGAAATGGAAAAAATGCTGTTGGGCGAGGATGAAAAATTGATTTCAAGGATCTATAAGTTACTATTGAAATGGTCTACAGAAGATGAAGTAGTGAAATCTCAAATGATAAAATGGGCAATAAATATGAATAAAGAAATACAAATGGAGACATGGGAACACCTATGGAAGAACTCTATGAAAATATCGACATGCTATAATATAAAAGAGAATTGTTTGAAAATGCTGTATAGGTGGTATATGACACCTAAGAAATTAACAAAAATGAATAATCAAGTATCAGACAGGTGTTGGAAGTTCCTTCTACCATATGTGGTGGATTTGCGAAAAAGCGAAACAATTTTGGCAAATGATTCAACAAGAGATTTCAAAAATCTTGGGTTATAACATCAAGAGAGCACCAGATGTCTTTCTGGTGGGATTACAAATGGAAAGTTTTCCGACGCGAGATAGAACATTGGTGTGGTATTTGCTTTCAGCTGCGAGGACATTATATGCGCAAATGTGGAAGCAAGATAAAATACCAGAGAAATGGGACTGGATCTTAAAAGTATTACACTGGGGTGAAATGGACAAACTTACTAGAATCTTAAAAGTCTGTAATTCAGGAAAATTTAAAGATGACTGGGAGAAATTTCAAAAATATATCGAAAAACAATGGAAAGTGAAGAGACACTTAGTGATTTTTGATAACATTAATTGAATTTTTATTGAGAAGATAAAGCAGCAAATATTGACTTTTAATTTAGTATGTAATTTAGCAAAGGGTTAGACCATGAGATAAATAGAGGGTCAATTATAATAATAATTATTACACAGTTTTGGTTCATCTTGTGTTAAGGTAACTGTAACTTTTAGTGAAGATTCTATAATTGTGAACTTTACCTTTATTTTTTTATTGTTTTAAACACCGGCGGAGGTTATGAAATAGAGGAAGTGGGAGGAGGAGGAAATTTTGTAGTGTATTGGTTAATATCTTTAAGTATATGTTTGATGAATACTTTCAATGTATTGCAAAAACAATAAAAATTGGTTTACAAAAAAAAAAAGAGTTGAATACACAAGAACGTCCCTTCTGTCCTCACAAAAGGAGGATCTATGTTTCCCTGAGCTACTTCAAGGAACGTTCAGATAACTATGCACTGTAGAAATAGAAATAGGCATACTTAATTCCTGATGATTCTATTGGCCCTATCAGTAGCTTTCCATACCAACAACAATGGTATCCTTCAGTAGCCACACAGAGCCTTCTTCTCATGATTAACCATTTTGCATGAGTGGCTCTCAAAGTTTTTGCAATGGTTTCTACTTTGTGACGGTCTCTGTTTCCCTTGAGGGTAATGGTGATATTGTCAAAGTATAAACCATTTTCATATTTTTTTTTCTCTTTTTCTTCCTCCCATAATCTCACAGGGACCGTTGAACTTGTGGTGGATTTGGGGTGGTGCAGCAAGATTTGCCTCCTCACCTGCTTTTTAAAAAATCAGATCCCCCCCCTCCCACTTTATATGTCAATATAACAGACTTATTTGTTTAAAAAATGTTTATGACACCTCTCCAGGAACCTTCCTCAGGTGGCTTACGAAATACAAATAATAAAAACCAAAACATTAAAAGATATTAATAAGCATTAAAAACCCAGCTCAATATAAAAATATAGACCATACAAATAGACCATGGACAGCTTAAAATAAAAGTTTCCAGGCTAAAATAACACTGAAAGATCAAACCCTTAATTAAAAGTCTAGTTAAACAGAAGCACTTTGGCTTAGTGCCTAAGAGAGAGCAATGTAAGTGCTAGACATGCTTCAAGTGGAAGGGACTTCCACAAGCTGCTGAAAAGCCCTGTCTGTGGAGGCCAACCATCAGTATCAATACCAATAGCCATGAAGGGCAAAGGCTGAATTTTGATGTAGTAGGCTTCATAAACCTGAGCAGTTTGCCCACTTCATCAAGCCTTTCCAAATGAAAGTTATCCATACACCCGCACTTCACCGGCATCCTGAGATTGAACTGCTCCAACCATGGAATCTAAGTCAAAGTAGATTCAAGTGATTTTATCTGCAAAACGTATTGCAGAAGCATCACAGCAGGCCTGTATGTTTTCCGAGTCTACATTTTCAAGAGTCTGACATATCAGCTCTTTCACATATCAGCTTCGCTGGACACTATTGTGCATGAGAGATTCCCCCTGTTTAATTGTATTATCGCTATTCCAAGCATATGTGTGCTTCCTTTTTTCTCAGCTATGGAGGAGGAACTTCTGCACAGCAAATGGACTCCCAGTTGTTGACAGGGGTGACCTGGGCTTCTGTCTCTTTCCCTCAACATCCATACTCTGCATTTCCTGCCTAGTATGTACCAAACCCCAAGTAAGAGAACAAGCAAATACGGTCTTTTTAGGAACCCCCCCCCCCTGAGTTGGTACAGTAAGAGGGGGAAATGTTTGCACCATACTGATGACTCTGTAAAGCACTCATCTACTGAGTCACTCACTCCAGTCCCTGCCCCTCATCTCTTTTCTGCAGCCCTGTGGGAAAATTAAAGACAGCATATGGAAATGCAAAGAGTGTGGCTCCAGAGTACAGCTGTACTGCCAATAATGATGTCTGGTCATGGCCAATTTTGTCCCTGGCATCTCACACACAGAGATCTTGCTGCGCTCATTGATGAGGATAATGCTTTATGCACCTTCAAAGTAGTCGCCAGTCTAATCCATAGAATGCATTAAATCAGAATAAATATGTCTTTAAGGTGCTTCAAGACTTTTTAAGCACTATCAACTACACTGGTCATTGATACCTTTCCTGCAACAGTGTCATGTGTCATCTTTTACCAAGCCATTCCTGGATTCCTTCAGACTCAATGACCTTTCATTCCTTTCTATTTCTACAAGGTGACAAAAAGATCTGCCAGGAAACAAACCATCTTTAGAACAGTTTTTGAGTCATTGTGGTTTCCTTGCTCTCTCTCCTTCCTCTCCCCCCCCCCCCCGCCGAGTTCACTGGTTTTGATTTGTGTTCTGAACCCAGAGCCTCAATTACAGCAGAAGAAAAAGGACCTTAGAAAAGGGAGTTCAGTTTAAAGTGAAACCAGCTCTGCTTTGTTCTACTACCAGCTGGAAATAAAAAGAGATGATACGTATTTTGATTATCATTTTAAGTCACTTGTTACCTATTCTTGGAGCCAAACAGCTCATTATGATTGTTTGAAATAAAACTTTCCTTCTCATCTGATAAGTGTTCACTCTGTAGCCAGCATTTGAAATAGAGTCTCAAAATGATGGAACCAACAGTAGTAGGTAATCCCAAAAGGACTAGCATGGATGAAGCGCAAGTCATTCATGAGAATAGTCCTCCTTTATCTGAAGAAGTTTGCAGCCTGGATGTTCTTCAGAACTTATGTTCTTCAGAACTTAGTTTCTGATGTATCATTGACTATATTTGTTACCATCAGCCATTATTTTGCCAGCTATACCTATTCTTAAGGAGTCAGGATCGGGAGAATTACTCTCTGGTGCCATCCGGAGGCTGGCTACTCTAACTAGTATAGACCTCCTTCACAACATTCCTCAGAACACTTTATGCCCCAGGAACAACATTTTGTGGAAAGCAATGAGTTGCTATGAGAAGGTGAAGGTCAGAATATTCTATTATGCCATTTGAAAATTTAGTTTTTATCCAACCCACTATTCTGATATTATTACTGTATTTATTTTAAGATCAAAAAAAATCTGAGTGACCCTAATTCTTTACTTGATTTTTTTCTGATCTAACACTGTGGTGAACAATTATGTTCAATACTCTTTGCTGGCTTTTCTCCATTTTTATCCAAAACAGAACATTTATTCCAGCATTCTGTCTCTAAGGTGCCACTGGACCACTACAGAATAACATAGTTGCCCAGATGGAGTTGCCATTTTATACAATTCCCACAAAAATGCCCTCTTTAGATTGTACAAGAAATATTTGTGCTTTGCCGACAATCTTTCATAAACAATTTTCAAATGCATTAATTTTTTTTAAGGATTTGATCATATATTTAAATGAGTAGATGACGGTGGATTTGTTTCCCCAAACAACTTCATTTCCATTATTTCCGTTGATGAGTATAGAAATGATGTGTTCAGCTGCCTTGGAATATTTCGTTCACAAAAAGAAAAGTTCCAGCTATCTAATGTTCTTAAAATAAATACAACATCCTTGGCTTCAGAGTGCCTTTATTTTACTTATGATGTCAATACTCTGTGGTTAACATCTTAGTTTCTTTATACCCACAGAGGTTTCCACCTTTGTAAAATGTAGCTTAACTAAATTCAACCTTCAGTTTATCTGCAGTGGACAAATGCTGTAGTAACTGAATCTTCTGCAGCAGCAGCAAAAAATCACAACTAATGGTTCCTACAAACCAGGGCTTTCTTTGAGCAGGAATGCACAGGAATGCAGTTCCGGCTGGCTTGACTTCAGGGCGTGTGGCCTAATATGCAAATGAGTTCCTGCTGGGCTGTTTCTACCAAAAAAAAAGCCCTGCTACGAACTGTTACACTAGTCATGTGCATTTATAGCAGTGGTGGACAGAAGGTCACTAGGGAGTGACCAGTCACTGATCAAGCAATTAAAAGCACATCTCTTCCTCCTTCCAGTGTAATTACTTTCTTAACCTATTTAAATGTACAGCAACATTTTGCTCCGCATGGGAAAATAATGCCAGCACACTTTCCTGTTTGCCTCTGCTCCCTCATACAGGTACACATGGCTCTGGATCAAAAAATGAACATGGTATTAACTCTTTCCCCCTATATCAAAGTTGTGCATGTTCAAAGGAAAACATTGAGTTGACTGTATATTTCCCCCCTTCAGGGCAAGTTACAATTTGGGGCAATTTTGCTTTGAGAAAGACCCCAGCAGACCCCACCCATACACTGCACCCATACTCTGAAATGCTATAATTTTTATAGACACTGCCATTTTGAGACTGGCTTTACCAATCAAGAAGCCATTTTGTGACTGGTAGTTTGCAAAGTTCTTGAAAATCTCAAATAGCTCACAAACATAAAGTTTGCATGTGACAAACAGCTTAGGCTTGGTCTCTCTTCAATGCATAGAAAAGGCATTAAGCCCAATAGCAAATTCTGCCTTCCTCTCCATCTTGCTAGGCAACCCCTTAAATGATGTTCAAAACCACACAAGTAGTCTTGTAAGTTCTACATTGGCATTCTTCTTTAGAAACTTGCTCTGTCTGTGCATGTGCATGCATCTCTTATGTTGTGCGTGCGTCTCTTATGTTCAGGGGATTGTCACAACTTGGTTTTACTTAATTTTAGTTTTCAGATGGTTCTGCAAACTTTCCCCAGGTTTGCATTCTCCAGGTGGGGGTTGTGGAAATTGGTTTTGCCTGAGAAAGAGTATCTCAAAAGACCTGAACTGCAGCGGTTTGGATTTGGCAATGAAGGAGCTGACTTGGGGTAAGGGAGGGGGCAGAACTGATGTTGCATTTTGATGGGGTTGGCACTCCTTGCAGCTTCTTCAATCCTATAATGCAGGGGTGGCCAATGGTAGCTCTCCAGATGTTTTTTGCCCACAACTCCCATCAGCCCCAGCCATTGGCCCTGCTGGCTGGGGCTGATGGGAGTTGTAGGCAAAAAAACATCTGGAGAGCTACCATTGGCCACCCCTGCTTTAATACCTGTTTAGCGTGGACATTGTACCTCAATAGATTATAAACCTGTTGTGCTTTGTTCTATAACAGTGACCAGCCCCCATAAAAGTTTCCTTGAACTTTTCACTGCACAAAAAAGGAGAAGTAATAAAAAATACATGCATCATGCTATCTCTTAAAATGGCAAGTGTGCTGACTAACTTCTTCCTTTTTTTGAAAGTTGTGGCTAGCAGTGGAGGAAGAACCAGCTGTTCTATAACTAATGAGGACAACAAAATCAAAAGCAAATGTCGGTGGTAACACTGCCAGTGGCAGCATTTTGACTTTACAGTGCAGAGCAGGTGGTTCAACCTTGAATGCTTTGTTGGGAGTTGGGGTCCCAAGGGGTGTGTGGTAAAAAGAACTGCCCATACAAACATGTGCCCTCTTTGCAGGGGGTCTCATTCCTTCATGAATTGTTCCAGGGGTAGACTCAGGTGGGGACAGCGCAAGCAGGGCCTGGGCAGTGCAGATAAGCCATTTGGAAAAGGGTCCCAGCCCAATAAGGGTGACAATGCTTGAGGCATGGCTCCGTTATTATCCAAAGGATGAAGATAGGCTTTATTTGTTAAACGGTTTTAAGTTCGGGTTTAGAATTCCTTATCAGGGCCTCAGAAAGCCATTTATGGCCAATAACTTGAAGTCAGTTATAGGGATGGAGCACATAGTTTGTCAGAAGATTGGGAAGGAATTAGCCGAGGGTAGGGTGATTGGCCCATTTTCCACACCCCCTGTGAGTACCTTGAGGGTCTTCCCGTTGGGCCTTGTGCCTAAAAAGGCCCCAGGAGAGTTCAGATTGATTCATCATTTATCTTACCCCGGTGGGGAATTGGTGAATGACGCCATACCAGAAAATTTGTGTACTGTGCGGTACACATCTTTTGACCAAACGGTGCAGATGGTAAGGCACTGTGGAGTAGGGGCTGAGTTGGCAAAGTGCGACATAAAGTCCACCTTTCACCTCCTACCAGTTCACCCTTTGGATTTTGAATTGCTGGGTTTTCATTTTGAAGGGTGGTTTTACATGGACAGAGCCCTGCCCATGGGGTCCTCTGTTTCTTGTGCAGCCTTCAAGCGCTTTAGTTCCTTTTTAGAATGGGCGGTGCATCGCCGGCTCGTCTGAGCAATGTGGTGCATTACCTGGATGACTTTCTGTTTGCAGGCCCCTTAGACTCCAGCCAGTGTGCATTCCTCTAGCCCATGAGAAGACGGAGGGCCCTACCCAGTGATTAACGTTCCTAGGGGTTGAACTTGATTAATTCCAGCAAACTTCATGCCTCCCAAGGGACAAAATTCTAGGTCTGCAAGAAATGGTTGCTCAATTTTTGCTACGGCAAAAGGCGACCTTGAGGGAGCTGCAGCAGTTGGTGGGTCACCTAAATTTTGCACTTCTCTCATGACATTTTTCGGGGCTCTGCGGGTGAGTGAGCTAGTGGCTCAGTCCAAATGGGATGTTTCAGGGAGGGCCTTGATGGGCCAAGACATTCGTCTGGCTTGCAGATCTGTATATGTTATAGTTCGCCATTCCAAGATCGATCAACTACAACGGGGGGATACTATTAGTTTGGGTTAGGGTTCTGACATTCTGACGTTGAGCTCTGTCCCGTAGCAGCTTTAACGTGCTACATGGTTGCTCGTGGTTTGGGTGCTGGCCTGTTGTTCCCTCACGGGGACTGCAGTCCCCTGATGAAGCATCAGTTTTGGACAGTGACGTGCAAGGCCCTTGCTATGCTGAGCCTGTTGGGAGTTAAGTTCAGCACCCATTCCTTCCGTATAGGAGCAGCATCTACTGCTGCTGCCCTGGGGTACTCCCCTCCTTCCATTCAGAAGCTTGGTAGGTGGCGTTCCTTGGCCTATAAGTGCTATGTTTGCCCTCTTGCACTGCTGTAACTGGCATCACGTTGTTAGGGGGCTATGTTATTCATTGTTTCTTTTTTCTCGGGTGCTGTGGTCTGTGCAGAGAGACGACGCGTCCTCATATGTGGACACAGCTTCGTGTTTTGGGCTGCCCATTGGGCCAGGAGGACTTCAGCCGGGTCACAGCTGGGCCTCAGCAAGTGGGCCACCATTGAATGGCGTGGATGGCGGGGTCTCCATTGGCCAGGCCTGTTGCCCCTATTGTTCGAAGATGTTCACGTTTTGCCACCACATGTTGTGGTGATACATTTGGGTGGTAATGATTTGGGCCTGCTCAAGGGAAGAGCCCTTGTGTTGCAGGCCAAAGATGACTTTAGCGTCATCAAGAGGCGTTGGCCGCAGGCTTTGATCATGTGGTCGGCGATTCAGAGAGCTCACCGCAAAGCCAATTTAGAATTTTAAAAAGCCCTCAAGGAGGTTTGGGCCACTTTCTTCCTCACCCTGGGATCTGGGCTGATTGCGTGGATTTATACAGGAACGATGGCGTCCATCTTTCGGATAAGGGTAATGACGTCTTTTTAGAGGATTTGAAACTGGGGCTTAAGGAGGTGATGGGTGTTTAATGGGCGCAGCTGCCTAAGCAGAGGCTTGACATCACGGTGGCTGAGTTTTTGCCTAAACTTCCGTTATGCAGCTCACTGAGCACCTGTAGCACCCCAGTTTTGGGGCACGAGGTATCACTAAATCATTCTTGGACCATGCGGGCCGGTTGAGTGATGAAGAGGACTGCCTTGGGTTCGCATGGATTGATTCGCCCATTAGCCGTGCGGTTGGGGGTTGGAATTCCAGGGCATAACCTTTGCTAGACCGGCCAGGTATGAGCCATGCATTTTGGCTATACCTAGGGGCAGGGTGGCTCGCCCGTTATGTGGCAGGGGAGGGGTATTTTGTCCCCTGGCCCTGCCATGCTGCTGGTTATGTTTATAGCCCTTGTGTTAATGTAATAAAGAAAGTGGCCCTTTAGTTACCCAAACCCTTGTGTCCGTCTCTTCCTTCCGTCTGTGGGGGGCAATTCCTGTATTGTTTATACAATACCTGAGTCAGATTGAGGTGACAAGAGAGGAGGTCCTACAACTGATAGACAAATTAAAAACTAATAAGTCACCAGGTCCGGATGGCATACATCCAAGAGTTCTGAAAGAACTCGAACTTGTGGATCTTCTGACAAAAATATGTAATCTTTCATTGAAATCTGCCTCCGTTCCTGAGGACTGGAAGGTAGCAAATGTCACCCCATATCTTTAAAAAGGGTTCCAGAGGAGATCCGGGAAATTACAGGCCAGTCTGTCTGACTTCAATACCAGGAAAGTTGGTAGAAACCATTATCAAGGACAGAATGAGTAGGCACATTGATGAACACAAGTTATTGAGGAAGACTCAGCATGGGTTCTGTAAGGGAAGATCTTGCCTCACTAACCTGTTACAGTTCTTTGAGGGGGTGAACAAGCATGTGGACAACAGGGACCCAATAGATGTTGTTTACCTTGACTTACAGAAAGCTTTTGATAAAGTTCCTCATCAAAGGCTCCTTAGTAAGCTCGAGAGCCATGGAGTAAAAGGACAGATTGATCCTCTTGTGGATCAAAAACTGGCTGAGTAATAGGAAGCAGAGAGTGAGTATAAATGGGCAGTCTTCTCAATGGAAGACGGTAAGCAGTGGGGAGCTGCAGGGGTCAGTACTGGGTCCCATGCTCTTTAACTTGTTCATTAATGATTTGGAGTTGGAAGTAAGCAGTGAAGTGGCCAAGTTTGCAGATGACACTAAATTGTTCAGGGTGGTGAGAACCAGAGAGGATTGTGAGGCACTCCAAAGGGATCTGTTGAGGCTGGGTGAGTGGGCGTCAACGTGGCAGATGAGGTTCAATGTGGCCAAGTGCAAAGTAATGCACATTGGGGCCAAGAATCCCAGCTACAAATACAAGTTGATGGGTTGTGAACTGGCAGAGACTGACCAAGAGAGATCTTGAGGTTGTGGTAGATAACTCACTGAAAATGTCAGGACAGTGTGCAACTTCAATAAAAAAGGCCAACACCATGCTGGGAATTATTAGGAAGGGAATTCAAAACAAATCAGCCAGTATCATAATGCCCCTGTATAAATCGATGGTGTGGTCTCATTTGGAGTACTGTGTGCAATTCTGGTCACCACACCTCAAAAAGGATATTATAGCATTGGGAAAAGTGCAGAAAAGGGCAACTAGAATGATTAAAGGGTTGGAACACTTTCCCTATAAAGAAAGGTTAAAACGCTTGGGGCTCTTTAGCTTGGAGAGACGTCGACTGTGGGGTGACATGATAGAGGTTTACAAGATTATGCAAGGGATGGAGAAAGTAGAGAAAGAAGTCCTTTTCTCCCTTTCTCACAATACAAGAACTTGTGGGCATTCAATGAAATTGCTGAGCAGTCAGGTTAAAACGGATAAAAGGGAGTATTTC
The DNA here is from genome assembly GCF_032191835.1 of Heteronotia binoei. NCBI lineage: Eukaryota > Metazoa > Chordata > Lepidosauria > Squamata > Gekkonidae > Heteronotia > Heteronotia binoei. The sequence continues at coordinate 139,290,400 of NC_083227.1, forward strand.
TTCACCCAAAGGGTGATTAACATGTGGAATTCACTGCCACAGGAGGTGGTGGCGGCTGCAAGCATAGCCAGCTTCAAGAGGGGATTGGATAAAAATATGGAGGTCCATCAGTGGCTATTAGCCACAGTGTGTGTGTGTATTGGCCACTGTGTGTTGGACTGGATGGGCCATTGGCCTGATCCAAAATGGCTTCTCTTATGTGCCTATGTTCTTAATCAAGTATGGAAATCTGCCTGTTATTAAGAACAAGCATTCATCCTTTCACAAAATGTAACTTTGTCTAGTTAAATAAACGGGGGGAAGGGGAGCAGAATGATGAGGTATTTTCTTGCAATCTTGCTTCAGGAACCTCTTTCAAATAAAATTGTGTCTGCGAAGGGAAGTGTCAATCAAAGAGAAGGATGTGCATAGTGGTCACTGCTGCTGCTTCGTGTTTCCTGCTCATTGTTCTTGAAAAAAATGCTGGTGATAAAAGTTGTGCTTTAAACATGACTCTAGGAATCCTGAAAGACCACTGGAGACTTGGTTGGTTTCCATTTTTTTTGTTGAGCAAATGTAAAAAAAAAAATTGTATATTCTGTGTCTATGTCAAGTCAAGGAGGGTCAATTCACATGTTGCCTGAGGGACATGTAAGGTGCTTAGGTAATGTTTGTAAGGGAGAATCGTGTGTCTCTGGTGGGCCAGCGATTTGCCTTAAGGAATCAATATATAATTTACAAAAGGTGTCCTCATGAGAAAATCCTCACATAAGAAAATAGCAAGGTATTCTTCAGAATTATATTGAAAGTGTGAGAATCAGGCTGTAGAAAACCATTCAGGCACAGTAACATTGCCAGACCTTGAAAGTCTGCCTTTTACCAAGTCTGAAAAACAAACTGGGAACACAGTGTAAAAAAACCCCAAACAAGCAATCACTGTGCTTAGTGGCCACTATGTTTTATAATTAATAAAAAATACATATGGTGATTGCTTGTTTGGGGTTTTTTACCAGGTCCAGCTTAGTTTAGCTTAGTTTTGTTAATTTTGACTGGTCATGGTTCTTTGTGGTCTTGGGCAAAGAAAGAAAAATTCTCTGTGATCCTTTAACTGGAGATGCTAGGAACCGAATCTTCTGTATGCAAAGCAGGTACTCCATTACTGAGCTGCAGCCTGACCAGTATGGCAAGTCCTAATCTCACTGAATATTTGTGCCAATGCTGCCATGCACAAGCAAGCAAGTGCTTAGTAGCCTCAATGATAACATCTCTCAGGTATTATACCAAACTGGTTGTTTACATCCAATTGACTAGTTCTGTATACAAAAGCAATGCTTGATGGAATGTTGCCAGTCTGCCACCCACAAGACTCAAGCAGTTGCTGGGGGCATCAAATTGGTAGTCTCAAATTCTGCATATGAGAGAAGGCAACAGACAGGGCTTATACCTGTCATCACCCCCAAATTGGGTCCATGGCAGCCTACAAAGCGTGTCTGTGGTCCACATGGAAGTGGAATAGTAGGAAATGTGCACTCCCTCCCTGCTGCTGTTGCTGCTGTGCTCTGATGGGTTGCAAAGAGTCACCACAGTTTCATGAAGCTGGAACAGCACTAGGTGGAGGGAATGTGCACACGGCTGCCCAGCTCCAAAGGGCTGTAAAGATTCTCTGCAACCCCCCCTTGGAGCTAGTAAAGGTGCAGAGGAGAAGGACTCCCTCCCACTCATGCCATGACAAGATGGACCTTCTTGGACTACAACAGCAGCAGGGAATAGGATAGGCATGCCTTCCCAGTGCCACCCTGCTAAAGCCTTCACTTCATAGCTCTGCCTAAGAATCCCCATTCTTGGCATTCTGCATGTATTGGTGTAATGCACACACTATTAAATTTATTGGGATGGTATAGCTGCAAGTATATAACTGTGCCATTATAGTGCTTATTTATGGGGGTGGGGTGGGGGAATCCACTGAGCAGTCAATTCCAGAAGAAAGCATGTTCACACTAGGATTATGTCTGCGACCATGAGGGCAAAAGTGAACTGAAATCCATCAAGATCCATGGTGTGGTCACATTGTGTTTTCAAGTAAATTTAATAAAAACTTTCCTATGAACAATGTGTGGTTTCCTATATAGAGAGTGGCATCTGAATGAAATGACTGTACATAGCAAGGGGATTCACATGGCCTAGTTAAGAAAGGGGTGGGTGGGTATGAATACTCCAAAGGATGACACATTTTTGTTCTTTTCAGATGGCACCTGAATTAAAACTGGGGATTAATATGGTCAGTTTGAAAACTGTGAAAGTAACTGCCTGTTAAAATTAATGCAATGATTGTTTGATGATTTGATATGTATTGCCAGCTATTCACTTCTCCGTTGGCTTTCCACAGGAAGTATGTTTGTTACAAACCATATTTCAACCTGTGCTGTCTGAAAAAAAGGCTTTGTACAACTTCCTGGGGGGGGGGAACCGAATTCTAGATACCCTTTCACCTTTGAGTGTTTTCTATGCACCTGATGAACTGGTAATGTGTATCTCCATGTTTTAAACATGTTGCCCACTACCAGAGTGCCCTGTAGTATGGCTTTTGATTCTTCTTTCTCATTTAACAACTGCCACTACCTTGCACATGTACACACACATGCACATGTGTCCCAGAGCGAACTCCATTGAAAACTCAGGAAAGGGCTTGTTGTGATCATTGCATGCAATTTTTCCTTCTCACTTTTCACACGGGGAAGATTTTTGCTTTGATTCCTAGGATCAATATAAACACAGTGCCCTGCCCAACGTAGAGGAAGAAATGCCCAAGGATTACACCCCACCCCACCACACCACACCAGCCAGTTTGGTGTAGTGATTAAGTGTGCAGACTCTTATCTGGGAGAATCGGGTTTGATTCCCCATTCCTCCACTCGCACCTGCTAACATGGCCTTGAGTCAGCCATAGCTCTGGCAGAGGTTGTCCTTGAAAGGGCAGCTCCTGGGAGAGCCCTCTCCAGCCCCACCCACCTCACAGGGTGTCTGTTGTGGGGGAGGAAGGTAAAGGAGATTGTGAGCCGCTCTGAGACTCTTCGGAGTGGAGGGCAGGATATAAATCCAATATCTTCTTCTTCTTCTCAGCCTCTCACCAAATCTAGTGGAACCACCTATCCCTTCCTTGTTCAGGCTGTACAGGTCAGAGCTTGTAGTTTTAGGAGTGGGAGGGAATATTTTATCTCCAGGTGAGATGATTTGCATGCACTCCTCCAAGATAAGCCAGGAGCTGATGTTTGTTCCACCCATACTGTACTCTGGCTAGGGCCATAATGTGTGTTGTACTGGCAATAAATATAGACATTAGGAATCATTCTAATGGCTGTCATGACTTATCTGACAGAATTCAGAGCTGGGTGAGGAAGGCTGTCATGGCATATATTGATTGTAAGAACAGGGCTGGGGCAAGGGTTTCTCTAGTGTGTGAAGCACAGAGCAGTATCACTAAAGCCTTCGCCTCACGTGCTCACGGTTCCTTGCACTAGACACTTTTTTGACATCAGGGCCACCAGGTAATCAGTGTCATCCTCATCTCTGGCTTCTTCTGCAAATGTGCAGCAACAGTTTTTTCAACATTCAGCCCTGGAGATGAAAACTCTGTCTGAACTGAATACAAGGAGGCAGTGAGCATAGAAAAGGCAACATAAAAATGTTTTAAATAACTATATAATAAAATGTTTATTTACTTCATTTGCTTCATCTATACCCAACCTTTCTCCCAAATGGGGACTCAAAGTGGCTTACGTAATTCCTCTTCTCTCCATTTCATCCTCAAAACACCCTGTGAGGTAGAGGTTAGGCTAAGAGTGTGCAACTGGCCCCAAGTCACCCAGGAAACCACTGTGGCAGAGTGGGGATTCAAACTTGGGCCTCCCAAATCCTACTCCAATACCCTACCCACTATACCAGGGGTGTCAAACATATGGCCTGGGTGCTGAAACTGGCCATCCAGGTCTGTTATCCAGCCCCTAAGCAAGGAAGAGGAGGATGGTGGCATTGTCAAGAGCGGTGAAAAGATCTGGTTATCTCCCCATGCTTGAATCTCCCAGTTGAAATTCCCATGCTCGACTCTCAGCACAATGTGATATATGTGTGTCTTTGTAAAACATCAGGTATCTAAGTGGGACTGAAGTAAAAGGAAAGGAGTGGAGAGTGGGAGCAGATCTGAGATTTGGAGGAGAGTGGAGTGGTGTGGAGGAATCACACTGAGCTGGTGGGAGAAAAGTGGTGGTGATTTAGGAGTTCTGGTCATTGACAGGTGACTGGTAAATCTGTGGAGGGTTCATGATTTTCGCCACGGATTGAGCATGTTTGAGGGTGATGGCTTCAGTTCCTTGTAGGGTTACCAATTCTCAGCTGGGAAAAACTGTTTAAAAGTAACAACTGTTGATACAAGTCTTGGCCGGCTACTCTATATTTTGAAACAAACAATTTATTATCAATATTATTGACAAAAACACTACACACTAGATGTCAGATTTTAACAACATTGGCAAAATTACAATAATAAATTGTATGTTTCAAAATATAGAGTAGCAAGTCAAGACTTGTATCAACAGTTGTTACTTTTATACAGTTTTTTTCCCTTTTGCTACAATATTTATTTATTTATCAGATTTATATCTCGCCCTCCCCTAACGGGCTCAGGATGGCTAACAACAGTTAAAAAACATTAACAATTAACAAACCTAGCATTTTGAAAAATAAAATATATAATAAAACATTTCCATACATATTAACAATCATCAATCCACTCATTAAAAGTCCAAGATGGCAAATTTCTAATTTCCATTATATTAGTTCAGTGAGATTGTAGTAAGGTTGTAGCCACCTCCCCTTAACCGTTGAAAACGAGTTTGAATAATTCAGTCTTATAGGCCCTGCAGAACTGTGGCAGGTCCCACGGGGCCCTGATGTTTTCAGGGAGGACATTCCACAAAGTGGGGGCTATTACTGAGAACACTCTGGCTCTGGTAGTGGACAATCGAGCTTCTTTTGGTCCAGGGATCTTAAGGAGATTTTGAGACCCTGAACATAGTGCTCTCTGGGGTACATATGGGGAAAGGTGGTTTGGAGGTAGACAGGTTCCAGGCCATATAGGGCTTTAAAGGTTATAACCAGCACCTTGAAGCGAATCCGGAACGCCACAGGCAACCAGTGTAATGCTTTCAGCACAGGTTGAAATTGCTCCTGTACAGGTAGCTCCACAATATCATTTTTCTGTATAGCCATCTCTTTCTGTATAAATCCCCAGTTGGGGGCAGGGGATCCCCTGGTCTGGAGACCCTCCCCCTGCTTCAGGGTCATCAGAAAGCAGGAGGGAGGAGGGAAGTGTCTGCTGGGCACTCCGTTTTTCCCTATGGAGACTGATCCCCATAGGGTATAATGAAGAATTGATTTGCAGTTATCTGGGGCTCTGGGGAGCTATTTTTTGAGGTAGATGCACCATATTTTTAGCATAGCATGTGGTGCCTCTGCTCAAAACACCCTCCAAGTTTCAAAAGGATTGGACCATGGGGTCCAATTTTAAGAGCCCCCAAAGAAGGTGCCCCTATCCTTCATTGTTTCCAATAGAGGGAAGGCATTTAAAAGGTGTGCAGTCCCTGTAAATGTGATGGACAGAACTCCCTTTGGAGTTCAATTATGCTTGTCACAACCTTGTTCCTTGGTCCACCCCAATATCTCCTGGCTCCATCCCCAAAGCCTCCAGATATTTCTTGAATTGACCTTGGCAACCCTAGTTCCTTGGAGAGTTTATATGTGTACATTTTGGGGTGGACCTCTCTAAACTGGGAAGAAACCCTGCTTCACACACAAAAATGCTTCCAGAGAAAAACGTTGCTTTATCTAGTGAAGTCAGAAATTGTATTTTCAGAGAAAGAAGAGGACCCTTGGAATTACTTGTGCTGGGGAGTGATGGGATGGTGGAAAGGAAACGTTTCTTTAAGGAAGGGGCATACTCAAGGCAGATTACACATAGACCAATTTTGCACTAGGCTTGTTCCAGGTGGAGAGCCCTTTTGCTCCTGGTGCTTCTCTTGGTTTTCGCACAAGCTGCCCTGGAACTTTGAGTTAGCACGCCACTTTTCTGCAGCAAGCGAGATCCTCTTACATGTGGTTTCTGCTTGCTGCGGAAAAGCAACAGGCCAAAGCAGCTCTGGGGCAGCTTGTGTGAAAACCGAGAGAAGCACCGGGGGCAAAAGGGCTCTCCACCCAGAACAAGCCCTAGTGCAAAACTGGTCATAGTGAGTCGGTGCAAAATGGGACATTCACACTGCTTCCCACCTACCAACGAAAGGATGCCACAAACTGCAGGTAGGTGGGGGAGCAGTGTGTACTAAAGGATAAACTTCCTGAAGTTGGCATTAGCAAATTTTACCAGTTTGAGGATCTGAATTACCTCAAACTTAATGGGTTTGCTTCTAAAATTCTGTCATGTTCAGGATGATGTATCTCTGTGAACAGCTCTTTTCTGTCATAATTGTAAATAAATCAGAAATATGTTCTCAGTTTACAGACATACACTTAAACAGATACAGGTGGGTAGCTGCGTTGCTTTGAAGCAGCAGAACAAAATTTGAGTCCAGTGGCACCGTTAAAATCAACAAAGTTTTATTCAACATACAAGCTTTCATGTGCCAGCACACTTCTGACAAAATCTTTATTCCCTTCACTATGTTTCCCCGCAGAATTAAACCCAGAGAAACTGTGACCATATAAACTAAGCTTGTTATTCCTGTTTGGTCCTTGAATCTGTTAAACACCTGCTCACCCTCCACCTATATATGTGGACTGGTAGTTTCCATTCCATTGTATCTGAAGAAGTGTGCATGCACATGAAAACATATACCTTGAATAAAACTTCGTTGGTCTTGAGGGTACCACAGGAGACAAACTTTGTTCTGCACCTAAACAGTATACTCAAGATTGCTACGACACAGACGTTAACTCCAGATTCGATGCAATAATTCAGAGCAAGAGGTGCCAGTTATCAAAGACTGTTAAATAAAAAAAATACTGAAAGATTTTAAGCATGTTTGTATTTTGAGAAAAAAAAATATTAATTGGGTTTTCCTGTGTCCTTTATAAAGTTTATATCTCCACTACCTGGCATTACATTTTATGATACACATGGCCAGACCTGACAAAGTGACATTTATGTCAGGTCTGGCCCATGTAACAAATGAGTTCGAAACCCTGCATTACACTATACTGGTTCTCAATATATAGGATTACCAGATGTGAAGCTTTGGTCTTAAGACCCAGTTTTGGGGAGCTCATTCTCAGGTGGCAGGTTGAAATCTCTGGACCATCAGCAAGTCCACACACTTGAAGGCTCGCTCTTCTATGCATGCCTGCTCATGGAACTACTGCATATATAAACTGGAGATTAAGTGATTTATACTACGGTATATATCCATGTTATTTTTAATTTTTTTGTCAGCATTTTCTCTTAGAAGCCTCATGACTATGACTTAACTAGATTGCTCTGGCTAGCTCCATTTCATCAGATCTAACTGGATGGGAGACCACCAAGGAAGTTCAGCATTGCTATGCAGGGGCAGGCAAGGGCAAACCACCTTTGAATGTATCTTGCTTTTGAAATCCCATAGGGTTGTCATAAATTGACTGTGACTTGATGACACTTTACACACACACACACACACACACACACAGTATGATACGGAATGCTGGACATGATGGATCACTGGTCTGATGCAGCAGGGCTCTTCTTATGTTCTTTAGGAGCTAGATAGCCATCTGGCTGGAATGTCCTAGTTTGGATTTTATGCACTGAACACTGGGTTGGACTAGGTGGCTTATAGGACTCCTTCCACTTCTTATGACTAAATATAAAGAACTTTATAACCCTTTACTTGTAGCTGTCTGTTGACTCCAGATTGCAGTCTCACAAGCCATTTTTCTTCCTGACAGGTAGAAGATATAGGCACATTTCTTTTGCCTCTCAGAAAGAAAAGGCACTGTGGTGAAGGCTGATATTCAGCAGACAAATGGTAAGTATAGAAGGAGTTAAACTGTATTTTTTCCAGTGTCTCCCACACTTTTACTCAAGAAGAAGTCCCTCCACCTTCCCTACTGTGTTAAAAGAAAAAACCCTCCTGTGGGAGGGAGGGAAAGGGAGAACCATGACACTATTTACAGTTCCACTCAAAGAGTGATCTAATCTTGTATCATGCCTCCCAGTTTCAGAGAAATGACGAGTAATCAAAATGATCTGAAGACTTTCAATTTTTCATGCAACCATATAATGTTCTGTAACATTTATACCTATAAACAGAAACTACAAAAGCCATATGCTTATCTGCTTCAAAACATGGAAACTTCAAAAATACCACTTAGAACACTGATCCAGGTCTGAATCGACACAATGGTGGTCTCAGCTGTGGTCAGTTGGAACAGCCGCCCTCGGTCCCACACTAAAAAGCCATACGGGGGGGGGGGGGGTGTCCTGACTTCCATGAACCTGCCTTAGCTGCTGCTCCAGCAGCAACTTGAGAGGTGACAGTGAGGGACAGAATCTGGAGAGCAGGATAACAACAACAACAACAACATTTTATTTGTATCCCGCCCTCTCCGCCGGAGCAGGCTCAGGGCGGCTAACAGCATAATTCAAGTCCCAGTCATACAGAAATAAATAAAATTACATTTAAATATTATGAACATTTTAATTAAAATTCTGATTAAGTTTAAAAATTAAATTAAATTAGTAAAAGTGCTAATGCTATGTTTTATGATGGCGGTTGTGATGGCGGTAACAGTGGAGTGTGATGGCCATGTAGCCAGGCAGTGCTGTAGAAGATGAAGAAGATGAAGATATTGAATTTATATCCCGCCCTCCACTCCGAAGAGTCTCAGAGTGGCTCACAATCTCCTTTCCCTTCCTCCCCCACAACAGACACCCTGTGAGGTGGGTGGGGCTGGAGAGGGCTCTCACAGCAGCTGCCCTTTCAAGGACAACCTCTGCCAGAGCTATGGCTGACCCAAGGCCATGCTAGCAGGTGCAAGTGGAGGAGTGGGGAATCAAACCCGGTTCTCCCAGATAAGAGTCTGCACACTTAACCACTACACCAAACTGGCTCTCCAGTTTCCCTCTTTCATAGCTGTGTACAGCTGTGTACAGTTTCCCTCTTTCATAGCTGGCCAATGGCAAGTACAAGGGAGGGAGCAAGCAACAGGGACCACTGCACCCACTCACTCACTTGCCAGCTTGCTTCAGCCACTTCCATCGCAGGCAACTGGGCACCTCCCTAACACTCTTACCTGTTTCCAGACAGCCAGATGTTGCTCCTGAAGATGCTCATGGCAGTCCTGCACTTCTGTCCCCAGCAGCATCCCATATTCAGAGAGGCATACTGCCTCTGACCATGGAAGTTCTATTTCACCATCAGGCCTGATACCCAGCCAGAGATACTGTCATCTTAGCCTATTAATTTCTCCAACCCCCCCCCCTCTTTTTTAAAAGTCACCTGTGGAATACCCCTCCACCTGATGATTAAGAAGCCACCAAGTTAATTAATGCTTGAAAAGCCATTAATATTGAGGAAGGCCGTTTTCGCACTTAGCGTTTGCTCCCCTTATTCCGCGGCGCAATTATGTCCGGATCATTTTCCTCGTTTTCGCACTAGTGACTCTTTTGCGGAGTCGCTTTCCCTGAAGCCCCGGCTCAAATCGTTTTCGCACTGGCATCGAATTGACTTCGATGCCATGTCAATCTTTTTTTTTTAAGCGCAATTCCAGTTGCGTAACAACGTAACAAGAGAATCCCCTTTTCGCGGGCAAACCATCACGTGACGCTTCTGGTTAAGTATTGGCTGCAGCAGCAGCATCATCCACACTGCCTTGTATTGTCAGAAGCATGGAGAATCCAGATGATGAGACTATGGCGCTGCTTTATTCAGCATTGGAGCTTCTGCTTCTGTGCCTCTGCGCCGGGCGCCAAGTCCTCTGCACCGGAGGAAAACTCCTCACTCATCGTGCATTTAGATCCCGGAATCCTCTGATCTCCTCTAGAAAGTCTGACGCCCAGCTTCGGCTGATTAGAGGTGGCACTCGCCGCCAGGAACGTAGATGGCACTATCTTGCCAGAATGCGGTTTTCGCCCAGGTATTGGGTGTTCCCCCGTGAACTGCTCTGGTGGGAGAACTTTGTGCTTGTGTACTGGGGTGACGAGCAATGGCTTCATAACTTCCGGATGACCAGAGGGACCTTCCTGGAGATTTATGCCGCTGTGAAGGACAAGCTGGAAAGGCAAACCACACGGATGAGGTCTCCGGTCCACCCTGAGAAGCAGCTCGCGGTAGCGCTATGGTACCTCGCAACCGGAAGCGCCTATCGGGAAATCAGCTGGCAGTTCGGGATCGGCCTTTCCACCGTCCATGGGATTGTGATGGAGGTCTGCGAAGCCATCGAGACCCGTCTGTTTTCAAAGGTCGTCTGCCTCGGTGACGACATTGGAACGGTGTGTATATATTTTTTTCCCCCTTCCCTAGTTATAACGCAATATCGATATATAAGACCATGATGTGATTCTCCATTGCTAATACAGTGGACGTTGCATTAACCTTGACCTGATCCATTGTACTCCATTTCTCAACAGATTATGGATGGTTTCGGTAAACTCGGTATGCCGCATACGGTGGCTGCTGTGGACGGATCGCACATCCCAATACGGGCGCCTGGGGGGAGAACTGAGGAGTTCTGCAACCGGAAGATGTTCTGTTCGGTGATCCTCCAAGGCACGGTTGATCACACAGGACGCTTCCTGGATGCAGAGTTTGGCTACACCGGGAGGACCAACGATGCCTTCGTTTTTGCAAACAGCCATCTCTGCACCGGCAATGATGCAGGGCTCTGAGTTCCAGGGAACCCTACGGTGACTTTTGGAAATGTGACCATCCCTGCGCTTGTATTGGGCGACGGAGCGTACCCCCTTAGGCCGTGGCTGTTGTCCCCGTACAGGAAACCCATCGGGCCCGTGCAGAAGCACTTTAACAAGAAGCACGCCAGGGCCAGGAACGTGGTGGAGCGTGCTTTCGGGAGGCTTAAGGCTCGCTGGCGTGTCCTGCTAACGCGAATGAACGCACAGTACCAGAGTGTGTTCTCCATCGTGACCGCATCTGTGACTCTGCACAATATTTGTGAGGAAAAGGGACATGCGGTCACGCTGGATATTCCTGATAAGGGGATAACACTCCTCCCGGACCCAGAAGAGCCAGACTTTAGGGTGATCAACAGGAGGCAGTTAGAGAGGGGGAGGGTTGTGCGGGATGCTGTCGCAGAATTCATTTATCAAAGGAGAAGATGATTCTGCGGCTTTCTGCCCACCATGTCTCCCACTGCCGCCAACTGCTGTTTCGTTGTTTCGATGTTACGCTATTTCAACCATTCCCTGTATAACTGCCTTTTTATGCTTGCCTATTTTCACCTTCCGCCCTGTAAAACTGCATATTTCTTAAAATTATGCCTGCGTTTGTTTAGACTGCTTCCCGTTATAGCGAATAAAGTTTTGTGCATTATAAACTGCATTGCTTTCATTTAGTTTGGTGGCGGTTGGGGGGGGGGAGTAATATTTCGGTGCACCAGGGGTCTTACACGTGCTTCTGGCCTGGGTCTGTTTTTGCCTTGGCGATCAGGATATGCCTTCCCCATGATTGGATAAATCAAAGCAGAAAGGGGAGGCTGCTATTTCGCAAAATCGAAAGAGCGTTAGTTCGAAATGGCGGCCAGGGGAAGGAGAGGGACGTTCTGGCAGCGGGAGGAGGTGCTGGCAATGTTGGAGATTGTGGAGAAGAGCGGGCACGCTCGCGAAGTGATGTCCAGCACCCACCTCACCACAAGCCACATCTATGAGGCGATAGCCAGAAGGCTGCAGCGGAGGGGGTTTGAACGGACTGCTGCGCAGTGCCGCTCAAAAATCAAACGCCTCCGCTGCAGCTTCATGGCAAGCCTGCAGGCATGGGGCGGCATCCCCAGGGCGTCAGGCAGGACACCCTACCACGACGCCATGGTGCGCCTGTGGGAGTTGGCAGGGAGGCCCCGTTGGGAGGACCGTCATCACGATTGTGAGTAACACCACACACACGCAACACACAAACGCCACACACACCCCTTCCTTCTTTATTACTGCTTCATGGCAGTACAGTACAAGATCCACCCCCCCCCTTCTATGCTCTGCTGTGCCTTCCTGGTGGGATGTGGGGGGGGAGGCACTATGGATGATCACAGAAGCCTCATTAATTGGATCCCACCCCCTACTATGCTCTGCTGTGCCTTCCCGGTGGGATGTGGGGGGAGGGAGGCACCATGGATGATCACAGAAGCCTCATTAATTGGATCCCACCCCCACCCACCCCCTACTATGCTCTGCTGTGCCTTCCCGGTGGGATGTGGGGGGGGGAGGCACCATGGATGATCACAGAAGCCTCATTAATTGGATCCCACCCCCACCCACCCCCTACTATGCTCTGCTGTGCCTTCCTGGTGGGATGTGGGGGGGGAGGCACCATGGATGATCACAGAAGCCTCATTAATTGGATCCCACCCCCACCCACCCCCTACTATGCTCTGCTGTGCCTTCCTGGTGGGATGTGGGGGGGGGGGGAGGCACCATGGATGATCACAGAAGGCTCATTAATTGGATCCCACCCCCACCCACCCCCTGCTATGCTCTGCTGTGCCTTCCTGGTGGGATGTGGGGGGGGAGGCACCATGGATGATCACAGAAGCCTCATTAATTGGATCCCACCCCCACCCACCCCCTACTGTGCTCTGCTGTGCCTTCCTGGTGGGATGTGGGGGGGGGGGAGGCACCATGGATGATCACAGAAACCTCATTAATTGGATCCCACCCCCACCCACCCCCTTCTATGTCCTGATATGCCTTCCTGGTCCAATAAGTATTACCTGCAGATTACAGTGCAGTTTTCACATATGTTGTGTGCTTTCATTCACATCACTTGCATGTATGAGTTTCATTGCTTGGTTTTTTTCTATATCATGCCACAGTTGACACCCGTCCACGAGGCGTGGAAGAGCGGCCAGGCCCACCCTTGGAGGGAGAGGAGGATGTGCAGCAGGGTGCGGAGGAGCAAGAAGGTACATTACCTGACAAAGCGGCCACCTCTGGGTTACTGCGCATTAAACGCATTAAGAAGCCATGTGCGTAGGGCGTTCAAGAAAATAATGTAATGATTACTTTTGCAAATCTTAGGCGGTGGGAGCCCAGCAGCCGAGGTGGTAGCCCAGGCGGAGGGCGCTGTTCCTGCCGGAGAGCCCGCTGAGGAGGCAGGTGGGTTCGCTGAGCCGCAGATAGAAATCAATAGGCATGGCGTGCAAGTTTCAAATAAATATGATGTTCTAATAAATATGATGTTGCAGCCTTGTCTGCCGCCCTGTCAGATGATTACAGGAGTGCAGTAACTACCTGCCTCTAGGGCCACTGTGCAATAATGTTGCTACACAATGCACACATGCCTATAGTTTTCTAATGTGCACGGTGTGCTTGCATTTCAGGGCCGTCGGGAGGGGCAGCGGTGGAGGGGCGTGTGTGCCAAGCACAACCCGAGCCGCAGCTGGAAGCCATTGCCCGGCTGGAGGCCCTCTGCCGCTCAACATGTGAGTGTTCAGTATTTTGCATGATGGATAGTTCTTGTGAGTGGCTGAGTGACTGAGTGCTGTGCGTACATTACTGAGGACGTTGCACTTACTTGCTTCTTTTCTAAATTGCAGTCAACGCCTTCACCCGGAGGATTGACGCACTGGAGCGCCGGATCGAGCGGCGTTTCCAGCGCATTGAACGGGCCATTGGGAGGGGCGGGAGTTTGGGGGAATAAAGTTTTACTGTTGTTTATATGTTTTGTTTGTCAGTTCTAATAAATTATTGTTAATGTTGAAACCTTAAGATATCTTTTTTCTTTGCCTAAACACCAAACTGGGACCTGTGCAAAACATAACTTTATTAAAAGTGCGTTGACCTGACAAGAACACAACATCAGCTGTACAGCTGTTGCGTATTAATCTCTAAGGTAGGAACACCCTGCCCCTGCAGGTATAAACAATGAAATAACATCATCAATAACAACATGCACAACATGTAAACAATGCCTGCAACTCACTGCCTCCCTTGATGGGCATTTATTCTGGTACCCATGAATGGGACAGTGCTGAAAAGCACAGCAAAATAAAAAGGCAGAGCAGCAGTACCTGCATCTGTCATAGACAGCATTGCATGTCAGAAGCAGCAAACCAGTAATGAAATGGTTTTAGGGCTCAAAATACACCCTCTGCTTCCCTATGCAGGATCTTTTCTTGCCCCTACGTGAAGCCGCAACACTGCCACTTGAGCAGGGTGCAGGAGACAGGAGGCTCTGACTCTCAGGCATAGAGTCTTCTGCCAAAACCGGGTAAGCTATATCTGAAGGCAGTGGTCCCTGAGTTTCGCAGTCACAGTTTAGGTGCAGCTGCCTATCTGTGACAGATGGTGGAGATGCTGCATATGGTGGAGATGTTGCAGTGGCTGGTACCTCACCCACCCTTCCCTGTGCCCGACCTTCCCTAAAAATTTGGGCAATACTGCCTAGCATATCAACAGCTGCCCTCATAACATCCACAGTCTCCCTTGTGGCCTGTTCAAAAGCCTTTACCAAGCCTGTGTCACGCTCCCCCTGCAAAGAGAACCTGCGTTCTTCAGAAGCTAGCATTCGGTCAAAGTGCTCCATTGCGTCTTCAAGATCCAGACGGCTTTGATTCATCATCTTTTCAGCTACATTATTCAGCATGGCAACCCTTCGCTGACGTTGAGCTTCGTTCTGCACACTCTCCTCCTTTCTTTGCTGTGCTGATGATACCGGCAGCTGATCTCTTGAAGCATCTCCTCAAAGAAGAAGGATGGAAAGATTACATTCCCTGGAAAACTCTGGCAATACAACCCTTGTTTGAGCTAGGGTACAAGCTCCCATTACTGACATGCACTACTCTACTGCAGGCATTGGCATCGCTGCTGTAGATTAAGCAGAAAGCCCATGAGCATACCTCCTTCCTCTCCTTCCTGTTCCGAGAGGACAGCATCTCCAGGTCCTCCCCTTTGGATACTGCACCCTTCTTCCTCCTCAAAGTCACCTGAAATTGAAATTGACACAACACTCATTCCTCAACCTGGTTAGTGCTGCAAAGCCCATGCTTACCTTAAAAATCTGTACTATAACATGTCTTCAGGAGCAGTTCTGCTCATACATGAAGCAGGAAACGCAGGGTCAATGGTTCAGCAATTGTAAGCTGGGCAATGCATCTAAGTTCCACTGAAAGCTTTCACATTCCACATAAGACTTATCAGAAGCACTGCAGGCCGCACTTACCCCGAAATGACTCCTCGCCTGGATGTTCATCAGTAAAATCCTGGCTCTGTTCCTGTAACGCATTGCTTGGGTTCACGCCGCTTGAGCCTATAGCAATGCAGAAAAATCAACAGTATTACGCTAGCTGGGGGGGGGGCAGAAGGCAGAGAAGTGTTGCGAGTATAATAAGTGCCAAACATCCACGTCTCCCTTCATTAAGGGGCGGTTTCATTAAGCTTTTCCCCATGGCTCCCTATCACCGGCCAACCCACAGCAACCACTTACGTTTTGTAGTTTCGTTAGTTCAAAGTATCGCTATTGCGATAAAAGTTTGAAAAAACTAAGGAACCCTTTACGTGGGTTTCCTTATGGGTGAGAAGGGACCCCAAACCATAAAAATTACACGGCTGAGGGACAATGCATCGCCTGGATACTCACCAGGAGGTGATTCAGTGGTGTGCGTCCGGAGATCAGCAGCGTTGATTGTTTGGAGGTCAGCGGAAGAGATGCTATCTGATCCTTGAATCGGGATGTTTTCCTTATTTGCCTTGTAATGCTGCACCGTCCAGCTTCTCTTCATGAGGGGGGGACGCGCGGACTTATCGTTCTTAAGTATGCGGTGCAGCACATCATAGTGAGCGCAGTAAACTGGGGATGCTCCAGTCTTTTCATTGTGGCTAACGCATCTTCGATAGTCCGCACGCAAGCCCTTGGTCTTTGTGCGGCACTCAAGCGCCGACCTCTTGTGCCCCATGGCATGCATTGCCTTAGATATATCCTCGTAGACATAGATGTTTTTGCGGTTAGAGGCCAGCGCCTTCTGGATTTTTTCCTCAACCCAAATGGACAGCAAGGCTTCTGTTTCGCTCTCCCGCCACGAAACACCACGAGCCCCCATTGGCCTGCTGATGGATGCCATTGCACGTAGCTGCTGTGCGGTGGCGGGAGTAAGCTGCTCAATGGCGGCCAGCAATATCTGTCCCTTCTTCCTCCCAGTGTCCTGTTCGGCTCCTGAAAATTGTGACGATAGCTGCTTCTCGACTCATGATTGGCCACTAGCATTGGCAGCCTCCAAGCATTAGCTAATTAACAGTGATGTGGGCGATTCCCTGATTCTCGGTCAGCAGTCGCAATTCTCGCGAGACCCAACACCCTATCAACCATAATGTATCAGCAATAATGTATCATGTATAATGCAACAGCGAAATAACGCAACAGTGGAAAAGCAAGCCAAACAACGTCAATCAGCAATAGAATAAATTGACCCGCCGCTCCAGCGAAATAACGTAACTAAAGTTAAATCAACCAAAGTGTGGGCGATTCCCTAATCCTCGTTCAGCAGTCGCAAATCTCGCGAGACCCTCGCCATTACACCCATCAGAGTCTCGCGAGCCCTAACACCCTAGCAATAATAATGTATATTATCAATAATAATGTATCAGCCATAATGCGTGATGTGTGATGCAACAGCGAAATAACGCAACATCGGGAAAGCAGCCCAAAACGTCCCGACCTGCCGCTTTTGCGAAATCAGGCAACTAAAGTTAAAAATAAAAAAAAAATTCTAATGAATCCATCTTAAAAATGGTTTTGGTTTACTCAGCGTAACAGTGCAGGAACAGCGTAAAGCTACAAGAAAAGTGAAGTTGCAATTGAGGCTATTCCAGGAAGGGGGGGGTTTCTATTTGTTTATTTCGAAATATCGCTATTACGCAAAAATATGAAGTTTAAAAAAAAAATGGCCGTGCGGGCACTTTGGGGGAAGCGCCGGGAAAGGCTGATGATTGGCCAAGGGGGTGGATGGGGTGGGAGGATGGAAAGGCAGAGGGTGCCGCCCACACAGCAGTCGATCCGGCGTGGATGGATTTCCCACAGCAAACTCCGCGGAGTGGATCCGGTGTGGATCCGCAGGTTTTCAAAAACTCTGGAAGCAGGTGGATCAAGATACTCCGGCGTGAAACCCCTGAGCACCGGAGCAAACCGCAGCGCCGGAGCAACAGGTGCGAAAACCAGGAAAAGATCCGGAGGTAAATGGGGTGCCACGCCGGAGTAAACACTAGTGCGAAAACGGCCGAAGTGTGATGGTGACAATCCTAGGCAGCCCGACTGAATTTGATGACACTAAATTCTGAGTTATCAGTAGGACCTGGATGGCCCAGGCTGTCCTGATCTTGCCAGACCTAGAAGGCTAACAATAATAAAGCAGAACACAGTAGAAAATTCAAACCAAAACAACAAAGCAAATGCGCAGCCAAACAAGTCACTTAATATCTTGAACAAATTCACTTCAATAACTGTCTATACAAAAGTATCTTATGCAATACAAAGGCAACACATAAATAATCTCAAAGTCCAAAGAGTCTTGTAAAAAACCACTAAGGTGTGGTCAAACCAAAATAGTTCCAAACATGAACGGAGCAGTGAAAATATGTTCAGAGAATGACTGCGGCACAATCCTTCTCTCTCCTCTCCACCTTCCGAGCACGACGATGAATATAGAAGCTCTCAATGGGTTCGTCGGCTTGGCTTACTGCGCATTTCAAACAACTGCCCGAGGGCAATTCCAACTTTTTCAAGAGCAAATCAATGAAAATATCTTCCTTTGTACTGCAATTAGGAAAACATTTCTACAGTGGCTCACCCCACTGAGCGTTTGCCTTGGGTCGCCATAATCCGGCTGCCAGTTGATGACTCTTTACACAGAAGTAGGACTGGGCAGTCTAAAAACCCTGGGGCTCATTCCAGCTCCCTTGTCTTGAGATATTACAACTGACTACTTCTTCCTCCCCAGCTGCTGGCTGTTCTTGGCAGCCTGTTGGGCATGCCTGCTCTACCCTGGACACCTCCCTTCCCCTCCCTCCCTAGCTGGTTCTGCCAAAGGCATGGATGGGGACCAAGTGGCACTGAGTGGAGCAGGGGTGACTGCACTCTCTGGGTCCTTCCCCCCACAGCAAGTTGCTGGCTTGGAAGGAAAAGGAGAGGAACCACAGTGGCTTTCTTCCCCTGCCCCTCCCTTCCAAATCCAGGGGCTGCTGCCCCACTGCGATACCTTTTTTAAACACTTGCCTGCCTGGTTGGCTTGGGAAAGGGACCTTTTTGTCTGTGAGTGGGTGGGAAAGGAGAGGGGGGAGGAACCAGGAATGGGGAGGGGTTTTTTTAAAAAATGTTTTGTAGCACTGCAAGTTCTTCTTCAGACACTGCTCGGGTGCTGCCCCCCGCCCCCTCATCCCAGCCATGATGCTCACACGGAGCTGAAAAGTTGTGTGCTGGCTGGGCGGGGAAAAGCCAGAGTAGGCTGGGGCACTTTAGTGGGACCCTGCTTCTGTGCCCCCCCTCCAAAAAAACTACTGTGCTTCAGGCAGCTGCCTAAGGTCACCTAGTGGAATATCTGGCCCTGGGCTCAAAAGGGGGTCAGTAGCCAGTGTAACTGGTGTAGTAGCTGGGTCACAAACTCCAGGTAGTTGGCCCAGACCAGCAGTCAAGCTGCAGCATTCTGCTTTAGCTGCAATCTTCAAGGATAGCCTCAAGAAGAGTTTATAGCAGTAGTCCAGGCTAGATGTAACCAAGTTATTGATCACTGAGGCTAGATCTGACTGAACCAGGAATCAGTGCAGCTGATGAACCAGCCAAAGCTGGTTAAAAGCACTTTGAGCTGCCACAGCCACCCAGTTTTCAAACAGTGCTCTCAAGCTGCAGATCTGGCTTTTCAATGAGAGTATAACCCCATCTAGAAGAAATAGCAACTGTGAGATAGCTGTTGTAGGACTTCCACTTATCCTCTGGTATACCACCAAGATTAGGGGGAAAGTATTATTTCCTCTAAAGATATTAAAGAGGCTGGCTGGGAGCAGATAAAGTGATGGGACTGCTGTTGGCTTTTCTTAATACCTTTTCCTTGTCCTGACCTCCTTCTAGGAAGGAAAATATCATTTCCTGCCCTAATCTAACTTCAATTGATTTAGAAGGGTGTTACATTGCTTAGGGTTGCACTGTGAAATACCTATTTTGGTCATTTCTACTATCAAAGTAGTGATGGAAGGTAAAGCTTCAGTTTTTCCAATATGGAAATAATGTCTGTTTTTTGCACATTCCAGTCCACTTTCAGGACTTTTATCAAATGCTGTTTTTAAAAATGCCCACTGATGTTTAAGTTAATCTCTCGTTTCTGCCTCACAAAGTATGGATGTAAGAAAGTCATAGCTGTATCCAGACCAAGTTTTCCACGAGCAGAAATCTCTGCCAATTTCCCCCTTCCTGCTGTAGATCCCCCCTGATATTTTTTCCTTAGGTCCTTATCCCCCAGGAGTGGCTTTGCATTCAACTTAGATAATTGAAGTGGGTGGGGAAAGAAGGAAAGTTCTATTCCAATGATGGAAATTTTAGCTTGGATTCATAAGAAACTGATATGAAGAAATGGTGGGGAATACAAGAGAAGCCCCCCCTCCCCGAAAAACTCCTTTGTCCTGCATGTTACGCTTGATACACAGGGGTTTTATGCAAAATATGAGTGCCACTCAGTAAGTTCCCACATGGCAGGATCTTCTGTTCTGCAATGATCTGCCTTTTGGAATTCAGTAGATGAATATCTTCTAGGTCCACTGCAACAATTCTGCAGTTTTTTTAATCATCTGGAAAATTACTGTTAATTTCTGTTTCATTTATTTAAATATTTATATTTATTTATATCCTGTCTTATCTTCTTAGACTCAGGGTATCTAACAAAGCACAATAGCTGCAAGGTCACAAAAACAATTTAGGTGTCCAATCAAAAGATAAAAACAACAAACAATAAAAACGCAGCCAATGTTGCCCAGTTTCTCCTCCACCAAATGCCTTCTGGAATTAAACCATTTTACACAACAGTTAAAGGTGTCCTCTGTGCTTCCACAGAAAAAATGCACTTTCACAGACCTGCCACAGAAAAAAAGGCCATGAAAGAACTGTGGTCATACAAACAATTCAAAAAGACTGATAATGACTAAGCAAAATGACACAAACATTGACACATATTATTGCTAACTGCAGTCTGACTATACATATAATCTCTATTTGAACCAATAAAACAAATTGATTAGATTTGTGATGATGCTGGCTTTATGAATGCCTGAGGAAGTCAAAAGAGCTCCTGCACTTCTATTGTTTGGCAGAATATGCAAAACTGTTATGTCCAAGAGGGCATTTTAAAAGAGAGATTAGAACTGTAATTGAGTGAACAATCCCAAGAGGGCACTTTTATAATGGAATAGAACTGTAGTCCATTGCAGTAATTATTGTAGGTAGCACCTGCTTTTACTTTATTGTCTTTACCTTGTCATTCACTTTCTCTATTATTTATAGTACACTTGCCTTAGATAATCTATTGTTTCCATTGTTCAATAATTCTTTATTTATTTTTACTCCTTACTGTTTTTACAACCTAAGTAATCAACAGCAAAATTCTGTAATCTTAGTCCTTTTACCCTGTTCATTGGTTGTTTTATGCGTTTTAACCTCTCTTCATAGGGAAAGTGTTCCAAACCTATAACCATTCTAGTTGCCCTTTTCTGCACTTTTTCCAGTGCTATAATATCCTTTTTGAGGTGCCGTGACCAGAATTGCACACAGTATTCCAAATGAGACTGTACCATCGATTTATCTCTCTCTCTATCTCTCACATATACATACACACACAAATGGTGCTGTCCACCTGTATCACATATACTTTCTAGGGCATATTCCATGTCCCATCAGAGATTGCTGAGGAGTAGCTTGGCCAAGTATGCAGTGCAGCATGGAATGGTGACAGGAGGAAAAAAGGTAATTAGGCAGATAGTAAGGCATAACTTCTGGGGTTTCCCTGTAAGTGTGCCACACCTCTCTAGGAATCTCCAGAAACTCTATGGTAAAACCATAAAATTTTTGGTGATTCCTAGAGTGACATCACACCACTGCTGATGGCTTCTGTTCATGTTCCCACGTCTCCACCCTGCCCAGGTCCCCCTCCAGTCTCCCACTGGTTGCCTAGCTTGACCTGACAATCTTAGGTTAAATATAAGCTTCCTTCTTTCCACTTTATCCTTCTTTTTACCAGGGTTTTTTTTGGTAGAAAAAGCCCAGCAGGAACTCATTTGCATATGATGCCATACCCCCTGATGCCCAGCCAGTCGGAACTGCATTCCTGTGTGTTCCTGCTCAATTGTTTTTTTACCAGTTACAGCTGGATGTTAGAGAAATGAGCATTCAGTTATACTATTTTAAGATTCCACTTTAAGTGTTGAGAACAGTTGTGATTCTTTGCTCCTTCAAAGCAAGCTTTTTCTAAGAAAATGTTATCATTGTGGTTTCCTACTTGTGTATTTTTACTCAGTGATATCTGGTATTTACTAGATAACCAGTGGAGGAAGTAGGTCTCTATTACTGTGAGACTTCTGTAAACCAAACTGGTAACAGCATGGTCTGAATGCCCAAGAAAGTAAATGTAAAATCCCAATCACCTACCCTGAAAACTTGAACAGGGCATACCAGCTACAAACCCAGAGCTCAGTCCAGGAATGCAACAAGAAATAATCAGGAACCTTCTAAGCATCCAGAATTTCAGGAGGGGGTGGGATAGCCACATTAGTCTGTTGCAGCAAAAAAAAGAAAAAGAAGTCTTGTAGCACCACATAAACTGATTTCTTGAAGTATCTGCTTTCTGGGATTAAAGCCCACTTCATCTAGTGCATGACTGAAACCAACTGTGCAGTCCGTACATGTCTAGTGGAAAATAAGTCCCACAAAGTTTTCCCCAGCTGCTTTCTCCTCTCTGTGCTTACTCCACTTATGGTGAATTGAATAGCTTCAGCCAATACCCTTTTCCGCTGTGGCTTTGCTTATCTGAGGAAGTGAAGAGGCAGCATTCAATGACGTTATTTAAGAGGGGGACTGAGTGAAATTAATTGTTAAGATAAATTAATTGTTAAGTGTTTGGCTCATACATATAGGACTTTGTTATTCACTATAGCTTTAAATATTACTGGACCCTTTGTCTTGAGCTACTTTGCAGTTACATACGTGGGATATTTATTTGCTTTATTGATATATCACCTTTCTTTCCAGCAAGGACTCGAAGCCACTTACGTTGTTCTCTTCTCTGCTATTTTATTCTCACAAAAGCCGTGTGAGGTTGGTGTCAAGGGAATGAGCCACACCTGAGTAAAATTCTACTTGCATGATTTTTTCCTCTGTTATCAGGGCTGGGGGAAGTGGTGTGTGTGTGTGTGTGTGTGTGCTTGCCCTGGGCGCTTCTGGAGGGAGGGGTGCCAAATTGGATATGGAGTCCATTTTATTCTATGAGCCAATAAAATAGAATGGGCCCATAAGGGGAATTACTTTTTAATTTTGCCCCCCCCCCCTCAAAAAACATATAGATCCTGTCCTGTCTGTTATACACAGCTAACAACAGTTCTTGGTAACTCCATACACAGACCATGAATCCACCAAAGTCATTCCATCAGGCCTACTAATTCACTCACTGGTTTCAGCTGGAAAAAATGGGACGGAGGATGTACAGTACTCAGCTTTCAGAAGACCTTTTAGAGATTGCATGGTGATTGACTGAAGGAAGTGGCCTAAGTTTTCCATAAAATGTAGTCTGTCTTGCTGGGCCTTGTTCCATTCCTCATGCTATTTCCCTTTCGCATCCCTTGTTCCTGCATCCACCATGTGCTGCTTCCATTATGGACTATGCTGCTTGCTCATGGACTGAATGTAGGGTTGCCAAATCCAATTCAAGAAATATCTGGGGACTTTGGGGGTGGGGCCAGGAGACTTTGGGGGTGGAGCCAGGAGACATTGGTGGCAGGGCCAGGAGCAAGGGTGTGATAAGCAAAATTGAACTCCAACGGAGTTCTGGCCATCACATTTAAAGGGACAGCACACCTTTTGAAATGCCTTCCTTCCATAGAAAATAATGAAAGATAGGGGCACCTTCTTTTGGGGCTCGTAGAATTGGACCCCCTGGTCCAATCCTTTTGAAACTTGGAGGCTATTTTGGAGAGAGGCACTAGATACTATACTGAAAATTTGGTGCCTCTACCTCCAAAAACAGCTCTCCCAGAGCCCCTGATACCTGCAGATAAATTCTCCATCATTCCCTATGGGAATTGTTCATGGAGGTGCATAATAGCTGTGGGGGTGGGGCTTCCCCCGCTGGCCAGCTGGCTGGGGGAGGGGGGAAGCCTGTAAAACCAGGGGATCCCCCGCTGGGACCTGGGGATTGGGAAGCCTAACTGAATGTGCTAAAGCTCTAGGACAGAGATGTCAAACTCATTTGTTATGAGGGCCGGATCTGACATAAATGAGACCTTGTCGGGCCAGGCCATGTTGGGCTGGGCCATAAGATAGCAGAGATATAAACTTTATAAAGGACACAAACAAACACAATTAAATATTTTTTTTAAAAAAAACCTTAAAGCATGCTTAAAACATTAGCACTCATTGGTCTTAAAGGTGCTTTCTTTGTATTTCTCCCATGGAATCCAGGCAACTGGGGAAAGGAAGCTCTGGCTCTTTCCTTCCTTCTCCAGGGGACCATGAGGGGGAGGAGCCTTAGCCAATAGAAGGCTTGGTTCAGTAGCTCTGCTGTGCAATTGAGAGAGCCTAGCAAAGCAAGCTCTTCCTTCCCCCACTTCCTCCCCAAGGGATAAGTCTCAGCCAATGGAGAAAATAGAGGTTTTGCTCTGTAGCTCCTGTGTGATTGAGCAAGCCTTGCAAAACAAGCTGTTACACAGAAGGAAGTAAGAAAGAGGGAGAAGGAAGCAGATGACAGGCAGTTGCTTGGGGGGCGTGATAGGAGCCCACTGGGGCCTGATCTGGCCAGATGTTTGACACCCCTGCTCTAGGAAGTTCTGTGCTGTGAAAACCCGGTTCAATAAATGTACTTAGGAAAAGAACAAAGTCTGAGTCCAGTGGCACTTTTAAGGCCAACAAAGGTTTATTCAAAGTATTACCTTTTCTGTGCATGCACACTTCTTCAGATACATGAATCTATCTGTATTTTGAGCGCTTGAACTATATATTTTTTTTAAATGTTAATTTTTTTTTTCTAATGAGGTTTTGCCTGCTGTGAGTCGACTGATCCAAACGCAGGTTGAGCTCGGTTACCTTATTAACAGAAAGTCTTGCTCTGGGGGTCTCAGGTTTAGGAATAGTAATTGATACAGGCAGTTCTAAATAACCCAGTCCCCAACTTCCCCCTCCCCCTTCCTGTACCCATCTAGCATAAACAGTTGAAAAGCAGTTACTCTGTAATGCAAGGTGTTGAACTTATGTGTTATGCGGGCTGGATCTGACATAAATGAGATTTTTGTGGACAGGGCCATGTGTGTCATAAAATGTAATGCCAGGTAGCAGAGAGATACACTTCATAAAGAACACAAACACAATTAAAGATTTTTTTTTTTAAAAAAAGCTTAAAATAAAACATGCTTAAAATATTAGCACTCTTGCAATATTTTGTTTATTTAAGGCTGGGTCCAGATGGGCAGTTGAAGCCGACCCAGGCATGGCTCAGAGATAGATTTAAAAATCAAGTTAAAACATGCACATCTTTCTCCTGTCCCGCTCCCATACTCATCCTGTCCTCTGGCATCTTTGAGTGGTAGCAAATCCTTCTATTGCACACCACCCACCTTTCCAGGGGTCTGAATGCGGGAGTGCACAAACGAGGTGGATTGGTGGTGTGAACCTGCCAGGCTGTCCCAAGCCGTTCCTAGCTTAAAAAAAAAAGCCATTGAGTTCATTTTCTTGATCACTAAAGTGTATGGGTAAAAAAGAAACCCAAACCATGCTGAGGGGATGGTGCACAACAGCTGTCTGACCATGCCAAAGCGCCTCCCATGTAAATACGGGTGACTCATGCAGGAGTGTCTGAGAGGGAATAATCCACTCCATTTTGAATGAACCAATTTGGGATGCCTCCTGTGCTCCCGAAGTTGCTCGTCTGGACCCAGCACAACAGTCCCTGATAACTGACACCTAGGCTTACTGACACCCACTGGGGGAGGGAATTCCTCTGGTTTTGGGGGCCCCAACCCGCTGGCACGGAGCAGGCTGCTGGGGAATCCCCACCCCAAAAGAGCTCTGTCATGTGTGGTACATGCATTATAGTGACGTCTCCCAGAAGTGATGTTGTTGGGCTGGGACACTCTAGCAGTTTGGGGAAAACTCTATGGTTTCACACTGGAATGCTCTAGCAATTTGGGGGGAAACTCTATGGTGCCATAATTCCCCCCCAAATTGTTAGCACATCCTTGTGCAAAACCATAGAGTTTCCCCTGAATTGCTAGAGCATTCCAGCACAATGTGCCCTGCGCAATGACATCACTTCCAGGTGATGCCATTGCGCTGTGCATGCTGTGGTCCATAAAAAAAGTCCCTGCCAGCAGCCAATGGGGATTTGGTAACTCTACTGACACCTCTTGGTCTGAATTACTGCATCAAAATCTGGAGGTAATGTCTGTGCTGTAGCAGTCTTTCTATGCTGTAGCAGTGCTGTTCAGGTGTATCTAAGATCCAGAGGGAAACATGGAATGGCTGAGCACTGTGAGCTTTTGAACATAAGTTGCTTCATGTGCTGGTCAAGAACATGTGATGGCACCATGCCACAGACTAAGGCCTATGTATTTGTCTACAAAACTGTAGTATTTCCCAGAGAAATAACTATGAGGCATGCAATAATAGAGAGACAGCCACGTATAGTGGCCAGTATCAGCCTATTTATATAGGAAGCATAGATTAAAAATCCCCAATCTACAAAGGAAATGTGCTGGGTGAACTTGGTCTGGACACACACTCTCAGTCTAATCCAACTCATGGCTTGTTGTTATTCCTCATCTAAATAGTTCACATTGCTTTCTTAGTGAGAAAGACTGGATCATGAAGCATGAATACAGTGAAAAGAGGGAGGCAAACTCAGTTGCACCCAGGAGATCCCTGGCATAACAAGCCAACAGAACTCTCTCTCTGCATAGCTAAGAAAATAGCAAAGCAAAAATGGAACAATTCACCTTTTGTTTTGAATGGAAAATCTTTTGCTGGGTGTTCCAGACCCACCTTTTGTTGGGGCATTCCAAATCCACTTCCTACTCCAGTTTCAGCCAATCCCTGTCATTTGCATCAGTGCCCAGTCATCAAGCCCCCTTCCCACCCCTTTTCATTCTAACGTAGTTTAAATATGCATGCCTGGATGCACATCTGTGTGTACATTCTAAGGGCACCCACTTTCTGAGCTGCACCCCCAAGTATCTAGTGCTTGGGCTTTTGATGTTGTACCCATTGGTTCTTCACACCTCCCCTCTCTCCACAGACTTCTGCACATCTGGATGGTAAATATTCCTGCAACAACCCCCTCCTTTGTCTTATTACAATCTATTTTCCATAGGGTGCTTGTATGTATGATTTATAATTTGCTTGTGTTTGTGTGTAAGCTCCTATTTCATTCCTCTTAATAACATTTTTATATTAATCTAGAATCCAGTGTCCATGAGAAGTTTTGTCCCTCAGAACTGACCCTGTTATACATAGGCGGTGTTTCCCGCCTGTTATTCCTGTGTGCTACATTTGGCCTCACGCTAATTCACCCCATCTAAATTTGAGACAAGGCAGTTCAGGTAACAAGAAGCAGAGAAAGAGAAGTAATATTTCAGCCGCATCCAAATCTTCAAGCAGGATAAAGTTAACCACAAAACAGAGAATCATTTCTTTGTCTTCTAATTTAAACTAATTATTAATCAACCATGCTCTAATTCTAGAAGGAATGTTGAAAGCTTTACTATCAATCAGACATGTGATTGGTATGGCCAGGGTGTTTTTTGTAGAAAATGCCCAGCAGGAACTCACTTGCATATTAGGCCACACCCCCTGATGACACCAGAAGTGACATCACCCATTCTGTAGGTTACTTTCCACATATTGACACAGAACAGTACAGTGCCATCAGCTACATTTCATGGATGTGTATTCTCATCCATCCATGGAGACATTATTTTGCACCCCACAACATGGCTGGAAAGAGAGAGAGAGAACCACATGCGGTGGAGTGGGCAGCAGCAGGCCCAGCTACATTACATCATATGGCTGTTGCCAAAAACTAACCTTGTAGTAATATGTTGTAAAACTTATGTATGTTTTGATAACATGAAATAGACCCAGAGTTGGTGCAGTCTGTTAAATGCTGGGTTCAGCGGAAAGAATGAGGAGTTTCAGAGTAGTGATCAGCATCTTTTACTCATGGTGATTTCAGAACTATTTACAGCATGCAAACCCCAGGCTTTGGCCTGGTTATATACAGGGAGACTCCACCCCGCTCCCGATCCATAGCTCACAATGCCCAGCCATTTTGTGTTTTCCTCTGGGTCTTAGTATCAAAGCACTGATCATGAGATTTCTCTGATGAATGTCAATAAATCAAAAGTTTGTAACTTAAAGACAAACCTGAACACCTGAACACCTGAACACCATACTCAAGATTGCTACAGCACAAACATTATCTCCAGATTTTGATGCAATAATTTAGAGCAAGTGGTGTCAGTTATCAGAAACTGTTAAATAAACAAAATATTGCAAGAGTGCTAATCTTTTAAGCATATTTTATTTTTAATTTTTTTTAAAAAAAATTGTGCTTATCGGTGTAGTTTATAAAGTATATATTTCTGTTACCTGGCATTACATTTTATGACACACCTGGCTTGGCCCGGCCCAACAACGTCTCATTTATGTCAGATCCGGCCCTCATAACAAATGAGTTTGACACCCCTGATTAAATGGAATAAAATGGCATGTGCATGGAAATGGTATGCAAACAGAGCATTGAAATAGTGTAAAAATGCTAAAGAGGTTTCAAAAAGGACAACAGAATCATCATTGAAATAACAAAAATGATGTGAAGCAAAACAAATGATGGTGACTTGTTCAAGGCAGGGGTTACCAACCTTTTTCAGCCTGTAGGCACCTTTGGAATTCTATCATTGCATGAAGAGTGCTGCTACAAAATGGCTATCACAATATGACTTCCCCAATAGGTAGAGCCAGCCACAAAATTGTTGCTGCAGATTACCTTCAGTCACACAGTGAAGATTCATGTACTGTGGTAGCAGTTGGTGGGGGGCCAGCAGAGGTTCTGGGGACTCATCCTGGACTTGTCAATACTGAATAGCTTGGGAAGCATCTCAGCTCCAAAACTGAGCTCAGCACCTTTCATTTACTTCCAGAAAGGTGAGCCTTGAATATACATACTTCCAGGGCTTTTTTTGGTAGGTAGGAAAAACCCAGCAGAAGCTCATTTGCATATTAGGCCACATCCCTTGATGCCACCATTGTTTCACATAATGCTTTTCTTGTAGAAAAAGCCCAGCAGTAATTATTTACATATTAGGCCACACCCCTGACACCAAGCCAGCTGGAACTGCATTCCTGTGTGTTCTTGCTTAAAAAAATGCCCTGCATACTTTCCAGTACTTTGGCTGGCAATTCCAGGGAGAATGGGTGGGACAGGATTTACCCAAATATCTGTTGATGCCATAATATCAGTTCCAGCTGCACAACTGGAAGTGACCTCACTATTTCACTGTATTCTCTAAGATTCACTCAGAACTCTGTGGTAAAAACTGTAGAATTTCAGGTGAATCCTAGTATCCTGTGACATGCTGATGTAACTTGTGGTTATGCATCCAGAATTGACATTGCAGCATCGACCAACACCATTTCACACACCCCATATCTCTCACCGCCCTATGGAGCTGTACTAGGGCAGCACAGCAATCAGTATGAGGTTGCCCACCAAAGAGAGCACCTAACTAGGCTGTAACACTCTCAGTTATCCTCTGACTTTCACTGGAACAGCTTTTGCTTGTTTATATCCAGCCTATGGGCTCTTTGCCACAGACTTGGCAGTCCGTGGAGGCTTTTTCTTTCTTTCCAATGCACCTTAGTGTACAGCAGGGAAAAATATATATAAATCTTGAGTCTTTATGAGAAATGCAAACTAGAAATGAAGTAATGAATAAGTAAGTAAAATAAAAGTACGATGTTACGTTATACTGCCTTAAACCACTGGACTATCTTTCCTGGTGTCATTTACTTCTTCTTATGTTCTCATGCATATACTGTAGAAGCCACCTTGTGGTTTAGACCTGCCAGCCTAGTAGTTTTGTATTCATAGAAAATAATTAATACGAAAGCAGAGTGGCCATGGAATGGAGGGAATATGGAAATTTGTCAGGCATTAATCTTTTGCACTTTCTCTTCATAGAGGGAAAACAGTTAACTATGAAACAGATTTCTCACTAACCTTATGCTGCTTTCATGCTCCTCTTCTCTGCAAGGCTTCGGTTGGATTTCACACTATCTGCCCTGAGGCAGATAGTGTGAAATCCAACCGAAGCCCCGCAGAGAAGAGGAGAGTGAAAGCAGCATAAAGCTAGTGGGATGTTGGTGAAAGTCTTTCACCGTTCTAAGCTGAGACTGGCAGAAAGTAGACAGGAGTTAGTCCAATATCAAATGCAAATTTGAATTTGCTATTTTTCTAGCTGGAAGAGAATATTCCTGTTTCTCTCAGAATAACAGACAATTCATCATAACCAAAAATGTTTACTGATATGGGAAATTTGGACCTAGTTATACTTTCAGTGAGGTTCTTGTGTATGCAAAATACATTAAAATCTGCTAGAAACAAAACACTAATGTAAACCTGTGGAAAAGTGCATTCCATTATCTTCATTTTAAGAGGTTTCTCTATCAACACAAGGTCAAAGACAGCCCAGTACTTAAGGCTTGGATATGTTTCTAGGTAGCACAGAGCAATCAAGGGGCCATCTCATGCCCCGGCAGGAATGTGACGCTTTAGAGAGGACAGAGACTGGGATATGTCAAAAGCAAAATATTATTTTCCCTGGGAAAGACAGGGAGAGAAAAAATGGCCAAGGGGGTAGAGATTTTTAATACATCATCTGAACATGAGGGGCACAGTGTCCATTTTGTGTAGCCCATTTCACAAGATCCATTTCACTAGGACCTTTTCCCAGGATCCATTAAATCAGAGCCCCATCATGATGGCCACCATCACCACATAGAGCTAACAAAGGACTGCTAGCCTGGAAAACTCCAGGGTAATGGGAATAAAGGTAATGGAAGTAGAGTCTTTATTTCCTGGGAGCTAGCATGACTGGCAGACCAGGCATAGTTGAGGAGAAAAAAGGCACTCAAGGTCATGACTACCACCTGAGTACCAAGGTGAAATGAGGGACCCAATAGGGGGCTTCAGAAATTATGCTCCTCCTTTCTGCACAAGCAGCCCACCCACTCAAAATCTAATTGATCTTTTAACAGCAATTGTTGTCTTCTTTGTACTGAGCTTCTATTTGTTAGCTCTCATTCAGAAAGTGTCTTAGATGGGCCCATATTCAAGGCGTCTGCCATTCAAAGAGAAGACGAATAATTGGGTGTCATTTGCATATTTATAATGCTGGATTCCAAAACCATGAATGATATACACTAGCTATTTTATGTATTTCCATGGGTGGAACATTCCTCTTCTGTAAAGAGAGAAATGGAGCCATCACAAAGCGGTGCCGATAATGCTGACATGCAAACTATGACTGAAGGCACCCAATGCTGTGAAAAGTCCAGGAAACTGACACACACCTGCCTATTTCTTAGTCATGGTCATCAAGGCTGCTCAAGTCCAAAAATGAGGCCTGAAGCCAGTTGGAAATGTGTCTGAATAATCAGTTTTACCTAAGAATTCTTTAGAACGGATCCAGCCCAGAATACTGAACAGATTTTCTGCTTCTATCAATACAGTCACTTCACTGCAAAACTGATCTAACGGCAACTCCCAGCTGCTCTTCTGGAATAATGAAAGCTAACTATTGGGCAGTTCTAAATAAAAAGGTTATAGACTTGTGTGTGTGGTTCCTTTTCCATCTCTTGATGTTAGATACGTTAATCACTACTTTTAAATAGGTGCTATTTGACAACTTTCCCCCCTTGTAACTGGGTTGTTAGATAAAAATCCTTGTGTTGTCAGCATTTTTTGAAAAAAAATGTATCATTTAGCATAAGATATACTTGCATTTTGTACAGCAGAAATAACATTTTGGTTGCAGATTGATAGAATCTGTTTCCAGACATTGGTCTAACACTTAGGCTTAAGAAACAGTGTTTTGGAAATATTAACACACATTTCCACACATTGCACAAAATGAGCAAGTTTCCACTCCCCAGGAATTTGGAAGCTAGCAATGGCAAGGGTTTTTTTTGTTTTGTTTTAATGTTCACATGAAATGCATATGTTTTTCTGGCTACAAATAAGAGTACCTTTGCAAAATTCATGTGTCATACATTTGTGTATACCGCATTCTACTTTGCTTATTAAATACTAAAACTTTTTTAATTTCAGCAATCAATATGCATTGCCGTAAAGTAAAATCCAACCCCTCAGGCAACATTTTACCAGCCCAAATGTTGTATTAGCAAGCTGTAAAACAGAGTACAAATTTAGTGAGCATCTGTATTTTGTACACACAGTGAGCTATAGCTGGAAGGTCCCACAGAACCTTATTGCTCACTCAGATGAAGAAGAAGATATTGGATTTATGTCCCACCCTCCACTCTGAAGAGTCTCAGAGCAGCTCACAATCTCCTTTACCTTCCTCCCCCACAACAGACACCCTGTGAGGTGGGTGGGGCTGGAGAGGTCTCTCACAGCAGCTGCCCTTTCAAGGACAACCTCTGCCAGAGCTATGGCTGACCCAAGGCCATTCCAGCAGGTGCAAGTGGAGGAGTGGGGAATCAAACCCGGTTCTCCCAGATAAGAGTTCACACACTTAACCATTACACCAAACCGGCTCTCCATGTAGAGATACGGTGAATTAAATACAGCAGAAACTGGATAAAACCACCAACGTATCTCTACATATCAGCAGTGTAACGCAAATCTTTCCAGGTCTGTCACGTAGAGCAGGAGTAGCCAACGGTAGCTCTCCAGATGTTTTTTGCCTACAACTCTCATCAGCCCCAGCCAGCGAACAAACATTTGGAGAGCTTCCGTTGGCCACCCCTGACATAGAGAGTATCCCCTCCATGTGAAAACCTGGTAGGGAAGGCATTGGGAAGAGCCTGCTTGTTAGGAGCAGCTGAATGACATATTGCTGCATTTATTTTCCTCTCTGAACACATGTAGGTAGGTAGATAAGCACAGCAGCCAAAGGAAATAAGGGTCAGGAACTCAGGCTGCGATCAAACACACTAAATAATGCACTTTCAATCAACTTCCAGTGCATTTTTAATCTGGATTTTGCCAGTTCATACAGTAAAATCCAGTTGGAAAGTGCACTGAAAATGGATTGGAAGTGCATTATTTAGTGTGTGTAATCGCAGCCTCAGAGCTGTGCATAAGATCAATCAGTGAAGACCTGCTCCATCATTGGAATCATTCCCCTTCCATTTCTTTGTTGTTTTTTAAACTTATTTATTAATTTATAACCCACCCTCCCCACCAAAGCAGGTTCAGAGTGGCTTACATATCAATAAGGCAATTACATAAAACCAATGAAAATATATATAAGTAGTAACACGATAAAATGTTAAAAGAATGTCAGGTGCTATATCAACAGTCTAGAAATCGTAATACATTTAATGATGGTGGAAGCAGCATGTCTATTTCATATTTTCAACTGTTTCATCCAGATATATAGGATCAAGTCTGTGCATCAACGGGTCAGTTCACCTTCTTTAATGTGGCAGTCAAAGGCTTGGTGGAAGAGCACGGTCTTACAGGCCCTGCAGAATTGGGAGAGATCCCACAGGGCCCTTACATTCTCAGGGAGCTCATTCCACCAGCATGGAGCTGCATCAGAGAAGGTCCTGGCTCTTGTAATCTTTAGCCTGGTCTCCTTAGGGCTGGGGACCAAAAGATGGTTTTGCAACCTTGACTATAGTACTCTCTGGGGAACCTGCTGTGTATTAGTAACAGCTTTGGGTCCCTTCAGGGAGAAAAGCTGAATGAATGAGGAAGCCTCGAAAAACAAGTTTAGAAGCGAAGTATCTTAGATACTATTTCTATATCATCTTCAGAACTGTATTCTTTCTTTGTTGCTCTAGAGAGCCAGTTTGGTGTAGTGGTTAAGTGTGTGGACTCTTATCTGGGAGAACCGGGTTTGATTCCCCACTCCTCCACTTGCATCTGCTAGCATGGCCTTGGGTCAGCCATAGCTCTGGCAGAGGTTGTCCTTGAAAGGGCAGCTGCTGTGAGAGCCCTCTCCAGCTCCACCCACCTCACAGGGTGTCTGTTGTGGGAGAGGAAGGTAAAGGAGATTGTGAGCTGCTCTGAGACTCTTCGGAGTGGAGGGCGGGATATAAATCCCATATCTTCTTCTTCTTCTTCTACCTGTTGCCATTCGCTTAATTTCTTTAATTTTTTTCTCTGCTTAAATGCGCTATACAATTTTTCCATATAACCATGTGATCATAAACCATAACACCATACAGGTTAATATTTTATATAAATAAATTCTAACTTAATTTTCTATAAACAACTACTACCTTTGATATAAACTTTGTAATTAATATAAATTGATATTTACTGTTATTAGACCCTGTTACTACTGTTACTACTGTTATTAGTCCCTGTTATACTGACCTGGTTTTGTTCTGAATATCTTTGTTCCAGATATTATCGATCAGACTACCATACTGCAATTCAAATCACTCCTCAGTGAAACCGTCTTCTGCTATCCACACAACGGCACCATGCAGGTTTTTTTCTTCCACTATTATGCGCATAAGTTAAAACATTATGTGGTTATGCGCTTATCACGAAGTAGTAAAAAAAAAAATGACTACCGTAAACTGGATATCTGAGGCTCCTTTTGCTCTGGGACAGCCTTCAGACATCCGGAAGTTGGTTAATATCACAGCAGAACTATCCAGACGGAGAAAACTATGAGGTGAAACCGGAGAACTCAAAAAACACCGCAAAGGAGAAAGTAACAAAATAATCCGGTTCTGAGAAGGATTGGTGGGGGGGCTATCACGAGCTAATACCAGGAGGCAGATGTTGCTGCCTGATCAGCCACTTTAAATCCAGAAAGAAACAGCAGCGACATCTGATTATACTGTGCATCTGAACAGGGCCTTTTTGTGTCATTATCTAAGCCTCTCAACCTCTATAATACAAAACTTAAATATAGAGAATATAATCAATATAAAATGGAAAATATAATGTGATTGCTGGTGAAAGAGCAAAGTTTGGAATTGGGAGATGCTACTACCTTCTCCCATCTTGGGCGGTGAGGTAAGGAGGCAATATCCATGGGGCCAAATATACACCAGAACCATCAGTACTCAGTGCAACCCTCCCAGCATACAAATCGCAACTAATGCCAAAGCACATTAAGATCTGTGTGATTTTATTATTTGACTGTTGACTCCATGCCTCATCTGCGCATTAGACATTTATCATTTCCTTAATAGTTACTTTAAAAAATCAGTATATTTTTTGTACTTATTCATATATCTCTGTGCAATATTTTCTTGCGTTCTTAAATGTCCACATGTGATAGAATGAACATTTCCAACACTTCACAATATAGTCTTTGTTTTTTCTTTATCTTTAGGGGTAATATACCATCTAAAGAACGTTTTATGCCAGTTCGCCTTTAATGTTTGACATTCAGTAAACTTACAGAGCAATTCCAAGCAGGTTTACTCTGAATTCTACTAAGGTCTATTGCATGGGGCTCACTCCCAGGAAAGTGCTTTTAGGATTACACTGCTAATGTCTTTAGTCCATAGACTTTCCCACTGACTCATGTGTATGTTTTGCATCCATTTTGTCATAGTTTTTTACTTGCTCTGTTCCAGTATCATATTGTAATAATATTTTTTTTCAAAAACAAAAACAGCTTTCTAAGCTGCCCCATGCTGATTTCAGAAAGTTTGAACATTCCAAACATGCACTCCATTCTCTAAATACTAACAATAAACATACTGTGTTAGCAAAAAATGCAAAATATATTAAAACTGAAGTTTACAATGAATCTGAAAAATGTTATTTAATATCTTACCAAACAATATTGCAAAAACACACAGTAAATTATTTAAGTGTATGTTAGCAAAAGTGCTATTTGCAGCAAAATGGAAGGCACAGAAATGCCGAGACTCCAGATTGAAGGAATGGAAGAATAAACTATATGAATATGCAATGATGGGAAAATTAACATCCTTTATATAAAAAGGCTGCCATGAAAACATTATGAAAGCAACATCACCCCAGAGTCAAAAACAACTGGTGCTTGCACAGGGGACTACCTTTACCTTTTTATAAATAACAAACTGATTTCAGAATTTCAAGAAAAACAAAGTTTTTTTCAATAATACAGCTGAAAATCAAGAACAAAATTAAATTGGAGAATGGTAGAAGGTAACTTGTGCCCATAATAAAAAACATTAGATATGAAGATAGATGGAAAAAAACAGAATAAAGATGTTTAAATATAAGTGAAGTATTAAATGTAAAATTAAGTAAGTTCTGTATTAATATATGATCTTGAATACAATCATAGTTTGTTTTATGTTATATGTTAGTAAGTTGAAAGAAAATTAAAATACTGTTTTAAAAAAGAATGTAAGCAACCAACTCTCAGAATGTTCCCCTTAGAACAGATGACCAGTGTACAGGGAGATTTATAGTCACACTAGTTGTAGACAACATTGGCTCCCCACATCTGGCACACTCTCGGGCAGGCACAGTCTCTGTTAGGCTTCCCAATCCCCAGGTCCCAGTGGGGGATCCCCTAGTTTTACAGGCTTCCCCCCTCCCCCAGCCAGCTGGCCGGCGGGAGAAGCTCCACCCCCATAGCCATTATGCACCTTCAGGAACGATTCCCATAGGGAATGATGGGGAATTGATCCGCGGCTGTCAGGGGCTCTGGGGGGGCTGTTTTTTGAGGTAGAGGCGCCAAATTTTCAGTATAGCATCTAGCGCCTCTCCCCAAAATACCTCCCAAGTTTCAAAAAGATTGGACCAGGGGGTCCAATTCTATGAGCCCCAAAAGAAGGTGCCCCTATCCTTCATTATTTTCTATGGAAGGAAGGCATTCTAAAAGGTGTGCTGTCCCTTTAAATGTGATGGCCAGAACTCCCTTGGAGTTCAATTATGCTTGTCACACCCTTGCTCCTGGCTCCGCCCCCAAAGTCTCCTGGCTCCGCCCCCAAAGTCCCCAGATATTTCTTGAATTGGACTTGGCAACCCTAGTCTCTGTCACATGTGGCAGTGGGCATTTCAAGGCCAAGTGATGAAACATGAAAGCGTTGTCACCCTCCGAGTCTTCTGAAGAGGATGATGTGGCGGCTTGATGTGTGGCAGCCATGGGTCGCTCCTCCCGAGACTTCTCGTAAGCCATTGCTTCCTTGACTTCCTTCTGTAGATTGGTGTCATCTTTGCCCATGAGCTTCCACTGCAGCTTTTTGTCCCTCAACCCGAAGACAAAACGGTCCCGCAGAGCCTCTTCCAGCTGGGGAAAGTTGCATCAGAGGGCCAGCTTACACAGGGTGGCAATGTAGTCTTCCACGGGCTCAATGGGCTGCTGGTTATGCTCAAAGAAGTTGAAGCAGCAGGCAAGGATTGTGGCGTGAAGTGGGCAGTGAGCGCTGTGATGATCTGATCGAAGGTTGCATTCTTGAGCGTGGTGGGCGCTGGTGGGTGGGCCAACTCCAGGGTGGTGATCCTGCAGAAACTGACCAGAAGTACCTTCTTTTTGGCCCCATCAATTTTGTGGAACTCCATGTAGTACTGAAGACGTTCCAACCATGTCTCCAACAGCTCGGGGTGGGCTGCGTTGAATTCGGGCAGTGTTCCTGGCGCAGCGGCCATTTCGACAGCGATGGTGATGTGATGCACAGATCTGGATGCGGAGGCAGTGATGCACAGTACGGTGCCGGTTGCTTGGGCTCACTCACCAGGATCCCTCTTTTGTTGCCGCTATAATATAGTGGGTTCAATGAAAGGAAGAGACGCTGTTGCTGTGATCAGAGCTCTTTTATTAAGTACAGCATGGTGAAGGCTGAACTCTAAGACTGAAGAACGGGGCCAACAGGGCCAACTATATACACTTCAAGGTTCCCGTGCAAGGGTGCCATTGGTTCATTCAAATCAGCAGGTGGCCTGTGATTGCAGCAGGGATTTGGATCCTGCTGCCCATTGTTCCTGAGTTCCCAAGCTCAGTCCTGAAGGCTCCAATGAGCCAGGCAGGAACACCGTTAATTATACACAACCTTAGTCCACGTACACAACAGATACTGAAGGCTTAGAAGGTGTTTAAGATACTTAGAGTTCAAAAAGAGTATCAATGTGGATTTTAATTTCATGCTAAGACATTCCAAGAACTTTTAGTTTGAAGTTGTGGTTTTGGATTCTACTTCATCCCAAAGTTTACGTGTCCGCCATATGCTGCACAGATTGCTTTAAGTACAAACACTCCACATGTTGTTAGTGGGTGCCAGAGATGGTTGTGAATATAGATATAGCACTAAAAGTAGCAGGGTTAACCAGAAATTACACAAATACCTGGCATCGGCAACTGACGGATGAGAACATTTGGAAACACTGTACAAAACAAGGTAACCAGCTGTAGTCACCATCATATGGAAAGTGAAATGTGTCCTAATTTTGGATTTTAGGGTGGTTTTGCATGTTTACTCAAGACATGAAGAAGACATTGTTTTATACCATCATTCCACCATGCAGGGTATATTCCTGAAGCATATACTTCTGCTTAGTACATTTGCAGAATATATAAGCACTGCCGATGGCTTACAAAAGAAAAAAATGCTGTGCCTGTTTTAATGTTGTTAGTTACGCTATGTAACATACCAAGGTCTTAATCTGCATTGGTTCTCATACACTTTTAAATGAAAAAAAAATTGCATCTATCTTTCCCGATTCTGCTCTGGGTCTGCTGTTCTCACATATGTGTTGTGTGTTTGCCTGCATGTAACAGCATGTTCCCTCTTCTTTGCCCCACGGCAAGATATAAAACACTGCCTCTCAAGTAACCAGTATCTTGGGGTATCATGGTAAGGCTACTTTTGAACAAGAACAAAGGGCAGAGCTTCCAACTACTTTAGCTCCCCCTGGGCGTGCAGGTCCCTTGTGTATAAGGGCAATTTTCAATGTGTAGGTAGGATTTGGGTCTCAGTATGCAGTCTTAAACAGGAAAGAAACTTTATTACTAAATATTAAACTACAGCACATATATGGAAAATAGTACAGATCTAAGGGAAGTAAAATAAAACTGTAAGTCTAGCTAAGTTACAGTACAAGAAAGTTACCTCAGAGGCAAGAAACATATTGCAACCTCCCTACTGCCCCCTTGTCAGAGGAGGACAGATTCCAATTTGAATTTGTTACTGGTTAGTCACACAGACTTCCAGTTGACATAGCGACAGCTTCAGATGCACTCCAGAGGAACTCCATGGAGAGGCACTGAACAGGGCGGCTTTGTGTGGCTTGGTGAACCCGAGCCATGGTGGGACCCTGTGAGGAAGGAACCCCAGCAAGGAGAGCGACTCCAGAACCCTTCCTGAATAAAGGCTGGGGGATAAGGAGCTCTCTTTCACTCCTTGAATATATGAGGTTCTGACACTTCTTTGCCAGAATCACTGTCACCTCCCCAAGTCTGTCATTTGCAGAAGCTACTTCTCTGCTACAGACAGGGCTTAACAGACCCTTTTTCTTCAGAGTCTCACCAGGTATTATCTGTCCACTCTGCTCCCTAGCTCCAACTCCAACTGTTTTCACTCCAACTGGCTAACAGACTCCTTCCCACTTGAATTTTTTAAATAGCTCCCTGTTCCATTCCACAGTAAACTGCTTGCACCTAGTCAGAATGAGCTCTGTGAACTGTCAGTCATTTTCCAACTAGCTCACCCTTTCTCAAGTAGCATTCTATATAAGCTTGCAATTGCTTGCTGTCTGTATGAACATTCTTTAAGCAACAGCATACCTTAAAAGTACATAGTCAGTTCCTTAAAAATTTGCAGAAAGTTGGTCACAATCCAGTTCTAGAGTTCCTTGAACAGACTGATCAGTTTGTTCAATCAACTACCTATAATTTATACCCCACTCTTACTCCAGGCAGTACAAGGTGCAAGACATAGATCTTTTTCACACAGCCTAAGTATTCCGGTATGCCAGCTGGTCAGTTACTGAACAGTAACGGGTTTCTGCTGGCATTTCAGACAGACCCGATTCAGTAACTGGCTGCTACCGGAATACTCTCAGCTTTTCACACAGTCCCGCGGCTGTCCCGGTAGTGAGGCATGCCTGAGTCGTTACTAACAAAGAGCAGCTTCTTCCACTTTTCAACCCCTTCTTCCGGGTTGAAATCGCTATGGGGTGCTGTGTGAAATGTCCAGTATCTAACCCGGGAGCAGTTTTCGCGCCCTTTTTCGCCCACCGGCACGCGCGATCTCCGGCTTTTTTTTTTTGGAACGTCGGGCTAAGATCGCTATAGCGCTATAGCGACATATCACAACAGCATCACCATAGGGATGCCTGGACTCCATTAAGATGCCAGATATCGCCGTCGCTGAAACCTGGTAACTTATCTCAATAGAGCCTAGCCATCTCTATGGTGTTGCTGTTGTGATACGTCGCTATAGCGCTATAGCGATCTTTGCCCGACGTTCCAAAAAAAAAAATAAGCTGGAGATCGCGAGCCGGCAGGCAAAAACGGCTGCCGCTGGTGGAAGCGAGATAAGAGCGGAACAGTGTGAAATGGCTCGCTTCAATCATGGAACCCTATCGGGAAAAAAAACATGTGTCTGAAAACTCCCATCCCTGTCTCAGATTACTGCAAGGCGGCACAATACCGACTCCCTTCTGGCTTCCACTGGTAAGTGTGAAAAGGGCCATAGTTCTTCCTGCCTCTAATTTATCCTAATAATTCCAAGTTATAGATTTGTTTCAGAGGGCTCAACTAACCCAATATCACCCAGTAATTTGTTGGTGGGAATATGAGCACTGGTCTTTTTATTCCTAATTCACCCCCAGTGAAATGACTGTACCACATTGGGTAGGGAAAACTGAATCTTTAATTGCAAGTTAAATAAATAATTATGTTCTGATATAATGTCAAAATCTGTCAGGATCTGTTCTGGAATGGGAAACAGAGAGGAAAGGGAAGAGACTCCATAACTAGAGACTGAAACTACAAGTAACTAACTGAATGTTTGTTTAATCAAATCTAAAGTGTGGATACGAATGGTGTTTCTTGTAACATCTTGCCACAGCATGTCATGCTTTTTTGCAGCTGCCTGCAAAAGCAGACACAGGGTATATTCTGTGGGGGGAACGGGTCCTTCTGCTGTTAAAACTCCAAAGACGGAAGAAGTTCAAAGCTTTTTTCCTACAGGCTGCTTGAGCCACTAAAGTGGAAACAAATCTACACACACAGTAGATTTTGTGCTTTTTAAATAGCACCACATCACTGCACCTTCTTGTTAAAACTGCATTCTACAGAAATTATTCAGAAATAGGTTCTGCTTAACTTTCTCTTTTTGTCTGGAACCACCTTCTGAAACACTTCCTTGATCTCTTAAAAGAGAACTCTAGCTGTGTTTATTGCAAAGACTCAATTCTGTCCAGCATAATTATGCCTCAGGATTATGCAACAGAACATTGCTTAAAACAAAAAACGAGAAACCCCTAGAGAAGAGAAAGCTGGGACTATTAAGACATAGACAAATTTCTGTGGTACACTAGGGACAGATGAAACCAGAGCGGCATTCAAATGTGCTGATTTTATATACCCCAATGGGCCAGCTGCCCACAGGCAGCTGAGTGACTGAACTTGTTGCCTGACAGGAGAATAGGGACTTGCAGTAATCAGGAGGGAATAACAATTGCTCTCACAATTTAGCCAAATGAAGGAATTCCAGAATTTGGGCAGGAGTAACAGCAAAGCTAATTCACACAGCGTATGAGCCCTGACTGAACCACGGTTCCTTATATAATGCATTGGTAGTATAATTCTTTTAGAAAACCAACAGTGCACATGGCTTGCTATACAGGTAGTAAAAGGCAAGTACGTATGGCAAAGGACTCTGAATTAATGGGACCCTGCCCTTAGTATTTTTACAGTTCCTTAGAACGCAAAACCATAGACAAATACAGCTTCCGCTGCCACTGGTTTGTATCTCTGCACTGGCACGAGTGCACCTTATGTCAGTGCTGGAAATCTGCTCAAAGTAGCTAAAAGGGAAGATAACAGATGCATATGTAGTCTATCAGTTGTATTATACGGTCCCAAAAGTATCTCAAGCACCTTGACAGACTAACAGGTAAACCAGTTATGGCTACTCACTTTCAAGGAAGGTCTACTGAGTTAAATGGCAGTTATTCCCAACTAGGCATGCATAAGATTTCAGTTAGAATATCCCCTCATCCAGTAAAACCTTCCCATTTATGTGAATCAAACTTTGCAAATCATGATGCATTGCTTATTAAGGGGCCTACACAGGATCTGAAATCTAGGAATTCCTTCACATGATGCTCCCTTTTTACAAATTCCCTCAATATATAATGTAGATTCAACCTGATTTCTCTGGACCTTTTGCAGTGCAATAGTCTTCCTTCTTTCCTGGTCTACAAAAAAAAAAATGGAACAAAGTTTGAGTCCAGTGTCACCTTTAAGACCCGTCTAAAATCCACCAGGGATCGGGCCTACTCAATAACGGCACCTTATTGGTGGAACCAGCTGCCGGAAGAGGTGCGGGCCCTGCGGGATCTAGGGCAATTCCGCAGGGCCTGCAAGACAGTCCTCTTCCGGCAGGCCTATGACATTAGCTGACAATGTAAAACATCTTGGATGGAACAAAATGTATCTATAGGCCGCCGGTTTTATTCTATCTTGTTTTTTACTAATTTATGGTTTAATTGTATTTTTAAATGTTTTAAACTGAAGTTGTTTTAATTATTATGTTGTAAGCCGCCCTGAGACACTTAGGTGAGAAGGGCGGAGTATAAATCTTAATATAAAAATAAAAATATAAAAAGACCAACAAAGTTTTATTTACTGTATCAATTTCATGTGCAAGCACACTTCTTCAGATCCATTGAAACAGAACTCACCAGCCATTACATATAGGCTGAGATACAACAAATGGGACCATGCAGGGAATAAAGGGTAAGCAAGGCAAGAGACTAAGGGAAAATATGTATAACAAGTGAAAAGCAAGATTTTTTGATCCTTTCCCTTGATTTTGTACTTCCCTCTGGTCTTCTGTGGCTTCCATTATGGAAATAACCAACTGGGAATGGGAATTCCCAGGAAATATGAGAATAATAAAGGCAGGCTTTGCAATGAAAGAAATACGCACCAGACATGCTTTTTTTAAAGAACATTTATTGCACACCCTAAAATTCAATAAAACTGTAAATTTGAAAACTAGATCAATGACCAATTTGTAAAATGCCAAATATTAAGTGTGAGAAGAGCTCTTTTTCATTCACTGACAGACACTGTCTTTTCTTTAAATAAAAAGTGCCATCATTCTTTTATAGTAGTGTAGGAGTCATTTCTCAGAAATGAACTGGACTGTACGTGAAGAAGTGGGCAGAAAGAAAAAAAAAGCAGCAAGTAGGGCAGTTTCAGTCAACTTCTGTTCTCCCACATGGTCTTAAAAATTCATTTCCTCGTTCGTGAAACCACTTGTTTGATACTGTGACAAAACAACAACAACAGCAAAATGAACGTAGTATTGGGCTCCGTGTATCCCTTTCATCGTAGTTGTTCTAAAACACTGCTGTGGCAATGGCAAAAGATAACTGAGATGCATGCCAGCAGTCTCCCCCTCAGACAGCACCAACAAGAAGCCACTGTAAAGATTTAGTGAGTGGCGCATGCCTTCAAATTAGGTTTTAAATAGGAATCAGTCTGCCGCCTCAAAATTAAAATGATTCATTCTCTCCATGGATGCTGCTGTGTGCATAAAAAGGGAACAGTATAAAGACACAGCAGAGCTCCCTTTGCCCACCCCCTTCCCATCTGATCCTTAGTTACACAGTCATACACAGACTGTGGTCTGGGATCCTGAGGAAGAGAGGTAGAGTTCAATGTTCATATATACATTCTGCTGGCTAACTGGACAGGGTGAAAAATGGAAGTGGGTTTACAGGCCAGCATACTCCCCTGAGTACTAACTTTGGCGACAAAAGATGGCAAACCCCTCCCCCCTCCTATTTTAAAGATCTGTCAATTCCAACGTACTCTTGAGATTTCAAATGCACAAAAGCACTACTTTGTTACTTAAATGTGATGCTTACCCTGGCTATCTATGTCTAGCAGTTGCTCTGGAGATGACCACAGTTCATAGCTTAAAAACTACTTACTCTGCTGGACGTCAAAATCATGAAGGTAAATCAAATAGTAAGGGAATCTGAATGGAACATCACCCGAAGCTGTCACAGGATAAAATGACAGACAGCTTGTGATCTTACTTAGGTACTGATAAGAATATATCAGAATCCTAGATCATAAGCTACCCATCATGATCTCCTTTGACAGCTTAGAGAACCTGGTATTTCTACCATTAGAACCAAAGGGAGGATTACTTACCCCATTTACACCCTACTAGCACCGGGCATGCAGCGTGCCTTGTTCGGTAATCACCCTCTCCACTTCTGAAGAGATTGTACCAAAATACTGCTGTCCCCTGGAGAGGAAAACAAGTATTTACTAATTAAAAGTAAATTGTGTGTGAGAGCAAGAGAGACCCAACTTCAAATTATAGCTGGCACCTTTTCAAACATTTTGCCACTGCAAACCCACTTCCTGTCACAAGTCCCTGGAAGTTTCGCTTGAACTGGCTAAGCCAAAAATCCCATTTATTTTTAGGAATTTGCCAGTATCAGAAGCCCCACTTCTTTTGACAGCTCTCAGTAACTTCTTTGAACGTGTTCACTTGTTCATTTACATTGCTCCCTCTATGTCTGAACTAACTTAAAACCCCTCAGTGGAATTCTTAGGAATGCAGATCTTCCTGTAGGTTGTATGGTTTCTGCTTGGTTGGAATTGCCCATAATCAAAGAATTGGTTTTAGTTTTCTTCAAAAATACATAATGTGACACTCACTAATGGATTCCTGAGTGATTGATAAAA
The DNA here is from genome assembly GCF_032191835.1 of Heteronotia binoei. Taxonomy (NCBI): domain Eukaryota; kingdom Metazoa; phylum Chordata; class Lepidosauria; order Squamata; family Gekkonidae; genus Heteronotia; species Heteronotia binoei. Next base: position 139,334,945 of record NC_083227.1, read on the forward strand.
ATATTGTGACTTATCCAGAGAGGAGAAAGAGGCAGCTACAGGGAGAGGAAAAATGGCACCGGAATTGCAGCAGCAGCAGCTGGGGAAAGCTATAACAAGCACAACTGAGAAAGGGGAACATACAACTGAGACAGTGGGAGGGGGGAATATTTACTCCCCTCCCAACTTCAGTTAAAAATCAAAATGTGAGGATATCTGCCACAATACAAGCTTCAGTGTTTATTACCTGATGAGCGCTTATCAAGCACTGAGTCGAACTAATAATTCCAAAACACTCTTAATCTGTTTGTGCTATTCATGAAGTAAAACAACAGTTATTTCAACACTGAAAGGTAAATTAAACAATCTGTCATTAGATTTATCAACATAAAGCATGTCTTCAGACACACAGTGGATGAGGCCAGACTGACAGAGACAGCTAATACATTCCTTCTCACCCTGCAGCCAGCTCACTATATATGGCCCAAATCTTCATTAATAATATGGTCAGAATCTGTCCACTACTTTTCAACTTCTAGCCTTTTTAGAAACCTTTTTAGAAACAAGCATAGCCACCTTCAAGAGGGGGTTAGATAAAAATATGGAACAGAGGTCCATCAGTGGCTATTAGCCACAGTGTGTATATATATATAATTTATTTATTTATTTGGCCACTGTGTGACACAGAGTGTTGGACTGGATGGGCCATTGGCCTGATCTAACATGGCTTCTCTTATGTTCTTATGTGCACCTATTTTCACACCCATTACGACACTACAGGCAGCTGATGCTACTCACTTGTTACTACTAGAGAAATCTGGACAAATTTAACGAGTACAACTATCCTCCCAAATGTATTCTTTTATATGTGTATAATGTTTGTATGTCAAATTGAATAAGAATTTATTAGGGCTGCAAGGGCTGGCTCTGATACCTCATTAACTCCCCCTCCCCTGAATGGTGCATTGATAATTTTGCAGGTTGTTTTTAATTTGAGAAAAGCATTTGAAATTAAGCTTTTGCTTCCAGTAGGAAGAAAAAGATTATTTGAACAAGTAGCTCACACTATTTAAAGAAAAGGGGGGAGAGGAGAGAGGAAAAGACAGAGAAAATTGACATTCTAGAATATTGGAGCGGGGAGAGAGGAAGGTAGAGAAAGTGTCCTGGAAATGCTCCTGTGGCACAGGTGGTAGCAGCCTTCCTAACATCTGCCAGTAGTTTTCCCTCCAAATTTGAAAGGCTACCATTGGCAGGGCACAAAAGAAGTATTAATCTTAAAATGAGTACATTTAAAATATGTATTTAAAAAAAAAAGATTGGTTTCAAAATGAAGAACCTGTGAAAAACCAAGCTACAGAGAGAACATGTCAGCACCAATGCAAGTCAAGTCAAGTTTATTTTTATATCCCGCCCTCCCCCGCCAAAGGCAGGCTCAGGGCGGCTCACAGACATGGAAACCATGATTTAAGTAAAATACAATGTAAACAAAATTTTAAAATACAATTCAATTACATAAATTAATTAAAATAGATAAAAACAGGTGATATAAGGTGCTATAGTCACAATCATACATAGGATGGCTAGATGGTTACAGATCGGTTCCAATTTCAGTTTAGCCAGGTTCTACCTCAAAAGCAAGCTGGAAGAGAAAAGTTTTGCAAGCCCTGCGGAATTGATTCAGGTCCCGCAGGGCTCGCATCGTCTCTGGAAGTTGGTTCCACCATCGAGGGGCCATTGCTGAGAAAGCTTGCTCCCTGGTTGTCTTCAGTCTAGCTTCTCTTGGCCCAGGGATTTTTAGAAGATTTTGAGAGCTAGATCTCAGTGCTCTCTGGGGGATATATGGGGAGAGGCGGTCCCTAAGGTAGGCAGGTCCTCGGCCATATAGGGCTTTAAAGGTAATAACCAGCACCTTATAGCGAACACGGTACATAAACGGCAGCCAGTGCAGGTCCCGCAGCCCAGGCCGCGCGTGTTCCCACCGAGGTAGTCCCACCAGCAGCCTGGCCGCCGCGTTCTGTACTACCTGGAGTTTCCGTGTTTGGTATAAGGGCAGCCCCATGTAGAGGGCATTGCAGTAGTCTAGTCTCGAGGTGACCGTTGCGTGGATCACAGTTGCTAGGTCTCCGCGTTCCAAGAAGGGAGCCAACTGCCTCACCCTCTTGAGGTGGAAGAAGGCGGCTCTAGCAGTAGCAGCTATCTAGGCCTCCATTGATAAAGAGGATTCCAGTAGCACTCCCAGGCTCTTGACCCTGCCCACTGGTACCAGTGGCGCACCGTCAAAAGCCGTAAGGTGATCTCCCCTCCCAGTCCGCCGCGGCCCACGCAAAGGACCTCAGTCTTCGCCGGATTCAACTTCAGCCCACTCAGCCCGAGCCAGTCAGCCACGGCCTGTAACGCTCGGTCCAAATTTATAGGGACATCACCAGTCCGGCCTCCATCAATAGATAGAGCTGGGTATCATCAGCGTACTGATGACAGCCAAGCCCATACCTCTGTGCAATCTGGGCAAGGGGGCGCATAAAGATGTTGAACAGCATCGGGAGAGAACTGCCCCCTGAGGCACCCCACAGTGAAGTGGGTGTCTCTGGGACAGCTCCCCCCCGATTGCCACCCTTTGTCCCCAACGTTTAAGGAAGGAGGAGAGTCACTGTAAGGCTAGCCCCCGAATTCCTGCGTCGGCGAGGCGGCGGGACAGCAGCCGATGATCGACCATATCGAACACAGCCGATAGGTCTAGCAGCAGCAATACTGCCGAGCCGCCTCGATCCAGTTACCGCCGGAGGTCATCCATGAGGGCGACCAAGACTGTTTCTGTCCCATGGCCCGGGCGAAAGCCGGACTGGCACAGGTCCAGGACGGAAGCGTCCTCCAAAAAATCCTGTAACTGTAACGCCACAGCCCTCTCGATAATTTTGCCCAAAAAGGGCAAATTTGAGACCGGTTGATAATGTGCCAATTCGGCCGGGTCTGATGTAGCTTTTTTCAGGAGAGGGCGGACCATTGCCTCCTTCAGGGGTGTTGGAAAAGTACCCTCTGAAAGGGATCGGTTTATGATGTCCCGTATAGGACACCTTAGTTCCTCCTGGCAGGCCTTAATTAGCCAGGAGGGACATGGGTCCAGATCGCAAGTTGTGGATCGTGCAGTGCCAAGAATTCTGTCGACTTCCTCCAAGCTGAGCAGGTCGAAGCAGTCCAGGGTTAAATCAGAAGACACGCATTGGGCCTCGAGTTCACTTACTGCATCTAAGTTGGCAGGGCAGTCGTGGCGGAGCAATTGGACCTTATCTGCAAAAAATTTCGCAAAAGCCTCACAGCCTATCTCCAATTCCTTAGCCTTTGAATTGCCCTGTGGCAATGTAGTAAGATTCCAAATTATTCTAAATAATTGAGCCAGGCGCGAATTTGCAGATGCAATCTTAGCCGCAAAGTATGTTTTCTTTGCGGCCTTGAATGCCATCTCATAGGACTTCATACACTTGTCAGTGATATTCATGCACATAGCAATTTCTTTATTTAATTTATATCTCTCCCTCCCCGCCAAAGGCAGGCTCAGGGCGGCTCACAAACCAAGGGTCAACACAAACACATTAGTGTGACCGGTACAATAACCAACAATAAAACATAAAAACAATTGATTAAAACATTTTGCAGGTGCTACTATAAGAGCTTCAGGCAGCAACTGAATTCAAGTGGTTAACTATACTCAGAGGTGTCAGGGCCGTCGTAGCATGTTAAGATAGGCCATTGATGGTGTTCTTATGGGCCTGTCCCATTGTTGCAGTTGTTACCATCATGTGAATGCCTGGCAGAAGAGTGCCGTTTTGCAGGCCCTGCGGAACTGTAAAAGCTTTTAACCTTGGCCGCAGTGACTCAGGTACAGAACCTCCTTCTTTGTCAGATTTAATTTCAGTCTACTCAGCCTGAGCCGCCCCGCCACAGCTTGCAATGCTGCGGATAGATCTTCCGGGGTGGAGTTGGACTAGCCGCCCATCAGCAGATAGAGCTGGGTGTCATTCGCATACTGGTGACAACCCAGCCCATACCTCTGGGCAACCTAGGCGAGGGGGCGCATGTAGATGTGAATAACATCGGAGAGAGAGAACCGCTCCCTGTGGCACACCACATATAAGCGGGTGTCGTTGGGATAGTTTGTCTCCTAGCGACACCCTCTGTCCCTGACCTTGGAGGAAGGAGGAAAGCCAGTTCAAGGTCAACCCCTGAATCCCAGCGTCGGCGAGGCAACAGGTCAGTAGCTGATGGCCGACCGTGTTGAACGCTGCCGACAGATCTAACAGCACCAGCACTGCCGAGTCACCTCTGTCCAGGTGCCTCTGGAGGTCATCTGTGAGGGCAATCAGAACCGTCTCCATCCCGTAACCCGGACGAAAGCCGGATTGATGAGGATTAAGCACAGAATGCATTCCAGAAGCCAATGGAAGAAGATATTGGATTTATACCCTGCCCTACACTCTGAATCTCAGAGCGACTTACAATCTCCTTTACCTCCCCCACAACAGACACCCTGTGAGGTAGGTGGGGCTGAGAGCTCTCCCAGAAGCTGCCCTTTCAAGGACAACTCAAGACCTATGGCTGATCCAAGGCCATTCCAGCAAGTGGAGGAGTGGGGAATCAAACCCGGTTCTCCCAGATAACAGTCCGTGCAATTAACCACTACACCAAACTGGAAGTGCTTGCTGGACCAGGAGAAAAAAACACTCCTATTTACTGTTGGGAAAATGTGACTTCCAAACTCATATGGAAGCAACATCAACATTCAAGTTAAGAGATTTAGATTATCCTTAATTATTAGAGTACCAACTGAACATTTATTTATTATGTAATAAACAAGCGCGTAACACCCCTGCCATTGTTCCTTTCTTTCAAGAAGAGATTGTTTTTGAATGCTACATTTATACAGAGAGAAAAACTTCCTGAATACAGTTCAAGAGGGCCTTATTGGAGAAGTATATTTGAATTTGAATAGATGAATTTATTTCAATATATTGCAAAAATAAAAAGTTTGGTTATAAAAAAAAAGAGGGCCTTATTGTATCTTAACAAAGGATGCTTGTCTTTAAAGCCATTTCATTGCATATATAAGCCAGAGATGGTTACCAAGATTTAGACAAAGGCACCTGACCTGCATAGCCCAGGCTAGCCTGATCTCATCAGATCTGAGTAGCTAAGCAGGGTCATTCCTAGCTAGTATCTGGATGGGAGATGTCCATGGAAGTCCAGGGTTGAAAGGTGAAGGCAGGCAATGGCAAACCACCTCTGAATGCCTCTTGCCTTGAAAGCCCTTCAGGGTTACCACAAGCCAGCTGTGACTTGACAGCACTTTCCCACCATGTCAAAGAGCTAATTGGGTAAAAATGGCATAGCACAGAAAGAATGCTTGGGAAGAGTAAAAATGCTGTTTAGCATGATTTAAATGGGAAAACACTAATTACAGAGAAGGTCAGCATTTACCTTTTTGGGCCAAATTGCAGCCCCAAAATCTGGGAAAACTGTTGCCCCTCCGGCTTCTACATCACTCATCTGGGGGAAAAACAAACATTAAAAGAAAACAGTTGATGACAGTCAAGAAGACTCTACACAGACAACAAATAACACATTTCTGAGCTGTTTTAGCTTATACAGATTGAACACTGTTGATTTTGGAGGATTAAAATACAGGAGGAAGTGTACGCTTTTAGAAAAGAGTCTCACACTATCCTGCATTTTTAATTCACTTATATGTATGTAGTTCTAAATCACTGTTTTAGTATAAAAATTAATACAGTACCATTTCTCAAATGAAATGAAATAGTTTTACAGTATATGCCAGACCGGAGGCCGGGGGGAATTACGTAGCCATTTAGCTACATATTTTTCCTTAGCAAACTGAAAGCATATCTTGGCACTGCCTTAATAAATTTTAACCAGGTGCATCTCTGAGTGAAGCATCTGTGCAACTGACATGTGGCGATAAAATTCATATTATTTCCATGCCGAACAATGGGTATTAGAGCAACGAACCACAAATCCCAGTAACCACCTAAATCCTAAACACTTAAGTTGAATATGTTAGACTGTAATCACCAGCACTTACTTCCTGGCAATGCATTTACAGAGATGCCTCAAAGGAGATGCAATTGCTTTAGTGGGCTTTTAGATTTGGTCTTCTGTTTTTTAGAGTTAAAGCTACAATTGTGGCCCACTGCAATAAAAACATTGCCCTTCAAAAAGAGTAAGTCCTTCACTGGCTACTGTATAAACATTTGAGAGCATCATAAAGATTTAATTCTATGCAAAATTATTTATTATTACGTACTTTCCGTTCACCTCAGTGATTATCGCACCATGTAGACGGCAGATAATTTGCCAACCTATATGCATATCTCACTTGCAATATGAAATTGGTAGCCAGCTAACGCTGAGCTGCTGCATTAACTGATTTCACTGAGATGAAAAAACAGGTTTGGTGATTCAGATTTGACTACCCTGCCCCAGATATTGTCAGGTTTTCATATAGTGACCATTCTGATAACTGTACATGTGGACAGAGAGAATACAAAATGGGAATAAAAACACGGCAGCAGTACAGATGTCAGGAGCAGCCAGTACGACGAGAGAATTCAAAAACACCTGTTTCCAATACCAAAGTTTTAGAAACCCATGCCTAATCAATTTTAATGGATGCTACACAAATGTAATGGATGCTACATTCATCCTTAAAATACTCTCTAAGCATCCTGTGTTGATAAAGAATTAAATTGTCAGTTAATATGCAGAGGGATTAATCAAATTATCAATTTTATGGAAAAAAAAGTTTCTACTGGTAATAAATTCACTGCAATTCACACTTGGGTGGGTGTGTGTGGGGCGGTGGGGGGGAGTAAAAGCAAAATATTGAGAGTTTTCCTGAAAGATTCACAACTTCAAATGCTATTGGGTGCTGCCTGATAAAGGTGAGAATATCCACAATATACACTACACAAATAACAATGTTGGAATAAATTTCTCCATTGCTCCCACCAAAAGAATTCTACTTTGCGTCACGCCCCACCTCCACCGGTGGCCCATCCAATGGCCATTGCTCTGCACCATAGGAAACCCTCCTTGTTGAGCAGCCGGAGCTGGAGGCCAGATCTGGCTGCTTCCCCTTATATACCCCCTGGTCTCTCAACTCCCCTCCCAAGGGCAGCTCCCCCTTAGCCCTGTCCCCCTTCATACTCAGGCAGGGCCCGTGGCACAGCCAAGCCTATTGCCTTGTCTACCTCCCCCCCTCCACCTGTGCATTTGTCTCCTTCACTGCAGTCCTGCAGCCTGGGGATGCTGACATGCTTTGCGCTTGGTTGCCACTTGCTTCCAGGGGCTGGTGAAGCTCTCCTGGTGCTGTGCCACTCCGTTATCCTCTGGCAGTGGTGTGCCAAAGGAATGTCAGGATGCCTGGATTCAAGGCCTCACATGGTGACTCTGGGGGGTGGCTCCCAGGCCTCTCAGGGTGGATTTGGGATGGGACTGCGGTAGGTCAGTTGGGCTGGTAAGTGCCGAAGCTGCCCAAGCTTTAGGGATGTTGACTGGTGCTGGAAGGGGAGGCAGTGGGTTAATCCCGGCCAGGACCAGTTGGGATACTTTGAAAATATTTATCTCACCAGTGCTTAACTTTCAGCTCATCCTGAAGCTAGCACAATTTTAACAGTTAACACTGTAGTGGAGGTTGCATTCTTTCCCCTCCATGGATGCTAAAATTGCATCAGATGCTGAGAGTAACAGGAAATCCCCACATTCAGGATCTCTCATCAGTAGTAAATCCCTAAAATCTGTGCAATGGGTTATATTTATGCTGCTGATGTTGAGAACAAATTTCACTCAGCACAGATATACTTACGTAGTTCAAAAAAGTGGCCACTCGATTCCCAGACCCTAAACGCTTGAAAACATCAGGTTCATGTTTCTATAAAAAGAAAGTAAACTGCAAACTTCAAGCACACAGCCAAGGACACAGAGGTACTTACATAGTTAAGAAATGTTGCTAGCCTATTTCCTTCCGTTTTGAGTGTGCTGTCAAAGGGCCGCTGAAACAAACAACAACTTTAACCCAACTTCTGAAGTGGAACACATATCTAGCACTGGAAAGAGAATGTGCAGCCCAATCCCTATGCATCTATACTTGGAATCAAGTCCGAGTGAGTTCAATGGGCCATGCTGCCAAGTACATGGGCATAGGACTGAAGTCTTAAAGTCTTAAGCTAAACAGCTTGATACAAGATGTATTAATGTAGCATTACAATGCCAAAACTTTCTCTAATCAAGCCAGGGTTATTCAAATACATATCACGTACATCCTGGGGAGGTGTTCTTTAGCCACTGAAAGAATATATGTGATCAATTCATGGCAGATATTATATCATATAAATATTATAATTCATTATAGGGAAATTAACTGAGCTGCATTTCTTGCCTACATCACAAGTGACTGAACAGCTGTCCTTGGCTTCATTGTAATTGAAGAAGAAACCAGTTTTAGGATCAACCAGAAACTCAAATGGTTTCCCAACCTTAAAAAAGATATCTTATTCTTCTCCTCCTTCATTATTGTGTCAGGCCACACAAGAGCTCAGATAGAGACAACCATTTTTCCTCACAAAATACCAGAACTGCCGAGTGTGAAGTGGGGGAGAAATAAGACAGCCACCCTGGGCCCCCTTCAGAGGGAAACCGTGGTATAAAAATAATTTAAAAAATGAATCTTAATATATAAAAATCTCAGAAGATGCTAAGAATAAGATGTGTTGTTACTAAACAGCAATCAACAAAGTATTTCATGGTTAGATTGGGCAAAGAGGGGATGAAAACAAAAAAATTAGAATGGAATTTTCAGGCCTTGACTGTAGCTTTCTGGCAAGCTGGATTATAGGTTTTTGGGAGATAAGGTGGGAAGAAGAGAGTGACAGGGATATGGAAACTAAAAGGGAAACAAGTGATGAGGTACAGGGAAAACTGTGAGGGCACTAAGGAGTGCAGACAGAAAAAGGGGAGCAATGAGACTTAAGGAATGGATAGCTGAGGTGCAGAGGGACCTTTGGGATGGGGGAAAGTGAAAATGATAGGTGAAAAAGTCAAACAAAGAAAAACTGAGATAACAGAAATGAGAAACAGAGATTGCTGTAATGGTGCAAGAGCTATAAAAGGTAAAGGTAAAGGCAATCCCCTGTGCAAGCACCAAGTCGTTACCAACCCATGGGGTGACATCGCATCATGACATTTTCTTGGTAGACTTTTAATGGGGTGGTTTGCCATTGCCTTCCCCAGTCATCTGCACTTTACCCCCAGCAAGCTGGGTACTCATTTTACCAACGTCAGAATGATGGACAGCTGAGTCAACTTTGAGCTGGCTACCTGAACCCAGCTTTCGCCAGGATCCAACTCAGGTCACGAGTAGAGCTTGGACTGCAGTACTGCAGCATACTATTTTGTGCTACAGGGCTCATGAAGAAGAGCTATGGGGTGCTCTTAAAGAAAACGAGGGGTTCATTGCAAAATGGGACTGCAGAGAAATAAGAGGTCAAGAAAATAAATAGTAAGCTTGTGGGATATGGGGGGGGGGGGCAGAAAACACCACAGAGTGTAGGAACAAATTACGGCAAGGTTAGTAACACCCCCAGAGAAATCTGCAGCAGCACAGACAGGGAAGAGTGAGTTCCTTGTAGAATACAGAGTGAAAAGGGGCTTAACAGAGGACAAGTTAAAAATGTTAAGTTTAAATTGAAACCAAATTCCTTTCTGTAGTTAACGCAGTGATGTGGCCCTCTTGTGTTTGTAAAAATGTATAATGGCCTAAAGAAGGATTCATACCCCAGCTTTAGAAGAATGTGCATTATGACCAGATATCGAAACAATTCAACTGCCCCCCCCCCAAAAAAAAACAATTCAAGCAGACAGCTGATGAACTGCTGTGGAACTTTTAATTACTGTAAAGGAACAGCTTACAGTAATTCCAGTTTTAATATGTGCTGCATACAGAGCCTGGAGGACCCATCCAAATCTATAATAAATTCAACTTGTTGACTTCCCTTAACCTTGGCAGTTAACCATCAGCTAGATTCCAAGTGCAGCTTTCCCCCAGACTAAGAGGGTGGATCTTGCTGCTTGTTTTTGAATCCTGACTTTGTTATGTTAATCTTCTTGAATACAAAGGCTTTAACTGAAGGCTGATTTGTTTCAAAATACAATTGCTCTGTTTGGATGGTACTCTCCTCTACTTTCCGTTTGTAAAGGAAGGTATGAATGAGCTCCATGAAGGATTACAGAGAAAGAGGAATGGAAAGTGTTGTCTGAACAAGGCCAGCACAGTTGCAGCAACAACAAAAAATAAGAATAACTGGTGCCAATTTTAGAGGGTTAGCTCAAAAATGCTGGATAACAAAATAAGATTTCCTTCAACTGATTTTTTTTTTTAAAATCCCAGTACTAGCTAAAATACTTGCTCATTTTGAGTGAGCTACCATGATCATAAAACCAAACAGTACCTGAGGAGAACAGCAATAACTGCAAAAACTTGGACTGATAGGACTGTTTTTGAAATGAAGAATGTTGCAAGATTACCTTAGGAAATTAAAATATAAGAGATTGGCACCTTCCTAAAACCATGAAGTGCATGGTTTTAGAAGGATGTAACTGTTTATGATTGCACTGCTAGCTGCATGTCCGTGTTCAAGAAATCTCTGTACGTTGGAACGTGTGTTATACTATCTTCATCTTTAACATACTAATGGCTGTGTCCTTCAGCCATGATTCCCTGATATATGGATACAGGACAGTTAAGATTCTCATCTCAAGCACTGTTTCTTGTGCTCTTGCCTATAAAAGGCGAGTGCCAACAATGGATGGGGCATTCTAGGTGGTGGAACCACACCTGTGGAATGTCTCCAACCCCGGAAGTCAAGCTGGTACCTGCAATTGCTGGCTATTAGGTGCCAGGCTAAAATGTTTTTGTTCACTTAAGTTTCAAAATGAATTCTATCCATTTTTATATTGCTGGTTTTATTAGATAATAAAGATTGGCTTTATTGCTGATATTTTAATTTGTTGTAATTGTTCTTTTTGATGTTATATGTATTATTTATTTTATGTAGGTAGCCACTTTGGATAGATTTGGGGGAACTGGATATAACCCTGCATTTTACTGGCCAACTGCATAAAAAGCTGGTGTGCAACAACAGTGACCGCAGTGACCATATCTTTTATGTAAAACCACCTGGATCATTGTTGTAACCTGTCCTGAGCCAGCTTTGGCAGGAAGGGCAGGATAGAAATCACATGAATAAATAAATACATTTAATTGTGGAGCTGCAAAGTGGCCCCACTTGAGTCAAAACGTTTTTGTGCAGTAAGGCCCTTGAATGGCATCTAACCCTTTCCAGGCTCAAATCACACATTACAAAGGACACAAGACTGTTACCAACCCACCTCTGCCTAGGTGATATCATCACACTCTGAAATCACACTTTGTGTTCACTCCACTTCATCAGCTACCACTTGTAAGGGATAGAAAACCTTTGGTAAATGATAAAGTAAGGTAATTACTTTAGAAAGAACTTCTGAGGAGCATTGCAATATGACAGCTAGTGCTTATGTCTGGTCTTTGAAAGGACATGCATTCAGTGCCACCAACAAACAACGGCATTGTGTTTCAGTGGTATAACTTGGCATAATGCTGATATTTGACCATAACTCATAGTATTATCACAATTCACCCAGAGAAATGCAAAAGAGGTTTGATACTGAGGAAACTTACCCTTGAAAAGTCAAAATGTGGCTCATATTGTCCTCCCATGCCATAATTAGCAACCTAATGTGTTGAGAAAATAAGAATGTTTTCAATAAAATAAAACAGATGTAAGTAGAATATTTGTTCTGTAGGTTTAAAAAACTCCAACTAAATCAAGTGAAACAAACTTCAGCACTTTTTGTGGGTGTCTTGGATGGATTTCAACAGCAGCAGTGCAAGAAGACATGACCTCCACCTGTCAGCATACCAGAAGTTCTCAATTATGCACTGTGCCCCAGATTTTCACCACTTCATATCTTGGACCTCTTCTACACTGCCAGATGCTAACAACTTATTTAATAACCAGTACTCACTGAAACGAACTCATCAGATTATGAAGCAAATATGGAAGCTGCTTGTGTTCAAAATCTCTTTGGATTTAGACAGCAGCCTTAATTTAAAAGGACTGTGAGAGAGGCAGCATGACATTAAACTCTACACAGGATTCTGAGGAACTATTTTTAAGGTCAGCTCAAACATTCATGAATATGAAAATCACTCCTGGCAACAGTTTAAATGGTGCATATCTAACTACTCCATTAAGCAAAGCTGGAAGCATTCTAACAACAGAAGAACTCTTTAAATTGTAGAAAGGCTTCCTAGGTTGGAGGAAGTTTCTCCAGTCAAAAGCAGGACACATATTTGAAAAATATTTGACAAATTCTTTCCATGTGGTCTGACAATTATGAGGAGATTCCCTTTGCAGCAGATGCCAGAATTGTGCCAGTTTGAAGATGTGAACAATGGGAAATTATTAGGCCAAACAATACAGAAAGTGGCTTTCAATCACTGCAGCCACTGCATGAAGTACTCTCATATGGAAACTGCTTGCCCATACTCTTAGGCAGCATTAAAACATCACTATCAAACTCTATTTGTCCATGACCAGTAAGTCTGCTGTGATCATATCCTCCTTTTTTCCTTTAATTCCAAATCAGAATCTCAGTTTGAGAGGAGGAAATGAACTCTCATTTGCCCAGGTAAACTGCTTTCAGCTGCAATCGGTCCAACTGAAGTCTTGTTAAATCATGAAGCTTTCAATTTGTTCTCCGAGTGTAAAGCAAGGAAATGTGTGAGCACAGCAAAGAAGTTGCATTTGTGTCTATCGCAGAGATATGCAATATCTGAATATGCACTTAGGCTGTGTATCGATAGATTTCCTTCTCTTTGACATCTTTATATTTTATTCTCAACAAGTTTCCCAAAATTCTGCTTCGCAGACAGAAACATGTAACAAGGCAGCACTTATAGTTTTCCATATCAAGATTTCCACTCGCTTATATTAGAAGAAAACTGAAACCAGGAACAGACTCAACAGGACAGGATACCGATATGGAATTACCCAGATTGTACTACCGGTAATGTGCTTCTGCACTAACCTGCAATAATTCAGCTGTTTTCGTCGTTAACCCTGTGATATATTCCATTCGGTTATTCACCTTGGCAACAACAGGATCATCTTCTTCCTCCAGCCACGAACTTGCAGAAAAGAAAGTTTTCACCCAGGAATTAGAAAATCATATTCGATAATTCTAAAATACAAACTGAGACACTTTGCTGTCAAAAGTTTCCTTATACTATTCCAGAGTCCTTTTACTCGCCAGGAGGATGTTATATATATATAGTACACTGTTCCTCTAAATTTAATTTTTTTAAAAAATAATTGCTCCTTTTTGAACATTGCTTATTTCAAGCAATTTTCATTGCAAAATATAAAAAACACAGAATTTGCAATTAAAGTTTTCAGTCTGAGATCTAAAAAGGCTTCTGGAAATTATGCATTTAAAAGTTTTTATTCTTAGCCACTTTACCTTTTAGATACCCTGTAGCTGGCCACAGTTAGTACACCAGTTTTGGGATCACGTACTGTAGCTCTTGCCAGCTGTAGAAGAAGAAATATCAAGATTTAATAACTGAAGTATTACTGAAAATATGTTACAAAACATGATGTCACATCCTGACCTCCATTTTCAAACATATACTACACAACAACGTCATGGAACAGCAAGAAATTTATTCTGTACACAGTGAAGAGTATTCCACAGGAGTGGCAAACATAGGCTATTTCATATGAACTGAGGTTCCATCAAATGATCTGCATAAATCATATCACCTAAGAACCAGATTTTGAGCAGACTTCGGAGGATGGTGGCATGACTTTGTCCATGGGGTTGCAAAGAGTCGGACTCTACTGTGTGACTAAACAACAACAACAAGAAGAATCAGATTCTAAAACAAAAACAAGTTTCTTGAACTTTCAGCTGTCTAGGAATCTTCTGAACTAATCTTTCTCTGGTGCAATGTAATATGAGTGGTAAATTAGCACATACAATACCTGGCAACACATATTATGCCTGTGCCAGTTCCCCATGCCAACTATCTCTGGTTTGAATGAGATCTTAAACAAGGTAAGCATGGTAGTACAGTGACATCATATCAAACCAACGTGTCTCTTCTAGGCACTTGCATGTTCTGTACCGGTATTCCAGACGTTGTAGGACAGGGGTGCTGAACTCGTTATGAGGGTCAGATCTGACATAAATGTCACTTTGTTGGGCCAGGCCAAGCAAGTCATTAAATGTAACATGAGGTACCAGAGATATAAACTTTATAAAGGTGGATTTCAGATGCCAAACGACAATAGCAGGTGAATAACAATAGCAGGCTTGATTGGATTAGGTGTGATATGCAGAGAGGGAAGTGGAGATATCAGCATTGGTAATGAGAAGAAAACCTAAGTCTCAGTTTGGTGCAGGAGGATTCAATCCAGGAGAATGCAAAGAATAAATGGGCATAAGTCTGCCATTAGAAAACAAAACATTCAAAAACCAGTGGAGGAACATTTAACCCAGGACATTCAGTTGCTGGCCTAAGAGTAGCTGTTCTCTTACAAAAGAATTTCAAAGGGAGATCAGAAATAGAGAGACTGCTGAATTGCAACTGATAGTGAAGCTCAATGTATCCTCCAGGATTAAACTGAGACCTAGGTTTCCTATCTCATTACCAATGCCTGCTATTGTCATTTGGCATCTGAAATCACTCCACTCTCCAAGATATAAGTGTCAGACGAGGAACTTCAAACAGATGCGGATCATAGTATTTCAATATTAATCCATTTATTTGAGAACAATCAGTCTAGCAAAGAGGCAAGTTGAGTTTGATAACTTTCAAGGCCGTGCTGTGCCTTTTTGTACATTTCAAAGGAGAGAAACAATACAGCATTTTCACACTCTCAGAGACAGTCGGCGCATCCCCAGCCTCCCTTATCTTTGCTCCCAGGAAGCTGCCCACTGGTCGCCTTGGGCATAGGGACTTCAAAGGCCCAGATGGCTCCAGGCTGGGTGTGAAATTCCTCCCCCTGCGGTTTGGGATTGCTCTGGGGAAAGCTACAGGTTACTGTTCTCACGGTTAGTAAAAGCAGGGTCACAGCAGAGTACAATATGGCATTAGTCATGTCAAGCAGTACATTACATATATCATGATACTACAGCTAAGTTACACGTCTGACAATAAGGGCAGATGGACTCACATTCTAGCTTTGTCTATAGAAGTGAACAGTGACTCACAAAAGCTCATGCCCTTCCACAAATTTTGTTAGATGCTACTGGACTCTTGCTCCTTTCACTAATAAAGACTGCACGATGTACCGTTAGGTTTCTCCCGCACCCCTTCCATCTGTTTAAACTGGAGAGGGTTATCTCTCCAAGTGAAATAATGTGTTGATTTCAGACTGGGCGAAATCAGTGCTAGTGCATCAGTGCTAGAAAGACAGCCAAGGAGAGAGATCAGTTGAACTGGAAGATACAGAATCATAAACATATTTTTAGATACTTAGCCATCTAGTTCCAGTCATCATTGTCGTCATCACTACTACTACTACTAAGATTTGTGAATTGCCTTATCCTGGCTGATGCTGGGTTCTAGGCAATGCACGTCAACATAAAATACATCTAAAATCAGTAGATCCAATTAATTAAAAACAGTTTACAACCCAACGACATCCTTTGTAGTGTGCAACAATTCAGCTTTCAAGGCATCGGGAGCAGAGAATCCAGCAGGACTGAAAATGTCCTGGCCCTCACTGAGGAAACGACCCACAGCCACCCCTGCGTGTAGGACTTGCTCTGTGGGTTCATCCTCAAGAGCTAGTATATCTCAAATTCCAAAGAGAAATATTCAAATATCGTTCCAAAAATACTTTAATAAATGTTTATACATAAAATATTATATATTTGTTATAATATTGTGCTGTAATATAGGTCCCAGGGGGGGGTCATCTGTTTTATTGGAACAAATTCTATCAAATGAGAATGCATTTCAGTTTTGTACCATGTTTCAGGCCAAACTCAAACGTTTGCACTTGCTCAGGTTCCCGAGCAACATGCAGTAAGTCCAATCAACATGCATGAGGAATATAAACCAAGCAACTAATACACACATCCCCGTCATTTCTTGTTTAAACATAAGATTTGGTATAAGACTAAGCAAAGACAGGCACAATGGTCACAGGAGCAAAATATATCTGCCCAGGGAAAAAAATGTTGCAGTCTGGTAGAAGAACCATAAAAATTGTAGTCAGGTGCTTCTAAAACACATTATGTTAACATAATGAAATACAGCTGCCTTTTGAAGCTCCATTTTGTCTGTTTCTTGTCCAGTATGTAACATACCTTCCCTGCAAAGCTGCTGTTAAGCATGAATTAATCATATCAACTCCTATATCTACACTGCTACATCCATTCAGTCATCCTATCAGTTTCTGATTTGTAAAGGGCTCTTTAAAAACCTCTCTTGGGGCTGTAAAACAGCACATGAGTAGAAATGCTTACTGCAAGATTTGTATAGCTTGATTTGGGTCAGAACATTATCCTAGGAAACTAGGGCGGGGGAGGGGGGTGGGCAGGGAGGACACTTCCATATAATGTAGTTTACTAGTAAAACAGGTTAGAATTTACTGAGAATTTCTGACTAAGTCTCTGGGTCCATTTGTGCCAGTAGCTAACCCAGAAGAAAGAGGAATGCATGGAGGGAACGGTCATCAGTATGACACTTAGAAGCATGTCAAGGGGCTCAGACAGACTGTCGCTGCACTTTCTGTTGCCTTGCTGTGGGTTCTGCTGCCTCTCTTCATCATCTTGGGGAGGCTACCAAAAGACCACAGGCCTGCTACTGGCCCCCAACGAGGCTGCTGCTTGTGACTACAATAGCTGAATTGCTATTTGTGACTATCTGCACGCCCAACAACTTGTAATCTGGACCCTTGCCCCTCCTGGCTTATTAAATCTTGCCAGAGGGAGCTTAGATATCCTATACGGGATATCATAAATAGATCCCTGATGGAAGGGCATTTTCCAACGCCGCTCAAAGAGGCAGTGGTCCGCCCCCTCTTAAAAAAACCAACTTTAGACCCGGCCCAATTGGCGCATTATTGGCCGGTCTCAAACTTGCCCTTTTTGGGCAAGCTTATTGAGAGGGCAGTGGCAGTGCAGTTACAGACTTTCCTGGAGGATGCTTCCGTCCTTGACCCACTCCAGTCCGGCTTCCGCCCGGGTCACGGGACGGAGACGGTGTTGGTTGCCCTGGTGGATGACCTTCAACGGCATCTGGATCGGGGCGGCTCGGCGGTGCTGATGTTGTTGGACCTGTCGGCTGCGTTCGACACGGTCGACCATCGGTTACTGACCTGCCGCCTCGCCAACGCGGGGATTCAGGGGCTGGCTTTACAGTGGCTTTCCTCTTTCCTCGAAGGTCGGGGACAAGGGGTCGCGATTGGGGGCAAACTATCCCAGAGGCGTACGCTTGACTGCGGAGTGCCTCAGGGGGCGGTTCTCTCCCCAATGTTATTCAACATCTATATGCGACCCCTTGCCCAGATTGCTCGAAGGTATGGGCTGGGTTGTCACCAGTATGCTGATGACACCCAGCTCTATCTACTTATGGACGGCCGACCAGTCTCCGCCCCAGAAAACCTAGACCGGGCATTACAGGAAGTGGCTGGGTGGCTCAGACTGAGCGGGCTGAGGCTAAATCCAGCGAAGACAGAGGTCCTTTGCTTGGGTCGTTGGGGCCCGGGGAGGGAAATCCCCCTACCAGCCTTTGAGGGTGCGCCGATGATAGCGGCGGACAAGGTCAAAAGCCTGGGGGTACTATTGGAGTCCTCCTTAACGATGGAGGCTCAGATAGCAGCCACTGCCAAGTCCGCATTTTTTCACCTTAGGCGGGCAAGGCAGCTGGCCCCCTTCCTGGAACGTGACGATCTAGCAACAGTGATCCATGCCACGGTCACCTCGAGGTTGGACTACTGCAATGCTCTCTACATGGGGCTGCCCTTGTGCCAAACCCGAAAGCTACAGCTAGTGCAGAATGCCGCGGCCCGGCTGTTGTTAGGGCTCCCAAGAAGGGAGCACATCCGGCCGGGGCTCCGGGACCTGCACTGGCTGCCGATAGTTTACCGAGTCCGGTACAAGGTGCTGGTTATTACCTTTAAAGCCCTATATGGCCTAGGACCTGCCTACCTGAAGGACCGTCTCTCCCCGCACGTTCCCCAGAGAGTGCTGAGATCAGGAACACAAAATCTCCTAGTCATCCCCGGGCCAAAGGAAGTCCGCTTAAAATCGACAAGGGACCGGGCCTTTTCTACTATGGCCCCCTCCTGGTGGAACCAGCTGCCGGAAGAGGTGAGGGCCCTGCGGGACCTTACCCAGTTCCGCAGGGCCTGTAAAACAACCCTCTTCCGGCTGGCCTATGACTAGCTGGTATAAGAAACTGCGCGCAGTTATATTGGATGTTCGCTGCCTCTAAATGTTTTAAATGTTTTAACTGTTTAAATGTTTTAAATGCTTTAATGTTTTAAATGGTCTAATGTTTGAATTTAAATGTTTTACACTTAATTCCTATTTATGTTAGACTCCTATGTTGTAACCCGCCCTGAGCCACTTGTTGGGAAGGGCGGGATAGAAATCACAAAATAAATAAATAAATAAATAAATAAAATATAGCTGGCATCAGTGAATGGTAGGGTTGCCAATCCCCAGGTGGGGGCAGGGGATCCCCCGGTTTGGAGGCCCTCCCCCCGCTTCAGGGTCGTCAGAAAGCGGGGGGAGGGGAGGGAAATGTCTGCTGGGAACTCTGTTATTCCCTATGGAGATTTATTCCCATAGAAAAAAATGGAGAATTGATCCGTGGGTATCTGGGGTTCTGGAGGGGCTGTTTTTTGGGGTAGAGGCACCAAATTTTCAGTACAGCATCTAGTGTCTCTCCCCAAAATATCCCCCAAGTTTCAAAACGATTGGACCAGGGGGTCCAATTCTATGAGCTCCAAAAAAGATGCCCCTATCCGTCATTATTTCCTATGGAAGAAAGGCATTGAAAAGGTGTGCAGTCCCCTTTAAATGTGATGGCCAGAACTCCCTTTGGAGTTAAGTTATGCTTGTCACAGCCTTGATCTTGGCTCCACCCCTAATGTCTCCTGGCTCCACCCCCAAAGTCCCCAGATATCTCTTAAATTGAACTTGGGAACCCTAGTGAATGGACAGGCAGTGTGTGGGCTATTACACATGGTAGAAAGCATTTGCTACCTAGGGAACTGGTCTGACAGTCCTAATTCCAACTGCCATAGGAAACTTGTAGCAACTTGCCCCCTAACCTACATTTGTAATTGATTGACTGCTCTGATTAGTTTGTAAATTGATTTTTTGGTTGTATTTTATATTGCTAGTAATCAATTTACTGGGATATTTATTAGTAGAGTGGGTTGTAGGGTCAGAGGAAGGGAGGTAGTGGATAATGAATTTCAGTTCCCTAGCCTGCTTAAATGTTTTCTTCCCTGTTGTGTTTAGTTTCAATTACACAATTAATTAATCTGGTCTTTTAATTAATTTAAGTGGGATATTATTTATTTATTCAACTGGTTGAACTGTGGGGCGTGAATGAGTTAGTGGATGAAGGGAGGGTAGGACTGGTAAGGGCTAGTTTTTAGAAGTGGTTAGTTCGGTTCAGGTAAGCTCTGCACTTCGATTTTCCTGCTGGATGCTAGCTGGGTCACTTGGGAACTGATAACATTTAGCAGGAAGATCATGCAGGGTTTGGGGGTATCAGTGGTAGAAGAGCAGGTTATAATGCCATAGAGTCTACCCTTCAAAACACCCATTTTCTCCAGGGGAATGAATCTTGGTTGCCTGGAGATCAATTATAACAGCAGGAGATCTTCAAGCACCACCTGAAGGTTCGCAACTTTACAAGTTATGCAAGTGAGGCCTTTTTTTTTTAACCCAACTACTCAATCTCCCCTTATTTTTTCCTCTGATATTTTGATACTATTTTCCTCCATATTCTCCCTTCTGCCTCTTAATCCTCTTATTAATTTTCTTGTCTCATGCAGCTTTTGGCACGATGAGGGTCCAGAATCCTGTCTCATCTGCTATTCTGTTGCAGACACTTACTCTATAAATCACAGCTGGAAAATTACTCTGTGGAAAACTTTCATTATACAATGAAATATTGCTTACAGTGATATAATTTAGCATTCTGAAGTTCTCATTATGACTGCAATTGTCTTAACCTCACCATATGGTTCCATTTTCTGTGGCCTAAACAAATAAGAAATTGAAATGCACTGGCATATTAATTGGTATTATTTTTGATTGAATGTTACTGTGACAACAATCCCAGCCTACAGCGTAGTGAATGTTAGAGTTGGCAAAAAATAGAAGACCAAATCTGGTGACTTGGAAAATAAAATTCTTTCCCTGTCCAATAACTTATTTCTTTGACAGAGAGACATGTTCGTAGAGCTGATACAATTCACATCCAAGCAGCAAGATTTATTTCATTATGAATCTTCCCCTTAGCTTACTAATACCTAGTAAAACAATACCTTGTAAGCAAAAGTTTCCTTGAATTTAGTGTTTTTCCTGCCTGGGGCTGTATCACCATTGCTTCAAAGTATAGGGGGGTTTTTGTACAATCAAGAGAAGTTGGCATAGCACAATTCTTTTGCTTGTTTTATATCAAATTCTGATATTTTAGATCTGTTGCACACTCTTCAATGTTCCAATCTTAAAAAGCATCTCTTAGCAAACTCTAGAACTACATAACTTCATACCAGCTTGAAACACAACCCTTTGGGGATAGATGTGATAACCCCTACACACTCACAACTGCATAAAGCACTCCTTTCAAATAACATGAACTGAAAGGATGCCTGCTGCTGCTTTCCATATTTTGCTCAAAACAGTTTGAAAACCAAGCACAGCTTTTTTAAAAGTATGAGGTAATTTGTAAAGCATCAGAAAAATGTCTGAATGAATAAGGGTGAAAGCCATGAGGCAAACACAAAAACTTTCAGAAGGAACTGGCCAACAAACAAAGAATTATGACTTTAGAAATATCCCGAACAAACTTCATGTTCTTTTAAAAGTTCCTTTTTCATTCCCAACATTTTTTTTCCATCATTCATTCATTGCAAAATGCAGAAGAATCCTACTGAACCTGAATTACCATATTTCTTTGTATGCAAGCTCCATGAACACTGCAGTCCATGTTATCACATTTTTCAGTCAGAGAAAAAACTAAGGAACATCGCCCAGGCACAGTACAAGGCAGCTTACATGAGGACAAAGCGGCTCATAAGCAGTCTGAATTCAGCTTCTGCCTTTAAAAACTGTATGCAAGTGAACTCAGTAGGCAAAGTAAATAAGCACTGTAGTTGTAATAAAGTTATTTTATAAGAATGACTGGGGAGAAACGAAAAAGGTCAAAATGAAAAGGTTCATTATAATGTAGCCCCATAAAAATATTTTAGTTTCTCACTATGCTGTGCAAATAATAATGAATAAAACACTCAAGTATTCACCATTGGTCAAAGACTTGGCATTACTTTACATAGCCTTAAGAAGGAAATTTGAGATTGACATGTCTAGCAGAGATGCCGTCTGCTAATATCTATGTTTATTTGAGAGTCAGTCTTCCTTGAGAGCCAGTTTGGTGTAGTGGTTAAGTGTGCAGACTCTTATCTGGGAGAACCGGGTTTGATTCCCCACTCCTCCACTTGCACCTGCTAGCATGGCCTTGGGTCAGCCATAGCCCTGGCAGAGGTTGTCCTTGAAAGGGCAGCTGCTGTGAGAGCCCTCTCCAGCCCCACCCACCTCACAGGGTGTCTGTTGTGGGGGAGGAAGGGAAAGGAGATTGTGAGCCGCTCTGAGACTCTTCGGAGTGGAGGGTGGGATATAAATCCAATATCTTCTTCTTCTTCTTCTTCCTATAGTCACTGTGACATTCTAAGAAAGTGTATCTAGGATTGCAGCTGAGACCACAGTTCCTCATTACAGATGGCAGCACTGAGGCTGATACAGAACTTTGTGGTGTGGATCCAAAAAACCAGAGTTTCACAGAAACAAAGAGGAGGATAGAGTTAACAAAGAATGAGGAAGAGGAAATACATCCAGCATGAACACTTCACTCGCAAACAATTTTGCCAATGACTCTGGGAGAGCTAAGTACTCCTAGTATAGTCTGGAGCTCCTGTGCTGACTTTTGAAAGTGGGCTCATGAGCACATACGCCTCTTTTAAACACTATGACTCAGCCTCCCAACTTTTAAAATTTTTTGGATGGATTGTCTCCCCATATAGTTTAGTTGACCCTTGGATACCAAAGCACCAAATTCACTATTTTCATGAATTAACATGTCCTGTTAACCAAATAAAATGCTAACACAGCATCTTCTCTTTGGAGAACTGGAACACTTACTTTTGGTTTTGCCAGATCTTTAATCTTCTCTATTTCTTCATCTGATAAGACACCATAGTATCTGACAATGTGTGGACTGTCCCATTCATCTTCTTCTTTGAATGGTGCTATAATCAGGTTGGGGTTTCCGTTTCCATTGTGGTACCTACAGAACAGCCTCTTTTGTCTTCGAGGAGTCTGAGAACAAATTCAGATAAACAAGTGACAGTTTTAAAACACTGAATACAAAATTATGCTTAAATGCAGAACCATTAAAGCCTTTCTCTGGATGGTCCCCACTATGGCATTGCCCACTACATAGGCCTGCCAATCCCCAGGTCCCAGCGGGGGTTCTCCTGCTTTCCCAGGCTCCTTCCCACCCCCAGTCAGATGGCCGGAGGGGGGAAGCCCTGCCCCCACAGCCAACATGTGCATTTCCACCACCTTCAGTCTCTACCTGAACAGCCTTCCTCTTTGGATGGTGTGTCTGTGTCTTTAAGACTGAAGGGGAGCGGGGGGGGGGTGGAGGAGGCAGAACAACATGGCTGTGAAAGGAGCCCAGACCCTCATTTGTTGCACGAGCCTTGCAGAGGTTGTTTGCATAGTGTGAAGGTAAACTTGAACCTTTGGTTGCCCTGTGTTACTGTGAAAAACTTGCAAGTTCAGCAACTCATGAGTAGAGATGCCAATCCCCAGGTGGGGGAAGGGGATCCCCAGTTTGGAGGCTCTCTGGAGCTTCAGGGTCATTAGAAATGGCAGGGGGGGGGGGAAGGGAGGGAAATGTCTGCTGGGCCATAGGGTATAATGGAGAATTAATCCTGAGGTATCTGGGGCTCTGGAGGGGCGGTTTTTTGAGGTAGAGGTACCAAATTTTCAGTGTAGCATCTGATGAGTCTCCTCAAATTGCTCTCCAAGTTTCAAAAAGATTGGACTAGGGGGTCAAATTCTATGAGCCCTGAAAGAAGGTGCCCCTATCCTTCATTATTTCTAATGTAGGGAAGGCATTAAAAAGGTATGTGGTCCCCTTAGATGTGATGGCCAGAACTCCCTTTGAAGTTCATTTGTGCTTGTCACAACTTTGTTTATGGCTCCACACCCCAAAGTCCCCAGATATTTCTTGAATTGGACTTGGCAACCCTACCACTACAAGATGTGAAGGTGCCTTCCCTGGCTTTCATAAACTGTTCTGTTCCAAAAACCATTTGCTGGCTGAGTTTCAGTTTGCATTTTTTTTTGTTTTTAAGTTCCAGATAATGCTAGATTCAGGTGGGAAGCCATGTTGGTCTGAAACAGAAGAACAAAGTTTGAGTCTAGTATCACCTTTAAGACCAACAAAGTTTTTATTCTGGGCATAAGCTTTCGTGTGCATGCACACTTCTTCAGATGTTTCAGAAGAAGTTTGTGTGTGCTCTGAAAGCTTATACTCGGAATAGAACTTTATCAGTCTTAAAGGTGCTACTGGACTCAAACTTTATTCAGATAGTGCTATTTACTTTTGTGACAGTTAAGATATATGTTGAAAGCTGTTTCAAGGAGAAACAGGATGCCTGTTTTAGAAACAAATCATTTCTGGTAGGCAGTTCTGCTGAATACAGCTTTGCCGAAGCAAAGAGGCCTTGTATCAACTACTTCCTGTAATGCAGTAAAGCTTCTAGGAGCGTATTTCCAAAGTCAGTAGTTAAGATCTTCACCCATCTTTCTCTCTCCCTCACCATTTTCACACCTTCTCCTCTGCAGAGAGCCTCATAGATCTCACGTTCTGGCAAATAGTCCTGAGGCCTCTCGTAGATTCCGCCTTGTGTGCTGGCTTCTGTTGTGCCTGAGGTCTCATTTAACACCTGATGCTCTTTTTCTCTTTCCAGCAGCATCTCAAAATACCGCATGTTACTGCCAGCTCTTTCATGACTGGGATCTTGGTTGGAAAGAAGGACAAAAAGGAAGATGTCCAATTACAGTATCCGAGGAATCTCATCAGAGGGAGACTCCAGCTTTACAATATTACCCCCATTACTTCGCACAAGAAAGAATTCTCCCTTCTATGCTTCACAAAAAAGCTTGAAGTAAATCAAAATAACCATTTAAGAAGTGGCTACAGTTAAGAAATGGAAGAAAGATTCAAATCTACCTGAAAGGGTACATTAACAATACAATCCATGCTTCACTTATATATAGTGTCTTTCTGCCTTAAAAGGAATACCAGTTAAAGAGGAAAATAAATATTCTATTTGTGTTATATACTAGCCAAAAGAACACTCCAACCAAGCAATGAAATAAGAAGTCTTAATTTTGTCACCCCATACAGAAAACAGAGGAAAGTGAGAAGATGGTTAAGAACATTCTGAAAACCACTTCTACAAAAGGCCTCAGACCTGGATTTATTTTTTTAAGTCAGTTTCTCTGTCAGTTCTTTAATCAGAGCTTAGCAACTGCACTACAAAACCTACACTGACAACCATTTTCTGTCTTTAGGGTTGACGTAATTGATTCTTGACACAAATGGAAAGAATTATGATTCCACACTGGGATAAAATGAATTTTAATGTAAGAGATTAACTGTATTGACTGCTGCCAGAATTTAAATAGAAAAAGTACTCTGAATTACTTGGTATAATGGAAGGACTGCCAAGTAATTTAGCCAAGATCAGCCGGCATAGGAATGTTCAGCAGGATGTTTCTCCTATTCTACGAGAAAACTTCAGTTGCTTTTAAATCATAGGCCCAACTTTCTTTAAAAGATTTTCCTTTTCAATGCCCACCTGGACAGCATTTGTTTTCAGAAATACGTTTATACAAATGGTGGAAGAAAGATGAATTGAGAATTATTAATGTGTCTTCCAGAAGCAACAAGTCTTTGAAATTAAGTTAGGAGTGACACATGTGAAAGTACGTATGGACAAGGCTGATATGTACTTTCCCCTCACCCAATGAGCCACTCTCCCTGTCTAGTGAAAGTTACTCATGCTCAGAATGTATGGGGAAAGGAAGGGTGGTTGGAGGTATGAGAAACTCACACAGATACACATTTTCTTTATGTCAGGATGGTGCATAAATTTTTTGCTTTCTCCATTTGACTCCCAGAACAACCCTGTGAGGTAGCTGAAAGAGCCAATGTTTGCCCCCCCCCTCCAAAAAACCTCATTATGCTTCACGTATATGTCATCAAGCATGTGCAGGCATGGCATGAGAGAAGATCTACCCAAAGGGTCACATTACTCACAAATGCTCATCTGATGCTGAGATCCTATTGCATAGAAGCTGTTTCCATGCTGCTTTGTGCACATATAAATTAGGTGTTATTTGTTTTTACAGGTTGATATTCTTGTGTGAAGTTCATAAAGTCTTGGCTCAGATGTCCAAGCTCTCCTCATAACTATACAAGCTATAAATACTGCATCGAGACTTTGCATCACACAGTAAGTCATCTTTGTTTTATATATGAGCAAGCATGCAAGCCATTGACCAAAGGTCACAGTCACCCATATAGTGGATAGGTCTAAAAACAGGGATTCTAATAAGGGCCAAGTACAGGGAGACAAGGATGTTGAGGGGATGAGAGGTCTATGTATCCCTCTCCTATAACCTTTCAGTCTCCTGCTTTTCCTTAAGTCTTACAAGTCACTTTTGCTCTGAACACAAGTAACTTCCACTGAGCAGCAAAGGAGGACTAGATAGAGATAAGCAACAATGGGTCCCTCTGGTCGCTGACAAAGGGTGTGTGGGGGGGGGGGGGTAGGATTGCCAGTTCCAGTTTGGGGAACTCCAGGGGATTTAGGGGGGACAGGAACTTCAGGGGAGTACAGTGCCATGGAGTCGACCCTCCAAAACAGCCATTTTCTCCAAGGGAACTGATCTCTGTAGTCTGGAGATAAGCTGTAATTCTGGGGAATCTCCAGTTCCCACCTGGAGGCTGGCATCCCTATGCAAGGCATTCAGGCCTCACATACTTTCTAGCATGTGACTGAATTCCCAGCATCTGGGCACAGGTAAGGGCAAGACATAGAAAAGGAATGTACTGAGTTTTATCAGGATCTTCCGCACTGCACTGGTGCTCCAAATGGATCGTGCTTTAAATATTTACTGTACTATACAAGATTGAATGTTGTGCTTGTTCAGCTTCTCTGTGAAAACAGCTTTGTCTGAGATGAGGCAAACTTTCCTAAGTACAAGCTTCTTACCAAGAAAAACCAGACGCCTGGTGAGTTCCATAGCCCGGAGTATATCACCAAGCTGAAATACTGCATAACTGAGGTAGTCTAGAATCTCCACTTTAGAGATGGTGGCCTCTTCACCGCTGTCATGCTGTTTCAATGCTTGCTGCATCCACAGCACTGTGTGGTAATAATCTCCATCATTATAAGCTGTTTTCCCCATGCCAAAACAATCATTCACTGTGAGGAAGGATCTGTATTTTGTTCCTAAATTTAGAAATGTAAATAAAATATAAGTATGCATTAAAATCAAGTACTTCCACTATGAAACATTCTGTAAGCTTCCCAAGCACCAAAGTCATTTATAGAGGATGAGAGAAGGAAAGGATGTGTGTCTGAATACAAGGGGAGCATCGAAATAGGCAGGGAAATTGTAGAGGTTTAAAAGGTATTCCCTGCCGCTCCTCCCCACACTCTTAAACACGGCTGGAAGTACCTGCTTTACATGCTTTATTGCCCTCACGTTGCCTCAGAGCATTAGCAACAGCCTACATGGTGCAGGCCCAAGTTTTCAGCTGACAGAGCTGGGAATTCTGCTGAAGGACAGCATGAAGCTGAGAGTGAGACTGAGCGTGAGGTCCCAGATGCATTTCATCTGGCATGCATTCTCCAAGCCCCGCTCCCAGATCCTTATGACTGCCAGGCATAATGTCTTCTGCAACTGAAAGGAAGGAGCAAGAGTAAAAAAGACAGAGAACAGGGAAATCTTTCAAGCCTCTTCAAACGCAAACTATAGTTTGCTGTAAATCAGAACAAACAAATGATTGTTTGCGCTTGCCTTCTCAACTAGGAGTGCAAGTGAGCTTCAAGCTGTGGTTGTAATCTTGGTCTGGAGGACTAAAACAGGAAATAACTAAATATGAGAGTGTGCAGAAAAGAGGAGTGAGGGAGCAATTAATGGGCTGGAGTGTACATACCCATGACTTAGCTACAACATACCAATATATCAATGGCTTGGTGTAAGATAATCATTCCACTGACAGTTTTCTCCTGAGTTCCATGACAGAACAGGAATTAAAACTAAAGTCCCTCCTTGAAAGCAAGTTTTTGAACCGCAGATCAGTGAGAGACAATAAACATAGTATCTAGTAGTTTTAAGCAGTATGCTCTAGTCCAGCGGTACTCACTATACAGCATGTGGAGAGCCACATTCACAGTTACCCTCAATCATCCCTGGCTTGAGGCCCACACCTCAGGGAGGCTCCCAGCTTACTTTTTATTTCTCAGGTGGTGACTGATACAAGGCCGGAACTAACTACCAAGCACAAGCCCCACAGCAAGGGCCTAGACCACTTTACTGAAAATGGGACAGGTCAGCGCCACAATGCTGAATGGGGCTCAGAAGAACCACCTATGTTCCCAAGCCACAGAGTATCACTGCTCTAGTCTGGGCATGGGAAGGAAGCAGAGGGCACACAAATGGGGGGAGACTGGGGCTGTTTCTGCCGCTCCCTGCTAGGTGGCCAGGTGGCAGAAGACCAATCTGCCTCCCCCTCCCATTTAAAGACCCCCACCAATCAGCTGATCAGTGGGGGCCTATAAAGGAGGGGTAGGCTAAGGTCACAGGAGTGCTGCCTCTTCTGCCAGCCCAGGACCTGGGTGGATGAAAGAGGTGGTGTGGCCTTGCTCCGCGGCCCAGTTGCTAGCAGGCCACGGACCAGGACCATGATTGGGAACCCCTGCTTTAAAACATTGGCCCCAGATATTTTCAAATATTTAGGATCATGATACTGGCATTGCTGAGATTCCCAAATATTAATCTGGATCCCAAATACATTAAAAATAAGGTATATATGTGGACCAAACATATCTGAATATACATCCATAGTTATGACTCTTAAATCCTGTTTAATGGATTTATTAGAATTTGGTAAGTATGTCAAGGCCCAGTTTCTTTTGCTTCAAAAAATTAATAGGTCGCAGTCACAATTCCTAGATATTGAAGGTACATTTTATAGATGTTAGTCTCCTGACCATTGTTCTTAGCCTGTACAGACTCAGAGACAGAATTAAAATTTAAATGAGTTAAAGTAAAACACATTTATACTCAGCACAAAATCTGAGTCTGAGTTACTTACCTTATTTTAAAAGCTTCTGATAAACGCAGCTATCACTCAAGTGCTAACAGCTTGCCAAATTCTTGTTCTTTCTGAATTGCTATGAAGTGACCGTAAATTGCTCTCTAGATTAGCAACACTGAGCTAGCATGCCAGTTTCAAGTAAAATAACTTTTACCAATGCCTTGCCTTAGCCTGTAGAATTCGTTTTAAGGATTCAGATGTTTCAAACAAAGACACACAGATTCATCGAAACAAACTTTACAGCAAGAGCATTATATGTTTCCAGGCTTACTTCTGGAGCTGCATAGCGATGGTATAACAGTGACTGAATGAACTTTACCAAATCTGGTGAAGATTAAAAAGTTTTCATTGCTAACCACAGCCCTTGAGAATGAAAAAAGAAACTGAAAACATGCCTAGATTGAAAGAAAAGAGACTGCAGAATACAGCATTAAAGTTTTGTGGCTCATATAACTGTTGTTGGTTATTAATGCGGGAACCAAAACAAAAGGGAATCAAAATACTTAGGTAGGCCAGTCAAGTCATCATCACCTGGAAATTCTCCTTTGGAAATTGTTTCAGGGTCCAGCTTGTATGTGTCCTGCAAGCGCATTAATGCCTTGGCAGCTCCGATCTCATCTTCTTCATTGGGGAAGAACTGACGCTGAATTGTGAGATTTGTAATAAAACCTTTATATGAACAAGATCGGAAACAGTTAACACCGTGTCTCAGATGTATATAATCCATACCACACCAATTTACAATTGGGAACATGTGCTTTGCTTCACAGTATATCCAACATTAGGTCCAAAGAGCTGAAATCTAAACTTGAGCAATGATCTCATCAGGCACTCTAAATGATAAAAAATGGTATTTAGATGGATAATTAACAACAAACAACTAAACATGCTGCAGCCATCAAGGGCAAAAATAAATGACGTACCAGGAAACAAGTAAAAGTAAATTTAGGTAATGGACATAAATATTTGCCAGTGCCATAGGGTGGGTTCATAAACAAGAAATGAATCATCTAAAGGGACTTCAAGCAATGGATTCCATAAACATCATGTTTTCTGACTACACCCCCCAACCGCTCATACCATGCCCATTCCCCACAGAGGAGGGCAGGGAGACTTGAACTGAGTCTACAAAACAAAGATAAAAGGAAAAAAAACCAAGCCAAAATAAATCCTGATAAAGCAGAACAAAGGTAAAGAACCAGAGCTAGTATAAACAAAACTAAAATAAGTAAAAACCAAGATAATTTGTGATTTAAAAAATTAAAAAGGAAAGCCCTAAAGAAAGAGCATCCTGCAATACTGCTTCATAATGCCATTCCCATTATACATAACTGAGAGCATGGGGGCCACAGAATCTATCATACATCGACTCTATTAGTCAATCCTGTTCCTTAGTGAATATGGGGGTAGGGAATGTGCATTCTGAATTCAGCAGAAAGGTAGCAGAACAGCAGGTAGGCATTCTTATTTGATATCTTCTTTACACAATCATTTTGTTCCCCTGAAGATTCAAGGAAAAGCAGACACAAAATCCACCTTGTGTGATTCAAAAGACTCACACAAAGATTTATTTATTTATTTATTTATTTATTTGGGATTTATATCCCGCCCTTCCCACGAATGGCTCAGGGCGGCAGCAATGGGCTGCCTGGCAACAGGTGCTAGCCTAAATGTAATGCCACATTTATTATTATTATTTTAGTTCTACAGCACCACTCATGTACATGGGATTCTAAGAGCCATACATAGTTCCTTTACTTTCAGGAAAAGGAAGAAAGGAAAGGAAAGGTCCCCTGTGCAAGCACCAGTCATTTCTGACTCTGGGGTGACATTGCTTTCATGCTTTCACGTTTTCATGGCAGACTTTTTATGAGTGGTTTGCCATTGCCTTTCCCCCCAACAAGCTGAGTACTCATTTTACCGACCTCGGAAGGATGGAAGGCTGAGTCAACCTGAGCCGGCTACCTGAAACCAGCTTCCACTGGGATGAAAATTAGGATTATTATTTTTTAAAACAAGCAACCCCCCCCCCACCCAAGCATGTTTCCAACAATGAAAAAGAGACATATGGGCTGGGTATAGACGGCCAGTTTGGGGTGGCACCGTCCCATCCCGGAAGTGGAAAGGAGAAGTCCCCTGTGCGAGCACCAGTCGTTTCCGACTCTGGGGTGACATTGCTTTCACGTTTTCACGGCAGACTTTTTACCGTGGTTTGCCATTGCCTTCCCCAGTCATCTACACTTTCCCCTTAGCAAGCTGGGTACTCATTTTACTGACCTCGGAAGGATGGAAGGCTGAGTCAGCCTCGAGCCAGCTATCTGAAAACCAAGCTTCCACCGGGGATCGAACTCAGGTCATGAGCAGAGCTTAGGACTGCAGTACTGCAGCTTTAACACTCTGCGCTACGGGGCTCCTGGAAGTGAGCCTGCATAAAAAGAAGCACCCCAGGGCAGACAGACAGCTCACAGCCAGAACAGGGATGGAACAGGGATGGAGGAGTGTTCACAGCTCTCATGCACCTTACTGCTGCTTCCCAGGTACTTTCCAGCTGTTCAGACAGCCAAGAAAGGCTCCTCAGAAATGCCTCACCAGTTTGCTACCACTTAGCATGTGGTAGCTTTTAGAGGTAGCAAAAGACAGGTAAGGATGGG
Source organism: Heteronotia binoei (assembly GCF_032191835.1). Classification (NCBI taxonomy): domain Eukaryota; kingdom Metazoa; phylum Chordata; class Lepidosauria; order Squamata; family Gekkonidae; genus Heteronotia; species Heteronotia binoei. The sequence continues at coordinate 139,366,406 of NC_083227.1, forward strand.
GTGATGGCGGGAGCAGGACAGGAACCAGAAGTGCATGTTTGGATGCACTTTTTTAGGCTGGTCATGGGGCATCTCTGAGGTGGCCGTCTGGACCCAGCCATGCCAGACACCAAACCAAGTACTCCACAAATACAGGAAATTGTCAGAGTACACACTTTGGGACACAGTATAAACCTAGTTGTAGGACAGGCAACATCAGCGGGATAGGACGAGCTTAGAAAAAGGAGAGGTGACAGGAGAGTATGCCACCTGATTGACTGCGTGAAAGATGAGGAAGGGAGAGTCAGGGGTGTGGGGATATTTAAATAAAGGTAAGAAAGGGAAGGATTTAGGCAGAGAGGTGGTACGTTTGGGGACAAGTCCTTAATATGACCAGAGAATTGCAATTCTGGAGGCAACTCCAACAACACTGATTGTCAGTGAGACAACCTACCCAACATGTGGGGAATGCAAATAATGGTATAATTCTTTGCAGACTGCAAATACAGTAGGATGTTTTTTGTGGATCCTACTACTTTTGCAGACTCTCTAGCATCGTCATTATAAGAACATAAGAACATAAGAGAAGCCCTGTTGGATCAGGCCAATGGCCCATCTAGTCCAACACTCTGTGTCACACAGTGGCCAAAAATTATATATATATACACACCCACACATACTGTAGCTAATAGCCACTGATGGACCTCTGCTCTATATTTTTATCCAATCCTCTCTTGAAGCTGGCTATGCTTGTAGCCGCCACCACCTCCTGGGGCAGTGAATTCCACATGTTAATCACCCTTTGGGTGAAGAAGTACTTCCTTTTATCCTTTTTAACCTGACTGTTCAGCAATTTCATTGAATGCCCACGAGTTCTTGTATTGTGAGAAAGGGAGAAAAGTACTTCTTTCTCTACCTTCTCCATCCCATGCATAATCTTGTAAACCTCTATAATGTCACCCCACAGTCCACATTTCTCCAAGCTAAAGAGCCCCGAGCGTGGACAAAACTTGGACAAAACTTGCTTATTAAGCATATGCGAAGACAGGGAGAGCAGAAGCTGTCCCTACATCAAGATGAAGATAGCCAAACCAGAAGCTTGATGGCAACAGAGCTTACAGTCTAAGTTAGATACAAAGGGAAACAACAGAAAGAAGAACGGAGACAAAAGGTTTTGGTTATGGCTGGGAAATGGAGATTGATCGGACAAAGCCAAAGGCCGCATATGGAAAGTGGGTTATGTGGAAGGAAAGTAGTGGTACCACATACACCTTAGAATGATGTTACATGAATCAGGCAGCATATCCTCCAATGACTGAAAATAACAAGAAACAAAGAATCTATTTGAAAGCCTTTTTTAGACCTAGAGGAACAGAGTGCCAAACTCCCCCCTCCTAAGGAGCTCTTATCCAACTAAGATTGTATATAGCCAAATTTTACTGACATCTATGGAAGGCAAAAACCTTCAAGCACAAGATGTTCCACAGCAAACAATTGGGACAAGACCTGGCTACACTCCCAGGATTCACTCACATATGGCCAATATCTTTAAAGTGGTGGAAGAATGTAGTACTAATTGTAAAAAGAACTCTTCCACCATCACTCCTGCAGTTCCAACACAATCCCTCGATAAAGACAGCCATGCTCCTGAAACTTTCAAAGATTGGAAAACCATTTCAACATATGCTATAATTCATGGATGAAAAGAAAACACACTTCAAAGTCTCTAAACTTTTAACCTAAGAGAAAAGAAATGTGGTCTAGTTCTGAGAAAAAGCACTTCCTCTCAAAGCGTTAAGAAAGCAAGCTGCTTCAAAAGAGAGATTTGTCATATGAAACATTTACTGAAGAAAACGTGAATGATAGATTATATATACAGCTTTTCTCATACAGCAACTCTTGGTTCTACAGATCAAAATCTTCTCCAGATGACATTTGGATAGCTGAGTTTGATTGTCGTGTACGACAATAATTCACTAAGGTCAAAGATTAAAAGAACCAAAGGCATTTTGTACACAATCAGAACCCAGAATTCTGAAAGTGTATTAATCACAATGGCATGTTGTACAACCATAATACTGGACACTGTGGGAGAAGACCGAAAAAGACCCTGCTCAAAAGCCCATGCCTGGAATTCTAAAGTACATTTCTCACACAGATTAGGAAAATGAGAGTCAGCCCATCCTCACTTTCACTTGCTTATGACACTTCTGACATGTTTAATTCATGTTTATTCTTTGTGACAAAAACTACTTTTTAGAGTAGGAAACCTTATTGAACTTATGGGCACTTTTGAATCTTGAGGAAAGAGTAGAGGGTGCCCACAAAATAATTGCAATGGGAGGTGACCAGGGCTTTTTTTGGTAGAAAAAGTCCATCAGGAACTCATTTGCATATCAGGCCACACCCTTGTCACCAAGCTAGCCAGAACTGTGTTCCTGTGCATTCCTGCTAAAAAAAACAAACGCCCTGGAGGTGACACAGATCACAAAATGGCTGCCAAGCAGGATCTGGGAGCTCTCATACAGGTTCCAGACTACCCATCCTGCTTTAATAGGGACAGATATTTCTGAAAGGTGCTTCCTGCAAACCCAGTGGTAATGCCCTGAAGCACTTCCTGCTCCAGTGAGGTACAGGAAAATCAAGGCTTGCTCTTTGCTCTGTGGAAGAGATACTTTGGAGGCACAGCAAATGCCACCAGGAAGCAACTGCATGTATCATAAATGTTCAAACAATCTCTTCAGGAAACATTCTGGAAATTCTTTGTTTAAGATACATCTGGGGTCCCCTGAACTTTGTTACTTTTGAAGTACGCTATAGAAGCCGTAGCACTAGGAGTCCTATCCCAGCATTCAACAAACCAAGGGACTTATGTTTCAAGGAAAGTACTTTAATCCAGAGCAGAAATTAGTTCTTCTTTCTTGAGATAGAAGTTCCAGTCCCCATTCTGTCCAAGTTTACACCTTAAAGTGCCAGGTAAGTTTATAGCAATACGTTTTGGGGTTTTTTTACGGAATACATAACATGTGAAATGATACAAAGATTTTCAAGCACACTGCTGGTATGCACAGAAACCAGAACATGGTGCTGAATCAGAAGTCCTGAAATGTTTGGAGACAAGTAACTTTCACTCACACTTTACATGTTTTCTGTCTAAACATAGAAATCATTGCTTGCCTATGAAGCACTGAGTAACCTACAGCAAATCCAAATTAGAACCTACCTTAGGAGCTTCAGTTGAGACCACAATGCAACTCTGAGAGGACCAACCACATACTACAAAAGGTGTTTACTGCCTAAGCACACCTTGCAAAAGTAGTTTCAAGAGAAGGCCATCTTTACTCATTCCCTGCCCACATACTATATGACAGCTTTATCCACCTAAAGGGTTCCAATGCATGTTTAAACATTTGAAATGCTCCAAGAGGGAAAGTATCTTAAAAGTTGTGATCAGGAGAGGAGTAAAGATTAAGCACACACACACACATCATGCTTCTTTACTCTCAATCACACCTTCCCAAACTGTCTAAGAAATGTGGGAAAGTAAAGGCTCTAAAATGTGTATTTTCCCATAACAGGAAGTTTGTCTTGAATTCATTGACATCTAGTCCAGCCTTTCTTTAGCAAGGTCATTTCAGGAGGGTAGCAGTGAAGTCTGCAGTAGTAAAACAAAATTCAAGTCCTAGCAGCACCCTAAAGACCAATAAAACAGCATTTCCCACCACTATTAATACCTCTTAGCTCAAATCAAGCCAATGACATTTTGCATTGTGCTTCCGCATCCTGACTCAAACTGACCCTTCTTTGTAACACCTGTACCACCTTATGACCTAGATAGAAGGGCTGGTGGATCCTCATTTTCATTTGTATCTGACAAAGTGTGTTTTGACTCACAAAAGCTTATACCCTGGGACATTTTGTTGGTTTTTAAGGTGCTAGGGGACTCAAATTTTATCAGAGTTCTTACCCTTTGTTGAATCCTGGAGAACAAGATTCTCTAACTCCAGCCATTCTCTGTTCAGACGTTTAACCAGTTTATAAGCATTGACTGGGTGTGCGAGGTAACCCTCTGGATCTGAAGTGGATTTGATAGTTAGGGATTCCATCTTCTCAGCCCAACTGGAAACATACAAGAAGTGCAAAAAAAGAGTCAGATTTGACTTTTAGCTGCCTCACACTAAGTGCAGAGTTGGTAAGTGATATATTTATCCAGATGCCCTCAACTATCTTCAACACATTAGGAATGCATTCATCATCTTCGTTTCTGTCCTGTCTATAGCTACTGCTATTTTAGCATTTTCCATATATCACTAGTTGTACCTTTTAATCTGCAGAGTAAATCATAAGTTTTATTTCTCACAACCTTTACACAAGTCATTACGCAGATACCAATAGGTTTGAGCACACTGTTTTCTGAGGTCGCACATGCTTCCTTTACATGGGTGCTGAAACTCCACTGAGTTCATATGCATGACTGCTCATACCAGTGACAAGCCCCCTAAACAGACAATTGCATGCTACTGAAAGAAAGTTATATCATGCTCCTTCTGGGAAAGGCATTTTGGTCCTTTTCTCTGATCTGAAATCTTAAGCAGTCTGTGAGCTGCAAGAAATAGACTAGGACAGGATGACTCTAACCTCTGTGGGCTGCAAGAATGAAGTAAATGAAGCTGCAACAATGGAGAAATATAACGGAAAGCCAATATATGTGGGTGCAGAGCTAAGCCAACAGAGACAATATCTGATGCAGAGAGATGAACTATCCAGAAAGACCCTTCAACATCTAGCCTACTCTTCATGGATATCTGAGGTAATTTCTAGCAACCTAGTGCTCAATAATAAGAGTGCAAGGTGGCAAATGAGGTTGTAACCACAGCTCAAACGGACACACTGAGATAAAGAGTTGGAAAGCTGGGAAGAGTAGTGATAATATCACACAAAGTGACACATTAAAACAATTATTTTAGCAAATTTTTAAGCTGGACTATGGATTGAACTGTGGCCTGCCTCTTGCTCTTCTAGCCTATTTAAACTACCGTATTTTTCACACCATAAGATGCACTTCCCCCCCAAAAAAGCGGGGTAAAAAGTGTGTGCGTCTTATGGAGCGAAAGTACCGTACGTACCTTCCTCCGGGGGGGGGGAGATCCGCTGCCTCCATCCTGGCACCTCCGCCCTCCGATCCCAGCGCTTGCTTTAAGCATCAGCGCTGAAGCCAGGCAGGCAGGCAGGGAGAAAGCACGCCGCCCCCTCCACAGCCCAGCGCTTTGCGAAGCGCTGGGTTTGCGGAGGGGGCGGGTGCTTCCTCTGCCTGGCTTCAGCTGCTCTTACAGCAAGCACTGGGATCTCAGGGTGGAGGGAGCGATCCCGGCGCTTGCTGTAAGAGCAGCTGAAGCCAGGCAGGCAGGCAGGGGGAAAGTATGCTGCCCCCTCCACAGCCCAGCGCTTTGCGAAGCGCTGGGTTTGCGGAGGGGGCGGGTGCTTCCTCTGCCTGGCTTCAGCTGCTCTTACAGCAAGCGCTGGGATCGCAGGGTGGAGGGAACAATCCCGGCGCTTGCTGTAAGAGCAGCTGAAGCCAGGCAGGCAGGCAGGGGGAAAGTATGCTGCCCCCTCCACAGCCCAGCGCTTTGCGAAGCGCTGGGTTTATGGAGGGGGCGGGTGCTTCCTCTGCCTGGCTTCAGCTGCTCTTACAGCAAGCGCTGGGATCGCAGGGTGGAGGGAACGATCCCGGCGCTTGCTGTAAGAGCAGCTGAAGCCAGGCAGGCAGGCAGGGGGAAAGCATCCTGCCCCCTCCACAGCCCAGCGCTTTGCGAAGCGCTGGGTTTGCGGAGGGGGCGGGTGCTTCCTCTGCCTGGCTTCAGCTGCTCTTACAGCAAGCGCTGGGATCGCAGGGTGGAGGGAACGATCCCGGCGCTTGCTGTAAGAGCAGCTGAAGCCAGGCAGGCAGGCAGGGGGAAAGTATGCTGCCCCCTCCACAGCCCAGCGCTTTGCGAAGCGCTGGGTTTATGGAGGGGGCGGGTGCTTCCTCTGCCTGGCTTCAGCTGCTCTTACAGCAAGCACTGGGATCTCAGGGTAGAGGGAGCGATCCCGGCGCTTGCTGTAAGAGCAGCTGAAGCCAGGCAGGCAGGCAGGGGGAAAGCATGCTGCCCCCTCCACAGCCCAGCGCTTTGCGAAGCGCTGGGTTTGCGGAGGGGGCGGGTGCTTCCTCTGCCTGGCTTCAGCTGCTCTTACAGCAAGCGCTGGGATCGCAGGGTGGAGGGAACGATCCCGGCGCTTGCTGTAAGAGCAGCTGAAGCCAGGCAGGCAGGCAGGGGGAAAGTATGCTGCCCCCTCCACAGCCCAGCGCTTTGCGAAGCGCTGGGTTTGCGGAGGGGGCGGGTGCTTCCTCTGCCTGGCTTCAGCTGCTCTTACAGCAAGCGCTGGGATCGCAGGGTGGAGGGAACGATCCCGGCGCTTGCTGTAAGAGCAGCTGAAGCCAGGCAGGAAGGCAGGGGGAAAGTATGCTGCCCCCTCCACAGCCCAGCGCTTTGCGAAGCGCTGGGTTTATGGAGGGGGCGGGTGCTTCCTCTGCCTGGCTTCAGCTGCTCTTACAGCAAGCGCTGGGATCGCAGGGTGGAGGGAACGATCCCGGCGCTTGCTGTAAGAGCAGCTGAAGCCAGGCAGGCAGGCAGGGGGAAAGCATGCTGCCCCCTCCACAGCCCAGCGCTTTGCGAAGCGCTGGGTTTGCGGAGGGGGCGGGTGCTTCCTCTGCCTGGCTTCAGCTGCTCTTACAGCAAGCGCTGGGATCGCAGGGTGGAGGGAACGATCCCGGCGCTTGCTGTAAGAGCAGCTGAAGCCAGGCAGGCAGGCAGGGGGAAAGTATGCTGCCCCCTCCACAGCCCAGCGCTTTGCGAAGCGCTGGGTTTATGGAGGGGGCGGGTGCTTCCTCTGCCTGGCTTCAGCTGCTCTTACAGCAAGCACTGGGATCTCAGGGTAGAGGGAGCGATCCCGGCGCTTGCTGTAAGAGCAGCTGAAGCCAGGCAGGCAGGCAGGGGGAAAGCATGCTGCCCCCTCCACAGCCCAGCGCTTTGCGAAGCGCTGGGTTTGCGGAGGGGGCGGGTGCTTCCTCTGCCTGGCTTCAGCTGCTCTTACAGCAAGCGCTGGGATCGCAGGGTGGAGGGAACGATCCCGGCGCTTGCTGTAAGAGCAGCTGAAGCCAGGCAGGCAGGCAGGGGGAAAGTATGCTGCCCCCTCCACAGCCCAGCGCTTTGCGAAGCGCTGGGTTTATGGAGGGGGCGGGTGCTTCCTCTGCCTGGCTTCAGCTGCTCTTACAGCAAGCACTGGGATCTCAGGGTGGAGGGAGCGATCCCGGCGCTTGCTGTAAGAGCAGCTGAAGCCAGGCAGGCAGGCAGGGGGAAAGCATGCTGCCCCCTCCACAGCCCAGCGCTTTGCGAAGCGCTGGGTTTGCGGAGGGGGCGGGTGCTTCCTCTGCCTGGCTTCAGCTGCTCTTACAGCAAGCGCTGGGATCGCAGGGTGGAGGGAACGATCCCGGCGCTTGCTGTAAGAGCAGCTGAAGCCAGGCAGGCAGGCAGGGGGAAAGTATGCTGCCCCCTCCACAGCCCAGCGCTTTGCGAAGCGCTGGGTTTATGGAGGGGGCGGGTGCTTCCTCTGCCTGGCTTCAGCTGCTCTTACAGCAAGCACTGGGATCTCAGGGTGGAGGGAGCGATCCCGGCGCTTGCTGTAAGAGCAGCTGAAGCCAGGCAGGCAGGCAGGGGGAAAGCATGCTGCCCCCTCCACAGCCCAGCGCTTTGCGAAGCGCTGGGTTTACGGAGGGGGCGGGTGCTTCCTCTGCCTGGCTTCAGCTGCTCTTACAGCAAGCACCGGGATCTCAGGGTGGAGGGAGCGATCCCGGCGCTTGCTGTAAGAGCAGCTGAAGCCAGGCAGGCAGGCGGGGGAAAGCACGCCGCCCCCTCCACAGCCCAGCGCTTTGCGAAGCGCTGGGTTTGCGGAGGGGGCGGGTGCTTCCTCTGCCTGGCTTCAGCTGCTCTTACAGCAAGCGCTGGGATCGCAGGGTGGAGGGAACGATCCCGGCGCTTGCTGTAAGAGCAGCTGAAGCCAGGCAGGCAGGCAGGGGGAAAGTATGCTGCCCCCTCCACAGCCCAGCGCTTTGCGAAGCGCTGGGTTTGCGGAGGGGGCGGGTGCTTCCTCTGCCTGGCTTCAGCTGCTCTTACAGCAAGCGCTGGGATCGCAGGGTGGAGGGAACGATCCCGGCGCTTGCTGTAAGAGCAGCTGAAGCCAGGCAGGAAGGCAGGGGGAAAGTATGCTGCCCCCTCCACAGCCCAGCGCTTTGCGAAGCGCTGGGTTTATGGAGGGGGCGGGTGCTTCCTCTGCCTGGCTTCAGCTGCTCTTACAGCAAGCGCTGGGATCGCAGGGTGGAGGGAACGATCCCGGCGCTTGCTGTAAGAGCAGCTGAAGCCAGGCAGGCAGGCAGGGGGAAAGCATGCTGCCCCCTCCACAGCCCAGCGCTTTGCGAAGCGCTGGGTTTGCGGAGGGGGCGGGTGCTTCCTCTGCCTGGCTTCAGCTGCTCTTACAGCAAGCGCTGGGATCGCAGGGTGGAGGGAACGATCCCGGTGCTTGCTGTAAGAGCAGCTGAAGCCAGGCAGGCAGGCAGGGGGAAAGTATGCTGCCCCCTCCACAGCCCAGCGCTTTGCGAAGCGCTGGGTTTATGGAGGGGGCGGGTGCTTCCTCTGCCTGGCTTCAGCTGCTCTTACAGCAAGCACTGGGATCTCAGGGTAGAGGGAGCGATCCCGGCGCTTGCTGTAAGAGCAGCTGAAGCCAGGCAGGCAGGCAGGGGGAAAGCATGCTGCCCCCTCCACAGCCCAGCGCTTTGCGAAGCGCTGGGTTTGCGGAGGGGGCGGGTGCTTCCTCTGCCTGGCTTCAGCTGCTCTTACAGCAAGCGCTGGAATCGCAGGGTGGAGGGAACGATCCCGGCGCTTGCTGTAAGAGCAGCTGAAGCCAGGCAGGCAGGCAGGGGGAAAGTATGCTGCCCCCTCCACAGCCCAGCGCTTTGCGAAGCGCTGGGTTTATGGAGGGGGCGGGTGCTTCCTCTGCCTGGCTTCAGCTGCTCTTACAGCAAGCACTGGGATCTCAGGGTGGAGGGAGCGATCCCGGCGCTTGCTGTAAGAGCAGCTGAAGCCAGGCAGGCAGGCAGGGGGAAAGCATGCTGCCCCCTCCACAGCCCAGCGCTTTGCGAAGCGCTGGGTTTGCGGAGGGGGCGGGTGCTTCCTCTGCCTGGCTTCAGCTGCTCTTACAGCAAGCGCTGGGATCGCAGGGTGGAGGGAACGATCCCGGCGCTTGCTGTAAGAGCAGCTGAAGCCAGGCAGGCAGGCAGGGGGAAAGTATGCTGCCCCCTCCACAGCCCAGCGCTTTGCGAAGCGCTGGGTTTATGGAGGGGGCGGGTGCTTCCTCTGCCTGGCTTCAGCTGCTCTTACAGCAAGCACTGGGATCTCAGGGTGGAGGGAGCGATCCCGGCGCTTGCTGTAAGAGCAGCTGAAGCCAGGCAGGCAGGCAGGGGGAAAGCATGCTGCCCCCTCCACAGCCCAGCGCTTTGCGAAGCGCTGGGTTTGCGGAGGGGGCGGGTGCTTCCTCTGCCTGGCTTCAGCTGCTCTTACAGCAAGCGCTGGGATCGCAGGGTGGAGGGAACGATCCCGGCGCTTGCTGTAAGAGCAGCTGAAGCCAGGCAGGCAGGCAGGGGGAAAGTATGCTGCCCCCTCCACAGCCCAGCGCTTTGCGAAGCGCTGGGTTTGCGGAGGGGGCGGGTGCTTCCTCTGCCTGGCTTCAGCTGCTCTTACAGCAAGCACTGGGATCTCAGGGTGGAGGGAGCGATCCCGGCGCTTGCTGTAAGAGCAGCTGAAGCCAGGCAGGCAGGCAGGGGGAAAGCATGCTGCCCCCTCCACAGCCCAGCGCTTTGCGAAGCGCTGGGTTTGCGGAGGGGGCGGGTGCTTCCTCTGCCTGGCTTCAGCTGCTCTTACAGCAAGCGCTGGGATCGCAGGGTGGAGGGAACGATCCCGGCGCTTGCTGTAAGAGCAGCTGAAGCCAGGCAGGCAGGCAGGGGGAAAGTATGCTGCCCCCTCCACAGCCCAGCGCTTTGCGAAGCGCTGGGTTTATGGAGGGGGCGGGTGCTTCCTCTGCCTGGCTTCAGCTGCTCTTACAGCAAGCACTGGGATCTCAGGGTGGAGGGAGCGATCCCGGCGCTTGCTGTAAGAGCAGCTGAAGCCAGGCAGGCAGGCAGGGGGAAAGCATGCTGCCCCCTCCACAGCCCAGCGCTTTGCGAAGCGCTGGGTTTGCGGAGGGGGCGGGTGCTTCCTCTGCCTGGCTTCAGCTGCTCTTACAGCAAGCGCTGGGATCGCAGGGTGGAGGGAACGATCCCGGCGCTTGCTGTAAGAGCAGCTGAAGCCAGGCAGGCAGGCAGGGGGAAAGTATGCTGCCCCCTCCACAGCCCAGCGCTTTGCGAAGCGCTGGGTTTGCGGAGGGGGCGGGTGCTTCCTCTGCCTGGCTTCAGCTGCTCTTACAGCAAGCGCTGGGATCTCAGGGTGGAGGGAGCGATCCCGGCGCTTGCTGTAAGAGCAGCTGAAGCCAGGCAGGCAGGCAGGGGGAAAGCATGCTGCCCCCTCCACAGCCCAGCGCTTTGCGAAGCGCTGGGTTTGCGGAGGGGGCGGGTGCTTCCTCTGCCTGGCTTCAGCTGCTCTTACAGCAAGCGCTGGGATCGCAGGGTGGAGGGAACGATCCTGGCGCTTGCTGTAAGAGCAGCTGAAGCCAGGCAGGCAGGCAGGGGGAAAGTATGCTGCCCCCTCCACAGCCCAGCGCTTTGCGAAGCGCTGGGTTTATGGAGGGGGCGGGTGCTTCCTCTGCCTGGCTTCAGCTGCTCTTACAGCAAGCACTGGGATCTCAGGGTGGAGGGAGCGATCCCGGCGCTTGCTGTAAGAGCAGCTGAAGCCAGGCAGGCAGGCAGGGGGAAAGCATGCTGCCCCCTCCACAGCCCAGCGCTTTGCGAAGCGCTGGGTTTACGGAGGGGGCGGGTGCTTCCTCTGCCTGGCTTCAGCTGCTCTTACAGCAAGCACCGGGATCTCAGGGTGGAGGGAGCGATCCCGGCGCTTGCTGTAAGAGCAGCTGAAGCCAGGCAGGCAGGCGGGGGAAAGCACGCCGCCCCCTCCACAGCCCAGCGCTTTGCGAAGCGCTGGGTTTGCGGAGGGTGCGGGTGCTTCCTCTGCCTGGCTTCAGCTGCTCTTACAGCAAGCGCTGGGATCTCAGGGTGGAGGGAGCGATCCCGGCGCTTGCTGTAAGAGCAGCTGAAGCCAGGCAGGCAGGCAGGCAGGGGGAAAGCACGCCGCCCCCTCCACAGCCCACACTTCGCGAAGCGCTGGGTTTGCAGAGGGGGCGGGTGCTTCCTCTGTGCCTGCGTGCCTGGCTGGGAGACAAGTGGTGAGATCGCTCCCTCCGACCCCATCGCAAACCCAGCACTTCGCAGGGAGTGATCTCGCCGCTTGTCTCCCAGCCAGGCACGCAAGCGCGGGGGAAGCACGCTGGCGCCTGCGTGCCTGGCTGGGAGACAAGCAGCGAGATCGCTCCCTGCGAAGTGCTGGGTTTGCGGTGGGGGCGGAGGGAGCGATCTCGCCGCTTGTCTCCCAGCCAGGCACCTGCGTCTAATGATCCGGAGCGTCCAATGGACCGAAAAATACGGTATATATAGATACCACAGCTAAAGTGATCTACATACAGGTTACTCATCATGTTAAACTGTATGAAATGAGACCAAACAAAATGTAAAGTACTCCCAGGAAAAAACCTTGATTGTAAGTTCTGATGTCATTTGCTTGGAAGTTAAATTTAGAGACAATACATGATGACCCCGCCCCCCAAAGTGAAAGGTGTGAGTACTGTCACTTTAATTGACAGCCCATTTGGAGCTTCTTCTTACCCAGTCTATACTTAATCATCAGATTGAGGATAAGAACTAGAAAATATTAAGCCACTTCTGTTGGGCTGGAGTACCACTGTAATAAAATGAAGCGTGTATGAATTACTGTAATTAATTGTAGATTGCCTTGAGAGTCTGGTAGGCCAGAAAGGCAGTTTTAGATATATTCTAAATAAATAAACAACAAAATCAGTTGCAGGGGCATTACCACAGGGTAACCAAACAGAGGAAGGGCAAATGGAGGTTTGCATCCAATCCAAAGACAATGCTGAGATGTAAAGACACAGGAGAATGTAATAAGTAGACCTGAAGGCTGCTTCATACATTGTTTTCCTCCACCGGTGAGAATAATAGGTAACTGAATCTATGTTCTTGTCATGACACTTCAATATTCAAATGGGAAGATAAAGATTCGCCACATCCTTTTACCTTTTAATTTTTAACAGTTTAGATTCTTCTTCTTGAATATATGCCTTTAACGACTGTACCAGATCTTTTTCTGCATAAATCAAGTCAGTCATCTGGCCTTAAATAAAAGAAAGTCAAATGTTATTACTCATTGGCAATACAAGATACCTCTGCTCCTCCATATACCAAAGGTTAAGGGGGAAATAAAGCAAGAAAAGTTAATCAATTGGGTTTGAACAAGAGTAATGTATTTCAGGGGTGCTTCAGGAGAAGGGGAGATTATGCTCTGAACAAAGAGGTCCTTTTATCTGTGAAAACATTAGGCTGGTTCCAAGCAATTACATCATGTAGTTCCATTAAGATTAACAGAGCAGGGTTGCCAGCTGAGCTGGGAAATTCCTAGAGATCTGGGGGTAGAGCCAGGGAGGATGAGGTTTAAGGACTGGAGGGACCTCAGCAGCAATATAATGCCAGAGTCTACCCTCCAAATCAGCACTGTTCTCCAGGGAACTGATCAGTTGTAATTTTCAGAGATCTCTAGGCCCCACCTGGAAGTTGGCAGCCATACTTAACACTGGCAGAATAAATTTCCAAAGACTGAAAATCTCAGTGTCAAGAAATTTTCTTGAGTACCTTTTTTGCTGGTTATACTTAATAGAGTCCCCTCAAGATATACAGAGAAAATTATGGCACAACACCTTTTACCAGACCAGTTAAAGTTCACATTGCTGGGAACAAATTTTCAGAAGAAGTATTTTGAATAACATGTTCACTTGCTTACTTTGTTCAGTATAATGCCATCAAGACAGCACAGCGAATAGCTTTAGCAACTGTCGTGGCATGTCTCCTCCAAATTAAGTCTGTTTACAGATTTAACATACTGGGGGACAATTTCTTCCTTACTACTACAGTGGCTCTAACCTCATTCCTTTGAAAACTCCAAAAGAGATGTGATTAAGAATAGTCTAAGTTCAGGGGTCTTATAGTAGCACTAGCTCTGGAATGAGGAGGTCATGCTACTCAATTTTTAAAAAGACTGAGACAAAAACTATCTTGAAATAGCAGAGCATTGTTATGGGAAGTTGTGAGCATGCTTGTTTGCACATAAGCAAAATTATATTCCAATCTAGCCTGCTAACTGCTTCTTGAAGTAAATCTCTGATATGTGATTAAAAAAACAAACAGTTTAAAAAAAGAGTCACCCTATTAAGTGAAGAGTTTTATAAAGATTAAATATTTCTTCCGTACTATTTTACTGAAAGGGAAAAACAATGGTGAAAGTTTACAGAAGTTAACACCTTTAAAAGCTCTGTGACCAATATAGATAAAATAGTGGTATAAGCCTATTCACACCTCCCACTACTTGATTCCTTCCAATACAGCCTCAAATGAAGTTAAAAAGATAAAGGTAGTCCCCTGTGCAAGCACCAAGTCATTACTGACCCATTACTGACCCATCATGACGTTTTCTTGGCAGACTTTTTACAGGGTGGTTTGCCATTGCCTTCCCCAGACATCCACACTTTACCCCCAGCAAGCAGGGTACTCATTTTACCAGCCTCGGAAGGATGGAAGGCTGAGTAAACCTTGAACTGGCTACCTGAACCCAGCTTCCACTGGGATTGAACTCAAGTCATGAGCAGAGTTTGGACTGCAGTGCTGCAGCTTACCACTCTGCACCACAGGGCCCTCAAATGAAGTTACACAACTGTAGTGATTCTTAGAAGCAGAGAGGGGTTTGCGGGGATTTTTTTTTTAAAGCAGATCAGATTTGGAAAAACATTTTGGAAGTTTTTTTCCACTGCTTCTCCCACTTGAAACTATTTTTGTCAGCAGAACAAAGTTTGAGTCCCATGGCACCTTTAAAACCAATGAGGTTTTATTCTGGGTATAAGCTTTCACTTTGCAAGGGCATGAAGCTTATAACCAGAATAAAATGTTGTTGGTCTTAAAGGTGCCACTGGACTCAAACTTCTTTCTGCTGCTTTAGGCAAGCTCGGCTACCCACCTGAATCTATTTTTGTCAGCAACAGTAATAATAAACTGATTGGCTCCTGTGTGGATGACTAAACCCACACTCTGGAGCCACTCAAAATCAAGGTAGGAGTCTTTCCAGGTTCACTGGAAAATGTGAGTTTATTAACCAGAAGGAGGAAAAAACACTTTATAAAGGCCTGATGAAGACTAAATGTGTTTGTGGTGGAGGGATGGAATACTGAATACAGCTAAGTATCAGTTAAAGCAAGAAGGAAAGGAATCTACCTACTAAGTCCCCAGAGAACAGGGAGAGGTTTTGAGAAGGACTATGGTATTTTTAAAACTGTCCCTCCTTGCAGTTTCTCAGGGAGCAAGCTTGTTTTTGTCAACATCTTTGTTTCTGAAAATGAAGAATCCTTTTTTAAAAGAAAAATAATAAATAAAATCAGCTTACTTTGGGGGGACAGAAAACAGGGCATAAAGCCAATAGTGTAATAATATACCTATTAAAGATGCCAGCAGGTGAGACTAACATTCCACCTGCTCTCAACACAGAACAGAGAGTGTGATTTTATCAACAGCAACTATGTGTTCTGCGGTTCACCTCTGTCCCAAACCAGAGTTACCTTAAATGGCCTACTGACTTTAGTGGAGTGTGTCTTGAAGCAAAAAAAATATGCAAGAGAAAAGTGGCATTTTGATGTGGTCACACGGTGAGTGCCAGGTTAACTATACTACACTGACATTTACAAGCTCAACAGCAGGAAACGCCAAGAAATTTTACAATTGTTCTTCAGTATGGCCTGTTAAATTTAATGTGATATTTTTGTTTACTGGAGCTATCTGAATCTCCATTGCCCTTACAAAACTATTATAAGTTACATAAAACCTGCAAAATGATCTTTTAATGTAACGCCTTTTTTAAAACAAGTCTCTCAAAGACACTTTTAAAAACAAGTCTCTTTAAAGAGTGATTTAATACTGAATTATGAAAATGCCATGCCTGAGGCGTAACAGGTGCTCAATACTGGGTGTCTTTTTTTCTTTAAGCATTTTTACAACTGATTTCTACAGTGGTACAGGTGCATTATGGAGTTAATTAGTTGCCTAAAATTCAGGCAAATGATCAGAAAGACGTGTAAGCGGCCCACCAGTCTTGTTCCATCTACACAGGCTTCCAGTTTGCTTTCAGTCTCAGTTCAGGGTGTTGCTATTAACCTTTGAGGCCCAATATGGCCTGTGACTGACATACCTTAAAGGATGCCTCCTTCCATATGAGCCTACCGTACACTCCAGTAATCTTTGGATTCCCTGCTTCAGTTGTCCCTACCATCTGAACTAGAAAGACTGCAACCCAAGAAAGGACCTTCTCGGTTATGGCACCAAAACCTCAGAACTCCCTCTACTAGGAAATTAGCTTGTCTCCCTCTATCAAGCGTCTTCTGCCAGCAGGTGAGACTTTTTAGTTTTGTCTGGCATACTCTCAAAAGCGCTTACTGGTGATTCTTCTAGTGTTGGTTGTGCGTGTTTTTACTTGAATTATTTTATAATTATCACTGTATTTTTGCTAGGCTTGCTTGAACAGTTTTTCAACATGGCTATACTATACTCTGCTCTCTATTGAATGCTGGATGCACATGTGCACACAGGAAAAATCTTGGTTGAAATCTTTAGGTAGCTTGTGACAGATACATTTGGAAAACATGGCTACAATCAGATTAAAACAGATTTCTATCATTAAAAAACTGCTACATTTGCTGTTGTAAGGCAAAACTGATAGATTTGGGGCAGCAGAAAATGGTAATATGTAATGAAACACACATTTTTAAAATGCAGCAATCTTATGTTTCCCCTTTTTCTGAATTAATGCAACTTTCCACCCCACTTGTGAGAAGGAAATCTGAAACATTAATAGAAGTCATTGAATGGTGACTGGCAACCTTCGTATGAGCTGCAGCCATGAAATAATTCCTCAGAACTCAGTTTTAGATCTGAAGCAGAGCCTTGCTCAAGCATAAAACTACAGAAGGGAAAAAGAAATTCCCACCCCCCATGTCAGAATCCAAGGCTCACAATTCACTCCCCCGGGGTTTGACAAAGAAATGAAAATTGCTAGCCAAACTATGCAAGAGGAAACTCTCAACCTTCTGATCTATACAGCCAAAAGCTAGTACCCACCATTACCAAATTCTGCATGTTAGACCTTGCATGAAGGTATGAAAAGAATGACATGCCTATAGCTAGATTTTACAAAATCATGAAAGCATTATTCGTTGAAGAGTAATTAAGTACTGGTAGGAGAACTAGATATGAGGAAACAGCTCAGACTGTGACTGTGAAATCTTAGCAAAATGGAGACTTCGCCTATATTTTATATTTTAAATTATTTATATTTTAAAATATATCTTTAAAATGTTAATAACAATATGAAAGAACAATGAACTCTGGGATAAAAGACACTCATCATCACAAGGCTGTGAGAAACAGACACAAATACACTTTGATAAATTGAGCAGGGACAGAAGGAAAGTTGCCATGTTTTAGCCACACAAAAACATACTATCCCTTTAGTACACAATTGTGGGATTTCCTTCCAAAGACTAGAGTGATGATTCTTAATTACTCTGGGGGGGGGGGGGTAGGGGAAGGAACAGACACATTAATGGGCAGATGGCATCATTGATTTTTTTTTAAAAAAAATGTTTTTGAATTTAAGACCACATTTTAGCATAATATCATTTTACAATCTTTCCCATGCTCTTTCATACCTATTGAAGTGAAAAATTCCCCTTTTGCATGCCACATGCACATAGTACAGATTAGTAGTAAGGATGGTATCCATGGAGTCATCTTGAATCAACGGAAATTCTGCAAAAAGCCAAGAAAAAAAATTGTTATGCCTTAAGGTAGGGGATAGCCCAAATCTCCACAACCTAAAGATAATGTCTTCAACTTCAGTAATACCACACAGTCCAATGGCATCTGTAACGGAAACACTCACTTATTATGAATATTCAATTCTGGACTTTGAAAGATCCATCAAAATGCCATCTACTGAATGCTGCAACTCTAAATCTAAGCCTCAACAGTATATCCCTTTGACTTTGGTTAGTGTAAGGCAAAACATCTTAATTTAGGTTTTCAGTGGCTTTACTGGAAAAGCTGCAGTAGTGCAAGTTAAGCTAACAAGCATTGCTTAATGAAAATAAAGTACTGCAAGAACTTCCCGTTTGCCTCTATTCATAGTGCAACAGCTAACTAAAGGAGTCAGACCCCTCTGGGATCTGCCTCATACTGCTGCCAAATGTAGCAAGAGACAACTTGTAGCCACATGGAGACAAATTACTCAGTGGGGCTGACACAAAGGCGAGCCAGCGCATGAAACAACTCATTTCATGAAGCAGACACTGACATGGTGGTTATTTCAAGCAGCCTCCTCCAAGTGGCAGCCTTAGCGTGGGCAGCAGAAGGCTGTGAAGATCAAAACAAGGTCATTGGAATGGTTTCAGTCTAGCAGCACAAAAATATGTCTTGAAATGCTTGGTTACTGTGGTGCATATTTAAATACACAGCCAAGAATGGAAAAGCCTAATGTTCACAAGCCTAACACCGACAGGCATCTGCACATCTCAGTACAGTTTAACTGCACAGATGTGACACTACTGGAGTACTGGCACTATTGTACAGGATCCATTCAATGACACTGCATGTGTGTGAACGCAAAACAGAAGACTGAGCATCTGCCAGTCATCTGAGTGAATGTCTACTGTCTCATCTTGCAGACAGTGTAGTACTCATGGCACTGCTGCTACCTTAGGCTAATTGTAAGACCGAGTATTCACACCAGGTTCCATGCCACACCTGGGTAATACCGCAGTGCTTCTGAGAGCTTTAACCACCTACTTCCTCTTTAGAACACACAAAAACCCAATCATCTTGGCGAGCAGAATGCAGTTCTTCATGGGAAGCCACACCGAAATGCACTGTGCCAGTCGCCACTCATGCACTGTAAAGATTATGCCCAGCTCACCTCTCCCTATGGTGGCATTGGCAGGCCTGTTATAATGATGGGTGCTTGGTAGGGTTGCCAAGTCCCATTCAAGAAATATCTGGGGACTTTGGGGGTGGAGCCAGGAGACATTAGGGGTGGAGCCAAGATCAAGGCTGTGACAAGCATAATTGAACTCCAAAGGGAGTTCTGGCCATCACATTTAAAGGGACGGCACACCTTTTCAATTCCTTCCTTCCATAGGAAATAATGGATAGGGGCACCTTCTTTTGGGGATCACAGAATTGGACCCCCTGGTCCAATCTTTTTGAAACTTGGGGGGTATTTTGGGGAGAGGCACTAGATGTTATACTGAAAATTTGGTGCCTCTACCCGAAAACCCAGCCCCTCCCCCAGAGCCCCAGATACCCGCGGATCAATTCTCCATGATTTTCTATGGGAATAAATCTCCATAGGGAATAATAGAGTTCCCAGAAGACATTTCCCTCCCCTCCCTCCACTTTCTGACGACCCTGAAGCGGGGAGAGGGCCTCCAAACGGGGGGATCCCCTGCCCCACCTGGGGATTGGCAACCCTAGTGCTGGGCTAGCAGATTTAACAATTTTTCCCCAATAATGCCATATTGAAATATTTGAAAGTAATCTGAGCTGCTCTAATATGAAGAGACTGTTCTGCTTCTCAAGTAATACACAAGTAATCTGAACATTTTGTAAAGCTGAGCGACAAGTACCATGAAAGGTCTGCCAAGAGTAAAACCACAGTAAGTAATGTAACAGCACTAGGGAAGGAAGCCAAGAGAATTCTGTAGGTGCATATATTTGGATATATTAAACCACGACGGCCCATCTGCAGTGCTTGTTCTTGTTTCATAGAGACATGACACACAACTTGGCTAAGCCAGACCATGAAGGGATTTTCCAGCTAAAATAGCAACCCCCCTCCATATCACCCCCCACTTCCCTCCTCACACGTCTCCTCGTGGATCAGAGGGGTTACCAAGCCAAAGAATAACATTTACCTCATCCAGTGGTTTGAATCTTCAGCAGCGCTGCCATCATACAGAGTCATGTGAGTTAATAAGCAAAAAAAAAACCCCAATAAACACACGGCAGATTTGGGTTAGAAGAGGGAAGACACCTGGCTATGGGATGTTTTATTCCTTGAGTACATTATTTGCCCAGCTGTTTACATCCTGCACTTTCCAAGGGTTTCATTATACAGAAAAGGGAAAGAAGAGGAAGTAGGGCAAATTTTATACGGACATGGATGGCTATAAAGCTACCCTGTTCAGTCAGGCAAACAAACATCAAGTACCACAAGCCAAGAAATACTTTGAATTAACTGATAAGGGGAAATCAGTTCAGTGGAACTATTTACTCTTTGCGTGCTACATTTCACATGTCAGCCAGGTGTCGAAGAGAAAGATTAGGTTTTAACAAGCTGATTTACAAGACTCTTTCCTTTGCTAAATGTGTCATCTCTATCACAATAATTTAACAGATCATAACCACCCAATTTTCTGATCCTGAGACTCACTCATGAGGAATATTTGACCATTCCTTAGGGGCTGTTGGCAGTAGTGGAGAAAGGGCTCAACAAAGAAAGTGGGGACATCCCCCAGAGTATGAATGTGTCCTGCAGTATTTGTTATTTTAAACATGTCTGCCTGACTTATTAATGACTCAACTGCCTAGGGTGTATCCCAGAATTCTCCAGATTCTTAGTCCTCAGGCTCCACAAATGCATTGCCCTGCTAGATGTTCACAGTGTGGTGCAGCAATGCCCAACAAAAGGCATTTGTCTCATGCTCTCAACAAAAGCACTGATGCTACACATTCCCTTTGCCACTTTATTGAAGAATGTTTAACTCACAGGAGCAATTGCCATAAACTGCACAAGATTAAGTATCAGTTTACATCCTTCACCAAAACAGGAAGTTATTGCATAGTAGAGCAACTACAAACAAAGCTCTTCCTTTGTGCTCACTGTTTATCTGTATCAGCTGGTTATCCTTTATATAATAATAAAAGTGAAACGATATTGGCAAAATGGAGCTCTCCCATTGATTGAAACCTGCACTCCAAAAACCATTGGCCCATCGCCCATCACTCTGCACACCTATTAGCTCACTCCCCTGTCCCCCACCCACTTCAGCCCAGAAATGTTGAAAAGAACCATCAAAACCCTCAGAAGCACTTTTACCTCAAACAGACACATCTCCCACCCCTTGCTGTCTGCTCTCCCACAGAATGCTTCACAAACAGCTCATGCTGCCCTGCACCCGCTGTGCATCTACCAGCCCCTAACCGGACCACACAAGCAGCCTTCAGAGCCTTTGCACTGAGCCCTGCCCCTCTGCTGCCAACGCCAACATACTCTTAGGGCCTATGACACCAATGGCACTCTGACTTCTGTGCTCCCGGCTGTCGGATTCAGGGTCAGCCCTGCCACTAGGCAAACTAGGTGCTTGCCTAGGGCAAAGGCCCTTGGGGGTGACAAATTGGCACCCTTCCCCCAGTGACTTGGGTCATGGCCAGGCTGCGGGCAGAAGTCGGGAAGCGCTGCCGTCCTTAACTGAGCAATGCTCCTTGCTGCTTCTCTACAGCAGCATCTGGCAGCCTCCTTCCCTCTTTGTGTGTGTGTGTTTGGAGTCTAAAAGGCACAGTGTGACTGACAGGGAGGCAGCAGGGCCATGTGTGTGTGTGGGGGGGGGAATCTGAAGGGTTCCCATGTTAAGCTGGGCCCTCTTGTGCTCAATCACCCCCTTCCCAGGGCTGAGTGCAGAGCTTTTTCCCCACTGCGCATGAGGCCCCACGAAGGAGAGGGAAACCTAGGAGAAGGGAGGAGGCGATGCAGGCTCAAAGTCTCTTGCCTTGTGTGGCCTCTGACGTTCGCCGAGGCAGCTCGCTCGCTTATCCCCTCAGCAGGCACTTCTGTTTTTTGTGTGTGTGGCGTGAGAGGTGTGCTTCTGTGTGTTTGTGTGTAAGTCTGGAGTCTGAGGCACAGTGTGATTGGCAGGGAGGCAGAGGGCTGTTTGTGACTGAGTGTGTGTGTGTGTGGGGTGGGGGGTTCGAAAGTCCCCATTAAACTGAGCTGGCCACCCTATCCCACCCAGAGCTGGCACCTCTCACAGGCCTGTGGCTGCAGTCTCCACCAAGTCTCACACAGGCACCTGCCACTCTTTTTTTTTTTTACAACCTCATTTCAAATGCCCTCCTTTCTTTTTCTCTTGCTCACTTCCATCCTCTCCTTCAGTATTGGCTTTTACTTCCTTCAACTTCCCACCGCCTCTTTCTCCTTTTCTCATTTGCTCCCCCTTCTAAAAATCTGCTTCATTTTTTCTTCTCTCCTCCTCTAAAATTCCTACTCTTTCCCCAGCAGACTTCTCTCCCCCCTTCCATCTCTTTTTGTTCTACCACCACCCCATCTCAAGTGAGTGAAGGTGATATTCGCCAGCAGTTTCAGAACTTGTTTAAGGATGCTCTGAGC
Organism: Heteronotia binoei; assembly: GCF_032191835.1. Taxonomy (NCBI): domain Eukaryota; kingdom Metazoa; phylum Chordata; class Lepidosauria; order Squamata; family Gekkonidae; genus Heteronotia; species Heteronotia binoei. The sequence continues at coordinate 139,388,224 of NC_083227.1, forward strand.
CAGCAGATGATGCTCTGATATCCATGAAAGCTGGAACAGAAGCATCTTTTTTTTTTTTAAGTGCCAGGATTTTAGTGTACTCTTAAACTTTTGTGAATTAGCCCACTTATTTAAATGCTCTGGCATCCACAAAAGTTTATGCTGGAATAAAATCCTTCTCTCTTTAAAAAGATACCACCAGGTTTAAAAAAAAAAAAAACCTGAAACTTACCTGTGTGCATAAAATTAAGAGTGACAAAGCAACCATTAAATCAGGCAGCTATCACTTTGCAAAATTAAATAATAATAAAAATTAAATAATAACAAGCTATCACTTTGGAGCAGAAGATCACTTTTAGGCAGAATTTGAAGTTGCTTTCTCCGTGAAAATGTGCTTGGTTCAAAACATATGAACATGAACATATGAAGCTGCCTTATACTGAATCAGACCCTTGGTCCATCAAAGTCAGTATTGTCTACTCAGACTGGTAGCAGCTCTCCAGGGTCTCAAGCTGAGGTTTTTCACACTTATTTGCCTGGACCCTTTTTTGGAGATGCCTGGGATTGAACCTGGGACCTTCTGCTTACCAAGCAGATGCTCTACCACTGGGCCACCGTCCCTCCCCTAAAAGCCCCACCATGACAAATGAACTTACTTATGGATTTAATAGTTCCTTGAGGCTTGATAGCACCAGTTCTTTCTGTGCTATCTTCTTTCTTTCTTTGTAGCAATGGCCATAAAATGGTAGCTGTTAACAGTTTTGTTATGATTCCGTATTCTGTTATTACCTGTAGCCTTGAAACAATGGAGTGCTTCATAATTATTAATTGTTGGAGGATATTCAGAGAGGTGGCTGAATAGCGCTTGGATTCCCAACTTTGTTATTTCAAGGAGGTCTCCCATCCAAATACTTGCCAGAGTTGGCTCTGCTTAGCTTCTGAGATCTGGCAAGATCAGGCTTGCCTGGGCTATCCAGGTTAGTGAGCAATTTCAAGTTTTGTCCTTTTCATTTCCCCCACAATTCATCTGTTTTTGAAAATTGATTATAAGTGCAGGGGTGGGGGTGGTGCCAGAAATTAGCCTTGCCTAGGGCACCAAATAGTCTAGGGCTGACCCTGGTCGGACCGCCTTCGACCTCCTCCAGCCTTGATCTCCTCTGCCCTTTCAAGGCTGCGATCAGGGCCTCGTAGCTTTACCTCACCCTCCAGCACACCCTCAGAGTGCTCCCCTGATGACTCCCATTACCCCCCAAAGGGCCACTGAGCCACTGCTCTCCCACACCCTCCCAAGGACACCAAAAGGGCCCAGGAACTGCTGCAGCCACTCTCCCATGGCCTCCAAAGGCCCCCGAGAAAAACAGGGAACTGCCGCTACCACTCTCTTCTACTCTCAGAAATGGCCCGGCAGACACTGCCTATGCTGCCCATCTCCCACAGCCTCCTGAAGCCCACAACTCCCCTGCCATCCCTCGGACCCTCCAGAGGCTTCCACAAGGCCCAGGAGCCATCATCTGCAGCCCTCTCGCACCCTCCCAGGGCACTGTGGAGGACTCTGGAGGCCACAGGATAGCAGCTGCACTAGTGGCTAATGGCCCCTTACAGAAGCCTAGGCAGGCTGGGGCAAGGACCCAGTGGCGGTGGCCCCATGGTGTGTGTAAGGGGGAGTGGGAAGGGCTAGGTTGGGGAAAAGTGATGGAGGAAGAGATCCTGTGAGGTGATGATAGTGGATGGGAGGAATGCAAGCTGGGGGGAGCATGCATGCCAAGGTATGCATGGGAAGACAGCAACATGGGGGGGTAGTGGATGCCAAAAGTAACCAGGTGGGAAGACAGCAAGGGTAGGGGGACAGACTGATTGCCAAGCCTCACAGGGGGATAGGAATACAGCTAGGGGAGGGGGACCACTGCCAACCATTGGGAGGGCAGGTAGACAGCAAGAGGCGAATGAATGCTAAGGCTTGGGGAGAGAACAAGCACTGGGGGTTAATGCCAAGCCTTTTTTGTCATAACAGGCCTTCCTGGAGAGCCAGTTTGGTGTAGTGGTTAAGTGTGCAAACTCTTATCTGGGAGATTCCCCACTCCTCCACTTGCACCTGCTGGAATGGCCTTGGGTCAGCCCTAGCTCTGGCAGAGGTTGTCCTTGAAAGGGCAGCTTCTGAGAAAGCCTCTCAGCCCCACACACCTCACAGGGTGTTTGTTGTGGGGGAGGAAGAGCCGCTCTGAGACTCTGAGTGGAGGGCAGAATATAAATCCAATGTCTTCTTCTTCCTCCTCCTAGACACACGTGTGTATTTCTTGGTGGGGCACACATCACTCCAGGGCCAGAGCCATCTACACTCCTAGGGCTTATGCAACTGAAGGTCCACGTGGACTCTGTGCGGGATCTAAGGAGAAATTCATGACTAGGAATGTGCACTTTTAAAAAAAAAGATTTTTTTCAGATCCAGACATCAGGGAGCTGGAAAATATTGGTGGTACTCATCATCTGGGTTCCAGATACTGGTTTGGTATTCAGATGCACTGGGGAAGAGGGGATCCCAATATTCTTTGGCTCCATTATTCCCTATGGGGAATCTATCTGGAGGCTGTTTTTTGAGCAAATGACACCAAAATTGCAATGGAGCTGCTAGTGCCTGCCCACTAAATAACCTCCATTTTTAAGAAACATGGAGCAAGCAAAGCAATCTCTGGCCAAAAGCCTCCTAAAGCAGCAGAAACAAAGAGCCCAAAGAACCAATGCAGAAACAGGGCATCCCAGCAGAAGCATAAGACAATGCAGCAACGCCTAAAACAACAAATGTACAACCTGAGAATTATAGCGTTTAATGGGACTGCATCTGCTAGGAATTGCTTAAATTGCTTTTTTATTGTGTTCCCTGATTAGTAAATCTATCTGTACTGCTGCTTTGTCTATTTATGTTTTCATCTATAAAAATCAAGCTGGATCAAGGTAAAGCACCCTCCTGCCAAATATTGCCACAAGAACATGCCTGTGTACAAGAAGGGGTAGGATCCCATACCAGGGTCTAGATTCTGGAGGGGAACAGGCTTCCGGTTTTGGTCATGGAGGATTGAGTTGTTCTTCAGCAGACGGGCAGATCAGAACCTCTGTTCTGGGCAGAGAAGGTGACCCTAACACCTGCTGCCTACCCCTTCCAGGTAGGGAGGGGGCCAAGAAATACATGTGAAGTTCTGAGGGGATTTACTTTGGCTGATGAGGAACTCCAGTGGGGTTTCTTTTTGGCTTTGAAGAGTCCCCCGAGAAGGACTGCATTCCATCGTCTACAGAGGATCTCTGAGGCCATTAAATTGGCTTAAATCCACCAAGATACAAAGCTTCTATGAGACTGATTAACATCTGATAACTTATGGAGCAGTGCGAAGAAGGATATCAGAACTGAAGGTAAAATATTTATATCTATAATAATAATAATAATAATAATAATAACTTTATTTTTATATCCCGCCCTCCCCCGCCAAAGGCGGGCTCAGGGCGGCTCACAGACATGGAATTCCATGATTCAATAAAACAATATAAACAACAATTTTAAATACAATCAATTACATAAATAAATTAGTTAGAAATATCACTCCGGGACAAATAAAAGACTAAATAAAACCAAAAGCAAAGGTCTGGAGCCAGAAAGCAATAGTATATCTAGGAGTGTAAAGGAGGGGCTGAAATTGGGACTTTAAAATTGTGAGAAATAAGCTTAAAAGAGGAAAAATAGACATTGTTTGGAATACCAGCAGTTTGAATAGAAAACTCCTCCTAGAAGATCGGCTGAGCTGGTGATTATAATACAGGAAGTGTTGCCATTGAAATAACGTGAGACTTCACAACCACAGAAAATGAGACTTCGTATCAAGAAAGGAAGGAAGGTAAAGGACGGCACCATTATGAGAAGGGAAAAATAACAAGTCCTCCAGCCCTCTCTAGGACTCAAAACCATAGAGAAGTTATCAGTTGCCATTAAAAGAAGGTCAAAATTTTAAAAGTTAATAAAAAGTAATCTGGACATTGAAAAATAGCAGAGCCGGCAGATATCATCATTAAAAGGTAAAATCTATTGAACTATATACTTAGAACTAATCTTGGTGTTGTTTTGGAGAAAAAAGTAAAATAGTTTTTAAACCGACAGAAAAACTGCAGCAGCCATTTTATGCAAAAAAAATTTTTTTAATTAATATCTTGACTTAGGAGCATCAGAGAATGGTGGTTTGGGGCTCATTTAACAGGGCATGATCTAATCTATAAGCCTGTGTGCTCAAAACCTAAATTTGAGAGGTTAAGTTTTGAACCTATTTAAAGCAACAGCTAAGCAGACATGACGGAGCTAAGATCAGCAGCAAAGCAGCAACGCACGAGGGCTGGATCACTTGAAGAAGAGAGAATGGTTAAATTTAAACCAGACAAGACTGATAAAGTAGGATGGCAAGAAACAATGGATGCTATGGAAGCAAGATTGGCAAATATAATTAGAGAAACAAAAACAGCTAAAAAGAGACATTGAGACAAGCGCAGAAGATGTGAAAAAAGATATTGAAGATCTCAGAAAAGATTCACAAGCAGCTCTGCAGAAAGTGCAAAAAGTAGAAGAAAAGGTGAAAGTCCTAAATATGAGAATGGACCATGTAGATTCAACAATGCAAAAATTGCAGGAGAAAGCATTACTAGCTGACTGTAAATTAATGGAGAACCAGTTATTGCTAAGAGGGGTGCCTGAGTCTACTACTACTGATCTAAGGACATATATAATTAAAATTATTGCTGAATTTTTAGAAGACCCAGAAGAAACTGATCATTACTATGATCATATTTACAGGGTAAATTCGGAATATGCAAAAAATTAAATAAATTACCAAGAGATGTGGTGGTAAGATTTGTGACAAGAGACATGGTGGGAAGGATTCTTAGTAAACAATTTAAGAGCCCACTGGAGGTGGATGGCAGTAAAATAAGAATTATGAAAGAACTGCCAAGGAAAGTCATCAGTGACAGGAGATTCTACAAAAGGTTGACAGAAAAGCTGAGAGAAAAAGAAATAAGATACAGATGGGAACTTCCAGAGGGTTTGAGTTTTGAATTCAAAGGATGGAGATTTACCATCACAACCATTCAGCAAATGACAAGCTTTCTGAGTGAGCATAAAGACTTTGGGGAACTAGATCAAGAATAAAAACCATTATGGATTACAAATTAATATCTTGGAATATAAATGGACTTAACTCACCACAAAAAAGAAGGACAACTTTTCACTGGATTGGGAAACAAAAATGTAACATAATTTGTCTACAAGAAGTGCACATCAAACAAACGGATTACAAATTTTTATGGAATAAACAACTTGGTATGGAATTTTTTTCATTGGCTAAGGAGAAAAAAAGGGGGGTAGTTTTTTATATCAAACAAGAACTTGACCCAAAATTAATTTTTAAAGATGATGATGGCAGATATATTGAGGTAGAAGTGACACTGAATTATAGAAGAACTTTGTTGCTGAGAGTATATGCTCCAAATGGAGCAAAAGACTCTTTTCAAAGATATAATGCAACAACTGGACCAAGTTGTGCACGATCAAATTATGATAATGGGAGACTTTAATGGAACAGTGAAAAATACTCTGGAGAGAACTAAGGGAAAAATAATGAAAGGAAACTACCAAAATCATTCTTTGAATTGGTAAAACAAGAGAGTTTAGAGGATATATGGAGGGAATGAAACCCCAAAGAATGTGATTATACTTACTTCTCAGCAAGGCACAATTCTTTTTCGAGAATTGATATGATTTGGACCACAAAAGAACTTGGACTTTTAACGAAGAAAATAGAGATACTTCCTAAAATAAGAGCAGACCACAATCCAATATTGTGGTCTGCAAAATCTGGGGAAAAGACTTTAAGGTGGCGGATAAATGAGGATTTGCTACAGAAACAGGAAATAGTGGTTTCTCTGGAAAAGGAAACTAAATGCTTCTTCCAAATAAATGAAAATGAAGATACCTAGTTTCAAATTGTGTGGGATGCATATAAAGCAGTAATGAGGGTGTCGCGCTCTGGGTACCTCCCCCGGTCTCCCGGCGCCGCCGTCGCCCCTCCCGGGCACTCTGGGGCGTTCCCCGGAGGTCTCAGGAACAGGGGTGGGAGCCAGGTTACTTTACCTCAGGCCCTCCGTTCCCCTCTGGCTGTGCACGGACTCCTTTATCTCTCTCAGGAGGCAGCCCCACTGTGCACTTGCCAGCTTCCTCCCCGACCTCCTCCTTCCTTCCCTTTATCCCCCCGTCTGAGTCCTCCCCCCTCCTGGGTTCTGCCCCTCTCTGGCTCCTCCCCCCCTTCAAAGCCCCAGACGCCTGGGAGAGGCGCGCCGGGGCTGGGCTGCCTGGGCGTGCCTCGGGTGTCTTGGACTTCTGCAGCGTGCTGGGGTGTGGCGTCTCTCGCCACCACGGGTCAGGCGGCTCTCCTCCTCTTCGCCCAGCGCTGGGCTCAGCTTCTCCCTTCTGCTTCCCGACGTCTCCCTCTGGCCGGGCTCCTCAGACCCGGAGACGGGCGCGGTGGCTGAGAGGCGCCATTCGGGTGACTGTTGGCACTCTGTCAGCCCAGGTGAGGGGGGGGCGCCGCGGCGGCCTGGGAAGGCATGGGAGGCTCTCGGGGCGGCGGCGGGGGCCGGGAGTGGCTGGCAGGCGCTGGGGGGTCCCCCTTGCGTAGTCCTCGCCTGGGCTGGGCGGGACACACACACACACACCCCGTGTCCCTTGCTTCTCCGCCTCCTCCTCGAAGATCCGGGAGAGGTAGTCGGCCACGTGGTGGTCCGCCCCAGCTTGATGGTGCACTGTGAAGGAAAAGGGGAGAAGAGACATGTACCAACGAAGGACCCAGTCGTTGGAGTCCTTCATTCTTGACATCCACAGCAGGGGGGCGTGGTCCACCACCAACTGGAAGGGGTTGTTGGTGAGGTAGAACTTCAACGCCCCAATGGCCCACTTGACCGCCAGGGCCTCCTTCTCTACGGTGGAGTACGCCCGCTCAGCGGGCATGAGCTTGCGGCTGATGAATAGCACCGGGCGTTCGTCCCCGGGGCTCCCCTGGAGCAGGGCCGCCCCGATACTGGTCCCTGAAGCGTCGGTGTGCAACGCAAAGGGCTGGGAGAAGTCCGGGTTGCGCAGCACGGGGTCACGGGAGAGGCTAGTGCGCAGCGTCTCGAACGCTGCCTCCTGGGCTGGCCCCCACTGGAGGACGTTCGGACACGTCTTCCGCAGGCTGTCCGTCAACGGGGTGGCCACAGCCACAAAGTTGGGGATAAACTTGCTATAGTAGCCCGCAAATCCCAAGAAGCGCCGTAACTGCTTCTTGGTGCGCGGGCGGGGCTGTTGTTCCAGGGTGACGACCTTCTCTGGCAGGGGTCGGAGCTGGCCCTTCCCCACTAGGAATCCTAGGTATTTCAGCTCCTGGAACCCAAGGCGGCTTTTCCGCGGGTTGGCATGGAGCCCAGCGGCTCGCAGGGCTTGGAGCACCTGGCGGAGGTGGAGCAGGTGGGCCTCCCAGGTGGGGCTACATACCACGATGTCGTCAATATAGGCCCGAGCGAAACCCTCGCACTGGGCCAGGGCCTTGTCCACCAACCGCTGAAACGTGGCCGCAGCCCCATTCAAGCCAAAGGGCATGCGCTTGAATTGGAATAGACCTTGTGGGGTGGCGAAGGCAGTCTTTTCCCTGTCAGCCGGGTGCATGGGCACCTGCCAATAGCCCTTGGTGAGATCCAAGGCGGAGAGGTACCAGGCCTCCCCCAGCTGGTCGATCAGGATATCCGCCCGTGGCATCGGGTAGGCATCAAATTTGGCCAGTTTGTTCACCTCCCGATAGTCCACACAGAAGCGCACGCTGCCATCGGGCTTTGGCACCAGGACCACTGGACTGCGCCACTCGCTCTGCGATGGCTCGATGACGTCGAGGCGCAACATCTCCTCCACCTCCCGGGCAATGACGTCCCACCACTTCTGTGGCACGGGCCTCCAACGGGCGCGAGCCACCTGGCCGGCGGGGGTTACTACTCGGTGCTTGACCAGGGTGGTCAAGCCCGGCTGGTCGGAGAACACCGCCGGGCACTCGGCCAGGACCTTCCGCAGATCCCGCTGCTGGCTGGGGGTGAGGGTGGCATCCAACACCGGGCCTCCCCCGGCGCCCTCCACAGTCGTCCAGGGCAGGGTTCCATCCTGGAGCTCGCCTGGATCTTCGGCCAAGAGGCCCTGCTCAGTCCCCGCCTCCCGTTGCACCCAGGCCTTTAGGCTGTTCACGTGGAGGGTCTTCTTTTGGCGGGCTCGGGGCCCACATTGGACCTCGTGAGGGGGCCTAGGACTCGGGTGACTTGAAAGGGTCCCCGCCACGGGTCCCCTTGGGTCTGACCCATCACTCCCCTGTGGACCAGGACGTTGTCTCCCACCTGGATCCCCCGGGCCCTAGTGCCCCTGTCGTACCGCCTCTTCTGGGCTTCCTGGGCCTGTGTGAGGTTCTCCTGGGCCTCCCGCCGCACATCTTCCAGGCGCTCCTGCAGCTGCCTGACGTATTCCTCTGGGGCCTCCCCTGGCCCTCTCCTGCCTTGTACCCACTGTTCTCCGAGCAGGCCTAGGATCCCCCGAGGCTGCCTCCCATACAGCAGCTCGAACGGGGAATACCCCAGGGATGCCTGGGGTGTCTCTCGGATGGCAAAGACCAGCGGATCCACATAGAGATCCCAGGCGGCGGGGTGGTCGTAGGCTGTCTTCCTCAGCATGGCCTTCAAGGTCTGGTTCATCCGCTCCACCAGCCCGTCAGTTTGGGGGTGGTGGACGGAGGTGAAGAGCTGCTTGATGTGCAGTGCCTGGCACACCTGTCGCATGAGGCTCGCCGTGAAGGGTGTGCCCCGGTCTGTGAGTATCTCCCGAGGCAGCCCTACATGTGCAAAGTAATGCATCAAGGCCCTGGCCACGCCAGCACTCTTCATGGTGGGCAGGGGAATAGCCTCGGGATAACGGGTGGCGTAGTCCATGAGGACCAGGATGTAGCGGGCCCCCCGAGGGGTGCGGGGTAGGGGCCCCACAAAGTCCATAGCCACCCGCTCGAACGGAACCCCCACTACCGGCAAGGGGGCTAGGGGGGCTTGCGGCTCTGCCCTAGATGTAAGGCGCTGGCAGATGTCGCAGGAGCGACAGTAGGCCTGGACCTCCCGTGCTACAGAAGGCCAGAAGAAGTTGGCTAACACCCGAGTCAGAGTACTCTTCACCCCCTGGTGGCCTGCCCATTGGTGGTCGTGGGCGCCCTTCAGGACTTCGGGCCTGTACCGGTGGGGGACCAACAGCTGTTTCCCGGGGCCCAGCCGCCCTTTTACCTCTCTGAACCAAACGCCTTCTTCCCGGATGATCCGAGGCAGGCGCCGGCTCCGGCGCTCATCCACGACCACCCCGTCCCGGACGGCTTCGTGCCGTCGCAACGCCTCCAACTCCTCGTCCTCGGCCTGAGCCTCCACGAACTGCGGGTCCGCCGGCCACGTCTCTCGGCCGCCCGTCGTGGGACGCTCTGCAGTGGACGGGCCCTCCCCGGGGTCGGCATCCTCTGTCTCCCCCGCAGGGGCGGTGGCGTCATAGCCGGCCCCGGCAGGCTGGCCCTGCTGGCCAGGATTCGCTGCCTCCACCACGTCTCCAAAACACGGAGCATCCCGCCCAAGCAGTACTGGGTAGGGCAGGCTGGTTACTTTGGCGACCGGCACGCTCCAGTAGTGGCCCAAGTACTTCAGCGGGATGGACACCACTGGGCTCCTTTCAATATGTCCATGAACACACTTGATGGCGGCGGTGCGGGTGACAGGCAGCGGGGCGGTCACCAGGTGGGCCCGTATCATGGACAGTGAGCTGCCGCTGTCGACCATGGCCTGCAGTTGCCGCCCTCCCAAGGATACCAGGATCGTCCAGGGGGGGGGCAAGTCCCCATCTCGGCCGCCTGCCAGGACTCTTCCCAGCTCACGTCGCACTCCATCAGGGGGCACTCCCGCTTGAGATGGCCCCACTGGCCACAGGTGAAGCAGGGCCCTATGTCTCCCCCCGTGCGGCGGGCCTCCGGCGGCGGGCGCCCCTCCTTCTCCCCCTCGCGGCCCCCGGGGCGTAGACTCGGTCCGAGTAATGTCGGGCATCCTCCGGGCCCCCACCATCCAGGCACGGTGCGGGCCGGCAGCAGCCACGCCCGGCCTCCGCGGTCTCCGGTCCCGGGTGCCTTTCCTGGTGTTGCTCCTGGGGCGGCCCGGCCGCCGGGCTGGGGAGAGCCCTTCCCTGGCTTGCCGCCCTCTGCGCGGGGGGGCAGGCTGCGGTGGTCGGCGGCCTGAAAGTTCTCCCACAGCTCCTGGACTTCACTGAGGCGGGTTGGCTTCCAGCAGGCCACCCAATGGCGGGTACGCGGTGGCAACACCTGCAGCAGCTGCTCCACTACCACCAGCTCCACGATGCGCCGCCCGTCGCTGGTGGTGGGATTGAGCCAACGGGTGGCAGCATCCTTGAGGGTCGCTATCGCCGAGCGTGGTCGAGTCTCCCCCGTCGGAAGCCAGGAGCGCAGCTTCTGGCGGTGGGCCTCGGGCGTGATCTCCAGGCGGTCTAGGATGGCTGCCTTGAGTGCTGTATAGTCCGCCGCCTGGGCCCGCTCCAGGGCTTTCATGGCAGCCTGGGCCTTCCCTGTCATTTAGGGTCCCAGGATAAAGGCCCACTGCTCTCTGGGCCAACGGGCGGCTTCAGCCACTCGCTCAAACGCCTCCAGGTAGGCCTCAACATCGTCCTCCGCCCCCAGCTTCGTCAGAGGGGGCCAAGGGCTCCTTCCAGCGCCAAATGGTGGTGGCCCTGCCGGCTCCGGGCGGGCCAGGAGCGCCTGGTGAAGGTCCCGCACCAGGGTGGCCTGAGCCGCCGTCTGCTGCTGGGTGACCTCCCGTAGGAGCTGCGCCTGGTGGTCTGCCAGCCACTGCCCAAATTGGGCCAAATCCAGGGGGGCGGGGTTAGTGTCCATGGCGGACGTCAGTTCTAAGTTTATCACGGAGTCCTCACTCGTTTCGTCCGTTGATGAGTCGCTGGACTCTGGCTCGATGTGTGGGGTCGCCACTCGACTTGAGTGCCACCCGGGCGGGGCTGGAATCTGGGGGCGTGGCCGTCTTAGGCTCGGGAGAGTGCCCGCCTCCTCCACCACGTTGTCGCGCTCTGGGTACCTCCCCCGGTCTCCCGGCGCCGCCGGCGCCCCTCCCGGGCACTCTGGGGCGTTCCCCGGAGGTCTCAGGAACAGGGGTGGGAGCCAGGTTACTTCACCTCAGGCCCCCCGTTCCCCTCTGGCTGTGCACGGACTCCTTTCTCTCTCTCAGGAGGCAGCCCCACTGTGCACTTGCCAGCTTCCTCCCCGACCTCCTCCTTCCCTCCCTTTATCCCCCCGTCTGAGTCCTCCCCCCTCCTGGGTTCTGCCCCTCTCTGGCTCCTTCCCCCCTTCAAAGCCCCAGACGCCCGGGAGAGGCGCGCCGGGGCTGGGCTGCCTGGGCGTGCCTCGGGCGTCTCGGACTTCTGCAGCGTGCTGGGGTGTGGCGTCTCTCGCCACCACGGGTCAGGCGGCTCTTCTCCTCTTCGCCCAGCGCTGGGCTCAGCTTCTCCCTCCTGCTTCCCGACGTCTCCCTCTGGCCGGGCTCCTCGGACCCGGAGACGGGCGCGGTGGCTGAGAGGCGCCGTTCGGGCGGCTGTTGGCACTCCGTCAGCCCAGGTGAGGGGGGGCCGCCGCGGGGGCCTGGGAAGGCATGGGAGGCTCTCGGGGCGGCGGCGGGGGCCGGGAGTGGCTGGCAGGCGCTGGGGGGTCCCCCTTGCGTAGTCCTCGCCCGGGCTGGGCGGGACAGAGGGGTATTTTGATACATTGAACAACAAGGATAAAAGAGCCAAAAATAAACAAATGATGGACGTTCAGAAAGAAATTGGCAAAAAAGAGAAAGAGCTTAAAAAACGACCTGGGAAAAAGAAAATTATAAGAGAAATTACAACATTACAAAGCCAACTGAGCCATTTGCTGAATAAAGAATTGGAATGGAATTTAAAAAGACTACCACAGAAATCTTTTGAAGGTGCAAATAAACCTGGAAAATATCTTGCATGGCAAATGAAAAAAAAGGGAGAATAAAGTAATTAACAACATTGTATCTGGAGAAAAAGACATTGTTGACCATGAAGGCAGTAAAAGGGAATTTTATAAATATTATGCCAAGCTGTTCAAAAGCCAAAGTGTAGATAGAAAAAGAATAGATGAGTATCCACAGAAAATTAAGGTTAACTCATTAACAAAAAACATGGAGAATTTGTTGAATAAACCAATTGGGAGAGGAGAAATAGAAGAGGCGATCAACTTAATGAAATTAGGAAAAGCATCTGGTCCGGATGGCTTTACGGCAAAATTTTATAAAGTTCTTGCGGAGACGCTATTACCAGAACTTCAGATATTGATGAACACTATAAGATTAGATGGGAAAGTTCCTAGTACATGGAAAGAAGCAGTAATTTCTTTGATACCAAAAGAGGACAGAGACACCACAAATGTGAAAAATTATAGACCAATTTCATTACTAAACAATGACTATAAAATATATGCAAGGATTTTAGCAGATCGCCTTAAACAGCATTTGAACAGTTTTATTAAAGAAGAACAAGCAGGATTTCTTCCCAAGAGACAAATCAGAGACAACATAAGAACAGTTATAGATATTATTGAATATTATGAGAAACATCCTGAAAAAGAAGTAGCATTATTTTTTACAGACACAGAGAAAGCATTTGACAATGTGCATTGGGACTTTATGTTTGCAGTGATGGAGAAATTGAGATTGGGAGAAGACTTCATTAGAATGGTAAAGGCGATATATTCTGAACAATCAGCAAGGCTCTGCATTAATGCAGACTTAACAGAAAAAATGATAATAAATAAAGGAACGAGTCAAGGTTGCCCTCTATCTCCACTGATATTTATAATGACTTTAGAGGTTTTGTTAATTCAAATCCAAGACGATAAAGAGATAGAGGGGCTAAAAATGAAAGGTTTTTCCTATAAATACAGAGCATTTGCAGATGATGTGATGTTTATAAATGAAAATCCCACTCGTATAACACTATTGCTGCTTCATAAGATACAAGAATATGGAGAGTTGGCAGGCTTTTATATAAACAAAGAAAAATCAAAAATTTTGTGTAAAAATATGTTAAAGAGTAAGCAGGAAGAACTACAGAGATTAACAGAGTGTGAAATTACCTCAAAAGTAAAATACTTAGGTGTAGAAATAACAATGAAAAATATTGATTGTATAAAAATAATTATGAAAAACTCTGGCGCAAGATCGATGGAGATATGATTAAATGGAACAAATTGAACCTATCTATGCTGGGCAGAATCTCTGTAATTAAGATGAATGTTTTACCGAGAATTATGTTTCGGTTTCAAACAATTCCAATAGTGAAAGACAATAAACAATTTAATAGATGGCAAAGGAAACTTTCAGAATTTTTATGGGCTGGGGAAAAACCAAGAATTAAAATGAAAATTCTGACTGATGCGAAAGAAAGAGGTGGATTCCAACTGCCTAACTTAAAGCTGTATCATGATGCAGTTTGCCTGGTGTGGATTAAGGAACGGATGACATTATCAAATGGAAAGTTATTAACATTAGAAGGACATGGAAATGTCTTTGGATAGCATGCTTACATGTACTATGGGAAGAATAAGATGGATGGTTTCTTCTCACATCACTATATCGGAAACAATCTGTTAAATACCTGGTCAAAATACAAAAGATATGGTGATGAGAGGAAACCACTTTGGATCGTACCAACAGAAGTAATAAAATTGTATTCAGATATTAAAGAGAAGTGGTTAACATACAAACAACTTTTAAAGATCCAAGGAAAAAAGGTGGAATTAAAAACAGCTGAAGAAATACAATATAAATATAATTGGTTTCAACTGCAACAAATAAAGAGCTTGCTTGAACAGGACATTAAGAACTATGGAATAAGACAAGAACAAACAGAACTGGAGAGAATGTTGTTTGGAGAAAATGAAAAGCTGATCTCAAGGACATATAAACTATTACTGAAATGGTCTACAGAAGATGAAGTAGTTAAATCACAAATGATAAAATGGGCGATAAATATAAATATGGAAATACAGATGGAGTAATGGGAATACCTATGGAAGAACTCTATGAAAATTTCTACATGTTATAACATTAAAGAAAATTGCTTTAAAATGCTATATAGATGGTACATGATACCTAAGAAATTGGCAAAAATGAACTATCAGGTGTTGGATAGATGTTGGAAATGTAAATGTCATGAAGGATCTTTTTTACCATATGTGGTGGACTTGTGAAAAGGCGAAACAATTCTGGCAAATGATCCAGCAGGAGATCTCGAAAGTTTTGGGATATAATATTAAGAAGGCACCAGATATTTTTCTGTTAGGATTACAAATGGAAAAATTTCAATAGCAAGATAGAACGATAATTTGGTATATGCTTTCAGCTGCATGGACAATAATTTGGTATATGCTTTCAGCTGCACGGGCTGGGCACTGGAGTACCCAAGGCTATTGGTCTTGGGTGACTTCAATGTTCACGCCGACGACGTGGCCTCCAGTCAGGCAATGGACCTAGTGTCATCCATGGCGGCACTAGGACTCTCCCAGGTTGTTACAACGCTCACTCATCAGGAGGGTCACATGTGCCATGGTCGGATCACTATGCCCTCAAGGCTCGTATGGATGTGTCACCCCAAACCTGTTTAGGCGGACAGCGTATTTTAGCTCGCCCGCGGAGCTTGATGGACCCGGAACGGTTCCTAACAACTCTGCGGGATACCTGGCCCACTGGCGATTTCCTGGATAATCTGGTAGAGTCCTGGAACGATGGACTCACTAGAGCCATCGAGGTGATCGCACCTAGGCGTCCTCTGCGTCCCCGCTTGAAGCCGTCACCCTGGTTTAACCGGGGGCTGCGGCAATTAAAGCGGGGACTCAGACGACTGGAGAGGCAATGGCGGCATACTCGAGACGAAGTGACCCGAACATCTTATAAAGAGAGTTTGAGGGCCTATGAGATGGCAATCAAAACCGCAAAGAAAGCATACTTTGCGGCTAAGATTGCGTCCACAACTTCGCGCCCGGCACAATTGTTTGATATAATTCGAGGTCTTACAACGCTGCCACAAGGCAGACCAAATTCTATTGAATTGGAAATAGGCTGTGAGGCTTTTGCGAAATTTTTTGCGGACAAGATCGCGTCACTCCACCTTGACCTCCCTGCCAGATTTGAGACAGTTAGCAAAACCGAGGCCCCGAGCCTGTCTTCGCATTGTATCCTGGATGGTTTCAGTCCCCTCAGCCTGGAGGAAGTTGACAGGATCCTCTTATCTGCTCGCCCAACAACTTGTAAATTGGACCCATGCCCCTCCTGGCTTATTAAATCTTGCCAGAGGGACCTCAGATATCCTGTAGGGGATATCATAAATAGATCCCTGATGGAAGGGCATTTTCCAACGCCGCTTAAAGAGGCGGTGGTCCGTCCCCTCCTAAAAAAACCATCTTTAGACCTGGCCCAATTGGCACACTACCGGCCGGTCTCAAATCTGCCCTTTTGGGGCAAACTTATCGAGAGGGCAGTGGCGATGCAGTTACAGACTTTCCTGGAGGACGCTTCCGTCCTTGACCCACTTCAGTCCGGCTTTCGCCCGGGCCATGGGACGGAGACGGTGTTGGTTGCCCTGGTAGATGACCTTCAACGGCATCTGGATCAGGGTGGCTCAGCAGTGCTGATGTTGTTGGACCTATCGGCTGCGTTCGATACAGTCGACCATCGGTTACTGACTTGCAGCCTTGCCGACGCGGGGATTCAGGGGTTGGCCTTACAGTGGCTTTCCTCTTTCCTTGAAGGTCGGGGACAAAGGGTCGCGATTGGGGGGGAGCTATCCCGGAGGCGCACACTTGATTGTGGGGTGCCTCAAGGGGCGGTTTTCTCCCCGATGTTATTCAACATCTATATGCATCCCCTTGCCCAGATTGCCTGAAGGTATGGGCTGGGGTGTCATCAGTATGCTGATGACACCCAGCTCTATCTGCTTATGGATTGCCGACCGGTCTGCGCCCCTGAAAATCTGGATTGGGCATTACAGGCCATGGCTGAGTGGCTCAGACTGAGTGGACTGAGGCTAAATCCGGCGAAGACAGAGGTCCTTTGCTTGGGTCGTCGGGGACCGGGTGGGGGGAAATCCCCCTGCCAGTTTTTGGTGGTGCGCAGTTGATAGCGGCGGACAGGGTCAAGAGCCTGGGGGTACTATTGGAGCCCTCCTTAAAGATGGAGGCTCAAATAGCTGCCACTGCCAAGTCCGCATTTTTTCATATTAGGCGGGCAAGGCAGTTGGCTCCCTTCTCGAATCGCGACGATCTAGCAACAGTGATCTATGCTACGGTCACCTCGAGGTTGGGACTACTGCAATGCCCTCTACATGGGGCTGCCCCTGTGCCAAACTCGGAAATTGCAGTTGGTGCAGAACACCGCGGCCTGGCTGTTATTGGGGCTCCCAAGATGGGAGCACATTCGGCCAGGTCTTCGGGTTCTGCACTGGCTGCCAATAATATACCATGTCCGGTACAAGGTGCTGGTCATTACTTTTAAAGCCCTATATGGCCTAGGACCTGCCTACCTAAAGGACCGTCTCTCCCCACGTGTTCTCCAGAGAGTACTGAGATCAGGAACCCAAAATCTTCTCGTTATCCCTGGGCCAAAAGAAGCCCGCTTAAAATCTACTAGGGACAGGGCCTTCTCTGTTATGGCCCCTACATGGTGGAACCAGCTGCCGGAGGAGGTGAGGGCCCTGCGGGACCTTACTCAGTTCCGCAGGGCCTGTAAGACAACCCTCTTCCGGCTAGCTTACACCTAACTGACAGAGTAAATTAATTGTAGCTCTATCAGATTCTTGCTATGCATACTGTCGCAATGCTTAATGTTTTAATGTTTTAAATGTTCAAATATCTTAAATACCTAACTTAAAATTTTATGTTTGATTTACTTGTTGTAAGCCGCCCTGAGCCACCTTGGTGGGAAGGGCAGGATATAAATCATAAATAAATAAATAAAAATAAATAAAAATTATAACAAATTATATTAAATAGTAATACGGGGATGTTTGCTAAGGGGGCATGCACTGCTGGGGGTCACAAAAGGGGAGGGGTGGGGTGGAGAAAATGTTATATATGTGTACTAACATTTAATGACAAATGATGACACGTTATTACAATATATTACAATAAATTGTTTTAAACTAGATTCTGGAGGGGCACCTATTCCCCCAAGCATTCCCCCAAGACCAGACTAGCTGGCCTTAATGTGCAATTAACTGTTCACCTTAGACAAATGACATTGTTTCTGATGGCTTAATTCTTCCCTTCAATGATTCCCTTGGACACATGATTTTTACTCCTTTTACTTCACTGGCTCTCTCTCTTACCAGATTTATGTCTTCAACTACCTGGGAACCCCAGGATTTTTACAGCACTAGGATCTCTCCCCCACACCCCCAGAGACAGCTAAACTTGAGATTCTCCAAAACAACAGAAATTGCAGGTACCCATGAATGTCCATTAGAAGTTTCAAGCACAGCAGAAGATTAATAACCTTGTCACAAAGAGTATCATAAATTAGTGAACTGGGACAGAACAGAGGCAGCTAGAGAGTGTTGGACTAAGACTGGGCCAGTCAGTCTCTTTGTTTAATGTCATTACAGGGTTACTATGAGAATTAAAAGGAAGGGGAAACACATACACCACCTTAAAATCCCTGAAATAGTGTTGTTATTGTTGTTTTGTGTGTGATCTTTTTAAAATGAACAGAGTTACAGAGTTCCACAGAATTCTTCTTTATACTGGATATTAAGCAAAGCAGAAACATAAGTGAAGCCTGAAATCTGCAAAACAGAAACACAAGTGAAGTCTGAAATCTGTTCTGTATGAATTATGATTAAGCAAAATTAAATCTGCATAATGCCACTTGGATTTGTCTGAAGGCTTACAAACTGCAGAATGTATGTCTTTTCCATCATGGACAAGAACAACATTTTCTCCTCCACCCCATTTTTTCCCTTTTTGCAGTAAGAAGACATAATTGACTTAAACAAATTAAAGATTCAAGCTGTGGTAAATATATTCCCTCTTCTAAAATAGTAGCATTCCACTGTTTAGCTGCCAGGCACAGAACTGAAAAATAGTTTATTTTAAAAAGGGGTCAAGCTTGCCTAGAGAAAAATTAGGAACACATCCAACTTTCTTCCTGCCACAGGAAAGTAAAATGGTGGCCTCTTAAATTTTTATACTCAGTCTAATTGTGCAGAGTCTAGAAGTTCATTTTTGCAACTCTTTCGCACTATTACCTGTAAAATACACAGTACAGACTTCTTACTGACAGGTTTGTAAAAAAGTAGACACATAAAAAGGCTGTAAATTTCCTCATCTCTCAGCTGCAGAAATCTATAAACACAGTCCAAGTCAATGTGTTCTCCATATGCTGCCCCTACATCTATCTGTTCAAGTTCACTGGTAGTTTAGTGTATGAACCTACCAAACTTAACACCTCTATAATTCATCACTGCAAGCCTGCAAGGAGACCAAGACTAACTAACTGGTAATCCGCAAGCCACATGAAGTCTGAGGTATCAAACCAAAAGTGAACTTTTAAAAATCTTCCCCACTACAGCCCAAAATGTTGCAAGTGGGTAGGGAAGTTAAAAAAAAAATCCAGAAATGTTGAAGCGGAGATGTTTTCACAGAAAAATTGGATCCAAAAGTGTAAATGTTCTCATTTCTATAAGAAAAATTCTGAATATATGCCAGTATTTGTGAGTGAATACTGTGTGCTACCTTGTCAAAGAAAGGTGGAAAACAACTTCTGTCATAAACAAAGTATTATTTCAACAGAAACAGTATTGAATGGTCATAACAGATAAGGCTACCAGCATTTCTTCATATCAAGTTAAACTTGATAGCACTGAAATCATTGAACTTTTAAACAATGTATTATTATTAAACACATTATAGTATATTAATTTTTGACAAAATTATTCAGATTTAAATGATAAACATGCTCTTGAAATATACTATAAAAAGAATTATTGATATATTGAATTCTTAATATGGCCCACTCTGTGAATACTCAAATATAGAGATTGGAGCCATGAACCATTACCTTTCTACAAACCTGAAAAAGTCCCAGGTGTGCAAAGAAAAAAATCAGAGAGTTAACTCTTCCCCACATAATAGAAGCAGAAGCTGTAGCTTTAAGAAACAAATGCCCTCAGTGGCCATTTCCAAGCAACTGTAATAGTTCTGCCAGGCTTGGTTTCTATCAGTAATAGGTAGGAGGAGGGGCAGGACCCTTTACAGGACTATTTTGGCCTTTGAAGTATGACTTATCAGGGTCAGGCCTGACAACAACCACTGATACCACACAATGTGCATGACTCACCTAGGACTGGCTGCTCACTACTCCACAAAAGCCAGCACGGTATAGTAGAGTTTCAGATTAAAATCTGGAGGACCAAAATTTAAATTACCAGTTTGCTGTCAAAGCTCACTGAGTGACCTTAGTCCAGTTACACTATCTTACTGGGAGTGAAACTGACCAGAAGTGACAGCACAGCTTTCCCTAGCCCCCTGCTGCTTCTGGTCAGTTTCTTGGTCAAGGAAAGCTGCCCTGCCACTTCAAGTCAGTTTTATTACCCTCTGATCAGCTAGTCAAAAATCTAACAGCTGATCAGCTGGAAGTGAAACTGACCAGAAGTTGCAGAGTGGCTTCCCTTTCTTTCCCCAGCTTGACATACTCCTAAGAGAGCAATTTACTGGGGGCACATGCTTTGGGGGGCTGTGGCTCAGCCCCCCAAAATCCAATTTGCACCAAACTTGGAGAGCAAGTAGAGGAGAGTCTGCTGAAGAGTTTGCCACAAGTTTGGCATCTCTAGCTCACTGGGGGGCATTCTATTCTCTAGCTCACTGGGGGGCAAATCCAAATGAACTAATGAACCATGAAAAAGTTTGGAAAATTTAAAAAATGAATCAACATGAACCAACAAATCAGGCAACCCAACAAACTACAATATGAAATGAACCATCATTTTCCCACTTCATGCCCATCCCTAGTGAGGAATCAAACCCGGTTCTCCCAGATTAAGTCCATGCACTTAACCGCTACATCATACTGGCTTTATAAAATAATGAAGTCCCACTGGTTTCGACAAGAAG
Source organism: Heteronotia binoei (assembly GCF_032191835.1). Taxonomy (NCBI): domain Eukaryota; kingdom Metazoa; phylum Chordata; class Lepidosauria; order Squamata; family Gekkonidae; genus Heteronotia; species Heteronotia binoei. Next base: position 139,408,506 of record NC_083227.1, read on the forward strand.
CCTTAAAGAAACTGTCCCTGCAGACGCTTCATAAACTTCCAGCTTGCTCAAGGTGAAAGAAAACCTGGAAGTGGAACTCCTGTACAGAAATGAAATTTTCAGTGAGCATGAAGGAAGGAAATTCTTAGATGCAGTAGAAGTCATAAAGCGAATTCCTCAGCCTAAAGCTATTAGATCTGCCTCAGCCCCCATCACGGGAATATTCAGCAGAGGGGTTATCCCTTTGGATTAACCTGAACAAAATTTACTTTGGTACTTTTAATCCACTTTTCTCTACCAAATAGAGATTTCTATGAGATAACATTAGCAACAAAATATAAAATGCAACAAACCTAGGTATCATCAACAAACATCTGGAGGGGAAGGAAACTGAGCAGGGGGTGAAAAGCTTTGCCCCAGTGATTTTAATAGCAAAGCAAAGTTCATTAAAAACAGTCATAAGACCAGCATACAAAATAATATAAGATAGTACAGTATAATAACATGGCAATAGACAGTTACAGCCATAATAAAAGGGCCTATAAAAATCTTTTGAGAAGTAAGAAGAACACTGCCACACAGCTTAAAATGGAAGATATTAATAGAGGAAGCTAAGAACAAGGATCATAGGCGATTCTGGAAAATAGTTGCAGGTGCTGAGAAAGTAGGTAATGCCAACAGGGAGTATATAATCCCCGCAAGAATATGGGAAAATCATTTTGAAGCCCCAGTGATTAGTTTCTTCCTGGGCACTTCCTTCCACAGCACAGCACCCCTTTAAGCTTCCGACGAGCGGCAGAGCAGTTGGTAAAAACTCTACTTTGATATAGTCTCTTTCCAGAGATACTGCTCTGGCAATGCTGATAGCTAGCTGAAACCCAAATTGAATAAAACCTTGCTTCCCCAAGTATCTAAATTTAAACTTTGTTGTGATACAGTTTAATTATCCTAATTTTGATGAATGTCGCCTTCTGTTATACATGACTGCCGGTATTTGCTTCAGAGGTGTGGTTCTTTACTGAACCCATGGTCTCATAAAAAGCAGTTTGAGGTTAGTGTAGGCCTTCCATTGGATACTTTCAGTTTCTGCTATTGTCATGCACTGGAGCAGGGAAGAGAAACAGCAGCATTTCAATCCTCAGCATGGTTCATTAAATACATTATTTTTCTTATTTAAACAAAAAGGATTTGATTTTTAGGAGTCCAAAGTATATTAAATGCAAAACATGTGCCTTGCTGTCAGACCGAGTGGTTTCAGTTATGTGACTAAAAGCATTATCCTATGTATGATTACTCAAAAATAAATCCCAGAGTGTTCAGTAAGACTCGCCCCAATTAAGCATGCACAGTACTGAAGCCTAATAACTTTTTAAATGGATAGTGCAAGTGACAAAAATATAGAACAAGCACACTGGGCAGAAGCCAGATCTTAAAAGCACACAGAACAGTAATTGGAAGAGCATAAGAAAGTTGTATTTTGTAAATTTAAGAACAACAGGGATTATAAAAATATTTTCCCTAAACTGGATCGGATCATGGAGCCATGAAACTTGTCCTGAAATCCTGCATTTTAAAACTGTAGACCCCTTTTTACTGATATATTATTCTGCACCCAGAAAACTTTCTTCAGTTCACAGAAGATCTCTTCCTAAAAATTGGTATCCTAAGGTATCTTCAGATACCATGGTTTATGGAACTCAGAGAAAATCCATTTTGCTGTTGCTATTTTACTCAGGAAAACAATTTAGAGTCATTCACAACTCTTTAGCTTTGTACTTACCATCTCTTATATACAAGCATCTATCAGATTTAGTCTTTCTGGCTTACTGAAGTATGCCAGTTAAAGCACACCTATCTAATTATATGAAATATTTCTATGCTGCCTCTGCTCTCCACCACGAGGACACAGGATAAACAGAGGCAGTTCTCTCCACCAAGCAGCCCAAATAACTAATATGCTGTTGGGGCTCGGCTTTCTCCAAGTTGGTGGCAGAACTGGAGAAGATCGTACCTTAGACACCTGCCATCACCATCTGGGTACAAGATGAACCCCTGAGACATGGAAGTAACAGTGGGGCTTTAATTCTTCATAATAATCATATCTAATTCTAATTAACTCCTAATCATAATCTCCTTATCATTTGAGAATGCTTAAATATGGAGACAGAACCAAGAAACAGGTCTTTCTGCAAACCTGAGAAAAGCCTGTTTTGGTGGAAAATCTGAAATCTTTTTTAAAATAATGAGGTTTAAAAGTTACCAGAAGCAGTTCCTGCACCTTTAAGAAACAAATGCCCTCTGCAGTAGCCACTGTGGAAGCAGCTAGGAAAGCATCATGGTTTTGCCAATCTTCAACCCTTGGTTTCTGTCAGTAAAAGGCAGCGGTTTTTTCCAGGGATGTTTTGGTCTTTGAAGGAGGACTTATCAGGGCCAGCCCTGGCAGCAAGCAATGCCAGGATTGGCTGCTTACTACTACTCAACAGCAGAGACACCACACAAAAGCTAGCGTGGTATAGTAGTTAAAGTTTCAGACTAGGATCTGGGAGACCCATGTCTGAACCCCGAGAATGCCACAGAATGCCACTGAACCCCAAGAATGTCACAGAAGCTTGGGACAGTCACATAGTCCCACCCTAACCTACCTTTCAGAATTATTGCGAGGATAAAACTGAGGAGAGCAGTTTAATATACACTGCTTTGGGTCCACATTGGGGAGAAAAGTGAGGTATAAATGTAAATAAATAATAGACATAACTGAAGATCAGGACAGAGACAAGGCTGCTTAGTGGGTTGGTGGGAAGGAGAGAAGGAAGTAGGAAAAAGTAAAGAAATGAGGCTGCCAGGAGGAGGGAACTAGAGCCCCGTGGCGCAGAGTGGTAAAGCTGCAGTACTGCAGTCAGAGCCCTCTGGTCACAACCTGAGTTCGATCCCAGCGGAAGCTGGTTCAGGTAGCCGTCTCCAGGTTGATTCAGCCTTCCATCCCTCCGAGGTCAGTAAAATGAGTACCCAGCTTGCTGAGGGGAAAGTGTAGATGACTGGGGAAGGCAATGGCAAACCACCCTGTAAAAAGTCTGCCATGAAAACGTTGCGAAAGCAACGTCACCCCAGAGTCAGAAACGACTGGTGCTTGCACAGGGGACTACTTTTACGTTTTTTAGGAGGGAAAGAGAAAATAGTGTGGGGAAGGGGGCAAAAGGGAACAAAAATTACAGACCTGTAATACTTAAACATAGATACTTGGAAATACTCAAATAATAATTATTCAGAGTGGATATATAGTACTAGGTTTTGCTTAAATGATATCCTCCCCCTTATACACTAATTCTTGCAATAGTACCAAGAATCCAGATTTCATTTAAATGTGGAGTTTCCCATTTCTATCCCTCATTCATCCTCGTGAAGAGAGGGAAAGGAGAATGTATGAAAGGAGAAAAAGGAGTAGGAAAGAGGTGTATAAGTCTCCTTGTGTACAACAGGCTCAGTGCAATATCAGCTATATCTTTTTTTTATCAAATTGTATTTCTGCATATTTATTCCCAATTAATACAAACTTTGGGACCCAGGAGCATTTTAGCTGCACACTAGCAATTCCGGCTAACAGTGAAAAGTTACGTTTACTTGCTGAAGCCAAAATGCCTTCATCCCAATAGTCCCTCCTTTCCCAAAGATAAAACTGTCTTCCAGCTGGCTCCACCCTTCGGAATTACAACCTCAAAACATTGCACACAACTTCTCTAAATGCCTGCATCACCACCTCTCCTGCCAAGTGCTTAATGTGCATCTGCAAATAATTGAGCATCTAAATGCTGCACAAACATTAGAGCAACATGAAGGCCTCTCAGCATTCCACCCCAATAAACAGCATATGAGGACTTCTTGCCAAAATGCTGTTTGTACAGAAATCAGCTGTGGGGGTTATTCCAATAGCATTTGTTATCTTGAGACAAGTCTAGTTATGCAACAGTCCTTTAAGTTACAAGAGAGAGTAAACTGTGTTAAGGAGTATTTTTGTAATTCCACAAAAAAAAAGGCCTAGGCTATCGTACTTTGAAATCCATCAGTTCGAGAATCTTGCCCTGAGAAAAGCAGTATGAAGTGATCAAATCTAACAGCAAGCATGGAGGGAAATTTCTGCTGGACAAATTGTAAGCTTTATCTTCCCCATCTGGAGTTAGCCAAGACTTTGGAGTACTAAACTTATAAATGGCATTTGGCTGTTCACAGCCCAGAATGATGTTATGCAACATGAAGAGTCATATAAATCTGAAAACAGGCTTGAAATAGATAAGATTTTTCAAGAAAACATCTGTAAAAACCAATTTTAAAACTTTTGGAAATAAGTATCAAGGAAAGGATCACAGATAAAGCATTCAGAAACATTTAAAACTTGTCTGAGACTGGAACATTTTCCATATCCTTTAAGACAGGGGTGTCGAACTCATTTGTTATGAGGGCCAGATTTGACATAAATGAGACCTTGTTGGGCTGGGCCATGTGTGTCATAAAATGTAATGCCAGGTAGCAGAGATATAAACTTTATAAAGGGCACAGACAAATACAAGTAAAAAAAATTTTAAACAAAACTTGAATAAAACATACTTAAAAATTAGTACTCTTGCAATATTTTATTTAACAGTCTGATTTATTGCCATTCAATTCAGAAATCTCATGGTCAATGCTCTGTGCCCTAGGGCCCAGGAGAAACATGAAATGGCTGGGCATTGTGAACTTTTGCACATAAGTTGCTGCGTGTGCTGGTCAAAAACATGTGAAAGCACCATGACACAGACTGAGGACTATGTGTTTATCTACAAAGCTATAGTCTTCCCCAGAAAAATAACTACAACTCCTATGAGGCAGTGCAAGAATAGAGAGACAGTCATGTATAGTGGTCAGTAGCCTAAATTCAAAATTCCCAGTCTCCACCTCATTGGCTTCCTGTTATTCCTCATCTAAACAGTTCACATTGCTTTCCTACTGGGAAAGATTGGCTCATGAAGGCATGAATACAGTGAAAAGGAGGAGGGAACTCAGTTGCTCCCAGGAAAGCCCTGGCAAAACCAGCTTAACAACATTGGGAGGGGGGAAGCAAAAAGCTCTTACTTGCCTTGAATAAAACTGTGTTGGTCTTAAAGGGGCTTTTTGTATTTCTCCAGTGGGAATGAGGCAGCTAAGCAAAGCAGAATCTCTCTCTTCCCCAAGAGAGGGGGAGGGAGGAGGAGTGTCAGCCAATGGAGGAGCTTGGCTCTGTAGCTCTGCTGTGTGATTGAGAAAGCCTGGCACAGCTCTAGCTTTGATTGAGAGAGCTCTAGCAGAGCTATAGAGCCAGGTTCCTCCATTGACTGAGACTCCTCCTCCCTCCCCTGTCCTTAGGGAAGAGGAAAAGAGCAAGGAGAGGCTGCTTTGCTTGGCTACCTCAATCTCATGGAGAAAAATAAAAATGGCAACAACAGAAGCAAGAGACAGGGAGAAGGATGCAGGCCATAGAGAGATGCACAGAAGCCCTCTGGGAGCCAGATCAGGTCAGTGGGCCGGACATTTGACACGCCTGCTTTAAGTAATCTTCAACAAACAATAGCAACCAATAAACCTATTCAGAATCTTAAGGCACATTTTAATTTTATTTTTATGCATTAATTTAGTCCACTTTAATTTGCCCTTCCTCTAAGGATTTCAGATGCACAAATCCATCGTTGGCTACATACCAACAGTTTATAAATCCTATCTATGTGCACAAATGGTGAAATTCACCAGCTGCACAAATAGTGAAATTCACCAATATTGAGAAGCAGTAGTAGAACAACCCAATTTCCTACAAACAGGGTAGAGAGCTCATCACATGATCACAGAATAACTGAAATAACTGAAATCGTAAGTAATAAATCTGCAAGTGGTGAAGGTCTATTTATTTATAAAACCTAGAGAGGGTATATGAAATGCCAGATAAATATGAATGATTTTGAACATGTTCAATCACTGCACTAGCAATACCTCTTTTGTTGAATCACTGATATTGCATATCCATGTACACACTTCTCTTCCTATTTACACAAGTTACCATCCACAGCTTCTTTGCTTTTTGGACACAAATTACCTAAACATAAAGAACTGTTAACAGTAACAAAACAAAACAAAAAGAGATTTTATGATATGAACTATAAACTACGAGTCTTCAGTGCAAATCTCAATTCAACTTTAAATCCAGTAAACAATTTCATCTGATAGCACAGTTGGTTTTGGACAGGGAAAGTTTGCATTTACATGCAGTTATGGGCACAATCCTGGCACTGTGAAGCTGTTCTCAGTTCTATGGGTTTCAGTGGTGAAATAAAAGTATGCTGTATTTCTACTTAAATCAGTTGGACTGGAAAGTGCTTAACTATTGCTGGATTTCATCCAATCTAATTTGGCTTCTTGGATAATGCAAATCATAGCATTCATGGAACATGAACGTGATTGAATGTGAACACGCAATGCAGAGCCCTCCATTTGTGATTCAGAAATTCTAGCTGATAGAAGACATCCTGTGAGATGTACTCTTTGGTGAATTACTATAACAAGTTTTGCATTTAGAGTCTACTTTATTATATGGACTTTTCCCTGTTGGGTTTAAGGATTTTTCCAGTGTTCATAACTGGGTTTGCATAACCATAAACTATGGTAAAAATGTTTTTTACATGCAACACTCTGAAAAATCTACAGACAACAGCCCGAAAGACTTGATGGAATTATCATAAAGCTAAAGCTACTGTTATATCTGTTAGCCGAATTTCTTATTGCTGCCACACAGGCTTTCACACTCCTCAACTGGAGACTATTGCAGGATAAGAAAAAAGCGAAGATATGTACAAAAAATATTTTTCAGAGTAAAGCATTTCTGATGTTGCTTTGACAAGGCTTGTACAAAAATTTTCTCATCATTTTTACACTGTGCAGCAGCCTACATACACCAAGCTGCACGTTGGATGTACTTTTGTTATATGGCAAAGCTATGGAATGATCCATACAACTCCACTTCTACAGATAAGGAAACTTCATTTGTCTGACTAGTGAGGAGTGGTCACTGTCAAAAGAAATCTTTAAAACTGTACTGCAATAGCCTGTGTTTCATGCTGTCCTTTGGGAGCTGACTAGGGTAAGAAGCAAGTTGAATTGCCTCTCTGGAGAACTTCAGAGTCAATGAGAGGAAGAGGGAGGAGCAAAAGGCTTTCCATACAAAAAGACAGGAAAGCAACACAGATGGTTCATAACCAAAGATTCAAGAAAGTCACCCCTACCCATCCCCCCACCTTTTCCCAAGAAGCAAACAATACATTTATAATGTTCTGTATAAGTGCTCCTATCAGAGAAGAGCTACAAGTGCGAGATTTATTGAGATCCTGTTCCACTGCAGATTCCTTCTCCAGTTCAGAAATCAAACACTTTTGAGACGTACTATTCAATATACTTGTTCTCCCAGAACATTCACAATAGTTCCACACCCCCCCCCCATCTGAACATGGACAAAGCCTGCAAATATCTCCACATGCATCTCTTCCTCAAATACTGTCACACCATTATTATTTCTCTGAGATGATCACTTCTTTCTGGCAGGTTCTGAAACACTCTCCAAAACATCTCCAGGGGCCTCTGGGCTCACAGCATCTCGAGCAAGTCAAGCCTTCCAGCTTGTGCACACATCTGTGCTACATTCCTCCCCTGAAGCATCTCTCATCGGCTCCCTCCTGAAAGCTGTGATGCCCAACAGAACCGCTTCTGGCCACTTCAGAGAAGCAGGCGCCAGCTGAACAAATGTCACGGCTCCCTCTCGGTTTGAACCCGTTAAGCCTGGTGAGAAGCAAGCCTCCTGCACCAAGTCACATGCATTTCCTAGGTAAGGAGTCCCCCCGCCCCATAATTCTACAAGACTGCTCCCTCGAGGCGTGTACTGCACCGCGCCAGCATCCAACCCCGTGCGGAAAGGATTTACCTGTAACCCCTGCCGGCGAGGAGCAGATGATCGTCCTGCCCAGTCCAGCCCCTGAAAATAAGTTAGACAGGAGTTTACCTAGCGGGAGCCTGCCACGCTACAGAGATGAAGTCACCTCACTACTTTTTCCATGTTGCCAGCGGCTTCGGATTTCAGCCGTGTAAACAAGGCACGCGGGGCTCGGGGACATGCCTCGGGGAAGGAGGGTTGTCGGAGCGAAGAGAAAGGCACGTTTCCTTTCCCAGGAGGTCAGAGAGAGTTGGGGAGCGATGGAAGACGGGGTGGGCTAGAGGAGGTCGGCAGAGCTCAAAGCTACCTGGCGAGCGACGGCTCCGTGTAGCGGCGGCAAAGAAGCGGCAGGAGCCGATTCTGGCCCCCGGCAACCGGTGTCAAAGCAGCGTCTGAAGCGGACCCAGGGAGTGCGCCCAACCCGCCCTGCTTGCGAGAAGCGGCTCCTCCGGCTCCGCCAAGAACACGCAGCCCCGGGGTCCACACTTTCTAGAACAGCCCTGGCATTTCCAGCCGGAGCTGCGGAGCCTCCTCCCCCTTTGCTGATGCGCTTGGCGTCCTCCGCTCCGATTGAACCGCTGCCACGTCGGAAGCTCCTCCTACCCCAGCAAAGCCCTCCGAGGCGCCCAGACACTACCGTAATGCTTAGAATAGCTGGGGAGAACAACACGCGGAAAGCGCCGGGGTGGCGAGGAGGACAATACAGCTCCGCTTTGAAGAGGCAACAGAGGGCTATGCCCTCCTGAACGAACGTGCACACGAACTTTCCTGCCAGTCGTTCAGTCGTCGAGGGAGATTATTGAGCCTGTTGGAGAACAGATTTGCTGGGGAAGATCGTCCTTATGAAACAAACAACAAAAAAACCCTGTCTTGAATGCTTGTACCAACTTGATGCCTCGGTCTTCATGGGAGATATTTTGTGTGTTTATTTTCAGGCAGCCTTTCCAGCCAATCTTTGGTCCCCAAGGTGGCAAACAATAGAACATTCACATAAGACACGTCTACAAAAGCAGGGCTGGTGCCAGGGCAAGAAGTGTCTCCTTTCCATCCCACTTACCTATGTGCCTCCTACCTACCTATGCATCCTTCTCCAGCTTCCTTAAGAGCCCCCACACACACACACACTGCCTATGTGCAGAGGTGCCTACACACCCTTTCCCCAGCAGTGCTGGGCTGGACAAGCTCACGAATGTGCAGAGGATGTGTGCAGACGGGTTTGCTGGCAATGGGCCCTACCAGAAGCCCTGGGTCCTGGCAGCTGCCCCGTCTCAGGTATGCTGACTCCAGCCCTGAACAAAAGAAGTGTGTGTGCTATGTGCCCTTGTTATGTGTGAGGGTTAATGTGAAGACTATTATGGGTGTTCCTGCCTGGCTCCTTGGAGCCATAAGAACTGAGCTTGGGGACTCAGGAACAATGGGTAGCAGGATCAAAATACCTGCTGCCCTGCTCCAATCACTGGCTTCTTACTGGTTTGAATGATCCAATGGCGTGCTAGCGTGGGAACCTTGAAGTGTATATAAATTGGCCGTATTGGCCCAGTTCTCCAGTCTTTTAGTGCAGCCCTATACTATGTTGTACTTAATAAAGAGCTATGATCACTATCACCTTGCTTTTCCTTGCATTGAACCCACTATATTATAACCCTCGAGTCACTTCCGACTTAAGAACTACTAACCTCCAAAAGGTCCTGTCATTATCAGGCTTGCTCAGGACTTGCAATCTGAGAGCTGTGGCTTCCTTTATTGAGTCAATCCATCTTGGGTCTTCCTCTTTTCCTGCTGCCTTCAACTTTTCTTAGCATTATTCTCTTTTCCATAAAGATAGATCGAGTTGGGTAGGCATGTTAGTCTGTCTGTAACAGCAGAAAAGAGCAAGAGTCCAGTAGTACCTTAAAGACTAACAAAATTTGTGGCAAGGTATGAGCTTTCATAAATCACTGCTCACTTCGTCAGGCTCAGCTAGAATGAGTCCATCTGTCCTATATCTTGGAGAGTGGAGTGATTTCAGATGCTGAATGACATTAGCAGGCAAATAATAGCAGGCATGACTGCTTTAGGTGTGATATGCAGAGGGCTAGCAAGTGTAGAGAAATCAGCATTGGTAATGAGACAGGCAGCCTACGTCTCAGTTCAGCCCGGGAAGTTGCATTGTCTTAAACTTCATTATCAGTTGCAGTTCAGCAGTTTCTTTCTAACCTCCCTTTGAAATCCCTATGTAAGGAAATTGCTTTAAGGTACTACTGGACTCTTGCTCTTGCTCTTTTCCAGTGACTCTTGTCTTCTCATAATGTGACCAAAGTACAATAGCTTCCTTTTAGTCATTTTAGTTTCTAAGGAGAATTCAGACTTGATTTGATCTAGTATATTCTTGTTTGTCTTTTTGATAGTCCATGGAATCTGTAAAATTTTCCTCCAACAATATATCAACTCTCTTTCTGTCACCTTTCTTCATTGTAATGGGGAATACTGTGGCATGAATTATCTTGGTCTCCAGCAACATTTCCTTATACTTAATAATCTTTTCTAGTTCCTTCATGGCTGCCCTTCCAAGTATTCTTCCACGTATCGTGGCAATCATCTCTTGAATTCATGGTAGGTTTGCCAACCTTCAGATGTGGCAAGAGATCTCCAGTTATTACAACTGATCTCCAAATGAAAGAGATCAGCTCTCCTGGAGAAAATGACTGCTTTGGAAGGTGGATTCTATGGCATTATACCCCACTGAAGTCCCTTCCCTCCAAAACCCCCATCCTATCAAGATCCATCCCCCAAATCTCCAGGTGTTTTCAAATCTGGAGCTGGCAACCCTATTTCTTGGCTGGTGCCTCTCTTTTAGTTGATAATTAAGCCAAGGAATAAAAAACCTTTAATAATTTCAGTTTCTTCACTGTCAGCCTTAAAGCAGTGTAATTTCTCAACAGTCATTAGTTTTGTCATCTTGATTTTCAGCTGTAATCCTGCAAGAAGACTAATTTCAAAATATGCACCAAAAAAGAGGCGAGAAAGAATAAAACAAACATTATGATGGCAGCTTGTGCCAAAACGATTTTATTTTAATCTGCACAGCCAATCAGATCCCCCATAGTTATCAGAAGCCCTGGTGGGCAGTAGTCCCACTTGGCCACACCCTGTTTCTAAAAACCCTTGGAGAGCACCAGAAAAGGTGTCAGTGGGTGCCATGGGGTCCATGGGCACCACATCAGGGACCCCTAGTATAGATTTCTTGCAACCTTATACTATGTAATCATGGTAATTTGTGACACGCAGATGATCATAAACCATACTAAATGCTTACTAGATCAAAAATAATTTACTTGCTGACAACAGCTAGAGCACTGGGCGCAGGGGGGGGTACTCCCACCACAGTTGCCAACCTCCAGGTGGGACCTGGAGATTTCCCACAGTCACAAACGATCTCCAGACTATAGAGGTCAGTTTTACTTGAGGAAATGGCTGCTTTTGAGGGTGGACTCTATGGCATTATACTTCAGTGAGGTCCCTCTCCTTCCCATGCCCTATCCTCTTCAGACTCTATACCGAAATCTCCAGGAATTTCCCAGCCTGGAGACGGCAGACTTAACACCCATGTAGCTTTATAATCAATGTGTAATATCTAATGCAACACCTTGTACTTCAAGGGAATGCAGCATACAGAACTGCATGTATTTGTTCCTTTATGGATTAGGTGTGGGGGGAGGCAATGAGAGAATTATGGCAAATTGAGTCTTTATCCAGTTTGGAGGAGGGGTTTCTTTTTCAATCTTTATACACTTTGCGCCATTTTGTCAGCCTCACATCTATTTGAATTTCCTTACTGAGCTAAATCACAATAAAGCAAATATAAAATCCAATACCGTTTCATTGAAGAAATTTAGTCCAACCTTAAGCTGCAGGGGACTACATTCAGGATGCCGCAATTTCTGGTTTCAGTTTTTGATTGTTTTCACAGATGTGTATACTTTCCATTCATAAGAAGCAAGGACAGAAAAACACAAATCAGCTGTAATAGAAATACTTTTTTTTCTGAATGCATCTTTTCAAAGTAAATGTTAAAAATCTGTTTTTGTAACCATGTAACAGAGGGTTTTTTGTTAAACATTCAACAAGGCAATTATATGATAGTACAATCATTCCCCTGCTTTCTAGTGATACATTTGACACTGATGTGTTCTGCAATTCATGATCCAACTAAGTTCTTGGGAATTGCAGATGTATCTTCACAGGATTCTTGCTCATCCAAGCAACACTGCCTTCTGGTTCTGAGCTGGTGCTATTTGTTGCATGCCCACAATATCCAGGCATTTCTTGAGACTTCTAGGTACTGCTCCAAAGGCTCCAACGACAACTGGTCTGGCATGATAGTAACCTTCTCCCAGAGGCACTCTCTCTATTTGTAGGTCTTGGTATTTAATGGCCTTCTCCTGTTCTTCCTTTTCTATTCTGCTGTCTCCTGGGATTGCTTTGAGTGTCAGATGGGCAAAAGTTGTTTTTTTTTTTTTAATTCTTAAATTTTAAAATGAAGTAATGGTATTCTTACCAAGAATACTACTCTTATAATAGTATTCACGTTAAATTGCAAAATAACAAGTGTCACTAGCTTAGCAACCCCCCTGCAAGATACTCTAAATTATATTTTGAATTCCCAATCAATAGGTGGCATCATACAGAGAACAATTAAAAAAAACAGTTTGTGCCCAACAATGTGTCAAATTTAACATAGTTGATTGCAATCTGTATCAGAATCATGATGTAATCGTAATAATTCAATGCTATCTTTTCCATAACTTGATTTACCGTAACTTTGCACCTTTTTTTGCTTCCTCAGTTAAGCTCATCTACTGTTGGTCCCATTTGGCTTCTCCCAAATCTTCATGCCTTCTACCATATTCTTTGTAAATCAACAGGATGGGACATCCAATATTCAAATTAATAGAATTAGGATTGAGGAAATTAGGATCAAGTAAATATCTGGAACAATAATGAAACAAAGCATAAATATTAATATATTAAGTTATGCTGAAATTACATAACAGGATAATACATACAGCAACTGATAGTATATACTATACACAGTAGTACAGTCCATAGTCCCTTTTCCTTTATTAAAGTGTCTTCCTGAACTATTCCATTGTAATAAAGCCGTATTACTTTTGTGAAAGTGCCCTCCTTAATAATTCAGTTTCACATAGTTTGTGGAATGCCAGGAAAGTGGAAGCCTTCCTGACCACATCAGACAGTCCATTCCACAAGATGGGGGGGGGGCTCAACAGTTGTCCAGTTTTCTCACTTTCAGGTTGGCACCTGAAGAAGGTTCTGTTCAGATGAGTGAAGCTGTTATGACAAAACATGGGAAGAAGTTGTCCCACAGATATGAGGATTGGAGGCTATGAAGTGCTTTGTATGTGATAGTCAAAACTTTAAATTGAGCCTGCTAACTGATGAGTGGTCAATGGAATGACTGCAGAGTAGGAGTAACATGCTCTCTATTGTAACTGGGCTGTGGCATTCTGCACCAACTGGAGTCTCTGAGTGTACTTTGAGGGAGGCCTATGAACAGTGCATTACAGTCGTTTAGTCTTGATGTTACTGTGGTGTTGGATCCAGGTGGCCACATTGGCCATATTCAGGGGAGCAATCTTCATGGCTTGATAGAGTTGGAAGAAAGCAATTTTCACAGCTGAATGAACTTGATTCTCCATCAGTACTTTTAGCTCTACTATAACCCCAAGGCTCTTAACTGAGTCAGCAAGGGTCAGTTGTGCCACTTTAAGTAGTGAACGAATAATTCATGTTTTGAGTGGCTGAAGGAAGGTGCCCTGAGTTAGTGATAGATTTATGAGGAACACCAAGAGCTCCTTGATGTGGACCTTACATGGTTTTAAGAACTAGGATGGACAAGAATCCAGGACACAGGTAGTGGGCTTCACAGATCCCAGGTTCCTGTCAATATCTATCACAGTAACTGGATCAAAATGGTCCATAAATAAGTTTAGTTTATTTAGTTTATTTATGATTTATATCCCGCCCTTCCCACCAAGGTGGCTCAGGGTGGCTGATAGACCAGCCAATGTATTAGACATTTATTCTGACTGACGTATGTTAAAACTGGCATCCAGATCTGTGTTTATTTGTAATGTTTTATCAGCAAAAAAGAAAAAACCTTTCCAAAGTGTCACAACTAATTTTTTGGTCCTGAGTCAAAAATGGCTCAGAATCAGACATCAGCAGATGCCAAGATATTTTAAACAACTGGGCTGGTTGTGAGTTAGCTGATGCAGTGGTGGCAGAGAAATAACTGTTCTTTGCCTCCATCACACTGCTTCATAGGTCTTCCAGTAGGATCTATAGCATGTTTTGTCAGACTGAGTGTGAATTTTCCATTAGGGACACTCCATCTGGGTCATATAGTAACTCAGGGAACTGGGTTCCACCCCAAGAATGGATAAGGCTGATGAGGGGCAACCTTATTTATTTATATATTTGATTTATATTCCGCCCTCCCTGCCAAGGCAAGCTCATCAATGGCTTCAAGGAAGTTCATATTCCAGACTCTGACCACAAATCACTGTTGGAATTATGTATCTGTTATGTATGTCCTTTGCAATGTTCTAAAGTTCCAGTCATTATAGGATTAACACTGTGCCTGATTCCCTATTGTCTGCATGACCTAGGAAGAAGATACTGACTGTTGTCAATCAAGATGTAGAAGTGGGAAAATCTGTTTGTTTGATCAGTTAGTCAGGTGACTTCCTTTGTTCAGGCAGAGAGGTCAAGAAGGAGGAAGTATTCTCCATTAAGCATGTGTTCTTCAATGTGTTAGCATGTAGTTCTAAGAGTTTGTTATTTTCATCTCCCAGTACCCTTTCCCTGTAGTAATAAATATGTTTTCTTGATTTCAAGTTAAATGCCTTTCAATGATTATTTGATCCAGCGATCCATCAAACTGTTTGAGATAAAGAAACAGAATTTCAAACAGAATTCCCTACAACCACAACATAGCATGTGTTTAAAATCCTAAAAAAAACCCCCAAAGGATTCTGGAATCCAGTAGGATCCATGAGTCTCTGTGAGTTGACCATTTTAAATGGGGGCAGTTCTCTGTGGGGTCTTGGGGCCACCTTGACCCTTGCTTTGAGTAGGTAGTGATCCGTCCATGGTTCACGCTGAATCTCCAATGCTGAAACCAGACCTTCTTCCAAAGACTAAGTGCAAAATATTGCATCCAAAGTATGGCCTTTTTCACATGTTGGGCCTGTCATGGTTTAGGAGATGTCCAAGACAATCAAAGAAGCTATAAAATTCAGAAGTCAGCCCTGGTGAAGTATGCCAAGAACAATCAGTCTAGGTATCTCCAGGACCATGTTCAAGAGCACCTCAGCCAACTCAGACAAGCTATCTAGTGGATAACTAGGCAGCCAACTCAGACAAGGTGTCTAGTGGTAAACAAACATTAAGCCTAACCTATCCTTACTCCCCAACATCAGGAGTATACAGTCAATGCCAATGATAGTTTGCACTGGGAATCTGTGGAGACAAATAAATAAATAAAAGATTGCTCATACTTGGAATAATCTTCCCTTTTCTACAGATCCATCAAGATCTTTTCCTTTCCTTATTCAAATCTCTTTTAAGACCACTTCATTAATAAAGCCTTCCCTGAACCCTGTACTTCACCTTTCTTTGTTCTCCCATTTCCACTAAACACATCATAACATGTCATACTCCTCATTAAACACTGATTCTCCATAAACATTATCAATTTCACTATTTGTATCCTTAACTTGTCCTGATCCTGGGCAGGGATAATATAAATTGTACATTCTCAGTGACATGTTAATAATGTTGTATGAATAGTAGCAGTAGGTAAATCTTTCAGTATTAATCTTCTTTTGTAATATGCACTATTTCATGTAGGCTTCCCAATCCCATGGTCCCAGCGGGGAATCCCCAGTATTCCAGGCTCCACCCCGCCCCCAGCCAGCCGGCCAGCAGGGGAAGCCTTGCCACCACAGCCACCATGTGCCTTTAGATCTCTGCAGGTTTAGAAGCCTGTAAACACATTGCATTTTAAAATGTGTGCGTGTGTGCCTTTAAATTTGAGCAGAAAGTGAAAGCTGCACTGGGAGGTGTGGCCAGGAGACACTGCCTGCCTCTAGGGGTACCCCACCCGAATAAGGGGACCCCAAGTTCAGGAAACAAAATGGAAAACAGGCTAAAAGGGCTACTCTCTGCAAAATAGCAGAGAAATATGCTTCGGCCTGGCCTTGATTACAATAAAGGTTTTCTCATGGTCTGGCTACTCTCCCCCTCCCAACTGAATGATAAGATTATGGGTTCAACAAGTACCGCAGGTATTCTTCTATCTCAGTCCTTGGTCATCTGATTAAGTGGTCTACAAATCAACCCTCTTTTTTGTCTAATCCTCTGGTAATGTCTGACTCCTGGACATCTCCTTTGTCTTCTATGCTAACCTTTCCTCAGGGTATCACCCTAATCCAGTGATCCCCACCCAGCATACCATGGTACCCTAGGGTACCCCGAACACTCCCTAGGGGTACTGCGAGATGTAGATGCCATTCAACACCCCCCCCCCCGGCCACCTCCCTCCGACCAGGCTGGCCAGGTGCAGGGCAACTCAAAAAAATGCATGCACACAAGGCTGGCAGTGCTGCTGTATGCCCGCGCAAGGAACTCTGCCTGGCCCCGCCTCCTTAGCGTCCTCCTTTTTGCACACTGTGCTGATCAGCAGCGAGCAGAGCAGCACATGTCGCCTGCTGCTACTGCTGCCGATGACCAACACCTCTGCCCCTTTTTCGCCAACCACCAGGCAGATCACCCAGCTGCTTTCCTCCTCCTCCGTTCCTCAGACTGACGGCTGGGTGCCACAGCCAGCCCTAGTACTGAGTTGATGGCTGCAAGTTCAGCAACATGTTGTGCCACGAGGAGGGCATGCAGGGGAAAGTTGGCTGGGCAGGCCTTGGGGGCCGGGGCTCTTGAGGCTGCTGTGCACGATTCCACTTGCAGAGGGAGCGGGAGGCAGCGAGGCAAGGCAAGTGCACAGAGCCAGGACTACTGGGAGATAAGTGGGTCAAGGGGACAGGGAGGTGAGACAGAGAGTGGGTGCCAAGTGGGCAGCCTCATTGGTGATGGCAAGAGCTCTGCCCCTCTTCTAAGGCACCTAAAATGGTGGGTGCCGAACTGATGCAAAATGGACCCCCTCCCTCACAGGGGTGGGAAGAGATTTCCCCACAAGTCACACTAAGTTGCAGCACAACTCTCGCAGGCAGGTCACCTCCTCGGTTCCTGTTTGCTTTTAATTATCTAAAAGAATAGCACAGAGTATTTGGACATGTTTTCTAAATAGGCTTATTTTGGAGTAGCCACTCCTGGATGAATGGCTACAAAGTTGTAGTGCACCCAGTCAAGGGCTAACCATACTGTGTTAAGCAGTCACACCCTAAGTCCACTGACATCGATGAATTTAGAAGGATGAAACTCCATTTAGGATTGCACTGTTAACCTGTTTTTTCCTACATGCTACTCATATTGATTCTACGAACTACATTGGAACTTTGAATGTAAAGGCTACACTGGCAAGAAGAAGCATTCAGTTAAAAATGTGCTTTCTTCTGCTGCCAGTCATATTTGAATGAACCCATACCGTTGTCTGATGAAGTGTGCTTTTAGCATACAAAAGCTTACATTCACAAGTTGCGCATTCCAGGCTAGCATCAGTTCTGACAGTGTAAAATTTTGTATTGCAGTTTGGTGGATGTTTGGACATTTATAAATCGCATTCAAAACAGTTTCTTAACATTACTGTCGGGACTTGCATGCATCTGTTGTGTGCTTTGAAGACTTTTAAAATATCACACTATTCTGTCTTAATTGAATTAGTTTAAATTACATTCATTTTCACATCATTAATTAATGAATAAACAGAAACTTAACTGTAATAAAATATTATGTCTCTCGTGTAACTAGAAAGTAAATCAGTTTTTTAAAAATAGGTGTTTTCCTCAAGGGTACGATGAGATATGAAGAGCAAGATCAAGGGTACAACTACTTCAAAAAGGTTGGGAAACACTGCCCTAAACTGATTTACCATTAAAAACCTATCCTGACCAATTCTAACCCATACTGACAAAGATTACTGAGTCAGTCACACCTATTGTTTTAACCAGGAAAGTCCATCAAGCAACCATTAAGGTCACCATAGTTACGGGAGGGCCTTCTTCCCTCAAGCATCATCATAGCTCTGGGAAGATCTTCAGTCCTCCAAACCTTATAAAACATGACAGCAAGCCACACATCCTTGTTCAGTCTGAGCACAGGTAGACAGATTATTCCCCCCCCACCCCCATTACTCTAAGTAAGGGGACCCTCAGACATGGCACGATGGCAGTGCATGTCTCCATCTTCAAGTTGTAACTGGACCTTTGCACATCTGGACAGGCAGTACTACCTACTTCAACAACCACTACAAATCCCTATTGATCACCTCTATCTTTCCTAGCTCTTGTCTGCATGTGTTTTATCGCTTGTGTGTGTGTTTGTGTGTTATATACATATTTTCCAGTAAACATAAAATATATTTGGTCTGGAGTTTTTTCTTTCTGGGACTGGATCTTCATCACATAGGTGAAAAGATCCACACTCGCATGATACGCTATTTTTAGATCTCTTCTTGCTTGCATTCTTTATCGAACCACAGTTTGGAGATGTTTTTGAATCTACAATGTTGAACAGAAGCATCTTAGACCAATAATGGTTTTATGAGCTGGAGGAGATGATCGAAGGGGATCAGAGGGTTCAAGCCATGGGGAGTATCCAAAATTAGTTTTCTTTTGGAGCAAGCATCCTCCTTCTCCAAGACTCGCCTCACTGTTTGCGGCAACTGGTCAGACCACTTGGCATGACATCTCATTTGTTGAGCTGGAACCAGATATGGGCCCATCATAATACTGTGAAAAGTTGCAGGAGCTAAAGGAGCTAGAGTAAGTAGCACTCCTAATTCGCTCTACCTAGTCTCCCTTTGCTTATCCCCCCATCTAAAAGAGGAGACTCAAGCATTTCTAGTAATAGAGGGGCCAGCAGCAGAGCCATGTGTGTGTGAGAGAATGAGAATGCAGTCCCTCTGCTTGCTTTGCTTTTGTTTCAGACATCTTTGTATAGGAACCAAAGCCAGTAAGTGTTTGTGTGTGTGTGTGTGTGTGTGAGAGAGAGAGAGAGAGAGAGAACACGATTTTTGTGCTTGTTTTGGATTCATTTCAGACATCTTTGTATAGTAACCTGTTTATGGGATGGAGGAAAACTTCATCTCTCTCTCTCTCTTCATTTGCCTGTGTTAGTCTGAAGAAGTTGGTTGGAAATACAGCAGTTCCTGTGCATAGAGCCCCAGTGAGATCACAAGAGTGTGCTTGCAAACTCTGTTTATTTTGGCTGCTTTGTTAGTGTGTGTTCATTTTCATTTACTGGAATTGTGGCTGCTGGGGTACAAGGAACTGAAGACTATTCAGGGGAATTGCACTACTGTATTTTTATTTATTTTAGGGAACTGGAAAGTCTCCTGGCTCCACCTCCAAAGTCCCCAGGTGTTTTCTGAGTTGGATTTGGCAATCCTAATTCCATGGTACAAAAAAGTTCTGTAAAATAGACCTAAAATATCCTGCATATGAATCTGGATATGCATGTATACAATGGCTTTTAATTCTGCTAGCAACATTTCAGTGGCTATTTCACTGAACGAAACAATAAATGTCAAGAAAAATTAGTGTTACAAAAATGAAACCTTCAAACTAATTTATATGGCATGTATCACATAAAACATATCAGTTCATCATAGATGTCCATTAAATTGGATCAATACTTTCTAGGCTTACAGAAAGTTACCAGTCTTATAGATTTGTCAGATATTATGTATCTGCTATCTTTGTTCTGGATCAAATTAAAGGATTTGTTGACAACTTATTGACAGAATTAAGTACCCAGGGTTATATACAGATAAAAATTATATATCTGTTGCAGTACCGATAAATTTGTAAAGCCTAAGAAGTAAACTTTTTAAAAGTTCAGCAATGATATTCAAAGTTAGAATATAAATCAGGAGAAATGAAACTCACAGTGCTTGGAGTTACTTATAAATAAGCAGATATCTAGAAGTTATAATTATTGAAGGGTAGTGGCCCTTCCCACCCTGACCAAAAGTAAACACAGATGTCAGAAGTGATGTGGTAGTGACATCAGCCAAGTAAAAACTACCCCCACATGGTCTCAGACCATAAAGGATTAGCAGAAACATCAGACAGGCAGAGAAGCCAACATATGGCTGAGGAAAGTATGAGCCACGTCCTCGTGTTGAAAAGGAACCTCTGCTCTGTCAAGAAGCCATATGGAACCAACTAGGCTTCTAGCACCCCAAAGATTTACTTTGTGGGAAGTATCCCCTTTATCTGACCATCCACTGTGTCAACTGGGCCTGATAAATGGAAAATACCATGTTTGGTCCTGGGATCTTATAGATGCTGAGTTCAGCACTCATTTGTCCCCCTGTTCTCATATCTCTAACCAAACATATTAAGAAAGGTATGCATTAATCTTGAACCTCTCCCCCACCCACCCGAACTAGCCTGAGAATGCAGGGTTCCTCACCTAAAAAAATTGGAGGGGGGCCTTGTTTTCACATTTTCTTTGGTGATACCAGGGCTTTTTTCCCCCTGGAAAAAGAGATGCTGAAACTCTCAAGAGCGACATGGAAGTGAAACACACAGATGCCCCTCATGAACTTTTAAACATTTTTTGAGAATTCTGTTTCCATGAAGAGGTTCTGGAATTCTATCCCACTGTGTTCTCTCAAGGAAAAAGCCCTGGGTGACACAGAAGTAAGAATGAGGAATGAAATCAAAAGAAAATCACAGCATGAGAATCACAGTCTTCTTATAACAATTGGAAATGACAGGTAGTCTTTATCCTTTTGTCATTGCTAAAATTTAAGAAGCCAAGTAGTGACTGGAAGCAAAACAGTTTAAGCATTCCAAATCTAGCAAGGGAGTGATTTTGGTGACTCATGTTTCTGTTTAATGTAATTATGGTAAAAGAAAATACAGTCTGGCAGCCTTGTGAACCGTGCCCTTCTGCACGTCCACAAGGACACCGAAGGCTTTGAAATGCATCAACTTGCAGCAATTGCCCAGTGGCTTGTATTATTTTTCAAATGTCTAACTATTGCCGTGTGCCTGGACACACTGTGTGAGAGTTTAGAATGTAGTGTCAACTAAAGGGAAAGATGGGTTGATTTTAACATGTTTTATGTATTCTTAAGTAAAGTTTAAATGTCTTCATAAATGTTAGTATTTATATTTAATCCATATTGGCAAATCTGTAACATTTGTCACATAACTCATCTAGGCACAGACCTACATTTTTAATAGAGACATGATCTAACATTCCTTTTCCAGATTTACCTACTTTATGAATGTCCACTTTTTTGTCCAGTGGGGGCCCAATATGGCAAAAGGTTTCTAAAGGTGCAAATGAGTGCCATCCATGGCAATTTAATCAAAGAGAGTTGATGGGACAGCAGAGGTCTATTGCCAGCAATGCTTTTCATGAGGCTGGTTGACAGAGAGGACACAGAGAAGAGTTGGAGATGTGTCTGTTTCTGAGGTAAGACTTGTTTTGATGGGCTGTTCAGCACTTCCAGGCTTGCAGTAGGAGGGGGCAGGGGAGTCAGCCAATGGGAGGTCAGAGATGCTGACTGAGCTGTAATGAGCCAATTATTTGTTGAGTGCATGGAATGCATCCATTAGTGAACAGGAGACCTCCATTTGGCCACCACCATAGGGGAAGTATATTTAACGATACCCCACATTATCCCACGGGTGGGCTCAGGGTGGCTTACAGCAAGACCCATCAAAGGATAAAAACAGTAAACCAATGGATGGAACAATAAAACCATAACAAACAGTAACAGTCTGTGTAGCATGTACTCTGTATGTTGAAAAGGTACATTAGTAATGTAGAAAGTAACACAGAAAGCTGCAACCAGTCCACCACCTAAGCAGACTTCTTAGCATACACACACACATCTGTGAGGTAGTGGGTTCTTTTGAAAAATGATTAACTGAAGGCATTCCAAGAGCTATTTCTGGTATGTAATTTGATTTTAGTAAAGCTTCCAGGAGTTATACTGTAGTGTCTTATTCCTTGCTGGGCAATGAAAACTCATCAATCCTGTTTGCAGAACATAAGTAAACAGAATGACTGACCCTGCAAACTCTGCAGATGGCTGATTTATTAAATAAATCAACCAGCACAGTTCATGTAAGCTCTTGCAATGAGAATATTTTTATGCATAAATATAATTGCTGGGATTATTTTAAAAAGAACATCTTATTGGCCATCATAAGATACAAGTACACATTTATTTTAAGGTAAACTTTGGAAGTCTGAGTCTTTTCCTTTCACGTTTATGTAATTAAATGGTGCATTCTAGTAATGAAACTCAGTGTCCTCCTTTGCAATCATACTGTAAAACATCCAGAGGGCTGTAGCCAGAAAAAATTTGGTGGGGGGGGGCCCCAGGGGAAAAAATGTTAGGTGGCGGCCCCCACTCTCTCCACTGCTGCTTTGGTGTCCCCCAATCTCCCCTCCGCTTCGTCAGACCCCCCCCTCCTCCACGGCCCTCCCCCTCTCACCCTCCCAGTAAAGCGCTGGCTCTTTCAAGGAGGCCCCCGCCCTCCTCCGCAGCGCCTCCCCCTCCCTCCCACCCATCCACCTGGTAAAGTGCTGCCTCTCGGCTCCGGGCTCTTTCAAAGAGGCCCCCCCTCGGCCGCCAACCAGTGGGAAAAGCTGCGCTAAGGCCAGCGGCTTCTCTGTCGGCTTTCCGGTGCTCTCAGCATGCTCAGTTCTGGGGCACTGGCAGTGAGTCCTTCCCACTGCCGGCGCTCCAGTGCTGAATGTGCCGGAAAGTCGACAGAGAAGCCGTCGGCCTCAGCACCGCTTTTCCCGCTGGTCGGCAGCCGGGGGGTCTCTGAAAGAGCCCGGAGCCGAGAGCTGGCACTTTACCAGGGGGGTGGGTGGGAGGGAGGGGGAGGCACTGCAGAGGAGGGCAGGGTCAACAGCAGTGGGGTAAGGGGGAGAGCAATGCAGGGGCCATATAGCTGGAAGGGGGGGTTGGGTGGAGGGGCCTAGCCCCCCCATGGCTACGGGCCTGCGGAATATATGAATTTCTTCCTCTGAATTTGGATTTATTGCTTCTGTTCTGAAATATACCTACCCCTATCCCTGTTGGAGATCTCAACCTGTCAAATTAAGGACCTGGTGTCCCCCATGGTAGCACTAGGGATCTCCCAAGTTGTTTCAGCTCCCACACATCAAGCAGGTCACACGCTAGATCTTATCTTTGTCTCGAGGATTGGAGTGGACTGTATTGCCATGAATGTGGTGCTATGGTCAGACCACTTTGTCCTGAAGGCCCAGTTATGCACACCTAACCCTCCCTGCTTAGGCAGCGAGCGGATTTATTTATTCAATTTATGTTAACAGCAGAGCCAAATGGACCAAGAGGCATCAAGATCATAATGTGGATGTACATGGCTTGTTCATTGGAGTGCTGCCTCACAATGTTGCAACTCAGGCAGCCAGGATGGTACACCACTATACTTTAAGAGGGTGTGCAGTGAGATTTAAGTTGGACACAGGAGCTGAAGTTAATGTGTTGCCATTGAAGATGTTTAATGCCTTGTCTGGTCAGAAAACTATGGCTAAGAGTGATATAGTACTTGTGGCCTTTGGTGGGACAAAAATAAAGCCTCTTGGGACAATTGTCGAAGGCAGTTTTGGAAAAGAAACAGTTAAGTTATTGTTTTATATAACTGTCTCCCAATTTTGGGTAGGATAGCTTGTGAAAATTTGGGTTTGGTTCATCGGGTCGATGCTATTTACCCAGCTAAAAATCCCTATTGGTGATTCTTTTAATCTGCAAAAAACATTCCCATGATTCCACACTGCCCACTTACCGTATATTAAGTATTGCTGCTTGCTATTCCCATTTTGTCTGATGAAGTCTGCTTAAGAGCATACGAAAGCTTACATTCTGAATAAAACTTAGTTGGTCTTTAAGGTGCACTTGTCTACTGCTTTGTTCTAGTGTCTATTTTTGTTCTGAGAGGGAAGATGTGATGTAATGTTTCTTTAAGCATTGCTTCTGCTATAATTAACACACCTGCAGCCTGTTAACCTTAGTATTTTATTAGTATGCTTTGTGCGTGTGTCATTTATCTGTCTGTTTTCTTGGCTGTTAGATTCTATAATAAACTACATGTTTTGCCTATCTTCAGTTCCCATCTAATTACTCTGCTGGACTCTTGCAGACACTACAGTGACCTTCCAGCCACAACTGATACAATAATGGAACTGAAAGCCCCCTGCCCATCTTCAGGTCCAGTTTTGGACCATTTCAGCCTGCTCTCCCAGGATGAAGTTGATAAGATCCTGGCTGCTGTGAAACCCACCACTTGTCCCCTTTATCCTTGTCTATCATGGCTGGTTAAAGCCCGTGTTGACATCATACGAACTCCCCTGAGGGAGATCATCAACTTGTCCCTTTCAACAGGGGCATTCCCAAAGGCCTTGAAGAAGGCAGTCATCCGTCCTCTCCTGAAGAAACCATTTTTGGACCCTTTAGTCCTAGAAAATACAGCCCTATCTTGACCTTGCTGTTCCTGGGCAAGGTAGTGGAGAGAGCAGTGGCAACACAGCTTCATGCTTTCTTGGAGGACACTGACATCCTGGATCCATTCCAGTCCGGCTTCTGCCCTGCCCATGGGATGGAGATGGGGTTGGTCATCTTGGCGGATGATCTCCAAAGGCATCTGGATCAAGGCAGTTCAGCACTGCTGATTCTTCTTGATCTGTCAGCAACATTCAATATGGTCGACCATGAAATGTTGGCCCACTGCCTCTTCCAACACGAGGATCAGGGGGCTGGCCTTATAATGGCTGGTCTCTTTTATCAAAGGTCGGGGCCAGAGAGTGGTGCTCAGGGGCAAACTATCCCAGCGGCACCCATTACAATGTGGTGTGTCTCAGGAAGCAATTCTTTCCCTGATGTTATTTAACATCTACATGTGCCCCCTTGCCCAGATTATCCAGAGATCAACATGCAGATGACACCCAGCTTTATCTGCTGATGGATGGTCACCTGGATTCCACCATGGAGGAACTGGATAGGGCATTGCAAGCTATGGCTGGTTGGTTGCAACAGAGCCAGATGAAATTGGATCTATCAAAGACTGAGGTCCTGTGCCCAGGTTACAGGGGGCTGGGATCAAAGATTAGGCCCCCATCCTTTGATAGGGTTCCATTGATGCCCACATCAGGGGTGAATAGCTTAGGAGTATTCCTGGATGCCTTTCTGACTATAGAGGCCCAGGTTACCACCACTGCCAGATTAGCCTTTTTCCATCTGAGGTGGGCCAGACAGTTGGTCCGGTATCTCACCCCCCACGATCCAGCCACAGTGACCCATGCAATGGTCACTTTCAGGCTAGATAATTGTAACACTCTCTATGTGGGGCTGCCCTTGACCCTGGTCCAGAAACTCCAGCTGGTGCAGAGTGGTGCTGCACAGATGCTGATGTCATCTCCTGTATGGGCATGGATCCATCCTGTGCTGTGTGAACTGCACTGGCTACCTATTGAGTCCTGGATCCAGTTCAAGATGCTGGTACTGACCTTTAAAGCCCTATAAGGCCAGGGGCCAGCATACTTTCGGGACCGCCTCTCCCTGTATGAGCCCCATAGGTCTCTATGATCAGCGAATCAACACCTTTTGGTGATACCTGGCCCCAGAGACATCCATCTGGCCTTGATGAGGGCCAGGGTCTTTTCCACCCTGGCCCCCGTCTGGTAGAATGAGCTCCCCCTGGAGATCCGGGCCCTGCTGGGACTACCTCAATTCAACAGGGCCTGTAAAACACAGTTATTTTGCCAGGCTTTCAGCTGAGGCAGTAAACGTCACTTGTCATTGGCCTCCCCCCTTTCATGCCATCCCAGTGCTGTAGGATCTGCTGGACCTGGACATCAGGCCATGTTTGTGAGGCAGAACTTGCCATTTTAGTCTCTACTCTGTAATTTTAGATTTTATATATTTTAACTGGTTTCTAACCGTTGTCTTTTATGATGTAACCCATCCTGAGTCTGTTCTCCGAGAAGGATGGCCTAAAAATCAAATCAAATCAATACATTTCTGTCAAAGTACTTTCAATACAGTTACACCCACAAAAACACACAATATTATTCCCTTTAAATTACCTTTACAGTTCAAAGCTTCCATAAAACCCTAACAATACCACCCTGCATTGCATTAATCCACTGCCATTTGTCTGATGGCATATTTTAAGTCAGATTTTAAATTTGATTCCATTATCTCATCTTGACTGTCCATAGAGAAGAATCTTCTACTAAAGAAGTCACCCCCGCACCCCTCCCAGCATCCATGCAACAAGATCTGAGGGAAACATTCTGTGCTGCCACAGGACAGGGGAGCCAAGAAAGTTGCACTTTGTGGGTGGAGAGCTTTGTGCCCTCAGAAACAATAAACTGGATTCAACTATTATCTGGATTTCTGATTAGCTCATCTCCATCTCTCACTCTAACCATGGCCTGGTTGTAAGTAAACTTGCTGGCACAGAGACAAGGCATAAATATATGTTTCAACAATATTGCGTCACAAAAATTATAGTTGTTACCTCCTACTATGACAATTGTTGCCCACAAGGGGGCACCAAAGCATATACCAAAGGATTAACGAAACTGCAAAAACAGAAAGCTGTATTTCTCTCCGGATTACGGGTCAAAGTAGATAGTATTTAGGGTTGTGTTGTTGTTTTTTAAAGAAACCTGATACAAATTATTACTGTAATTTGTATCAGGTTTCTTTAAAAAACAACAACACGACCCTAAATATTATCTACTTTGACCTGTAATCCGGAGAGAAATACAACATTCTGTTTTTGCAGTTTAGTTAATCCTTTTCTATACTTTTTCTCTGAACTGCCATCTTCTGCGCCTTTAACTAATTTGAGCAATGTGCTGTAGGATATTCATATCAGGATCAAGAATATCAAAAAGTGAATGGAATGTGATCTTAGTTCAGGAACACATTTGGGTTCCAATGGAACAGGCCACACAACCAAGCATGTTCTGAGGAGTCTCTGTTTCTGCACCTCAGACCTAGGAGATGCTGAGGTGAGCTTCCAAACATCCCCCTCCCAGGCCCGGCGCTGATGTTTCCAGCGCCCCAGGCCGAAATTTGCCCCCCCCCCTTGCCCCCTTCCTTAAAAAAAAACTTTTTCACGCGCGTAGCGCGCGGCCCGACGACGTCATGGTGACGCCATCAGGCTGCGCACAGGGGGAGCCGGGCACCCTCTCACCCCCCCCCCTTCCACCACCACCTTGCCGAGGTTTGCAAAACCTTGTCAAGAGCGGGCGCCCTCCCGCTTTCCCTTTGAGGTGCTGCTTTGCCGTGGAGGGTGCCGTGCTCCATCACCCACCCACCCCAGGCTGATCTGTGTCGCTCCGTCGCCCTCCCTCCATTGTGGCTGCACTCCGCCCCGCTGCTCCTTACCAGCCTCAACGGCTGCGCGCGCCTTCTACGCGCTTGAAGGGCCCGCGGGAGAGTTCGCTGCACCTCCTTCCTGGAACCGGAAGTGAGGGGGCGGGAACTCTCCTCTCACGGGATCTTCAAACGCTTAGAAGCCGCGCGCAGCCGTTGAGGCTGGTAAGGACCATGCGAGGCGGGCGGGGAAGGGCCGAGCGGAGCGTGGCGAGGGAAAGGCCGGTGGTGGGCGGGGCGAGCAGAGTGGAGTCAGCGCCGCGGAGGGAGGGAGGGAGGAGGGCAGCGGCGGAAGGCCCCCGTGGGAGCGGGCGTCCTAGGCCGCCGCCTAGTTCACCGACTCCCACGCGTCAGCCTTACCCCCTCCCCCGAAAAAGAGGGAGTGTGGTAGCTGATAGTAGATGTTCCCAGTCACAGCACTGTAAATGCTTCAGAGTGTTCAGCAAACAGGAAGAATGGATTATGATGATCCCAACCTGGGATCATAGAGTTGGAAGGGACCTCCAGGGTCATCTAGTCTTAACGCCTTGCACAATGCAGGGAAATCACAAGTAATTTCAACTCATTGGTTTTGGTCTGAGGCAACAGAAAATAACTCTGCATCATCCTCTACATGATAGCCCTTCAAGTACTTGAAGATGGTGATCGAATCATCTCTCAGCTGACTCCTTAGGGGAGGGGCGGTGGCTCAGTGGTAGAGCATCTGCTTGGGAAGCAGAAGGTCCCAGGTTCAATCCCTGGCATCTCCAAAAAAGGGTCCAGGCAAATAGGTGTGAAAAACCTCAGCTTGAGACCCTGGAGAGCCGCTGCCATTCTGAGAAGACAATACTGACTTTGATGGACCAAAGGTCTGATTCAGTATAAGGCAGCTTCATATGTTCCTCTCCAGGCTAGATAGAATCCGTTTGTTCAACCTTGCCTCAAAGGACTTGATCTCTGGAGGCCAGACCCCTCACCAGCTTCATTGCCCTCTTCTAGCTTGTCAATATCCTTAAATTGTGGTGCCCAAAGTGAACACAATATTCTAGGTGAAGTCTAACCAGAGCAAAGTGTTACCATCACTTCATGTGATCTGGATGCTATACTTGTTGATACAGCCCAAAATCACATTTGCCTTTTTAGCTATGGCATTACACTGCTGATTCATGTTCACTGTACGGTCCACTAAGGCCCCTAGATCATTTTCATACAAACTACTGCCAAGACAAGTCTCCCCAATCCTATAATTATGCATTTGATTTTGCCTACCTAAATGTAGAACCTTACTCCATTACAGTTCATTTTATTGTTTTAGCCCAATTTTCCAACCTGTCAAGATCATCCTATCCTGACTCTGCATTCTACTGTATTTGTTGTCCCTCCCAATTTAGTATAATCTGCAAATTTAGTAAGATTCCTTTTATTCCTTCATCCAAATCATTTATAAAGATATTAAACAAAGCAGGTCCCAGGATAGATCCTTGAGGTACTCCCCTTGCCACTCCTCTCCAAGAGGTTGAGGAACCATTAACAAACATAAGAAGGTAAGGAACCGTTAACAAATTATAGATCCACTTAATAGTAATAGGATCCAAACACATTTTCCCAACTTGTCAACAAGAATATTATGTGGAAACTTACAAACGGTTTACTGAAATCAAGATAAACTGTCTACAGCATTCCCCTGATCCAGGAAGGTAATAACTTTCATTTCTCAAAAAGAAGAAGAAGATACGGTTAGTCTGACATGATTTGTTCTTGAGAAACCCATGCTGGCTCTTAGTAATCACAATCATCTTTTCTAAATGATCAAGGACTGACTGATGATTTGTTCTAAAACTTTTCCAGGTATAGATGTCAAGCTGGCAGTAGTAGTTACCTGGATCCTCCTTTTTCTCCTTGTCGATGGGGACATTTGCCCACCTCCAGTCTTCCAGCACCTCATCTGTTGTCCAAGAATGCTCAAAAATAATGGCCAGAGACTCAGAAATTATGTTCACAAGTTTTTTTAGTACTCTTGGATGCAGTTCATCTGGCCCCAAGGACTTAGTTTCATTTAAACAAACTAGATTTTTATGTACTACCCCTGTGCTGATCCTAGGCTGCAACTCTCTTCCCTCACCGTATGCTCTGTTTTTGCCATGTTGAGCCCCTTTTTCCAAGAGCAGAGTGCGGAAAAGTAGGAATTGAGCAGTTCTGCACTCTCTTCATCACCTGTTAGAATTTCACTTTCCTGTCCTTGCTCTTTTTCTTACTTTGTACATAAGAGAAGACCCCCTTTTTGTTGTTTTTAGCATCTCTTGCTAGCCTAGACTCATACTCAGCTTTAGCTTTCCTAACCTTCTCTCTACAAGCACTGGTTATTTGTTTATATTCATCCTTGGTTATAAGGCTCTACTTCCATTTCCTAAATGAGTCTTTTATTTCTCAAGTCCTTTGACAGCTGTTTATGGAATCTCCTTGACTTCTTTAGGCTCCTCCCATTTTTCCTTCTCATAAGAATCATTTGTAATTGTGCATCCAATATTTCTCTTTTAAGAAACTCCTACCCCTCTTGAATTCCCTTCTCCTTAAGTACTTCTGGTCATGGGATTCTATCCAGCATAACTTTAAGTTTGCCAAAATTTGCTTTTCTAAAGTCCAACCTATATGTCTATGTACAGCTTTTCCTTCCCTGGGACTGTACATGGTCACTAACTACCCAGGGCGCCCACTACTTTCATTTCATCGACCACTTCTTCCCTGTTGGTGAGAATCAAGTCCAAGATAGCAGATTCCCTTGTTTCCTTCTCCACTTTTTGGAAAATGAAGTTGTCCACAAGACAAGTCAGGAATTTATTGATCTTACATTTTTAGCAGAATTGGACTTCCAACAGATATCCAGGTTATTGAAATCTCCTATGACCACCATGTTCTATCTCTTTGAGAACTTTGTAATCTGTTCTAGGAGTGTCTCATCCAAGTCCTCTGCCTGGCTTGGTGGTTTATAGCAGACACCCACCATAATATCATGATTATGTCTTACTCCTTTTATTTTTACCCAGAGACTCTCAAATGGTTCATGTATTTTCCTATTTTTCAAACTGGTAAATCTGTTTTAATGTGCTATAAATGATATGGTTTGTATAGAAATTAGAATATAATTAGAGTAAGTTCTGTATCTGACTAACCTGTTCCTTCAAATGAACGCATCAGTTTGAGAAATGTGACTGTTTGATTCAGGGCTACATGAAGGACATAATAAAAACGACATGAGTTCTGTAAGAAGCAAAAAAACTAGAGAAGTCCAGTGGGTAGAAAGTTCAATCTCAGTGTCATACACCCAAATTAAAATCCAGTTTTTTAAATTATATACTCAATGGAAAACTTTAAGAAATTTTTCTTTCTCGGTTTCATTTCTTCACCTGTAAACAAGTGTGTATAGTTAAGCTTCATTCGAGTCCAAGTGTATGCTAGGTGAACAAGCTATAGACTGTAAAATACTTTAGCACATTTATAGTGCAACGTTACACAGAATTAAAAGTGTTTAGACTGGGGTAATTCTGCATACAATTGTCCTGTAAAATTTGCTTCATGTATGATTAATAATGACTTCATTCACCTAATGATTCCTCATTCTCCAGTGGCAAATGTGACGCATGAATTTAGAACAGTCACTTCTTCTACCCTTTCTTACTAAACTACACAGGACAACTACACAGGAGAGCTGTGTTGCTGGGTCCAGGAAACCTAGACGTTTTGAAACAGCAAACAGCTCAGTGGATCGATCCTCATTCTCTCACCTATTCCTATTAATTGTAATAGCTTTCTTAACCACCAGGGGGAGCTTTGACCCCACCAATTCTCAACAATTTCCTTAATTTGATGGAAGGAGCAGAGTTTCAATAAGTTTTATTCTGCTGAATCTAGGTCCTTATGGCTTACCGCTGAGTACGCCAGTGTGGAATGGTGGTGGACTCTCAAGACATATTCCTGGGAGATACAGAGCAGTTTTTAAATCTAGGGCACCCCCTCCTTAAAGCAAGAACTCAAACAAACAGGCTCAGCACTCATATTGATCTGAGTGTTTTAGGGCAGCTGCGTGGACCAAAACATGCCATTTGCTTTAGTACTACAGAAGCCACCATGGGCTAAAAACATGCATCTGTTCTCTAAACCAGAGTTAACTGCAAAATGTGTAAATAGAATGACATCAGCTGTGAAAGAGGATGGGTCAACTAAATTCTCAAAAGGTTTAAACAGCCAAACCTCCTTTTCTGTACTGCTGTGAAAGATATGGGAGCTAGCCTCTTTGCATGAATCTGGTTACTCTAAATTGAATAAAAGCCTTAGTGAAGGAAAGAGAGTATTTTAGGTCAGTGGTACTCAGTGTCCAACAACAGCTTCTGCTTTTGAAAATCAGAATCAATTCCAACAGACGAGCAAAACTTTCAGTTGGTGCTGCTGAAAGACTTTCTGTTCTCAAGTCAGACAAGTGTTGGACATGATAGGCTGATAGTTGGGTTAAATCCAAGGCCCTCAGTTTATATAGACAGACAGCATGGTGTAGTGTTTAAGAGTAGTCAACTCTAATCTGGAGAACTGGGTTTGATTCCTCGCTCCTCCACATGAAGCCAGCTGGGTGACCTTGGGCCAGGCACAGTTCTCTCAGAGCTCTCTCAGCCCCATCTACCTCACAAGGTGATGGTTGTGGGGAAATGAAAGGAAGCTGATTGTAGGCGGCTCTGAGACTCCTCAAGCAGAGAAAGGCAGGGTATAAAAACCAACTCCTCCTCCTCCTCCCCAACCCCACACTTACACAATAACAACTGTACATAAATTCTCCAGGCAGTGCAAAACTCTAATTGGTATGCTATTGGATACCCAAGGGGCATATTGTCAATCCA
The DNA here is from genome assembly GCF_032191835.1 of Heteronotia binoei. Lineage (NCBI taxonomy): Eukaryota > Metazoa > Chordata > Lepidosauria > Squamata > Gekkonidae > Heteronotia > Heteronotia binoei. The sequence continues at coordinate 139,440,946 of NC_083227.1, forward strand.
GGATCAGGATCTTTTCCAGGTATTAAAAGGGTAATTAATTAGCAAGCTCAGATGACTGCTTTGGATATGGGGGAAGGGTCATTGGAAGAGAAAAGACATCACGCTTTCCTCTGTACTTCTTTCATACTTTAAACCAGGGGTCCTCAACCTTTTTAAATAGGGGGCCAGTTCACTGTCCCTCAGACTGTTGGAGGGCCGGACTGCCGTTACTGTACAAGGCCGCGGGCCATCATTTCTCCGTCTTCTGCATCTCTCTCCCTTCCCCACACCACACACCCTGGCCTGGGAACTCACCTCACCTCGGTATCACCTCACACTCTGTCTCCGCCACCTCAGCCCAGTGCCGGAAGTGTGCGTTGCTAACGCAAGTTTAGGTCGAACGTCACTTCCGGTCTGATTTTGCCATAACCCGGCGGGCCACATAAACGTCCTCAGCGGGCCGCATCTGGCCCGCGGGCCGTAGGTTGAGGACCCCTGCTTTAAACAATCCTAACATTTCAGCTAGCTCTGGGTGAGGGGACAACAGGCTAGGGTTGCCAGCCCCCAGGTAAGGCCTGGAGATCTCCTGCTTTTACAATTGATCTCCAGCTGGCAGAGATCAGCCCCCCTGGAGAAAATGGCTTCTTTGAAGGGTGGACTCTATGGCATTGTACCATGTGGGCCCTACCTTTCCCAAACCCCGTCCTCTCCTAGATCCATCCCCAAAATCTCCAGATATTTTCCAGCACAGACCTGGCAACCCTATAACAGGCATAGTTCTTGGGCTGGTCCTTTTCTATCTATGGAACAAATCACAGCTTGGGGAAAGGGCATTTGAAAGAAGGAGGGGAATTGTAAGAAAGGGTAGGAAGGGGTTAAGCAGTCTTTCTTCTCTCTGTCTTCTTAGACTTCCTTCAAAAAATTGTCCTGCAGGAGTCCTGGATATTAACATTCACGATCTTGCTGAATAGAAAAGTTGAGTTAACCAGATATATTATTGAGTGATTAAACCCCCGCTGATCAGGATATGTGTGTGGCTCATGCACTAAGCATTTCTGTCCTTATTCAATCAGGGAGAACTGTGAGCTCAAGCAATGTGGATATGCATGTGCCTAATGAACTTAATGGATGCCTCTTATGTGGAATGGAGATAAGTATTCCCACCAGTCGCATGAAACAAAACATGAACAGAATTTGATCAGGTCCTTGTTACCGTCTGAGTGCAGCAATTGACTATAATCGTACAAAACTAATAATTCTGTGCCATATCAGAACAAGAATCTACTCTAGTCCTGGACTGTGGCACGAGTGCAGAAATGTTTAAATTCTTAGAAAAGCAATCATTTATGCCTTCTATGACTCAGAAAATATTTCTCAGACAAAGACTGTACAGTTTTAAGATGAAGGATACAGATTCAATGGCTATCCATCTGAATCAGATAATGGAAGTGGTTTCAGAGCTTAAGAGAATTGGAGCCACAGTGGAAGATGAAGAAGTAATAGCAGCTTTATTTACTTCTCTTCCTAAAAGCTATAAAAGTACTGCATCCTTGTTGAGAATGAAAGAGAAACTGGAACTCAACTACGTTCTGGAATACTTGAAAGATGAGGCCAGAAGGAGGGAACTTTTTGAAACTGAGAATAAGATGTCTGTACTTAGAGTGCATCCTGGGAAAAATGAAATTATATGTCATTTTTGTGGATTACAAGGACATTATCAGTATTCCTGTAGAAAGAAATTAAAACGAAATCAAAGTACAAATGCTTCTACTGGAGCAGCGAAGAATAGCAACCAACAAAAACGTGATTTTAAATCCGCAAAGCCAGCAACCAAGGCTAAGCATATGTCTGATAGGAATCCCACATATGCAATTACTGAATCAAATGCAAATCTTGAGAATCATTGGATGATAGATTCTGGAACTTATTTTCATGTCTGTAAAGATAAGAAATCTTTTGTGGAATTGGATGAGGACAACTGTCCTAAATTAGAGCAAGCCAGTGGACAAATACTGAAAGTTGAAGGAAGTGGGACTGTAATCTTAAATGTTATGGATGAAAGTCAAGAAATTAAAAAGATTACACTAACAGAGTGTGCATATGCCCCTGAGGCAGTCAGCAACCTAGTTTCAACAAAAAGAATTATCAGAAGAAATCATGAGATTGTACTCAGAAAAGAAAATGGAAGTATTATTGATCCTGAGTCTGGAACTGAACTTATGCTTGATGTAGTTGATGGTCTTCATTATCTAAAACTTGATGATGATAATGTTGTTGTTGATGATGATGATGATGATGATGATGATATGCAAAATGATGCTGAAAATATTTCTGATGTAACAAATGTTGTTGGGCCAGTGTATAATACAATGCAATCTGTATGTAAGCATAAATCATGTCTTCTTAAATGGCACATAACTATGGGGCACCGTAGTGTGCAAAGTGTGCAAAAATTGTTGAAAGAATGTAATGTTGATGTTATTGATTGTGATCAAATGCAATCTGGTTGTGATATATGTTTAAAGGCAAAAGGTACCGCCCCAAGATACATGGGCAAAAATACTGTACACAATGAAAAATTTCTAGAGATGGTATTCTCAGATATTGCAGGGCCAATCAAAGAATCAGCTGGTGCAAGCAAGTACTTTTTAACATTTATAGAAGCAAAGTCAAGATATGTCTGTGTCTACTTAATGAAAAGCAAAGATCAAGTATTTGACAAATTTAAATCCTATGTTGCTGCTGTGAGAAATAAATTTGGCAAAGTTCCAGAAGTATTGTTCACAGACAATGGAACGGAATACAGTAGCAGTGAGTTCCAAAGGTTTATGGAACAACAAGGCATTCAACATAAAACTACTACACCCTATTCACCACAGCAGAATGGTGCAGCTGAGAGACTGAACCGAACAATTATGGAAATGGCCAGATCAATGCTAATGCAATCTGGACTGCCAGATTATATGTGGGGTGAAGCCGTAAATACTGCAGTTTATTTGCATAACAGAATTCCATCTAAAGTGACTAATAAATTGCCATTTGAGATTTGGTATGGCAAACAACCTGGTTTGAAACATTTAAGACCTTTTGGTTGCAAAGCATACGCGTTTGTACCTAAGGAGAAAAGGAGAAAACTAGACCCCAGAGCAGAACTTGGTATACTTGTAGGCTATGCCAATGGTGGAAGAGGATACAGAATCCTAGACCCTAATACACGTACTGTCAAAGAATGCAGTGTGGTATATATAAATGGCAATAGCGTTCTGCAAGCTCCTATGCAAGCTGCATCCACAGTACAGAATCCTATAGAGGATGTTACCTTCAGTGAATTTGCTATATGGCAACCTGCAGAGACCACCTGTGAGCAGGCAGGTCCACCTTCACGAGAAAGTACTGAATCAGAAGGGGAAGCAGGAAGTCCAAGAGTAGCAGAGACAACCACAATTACTGCGAGAAAGTCAGCAAGGAGCAACGAAGGCGTACCACCGCCAAGACTTGGAATTTGTGCAACAGGACAACCTATCAAAGAACCCTCAGCTTGGAAATAAATAAATCAGCTACCTGATCCAGAAAGAAAGAAATGGATGGATGCAATGAATGATGAAATGAAGTCTTTACATGACAAGCAAGCTTGGTCACTTGCAAACTTACCTCCTGAAAGAGCAGCTACTGCTGAAGTTGAATGTGTGTCTGCTCAAAGGGCATGCAATGAACTGGAATGGATTATTTTTCTTCTTAAGGAATTTGGAATAGAGGAACCTAAACCAGTACTCATGTATGAAGATAGCCAAGCATGCATAAGCATATGCAAAGCTGAGAACATAAAACTAGACAACAAACATATTGTCATCAAGTGTTTACTTGTGCAAGAGATGATTAAAGAAGGACTGATTGAATTACAATACTGCCCTACTGAAGAAATGATAGCTGACATCATGACGAAGCCACTTAACAGACTGAAGTTTGAACGACTACGTGAAAGTATGAACTTGATTGAAATTGCTAATGACTGAAATGTTGCATAACTTGAGAAGGGGGTTGTTGGAATACAAGCTATGTACATTCCAGCCATTATAGAGTTAACTGTTTGTTTACCTGATAGAGGAAGTGATGTATTGTGACCTAAACCCAATTGTGGGCTAGTTCTTCTTTTACCCACAAAAGATGTGATCAGAACATTGGTCAGAAAGGATATTAGGTGTGAAATGCTTTGATCTTGTATGCAAGCTGAATTGCTCTTCTTCCTGGCGAAATGCTTTTTGGGGAGAAGAACAGTGAGACAAAGGATGTAGCCATGTAGGACAGACATAGTTAGTCTAGCTGGTAAGCTAAATTGTTTTTCTGTTTTATCCCAAGTACCCTATCCTGATGTTTTCTAGTAAACTATTTCTTATGATAAGCTTGAGCCTCGACTCCAATTATTGCCATTCCAAGCCTGAATTTAACATGTATTTCCCAACAATAACCCTATCCATATGTCAGTTACTAAATGTCCAGTGGGATTGAAATGCTCCCCTACTGGGAGTTTCCTTTTTAAAATGTCTGATTCATTCTCAGAGTTGGTACTGGGATTTATTGCAAAGGCTAGGTCTCCGTTCTGTAGTTCCATTGGGTGCTCTGTTTTAACTGGAGAGTAGTTGCTTCACACTGAGAGACTATAAGTAAGGACTATCTGGGCTCCTCTGAAAAGGGAAAGACCTCAGTGGCGCCCTGGAGAGGCAAACTGAAGAAGACATTCCAGTTGGGCCTGTCCTGCACGAGACGGCTTCTGGGTACCAAAACTAGGGTTGCCAGGTCTGTGTTGGAAAATACTTGGGAGTCTTTGGGGGTAGATCCAGGAGATGGCAGGGTTTGGGGAGGGAAGGGGCTTTGGCATGGTACAATGCCATAAAGTCTACCCTTCAAAGCAGCCATTTTCTCCAGGGAAGTTGATCTCTGGCAGCTGGAGAACAGTTGTAAAAGCAGATCTCCAGGCTCCACCTGGAGGCTTGGAGAATAAGCCAAAGGTTCCGTGTATAAATAGCTTGAATAAAGAATGATGTTTTAAAGAAATATCAACCGATAAAGCAAAGCTGGATATGAATTGTTTCTGTTTATTTCTAAGGCAACAAGCCTTGAGAAAATGTGGACCAAGAAGTAAACACATCCAATTTATCCACCGATGTTATTTTTCTCCCATAGCTGCATATAAAACATCCTTATTCACAGCAGCAAAAATATCAATAGCACGACAGGATTAACTGGTTTAACTTCCTGTTTCTCTCAAATGCTTTATCTCAGAACAGTTTGCTTCCTATAATAAATCATAAACCACAATATTAATCATTACGGATAATATACCCTGGAGTACATATCACCCCTAGTTAAAATGTTATTCCATTCAAAAAAATATCTTGTCAATTTCACACTGGTGGATAATTCATATCCAGCTTTGCTTTATGGGTTGATATTTCTTTAAAACATCGTTCTTTATTCAAGCCTTTTAGACACGGAGCCTTGGGCTTATTCTCCAGTTCTACTTAACTGTGTGACTCTTTTGGTTGCTCCACCTGGAGGCTGGCAACCCCAACAGTCATATGATAAGTGTGTGGCCTGATTACCACATCATCTGTTACACACATATAACTATGCAACGTAGCTATCATACTAAATAGAAAGTTTTTAATTGCTTCTGAGCATGTAGGGTTGTCTCTCCCACTCACCGCTGAATCTGTGTGCATTTTAATTCCCTTACTGTTCTCTCTCTGACATGAGGCCCACAGTTAAGCATCTCTTTGCCCCTTATTTCCCTCCTTGTCCTCTTGGTGTCTCCCTAGCATGAGATGTACAGCAGCATGGGTAAGAGAGATTGCCAAGGGGAACAAGCTGGCTGTGGAGAAAGGGAAGTACGTAAAACTATGATCACCTCACAGTGGCCAGTTTGCTCTTTTCCTGAGTGACTGCCATGTTGCTGGTGGTTTTATACTCCATTGTAGCCAGACAAAAGCTGTTTTTAAGGGAGCTGTTGGAGAGGATGAGCGTCTCAATTCCTGGCACAAGGCCTGCACCTCAGAGATGCCTGCAGCTTACCCATCCTCCACTCCATCTGGCAGCCACTGTTTTTAGGTGAAAACAAGCCTTGCCCACTTCCTGAAACATGAGGTGCCAAATTGGATAATAAAGCTCAGAAAAGCCACAGGTGGCATCTCAAACAGCCACATGTGCCCGCTATGCTGCTGAATATTGATGCTGAAGAAAATAAACTGTAGTGTAGAATGATCACTCTTCCCTTCTCTCCAGTGAAGTTTTACAAAGCTTCAGGCTCTTAAACTATCAAAACCTCTGCTACAAATTACACACTCTTGCCTATTTTCTTGAATAAAACAGCTGTAAGGCAGTGATCCTCTTGAGGATTCAGTACCATTGAACACAGAGAGATTTGCTTCCAAGAAAGTATTCTTAGAATTTTGCTGCATCTCTAAAAAAATAATTTTCCTTGGATGACCTGTGAAAAGTTGATGTTGTTCAATGACAGATCATCCCTAATGTTATTATTTTCCCCCACAATCCCCAAATTTCTCAGGGTTCCCCTAGTTTTCTACATGTTCCTATATCTATAATAAAAGCTCTTTTGTCTTTGGCAAAACTGAGCAACCTGATTGGTTGGGACTGGGTGAGACTGTAGTGCATCAGCCTTTGGCCCATCAAACTATCAACCAAGAGTACTTGCATGCCATTGGTTGAGTCTGCTCTCTCCTGCCTGAATGACTGTTGCTAGCCAGCAAAACTGATTCCATCAGTAAAAGGCAACCAGCCTTAGTTCTGTCCAGTTACTGGCTCTCCCCACTCTCCAGTTTGGTGCAGGTTGGTGTACTGGTTAAGTGTGTGGACTCTTATCTGGGAGAACTGGGTTTGATTCCCCCCTCCTCCACTTACAGCTGCTGGAATGGCCTTGGGTCAGCCATAGCTTTCTCAGAGCTGTCCTTGAAAGAGCAACTTCTGGGAGAGCTCTCTCAGCCCCACCTACTTCACAGGGTGTCTGTTGTGGGGGAGGAAGATAAAGGAGATTGTGAGCTACTCTGAAACTCTGAGATTCAGAATGAAGGACGGGATATAAATCCAATATCTTCTTATCTTCCCATTGGTTGAGATGCCTGTTGCACTGATTCACAGAGAAGAGAAAGAAACCTTTCCCTCTTGGCTGAGGGAGGGAGGAGAAGGGAAGCAGCCAGAGAAAGACGTCTCTTGATTGGCTGAGTCCTCCCTATCCTCTTCTGGAAAGGGGGGGAAATGGCGTCCTATGGCAGCAGATCAGATACAGAGAGAGAGAGCGGGAAAGTGAGACACAGAGAGAGGCTGAAATCCTGTGCTTAAAATCAACAACGTTCTCAGAGGCAAACTGTTAGTTTGGAAGGTATCATTAAAGAACTCATTGGGGCAGTCCTGACTATGGCTGACAGTTCCAGGTTGGTGGGAAATTCCTGGAGATTCTGTGGTGAAGTTTGAGGAGGGCATAGGGGTTAGAGCTTCATAGTGGGGCCTGCCAGACCCAGGTTCTTGCTGTGGGAGCTGACTGGGTGATTTCAGACCGGTCACAGATTTCCAGACTAACTTGCCTCACAGGGTTGTTGTTCAGAGCAAAGGGGGGAGAGAAGAATGATTCCCCCATCCTGATGCCCTGTTGGTCAAAACAGCCAATGGCTTTAGGATAGAATTGACTCCAGCCAGTGCTATCCATCTGCACTGTATATACTTGTATACTTTTGCTATACACTCAGTAAGGGTACACTCAGCCCCACTACCAGATAGAGCTACACTCCACTGTGTTTGCTCTTTTTTCATGAGCCAGACCTGAGCTCTCACTGTTCTGAGGCAGAACTGAACTATCTCCTGCTGTGTTTCTCTCTAGCATTCCATCTCCCTTCTTAAAGGTGATTGGAAGTGGAGTAGCACTCCCATAGGCTAAGCTGAGCGGCTGTTTTTTCCTTCAGTGGCAGAACAGCCTCATCACAGTTGCCAATTCAGGTTAAGGAGAAATTCATGGCGTTTCAGGCGGTGGAACCTGGGAAGCCTCATGCCAGAGACTCCAGGCTTAAAAGCAGTCATTTTCTCCAGAGGAACTACCGTATCTGTCAACTGGAGATCAGTTGTAATTCTGGGAGATTTCCAGATCCCTTGTGGAGGCCGACAGCCTCAATTCCTGAAAGTTAAAAGCCAGAGATTGGATTACCGGGGCTGAGAGCACAGCCAGATGTCCCTGCCTTGCTGTCTTTGTGGCAACACATAGTGCTGTCTGTGTCCCAACAACAAATGCTCGTATTTGTGTGGAACTTTGTACAGGATTTTTCTGTATGTAAAATACGATAGTAGATATACTGCTCTGTCTTTTGAGCATGGGACCTGCACAGGATCCTTCTGAGCACCGTGGATAATGAGTTGACACAGTATGAAAGCCATCTTACTCAATTACATGTATTTGTATAATATCATGTGACTAATTAACTGATTTACAGTGCAATCGGAGGAGGGAGTGCTCAGGGAGCCAACTGACCTTTGCATTGTCATATGACCTAGATACACCAATGTAAGGGCCAGTAGTGTGGGCCCCCAGCACTGCTTCATGGCTCTCAGGTGGCAGCTGAGGCATAGGTCCTTGCACCAGCATGGTTGGGGGCATGGCCAGAGATATTTGGTTTCCTGAACCCTTTCAGCCTGGGAACACCCGCTGCCAGAGGCAGAGACTTATGCCAGATATGTTCGATAGGTGCCAATTGAACTGGAAACTTAAGTTCCCCCCCTGCCACTGCATCCATGCCAATTAGGCTCAGAGGAGCTCTGAGCTTGGCCAATCACCTTCCTCCCTGGGGTGGCCAAGCCCCACCCCCTCCCCAGCACCCAGTCATGCTCCCTCAAAAAAACTTCAGCCAGGAGATCTTACAGCTCAGCAGTTAGAGCAGGGGTCCTCAAACTTTTTAAATAGGGGGCCGGACTGTTGTGGTGGCTGCCGTTACTGTACAAGGCCACGGGCCGTCAGTTCTTCGTCTTCTGCATCTCTCTCCCTTCTCCACACCACACACCCCAGCCTGGGAACTCACCTCACCTCAGTATCGCCTCATACTCTGTCTCTGCCGCCTCAGCCCAGTTCCGGAAGTGTGCATTGCTAACGCGAGTTTAGGTCGAACGTCACTTCCGGTCTGATTTTGCCATAACCCGGCGGGCCGCATAAACATCCTCAGCGGGCCACATCCGGCCCGCGGGCCGTAGTTTGAGGACCCCTGAGTTAGAGCATGCAGCACAGGACTCTGTCTCAGATCTTCTTGTTGTGTGGACATTTTGCATATGGGTCTCTCTGGAGCTAAACCAGTGTCTTTTTCAGAGGAGTTTTATCTTTCCAAGGTTTGCAAAGAATCCCAGCATTGTAATGGATCATCTAGATTTAACACCAAATTATCAATAGTTGGAATAAAGTTTCAAGAGGCAACCAATGCATTGTAAACCTGTTCATATCAGAGCCCATAGAGAATTTCTTATAAGCTGTACGTACTTTTCCTGCTACAGTGCAGTGCCTTTGATAAGCACTCATAAAAACATATGCCAGAGAGTTGTGGTTGTTTTGAGCACACAAAGTCAGGCTATTGAGACATGGCTGACAGGTCATTTATAATGTTGGCCAAATTGTGCTTCTTGTGTTCTTTTCATGCTGCCATCAGGTCACATTTCTGAAATACTACAAGAGATTGTTGTCATGGGACTCTCTTTGAAAGCTGTTGGAGTCATGAGGCAAACACCACACCCACCCCTTTGAACATGACTGTTTTCCATTTCACCTCACAAATATGAAACCTTTGCTGTTGAATAAACCCCAAACAGGTTTGCTGTTGAATAAACCCCAAGAGTTTTGATCAGCATATTCTTTAACTTGGTAACAACACACTGATTTCTAATTTTATATGTATAAAACTTTGCTATGTTTTTTTCCCCCACCCGAGGGCTCTGATTCCTGACTTATACAAGGGTGATTGTGGCTCATAGGGTAAACAGTAATTAAGTGTGAAGAGGAGTGAATTATACCCTCATGCCTATTATTCCCTTTAAGCAACCTTACAGTTATTTCATTTCCATCTTCCTTGGCAGAGGACACATTCCAGGTAAATTTCATAAGCCATCCCATAGCATATGTGGTCAACTGGAAGAAAACTATGTTGTGTGGGTTCTTCCCCCTTGGCTTGGATCCTGTGCATCACCATGGAAAGTGCTGGTGGAGTTGGAGCTTTCCACTTTCCACTTCTCCCAGCATCCCCATTTGAATGCTGAAAAAAGTCATGATAGGACTCCTGTGTAGCACAGGCCACTGCCACAAGGAGGGGGAGGCTGGCAAAACTGGGGAGGGAGGGCTCCCAGGGGATCCTTTTCTGTTAGAGCCTGAAGAACAGATTCCATACATCCAGATCCAAAGATTTATCCACACATCTGTTCTCCTGTTCAGTTGTCATGCTCTGATGTTCTCCTGTTCAGTTGCCATGCTCTGCATATCCAACCTGCACTGGAGGCGCTGCGCTGGTTGTCTGTAGTGTTGGAAGCCCGGTTCAAAGTGCTAGTTATGACCCTTAAAGCCCTATACGGCTTGGGAGCTGTCTACCTTTGGGACTGCCTTTCCCCACACAAGCCCCAGAGAGCACTATGATCAAGCTCGTTAATCTGTTAAAGATCCCTGCGCTAAAGGATGCCCGTTTGACCACTACAAGGGCAAGAGCCTTCTCCATGGCTGCGCCTGCCCTCTGGTATGCCCTCCCTGAGGAGACTAGGGCGCTGTGAGATTTATCACAGTTCCGCAGGGCCTGTAAGACATATCTGTTCAGGCAGGCTTTTAATAACTAAACGGAGGTACTTTTAACATCTACAGGGGTGTGTACTATCTACCCCACAGTATCATCACAAATTATTTCAAAACGGACAGAATGCCATCTGAACTGTATTTAAACATTTTAAAAATATTTTAATGTTTTAATAATGTTTTATTGTTATAATGTGAATCTGTCATCGAATTGTGACTGTTGTTAGCCGCCCTGAGCCCGTTTGGGGAGGGCGGGATACAAGTGCAATAAATAAATAAAAATAAATGTCCCTTAGCTGAACATAGAAGTTTAACTCTCCCTCATTAGCCTTGACTTGTGTCATCTCATTCTCATCTTCTGGATTTCTTTTGGCCAAGCTCTCAGCATCAAAACAAACCAGTGATTTTTATTAACTGTAGGACAACCTAAATTGAACAAGGTCCATGATTGAGGGTCACCCATTTGTCTTGCATCAGTTTCCCAATTTAAAGTCCTCCTTCCTGAGTGGAACACTGTGGTTCTCAAGCAGATTTCTGCTTGTGGGACAGAATTATCCCACTTCCTCATTTCCACAGTAGATTCCTCCACCCCATTAAATGCTTCCACTCTTAAATACTTTTCAAGGGACCCCCAAGAATCATATTGATTGTGATATGGTATCTGAAGAGGGAGGAATAAATCAGCAAAACTTATACCTTTCCCCAGTATTCTGTCAATGGAAGTGTCCTTGCATTAGAAATAGACTGCAGGATCCAACCTATTTGTATCCTATTGTGGTAAACAGCAGCTGGAGGGGAGGGGGACATATTTATCTCAGGAAAATGCCATGTGGAGAATGTGTCGTCCCCCCCCCCCCTTCCTCATTGCCATGGTTCAATCCAGTTCAGGGGCCTTGTTGCTGCTGTACATAGAAATTTAGAAATCTGATCAAATCTCTTCAAAGTGTCATTGTATTGAGTTTAAGGTTAACAGCCTCAAGGTGAGTTTTGAAATTCTTCAGGAATTGCAACACATCTTCAGACTACAGAGCTCAATTTCCCTAGAGAAGTTGGCAGCTTCAGAAAGTAGACTTTATGCCATCACATCCCTGATGAGCTCCTGTCCCTCTCCAAACTTCCCCAAGCACCAAATCTCTGGGAATTTTCCAAGCTGGAGTTGGCACCCCTACTTGAGCCCCCATCAAGACCCAGAAGGCTGCTGTTGAGGATTCATATGATGGTTTGTTCTTCAGCCTTATAAAAATTCACTGCATTCAGAAAACAGACGTGGAGGAGGAAAGGCTAGGCTAGAAATTATCTCTTATCTCACTGACATTTCCATTTTTAAAAAATAACAAGGAGCATTTAATCATTGATCCCACACCTGAATTTCAATGTAATGCAGCCCAGATACAGGTTGGCCACTTCAGTGAGAAGCTGAATTAGGCCTAGGTCTCACTACTGCCTTTAGGCCTTCAGGGTGCCAACCAAACCAACAATGAAGGGGTTTTTGTTGTTTCTCAGCTGTTTTCCATTCTTCCAAAGAGGGTCTTTGCCAGCTCTCCATAAAGTACAACACAGCATAAAATTATGAAAGTGTCAGTCCATGTACAGATATAAGCCAAAGAATTTAAGGTAAATACTTAAAGGTGCCATTGTTTATAGTGGGGAAAACTGAAGCCCAGGCTTAACTGTCCCTCTGAAATCAATTAATGCTATTTGAATTTAGCTGGATGGTAGCCCAGGTTTCTAGTCCTCAAGTTTGTAGAAAGAAAGAGATGTAAATGTGAATGTAGTTTGTTTCAAAGCACAATTCAGAAATCTGGTTCTGTCCATTGTTTTTATATCTGTAGAGACCCTGTTCCTACTGTTGCCATCTTTGGAGGCAACAGGTAGCTTATGGAGATGGAACTTTTTCTGTGATGGCACCCAGTCTTTGGAGCAAGCATTCAGTGAGCCACTGTGTGCTCCCAGACAAACTTTTCCCCTGGGACCCCTCTTCTTGCCAGAACATTGAACGGGAGCAGCTCTCTTTGTCTGTCTCCCTGTGTGTGTGTTAGAGCCTCCTGGAGGAGGAAGTGGCGGGGGGGGGGGCTGGTGTGTGGGGAGGCTGCCACAGCCTTCCACATCCTCCCCAGGCACTGGCTCACTGGGAAACTCCCTTCTGCTCTGAATTGTAGCAGACCCCCAAGGGGCAAATGACGTACCTCTTTGGGGACACAAAGGGACAACTCCATGGGGGTGCTGCCCATTTATCTGCCCCACCATTGGTTATGGCCCTGATTTGGATCCCCCCCTCCTCAACATACTTTTCAGGCTCTGATTTTGCCCTCTTTAAGTTCCAATTTGAAAAGTGGGTTTTTAAATTAATTTTAACAAGAATGTAAAAAAAGAATAGAGTGGAAAACCCAAAATATCACTCATTACAAAGTTTCAAAAACCTTCATAAAATAACTTAGCATTCCATGACATTATAAACAAAACTCATCCAACAATAAACATATTTTCACATACATACACAGTCACACCCAAATTTGCACACAATTTGTGACTTTACTGTCACAGTATTTTCAGCTTGGTTACAAGATAAATGTACATATATACATATATTTGCTTGTTTATTTTATTTTCAAAATTTATGCCACTAGGCCACCAAAGTGGCTAACAGATGAAAACAAACATATCTGCAGGATATAAATCAGTTGTGGAGCTATTTCTTTAAAATTCAGTAATAGATGGCTGGCCATTGATATGGGATTATTTATTATAAATTATTCAGAATGCTCAAACATTTTTGAGCTCAAACATGGGTAGTAATGTTTTGATTAGTGAGTATATCCCCTGAAACTCAAGGGATCTTTCAGGATTGTTTCCACTTCTGTGCAAGAAACTGTAGGCAGAAATGAAAACCAGGAACTTATGCTCCTAGGATTCTTTGTATATCTCACATCTATGGCTTGAAGGTCACTTCATTTCTTCTAAGGTCAAAACTAGGAGTTTTCTTTATTAAAAAAAAGAACACATCAAATGATCATATCATAACCCACTGAAATGGTTCTCCCATTCTAGTTTCTGCAGTAGCCAACACCTGGGCAGAAAAGTTGAAGCACTCATTGTCAAGTCATTAAATACATACTTTAAAAGATCCTTTTTAAAAAAGGAAGTGCTAAGTATATGTTTCAAGATTTTTAATGTCCTGGATACCTTGCACATATGCTTAAGGGGAAAACAGACCTCCTTGTTCTTTTCTGAATAAGCTACTGTTATGGTTTTTTCCAATTTGTTTTCTGGGACAAGACATTATTTCAGAAAAGAAGCATTACAGACTTCAGAAACAAACCAGAAGACAACATAGCACCCAATTGTTCAGCTAGTGATAGGATATCATCTATAAGTTTGCAAGCTCCCAGGTCAAATGTATGCTCCGTGCTGATGAGAGGAGCACTTTATATTAAAAGGTCAGAGAGAAATATAAGCAATAAGTGATTGAATGGAAGCAGCAATTAGTCATTCAGATTAAATGTTTTAGTGACGTTGTTTTCCAGAATCAGAGCCCACCAGCCACGCGGCCTATGCAAGACGTCCAATACGTTTATTGTAGTTCTTTCATATTTTGGATTAATACTACGGGTTCCCATAGCAACAGACACTGGGCCATGGCAGTTTTTTTCCATCTGCTCACGCTCATGCAATTTCCATTCTGGTCTGGAAGGGAAACTTTGTTCACCTTGTCCATGAGTAGGGAAGCAGAGCTGTGTACAGAACCTTAAGATATGAGCAAAGGCACAATCTGAGTTGTGATGATGAGTCAGGTCGTCAGCTGAAATAAAGTGATAGGATCACTTGAAATCCACTGAAATAAAGTGATAGGATTCATCAAAAAAAGTCAAGTGCTGAGAAATCATTCTGAATCTCAGTACCCTGCCTTGGTTCCAGTTGGCCATCATTACACATTAAATCAGAAACATTCTAGACAATATTGTTTTTGAAAAGCTTACTCTGATATCGGCCCAATTGTTTGGAATAGCTCTTTATTGCCTTTTAAATAAATGCCTGAGTTCTTGACATAATTGTACTTGAATCATACTTTCAAAAATATTTTAGGTATACAAATTCAATCCCTATTCACGGTTGTCCTGAGGCCTTGTGTTTTGCTCTCAAGGTATTGTGGAATTGTGCACTCTCTCATTGTTTCATTACTATAACCCATTTGAGGCAAAGGTTTATTTTATATTGTTTTGATATAAAAATGTTTTTAGCCTGTGTAATGCTAAAGAAGCAGGTGGTACACCTTCCATCATGCAATAGCAGTGTGGAAATTATTTATTTTATCTAAAATATTTATGTTACTTATTTCCTTACATTCAAGGTTGCTAACAAAGCAGCAAGAAGTTGCAAAAATATGGAAAACAAAATAACAGTCCATCAACAAGTTAAAACCACTGCATGTGAAATGCAATGGATGTCCTCTCCACCCCATCACTGGGTAGAGAGCATAGACAGAAGGTCTTAAATCATAGATGCTGGTATGATTGATGTGGGTCGTTTTCGCACTCACCTTAATCTGCAGCGACGACCCTCTTCACCGCGCAGGATCTGCGCGGATTTCGCACTAATTGCCGCGGAGCACCCAGAAGAGCCGGAAAGTCCCGGCGCTTTTGCGGCGCAAACGGAAACTGGGTTTTGGCGGTTTCCGTTTGCGCCGCAAAAGCGCCGGGACTTTCCGGCTCTTCTGGGTGCTCCGCGGCAATTAGTGCGAAATCCGCGCAGATCCTGCGCGGTGAAGAGGGTCGTCGCTGCTGATTAAGGTGAGTGCGAAAACGACCGTGGCTTCAACCCTGCCCAGCCTCACCTCTGCCTCCTTGTTCCCTCCTCAGTAATGAAAAGCAGCGTGGGTGAGACCCACCACAAGCCTCCAGACAAGGATTCCATGCATTCAAAAAAGCATAACCCCCCAATACATAAAATACTAGATTTTTAAAAGGTATGGTGCTACAACCCACCAGTAGTACCTACCATTGGTCAAGGATAACCTGACCCTCATCCCCCAAATTTGTACCTCTTTTTCAGTGGCCCTAGTGGGCAGCATTATGGTCTGTTTCTTCTTAAGGATGAGAGATTTTGATCAGGACTTCCTTAAGTGCAGAGATGTCTTTGGCTTGGGGTTTACTCTGATAGCCAAAGCTGTGTATGTTGGAATCCCCAAGAGAATAACAGAGTGCTTAGTCCCTTCTTCTCCTCATGACCTTGGTGCCTAGGATTGACTGAAAAGCAGTAAGGCTTCTTCCATCTTTGCTGGGCTCTGTGGTCTCATGCTTGCTGCCCTCTTGGGCCCATAGCAGAGAACAAGTACTCAGAGTCCAAAGCACAAAGGTAGTTCCAAGTGGGGTTGTGCCACTTGTGACTTCCAGTTTCCTCAGAATTCTAAGGTTAAAAGTATGTGCAGATACAGACCAGAGGCAGAACAGGTAGTACAGGCTGAATGAATTCCTCTATGAGCAGATAAGCTGCCAGCAGAGAACATTTAACACCAAAACGTTGCTCACCCTTCCCTTTACCGTTTCTAACATAAGCTACTTCAGTGACAACCAATTATTGCTTCAAGCTGTAAACTGCCAAGGAGAGTATCCCCTAGACACTGGGCAGTTTTCATAGACCAGATAATATTAAAATGCAAGAAGAGCCAAAGAAAATTAATCAGGCTGTATATAATTTCAGTCCTAGCAGTGAGTAGGGTTGTTAAGCACAAAGCCATTTAATATGGAAACTGGCCCTCAGCCAAACAGGATCAAGAATCAGAAATGAAATCCAACAACATGCTCATAGTTTGGGATTTGGGGGTATTTAATATATTGCAGATCCCTTGATGCTCTGCTCCTTTGTCTGTACATATATCTGTCTGCTTAGTGAGAGATGAAGTAATACTGAAGGACAAGAATACAAGTGCATCCAAGATTTTTGTAAAGATGATTGTCAGAATCAGGAAACAACATTCCTGGGAAATGCATCTCTTTCAATGCTTTTCCAGTTAGAAGTTTTGTTATAAAATATCTCAGAGTGAAGACAGGATGGTTTTTTGTGTTATGGTTTTTGTTTGTATTTTGTGTTGCTTAATTTTTCTCTCCGTGGCAGAATTCTCAGACTTAATGTTCCCCTGAAACAGTATGACAACATGCCAAATGGTTCACAGCAGCTGAAGCCGTATTTTGTGTCATCAGCCTTTAAAAGGAACAGACTGCCAAAACAGCTAAAACCAAGCATGCCAGCAATGTTGTGGTTGTTTCACAAAATAATCAGATCTGATCCTGCTAACATGCTTTAATTTCTGAAAGCATGAGATGTAGCTTTGTGGCAAGACAGATGTTTCATATCAACTCGCACATGAACACAACTATTGTACAATGTTTTGTCTTCAGTTCCATCACAGTGTCTATCCCATTTGGTATCTGCTACAAATACCAGCATCTATGGCACATATACTCATGCTTTCTTTCTTTCTTTCTTTCTTTCTTTCTTTCTTTCTTTCTTTCTTTCTTTCTTTCTTTCTTTCTTTCTTTCTTTCTTTCTTTCTTGTCAGCCTTAGTTCTCATAGAGGTTGCCCTTGAAAGGACAGCTGCTGTGAGAGCTCTCTCAGCCCCACCCACCTCACAGGGTGTCTGTTGTAGGGGAAGAAGATAAAGGAGATTGTAAGCTTCTCTGAGACTGATTCAGAGAGAAGGGTGGGGTATAAATCTATGGTCTCCTTCCTTCCTTCACATTTTTATGCCACCCATCCTACAAAGAGGGTGGTGTATGTGGTTAGTGGTTCACTTTTGAGATTCTCACATATAATGACCTAACATCAGAGCCAGATTAACAATTAGGACAAGTAGGCACTGGCCTATGGGGCCCCGGGCTGGCTTTCCCCCTCGGTTTTCCCCCTGCTTGCAGCCCTCCCAGCCTGCACCCACAGCCAGCAACAGAGCTGCTCTTTGCTCGACTTGCGGCTGCTGCTGGTGTTGTTGCCAAGTTTGCCTCTCTCTGCCTCTCCCCCCCAGCTTAGTAAAAGGAGCTTTTAAGAATGTGCCTGCAGGCTACAGCGGGGGGCCGTGGGCAGTGGGGCAAGCACTCAGAATCTGAGATAATTTGCAAGGAGGCCCCCAAGATTTCAACTGCCTAGGGGCCTCCACAGGGTTTAATCTGGCACCGCCTAACATCATGCAAAACTATATGTGAGAACCTCACAAATGAACCACCATCCATGCATACTACACTCCTTGGAGGGAGTAGAGCTTAAAAATGCAAAATAGCAAGAACTTCAGGATGGATGAAAGTCTTAGTTTTCAGACTGTAACAATTTTAAAACGGAGGAGAGGAAATGTAATGTTGACCATGTGCTGGGATCAGATCCCTCTCAGGTTGCTTTCAGTGCCCTCGGGCAAAAGCCCAATGGCTGTTTTCTCTTTGAAATTAACGCTAGCAGTTATTCAGATCTGTCTCCAACTCAAATTGGAACATACAAGTCCTTTGAAAGGCAGTGGACAGAAGTAAACAAAAAGGTAGTTTTTTTACATCAGGAAAGCTGGAGGCTAACATATGCACACAAAACTGTTAAGAGTTAGCAAGATTTTTTTTTAGTGGGGAGGAAGATCAGTAGGTTTTGGAGAAACCTATTGAGATCATTTTTAGGATCCGTCTAGAGATACCTGAGCTTCTTGTCTCTCACATACACATGAAATGGGCCACTCTGTTGTCCTCAAGCTGAACTGGGAGTTGGCATATATATTTCAATTTAAAAAACCCACTTTGGTTTCTAAATTCATTGATAACTATACTGTAGGCTTGTTTACAATTGGGCCCAAGCTTCCTATTATGAGGAGAGCAATTTATTCATTGCTCCCCTCTTTGTTGTATGTATGAAAGAGTGGGTAGTAGATGTAGTTATGCTGTCTTTGCTTTCCTACTGGAACATTCTTGTAATTATATGTTATTTCTGGGTCATATTTTCCATTAATATAAATTAGCATCAGAACATGCTGGCTTCAAGGAGGTCTGTTTTCCCCTTATACCAGCTGAGCATCTGTTCCCTTCTGCCTATCTCACTTTGCCTTTAAGAAAACAGTGATGTACATACCTGTAATTGAGTAGAAGTCGATTGCACCTTTAAGACCAACTTAGTTTTATTCAGAACATAAGCTTTTGTGTGCTCTCTAAGCACACTTAGAGAGCACACGAAAGCTTACGTTCTGAATAAAACTAAGTTGGTCTTAAAGGTGCAATCGACTCCTATTTTGTTCTGTTACGTCAGACCAACATGGCTGCCGACTTTGATCTGTTGTTAATTGAGTTGTCACTGTGCAGGCACACATGGGAACTGCTAACCACTGGAAGTTCTTTTTAGCTTGACCATAGAGACAATCCACCAAGATTTCATCTCGCTGACATGGCTCTTCCCTTAGAAGGTCTGGCAAAACAGACAAATAATTATAGGGTCTTCTTGAACTCACTTGTTATTTTAAAATAAAGCAGCAAGGCACACTTCACATTTAATGTGTGTGGCCTGTTTTCTGCCTCAGGGTGATGGGTGGGAGAAAAAGGCGGGAAATGAGATATCCTGACTTAAGGTGCAATTTGAAAACTACCTTAGGTAAAAAAAAACTGAATGCTGGGTCTTAGCACTACCCTATGGTCATAAAACGTTACAACTGGTTAATCAACTCTAAGTGCTGTAATTTTCCCTACCCTCGTTGCAGACATAATAGCTACTAGGAAGGAAACGTTGAAAGAGAGATGTTCCAGAAGGCAAGTGACCAAAGGTTCAAAGAGAGGTTGCATTAGGAGAGTCAAAACTAATGACAGAGACCACAGTGGCACAATGTGAGCCCTGGGTGGGTACACGTTGTTGAGGCCCTTAAGGAATCTTTTAGAAATCTCATGTGAAAAAAGGGATTTTTTCCTCCACAGAGGCACGGAAAGCAGAAATCACTGCTAAATGGGCTTCAGTAGATAAATCTGATAGTCCAGAGTCTTTCGATCATGATAAATATTCTAATACTAGTGACAATTGACGGGTGACAGTTAACACCTAACTATTTCCCAAACAACCTAGGAAATGTCTCCATTTAAAGGTACAGGAGATCCTAGTTGAGGGTTTGTGAGCATTAACAAAAATATTAATTATGTAGTTGGAAAAACATTGATCTCTGGTTTCAGCAACCAAGCAGCTAGGTGTAGGTTCTCCATCCCTGGATGAGCAGCGTCCTTTACACTCAGTCGATCCAGTAGCTGAGGGAGGTGGATAAACCCTGGCCTCGGCTGGGCATCTGGATGTAAGACAGGGGGTGGGGCCAGGAAGGGAAGCCAATAGGGAGAGGGGTGAGGAGCAGGAGGGAAAATAAAAAGCCACTTACAGAGGATGAGGAAGGGTGAGGGCTGGAAGTGAGGAAGGACAAGAGAAAAGGGCTGAAGGTGCTCCAGTCGAGCAAGGGAGGCTGACAGGGTGACACTAACCAGCTCTCACCCATTCTGAGTCCACTGGTCTCCAGGAAGTGGACACTCCTCCAGGGCAAAGCCAATGACCTTCCAGGGCCTGGCCCTGGGAGAGGAGATGGGGTGTGACACCAACATTCAAATGTTGCTTTGACAGTCTAAGTGCTTCTGTTTGGATGACTTCTTATCATCAGGAAGCTCACTAAAGAGGGAGCAATTTTCTCCCGCAGGAAAAATTGGTACGCTGACACAATAACTTGGTAATTAGCTATTCTAAGGCTTAATGATGATGATGCATCAGTTTTGTGACTTAAGGCATCGGTTTTTCTATCCTTTTTATCAGCTGGAGTGGAATGGGACCCAGCTTGCTGTTTAGCCTGCATCTCCTCTACTATTAAGGAGGGTGGAGCAGGACTGGTGAAAAGGAAAGGACAGACCTCCATCTGACTCAATATAAGTCATCTTCATGTGTTTTTGGTGAAGCCGGATCTTGACCCCATTTTTTGACTCTGGCTCCTGCTCTTATAAATGCTCACTCCAGCATCTAGTCTGATCTCAAGTCTGCTTCTGGGCCCTGACCCTGTATGTTGAATGGCAACAGGGTCTTCTTGTCACTAAGGTAAAAAGAAAAGAAAAGATTTCATATACCGTAGCCAAGGGACTGAGTTAGGGGAAAGAAAAACTGGTTGTGAAAGCTGCATATGCATGGTGCTGATTGTTGCCGTGATGATAGTCCCTCCCAATCCCTCCTTGCATTTTTTTAAAAACCAAAGGGGTGGTGAGCTTCTAGAAATCTGAGGAAGGGGCAGTTACAGTTGGCTGAGCTGGTGTCATCTACCATTCAATTTCAAGCAGGGTTGCCACTTTCTGGAAAGTCAGGGAAATGGAAATTGGTCAGGGAAATTGGTCTGAAGTCAGGGAAACTCAGGGAAATTGGTCTGAAGTCAGGGAAACTCAGGGAAATTGTGATTAAAATATATTCAAGCAGTGCATTTTTGACCTGCTGCTACAAGAGCATGATCTGTTCTTGTGGCAACTGGAATAGAGAAATAGCAGAATACAAGTAAAATTTAATGATGCCCATTCTCAGCTCCACCTTTTTCTCAGCTCCACCCCCAGCAACCATCCTAATGTGTTTGTTGAGCTCTGTCCCTGTATGATTTTCAAGGTCTGCCTGTAGCATTTGCAAAGCAAGGCTAGTTTAAATGTTTAGTAATATACAAACTTTAATCATCTGTTTTCATTTAACTTACATATAAAGATAAGCATGTTTTTGAGTCATGCTTGTGTATGGAATGGATGTTTTGTCTCCTGCTAAACCCAACACAGAGTTGCAAATGAGTTTTGCCACTGTTGGATTTCGCAGACAATTAGCACTTTCTACTCTGCACCATGCAAAGTAAATTTTGCAAATGTGATTGCTTGTTCTTGCTGGAGTTTACAGGGTACCAGCTCTCTCATCCTTTTTTCTGACTTCTCCCATGCATAAAGGTTGCAAATGAGGGTTGTCTGCTTCTCTAGATTGCAGAAACCCACCTTCTTTCTTGCTGCTAATCTGCTCATTACACTTTCTGGGACCAGAAAGTAAAAGTGAAACTTTCCCAGCTTTGGAAAGTTCCTACTTATTAGCATTCAGAGTTTACTTGAATTGAAGTTTGTATCTTGGTGTAATTTTTTGTGCAATTGCAAAACAGATGTTGCTACAGTTAATGTTGAAAGAATCTGATATTAAATCTCTAACTTTGACAAATATTGTTGCAGTTGAGACAGGTGTAGTTGTAGAGTGGAACATTTCATTAAGCCTTGCATTAATGCAATATGACCTGTTCATTTTTTAAGTTGTGGTTATATTTGAATGGTGGTCAGGGAAATTGACAAATGTTGGTCAGGGAAAGTGCACTGCACCAAGGACCACCTTAAAGGCCTCAGGACTACTGGGAGTTAAATGGAATCAGCATCTTTAGGGTAGGATTTGTGTGGCATCCATGGCCCCTACTAAATCCTTGATGTTAGGAGCACACTCAGTGGGGCATGGCAAGGCTGCCTCCGCCCTCTGCCATGGCAAGGCTGCCCTCAGCCGCTCTGAGCCCGCTTCGGTGGGGTAGGGCGGGATATAAATCAAATAAAATGAAATGAAATGAAATTATCACATATGACCTGAAGCAGAGAGGGTAGCAGAACTGGGTTGAAGGTCAACCATTTGCTTGATAGTTCAAGTCTCATTGCTGATAGTCCTATTTATAGGAAGGACACTAAACTGGGCACGTTGCAATTATCACCTCCACTAATGCACCAGAAGGAAAAGAAGTCCTTAGCTGCCTGGACTCTGGTGCTTCAACATCTTTTCAGGACAGCTCTTGTGTCTCCTTAGCAATAAATACCTGGCTGGACAGCTCCACTTCCACTTTGATCCTGCCTCTTGCCTTGGGCTTGATTGGACAGCTCCTTTGCTTTGGGGTCCCCTGCTTCTTCAGTACGATGGAGAATCCAAACCACCCACCTCCAGTGTTGGAAGAAAAAGAACAGCCACATTCATCTAATTTTTTTAACAAGAAAGTTTGTTTAATACATTCTACATGATATCACCCCACAATAAAAAAAATGAGATTTACTAGGATGTGAAGTAAACTTCTAAAGTAAAGTTTGTAAGAACGGAGACTTATACAGTCAAGAGGAATATTAACAGAAATCAGAGCAAGGAAGGCCAACATACATCTCAAGTCTAATAAGAAAATGGCCCCCACAAACTGGTTTGGAATCTACCCCTTAACACCCTATGTAAGTTTGTTAGCCAGCATTCAATTCGTTGATATGTTTGTGTGTCATTTCACCTGCAAAAGCCAGAGGAAGCCACTCTCAGCTAAGGAATACACTGTGAGCTCTGTTTTTTTGTCTTCACCCTTTGAAACTCTTGGTTACATACAAACCATGGGTTGAATCCAAAGGAACTCTCCCCTCTACAAATCGAAGGAGTTCTTGTACATTCCTATGTGCCCTTCTTCTCACAAAGTAGTCTGAGACTCAGAAAAGGGTACCTTGGGATCTTTTTTTCAACCCAGCCCATAAGTAACTGTAACAGCGGGTGTCTCAAACTTGCATTTATTTAGGGTTTTGCATTAAAACCGACAGCGCTAGTAATTCTACGACGGGAGGGCCACAAAACTTTGGGGAAAAAAGCTTTAGGTTCATGAAAACTAGATGTATCAGATAATTTGTTTCTTTGAAGTTGTTCCTTAAAATGCCGTTATGATAAATGGTAGCCATTCAGTCCTTTTCCAGCAATTAACCAAAGTTCACTGTGCTGTTGAAGCAGCGATGCATCTTCCTACATCTGCTCTAAACAGCCATGTTATTCAGAAGATACAGAACAGTGTTTAGAATTTTGTCCTGGACCCTCTCCAGCTCTTCAGGGTCTCTATAATTAATAAAAGGTATCTACTAAACCTTTCCTTGAGGTCTGGTACAGCCCTGGCAGGCTGACAAGGAAAGCCTAATGCGGAGTGTAAACAAAAAGCGTCATGGCAGCAGGAAGATCGATTCCAAACGTGCTCCAGCTGTTTTAAAGGTATATGGAGCATGCTCAAGGCAATACTGTGTTCAAGTGCAAGCAGCACTGTTTATCCTACTTTTTCCTGGTGCACTGGCAAGGTCCCAGGGATGCTAATGAGAGTTACATGCTTTCAGAGGACTAAGAAGAAGAAGAAGAAGATATTGGATTTATATCCCGCCCTCCACTCCGAAGAGTCTCAGAGCGGCTCACAATCTCCTTTATCTTCCTCCCTCACAACAAACACACTGTGAGGTGGGTGGGGCTTAGAGGGCTCTCACAGCAGCTGCCCTTTCAAGGACAACGTCTGCCAGGGCTATGGCTGACCCAAGGCCATTCCAGCAGGTGGAAGTGGAGGAGTGGGGAATCAAACCCGGTTCTCCCAGATAAGAGTCTGCACACTTAACCACTACACCAAACTGGCTCTCCCATGCTGGGATGGATAATCTCATCTGATACCTTGTAATATCTGTTAGGTTGTACATGGGGCAGAATAACAACAATCCAGGCAAAATTTAGAACGTGTAAAAAAAAAATCAGTTAACTATATAGAGCTTGATTTGGGGACAACTTCACTCCTGAATAGAGCCCTGTGACACAGAGTGATAAGCTGCAGTACTGCAGTCCAAGCTCTGCTCATGACCTGAGTTCAATCCTGGCAGAAGCTGGGTTCAGGAAGCCAGCTCAAAGTTAACTCAGCCTTCCATCCTTCTGAGGTCAGTAAAATGAGTGCCCAGTTTGCTGGGGGTAAAATGTAGATGACTGGGGAAGGCAATGGTAACCTCCCCCCCCCGGTAAAAAGTCTGCAAAGAAAACATCGTGATGTGACATCACTCCATGGGTTGGTAACAACTCGGTGCTTGCATAGGGGCCTACCTTTACCTTCACTCCTGAGTACCCTAGGGTGTTACCGCAAGCTGAAATGGCAAGCAGCCTGGCTGGGCTGATTCAACGTTGCAAAAAGTTGCTGTAAAGCAACTACTTGAAATACAGTAGGCCATTGTCAGAGCAATCCTAAAAAGAGTTACACCCTCGTGACCCATTTGTGCCAATGGGTTTAGAAGGTGGGATTTGGCTTAGAATTAACCTGTAAAGCACCTGCTGCCTTCCCAGCTTATTATTTGTATGAAGTTCCTGTTTCACTGTTACACTGTCTCTTTTTAGTTTCTCCTTTTTCAAAACCAGTCAGAGGAACAAGGTCTGTTGTCCTCACACTCTGACTCTGCACTAAGGTAAGAAGAAGAAGACGACGACATTGGATTTATATTCCGCCCTCCACTCAAGAGTCTCAGAGTGGCTCACAATCTCCTTTATCTCCCTCCCCCACAAGGCGAGTGGGGCTGAGAGGGCTCTCACAGCAGCTGCCCTTTCAAGGACAACCTCTGCCAGAGCTGTGGCTGACCCAAGGCCATTCCAGCAGGTGCAAGTGGAGGAGTGGGGAATCAAACCCGGTTCTCCCAGATAAGAGTCTGCACACTTAACCACTACACCAAACTGGCTCTCTTTTTTTAACTTTTACTACATGCAGGAAGGATGACAGTTCAGGCTCAATACAAGCAACTGATGATCAAATGTTAACTTACTAAAGAGGACATGCTGTCACTGGTCTTCTATTCATCTTGCCAAGTAGTATGGAAAATGTTGCCATTCCCCTGCTTTCCACATTTCTGATCACATTGCAGCAATGTGGTAATTGTTTTTATTGATTGGCAGGGCAATACAAATGGCAAATGTAGCATAACACCATGTTGCAAGGGTCAAATACCTATAATTCATCAAAACTATGGCAATTTATCATCAATTGACTGTACCTTGTTCATCATCATCTCAAGATCATCTCAAACATGAAGACTATCAAATGCTTCTTTCTGCTCTCAGCCTTCAAACAGAACTAAGTGCATTTGGACTTCACTGATTCCAAGTGCGTTGGACTTTGCTGACTTTTATCTTTCCAATGAGATGACCCTTTATAAGCTAACACCAGCAGCAGTTCAAAATGTCAAGCTTGCACAGAATCTACTTCAAAAGATGGAATTATCAAGTCTTAAGAAGTTGTGTGCTCAAAAGTTTCCATAATGTTATGTCATTTTGGTTGGCATTAATCAAAAGGCACTAATCAAAAGATATTACATGGATTCTGTTGTTTGTTTTGGCTTTTTGATGGACCAACATAAGAACATAAGAACATAAGAACATAAGAGAAGCCATGTTAGATCAGGCCAATGGCCCATCCAGTCCAACATTCTGTGTCACACAGCGGCCAAATATATATATATATATATATATATATACACACACACACACACACTGTGGCTAATAGCCACTGATGGACCTCTGCTCCATATTTTTATCTAACCCCTTCTTGAAGGTGGCTATGCTTGTGGACGCCACCACCTCCTGTGGCAGTGAATTCCACATGTTAATCACCCTTTGGGTGAAGAAGTACTTCCTTTTATCCGTTTTAACCTGTCTGCTCAGCAATTTCATCGAATGCCCACGAGTTCTTGTATTGTGAGAAAGGGAGAAAAGTACTTCTTTCTCTACTTTCTCCATCCCATGCATTATCTTGTAAACTTCCATCATGTCACCCCTCAGTCGACGTTTCTCCAAGCTAAAGAGCCCTAAGCGTTTCAACCTTTCTTCATAGGGAAGGTGTTCCAGCCCTTTAATCATTTTAGTTGCCCTTTTCTGAACTTTCTCCAATGCTATAATATCCTTTTTGAGGTGCGGCAACCAGAACTGCACACAGTACTCCAAATGAGACCGCACCATCGATTTATACAGAGGCATTATGATACTGGCTGATTTGTTTTCAATTCCCTTCCTAATAATTCCCAGCATGGCGTTGGCCTTTTTTATTGCAAACATTTTTATTGCAACATGGCTGGTTGCAACTTTTTTCTACTTTGGAATTTGACCTTAGAAGTTTTTAATCATAATGGAGCACTGACTATGTAGGTACAGTAAAGATACTGTGGCTGTAAGTATGTGCAAGGTCCAAGCTTCAGGGAGGTCATCTTCCAGCAGAGCAGAGAAGCAGCAGAAGGGAGGTGGAAACAAGGAGATTTATAAAGTGAATGAGGAGTGAAGGACTTTGCATCAGACTGGTTACATGGTCAGTAACGGAACTATCGAACTTGCCCTTTTTGGGTAAAGTTATTGAGAGGGCAGTGGCAGTATAGTTGCAGGGGTTCTTGGATGATGCTTCCCTATTGGACCTATTTCAGTCCAGCTTTCAGGATGGAGATGGCATTGATTGCCCTCACAGATGATCTCTTGAGATATCTGGACCGGGGAGGCTCAGCAGTGCTGTTGTTACTAGACCTGTCAGCTGCATTTGATATAGTTGACCACCAGTTACTGTTTCGCTGCCTTGCCAACATGGGAATTGGGGGGCCTGCCCTTCAATGGCTTACCTCCTTTCTCCAACGCTGGGGACAAAGGGTGGCTATAGGGGAGCAGCTGTCCCAGAGACACCTATTGGTATATGGTGTGCCTCAGGGGGCTGTTCTCTCCCCGATGTTATTTAACATCTACATGCGCCCCCTTGCCCAGATAGTCCAGAGATACGGGCTGGGTTGCCACCAATATGCGGATGACACCCAGCTCTATCTATTGATGGGGGGCCAGTCCAGCTGGGAGATCTGGAACTAGCTTTTTAAAAGCTGTAGTGAAATGGCTCAGGCAGAGTAGACTGAAGCTGAATCCAGTGAAGGCAGAGGTCCTGTGTCTAAGTCACAGCGGCCTGGGTAGAGAGATCCCTCTGCCGGCCATTGATGCCAGCCATTGGTGCCAAAGGTCAAGAGCTTAGAGGTGCTCCTGGAGCCATCACTCGTAATGGAGGCCCAAGTAGCAGTCGCTGCCAAATCCGTGTTTTATCGTCTTAGACAGATAAGGCAGTTGGCCCCATACCTAGAGCGCAGTGACTTGGCAGCAGCGATCCATGAGACAATCACCTCGAGAATTGACAACTATAACGCCCCCTACATAGGACTGCCCTTGACTCAGATTCGGAGGCTGCAACTGGTGCAAAATGCAACATCCAGGTTGTTATTGGAGCTACCTGTACGGGTGCACATTCAACCTGTGCTGGAAACATTGCACTGGTTGCCTGTGGTGTTCTGGATTCACTTCAAGGTGCTGGTCATAACCTTTAAAGCCCTATATGGCCTGGGACCTGCCTACCTTCAGGACCGTCTCTCCCCATATGTGCCCCAGAGAGCACTTTGTTTGGGATCCCAAAACCTCCTTAAGATCCCCGGACTGAAAAAGGCTTCACTGTCCATCACCAGAGCCAGAGTGTTTTCAGTTTGTGGAATGCCCTCCCTGAAAACATCAGGGTCCTGCGGGATCTACCACAGTTCCACAGGGCCTGAAAAACTGAATTATTTCAACTAGCCTTTAGAGGCTGAAGGGAGGGAGGTATTACTCCATGGCACCGATAATCCCATCGAATCATCATAACTGAAGTAAGGACATTCAGAGTAATTAAAAATACACATCTTGGTTTTATGATTGTAAATTGTACTGGTTGATTTTATTGTGTAATCTGTTTTTTAATGTTTTATGTGGTTTAATTTGTTGTTAGTCGCCCTGAGCCCACCAGGGGAGAGCAGGATATAAATTTGATAAAATAAATAAACTTTGCTTTTAGTGGTTGGAAGTCCACTTCCTAGCTTTTGAAAAAAAAACAAAACCAACAACATGGGAGATGCGCATTCCGATGTTGTTGTGCCTTCTTGGAATCCATTAATTGCCATTTTTGTTTTGAATAATCATCTGGATAGGAAACAAAAACTTTTCTAAAGGAACACATGCATGGACAATGAATGAAGAATTGTCGTTATCGTCACTGTTACCTGTGATACGCAGCTACAGTCCACACAGCACTACTGCAACACATATACTTGCCAGATGGGTGTGGGTGTGAGAATGACTTTTTCCTGGCAACAATATATTACTATTACTAAAAGTACTATTTGTACTTTTGCTAACCTGTGGCATACATTTTATCTGAGCTTCCAAGATTGTAGTTTTAAATACCCTCCTAGCTTCTTGAAGGGATTTGACTCTCCTTATGTTTTCTTTCACTTTCTTTCTTCTTATTGCCTTTGCTGTTTTCCCATACAACTGGTGCTATCCAAACCAAACTTGCTATTCTTTCGATTTCTTAATTTTACTATTTTGTCATTGGATTCTTTGTACTATCTATTTTGCATGCTTAACCACAGCCCACCAGCTATGCGCAGCACTGCTCACTGTACCCCCATTTCCTGCTCCATTTAGCCATCTCTCTCTTTAAAAAAAAAAAAAAAAAAACTACAATGGTTCTAAGAATAAGGTTTAAACTTAAAAAAAAGACTTTGTATTTACTTAAAAATGAGCTTTCCTTGCTTTTTCTGTGAAAATTTTCTAATGACAGCATCAAAATTACTGGCAATGTTTAATTCAATAAGCCTGGCCAAATCCACAAGAAGTTCTTGAGACACTAGACCTTAAAAAATTCTTAATCTGCTTGAGTTTGCTAAACAATCTTTCTGCAGAAGCTACTGTTGCTGGAATTGTTAAAAGAATTTGTAAACTGACAAAAACATTTGGAAACAGGTCACCAAGTCTGTCTTCTGCTAATATGTTCAACAGATCCAATGGTTTTAACTGCGCATTTCCAAAATTTGCCTTATGTACTGAAGGTAAATGCTGCATTTCTGTCAAAAGAATCCTCATCATTAATATAATCAGGATATTGTCTTAATAAAAAATAGCTTTTCCTTTGAAGTCACTTTCAGATATGGTGAACAGTGGTCCCTCTAAGCTGAGTCAGTGTGAACTAACTCAGTTTTTTAGTCTCCCTTTCACACATTTCCGTCTTAGCTCAGGAAAAATTGCCCCAGAACAAACTAATTTATGCAGCAGTTCACAACTTGAATGCTAGTAGCTCACGGAGTAGAATTTTTGCTCACAAGACTCCGCGGCTTAGGGTGAGTATTGATGGTAAGGTATTTCCATAAGAAATCAAACATTTCAGCCAACTGCTTCACAGCATTGAATCTGACAGTTAATCCTACTATAGCCCTAAAAAAAATACCAAAGCATAAAACACAGATTTTCTGAAGTAGGCTTCTTCTGGTGAATCATCTGTGTCATTCATTTCCAGCAAGCTGGCATCAGGTCTGTTATCATGCAGTCTTGTCCTCTTGTGTGTAACTCAATCACATTCATGAGAGAATTTGATTTCTATCCTAAGCATCAATGCAACAATTTTGGCTTCATTCCACATGCATTTCCAGCCATTTTGAAGTTTTGTAAGATCTGTAAAGAGTTATCAAAGATTTCAGATTTTCACGGCTGGTAACATCATTAGGGTTTGTAGAATCTTTCGGGCTCAAGTGCCGTGTTCTACTGGAGAAAGTTTTCCTTCCAGACGTTTCATTCTCAGCTGCGGAGAACATCCTCAGTGGCGTTGCAGCCGGAGCAGGCACTCTGACCTTCTTGGCTGCTGTGCATTGAGTGGGGCCAGGGCTGCTGGAGAGCTGCTATTTATAGGCTGGAGGGGCTGTGATGAAAGGGCAATTGGTTTGTGGATGTGCCCATTGTTTGGTGGGGCTTCCTGGAAGGGTAGTGATAAGGAAACTGGCTGTTGAATGTGACCATTGTTCTGTGTTAATTGCTGGGAGGGTTGGAAGGGGTGTGAAGATAAGGAAGATGGTTGACTGTGCTGATTGTTTCTGCTTTAACATCCAATATAGCATTCCTGGCTTGGATTACCTTATTGCAGTTGTCTTTACAAGCAAATATTCTGTACCACATAGCTGACATTAACGCAGAGACAAAAGATGTTACATAGAATAAAACAACATAAGATATAAAAAGTCGTCATCTTGTGACTCCAGGAAACTCTGTAATGCACCCGCTGACTTCCTCCACACTCCCGGCCTGCCTCTGCCATTAACCTCACAATAGCTCTGTGAAAATGGCTAGTCTTTAAACACAACAACTACTCCAAGGTCATCCCCAGTGGACCACAGATTTCTTTCCCGTCTAAGGCCAACATATCATCTCCCACATCACATTGGCCATTGCTGAACTACAAGAGAGGTGATCATGGGAAAATTAGGACATTTTTTCAGCTCTTGGTTGGGTTTCTAGGAAACATCAAGAATATTTGTTTGAGTATTACATAGAAGAGTGAAAGTTCAGAAGCAGTTCAATGGTTCATTTAATATGACAAAGTAGTTATTTACCGAAGCAAGGGCACTTTCTATAGCACATGCTAGTTATTACTCATCAGTCCTATATTCCCAGTGAATGGGTTTCCATGCAGTTTACCTTCAGCTATAGACATATGCAATCTGGCCATAAGCAAAATGGATGACCGAATGAAGAGGTGCTATTCATATGCAATTGTACCAACACATTTATTCAGTACTTCAAGAATCTCATGCAAGTTAAACTGGAATGAGTCACATGGTTTACTGACTTACATCATATGAGAATTTAACCTGCAGAAAAGGGACTTGACAGTTTTCAGTTTACAATACAGGAAACAAAAACTAATTTAGATGACGGCTCCCAAATGTCTGAAGAAAAAAAATGTAATAAGTGTCATAATCCTTGCCTGCATTATTCTCATGTCTGAAAAACAGTTGAGAAAGTTCATGGTCAACCTTCCAGCTGCAGTTACCATGAAAATGCAAGCTGGAACTCATGGTCTTCCATTTGAGAGATATATGGATATGTTTTCTTTAATTATAGGGTGGAGCAAAACTAATTCAGAAGCTGCGCCAGCAGGCCAGAAAAACAGAGCAGCTGCAAAGAAACGGCAGAATAACAGCTGAAAACAAAGTGCAATTTCAGCTGTGTGGACCTAGCCCAAGAATAAAGGAATGATGCATATCCATCACCATCATTAACCCCATTTCTTCTAACCAACCCCAGTGTAACTGTGCATGGTTGATTTTGCTAGAATTATGACTCATAAAGACAATGCTTTCCAAGATCTGAAACTGATCTGTTTACTAGGTTCACAAAAGCAAGTGTTAGGAAATTGCAGGCTACTCTCTGAATAGCCTGGTTTTAGCCTGGTTTTTTAACGAATGAAAACCAGAAAATAATTTATGGCAGGCTTTTTTATTAACCACTTTTGGAAAAAATAGCACTGAAAAGTATGTCAAATTTATAAGTTAAATTGTGAGGTTTTTAAAGAATTCTGAGACACTTCGCTATCTGAACTTGAAAAGCTGGGTATTCAAAATTCACTGAATCTTTTGATTGATTGTGCCTGAAATCTACTACTTAGTCTGCTTATTTGTTTACTCACTTTGTTAGTCAGCCTGTGTTCTGCCTTTTTGCTAACCCACAACTGCCTCCCAAATAACATAATAGAATCTGTTCTGAAACAATGGAACAATAACAATGTTATTAACACTTCAAGCATGACAGGTTCCTTACAAATTAACCCAACACTTAAAAGGCTTCTCATTACTAGGGTCAATTCAGTGTCAAGAAGAAGAAATTGGATTTATATCCCGCCCTCCACTCCGAAGAGTCTCAGAGCGGCTCACAATCTCCTTTACCTTCCTCCCCCACAACAGACACCCTGTGAGGTGGGTGGGGCTGGAGAGGGCTCTCACAGCAGCTGCCCTTTCAAGGACAACCTCTGCCAGAGCTATGGCTGACCCAAGGCCATGCTAGCAGGTGCAAGTGGAGGAGTGGGGAATCAAACCCGGTTCTCCCAGATAAGAGTCCGCACACTAAACCACTACACCAAACTGGCTCTCTCTCAGTGATGGAAACTCCTTTTTTTCTTGCGTATGCAGTAATATTGTAATAGAACATCATTAAAAAGGCTGAATGTATCATGGGAAACAGCATGGTTGTTACCGTTTCAAAAGTCCCCTGCTCCTCATTAGTTGCCAGCTAAGAAAATGGACGGTGAAGTATTCCATTAGCAATCATCAGACTGGATAAACCAATTGATAACAATGTTATTAATAATTACGAAGCACACTGAATGTGTCATCAAGTACTTCATCAGTGCAGTAGTGTTATAACATCATAACATTGTAAAGCAGGCTGCGTTACGGGGAACAGCACGGTTGCTGCCGTTTCAAACATCCCTTGCTCGTCCTTAGTTGCCAACTAAGAAAATGGCTGATGATCATCAAACTGGATACACCAATTCATAACAGTGTTATTTAACAATTATAGAGCACACTAAATGTGTAATCATGTACAAAACCTCCTTTTTTTTGCTTATGCAGTAATATCATAACATTGTAAAAAAGGAAGATGCACAGGGAGCTATAGGGGAAAAGAAGGAGAATGAAGAAACAACACAAAATGAAAGGAAAGGAACTTCACAGACGGGTAATTGCATGGAGAAAACTACATGAAACCTTACTGCCCGTTTTGTCTCTATATTATAATGAAAAAATTTGTGGCATATTGCAATCAATATTATACTTTAAAAATTAGGAGACTGCTCAGGGGACAACCTGAGGAGGGCAGGAGGGGAGGTGAACATTGTGACACAGATGACACAACAGGGTGACAGGAAACAAAATTCAAAATTAGCTAGCAGGTCTTGTTGCTTTGGGGGCTCAGAACCATTCCTCTTACCTGTACTGTACAGCATCTCATATTCTCCTAGTCTCTTATGTAAATCCTGTGTTAAGTCCCCATGACCTCATCATGCAATTAAAGAAACATTTAATGTCATAACATCCTATTGTTTGTCTTCATCTCTACACTGACAGCAGACCTTGAAGAGGAGATTGGATTTATCCCCCACTCTTCACTTGGAGTCTCAGAGTGATTTACAATCTCCTTTCCCTTCCTCTCCCTACAGCAGACACCCTGTGAGGTAGGTGGGGTTGAGAGAGTTCTTGAGAGAGCTGCTCTTGAGAGAGATTAGCTCTGAGAGAACTGTGACTGATCCAAGGTCACTCAGCAGATGCATGTAGAGGAGTGGGAAATCAAACCCGTTTTTCCCGTATTAGAGTCCACACACTTTACAACTACACCAAACTGGCTCTCAAGAAGTCATAGCTCTCTTCATTATCTGACAAAGGGAGCTTTGACTCTCAAATGCCTATACCCCCAAAACCTTGTTGGTCTCTCAGGGCTACTGGACTCAAATCTTGCTCTTCATTCCTCCCCCCCGCCCCATTTCCCAACCATATATATACATACTGTATGTATGTATGTGTGTGTGTGTGTGTGTGTGTGTATACATACATACATTATATATATATATATATATATATTGTAAAAATCTTACTAATAGTGCTGCACCCTGGGTTTCCATGTGAAGCTGGACATCCAATAGTGCTAAAAGTATGTCTAATGGAAATCATAAGCTGTTACTGTAAATTACAAGCCAATACTGCCCCTCCCTCCCTATCATCTCTCCTAGTTTTTCCTGCAGCAATATTTACAGTGTATAGCATGGGCAAGGCAAGGCATGAGCTGATGATATCACATCAATAGATTTCCTTGACTTCAAGTTACAGGGAGGGGGGTAAAATGAGTACCCTGCTTGCTGCGGGGAAAGTGGGGAAGGCAATGGCAAACCATCCCATTAAAAAGTCTGCCATGAAAATGTCGTGATGCGATGTCACCCCAGAGTTGGAAACGACTGGTGCTTGCACAGGGGACTTCCTTTACCTATATATAATCACATATCACATTTACTGAAAGAGTATGGGAAGTGGGTGTTGTGGGGGGGGGGAGGTAAAGGAGATTGTGACCGCTCTGAGATTCAGAGTATAGGGTGGGATATAAATCCAATATCTTCATCTTCTTCCAATAGTTTTAAACAATAAATCTGAACCAAGGAAATCTCCTCCTCCTCCAAAGCTTATACTCCAAACATCTTGTTGGTCTCTAAGATGCTACTAGACCCAAATCTAGCTCTTCTACTGCAGACCAGCTACTGGAGGGGGATCATTAACAGTTGAATTATTCAGTCTCACAGTTTTATATTCAATACAGTCAAGAGTAGGTTTTTGAACCATGTCTTTCAACAGAGATCTTTGTGTGCTCCTCACCCACTGAAATCCAAAATGACATCTATAATCATGGTGCAAGATCTGAATAAGTCTACAATAAAACAAGCTCTGAAGGATAAGAATGAAAAAAAAAGACTGATCCAAAGAGGCCATGACACAACAATGAAGTATTAATAATAGTGAGATACAATACTTTGTTGTAAATGTTGCAAAATATTTTAGAAAGCCATGCAGCATTTACACAGAGCCAAAAGTTCAAAGGTCAACATGCGTGTGAATGCTCCAGATTTCCCACTAGACTAACACACCGCTAAAACCTAAACTATTCCAGATGTCTTAGAGAACCTACGGCAGATACTCAATAGTGTCTGGAATCCATACTGCCAAATTCCTTGATAACATCTGCCCAGTGGTGGTCTAGAAAGACTACTTGTTATAAAAACAAAAGAATAAGAGGCGAGACCTACACTTTTGCAGGTCATTTCATGGATATCTTTAACAGTCTGCATAACATTTGCTAGAAAAACAAATACATTAGCCTCTATTCTTTATACCATAAGAAAAAATTGTGATCGAATTGGGAGCAGCTTGGCTTTATTCTTTTAGTTTGTCTCCAGTAAAACTCCTTAGAATTAAGCACACAATTATCCTCTCCTCAGTATGAAACTGAAAGGAAATCTGGTGACGTTATTAGATGTAGGATTTGAGGGACAATTTTGATTTGGAATTCATTATATTTTGCTTTGATGAGGTTTAAATGCATTTATTGTTGTGTGTATGTTGTTGTAAGTAATTTCAATGGAAGTGTTTAGCCAGGGAAGCAAATAATAAAGAAATTAGTAATAAATCAATGCCTGGGTACTAACAGGGAATCTATTTAAAACCCTAAGGTCTAGGATTATACAAAATCTAATAACTAATTTAATCTTATGATGCCATTATAATAGTAGTTACTATACTAGGGCTAATGTCACTACAATCCTATCCTCAATCAGAAGCAATAATAGCTGTTGAAACAAAAGCTAATGTAACAACCACAAACATTTCCAAGTGTCTAGAAACTGGGTCACCAGCCACCAATCTCAAGGTCACAAGCTGAGCACCAGGCTTGCCAATCCCTAGGTCCCAGCAGGGGTTCTCCCACTTTCCCAGGCTCCTTCCCGCTCCCAGTCGGCTTTCCCCACCCCCACAGCTACCATGTGCCTTTCCACCTCCGGAGGCTTCAGACTCTGCTTGGAAAGGCTTCCTCCTGGGATGGTGTGTCTGTGTCTTTAAGGCTGAATGGGGGCAGGGGGAGTAGACAGATGAACATGGCTGTGAAAGCAGCCCAGACCCTCCGCTGGTTGCACAATCTTTTCAGAGGTCCTTTGAATAGGAAAGGTAAACTTGAACCTTTGGTTGCTCTGTGTTACTTTGAAGAAGTTGGAAGTTCAGCATTTCATAAATAGAGATGCCAATCCCCCACTTCAGAGTTGTCAGAAACAGGGGGTGGGGGTGGGTGGAGAAGGGAAATGTCTGCTGGCCACTTCATTATTCCCTATGGAGATCAGTTCTCATAGGGTATAATGGAGAATTGATCTGGGAGTATCTGGGGCTCTGGAGGAGCTGTTTCTTGAGGTAGAGGCACCAAATTTTTAGCATAGCATCTGATAACTCTCCTCGAAATGCTCTCCAAGTTTAAAAAAGATTAGACCAGGAGATCCAATTCAATGAGCCCCGAAAGAAGGTGCCCCTATCCTTCATTATTTCTAATGTAGGGAAGGCATTTAAAAGGTGTGCGGTTCCTTTAAATGTGATGGCCAGAACTCCCTTTGGAGTTTAATTGTGCTTGTCACAACTTTGCTTATGGCTCCACCGCCAATGTCTCTTGGCTCCACCCCCAAAGCCCCCAGATATTTCTTGAATTGAATTTGGCAACCCTACTGAGCACACATGCTCAGTTGCCATGCATAAAGGGTACCAATCAATGTGCATTACATGGGAATGCTTCAGTGATATCCCCATACCCTCTATACACAAGTCACAAATATTCTTCTCTGAATTCATAACAACATTTCCCTCATTCAAGTCTCCCTGGAACTGCAGTCAAGAGACTTTTTGTGTCTTTAGAACTTGGAGACTTCCCAGGAGAAAGGTTCACTCCTGCTAGTATGGCAATACTAATAACAGCTTTCTGCCAAGGAGAGGGAAGGAGCCATGCAGAAAAGGAAGGTCAGTAGCTATAATAGAAAGCTTGCAGCTGCACCTACTATTCAACGGACAAGGAGTTGGAACTCTCAGGAGGAGGAGGTGGAACTCTCAGAAAGGTTCAGGAGCTGTGCTCCTGTGAGCTCCCACTGAATCTGAGGCCTGGGTAGTATTATGAACTCTCTGGTTAGTCAGTGGGATAAATCAGTGTGATGAAAAACAACAATTGTGGATTTTTGTACCATTCTAAGAAGATGCAAACATAGCATCTGCAAGAAAAAGCCAATTTATTTATTTAGAATATTCATATGCCACTTTTCTCCTGGAAGACAGGACTCAAAGCAACTTACAAACTGTAAAGTAAGAAACAATTTTAAATAAGAATATACTCACTCAAAATCCAAACACATCAAAACATCAATTACTCATTCCTCTATTATTACAAAACTCAAATTGGCATCCCTTTTTAGTAAGTCATGATGGCAACAAATGAAAAGGAAGAATTAGCTGATCTAGAACCATCTGCTGCCTATCTGTAGAGAAACACTCTAACCACACAAATGTACAAATGTAGGCAGAAGAATGATCCATCCTGTGGCCTTTATAATC
Organism: Heteronotia binoei; assembly: GCF_032191835.1. NCBI lineage: Eukaryota > Metazoa > Chordata > Lepidosauria > Squamata > Gekkonidae > Heteronotia > Heteronotia binoei. The sequence goes on from NC_083227.1 coordinate 139,478,537, forward strand.
TCCTAGAATGACACCTGGGGATCCCAACTATATACCCCAGTATTGAAGTGGTATAGGCCAGTGCTGAGGAAGCTGCATTAGATAATAACAAATTCTGCAACAGGGAATTAGAAGGCATTTCCTGAAGACCAAATACTGCAGAGCAGCCCACAAGCAGGAAATGCAAGTTAAACAATTTATTTAAGCCAAACCCTTCAACACAGAGAACAATACAACATATAACTAAACATATGGGTGTAACAGAGAACAGAAACTTGGAATACATAATTCGGATTGTGTCCTGGACGGCTTCGGCGCGCTCAGCCTGGAAGAAGTTGACAGGATCCTCCTATCTGCACGCCCAACAACTTGTAAATTGGACCCATGCCCCTCCTGGCTTATTAAGACCTGCCAGAGGGAGCTAAGATATCCTATACGGGATATCATAAATAGATCCCTATTGGAGGGACATTTTCCATCGGCGCTCAAAGAGGCGGTGGTCCGTCCCCTCCTGAAGAAAACAACGTTAGATCCGACCGAATTGGCACACTACCGGCCGGTATCGAATTTGCCCTTTTTGGGCAAACTTATAGAGAGGGCAGCGGCGTTGCAGCTACAGAGCTTCCTGGAGGACGCTTCTGTCCTTGACCCCTACCAGTCTGGTTTTCGCCCGGGCCACGGGACGGAGGCGGTGCTGGTCGCCCTGGTGGATGACCTTCGGCGACATCTGGATCAAGGCGGCTCGGCGGTGCTGATGTTGTTGGACCTATCGGCAGCGTTCGATATGGTCGACCATCGGCTCCTGGCGTGCCGCCTTGCCGACGCAGGGATTCAGGGGTTGGCCTTGCAATGGCTTTCCTCTTTCCTTGACGGTCGGGGACAAAGGGTGGCGATTGGGGAGGAACTGTCCCGGAGGCACACGCTTGAGTGTGGGGTGCCTCAAGGGGCAGTGCTTTCCCCGATGTTATTTAACATCTATATGCGCCCCCTTGCCCAGATGGCCCGAGGGTATGGGCTGGGTTGCCATCAATATGCTGATGACACCCAGCTCTATCTGCTTATGGACGGCCGGCCCGCCTGCGCCCCAGAAAATCTGGACCGGGCGTTACAGGCAGTGGCTAGGTGGCTTAGGCTGAGTGGGCTGAAGCTGAACCCGGCGAAGACAGAGGTCCTTTGCTTAGGTCGCTGCGGCCCGGGAAGGGAACTCCCCCTGCCAGTTTTTGACGGCGCTCCATTAACAGCGTCGGGCAGGGTTAAGAGCCTGGGGGTGCTGTTGGAGCCTTCATTGACGATGGAGGCTCAGATAGCAGCCACTGCCAAGTCCGCTTTTTTTCATCTTAGGCGGGCGAGGCAGTTGGCCCCCTTCCTGGAACGTGACGACCTGGCAACAGTGATCCATGCTACGGTCACCTCGAGGCTGGACTACTGTAATGCCCTCTACATGGGGCTACCCCTGTGCCGAACCCGGAAACTGCAGTTGGTGCAGAACGCTGCTGCCCGGCTGTTATTAGGGCTCCCAAGATGGGAGCACATTCGACCGGGGCTCCAGGGTCTGCACTGGCTGCCAGTAATATTCCGAGTCCGGTACAAGGTGTTGGTTATGACCTTTAAAGCCCTATATGGCCTAGGACCTGCCTACCTTAGGGACCGTCTCTTCCCACATGTTCCCCAGAGAGTACTACGTTCAGGTTCACAAAACCTGTTGGTAGTCCCCGGGCCAAAGGAGGCCCGCCTAAAATCCACCAGGGACCGGGCCTATTCAATAACGGCACCTTATTGGTGGAACCAGCTGCCGGAGGAGGTGCGGGCCCTGCGGGATCTAGGGCAATTCCGCAGGGCCTGTAAGACAGTCCTCTTCCGGCAGGCCTATGATATTAACTGACAATGTAAAATATCCTGGATGAAAAATGTATCTATAGGCCGCCGGTTTTTATTCTATCTTTTTTACTAAATTATGATTTAATGGTATTTTAATTGTTTAAACTGAAATTGTTTTAATTATTGTGTTGTAAGCCGCCCTGAGACACTTAGGTGAGAAGGGCGGGGTATAAATCTTAATATAAATAAATAAATAAATAAATAAATAAATAAATAAATAATGTCTATGAATTTAGTTAAGCAACTATTTCTTGTTTGCAACAGCTTTGTCCAACTTCTCCTATCCATCAAATGCCAGATTCTTCCAATGCACTTCTTTTGCATGGGGTGGGAGAGGGAAGAACTGGATAGCACAAAAACCAAGCTTGAATCTTCAGCTGCAGCCCTGCAATAACAATATGCTTACTACAATAATATCAGTTAAACTACATTTAACCCTCCTTTACTAATAAATTTTTGCATAGACAATTTCCAGTCACTTCATACAAGGGGATAAGAACTCAGGGAAATCTTATACAGGTCCCCAGCAAATAGACTTCCTATGCAGCTAACCTCCAGTCACTGACTCTGCCCTTTCTGGATTAAAACACCAACATCACATTTAATTTCTGGACTAAGGAACTAACTACTGCTCCTGGGGGTTACATTGGCACCAGTGTCACATTTATAACCCCCCCCCCCCGAATTTAACTTTCTGACTCTGCCATGGCCTTGACCTTCAATGAAGCAGCTAGAGGAGTTCAAAAGTGAAATGATTGTTTTCTGTTCCTTTTTCTTACCCTGTGACACTATTCGTAGGAAAGAAAGAGCTGGAGATCATTCTATTCTTATGATTGTAAACATTGCAAAAATGCAAGTTTTACATGATTCAAACAAGACGGCAAAGCATAGTTTGTCACTTCATAAGCAAGACTTGAACTCACTTCCACCTTTCCGTCATTCGGTGCCCTCCTCCCACACTCATACTCTCATGTTATGTGTGAAAGAGCCGCTGTGGCTCCCAAGCCACAGGTTGGCCACCCCTGCAGAATTTATTCCAGCATAAACTCTGACTGCTATGCTGGAGCATATTCTATTTGTGTCTGCAGTGCCACTGGACTCGTTTTATTTTGCCATTAGAATGAACATGGCTACCTATCTGGAATTATTCTTCTAGAACATTTCTATGCTGCCTCTTCAGAATTCTGCTCGAGGTGGTTTACAAATAAGAATCTTTAAACTCGTTTCCTCTTTCCCCTGTACATTGTTGTCTTCCCTTACTCACATAGCCACTAAAATATTATTTCTTCTTCCATGTAAACCAGAAATTGCAGTTCCTTCTGAGGTAGCAAACTAGGGCATGCTTTCTTTTAGAAACAGGGCTTCTAATATGAATTAAGTCTGTATTTGGAAACTTGGTACAGAGTGCATATGAAGGAGCTTGATATTCCTTCAAGATTAATGCATGTAACAACAAACTATGGTGTGCAAGAACATCCCCCTGTCTGTCTTTTCTGTCCCTTTTAAGTCACTTGCTGCATACACAAAATTGTTGTAATTGTGGATGTCAAACTAATCTAAATGAAAACAACTTTTGCTTGTCTAAGAACCTAAGTGCAGTTTAATGAAATAGAATCTAGAATTAGACATTTCTCAGGAAACATGGCAGCAGTTCCATGTCTTTCTTCCCGCTCCCTAGCGATACTCCCTCTAAGCTGTGGAGTCTTGTGAGCAAAAATTCTACTTTGTGAGCTACTGCATAAATTGTTCTGGGGCCATTTTTCCTGCGCTAAGACAAAAAGTGTGAGCTAGAGCTAAAAAATTGTGAGCTAGCTCACAGTAACTCAGCTTAGAGGGAACACTGCTCCCTAGTAATGTGCAGTAAACCAAAATGTTATATAATATCGCTATCCTCTCAGGCTGCCTATCCCTTCTGCATTGTATGTTATCTGCAGTACTGGGAAATTCAAGCACAGTGGTATTGTACCTGCTGTTATGATGTGTTAGCAGGACAGAGGAAGACACATAAGACTAAAATTTTTGCCACCATCTTCCATTTGTTAGCCATCTGTACTCATTATATACAGAACATTGGATGAACTTCTACTCAATCGCACTTTGTTTTTGTATAAACTGTTAACATCAGCAAGTCAAAGCTTAATTCTTTAATTAACAACAGAAAGACAGGATCTCAAGAAGTCCAAATACCACTTTAGTGAATCCAACTGTGGATCTCTACCCTTGCACTGGAGAATCTGATCTTTCAAGCAGTCTCTCAGCTGGAGATGTGTATAAAGAGATAAATAATACATCCAGCACTATAAGGGACTTTGGGATTTGCAGTGGGCCTTGTAACTTGATTGGATAATTATAAATACTTTCATCTATAGCAGCCAGAATGTAATGCAATATCCAACTTGACAAAAACTAACTCCATAAATGGAGATAGTAGCAGGTTCAGACCAAAATCAGAGGTCTGGTTTTGCATAGTTTTCAGTGTCTTGAAAGTCTCATACTGTGACTGTGATTTAGTATTAACTGAATGTTACTGCCGCTTCCCACCCCACCCCCAAGTTTAACCTTTAAGAATTGCAGCTAGGCTGAAAATATGCCCTATATCTTCCATATAGATTCACAGAAAATTATGAACAGAGCAACTGCATAAACCCCAAGAAAGTGGTCTATGCGGATTAGTGAAGCTGGGGAGTTTATAAATAATGTTTATAAAATTAAACTGACCCTTTTGCAATTACTGTTTTCTATCAGTCAAGCTTCCCATGTGGTCACGTGGATGGTTTGCTCACAATTTAAAACAAGAAGGGTCCTAGTGATGTATGCCATTAGCAAAGGAGCTTTCCTCCACCATACTTTTTTTTTATTTATTAAAACATTTATATCTTACCTTTCCTCCTGATTCAAGGTAGCTTACAATAACAGTTTAAACAAAATCCAGTTAAAACTGGAATAAAATAACAAACCCCAAATCTTTCCCTACTCCCCTCACTAAAAGATGCCTTCCATTCACCCCCCCCCATCAAAAAAAAAGCCCTGGCAAACAAGTCTCGCAGCTGAAGATCTTCAAAGAGGGAAATATAGAAACAGAGCAGGTTCCTTCTTTCTCTTGGATAAATAAAGCACAGAAGTGATAGTTTATTATTTTTTAAATGAACTTCTTTATCTATTAGGAAGAGGAAAGAACAGGATAGTTCCTAGGAAAATAACTAGGGTTGCCAAGTCCAATTAAAGAAAAATCTGGGGACTTTGGGGGTGGAGCCAGGAGACTTTGGGGGTGGAGCCAGGAACAAGGATGTGACAAGCATAATTGAACTCCAAGGGAGTTCTGGCCATCACACTTAAAGGGACAGCACACCTTTTTAAATGCCTTTCTTCCCTCGGAAATAATTAAGGATAGGGGCACCATCTTTTGGGGCTCATAGAATTGGACCCTCTGGTCCAATCGTTTTGAAAATTGGGGGGTATTTTGGGGAGAGGCACTAGATGCTATACAAAACATTTGGTGCTTCTACCTCAAAAAATAGCCCCCCAGAGCCCCCAATACCCACGGATCAATTCCCTATTATTCCCTATGGAAATCGTTCTCCATAGGGAATAATAGAGTGCCCAGTAGACATTTCCCTCCCCCACACACTTTCTAAAGGGGGGGAGGGCCTCCAAACTAGGGAATCCCCTGCCCCCTCCCTCTCTCTCACACACAAATACTTACTAGATCTTCTTCCTACAGAACTTTGCTTGCTGTTAAAACAAAAGCAAAAGAAAGGGAGGGGCCGTTCTCCATGAAAACTGTTACTGACCCTTTCCAATGAAGCCCTTCCTGTTTCCTGTGCAGCCTTAAAGGGGCACACATTTTACAAACGGATCAGAAGCTCTACAACAACATGATGCCTACACTTATGTTCTCTTCCCCCCCCCACTTCCGGATTTTTGGAGAGCGGGGGAGGAGGCTGCAAATTTGGGGGGGGCCCCGCCAGGGGGGGGGGGTTGGGAAGCCTAAAAATAAAAATCCCCTACATATTTATTCTACAAATAGGCTACTACATAACACATGAGCAGTAGCTGCAACAAGTACTGGAGTACAGGCAGAGAGGTAGCAAGGAAGGTGAGGCTAATAAGCAATTAAACCTCTTTTCTACATTCCTGATAGGAAGAAACTAACTCATTAGCCAACCAAACACTGGTAAGTAAAGACCACCCAATCAGTTTATCAAACACACCAATTAACACACAGGATTGACTCTGAGTCAGGTTGTACTTCCAGATTAGGCCTGTGTTACAATAAAATCTAATATGTTAATCCTATAATGACTGAAATTTAGATTTTGCCATATCCCAACACTTTCCACTAGCAGAACAGATCCATAGGATTCAACTTATTTTTGTATGATTTGGTATCTGTGCACCCTGCTAGAATATCAAGCTATATAATTATTGCATACTTACAAGCTGTATAACCATGCCACAAAAAAAAAAAAGAAGATATACACCGAAGACCAGTTGAATTTCTGAGTAGCGTGTGAAGCCTTTGCACTGTAGAAGTGAAAGGCCCTTAAAGTCAAAGTTGTCTGGGCCCACACTACCGTCATGAGTATCTTATCCTATATGAATTCATCTTGAGATGCTCTAGTGAGGCTCTACTGTGAATTCCATCACAAGACTGCCATCCAGGAGGAGGAGGAGGATTTATATCCCACCCTCCTCTCTGAATCAGAGTCTCAGAGTGGTCACAGTCTCCTTTACCTTCCTCCCCCACAACAGACACCCTGTGAGGCTGAGAGAGCTCTCACAGAAGCTGCCCTTTCAAGGACAATCTCTGCCAGGTCTATGGCTGACCCAAGGCCATTCCAGCAGCTGCAAGTGGAGGAGTGGGGAATCAAACCCGGTTCTCCCAGATAAGAGTCCATGCACTTAACCACTACACCAAACTGGTCATTTCCACGGTTGTTCCAAACAATGAGCCCAGCTCCCACCAAGGGCTCATCTTACCTCTTCACTCTTTGCCTTCAGCAGGCACGTTAAGATTGTTTGGATTCTGCCAAGTTTTTGGGAGTAGTATTTAATTTGCTGAATTTGGACTGGATCCAAGGCTTCTGCACACTGAGCAAGTTCATGGAAGCAATTAGTATTTCCTTCCTCTTTCCCCAGAGTGTTTAGTGCATGCTGATGCCAAAAAACAGCTGCTCAGGATCACGACTAACCTCCAGAACAGGATGCTTTGTGACATTGGGGAGGGGATGCAGCAAGAAGAGGGAATTGATCAAAACTGTTCTGCTCATTTGCATGGATTTGGGAGAAATCAGACAAATAAACTGACCCCAAATGGTACAGGGCTTCATTAATCATAGTTCACGGTTTGTACTGGCAGCCAATGAAGAGCTTTTAAAAAAACTTAAAATCTCTATAACTTGCTTCAGGAACAATCCTGCTGTCCTTGGGAATTTCTCCTTTTTAGACTTCCTTAAAATACAACCATTCTGTATTAAAATATTATAAAAATAAGCCTAAATTAAAATACCTTGAAGAAGAAGATATTGGATTTATATCCCGCCCTCCACTCCGAAGAGTCTCAGAGCGGCTCACAGTCTCCTTTACCTTCCTCCCCCACAACAGACACCCTGTGAGGTGGGTGGGGCTGGAGAGGGCTCTCACAGCAGCTGCCCTTTCAAGGACAACTCCTACCAGAGCTATGGCTGACCCAAGGCCATGCTAGCAGGTGCAAGTGGAGGAGTGGGGAATCAAACCCAGATCTCCCAGATAAGAGTCCGCACACTTAACCACTACACCAAACTGGCTCTTGGTGTAAAGAATGAGAGACATCCTTCAACATGTGCTTCAGATATTCATTTTTTTCTTAACCACTTCTGAATGGGCATCCATGAGAGCAATTATCAGCCCCTGAGAAATATTTGTGCTCTCCCTCTCACTATACAGCAAAATTGATTACAGTTTAAACAGTTGTGACTCTAAACTTTTTTGAGAAAAGTGATGCATATTTATTGCAGTGCTCTTTAAATATTCTTAGCTTAGTACCAGGCCACTAGCAAAATGAGAAATTGTCGGGTTGTTTGATGTTACAGAATTCGTACTGCAAGCAATGACGAAATAGTTTATAGGCACTTTAGTCTACCAAGAAGAATGAAGGCCAATGATACACTGACATAAGCATTCCTGTAAGAAAAACGGTAACATGATATTTAGAAGAACATTAAAGCCATGTTGAAATGTTAATCTTCAAAGTCTCAAAGATGATTTAAATACCTAGCTCATTTTAGCTTGCCATTTTATGAGACACAAAATTACTAGTGCTTGATTGATCTTTGTAACACCCCTTCCTACCACTTCTAAACTATCATAAAATACTATATTCTGTAGCAACCATCTGCAATGCTTCACGTATTAATGACATAATACAATATTTATTTTGATGGATTGAGATCCCTTTAAGTACTGGAAATGAGCAGCTTTCAAAATAAATCAGGTCAGGAAAATTATTTGATATATTAACCTCAAAGCACTGTTATGCTGTTATGGTTAAAGATTAAAGCAAGTACGGAGGTGTTTTTTAAGGGTTAAAGAAATAAACCCTCTATTTATATAAGAATAATATAGGATTCTTTTTCAGACATTAAAGAGGAATTTGGTTTAATTTGTTTTGCCTTGCATGTGTGATTAATTTCCTGGTGGAATGAAATGTGGGGGCCAGCTACTAGAAACTGCTGGGTCAAATCTGACCCTCTTAATCATGCAAAAGAAGAAAGATGGAGTCTGTGGTAACAAAACATCTATTAAAGGAATGTGAGTTGAGACACTGGCTTTTCCAAAGGTCTTCTATTGATACAGTTTTATCCCACCCTTCTCCGATGAGCCCAGAACAGTGCCTAGTGTTTATTTTTCCTCACAACTCTGTGAGGTAGGTTAGCTTGAGAATGAGTGAATGGCCCAAGATTGCCCAGTGACTGAAGACCTAACTACACAATGCACAGACCTCAAGCTAGATCCAGGTCACCATGAGGACTCTTTGTCAGATGTGTGTTTGTTCTTCATGGGGAACTCAGTTCCTAGTTATACAGGACCTGATTCAGAATGGAACCACAGATGTACATTTGTCAGCTCTTCACTGGGAATTCATTTCCCAGTTATGTGGGACCCAATTTAGATTAAAACTATAGCATGACATCTACTGGCAGTCCCTAGCCCAAAAGACATCCGCTTGGCTTCAGTTAGGGCCAGGCTTTCTGTGCCCTGACCCCCAACGTGGTGAAACATGCTCCCAATTGAGAACAGGGCCCTGCGGGACTTATTACAGTTCCACAGGGCCAGTGAAATTGAACTATTCTGCCAATCTTTCGGCTAACTGGTGGGCATCCATTTATTTTGACCCCTCCTGTCCAAACTACCCTTAAATCATCTTACGGTGCAGATGACAGTCATCACTACCAATTGTAACTGGACTGCTACTATATCTCCACACACCTGGTCTTCAATACAAGTGGCACAATGGATTATTATTGGTTCACCATTTTTTAATCTGGACCCTTATAGCTATGATTTTAGAATGTTGTTTTATTGTTATATTTATGTTGTGATCCACCCTGAGCCCACTTGCAGGGGAGGGTGAGATATAAATAAATTCCATTGTAAGCCGCTTTGAGTTTCACAGGCATAAAGACAGTCAACAAATGTTTTAAATAAATAAATAACCCCTCTCTTCCCTGGCTCTCTCTAGAAAATCTAGTTGTTGACCAGAACTGTAGTGTGACCAAATCTGATTATTTTATGGCAGAATTTTGTATTTCCAACCATCATTTTATTTCTTAATTTCTCTTGATCAATTAATTAGCTATTTTATTGAGTTCATTTCACAATTTAAATTATCATAGACAATCTCATATGCTGATGTAGGATGTTAAACACAGAACTAAACGTTACAGTAAATAAATGTTTGGTTCATCTCTAATTTGGCACCACAAAAACAATAGCTTACCCTTCTAGAAACCTCAACCTGTTGGCTATTGCTTTGTCTTTGTAAAACTGAGGGCTGCTATTATTTTTGTTTAAATCCGTCACACCACAATCATATAGAAAGAGGAGAGGGGCTTAGATTGTTATCAATCTAAATAACAAAAATGGTATACATTTTTGTTATATAAATAGCAGAGTATAGAACTTCCCCACTCCCTATTATTTAAAAAGAGGAGGACAGAACTTCCCCACTCCCTATAACCTTCTCAAAATACCTTCTCCCAGCTGGATTCAATTCTAGTTTAAAAGCCCAGTTTAGCAAAGCATGACATCAGGGAACAGACTGAGTGCAGTGACATGCACTGAAATGATCTTTTCAGGATGTTGTCAGAGTCTAAGTACGGGCATAGCAGAGTCCAGAGTCAGCATCAACTTCAGCCGGAAGTCAGGCAAGGCAAGAGGTCACAAACTGGTGATTGTTGCTTCCACCTCAAGCAGTATCCCTTGATGGCTTTCACAGGCATCTGCTGGAAGGTCTTACTTTCAGCCAACTACTTGGCTGGCATCGGGCCAGGAGATGTGCACTTTGTCTTCTCTCCTGGAGCTCCATTCTAAGCCTTTGTCTCTAGTATTTAAAAGGTGCAGGTGAAACTGGAGGGCTGGTAATGACCATCTGGAAGGTGCTGGTGGCTCTGTATCAGCTGTCCGCTGTGAACTCTGAGAAGTCTGCAGTTCATCTTCTTGCCTGCCAGCTTCTGCTGATTCAGAGCTAGCTACACAGGAGTCCTCTCCTCCTGAGGAGTATTTCTCTCCTGACTGACCCATGACACATGACTTCTAGGGAAACTGCCTTCCCTTTGCACTAACTCTCACCTCCCCCCTCTCACCCCATTTCAGCTCTTTCTCTATCTGCTACAGCTTTTGCTTGACCCCGTCATCCACTTCCTTCCCACCCCCCAACTGGCCCCCTTCTTCACTTGCACCTCCTCACACCCTCAATTGACAGCTTCCATTCCTCCCATCATCCTTCCAGCTCATGCTTTCTCCTACTCTCCCTTCCAGGCTCCTGCTTTCCTTCACTATTCTCACTTTCCTCTCACTTCTCTCCTCTTCCTGATGCTGCACCCACCCTCATCTCCTCCATTGATAGAAACCATTTTGATTTGCTATAGCAAAATGCCACTAAAGTTTTTTTGGTGGGTGAGGTGGGGGGAGAGGGTTCTGCATGAGCCCTGGCAGAGTACAGGCTTCCCCTGGGTTTACAGAAACATGGCACTACCCCAGCTTGGCCTCCTTTGTCATGGGCTGGGGCCGGGTCAGGCAAAGTCCAGGGGCAGTCCAAGGTCTGTAGCCGGTGAGCAAAGAGGGTCCAAGGCGCCAAAACCAAATCACAGTCCAGGTATCGCAGGTCAGAGGTTCAGAAGCCGAAGTCAGGGGGTCCAGAAGCCAAAGACAAAAGCCAAAGTGGATGCTAGAACGTCAGGTAAGTGACTAGTTGCTTCCACAAAGCCTCCTCCCAAAGCCCACAGCTATATAGCCCTCTGCTGTCTGTTGCCCATTTGGGCTAATTGCTGACTCAGAGAGGCAGCCAGGATCCTGCTGAGACTCAAGCACCCTCACTCCTAGAAGAGCCAGAATCCTTTCAAAACTCAGGGCTCAGGGAGCATCTTGCTCGTGAGCGTGCCGCCCTCCTCCGATCCCTGAGGTCCTGACGAAGGCGGTCACGCACACGAGCCACCCGAGAGGGCGAGGCAGGGGGGCTTGGATCTTCTCCAGCAGGAGGCAGGGGCACTGGTGCAGGTGGCAGGGGCACAGTTTCTTCTGCAGGCTCAGCTTCTTCTGCAGGGTCCCCAGTACCCATGACATCCTTGTGCCTTTTATTGATTATCTTGGGGACAACATTATTACAAAGATTTCAGGTTTTCACGGCTGGTAACATCATTAGGGTTTGTAGAATCTTTCGGGCTCAAGTGCCGTGTTATACTGGAGAAAGTTTTTCTTCCAGATGTTTCGTTCTCAACTGCGGAGAACATCCTCAGTGGCGTTGCAGCCGGAGCAGGTGCTCTGACCTTCTTGGCTGCTGTGCATTGAGTGGGGCCAGGGCTGCTGGAGAGCTGCTATTTATAGGCTGGAGGGGGTGTCAGAGCGCCTGCTCCGGCTGCAACGCCACTGAGGATGTTCTCCGCAGCTGAGAACGAAACATCTGGAAGAAAAACTTTCTCCAGTAGAACACGGCACTTGAGCCCGAAAGATTCTACAAACCCTAACATTATTACATATTGATTCTTTTATTCTATTCCTATTTTGGTTTTTTTGGTTTCAATGGGAAACATTTCTGGCTGTAAATTTTTTGTTTTCCACCCAACTGAGATGAAATACTCAGATACTGTACCCTTACCCATGGGGTCCTGCTTGCCAAATTGTAGGTAGACAGAAGAGATCATTTCCATTTTATAGAGAATTAAAAGCAGAATAGATCAACAACTTGAATTTTGACTTTGTAAGTTTGTGTCCAGTCTTGGCTACTTCATACCACACGTGACTCATTTTTTACTCACTACATCTATTTATTTGATTCATTTAAATATTTTAGCCTGCTTTTCTTGCCCCCTCCCCACTCCAGAGAAATAAGCTCCTTGGACACAAAATTTTTACTTGCTGGAGGAACTCATTCTAGACTAGCTTTATCCCTGATATACTAATTTCCATGTGTAGGGATATTATTGTCATGAAGGAGTAGTGTATCACATAAGCCCTCACCTGCAGTCTGAAATGTTACAACTGTTTAAATATAGGTTTGCCACAGCATCTAAAATTTGTGAGAGCTATGCCCCAGTCTAGGCAATTTTGCATAAACTCCATGGAACATTGCTTATATTTTAAAGTCCCTAGATGTACAGTCCAGTTTTAAAACATTTCATTTTAATAGTTCCATTTTAGAAAATCTCTCTGAACAAAAGGCAAATATAAAATGTTTAAAATATTAAGACTTATATAGGCCACTAGGGAATGAAGTTACAGCTGGATAAACCTAAGCTTTTCCTCTGTTGCCTCAAGTGAGAAATAATATAAACATTTAGACAATTCTCCAAAGCATAAATTGCTTGTTTAATGATAGACAGAATTCTTTTATGTCCTAACATCTCTCCTAATTTATGAACAATTCTCACCTTTAATACATTAAACATGCTGTCATTTTCAGAATCAGTCTTGTCTCAAGAGCCCTTAATCCAACTTCAAAACCTGAAAAAGAAAAACTGAAAGGGAACATATACAAGGAAATTAATATGTTATAAACCAGATTTGTTTGAATCCATGCCAGTGTGGAAAATAACAATTTTACTTTCTAAAATCTTATTTCATGGCTTTGAAAGGTTGTGAGATTGAAAACTGAATGATGACTGTACAGTTCCAAACATTCAGACTGCAGTTACACTCAGCGGTGAATATGCTTAAGCCATTGGTTTCTGTGAACTATTTCTATAAAGAAATCATTTCAGCTGTACACTACATATATTTCACAACAACAAACACATTTTTTAAACATACAAAAAATAGAACAAAAATGACACTATCAATGAATTCTAGTAGGGAAATAATTTACCTTCTATGGAAAATTCTGGCTTGGATCTGGCAGAAGATTTCTTCGGATCAAAGAGTTTTTGCTGATTCCTTCATGCAACTGCATATCTTTGGCTTCCCTTTCATGTTCTTCCTGGGGGTCCCATGTCTCCCAGGAGTGGCTTTTTAGGTAACATTTTGAGCTGCAGTTGGAAATCCTTCCATCTGTGGAAATTACTACTGGATCCAAGCCAGCACTGCTATCCTAAGCGGACTTACTTTGGAGTACAAGACAGTTTCCCCCCAAGCCTGTTGGCAATTCTAGATGTTCAACTTTTTATAAAAAAAATTGAAACTGGACACTATACAAGCAACCACTGGATATTGCTATTAAAAATGGCTTGCTTGCAAAATACAATAGCAATAATTTTCCGTTATATGCTGGTATGGAACAGAAATAGCCAAAACAAAGAGTTCCATTGTTCAGCAAAATATAGTTCTGTGATTCATATTGTGCTTAGCATTTTCACTTTAGTTATCCAACTACTACTCATAGGAAATGGATCAGTTAAATCCTATAATGAGTGTAATTAACTTCACCAGAATAGCTCGCTGTCTCTGGCATAATAACATTGCCAGCTCTGAATATTGCAATAGAGTTTTCGCCGGGGGCGGGGGGGGGGGGCGGATTGGTCAGCAGCACAATTATGCAAGCTGACATTATATCTTTGAACTTGTAGCATTTAACTAAGCCCTTCAGATCACTTTATTAATATGTTATTCATTAGCTCCATTCAGACCTCCTAGGCATGTACAATTGGGGGAGTGGCGTTCAATCAGCAAATTCTGCCATTGACTTACATGTTCATAGTGATGCATGCATGGGACCTACAGTATATATATACTGGTGGTATGAACCATGGTTTGCAGGTGGACACAGAATAAACAGAACCAACCCAATCGTAAAGGCCTTGAGGAGTGGCCTTGCACTCTGTCTGTCACCAGTCCCCCCTGTCATTGGGAGGCCTTGCTGTGACCCACCTACTGCCGGCCTTACCAGGCCAGACACTCATCAGAAGGCCACTGGCCTTTGAGTGAGACAGTTCTTTTTATTTATTTATTTACTTTAAATTTCTATCCTGGCCTCTCCACAAGTGGACTCAGGGAAACTAACATCATTCATATTTACAAGTTAAAACTAATAAAACATAGTTACAATTTAAAACCATTTCATGGTGCTGTACCACTGCAATACCACTTCTCTGCTGAGAGGTTCTCCTGGAGCCTTACTAATTACTACTGCCTTTTCTCAGGGCCTGTTGTAAGAAATCTGGGATAGTCCATCCCCCCCACAACACTGCTGCGAAGCAAACAGTAAACTGTGAGAGACATGTTCTTAGGCCCCCGCCTACTCAGGCTCAGGAATGTTAACAGTCTTACCTCAGAGACAGCCAACTCTTCTCTGTGTCCTCTCTGTTAACCAGCCTTAGAAAGGGCTGCAGAGCTACTGTGGCCTCACAAAAGGTCTCCCAATACACACAGCCTCCAAAGGCCACACGAACTGTCAGGGAGGCAAGGCCCTACTTATTTCCCCCTGGGAAGTGCTAGCCAGAGGCTGTTGCTAGGCAACTCAGGCTGCTTTTCTCAGTAAAGGGTGAGGCCTCAGGTGAAGAAGATGAAGATGATATTGGATTTATATCCCGCCCTCCACTCCTAAGAGTCTCAAAGCGGCTCACAATCTCCTTTACCTTCCTCCCCCACAACAGACACCCTGTGAGGTGGGTGGGGCTGGAGAGGGCTCTCACAGCAGCTGCCCTTTCAAGGACAACCTCTGCCAGAGCTAATGGCTGACCCAAGGCCATTCCAGCAGGTGCAAGTGGAGGAGTGGGAAATCAAACCCGGTTCTCCCAGATAAGAGTCTGCGCACTTAACCACTACACCAAACTGGCTAGAATAGATACAGTCCACAGTTATTTTCTCCAGGATGGGGAGAGAAATCTGTTGCCTGGAATTCAGTTCTGATCCCAGGAGATCTTCAGGCTCCACTTGGAGGTTGGCTACCCTAGGTCTGGCAGCACTCTCTGAGTGACTTGATGCCACCCGGCTGGCATGACTTAACTAGGCCCAGGTGCTTGCTTCTGTTCAGCAGCAGTCCCACTATGACAGCCAATGTGAATTAGCAGTTGCCAACTCCAGGTTGGAAAATTTCTGGAGATTTGGTGGGTGGGGCTTGGAGTGGGTGAGTTTGAGAAAGGATGGTATCTCAGACAGGTACCATGGCATAGAATCCACTCTCAAAATTAACCATTTCTTTCTGGAGAACCATTGTTGCCAATCTCCAGGTGAGGGCTGTGTCATTATACTCTGCTGAGGTTGCTTGCTTCCTGCTTTTGTCCCCATTATGGAGAAAGACTGTACTTTTACCAGATAGATGTTGCAGAGAGGGAGGAGATGGAAAACTGAAATCAGATAAATTCCTCTACAGAAAATACCTGCCTTGAGGCGCATACTCTATAATACAACCATGCCAGGCCAAAAAAAAAAATCATGCCACAAGGTCACACTGATGCTAAACACCACAAGGCTGGATATGACAGGGAAAGGTGGCAACAATCATAGGCATAAAGTACGCGGGGGATCTGGGGATCCTGCCTCCCCGAACTTTTTCCCTGGGGGGCTAAGCCCCCACTGGGAATACTCCTTTGAAATTATCTCCTTCAAAGGCATGTGAAACGGTAAAGCAGCTATTCCCTCTGTGTTTTTAACTCTGGCTGCCAAGAAGGAAGTCAGTCGTCAGAGACTCTTTCGCACCTTCCTCAAAAATGCTAATTGAGCTACAGTAAACATCTTCCCAGGAAACACTTATGTGTGAATCCTTGTCTCTGGGAAAAGCTGTTTTGACCTGAGCAGTCAAGTGGGTGGGGAAAGAGAACTTTGATAAGGCAACAGGGGTGGAGTCCACGTATCAGTAGGGACAAATCTACGAAGAAAAGGTGCTTTTTTATCCTTTCATCTGGCCTGTCTAGAGGACAATTGACATTGCAAAGGTAAGTTTTCTGCAAAAAAAATTGCTATATCTTTGGACTTTCTAAATTAATTACTAAGGTTTTGATATGCAGAACACATCAATGCTTAAATATGTTTGGTGTCTGTTGGCAAAGAAAGTATGGAGGTATGAAAATATGAATTTATACCCCATCCAACCCCTAGCAAAAAAAAATCCGTGCCTCATGTCAGAGAAATATTTGTGTCTGTGTGTAAACCCAGAAACTCTAGTGTCTGAAACAATATCAAAAGGTAAGAAGGCACTGTGAATCATAGAATCATAAAGTTGGAAGGGACCTCTAGAGTCATCTAGTCCAACCCCCTGCACAATGCAGGAAACTCACAAACACCTGCCCCCTGAAGGGGCTTTATACACCACTTTGTTGGTGTTAAAGGTGCTACTGGGCTCCAACTCAGTTCTCACATTTGTTGACTGTCTGCTTTATTATCTGTACTAAGAGTAAGAACCTGGGTCTGGCAGATCCCACTCTGAAGCCCTAACTTGTATGTCCCTCACCCCACCCAATCTCAAGGGGAACTGATCTGTGCCATCTCTTTGGATAGCAGTTGTAATTCTAAGAGATCTCCAGGCCTCACCTGGAGATTGGCAACAGGCAGGGGGCACTCACCTAGAGGCCTTTAGTGTTACCTTTCCAGGTTGCTGGGAAATTCCCAAGGGATCACCATAGGCCTCTGAGGGAAAGGCCTTTCCTCCTGGGGAAACACTGTTGCCAATCTCAAGGTGAGGGCTGGAGATCACTCAGAATTACAACTGCTATCCAAATAGATGGCAGAGATCAGCTCCCCTTGAAGTGGGGGGCGGGGGAGGGAATGCCTTCACTTGGGTGGGTGGGAAGACAGCAAGGGAAAGGCAGCTGACTGTGTGATTTTGGACAAGGCATAGACTTCCAGCCTAACCTGCCTCTCAGGGTTGTTGTTCAGATCACATAGGGGGAGAGGAGAATGATGCAAACTGCTTTGCCCCTCCCCCCCATTCGTGCAAGCTGCAAAGAAACATTGCATTGTAATGTGTAAGTAATTGCCTTTAGCATGGGTTCCAAAGCTAAAAGAAAAACGGCCAGTGGAAGGTGAACGAAACACAGAACTGAACCTAGGACCTGCTACCCATAGGAGGAATCATATACAAGCGTGGTACTGTCTATGTCTTTCAAGCAAAGGAGAACTGAGACAGTGGACTGTAAAGTACTACTTTACAAGAGTGATGTGAAATAACATTCTGATTTTAAAAGTACTACCTTACAAGAGTGGTGTGAAATAACTTTTTGATTTTTCTATGGACATTTTGTGAATTTTGGTTTGTGATGATAATAATATAATCACATCATTATGAAAGAAATTGCTTAAGCATTTATTTGCAACATAAAACTGCAGTGGTTTATTTCTAGTGTTTGCTAATCAGTACACTGCAGTTTCCAGTTTGCCCAATCCCCAGTTGTGGGCCACCCCCCCCCCCCACATTATTCTTCCTTCTTAGCATACTGGACCTGTTTCAGGGCTTTGAGCCACCACAGACACAGGGACACACACACATATGCGGGGGTGGGGGGGTGGAAAGCTGATGTCTGTTTCAGCTGCAGAGTGGGTGGGAAGACAGCAAGGGTGAGGAGGTGTGTGAGCCAAGGTGGGGGCCGGGTGGGCTTCAGAGTGGGGTCTGCCAGACCCAGGTTTTTGCTGTGGAAGCTGACTGGGTGATTTCGGGCCAGTCTCAGACTTTCAGCCTAACCTAACTTACAAGGTTGTGCAGATCTAAGTGGAGAGAGGAGAATGATGTAAGCTGCTTTGGTCTCCCCCCACCCCCAGTGTGAAGAAAGATTGTCCTTTCCCTATGTAGAAGCTGCAGGGAGGGGGAAAACAATGGAAAGCTGAAAGAAGGATTGATAAAGGGAAGGAGATACAGTTGCCAACTCCAGGTTAGGAAGTTCCTGGAGATCTAAGGGTGGGGTTTGAGGAGGGATGAGACCTCAGACAGATACAATGCCATTTTCTCCTGGAGAACCAGTGTTGCAAATTTGCAGGTGAGGGCTGGAGATCATTCAGAATTACAACTGCTCTCCAGATGACAGACACCAGCTTCCCTTCAGATATGTTCATATTCACTTTACTTATATGAACTATTTAGATGCCTCAGGGTAAGAATGCTTTATAAAGTCTGTCAAATGAAACTTTAGTATTTATCAAGTTGACAGCAGATATTTCCCCCCCCAGCAAATTCATTTCCCAACAGTTCATTTTCTAAAGAATTTCAGTTGTGCCTCATGACAATTTCAAAAGACGGAAATCGTGACTTCTACCCTGTGCTAGATAAGTTTATTCCCTGACAGTTTTAAAAGCCTGTATATCTCAGTACAAAACACGCCCATAGGTGAAAAAGACTTATGTACACTTCCTAGCTAAAACTTTTACAGTATGTTATCAATGATCTACAGTCCAGTGAACTACAGATATTACTTTTCCTCACTTAAAGACAACTTGTCAATCCAGTGGTTCCCAAAGTTGGTTCAGGACCCAGAAGTGGGTTGTGGCTTTCTTGCAGGTGGGTTGCAAGGCCAGGAAGAAAAAAAAGAGGAGGCTTTGGGAAGCCTGATGGAAAATTTGAGTTTGCCATAGCATCGTGTGAGAATACAGCCTGCTCCTTAATAACACTATACATTTATTAATGTTAAGCATGAAAATAGAATATAAACTGATTCAGTGGATGCTTCTATACAAATCAAGATGGCCAAGGACAGTCTGCTTGTGCCAAGGAGAGCAAGAAGGTAATGAGGAAAAGAAAGCTGAACACCCTAGAGGAAAGTAAACGGGCCATGAAGAATGACCCCACACTGCAGCCAACTTATTCTTTTCCTGGGTGGCTGCTGTTGTGGTGGATTTACTTTCTCTTTTCTGCTGCCAGCTCTCCTCTTTGTGGTTGCCTGGGTGTTGGGATGTAACCACAGAGGCTGAAGAAAAGGGCGCAGAGAGCTGCTGGAGAGCATGGGCATTTAAAATTTCCATCCCATAGCATGAGGCTTTAGGAAGATATGCCACTTACCCATCCTCTACTGCCTTCAGAGACAGTTGTTTCAGTATGGGAACTACAAGGCCAGCTTCCTGAAACATGGGGCAGGTGCCACATTATGCAATAGCATTGCCAGGTCCCCCTGGCACATGGGGGATCCCCCAGTTTCTGGTGTTCTTCCTGGCACCAGCCTGTTGGTCAGTGGGGAAGAGTTACTGCCCCCAAAATGATGTGCCTACATCACCCAGAAGTAACATAGACATATTGGTGATGTCATTGGGGTGATGCTCTGGTTTTTTGTCAAATTGCTATGGTAGAATTAGCTATTAGCTATTGTGGAATGGTGCTCAGAAGAATTACAGGTCGCATGTAAAATACCACATGTGGCTTCTCAACCTTGAAATGAGTAGCAGTGATATACCTGCAAGGGCTTCATTCCAATATGAGATATGTAATATATCAACATTGTCCTCTGTTGTACTTATATCAAATCTCACACCATAACAATGGAATTCTACCTTTCTAGACTGATTACACATGAAGCTAAATTATTTCTTATTATCTACATCAGTCAGTGGTTTCCATTGCATGTTTCTAGTAAAGCAATTATCCTGTTTGTACAGTAATTACCTGCAGAATTACCAGATACTCATATTTGAGAAGCTGTTTTATCACTTAGAAGGAAGTTTTATAGTAAAAGAAATTTGAATGTGGAATATAATTGTTTAGAATGTTTTGCACTACAGTTGATGTTTTCTAGGTATCAATCTTATAAATACTTATAAGTATTTTATAAATCCTTTAAACAAACAAATGATACAATTTACAGCTATGACTCCAGTGAGGATGATGTTTCTAAAACCTTTCGAAAGGTAAAATAATTCCAAATGGAGATGTTTTGCAAAGCCAAACCTATAAATTACACAATCCTTTTTAGTTCTGCCTTAGGGTTCAGGCTTTCTTGGACTTAATCCAAACCATGAGATTCAAATATTTTTCTATAATTTGTTTTACAAAAATGCCACAATTTGAAGGAATTATTGTACTACTGTTCATCCTAGCTAAATTATTGTTGAGCTGCTAGGTTTTACATAGGCTAGGCTTGCCAATCCCAGGTCCCAGTGAAGGATCCCCCAATTTTGCAGTCTCCTTCCTGCCCCCAGTCAGCTGGCCAGCAGGGGGAAGCCCCGCCCCAACAGCCTCCATGTGTCTTTCCACTTTGGAAGGCTAGAAGAAACTTGGAAAAGCTTGCTTTTTAGATGGTGTGTCTGTGCCTTTAAATTTAGGACCCAAGCTGAATGGGAGTGGGGTGAGCTGGCAGAACAACATGGCTGCTCCCAGTGAAGCTGTAAGAAGGGAAGCAATCCCAACCCTCTGTTTATTTTATTTTACAATCCTTTCAGAAGCATAGTAAAGGATAAACTAGAACCTTTGGTTTCCCTGTGTTAGTCTGAAAAACGTGGAACTTCAGCAACTCATGAGTAAATTGCCTCAGTGAGACCATACATGTGTGGAATTGCAAACTCTTTATTTTGGCAGGCTCTGTGTGTGTGTGTGTGTGTGTGTGAGAGAGAGAGAGAGAGAGAGAACAGGAGTGCTGCTGTTTGGGGATGAGGAAATGAAGAGTGTGTTCAGGGGAACTGCACTGCTGTATTTTTATTTATTTATCTTAGGGAATGTGAAAGTCTCCTGGCTCCACCCCCAAAGTCCCAAGATATTTTCTGAGTTAGACTTGCCTCTATAAGATATCTAAAAAGATCTGAACAGTATCTGTTGAAGCAATCAAAGAATAATTATTGATCAAATAAGAGATCATTTTTAAAACTGAGAATTTTCTACCCGAAATGAGAAAGCAGGAAAGATGATCTATTCATCATCTACAATACTAGCCTGCATTTTTTTTTAAGGATCAGGTACTATTGGCTACATTACTATAGGAATATCCCATTGCCCTTGTCAGGGCCGGCGCATGGGGTTCTGCCACCTGAGGCAGAACCCCATGGCGCACCCAACCCCTGCCCCCCCCCCCCCATAATCCCACTGCACACACACAGCATGATAAGGTCACACGATGACGTCATCATGTGCTTTTCTGGGTGCGCAGGGGCCGGAAGAACTCTCCCAACTCCTACTCATCCAGAAATGCAGCACCTTTCAGTCGTGGGCATTCTCCGAGTTGAGAAGACAATGGCAATTAAAGAAAGGAAGGGGTAGAGGAGGAAGATGAGGGCGCTAGGCAAGGCTGGAGCAGAGCCATGTGGTACTCTCTGGGTGCTTGATTAGAGAGCCTAGCAGGAGAGGGGAGCCAGTCTGTGAGGCGAGTGAGGTGCCAGAGAGAGGGGTGGTGGTGCCGGCGGCAGCGGGTGCATGGAGTCATCGTCGCCGCTGCTGCTACTGCAGCCACCTCCTTCCCTCCCTTCATCCCCCCCCCCCTGCAACTTACAAGCAAAGTGTGCGAGAGTGAGTGTGAGTAAGCTGAGCCCTATCGTGCAGCTTACTCTGCGCACAAGCACTACCACCACCAGCAGCGGTGGAGGGCGGCAGAGGCACCACCAATACCACACACAGGCATTTGGCGGGGTGGGGGAGGAGACACTCAGGGGAGCAGGAGGAGAAGCAGCAGCCAGGCAAGGAGAAAAAGGAAAAGACCACACCAGACACCAACTGAAACAAAAAGTATCTCCAAACCAGCACCCAACTCCACCTTGGGAGGCAGGTGGCCAGGCAGGCGCCTCAGCATGGCTTCGGAAGAACTCTACAAGGTAACAGCCCCCAGGCTCCCCGCCTTCAAAGAGCGCCCCAGGACTGAAAGGCACCGCGTTTCTGGGCATGCAGGGGCTGGGAACATTCTTCTGGCACTTGTGCTCCCAGAAACAATGCGTGCCCCCAAGAGCCGGCACCCGAGGCAACTGCCGAATCTTGCTTTACGGACCCACTGGCTCTGGCTCTGGCCCTGGTAGCAATGTTCACACTTGAAAACTATATTTATTCATATTCAGAAAAATGGATTCAATTAAGCTGGAGTAGTATTATCCAAACATCAGAACTTGATTAAAGGACATTGAGCCCTTTGCTAAAATACTTCATAGTTTCGTCTGAGTCTGATCCATATTTAGGCACTTAGATAACAGGGTAATACACCCTGCATTACTACATTATGTCAACCTGCTGATTATTATGGTCTGAAGGTATTTTAAAAAATTGCTTTTGATTTTGTATTGAGGGATAATTGTTTCTAAATATATTTGTTAAAACGGATGATTGAATTTTGGTATATTTTTTCATTATTGTACAGTTATTTTTGGTCATTTTGCTAACTTCCAGTTGGAGGCTGGAGAGTTCCTGGATTTACAACTGATCTCCGGGTAACAGAGATCAGTTCACCTGAAGAAAATGGCCACTTAGGAAGGTGGACTCTATGGACTCTATACCTCATGGAAGTCCCTCCCCTCCCCAAACCACACCCTCCTCAGGCTCCACCCCCAAATCTCCAGGTATTTCCCAACTCGGAGATGGCAACTGTTATGTCCGGACTGAGTTACAATTAAACACTGTAAGCCTCAACCCTGTAGACAATAGAGTAGTAGGAATGTAGCAGCCACAGTCTAGTTGGATGGGCGCAATGGACTATCTATAGGGGGCCAGAGGGCGAGTTTGACCGCACCTATAGGTCTGCAGAAGGGTAGAGTTTTACTGTATTTAATCAGGCCACATCTGGGTTTTGCATGCTGTAAATAGCCCTGAAATCACTAAGTAAAGATGCTGATCACTACTCTGGGAATCCTCGTTCTTTCCACTGAACCCAGAATTTAACATGCCCTCCCCTCTCTAAACCTTGCCCTCTCCCAAATCCACCCCCAAAGTCTCCAGGTATTTTCCAACATAGACCTGGCAACCCTATGTTGTGGATAGGGCTGCCAAGCTCCTGCTGGGGGTGGGGGAATCCCCCGCCCAGGAAGGCCCCAACCCACTGGCAAGGAGAAAGCCATCAGGGGGATCCCCGCCCCCGAAGAGCTCCGTCGGTGCGCACCATCCCCAGCACAATGATGTTACCCAGAAGTGACATTATTGCACCAGGGAAGTCATGCAGGGACACTCTAAGACTCACGCTAAAACTCTATGGTACCATAGAGTTGTACCATGATTCCTAGAGTGTCACACTGGAAACGCTGTAGGAATCATGGTACAACTCTATGACCATAGAGTTTTTAGCGTGAGTCTTAGAGTGTCCCCATGCAATGTCCCTCATGTGATGATGTCACTTCTGGGTGATGTCATTATGCCACGTGTGCAATGCAGCAGAGGGACTTGGCAACCCTACTTGTGGGCAGAGGGAGCTCTGAGGAAAATGAACTATGGAAGGTGTCATGATCTTAGGCTTAGTGAGGCCTAAAGGCTCCAGTGAAGCCTGTGTTAGAGTAGCTACAGGGCTTATATTACCCAGGATCCCTTCTGCCCCTCTCATGGGGTGGGCAGCAGTTTTGGAGGGAAAATTTGCCCAGCTGGTCACCTTCATAGGGCAATTTTTGATCTCTCACTATAACTGGCACTGTGATTGAGGCCTTTTTTCACCCACTCTGCAGGGTTTGTTTAAGGAGGTATATTTAGGACTGGTTTTCTAGTTAGGCCCCAATTAGGTTGGCAGGGAAAGCATGTGTGAAGGGA
Source organism: Heteronotia binoei (assembly GCF_032191835.1). Lineage (NCBI taxonomy): Eukaryota > Metazoa > Chordata > Lepidosauria > Squamata > Gekkonidae > Heteronotia > Heteronotia binoei. The sequence continues at coordinate 139,502,640 of NC_083227.1, forward strand.
TGTTAAATTCGTAAGCACTCCAAGATATCCGCAGTGGAGTGAGCTATCGAGCTGGGCACCAGTGGCTATACAGTGAGGGCTTCCTTGGGTTTGAGGGAGCATATGGCAAGCTCTATGGCTGAAGAGTTAGGGGCGGGTACTGTGCTCTCCATTTCCTCTATGCACTCAAGCACAGACTGTGAAGAAAAGGGTTTGGGAGAAATCCTGAACCTGGCTCTGAGCTGGGGTGGTATTACCCAGTTTGAGGTGGCTTGCTCAGAAAGCTTATGGTAACCCATGCTTTAAAAGATAAATAAATTGCAGATTAGCTATATTTAATAAAGTTCCTAGTTTAACCCAAATCATGTATTGCGTTTTTATTCAAGGCTCGGTCGTAGTTTTAACAGTGACATATGCTTAATAATTTTATATTTACAAACATTTATTGTATTTTATACTGTTTTATCTGGTATATTTTATATGTTGTTAGCTGTCTTGAATCCCATTCAAGAGAGAGGGAGCAGGATATAAATTTGATAAATCAATAAAATAAATAATATCCCTTTAAAAAAAAATTCAACATTTTCCCCAGCTTTACATGTTGTATATGACTGGGGAAGACACAGGTTTAAACAAATTCGACTGCAACTATCAGACATAGTTTGAGGCAAGGAGCAATATCTGCATCTGCTTCTCAACAGAAGATCTTAATTTAATAACACTATGGAACCAGAAAAGGAAAGGATGATGACTTTTATGTATTGTTGACTATTATATTTGATGGGGCATAATAATTACTATTATATATTGAATGGGCAGAATAGTAGGGGAGAGAAGGGGGGGAGGAAGAAAGGAAGGAAATTGACAGATAAAAGTTTATAACAAAAAAAATGATTAAAGAAGACATAAAACAGCAGAGTAAATTACTAATTTAATTCACTGCACTGCTAGTGAACTACATAATAACTAGTGTAATGGCCACTAAATAAGATGGTACTGGGAAGAGAGCTGACAAAAAGCTGTTTGTCCTAGGCAAGCTGAGAAATATGGAGCTCCCTGTGATGTAGCCTGATAAAATTACCACCCTAGGCTAGGTTGGCCATAATGTCTGAAGGCCAGCCAGGGACACCTTTGGGGGGGGAAGGTAGGCGCTTCGCGCGCGCACCGCCGGAAACAGGAAGTGACGTCACTTCCGGCGACGGCACTTCTGGTGATGTCATGCCACCGCCGGAAACAAGAAGTGACATCACTTCCTGTGACATCATTCCCCCCCCCGCGCCACCTGCCGGAAACAGGAAGTGACATCACTTCCTGTGACATCATTTTCCCCGCGCCACCTGCCGGAAGCAGGAAGTGACATCACTTCCTGTGACATCATTTCCCCCAAATAACATCATTTCCCCCAAATGCCACTGCCGGAAACAGGAAGTGACTTCACAGCACTTCCTGTGACGTCCCCAAAAATCCCCCAAATATCACCGCCAGAAACACCAAGATTATTTATAGAAAGGGAAAGGGGGAAATAAAGTTAAATAAAACTCTTTTTTTACTTTTTTCAAAGTGAGAAGACTAGAGAGAACAGGTTTCACGCTGAGAAGCCAGTCAGATTCCAGTGAGATTCCAGTGAGACTGTGCTGCATAATGCAGCCTATTTATTTTGTCCTGTTTGCTCTGTTGGCTCTATCTGCGCCACCTTCATCACTTTCGGGGTGTGGATCCCCCAGTGGGGTGGTCTCCCAACTCCCTCAGCCAGCTGTTTCTGATAGCCCTGCGCCCCCTCTTTCATTTGACATGTGTCCCGTGCGGGTGCCACCCTCCCGCCGGGAGATGTCGCAAAATGAGCCCCCTTGAGGCTTATGGCGGCAGGGCTCGGGGGAAGCGAGCTAGACTGCTGTTCTTTTGAGGGGTTATAGAGTGTTTCGAGCCCGTCCCTGTGGCATAGGTCCCATCGTTGTGGGGCCCAGGGGGCCGGCGCAGCGGCACGCTGAAGCAGCCTGTCGGTCACTTCCGGGTTCCTGTCCTGCATCTCGACCTGTGTTATTAGTGACAGGAAGGAAGAAAGGAAGGAGGGAGGAGGGAGGGAGGGAAGGAGGGAAGAAAGGAAGGAGGGAGGAGGGAGGGAAGGAAGGGAGGGAAGGAGGGAAGGAGGGAGGAAGGAAGGAGGGCACGCTGAAGCAGCCTGTCGGTCACTTCCGGGTTCCTGTCCTGCATCTCGACCTGTGTTATTAGTGACAGGAAGGAAGAAAGGAAGGAGGGAGGAGGGAGGGAAGGAAGGGAGGAGGGAAGGAGGGAAGAAAGGAAGGAGGGAGGAGGGAGGGAGGGAAGGAAGGGAGGGAAGGAAGGGAGGGAAGGAGGGAAGGAGGGAGGAAGGAAGGAAGGAGGAAGGAAGGAGGGAGGAAGGAAGGAAGGAGGGAGGGAGGAGGGAGGGAGGGAAGGAGGGAAGGAAGGAAGGAGGGAGGGAGGGAAGGGAGGAGGGAGGGAAGGAAGGAAGGAAGGAAGGGAGGAGGGAAGGAGGGAAGGAAGAAAGGAAGGAAGGAAGGAGGGAAGGAGGGAGGAAGGAAGAAAGGAAGGAGGGAGGAAGGAGGGAGGGAGGGAAGGAAGGGGGGAGGGAGGGAAGGAAGGAAGGAAGAAAGGAAGGAAGGAAGGAGGGAGGGAGGGAGGGAAGGAAGGGAGGAGGGAGGGAAGGAAGGGAGGGAAGGAAGGGAGGAGGGAGGGAAGGAAGGAAGGAAGGAAGGAAGGAAGGAAGGAAGGAAGGAAGGAAGGAAGGAAGGAAGGAAGGAAGGAAGGCCGCCCCCTCCCACCAGCCGCCCCCACCACTTTCGGCCCCCTCCCTCCCTGCTTACCTGCTTCCAGTGTGGGTGGAGGCCGCACGGGGCCCGGCGGCAGCGGTGGAGAGGCCGGGGAGGCGGCGGAGAGGCCGGGGAGGCGGCGGAGAGGCCGGGGAGGCGGCGGAGAGGCCGGGGAGGCGGCGGAGAGGCCGGGGAGGCGGCGGAGAGGCCGGGGAGGCGGCGGAGAGGCCGGGGAGGCGGCGGAGAGGCCGGCGCTGGTCGCTGGAGGCCCTCCAGCGACCAGCGCCGGCCTCTCCGCCGCCTCCCCGGCCTCCGCCTGCAGTGGAGGCCCGTGCGCGGTGCCCTGCGGCGGTGGCGGAGGCCGGGGAGGCAACGGAGAGGCTGGCGCTGGTCGCTGGAGGCCCTCCAGCGACCAGCGCCGGCCTCTCCGCCGCCTCCCCGGCCTCCGCCTGCAGTGGAGGCCCGCGCGCGGCGCCCTGCGGCGGTGGCAGAAGCCGGGGAGGCAACGGAGAGGCCGGCGCTGGTCGCTGGAGGGTCTCCAGCGACCAGCGCCGGCCTCTCCGCCGCCTCCCCGGCCTCCGCCTGCAGTGGAGGCCCGCGCGCGGGGCCCTGCGGCGGTGGCGGAGGCCGGGGAGGCGACGGAGAGGCCGGTCGCTGGAGGGCCTCCAGCGACCAGCGCCGGCCTTTCCGCCACCTCCCCGGCCTCCGCCACCGCTGCCAGGCCCCGCGTGCGGGCGGGGAAGGCGGCGAGTGAGGGAGGGAGCATCCCCGCGCATTCGCAGAGCCCGCTACAATCGCCCTGCGCATGCGCAGGGACGCTCCCTCACTCGCCGCCTTCCTCGCCCGCCCGCGCGGCCCACCGGCTCTCTGGCTGGCTAAACCGGGACCTCTAATGGTCCCGGTATAGCCAGCCCGGGAGCTGGGAATTGGGGGCCAGAACCGGGACTTTCCCGGGAGACCGGGACGGTCTGGCCACCCTACCCTAGGCCCTATGCTACAATACACAGAATAATTAACCTAGCACAGTCGGTCATATGATACAAAATTGTGTATGGTTCATGTTAATATCACAATATGCTGGGATCAGCTTAGGCCTTTTTATGAGGCTCAGAGCAAGAAAAGATACTAGAAATTACTATAAGGATGTTAGAGCTATAATGATGTAGTTTGCATCCAGTCCAATAGGATTTCCATGTTTTAGTTCATGAAGACAAGACAGAGATGTTAAACTGAGTACAAATAACCCAAACACATAACATTGTTCAAATGTCTGATTAATATTCTTAGGAGTAAAATACTAATAATAATACTACAAGGTTGCCTCATTTCAAATAGAGATAACGATGCCAACTGAGAACTTGAAAAGGGTTTTCTTGATACTTTGCCTTTTGACCCCTGTAGGCTTATGTTCTGTGTTGGGCAGCCTGAAATGCCTATCCTATACAATAGTAGTGACTTTTTTTTTCTCTTATGGGAGAAGAAGTGATCATAGATGGCACAAATCAACGTTAGGCTAGCAATTAGTTTCAAAGTTTGTGATTCACTTGGCTGCTTCACACTAAAATATTTTCAGCTATATCAAAAATGTGTTCTTATTTGAATATCCCATCATTTTAATGATAGCTGTGTAATAACCCCCAATATATGAAACTGCTATTGTAAGGAAAGGAGAAAAACCATACACTTGTGCCAATGGTCAGGCTTAAGGCAGGGCGGACCATAAAAATATCTTCCCACTCTTCCTGCCTCCTTTGGCTTGCAAGCAGAGTGCTTTAATTCTCAAGAGATAAAATTAAATGGTATTTCGTGTTTGCCGCATTACATCTGAGTGCAATAAGAGCTCTTTCAGAAAACTCATTCAGCTGGAACCTTTGAGTGAAGTAACTATAACAAATGTTTCTGCATTTGATGGATGTCACTGTTTATGGGATTTTCCAAACACATTATTTTTCTTATTAAAATGGGAAGGCCGCAAAGGTTTCATTTACCAACTGAATTTCTAAGAGGAAATGCAAAATATAATGGATTGCAGATCCAGCTGGAACATAATAATAATTTCATCCTAAGAATTATTCAAAACATTTTCATATTTGAATTGATTATTTTTCCTGCTGTTGTGGGAATACTGTTGTGTCAATTTATTTTCTGAAATGGCACTTTTATTTAGCCACATACTACTCGCAACTACAAACACACAAGCAAACATATGTTCATTTGTACCCATGTGGTTCAGCCATCTTACACTTATGCCTGTTATGTGACAAAAGCAACTTCATACTGCAGTGCTTAAATGGAAATGCTACAGAAAACTGCAGGACAGAAAGTCTCTTTAAGGCATCGTATTTTGGTAAAATAACAGCCTCACACTTTTCTCAGCTGTTGTTTTAAAAGAAATCTCACACTTAATTTCAACGCATGGCAATCGGTTAAATCTTATTAAGATGCTCCGTAATCTACTGCCAGCATCTTTAAGCACAGGGTGCTTCCGGACTATAATTAAAAATCTGCTTTATTTTCAAAGCACTTAACTTCCGCCCACCCCATCTGCTGCCAATCCTGCTCTTATGGAAAGGCGCTGCAGACAACTCTTTGTAAAGATTGCTTTGCTTGGGTTAGCCAGGCTGCTGTCTTTTAAAATGTAAAATAAAGGAACCACTTTAGAAGGGTTACAAGATCAAGACAAAAAGGAGCTGCAACCTATTTTTGTCCTTCTTATGCAACAGATCTAAACTTGCACTTTCCAAATGATGTAACAATCATCTCCCTAATATTACAAAATCAGGTTATCTTGATTAATCTCTAAACTCAGTATCTGCCCTCAGACTTTATGTGACTATCTTCCAATCCTACAGTGCTGTGAAAAAAACATTATAAATATCTGGAAATACCATTGGTAGGACAAGTGGTTCTTGTTTTTAAGATAACAGCTATCAGTTTGCGTGGCTATACTGAATCATTATCCAAAGAGGAAATTGCTGGAAATGCCAGTTAAAGGATCTTGAGACATTCACCTGAAAAAAAGAAAACCTTTACTTCAGATGTGGGTAGCAAGTGGAAACAATTGTAGTAAAAGGTAGAAAATGAAGTCACACTTTATATTAGACAGAGGTATATATTTATTTATTTACTTCATCTATATCTTGCCATTCTCCCCAGTGGGGACCCGAGCAGCCTACATCATTCTCCTGTCCTCCATTTAATATTCACAACAATCCCATGAGGTAAGTTAGGCTGAGAGTGTGAGATAGGCCCAAAGTCACCCAGTGAGTGTCCCAGATCCTTTTCTGACACTCTAACCTGTGTATCAGACAGGCTCATTCAAGAACAGTTGAAGGGGACAGTGTATCTTAAACAGCAGCAGGTAAATGGGGGAAAGGATCAAACCCTTGGGAAAGCCAAAATTTAAAAAAAAAAAGATTCTTGAGAATGAATTAAAGGTATCAGAAGAATCATTATCAACAAATTATGTTTTTTATTGTATGAAAGTGGGTTAAGTGTGAAAGTGGGTTAGTTGTGCAGTTTGCTGTACCCAGATTGCATATATCGGGACTTAAGTGGTTATACAGAACTACTTAAGTCATGTAAGGTGTACCCTTATCATTAAAGTTCAGGTCTCAGCCTGTCATTTCGCTCTGTTGATTGCTCTTCAGAGAGGATGGGAGTTGTCTTCCAAAGAAATTTTTATTACATTAGCATCTTTTTCATCTAAAGAGTGAGATAGATAATGGGTTACTACTATTAAAGGAAACGTTTCTACTACAACCACATGTAACTAGCATACAGAATATATGGGAACCAGTTTTTCTGATAATAGTCTTATCCCCTTTGCCTGCAACCTGCTAGCATTCCTGGCATAGAATTTACAACATGCTTGCAGCACTGCTGCCAAGATTTTTCCATCTGTTTTGCTACATAACTCATGATTCATGCAAACTAAGCCTTCAAGAACAAATCCATAGGTACATCAGTAGTTTTGGCCTCATGCAAAACATTGGGCAGCAGTGCATAAGATTACAATCGGATCATGTGTTCCTGTGCTGCCAAACCCATGATAAGGGAAATCCTTTGCGGGAGTTAGTAATACATACAATCAGGACTCTTTCTTTCTTTCTTTCTTTCTTTCTTTCTTTCTTTCTTTCTTTCTTTCTTTCTTTCTTTCTTTCTTTCTTTCTTTCTTTCTTTCTTTCTTTCTTTCTTTCTTTCTTTCTTTCTCTTTCTTTCTTTCTTTCTTTCTTTTTCTTTCTTTCTTTCTTTCTTTCTTTCTTTCTTTCTTTCTTTCACAGGAATGCACAAAAATGCAGTTTTGGCTGGCTTCGTGTCAGGGGGTGTGGCCTAATATGCAAATGAGTTCCTGCTGTGCTTTTTCTACCAAAAAAGTCCTGCATACAATAAATATAGATCTTGAGGAAATTCTCTTATAAAATCTTGAATTATAACCTATATTGACATAGAAGGCACCTTACAATGATATAAAGTTATTGAGAAAGATTTGCCTGCAAATATTCTCTTATTGTATGGTTGCATCAAGAAAACAGATGCATGACTCCTTTTGCTGGTGCTTTGGCAGCATACTTTTTTTGTGTCCAAAAGTCTTGGGATGGGGTAGGTTACAAATCCAATAAATAAAATAAAAAATGTCACCTAAAAGAGGGTTCTGCTAGGTGTTTCCTCATAGCCAACTATCATGATTTTTATTTTATGTGAGGAAAATTTTTAAAGTTATTCTGTTATTTTCTATTTTGTTTTTATTCTGGACAGTCTGTTGGACTATACACCATGTCACTGAGAGAGTTGTTTTTAAAACCTCAGTAATAGAAGGCAGGATGACTGCCAGTGGAAAAATATGGCTTGAAAAAGCTGCAGACACTGAGAATTTTATATGGTACCATATGCCACAAAACCACAAGACATAATCACGTCTTTATAAAAGAAGCCTGTATCTTTCTCTGGACATTATAAAAAGTGGATGGAACTGAAAAACACATCATGTTGATTCAAGACACGGCTTTACTTGCTAGACTGGCATATGAAAAGGAGAAGTTTCTTTCACATCACTGTAACTTTCAGTGGATGAAATAATAATAAAATGACTTTAAAAAAAACAAAACTATGTCAATTTCTTATTGTTCAATATGAGGAATTTCAAATGAAATTCCCAACATATGGTCTCCTAACTAATTCAGAGGTTTCTTAGAGTGTTTTCGCACAGGGCTTACCCCGGAGCGACGTCCCTCTTCACCGCGCAGCATCTGCGCGGATTTCGCACCAACTGCTCCGCAGAACCGCGTAGTGCTGCGGCTTTTGCGGCGCAAATGTAAACCGCCAAAAACCAACTTTACATTTGTGACTCAAAAGCCGCGGCTCTTCGCAGCTCTTCCGGGTTCTGCGGAGCAGTTGGTGCAAAATCCGCGCAGACGCTGCGCGGTGAAGAGGGACGTCATTCCGGGGTAAGCCCTGTGTGAAAACGCCCTTAGTGTCAAGGCTATAGAATATTTTGAAATTTTAGTTAAAACAGGTTTCAGCTATTTCTGTACTATTTATTTATTATTTATTACTTTAGTCTTCTATCCCACTATTATCAGTATTATCAGCTAGAATTTAAAAGCAAGTTTAAGGAAAATGTTTGCATTGCATATACACAGTCTGCACAAGGGCTACAGGGTGTCGAACTCATTTGTTATGAGAGCCAGATTTGATATAAGTGAGACCTTGTTGGGCCGGACCATGCGTGTACCTATTTCAGATTAGGTAGCAGAGATGTAAACTTTTAAAAGGACACAGACAAACATGGCTAAAGTTTGTTTTTTAACTTAAAATAAAAAATGTTTAAAACATTAGCATTTGTTGTTCAAAGGTGCTTTCTTTGTATTTCTCCAATGGGATCCAGGGAACTGGGCAAAGAAAGCTCTGGCTCTTTCCCTCCCTCCCCAGGGGACCAGGATGGGGAGGAGCCTCAACCAATGGAGAAAATTGAGGTTTTGCTTTGTAGCACCTGTGCGATTGAGCAAGCCTTGCAAAGCAAGTTGAGATGTATAAGGAAGCAAGAGAGTGGAAGAAGGAAGCAGATAAGAGCCAGTTGCTCAGGGGCCTGATAGGAGCCCTCCAGGGGTCTGATTTGGCCCTTGGGCCACATATTTGACACTCCTGGTCTACAATATCAATTCTTAAAGAGCTGCTGATTCTATGCCCACAACTGGAAAAAACCCTGACCCAAGGATGACCCTTGAACTTTGTGCTAAAGACAGAAAGAAACTTCCTTATTGGTTAATAACTGCTAGCTATAAGACAACTGAACAGGACTGGGAACTCAGGTTGTCAGCATCCAGTTGGGGCCTGGAGATCTCCCAGTATTTCCCAACCCAGAGTTAGCAACCCTAGTGGAAAATGGGCTTGGAAAAGCTTTTTGTAGCAGTTCATAGAAACTGAAAAATACCAGCCTTAATTTAGGAGTTCCCAGTTCCCAAATTTCTGGTATGCATAATAGATTATCATTTTCTATGGATGCATAGACACATTACCTCTATGATGAAATCCTTTGCATTGAAAAATAAGAGTGAAAATTGTATTCTGCTTTATACTGGAAGTAACTATGATGACTGGATTACGACTATACCTCATTCATGTCAACCAATTAGAGTTCCTAGGTCACAGCTTTTGGTTACTTTCGAGTGATCAGCATGTTTTCTGACCAATGTCTTGAGGGGATCTAAAAGCTAGGTAACTGAACAGCAGCAGTTCTATGAGATCTCACCAGTATTCCCTCTAAGCTAATGTGAGTTACCTCACAGTTTTTTAGCCTCCGGCTCACACATTTCCGTCCTAGCTCAGGAAGGATGGCCCCAGAGCACATCAATGTATGCAGTAGCCATAACTCATAACTTTTAATGGCAGTAGCTCACAAAGTAGAATTTTTGCTCATGAGACTCCACAGCTTAGAGGGAACATTGGAAAGTCAATTATGGCTAGGGCATAATTCTAAGTAAAACAGTCTCTTCTTCCATTTCTGAGAAAACTGAGAGGGTTTCATTTTCACATTAGCCACAAGGGCAAAAGAAGGGCTTACCTGTTGTGCTTTCATTATATAAGGCTTGTGAACCTTTTAGAGCAGGGTTTCCCAAACTCCCTCCCCCCCATGGCCCAGTTATTTCTACACTTCTCCTTGTGGCCCACTAAAATTTGGGGGTGGAGACTTTGGGGGTGGAGCTGGGAGACAGGAAAGTAAAAACATGCTTAAAACTCTTGCAACATTTTGTTTAGGAAAGGTAGGAGAATAGTGGGATTTTGCAATGCAATCTTAAAAATAAAACATCAAGAAAAAGCAGAAGGATCACACGCAGAAAACTAAAAATATATAATGTTCTCAGCCTGGGAAAACATGAAATGGCAGGCTTTTCCTCCCCGCCCTCCAGGTCTACTCAGATTAGAAATGGCAAGGAAGGAAGGAAGGAAGGAAGGAAGGAAGGAAGGAAGGAAGGAAGGAAGGAAGGAAGGAAGGAAGGAGAGAGGGACAGACTGACCGACAGAGAGAGAGAGAAGACAGGGGAAGGAAGGAAGGAAGGAAGGAAGGAAGGAAGGAAGGAAGGAAGGAAGGTCTACTTGAGAAAAGTTGTACTTCAGGAATACAGAGGCTGATACAGTCTTTGCCTCCTCCTGAAAATGTATATGGTGGGCAACAGGAACTTCCCATGACTCCATTCTATCATCCCAGCTTCCAAGAGACAGCTAAGAAGCATGGTGACTTGCTTATTTTCATAGAAGACAATTCCATAAACAGAATTTTATCATGTCAGTACTTTTTCTGTGGAGACAGTTTGCGAACTCAGCCACTGGTCATCAAGTGTACAATATCAAAGAGTAACTGTACATTTGCCTTGTTGGTACAGTGTATGGAAATGTTGTTAGACCCTGTGAACCACACATATAGCTAAGAGACCCTATTCTTGGTAGCCAAGTTTTTTCTGTCATGCAGCAAACCTCTTTTGCAAATTCAGCTACAGCGGAGTGTCCACTGTGATGAGCCACTGCTGATCCATTATGGAGTCACCCTAGACAGCCACTTTCCCCCATAACCTGATGGATTCTTTGTGGCAGCCACTGATTTTCTTTTTTGAGAAAGAGTGGGAGAACAAACTACTCCCACCAGTTGTTTATTTCATACAGGGCACAGTCATTTTCAATGTGATACCAGAATATGGATCCATCATTGTGATTTTCATTGATGCCAGGAGAGAGGTCTACTTTTCTAAAAGATAGCAGAGATGTGTTCAGGGAAGACACAAGACCAAAATCTCTTTCTCCAACCCAGTTCAAAGCTCCAAATTTGCCTTGCGCAGGTAGGTTTAAGCAGAGTAATTAACAACTATAGGTAGATACCAATCAGTGAACCGAATAGTGCTGAATCCACAGATGGTGAATTATGCCCTATAAATCTGAGAGGAAAGCACGTGGAAAAGAAGCAATGTTACAGTAATGACAACACTGTCTGAGTTGGAACAGGTATTAAACATAGGGTCTCTAACCCAGACCTGTCCATAGTGATCCATGCAATGGTCACCTCAAGACTGAATTATTGCAACTCGCTCTATATAGTGCTGTCCTTGAGGCTGATCTGGAAAGAACAGCTTGTCCAGAATGCAGCGGTGCAGGTACTTATGGGTGCCCCAATGTTGGCACACATTCAGCTTGTACTCTGCCAGCTGTACAGGCTCTAGGTTGAGTACCAGATCCATTTCAATGTTTTGGTATTGACCTTTAAAGCCTTTAACGGTCTGGTGCCAACCCTGGTGGGACTGCTAGTATGTCTCCAGAAGAGCCTTACACTCAGGAGATCAGAATCTACTGGTGGTCCCTGGCCCAAGAGATGTCTGGCTGTCCTCAGGGCCTTTTCGGCCCTGGCCCCAGCCTGGTGAAACTCTGCCCAGTGACAGTTCCACAGGGCATGCAAAACAGAGATGTTCCACCAGGCCTACCATTGAGGACAGCAACAGTTGTCCTCTTGGCCTTTCTATGGCCTTCACCATGTCTGATCCATGACCTGCCCTTGGGAGCGAGCATAATTTATGTAGGTCATTGATAACTAGATGATGTTCATCGCTCTGTCCTGTTTTAACTATTATTTATGCTGTATTTGAATGATGCACTTTAAATAAGTTGTACACCATTCTGAGCCGTCCGAGGGAGGGTAGTTTATAAAGGTGGTAGTGGTGTACATGCCCTGTGGAAAAAAAATGGAGAGGGGGTGGAATCTGGAAATCTTGTTCTCTAATCTAGCATCCTTTAAACTGCAGGACCCCCTAGAATGGAAATGAAATTAAGTGAGCTGAATGAAAAAAAAAAAAAGGAGTGCTGTATGAACTGTGATAAAAAAAGAATCCCAGGACGTCTGCTGGAGGAATACTAGTTTGCATCGTCTCTCAAGCTTCCCTAGCCAGGCTCACCTTTGAGAAGTCTGAGAGCAACCCGGCCCGCCCGCCCGCCCGCCCTGAGCGCGAAGGGACCCGCCTCTCCCCTCCTCCTCTTTCCTACGTGGGGGAAGAGAGAGACGCCAGGCCGGGCCGGAGATTAGCAGCAGCCTTAAGCGGCTTCGAAAGCAGCACAGGCTGGGAGAAGCGGGTGGAGAGGCAGTGGAGCGGCCGCTGCTTTCCCTTTGGCTCTTGCTTTCCAGGCGCTCGCTGCCGCCTCGAAGAGCCCCGCCATGCCCCAGACGGTGGCTTTGAATGGCCCTTCGCCGTGGGGCTTCCGGCTGGTCGGAGGCAAGGATTTCAGCACCCCCTTGACCATTTCGAGGGTGAGTCAGGGAGGGAAAAGCGGGGTCTTTGTTTGTCAGGGACCGAGGGGGACTTGGGGAAACGCCTCAGGAGGCAGCGGCGGGAACTGACACGTTGGGACACAATTGCGCTGCTTGGGCAGGGTTTTAAGCCGTGCGCGTCTTGTGGGCAGGGTGGTTACCAAGCAGCCCTTAGGCGCCCTTTTCTGTTTCTAGGGGAGGGGGGGAAGCAATGCCTTTTGTTTCATCCCTTTCGCTGCACTCCTGTTGCATCCTTCCGAGGCAGCCTCGGGAGCCCTTTCAGATTTCTGACTCTTTGGTTGAAACCCCCCAAAACCCCACAGGGGGCAGAGACTGCAAAGCGCTCGAGAGCGGGAAGTCTCGCGGAGGCACTTGTTGCGCGTCAAGCTGAGCTCTCCTGCAGATTTTTCAAAGCTGATACAGCAATGTGACTCGAAGCAGCGGCAGGGCTTGCCCGGTAAAGCAGTCGGGAGAAACTGCCCGCCATCCTAAAAAGACAAGGACTTCGCGGAGGGGAAATGCAGGGGGCTGTTTTTTCCAGCTGCTTTGGTTTCCAGTGAGTTTGAAAGACCGGAGGGTGTCTCCTTTTTTGGATGCTACAGTGGAAGAGAAAAGAAATAGCCGCGCTGTTAGCCGGGATCGGCATGAGCTAAGAAAAGCTGGGTAGCTACTTAGTTTTTGGACCTCAGCCTGGAAAGAAGGATCTTTAAAAACAGAAGACAGAGCTGCTGAGTGACTAGGGAAGCTGGGGTTATAGTTTAACAGAACTCTGTTTCTTTTAACCAGCCTACTGGGTCCTATGAAGTCTTTTCTAGGAAAGGCAAGTGAAAAGTTGCACAAAGCTGACTGTGTGGAGGATGAGTATGACCACCTCTATATGCATTACAACTGATGTTTGTGCAGGATATAGAAACTTCAGCCTTTAGAAGTCCATGTATCTTATGTATCATAACCCCTCTCCCCTTTATGGGTCTCAACACTGGGTAACTTCTGCATGGAGACAAAGTATGAACCAAATTGTTCCCTTGAAACTCCTGAAAGCCATGACATTATACCAGAGACGACTGATGTTTGACAAGCAGATCCTATGTACGTTCACTTGGAAAGAAGTCTGAGTAATTACTGAATAAGCATGGTTAAGATTGAGCTTTTAAAATGTTACATTTGCAGTCCTAAGCGCATCAACTAGGGAGTGTTCCAGTGAACTCAATGGCACCTGAATCTTAAAACAAGCTTTTAAAGATGTTTATTAAAGATGTACATGATTATTAATGTGCCTTCTGACTGTGACAATTAATTTCCAGAAGGTGGTGGTGAAAGTTTAAATGGATGAAGGTAGTGATTCACCCATTTTAACTCTCACCACACCTATACACCAACTAAATATTCCAGTTACCATGAAACACAAACAGGGTACTTGTGGTACTTTTAGTAACTAATCCTACTGTGCTCCAGCTACCTAGCACAGGGTCCCACTTTGGTGATATTGTTACAAGCTGCTCCTGAGTTACCACCGCTGTGCATACCTTTAAGGTTGTGGCGTTTTATTTTTTAAGTTCCTGCCCTAAAGCATTTCTGCATAATTGATAACAAAAAGGTTGCTTTGCAAGGGTATGAGATGCCTAGATTTTCTCGCAATGAAAATGGATTTTCCCTTTCGTTTTTTATAATGAAAACCAGCAGTTCCTCAAATATAGAAAGAAGTACTCATATGTTTAGTTTAAAAAATGAATGTACCTTAGGACTGTCATGAATAAGTAAACTGCTTCCAGGAGGAGTCTAGCAACTGGCAGTATGTTCTTTTCTCAGAAAATTTCTGAAATGCTTACTTCGAAAGATGTAGTTTCCTGTTACACAGAGAGCACATATTTAGAATATATAGAACATCTGTGTATTTTTTCATTGTATCAAACTAGATGTCGGATCAAAACACTGCAAATATTGTAAGGGATATCCATATGGATTGTGAAAGTAGTTTCTTGTGTGTCATCTTTGTGGCAATTCCCCCTTCACACAACTCATATGTATTTCTCATATATTATGCTTCTGATGTACACAGTTCATATCTCATTTCCGTAGACATGACAGCATTCACATACTTAGTCAACTGGTTAGCCTATATTTCAGTAGTGCCACCTTCTCTGCTGAATCCATCGACAGCATATAGACCATCTGTTCCTAAGCTTTTTTCTGCTAACAGTTTTTTAAACTTTGTTCTCAGCAGTTGGTACATTCATAAACATTTCATAAAACCTGAGCGGCTGAATGTCAGAGTCCTTACAACCAGAAGTTTCAAAGGGAGATCACAATAGGCGTTTACCTCAGGTTGTTTTTTTATGTTTGGTGGATTTTGTGTAGTTAATTGGCAAAACCACTATTCTAGAGCAAATCTATATGCCTTTTTTGACACCACATTTGTCTGAACAGGGATTATACATTCTGAAAGCAGCTGATCATAAGGACCTGCTGACTTCTCTGCCTCCAACTATTTGCAATTTTTTGTGGGTTTAAGTCAGTATGGTAAATTTAACTTTACCAGCCTGAATGCTTCAGAATGCAAAATAAAAGTATCTTTAAAAAAGTGATAGGGAAGGGATTTCAAAAGAAATATTATTTTTTTTATCAGCATGAGAAAGGAAAACAGTACAGTAATCACACATGATAAGAAAACAATTGACTATTCACTTTGAAACACAAAGAATGACATGTGATAAGCTGGGCACCATATGGGGCTAGTCTCTTTTTACATCAAAATCTTCTTTTATAAAAATGAGTTTTAGGGAATAATAATGGGACAGAATTGGGCATGTTGTATGCTAGGCTTGTTAATACAAAGCTATCCTTGCAAAGGGTAGTGTTGTATGTTACCTTTAAAAATAGATCTTTTGGAACAACCTCATCTTAGATGATGACCATTCTAGTCTTTAATAAAAACAGTGCTTTGATTCTTCATAAACAAAAAACAAACAAACTAGACTGTTGCACATGATTTAAGTCAGGGGCCTGCAGCCTCTGCATCTAGAACCAAATGTGGCTGATTAGTGAACCAAATGCGCATGCACATTTCTTCAAGTTGCAGCTGACTTAGGGTGACCTCATAGAGTTTTCAAGGCAAGAGATGCTCAGAGGTGGTTTGCCGTTGCCTTCCTGAGCATAGCAACACTGAACTTCCTTGTGTCTCCCATCCAAATACTAACTGGGGCTGACCTTGCTTAGCTTCTAAAATCTGACACAATCAGGCTAGCCTAGGTTTATCCAGGTCAGGGCCTGAACCAAATGTGGCTCTTTAAAACAAATGAAATGTTAAGGTACACTGGAGGCATAGGTGGGATTTTAGAGTAGCCATCATGTGAAGGGAATGGCAGACAAAATTTTTTGTAAAACTGAAGGGCTGTTCTAGAGATTCTTTTAGGCAGTAAAGCTTGTGGATGACCACTTTCCGTAACCATCAACAAAAAGAACCTCATTTACTTCCATCCCTGCTGTGAAATCCGCATTCAGGGCAGGCTCACAGTTTACCCATTTGTCTGTTGACATCTGTTTCAAGGTGTAAACCACCTGCCAACCGCAAACCCTACCAGGCAAAGAATTTGCTCATTTTCCTGGAGCATGGGTGCTACATTTGGGAATAGTGCTCAGAAGAGCCTCAAGCAGCATGTCAACAAACTGCAGAACTATGTGTAATTATCACTGTTTTAAAGAAAGGGGCATGACGGGACTGAACTATTACAAGTAATCCAAGTGTGAACCATGTGCAGATTTATGCCAGTGCGCTACTACAATTGTATATGGTGCTTCTGTGTGTATTTATTATTTATTGTGAAATCTTGGGTGAGCCACTTTCTAATAAAGAACTTGAAACAGTCAGTGCTTCGGTGCAGAAACTTTATGGATTATTAAACAACACATCAATTATAATTAATGTTGAATTGTATAATTTCAGATATGCAAATATGTTTTCTTATACTGTTTTTTGTGGCTGGCTTGCTTTGAATATCGAATGGTTTGGCTTCTTTGATTATAAAAGGTTGCTGATCTTTATCTTAAGTTCTTTCTCTTTTGTTAACAAGTTCTGTCATACAGACATTGTGGAATGTTTAGTATTCAGCTCAGTGATGATATTGTAAACCTTTACATCTCCTTTATGCTGCCTTCATAATGTTTGATTTTTGTTTTTTTTTTAAAAAGGATATACATTCAAATGGATAACTTGTTTGTTTGTATTACCTTTGTAGCCATTTGTGTTTGGAATAGGTATGCATAATGGCTTATAAAGCTGTCACAGATAGTGCAAGGAGAAACAGCTGTTAAAAGGTGTTTTCCCATGTGTAGCCACAGAATCTGTTTCTCTATAACTATACAGTCTGGAGAAATTCACTGCAGTAAATGGGAATCACATGTTGAAATGTTCAAGTAAATTATGAGGACAAGCAAAATTTGTGACTGCTCAGAAGTTATTATATTTGTAACATATAACTTGCACTTATTTGTCTACCAAGCTCTGAGTCTTCTTATTCTGAGTAGGTTTTGCTTAAATCTCATCATTTTATAGGGGGCGGTCAATAATGTAGGAACTTAGTGTTAACAGGCAAAAAACACAGGACAAGGAACTGATGAGGAGTGAGTAAAGTGATACAGACATCTGTTAAAGAAGGGCATAATAGATCTGCCCAGAGGGAAAGCAGTTGGTCTCCCAGCAGCAACATATTGTATTTATTTTAGAAAGTCTGCTTGCCACCCTGCATCTTGATGAAGTTTCAGTTAGGTACTTAATCATGTCTTAAGGTTTATTTAGTAGCTGTCATGCAGTGAAGGTTTAAAAATTGGTTTGGATGATAAAATCTTTATATTGTTCATGGACACTTCAAAATGGTCCCTTTTGAAATTAGCCTCAGTGCCAATGTTTTCAATCAGTTACAGCTTTCAAGGTAATATCACGTTTAAGCAAGAGTGGTGTGGATGAAAGAATTTACTGTAGTTAGCACCTAGATTTTGGTTTCTGTAGGCTTGCAAAGCAGTGCCAAAGTGCTGTGTTTACAATTAGCCCTTTCTTAGTTAGTTACTTATTAATATTATTATTTATGAGGTTGCCAGCAGTTGTAGTAATAGTATTGGCTGAAGTTGTAAAGTCACAATTGCAAGTGAAAAGCTATAGTGATAATGTTTAGGTCAACATGATTGCTTGTGCTTCAGAGCAGTAACCCAAGAGAATCATTGTATTTATCAAAACATATTTGATTATCAAAAAAAAGGGCAATAGTTAAAGAGAGATATCACTGATTAAACTAAGGGTACACAGCAGCTGGAAAAAACATCACACTGGGTGCGATCACACAAGCAATTTCATCCAACATAGCCACCCTTTCCCCCCAGATTAAATGGGCATGATCACATGCACACATGTGGCCCCCGTTCCCCAATTCATGCTTACTTCATGTTACAACGACTCCTGGATGGATTAAACGCTTCCATGGCAGGTTTCCGGGAATCTGATTGCCTTCCGTGTCATAGAAGCACATGATTGGTGTGATCACTCCACTCCGTTTCTGGCACTTCCCATTTCCCCCCCTCCAAACCCACTATGAGGAGTGCTCGTGGGCTCATTCACTTGTGTGCACACCTAGTGGGACTTAAAACAAAAAATCAAACAAACCCATCCCTGTGAGTCCACGGTTGTGGCGCATGGGTAGTGTGCTGCTTTGATGCTGACTGACTGCCCCACTGCCTGGTCACAGTAGGATGGCGCAAACTCAAATGGCTTTTCCAGGTGCGATATGCTGCTACAGCAACCTGCCCATCTGAGCTGACCCAATGCCTTACAAACATATACACCAATACATTCGAGTTTGTAGATATACATTAAAACTTGAGAGGGAAATTATTGAGGTTGCAGAGCTATGGGAAATTCCTCAAAGGTGAGCTATGAGCATTGACATTGCATGGAAAATTTCAGATCCATCTGTACAATATACACTAGGCCATTGCTACACATTTGTGTAACAGTGTTAACATGATAGAGAGGAAATCTGCATGTGCTACTAGGGCTTCTGTCCATCTGCATTCACAACTTTTAAGGCCAGAGATTGCTTTATTACTTACACAACTATCAGTGGATACTCCCTAGCATTCCCTATGGCATTAAAAATAGGAAGTGGAAGCATTACATGAAAAGATGGTTTTGTGTGTGACCGATTTCACACTCACGCCGCTCTCATGTTAGTCTTCTCAGCATGGCTTCCTTCCAATTTCACACTATCTGCCCCCAGGGCTGTTTGCTGCACAAAAATGCTGACGCTTGCTGCAGCCCCGGGGCAGATAGTGTGAAATCAGAAGGAAGCCATGCTGTGAAGACGAATGTGAGAGCGGCGTAAGGTGAGTGCGAAATCTGTCTTTGTGTTTTAAAGGCGTAGAAACCACAGCATTTGTCTCTCAAATACTGTGCTTCATTACTTTATTCTTTAGTCTTGAACACATGTGCCCATTGTGGAGTCCTATGCACTAACATTTTGGGTGAGCTTGAACAGTATTTTAGTAATTTCATCTAGGGTTTTTTATTAAAAAAAAGAACAAAAATCACTGGTCTGTCCACTAAAGGATATGAACAATACAATAGTTCAATGCTACTAATTCTGCAGTTTACAAAGAGCTATACTGACAATCCCCATGCACCAAAAGAGCCACGTGACTAGTGTATGCCCTGTGTATGCCCCAACAAACATACTCATACAGTGATATAAGATTTAACTATTAATATAACTTTTAAATGACTGAATATCTCTGCACCAGCCTGTGTGCATCTGGATCAAGGCAAAGGGCTTGCAAGTGTTATTTTATGACAAGTCCTGTTTTATGACACAAAACAGTATCCTTCGTTATGTTAAAGGCTGTCCATGTGCTGGGATGAGAACACAGAAGCTGCAGAGAAGGGTGAGGGGTTATTGGAGAGCATGATCCCCTTACTTCCATCTCTTGCACTAAGCCCAAAGTTCAGGGAGGCTCGTGCCTTACCCAGCCTCCCGTTCCTCCAGTGGCACAATTTCAAGGTGGGAACCAAATCCCAATCACTACCTGCCCTAGCTTAGTTTTGCTATAGACCGCTCATTTCTCAACTTATACCATTTTAGTTGCAGGGCAGGAAAATTACCATTCTAGCCTTTGAGGATCATACCACAGTTTTAAATTTCTGTGCTAGCAGAACATCTACAATGATGTTAATCACGCTTTTTTTTGTTTTTGTTTTTTTTACCATTGAGTATTAATGTAGGTGCCTAGTGTGAATTGCTGATAATTCAGGATAGGAAATCAGGCGGAAGGAATGATTCTTGTTGTTCCATTCATTCAAGGATTGACCTTAGTGGAAGCGTAACAAAACAATGTTCACACACCCTAAATACTTTCAATCTTTGCCAGGCCAGACAAAAAAAAAATCCCCTAATGGAGGGGATTTACAGCACTTTTACAATGTTAGTCTAATGACGTCAACATTTTTAAAGCAAAGCTTGAACTATTGTTCTCCTGGCACAGGTGTTCAAAGTCACTGTGGAAAGATATGCAAACATCAGAGTGCATACTGTGAATTTAAGACTAGATGTAGTGGGGGCTTCCTCATTCTTGTCTATTGGCTGCTACTAGACCCCACCAAGCTTCTGGGATGGGCTACCTACTAGCAGGGCTTTTTCTGAGCAGGAATACGCAGGAACGCAGTTCTGGCTGGCTTGGCATCTGGGGGTGTTCCCTAATATGCAAATGAGTTCCTTCTGGGCGATGGTGAAATGATGGTGATGTCAGGGGGTGTGGCCTAATATGCAAATGAGTTCCTGCTGGGCTTTTTCTACAAAGAAAGCCCTGCCTATTAGTATCTCATTTGTGTCTTTTGTCCAGTTGACATCAGAGTGCACGGATCTGTGTGCATTTCTTTCTCTCTGGGTAGCTCAAAGGTAGTCAGAGCATATATATGTTTAATTAGTGACTGAAATATTTTAAGAGTCTAAACTAGTCAACTGCTCATCTATTTCTTGAATCCTCTTTGCAAACCCTCACTGGGTACTCTGCATCTGAGCATACTGGGCCATTTCATTCTCACCCATAACCACTTCAGATCTTGTGATAAACTGTTCCTCCAGATCAATGGTACAGCCATGGGCACCCGCATGACCCCACAAAATGCTAGCATCTTTAGGAATGACTTGGGCCAACACTTCCTAAACTCTCACCCACTTATACATCTCTTATATTTGCATTGCATTGATGATATTTTTTATTGTCTGGACACATGGTAAAGAAGCCCTGGACAAATTCCACCAGCCTCCAGGTGGGACCTAGGGATTCCCAGGAATTAGAGCTCATCCCCAGACTACAGAGACCTATTCCCTTGGAGAAAATGGATGCTTTGGAGGGTGGACTATATGGCATTGTACCTCACTGAGGTCGCTGTCCTCTCCTAATCTATCCCCTAATCTCGAGGAATTTCCCAATCTAAATATGGCAGCCTGACCCTTCCATCCCCAGCTGGTGGCCAGGGAGGATCTGGCAACAGTACTTACACCCTACCACCAATCTGACAATGAACCAATCTATGCAGGAAATACATTTTCTGGACTCTAATGTAAGAATACACAATGGATGCATAGACACCACCTTATATCAGAAACCTACTGACCAACAAACATACCCACATGCCTCCAGCTACCATCCTAAATGTACCAAATGATCAATTCATACAGCCAGGCTCTATGCATCAGCCACATCTGCTTGAGTCCTACAGATAATGAGTCCCACCTGAGAGATCAACAACAAACCTTTTTGGAACTAAAATATCCACCTGATGAAGTCACGAAACAGATTAACAAAGCCAGAATGGTACCCAGGAAAACCTGTTGTGTGTGATATGTGACCACTAGTGGTGTTCTATTATTGTCTTTTGGACTCCTGTCTTGTAATAGAACACCACTAGTGGTCACATATCACACACAACATATCATCAATCACTTACAACCTCTACTGGACAATGACAGTTCTCTCTCACAAGTTTCTTTCACACAGACAACCCCCCAGTCTCCTTACCCACTCCTCATCAACTCCTCACCCACAATAATGCAACACCAAATTTGAACATGGACTCTGGTACCAGAATTTGCATTAAACCCAAATGCCAACTTTGCTGCCACTTACAGTCACAGCCAACACAATCACTGGACCTAACAACATCAACTACACCGTCGCAGGCTAATTTACTTGCTCATCCTCTAACAATGCATATGCCTTTAAATGCCAACAGTATCCATCAGTTCTCTACTTAAGGAAAGAGGACAAACACTAAACCAAAGGATTTTTGTTGTTCAGTCACACAGTCGAGTCCGACTCTTTGCGACCCCATGGACAAAGTCATGCCAGGCCCTCCTGCATTCCACCATCCTCCAAAGTCTGCTCAGATTTGTGTTTGTTACATCGGTAATGCTGTCCAGCCATCTCATCTTTGACCGTCCCCTTTTCCTTTTGCCTTCTGTCTTTCCCAGCATCAGGGTCTTCTCCAGTGAGTGCTCCCTTCTCATTTGGTGGCCAAAGTATTTGAGCTTCAGCTTCAACATCTGACCTTCCAGTGAACACTCTGGGTTGATTTCCCTTAGGACTGACTGATTTGATCTTCTTGCAGTCCAAGGGACTCTTAAGATTCTTCTCCGGCACCACATCTCAAAAGCATCTATTCTTCTGCGCTCGGCCTTCCTTATGGTCCAGTTCTCACAGCCATACATTACTACTGGGGATACCAATGCTTTGACTATATGGACTTTTGTTGGCAGGGTGATGTCTCTACTTTTTATTATGCTGCCCAGATTCACCATAGCTGTCCTCCCAAGGAACAAACGTCTTTTAATTTCATGGCTACAGTCACTATCTGCAGTGATCCTGGAACCCAGAAATGTGAAGTCTGTCACTACTTCCATGTCTTCTCCTATTTGCCAAGGTGTGATGGGGCAGGATGCCATGATCTTAGTTTTTTTGATGTTGAGTTTCAAGCCTACTTTTGTGCTCTCCTCTTTCACCCTCAACAAGAGGTTCTTTAGGTCCTCCTGACTTTCTGCCATTAGAGTATCTGAGGTTGTTGATGTTTTCCCCAGCAATCTTAATTTCAGCTTTTGCTTCATCCAGGCCAGCATTCTGCATAACATACTTTGCATATAAATTAAATAAGGATGACAATATACATCCTTGTCGAACTCCTTTTCCTATTCTAAACCAATCAGTTGTTCCATATCCCATTCTGACTGTTGCTTCTTGACCCTTAGACAGGTTTCTCAGGAGACATGTGAGGTGGTCTGGTATTCCCATCTCTTTAAGGACTTGCCACAGTTTGTTGTGATCCACACAATCAAAGGCTTTAGCGTAGTCACGGAAACAGAAATAGACGTTTTTCTGATACTCCCGTGCTTTCTCCATAATCCATTGAATGTTGACAATTTGATCTCTAGTTCCTCTACCTCTCCGAAACCCAGCTTGAACTTCTGGTAGTTCCCGATCGACATACTGCTGAAGCCTAGCTTGTAGGATCTTTAACATTACCTTGCTGGCATGTGAAATGAGTGCAATGGTGCAATAGTTTGAACATTCTTTGGCATTACCCTTCTTTGGGATTGGAATATAAACTGTTCTTGTCCAATCCTGTGGCCACTGTTGTGTTTTCCAAACTTGTTGACATGTGTGCATCACTTTAACAGCACCATCTTTTAGGACTTTGAATAGCTCAACTGTGATACTGTCATCTCGGCTCGCTTTATTGTTAGTAATGCTTTCTCAGGCCCATTTGACTTCACACTCCAGGATGTCTGGCTCAAGCTCAGCAATTTCACTGTCATGGTTGTCAAGGTCATTGAGATCCTTCTTGTATAATTCTTCTGTGTATTCTTGCCACCTCTTCCTGATCTCTTCTGCTTCTGTTAGGTCCCTACTGTTTTTTGTCCTTTATCATGGCCATCTTTGCCCAAAACGTTCCCTTGATTTCTCCAATTTTCTTGAAGAGATCTCTTGTCCTTCCCATTCTATTATTTTCCTCTATCGCTATGCATTGTTCCTTCAGGAAGGCCTCCTTATCTCTCCTTGCTGTTCTCTGAAAATCTGCATTCAGTTGGGTGAATTTTTCCTTTTCACCTTTGCCTTTCACTTTCCTTCTTTCCTCAGCTATTTGTAAAGCCTCATCAGACAACCACTTTGCTTTCTTGCATTTCTTTTTCTTTGGGATGGTGCTGATTGCTGCCTTCTGTACAATGTCACGAACCTCCGTCCATAGTTCTTCAGGCACTCTGTCTATCAGCTCTAGTTCCTTAAACCTATTCTTCACCTCCACTGTATATTCATAAGGGATGTGATCAAGGTCAAACCTGAATGGCCTAATGGCTTCCCCAGTTTTCTTCAGTTTAAGCCTGAATTTTGCCATGAGTAGCTCATGATCTGAGGCGCAGTCAGCTCCAGGTCTTGTTTTTGCTGACTGTAAGGAGCTTCTCCATCTTTGACTGCAGAGTATATAATCAATCTGATTTCTGTGTTGCCCATCAGGTGATATCCATATGTAGAGTCACCTTTTAGGTTGTTGGAAGAGGGTGTTTGCTATGGCCAGCTTGTTCTCTTGACAAAACTCTATTAGCCTTTGCCAGACTTCATTTTGTTCTCCAAGGCCAAACTTGTCAGTTGTTCTGGTTACCTTTTGACTTCCTGCTTTGGCATTCCAGTCCCCTATGATGAGGAGGACATCTTTTTTTGGTGTTAATTCTAGAAGGTGTTGTAGATCTTCATAGAACTGGTCCACTTCAACCTCTTCTGCATCAGTGGTTGGGGCATAGACTTTGATTACTGTGATACTGAATGGTTTACTTTGGATACGGACTAAGATCATTCCGTCATTTTTGAGATTGTATCCCATTACTGCCTTCCTCACTCTCTTGTTAACTGTAATGGCCACACCATTTCTTCTACGGGACTCTTGCCCACAGTAATAGATGTAGTGATGCAAAAATATAATAAGCTAACAGAAGATTTGATTAAATACGAGAAATTGCAAAAAGGAAAAAGTACAAAGGAAATTAGAATGAAGATTCAAACCGTGCAACGTCAGATAAATTTATTACTTACGGAGAAATTAGAAAAAAAGCTAAAATGGGCTAAACAAAAATTTTTTGAAAATGCAAACAAGACTAGCAGGTGGTTAGCTTTTAAACTAAGGAAAGACAGAGAAAAAACTATTAAATCCTTGAAGGATGAAAATCAAGAAGAGGTTACACAAAAGGCCCAAATAGAAGGAATTATTAAAAAGTTTTACCAAAAGCTCTATAAAAAGCAGGAGGTACTGGAACAACAACAAGAAGATTACATTGAGCAAGTTAAGATGAAACAAATATCAAGAGACCATCAGAAAATTCTGGAGAATCCAATAACTATGCAGGAAATAGTAGATGCAGTTAAGACCCAGAAAAATAATAAAACTCCAGGACTTGATGGATTACCAATTGAATTTGTTAAGTGTTTTGAAGAGATTCTGCTGATCCCATATAAGAGAGTCCTAGAAGGAATAAAAGAAACTCTAAATTACCGGAGTCATGGAATGAGGCGTTAATCTCATTAATTCATAAAGAAGGAACTGACCCCACAGATGTCAGAAATTATCGGCCAATTTTCATTAAATTCAGATTACAAAATTTTCGCCGCCATCCTAACGAATAGGTTAAAAAGAATTATATCTGATGTAATACATGATATAAGATTCATCTTGAATATTTTGGAATACTATAGGGAACACCCAGAGAAGCAATTTGTGGCCACTACGTTAGATGCTGAGAAGGCGTTTGATAATGTCAATTGGAATTTTATACTGAAAATTCTAGTGTCTATTGGATGTGGGGAAAGTTTTGTGAACCTAGTTAAAGCTATATATTCAAGCCAAAAAGCTAGAATAAATGTTAATGGGCATCTATCAGACTCGATAGCTATCGAGCAAGGCACAAGACAAGGATGCCCACTATCCCCTATACTTTTTGTTTTAACACTAGATTTTTTGGTAGAAGTGATAAGAGATTACCACGAGATTAGAGGTGCAAAGGTGAAGGATAAAGTCTTTAAAATTCAAGCTTTTGCAGATGATGTGTTGTTTATTCTGGAGGACCCCATCAAATCAATTGAAAATCTTAAAAGAAGATTGAAACAATATGGAGATGTAGCGGGGCTTAAGGTGAACTATCTAAAAACTAAATTCCTGACAAAAAATATGACAAGAGAACAAATTTCTGAGCTAAAAGCAAAATCTGGGTTTAGTCATGAAAAAAGAGTAAAATATTTAGGTATCTATGTAACGGTGGATTTGAAAACTCTTCAGAGAGATAATTATGAAAATTTTTTAAAGGAAATAAAAATAGATCTTGAGAGATGGAATGACATACAAATTTCTTTATTAGGAAGAATTGCCTCGGTCAAAATGAATATTTTGCCTAGGATCTTATTCCTCTTCCAGATGATCCCAATCATACTGCCAAAGACTTTTTTCCAGCAATTAAATAAAGTGGTAGCAAATTTTATATGGCAGAACAAAAGGCCTAGAATAAAACTGAAGGTTTTACAAGATAGTAAGTTAAGAGGAGGTTTTGGCCTACCAGCTTGGCAGATCTATTATAGAGCTTGTGTCTTAACCTGGGCAAGGGATTGGCTACTATTAAAAAATAAAAGACTTTTGATACTGGAAGGTGCTGACTTAATAAGGGGTTGGCACTCTTATATATGGTACCAAGCTCCTTCGAAAAATAGTATCTTTTTAGACATAAGAAAGTCCATATATAAAATATGGTCGGAAATGAAAACTCAAGTGTATAAATATACTCCTATCTGGCTTTCCCCATTAGAAGCTTCTGTCCACCCAAACCTATTCTGTTGGGAAGATAATTGTTCTTATGAATGTTTATTGGATAATAAGAATGACCTGAATTTGGATGGAAACCCTAAATTAGACTGGTGGACCAAATTACAGATTAAATCAAGATTTAAATCTGATAAAGAAGTAGGTTTTACCAAAAAAACTGAATGAATTTGATTCTATAATTTTTGAGACAGATCGGAAACTTATATCTAGAATCTATAGTTGGTTATTGGAATCTAAGATGCAAGATGAGATTGTTAAGGAAAGCTGGATAAGGTGGATACAAGATATTGGGTATAATATTGATTTGGTTGAATGGGAAAAAATCTGGAGGGAAAATTTAAAATTAACAAAATCTTCTTTATTTAAAGAGAATTTATATAAAATGATATATCGTTGGTACCTCACGCCAGAGAGGTTATCTAAAGCCTATTCTAATGTCACCAACAAGTGTTGGTAATGCAAAAAGGTTAAAGGTTCTCTATACCATATGTGGTGGCAATGCGAGTTTGCTAAGAAATATTGGGCCCAAATATATTTATGGAGCCAGAAAATGTTAAAAATAAGGATTCATCAGATTCCAGAATTGTATTTATTAAATGTATGTAAAATACCGATCTCTAAAACAGAAAAAACCTCTTACTTCACATAGTAACTGTAGCCAGAATTCTATTTGCTAAATATTAGAAAACTCCACAAATACCTGATAGAGAGGAATTTATGCAAAAGCTGCTTGAAGCAGCGGAAATTGACTTGTTAACTGTAAAATTGAGAGAAGGGAACTTAGAAGAATGCAGAAAAACCTGGAAACCAATGTATGAATGGGCAATGCACTTGGGAATTGACTTGATGGAATAGGATATATGTATCAGTATTGATTCTTACGTTCCTTTAAATGTTAGTTGTTAGTTTTGTCTGTGTCGTTGTTTTGTTGTTGGTTTTTTATGTGTGTCAATAAAATTTTTTATGAAAAAAAAATAATGGAATGGAAAGGGAAACTGATTAATCACAAGTTATTACAAAACTTGAAATAAACCCCTCCCTTGGACTTAAAGTGTATCTTGGTTTCTTATCTCATTATATATATTAAACTCATTCAGTCCTTACATATGCGTATTTTCAAGAAGGGCTAAATGTTCTCTTTATTTCAGTGTATTTCTTTTTTGAAATAGTGAACATAATGTAATGCAATTAATATTGGAATGTGTTTCTCTGACATAACACTGCACCCCACCTCAAAGGAAAGGATGCTGTCAGCTAACTGCATGAATGAGAGGAGACACATGGTGTGTAACGCTAGAGTCTCAGTCTTAATAATGAAGATACTTTTACACATTGGTCTCCTAATGTGATATTTATTGCTCCACGGTTTTTTTCCAGTAATCAAATCCAAACATATTATGACTTATAACTAGGGATATCAGCTAACTCATCTCATGTTTTTTCAGTTGCCTGAATGATTCATAGTTCATTGGTTTGGGAAGGTGTAGAACAGCCCCTGAGTGGGCTAGAGATGCCAAAATTGTGGCAAACTCTTCAGCGGATTCTTCTCTACCAGATTTCCAAGTTTGGTGTGAACTGGATTTCAGGGGACTTAACTGCAGCCCCCCCCCCCCCCCGAGCAGGTGCCCCTGTCTAGTCAGTTTCACTGGAAACAGGGGACTGGGGAATCACACCAGCCTGTCTGGAAAAATGAACCAAACATGCCAAGAAAAAAGGCCAGTTCATTTTCACGTTTGGCTGTGGCAGGATCAGATGAACCAGTTCCGAACAAATCATAAATTGGCTATTTTTAGCATGAATCGCAATTCATGGTTTGGTTCATTCCCATCCCTACCTATAACCTTAACTTGTTATTGCTGTTTAGTCTTGCATATATCAAAACATCTTCATTAAGTTGCATGCTAATTTGATGTTCAACCGTGTAGAGGCATATATATATTAATGTTAGCTTCCGTTTCTATATATCCAGGACCAGCTTGCCCACTAGGCAAACTAGACGGTTGCCTAGGGCACCAAGAGGTGGGGGCGGCAAATTGGGCTCTTGCCCCCCCTCTGGTGCCCCAGGCAAGTGCTTAGCTTGCCTCCCTCCCCCCCCTGCCACTGCCACCGCTAGCCCCCTCCAGGCCACTGCTGCCCGCCCACCCCCCTGGCACAGCATACTGCCTGCCCCTCCGGTACTCCGCTTGCCTTCCCGCCACCACTAAAAGCAGTGGTGCTCCGCTCGCTCCCTTCCCCCTGCTCGCAGGCTAAAAGTAAGCTTTGCTGTCTTCGCAGCTCGTGCCTGCGCGTTTTGTCTCTTAGCAGGCGCAGACTGTGAAGCCGGCAAAGCTTACTTTTAGCCGGCAAGCAGGGGAAAGGGAGTGAGTGAGTGGAGTGCTGCCGCTTTTAGCAGCGGTGGGCAGGCAAGCAGAGCGCCGAGGGGGTGGGTGGGAAACTGCGCAGGGGGAGGGGAGGGACGTGGAGCCGCAGGGGGGAGCCGTGGAGGGCGCTTTGGGGGGGCGCCAGGCAGCAAGTCTGCCTAGGGTGCTCCAGGGCATCAGGCCAACCCTGTATATATCTGGAGTAGTGTGCTTTTGTTGGTCTTAAAGGTGCTACTAGACTCAAAATATGTCTGTTTTATGTCCTTGTAGCTTTTTTCCTAGCATGCTCAGACTTCCTGCTAGGTTTGCTGTACAAAGCTTCACTTGCTGCTAAACCTACTGGCTTTCCTAATGGATATTTTACTTCAAGACTGCTTTTAAGTTTGCTGTTCTCTTTATTTTCTAAAACAACTTTGCTTCTGGAATCATAACTTCATTTGCTTTAGAAGCATCTAAATCTCTAATCATACAGCTCACAGTTTCTCTCAAAGGAAATACAGTCCCATTTTTAATCCCACACCTGCACTGAATCAACATTTTTGGCTGTGAAACAACTGAAACGTTTTAAAATAGAAAGTATCAAAGGCCTCAAATTCTGTCTCTGAAATATAAGGGAATAGGATTGAATTCTTAGTTCTTAAGAGCTGTGGTTCAAAATGATGTACTGATACTTACCCTAAGGTCCCTTTCATAGAGGCATTTTAAACCTGCTTTCACTTCTAAAGACAATAAAAAAAGGTTGCACACACCTAAAGGATAAAGCATAACAAAAAGCAAAAATGGGATCAAAGCAGATTTTGGAAAACCCAGATTAAAGCTTTATTAACTGCAAAGGGTCAGAATTTTCCCTTAAATTGTATGAAACCTTTAAAAATTGTGTTTGCCTTCAGAAGCCAAAATGGATTAAAGAGGGTAAGTAAATGTAATCTTTTGCTATGTAATCAGATAGGTCAATTTCTTACACTAACAAGTGTGCAAGCAGAAGAGAGGTAGTTTAAAGGGGGTTATTGTCATATCGACCTCCTTGATGTACAGGAGACCTAGCTGGGTAGTTAATTATGAACACTGCATTTGGAGATAACACGTTATCGTAAATGGTAAAATATATAGGAAACATATGCTGACATTGCTAAACCCAGCAACTGAATGAATACATTGGAAGATGCCATAGAACTGTCCCTGATTCTATGAGTTAAGGGAACAGTTTCGCTTGATTCAGATATGAAGCAGTTTTCCTTATGTTATAAATTAGACAAGTAATTTTATTTATTTATTGGAATGGATGCAATAGTGACATTTAACTAGTAGGCTGGAACATTGCTGTTTTGCAAATTTGGCTGCTCCCCAAAGAAGCAACCTCTTCTCCGTCACTTATAATGTTAGGTTTCATAATGATACTGGACTGAATGTTGTCCTGTGCTAGGGTTGCCACATCCCCCCTGGCCGCTGGTGGGATGTTAGGGTTGCCAGCTCTGGGTTGGGAAACTCCTGGAGATTTGGGGGTGGAGCCTGGGGAGGACAGGGGCCTCAGTGAGGTACAATACCATAGAGTCCACTCTCCAAATCATCAATTTTTCGCCAGGGGAACTGATCTCTGTAGTCTGGAGATGAGCTGTAATTCCAGGATATCCCCAGGTCCCACTTGGATGCTGGCATCTCTAAGACTGTGCCCATTCCACTTGACTCTTACTTGCAGGAGATAGAAAACTTCCGACTTGGTGACTTCATGTCATGTATTTTGAAGGAGAATGAAATATGGGGCAGTCACATAGCAATTGAAACATGTAGTTAGTAAATCACAAAGATGGACAAGGCAATCATGGTGGTATATTTTCTTTTCTTTTCTCCACTCATGAGATAATTAAGCAGTGATCACAACCAGGATCTAACATTTTAACAGCAAGCTCTCATATTGCGGAGAGGATGGTTGCATACCATGAAATATGTCATTCTCTAGAGATCAGATCTGAGCACTCCATAGATCAGCAGCTGGAGGCAGCCCTCACAAAGATAGTCATTGATTCTGCCCTCCCAAATTCTTGGCACAAAGAGAAGTTGTGGGTGGTAGCTCTCAGAAGGTTGGAGTGGTGATGGAAGGAAAAGCCCTTTCAAAATAGGATCTTCACTATTTCTTAACTGAGCTAGCTCAGTTTATTTGGAATGTTGTTGCTTCTCATTCATTGACCAAAGTTTTTTTCTTAATCTAATACTGTATCTATATGAGGCCATCATAAATAGTACAAATCAGTCCATACAAAGAGCATAATGTCTTGTCTGCACAAAACTGCACTTTTCAGGAAAGACGTAAAAGAATTTAATTTAAAAAACTAGTACGATATTGACAGCTAGGTTTAATAGCAAAGGTGTGTTCAGAATGCGGGAAACAGTGATTCCACTTGGTTACCCTGCCCTACTGGAGACCCTCCCTTTACCCCAACAGTATTGATGAGGTCCTGCTGACCCCCAAGAACAAAATTTCAAGGAGTTCAGTAGGAGAGGGAAATGGGAAAGTTCAGAGAAAAATCTTATACGGTATGACCCTTCTGTAGGCACACATTTAAGATTTTCATCTTCCTATTTAAGAAAGGACCTGAAGAGCTTAGAAAATAAATGAAGAAAAGGCGAGGCACTGTGGAATCTTTTTTTTTTTTAATGTAAACCTGTCTTGCCACTGCTACTGGCAGTGCAAACCTATAAGGAATTATTCCAGTCTAAATGGATTTTGATGGATTAAGATTAGGTTGTCAGACCCCTTGATGGAGGCAAGGGATCCCCCAGCACTAGGCACAGCCCCCCCTGCCAATCAGTAGGATAGCAGGGGAACTTACCAGGAGCAGGAGGGAGACTCAGGCTATGTAGTTTATGTTGCAACAACATCAATTCCGGTGTGTACTGAAAGTGGTGTCATCATGCCAGCATCTCTGTGGCAACACTGTGGTAATTGGGCAAAAACTCTAGGGTAGAAGCCATTTTTATCCCAAATGCCAGAATGCCATCGTGACATAGCTGCTGTGATGATGTCACTCCTAGTACATGCCAGAACTGACATCATGGTGTCACTTTCGACATAGCCTGGGGACTCCCTTCCACTCCTGGTAAATTCTCCCATTTTCCACAGATGGCCTAGAGGGAAATGGCAACCCTAGTTTAGATTAAAGTAAATCTACATAGTGTTATATTGTGAGTGACTCATCTTCCAATCCTGGCCTCGCAGCACTGTTTCAGAATCCCCTTACTCTTGGAAGCTTTCACTGAATCAATGCTGAAAACGAAATTTACAATATTGGTTTATAAATATTTGATATTAATAAATATGATATGCAAAGTGTTGGAAATGAATGGAATAAAGAGCTAGATCGATCACTATGTCTTGGCAAAACAATGGGATATGGCTCTAAATTTTATCCCTATTGTTTCTATGGACCTTAAACTGTGACTTATTCAGCAAAAAATTAAGATATACTGGACACCACAGAGATAAATTAAGGAATATGCAAAATGTCTAGTTAGTGCTGTAATTTACATCTCTTAAACATATGTTTTGGGCTTGCTAAGTTAGTCAAGCTTTTAGGGAAGAAATTATTCATATTTTAATTAAAATATGTATTGATTTTTTTAGGATGCTTATATGTTTTTAGGCTGTCTCCTGAAGACTAATGGTCAATTAAAATGGACCCTTTGTACCCTTACTGTTGCTAAAAGGTTAAAACACTTGGGGCTCTTTAGCTTGGAGAAACGTTGACTGAAGGGTGACATGATAGAGGTTTACAAGATTATGCATGGGATAGAGAAGGTAGAGAAAGAAGTACTTTTCTCCATTTCTCACAATACGAGAACCCATGGGCACTCAATGAAATTTCTGAGCAGTTGGGTTAGAATGGATAAAAGGAAGTACTTCTTCACCCAAAGGGTGGTGGTGGCTACAAGCATAGATAGCTTCAAGAGGGGATTGGATAAACATATGGAGCAGAGGTCCATCAGTGGCTATTAGCCCAGCGTATTGTTGGAACTCTCTGTCTGGGGCAAGTGATGCTCTGTATTCTTGGTGCTTGGGAGGGGCAACAATGTGAGGGCTTCTAGTGTCCTGGCCCAACTGATGGACATCCTGATCGCACCTGGGTTTTTTGGCCACTGTGTGACACAGAGTGTTGGACTGGATGGACCATTGGCCAGATCCAACATGGCTTCTTTTATGTTCTTAAGTTCTTAAAATATTTAAATTACATCAATAGAAAGATAACTGCTCACCTTCCATAATCCAGTAAATTGAGGACCTTACAACTATATCAACATTTGAACATATGGTATATAGACAAGTGTTCATGGACATATTTTTAGATATTTGGAAACCTTTTATAGATGCTTATCTGTAAACTAGCCACCTTTGTTATAGTTTTGTTGGTCATGATAATTAAAATTCTAAAAAAATTTAAAAATTAAATCCTCCATTCACAAGACCACCCCCACTCCAGCATGTGCATGTCTGTATGTAATGCATTTTTGTGTCCATGAAACATATGGATCCTGCCTGTCCCCATGAAAAGTATATTTAAATCAGGATAAATATCCCTTAGATCAGGGGTGTAGAACTAATTTGTTATGAGGGTCAGATCTGACATAAATGAGACCTTGTCAGGCTGGGTCATATGTGTCATAAAATGTAATGCCAGGTATCAGAGATATATACTTTATAAATGACACAAACACAAATATATACTCTAAATACAAACATGTTTAAAATATCAGCACGCTTGCAATATTTTTTTGCTGATGTCCCTGTGCTGTGTGGAGTGGGGAGTCTGCAAAACTAAATTGGAGTGGGGAGTCTGCAAAACTATAGTCTTCCCCAGAAAAATAACTACAACTTCTATGAGACAGTGCAATAACACAGAGACAGCAATGTATAGTGGTCAGTATGAGCCTACTATTTAGGAGGCTTAGGTTCAAAATCCCAAGTCTATAAAAGGAAATGTGCTAGTTGAACTTGGTCTAGACACACACTCTCAGCCTAATCCACCTCACTGGCTTGCTTTGCGCACTCACAGGTGAACATATGAAGCTGCCTTATACTGAATCAGACCTTTGGTCCATCAAAGTCAGTATTGTCTTCTCAGACTGGCAGTGGCTCTCCAGGGTCTCAAGCTGAGGTTTTTCACACCTATTTGCCTGAACCCTTTTTTGGAGATGCCAGGGATTGAACCTGAGACCTTCTGCTTCCCAAACAGATGCTCTACCACTGAGCCACCGTCCCTCCCTCTACCAGGTGCATGATAGCAAGACAAAGGGAAGAGGGAGGGGAAGAGGAGGTGGAACTGGTTGCACACAGGAGAACTGCAGAATAATTGGCCCAACAGAACTACAAAGAGAGAGAGAGAGAGTGGCAAGACACAGGAAAGTTCATATCTTGAAGAAAACTTTGTTGGTCTTAAGATGCCCCTGGACTCTAACTTTGCTTCATACAGACTCCAAGTAGCAAGGGGAGGGGGACCCAGTTGCACCCTGGAGAACTGCAGCATAACACTGTGATTGTGATATTGGTGGGTTGCTTGGAGGGTTATCGCCTTCACTGCCCTCTCTCCTTGATAGGTGCTGGGACTGCAGACAGCCTTAAGCCCCTGAGGTCATTACTTCAGCCCAGTATGTCAGCCTGCATGTAGCCATCACACACTAACAAATCAAAAACAGTTGACTAAATTGATAGTAGTGGCTTCTATTTCAGCCCTGTTATGAAAGTAGAAGTGAAGGTACCATTGTCTCAACCACAGCTGCTTGTTTCAGCTATTTTCAAAACACAATAAAGTGCTTTCAAGATCAGAAAATGTTCTAATCTAGACAAAACAAAGGAAATAGGACATACTGGATCATCCACAGCAGGGGTCCTCAAACTTTTTAAATAGGGGGCCAGTTCACTGTCCCTCAGACTGTTGGAGGGCCGGACTGCCGTTACTGTACAAGGCCGCGGGCCGTCAGTTCTCCGTCTTCTGCATCTCTCTCCCTTCCCCATACCACACACCCCGGCCTGGGAACTCACCTCACCTCGGTATCACCTCACACTCTGTCTCCACCGCCTCAGCCCAGTGCCGGAAGTGTGCGTTGCTAATGCGAGTTTAGGTCGAACCTAACTTCCGGTCTGATTTTGCCATAACCCGGCGGGCCGCATAAGCATCCTCAGCGGGCCGCATCTGGCCCGCGGGCTGTAGTTTGAGGACCCCTGATCCACAGGATGGTGTTTTGCACTGAATCACTTCATTCAGTATAGGATGCTTGTCTTGACTCCTTCTTCAGAAAGTGTTGGTTTTTCTTTTTTGTCCATGAAGGGCATTAAACTCACCTCATTGCCAAAGAAGCTGATCTTTCTTGAAACAACACGTAAGAGGTAATTGTGGCAATCCGTGGAGCTCAATCCGTTTTTTTAAAAGTAACGTCTTCAGATTGTGGTGGGTTTTTAGTTTTTTTTGCTTTTTATTTATTTTTAGTATTTATTTATTTATTTATTTTTAGTTAGTATAACACTTCAATAATGAAATTACATAAAATACAATCAAATTAACCAATACAACATCAAATATTTTTATCAACTCTAAACCAACTAGAACTAATCTTATGTTGAACAATAATAATTGGCTATACAAAGAGTTATAAAAATATACTTGTATACAGCTTTACATAATTACGACATCCATTTAAGGAACAGAGTATTATATGATTGTTAGACAGGGCAATTTCTTATTAATCAAAATGTGTTACTGCATAGATTTATATAGGTTTTTGGGAAATGTCTTCTTTTAAATCTTAGTGTTAAGCATGAGAAATTTTACTTCAAACATCTCTGCTCAGAACTTTAGAAGACACTGACCTTTAGATTTAGTGTAAAGCAACTGAGTAAATTTAAGTTACTTGACAAAATTCTGTATAATGTTTGTTGCGTTACATGGTGTGCAACCAGAAATGGCAGCATCCATGATTCAGATGTGAAGATGCCACTGCCATTTTAGAGCCTAGTGCAGGTGGTTTAAAAATGCCATGAAACAAACAGCAGAATGTAGTAGAGCAAACATAGTTGGCATGAAAGGGGGCTGGTTCCACACATTATTTGCCATGGATTCAATGTTGTTGGGAAGGTGGTGCTGTCTGTTTGTTTTCCTTCTTTTTCTCTTCCACTTGGCATTGTAGGGCTGCCAGGTCCAACTCAGAAATATCTGGGAACTTTGGGGGTGAAACCAGGATACTTTTCTATTCCCAAAAATAAATACATAAAAATATAGCAGCGCAGTTCCCCTGAATACAGTTGTCATTTCCTTGTCACCTAGCAGCTGGCTGCACTTCCACTAAATGAAATTGAACACACACACACACTATCATGGACGATGATGACGACCAGGCAGGACCCTCGCCTGAGTTGGCAACTGAGCCTGTAGCTGGCCTCTCTGGCACTGCTGAGGTTGACAGTTTGCTGCCACCATTCCCCACACCTGACCTGGCAGCAGAGGAGGAGGAGGAAGCACAGCTGGAAGTAGGGAGCCTGCCTGACGCACCCCTGTCGGTAGCGCTGTTGAAGGAGCAGCTCTGCTGAGACTTAGTGACCTGATGGAGGGAAGCATGCCTACAAGAAAGGTGATCACTAAGTCCTGAGTTTTAATGGGAGCTTCCCCACTTGCTAATTGGGGCATCGCCTGAGGCCCATTTAGCCCCCTGCTCAGGGCTTGGCTCTCCATAGATGCAACAAGTTGCTTTTGGCATGACTCGCATCCACCTTGCTCTTACACCCTTGCTTCTACTCTTTGGTTTTCTGGCTCCCAGCTCCAGACAATTTCTCTTTTCACCCTCTGACTTGGTATTTTGACTCAGCTTTGGTTTGAACTCTCTCGCTTGAACTTGGAATGTACTTGGACTCTGCCCATGACACACACACAAAAAGCAGACAAAATAAACACAGTTTTGGAAGCCCACACTTTTGTGATCTCACTGGGGCAATTTACTCACAAGAGTTGTTGAATGTAACCATCTGCTGTAATTCAGCCAGGTTCTTCAGACTTAAACTGGAAGACAGAAGGTTCTAGTTTAGTCTTTACTATCTATTTTTACTGAGCAAACAACTTCTGAAACGAATGCAAAACAAATGGATGAACTGGGCTCCTTTTTTTCTCACAGCTTTACAGATTCCATTGGAAGACCAAGTCACTCTGCCTTCTAGCTCCACCACCATGCAGCTTCCTCTAGCTGAGATTTAAAGGCACACACCCCTTCTAAAACACAAGGAGTTTTCCAAGCTTCTTCTAAGCCTTCCAAGCTGGAAAGGCACATGGTGGCTGTTGGGGCGGGGCTTCCCCCTGCTGGAATGGACATTGCTGAGGGACCAGGACAAGAGAACTCCAGGGAACCTGGCCATGTGGAAACCTTGTTGCCTCTGCCCCATATTGGAAGTTGCAGCATCAAAAGAGAAATTACACAAGCCTGTCCACTTGAAAATACCCTGTGAGGGACCGTCAGAGTCAGCTTGGGGAAAGTGACCACTGTGATTTTTCCTGTCACCTTCACACAGTACCTCAGGCACACAAACTAAAATCCTGTCAGAAAATAATTAAGCACCAGATGTTTTCAAATTCAAAATCAAAAAGTATATTTATTGATTTACAAAAGACAATGGAGGGAGTAAAATAATAATAATTGGTTGGTATTTAACAAATCAGTTGGCAGGCAGGCGTTCAACTAAAACAAACAATCTCTAATCACCAGAGATGTTGGCAGGCTGAAGTATTAATAAAAACTACAGGCAGGCTTAAGATCTATAAAACTATCAAGCACATACTAAACAGGCAGACAGTGCTTCCTTAGCACTAGGAACACTCTATGCAGAGAAGGATATAAAATAAAAAAGGGTCACACACTCTTTGTCTTTCACACCGAGGACTAGTGCCAGAATTATCTCCTCACAGATACTCTCTCACTAGCATACAGGGTCACTCCAGACCTTAGAGTGATACTTCAGGACTCACAACTTTGAGTGCTCTCTCACAAGCCCTTCAAATCCATGTGTCTCGGTCCCACCCAGCTAGTGTCCCTGTCTGTCTCCTGGGATTTCTTTAGGCCACAAGAATCTAGTCTCTCTCTTTCCGTGTGTTGGTGTGTTCTTAATTGAACCAGGAATCTGCCCTGACGTGCTGACAGATCTCCTCAGCAGAGTCTTACGTTTTCACATTGCTTCATGCAGAGACGTCACAGAAAGAGCCTGGTTTTGCCTCTTCTTCCAAATAACTCTCTCACAGACAGAAGCCCTAAAACCAGTTCTGTCATAAGGAACTCAGCTGACAGGCTGTTCTAAGCTCCTTCCTAGTTGCTTGTTGCAAGTGAACTCCTTCAGTAGTGAAACTAAACTGCACTGTGAGGCGATTTTCCCCAGCTGCAAGCCTTCTTGCAAACTGATACATTTCGTATCCATGGCTGTGGCTCAGCCAATCAGAGCGAGCTGTTCTCTGCTCACCAGGCTACCTGCTTCAGTCCATTACATACCCATTCTAAGATTATGTTTTTTATTGCCTCAGATTTTTTTAAACTTCCAAAATCCATCAGTATTCCAAATGTGAGCTTGACTGTATTCAAAAAACACTGATGGATGAGACTGAGGTTCCATAAAATCATATTCTGTTCTCAGCAGTGGTGATCAGCAATGTGTCTCTAGGGTGCTCATAAGCAGGAAATGAAGACAAACAGCACTCTACTTCTGTAGATGATTTATTTATTTATTATTTATTTGCCTTAGTTTTATATCTGTCCCTCTCCGCAACTGGACTCAGGGTGGCTGACAACCAATTAGAAAACATTTACGTTTACAATTTAAAAATGATAAAATAACAATTTAAAATACATTTTAAGGAGCTGTTTCAACTTCAATATAGACGGGATCTTTCATGATGATGATGATTATTTCATGTTTTGTCCTCCATTTGCGGTTTCATTATGCGACCTGCAATTCCTGCATCAACCTCCATGTGAACAATTCCCTTTCAGATTTCATTATGGGCGTTTTCGCACTTAGCGTTTGCTACCGGTATTCCGCGGAGGAAATATGTCCGGATCATTTTCCTCGTTTTCGCACATTGCCTCTTTTGCGCAGTCGCTTTCCATGAAGCCCCGGCTCAAATCGTTTTCGCACTAGCATCGACTTGAGTTCGATGCCCTGTCAATCATTTTTTTTTTTAAGCGCAAGTCTGGTTGCGTTACTACGTAACGACGTAACAACGTAACACTGATCGGTCACAGCTGTTCCTTCCCCTTCTTTTCGTGGGCAAACCACATCACGTGTGCTGCTTCTGCTTATGGATTGGCTGCAGCTGTAGCATCCTCCACAGCCCTTTATGTATTGACAGAAGCATTCACAGTGGAGAATCTGGATAACGAGACTATGGCATGTCTTTATTCCAGAGTGGAGGTTTTGCTTTTGTGTCTGTACGTCAGACGCCAACTGATTAATGCATATGCAAGGAGTCTCACTTCCATGAGAAGCCTCCCAGCACTAGATTTCCTCCCCCCCAACACTTATGTCCGCAGGGATCGACCCTGATTCCGTAGTTCCGTATGACCAAATTCCGAAGTTGCGAAATATCGCAATAACGCTGACAGCCTGAAGAGAGAGAGAGAAATCGAGGGGTAATCGAGAGAGAGAGAGAGAGAGGGTGTTTGTGTGTGTGTGTGTGGCAGCTTCTTCCCTTCCCAGCCTCGCTCCCTCCCGGCCTTTCCACAAGACGCGCCTGTTGAACACATGCGAAGGTTGGGCTTGGAGAACCCTCTTTGGCTCCCCCTTTCCCCGTCCCGGTCTTAGAGTCGTCATGGGAAGGAGGTATAAAATTTCAAGGCAGAGGAGTAGAGAGAGGCAGTGTGTGCTGTGAGCCAGCGATTAGCGATTAGGAGCTGGGCAGCAGGAGCGGCAGCGGAGCCCAGGCGAGCGAGCAGGGGGCCAGGGTCCGCCTCGAGCTGCGCGACCCTGTAAAACTACAGGAACAGCATAAAACTACAGGAACAGTGAAGTGGCAATTGAGGCTATTCCAGGGTTTTTTATTATTATTATTTGTTTATTTCGATAAATCGCTATTACGCAAGAAATATGAAGTTTAAAACAAAATGGCCGTGCGGGCACTTTTGGGAAGCGCCGCGAACAGCTGATGATTGGCCAAGGGGGTGGATGGAGTGGGAGGACAGAAAGGCAGAGGGTGCCGCCCACAAAGCAGTCGATGCGGGGTGGATGGATTTCCCACAGCAAACTCCGCGGAGTGGATCCGGTGTGGATCCGCAGGTTTTCGGAAACTCCGGAAGCATGTGGATCAAGATACTCCGGGGTGAAACCCCTGAAGCCCCGGAGCAAACCGCAGCCGTGGAGCAACATGTGCGAAATCCAGGAAAAGATCCGGAGGTAAATGGGATGCCACCCCGGAGTAAACGCTAGTGCGAAAACGACCTATGTGAAAGTATATATAATTATCTGTATTTTAGAGCCATCACACACACGGGAATTAAATGTCCTTAGGTCTCTGTTTGCCCCGACCTGGATAGTTCAGGCTACTGCATCTTCACCAGAACTTCGAAACTAAGCAGTCATGTCACAAATCATGCCTGAACTTCTCTTGCCATAAATCAGCTGTGACTTGATGGTAAGAAAAAGGTCTGTGTTAAATGAACACAGAAGGTTTAACTTCAGCTTGGTCTAGCTCCCCCCCCCTCCCTCAAAAATATCCCTATGAATATTGGTACATTATTGCTAACTATTCAAATGCAACCTGGGAAAATATAGATTTTTAATATGACTTTTATTCTTTGAATATGGAATATCCATCCTTAATTACATCCATGATCTATATCAGTTGCTGGAGCCAATCGCTCAGAACAATTATGAGCTAATCCATTCAATATGTAGCACAAAGTTTGAGTCCAGCAGCACCTTTAAGACCAACAAAGTTTTATCCAAGGTATAAACTTTTGTGTGTGTGCATACTTCTTCAGATACAATGAAATGGAAATTATCAGTCCATATATATAGGTAGAGAGAGTGAGCAATGTATTAGCATACAGCATAATGAATGGTTACCATTTGTTTGGGTTAAATATGTCCACATTGGAGATTGATGGGCAGGCATATCCAGGGCCTCTGTTAATGTAACAATCTAAATGGGGTCGATAAAACAGTCCTTAGGCTAGGAGCCAACCATAAATCAGTGAAAAATGATGGAGCGCCTTAGTTAAAAGCTGGGGTAAAAATAAATGTTTGCCTGATACCTAAAAGAGAGTAAGGCAGGTGCCAGGCAAGCCTTAAGGGGAAGTGCAGGTGAGATATTATCAACAAAAAAGTCCTATATATGGTTACTATTCATCTTACCTCTGAAGACAAGGACACAGAGATCAGGGCTTGCAAATTGGATCTCAGGTGGCAGGCTGAGGAATATCAGAGAAGGTAGTCCATCACCTATCCTAGCCCTGAACCATTACAATGCACAGCTCATCAACACATGTAGAAGATCTCAGACTGTGAAGGTCCAATCTGCACTATTTTTATTATGCATGATTTAAGTGATAACATGATACCAGAACCCTAAAATGGGATGAGCAACATAATCTCAGACTTCCTTATGATATGAGTTGAGACAGCTCTGGCTTTATTGTTTCATCTTTTTATCCCTTTTTATTATAGTATTTTAAAGGATAAGATGCATTAGCAGAAAGGTGGAAAGAAAATAAGGGGAAAGATATGCCATCTGTAATTGATAATAATCAGCATGCTTGTAAGGCAAATAATATAGGGGAGATAATAGGAAGTTTTTTTAAAAAAATGATTTTATGAGAAACATGATTTTACTTACTATTTTTTTAAAAAAAACCCATCTTAATAGAGCAAGATACGATTAACCAAAAAATTGCAATGAACTGTTTCATTACATAAAAACATGCTGATTAAACTTCCAAGCGTGTGCAGGCAACAATCAATACTGTATGTGTCTGTGGAAATTATATACCAAATTATGTACACATTTGTTGGCCATTAAATTGCTTATATTACATCACTGTAGATTAATCTTGCCCCCCCTCCAATATTTGTTCTGATACAAGTGTAACACCTGTGATTACCAGATAAACTTTGTTTAGAATGTAGAACTTAATGTTTAAAAGACAAACTACAGATGTTACCAAGATGTGTCATTAGTTTCCCTCACAAGGAACAAGCTTTGCGAGATTTTGGCATTAATACAAAAACAGTAGGAAGGGAGCTGTGGAGATTTAATAAACAGCATGATATTTCATGCATGACTAGAAAGTGACAGGTAATTTGAACAGCAGTCAAAGAAAGCTGTTGTGGAAGATAACACCTCTGCAGGAAGCTTTTAGAATAGCAGGACACTGTTGATGGCTTCGTTTAATCAAAGAAAATTTCCCACTTGTCCCTTATTCTTGAGGAAATGATCCCAAGCATGTTATGAAACAGTGAAACTTGGAAGTTAAAGCTGGGGTTTTCCAAAGCCAAATACACTTAGAGTCTGATCACAAGCCCACAGCGAAAGGACCTGCATTTGCTTGCTTTCTGAATAAGGCTGAATTTAGCAATGCCCAAGCTATATTCTTCTTCATTTATTTCCTATATTTTAACCCCACCCTTCCTTAAAGGAGCTCGGGGCAGTGTACATTGGTCTCCCCCCCATGCATTTTACATTCAAAACAACCCAGTGTACATTGGTCTCCCCCCCATGCATTTTACATTCAAAACAACCTAGTCTGAGAGAGTCACTGGCCCAGGGTCCCCCAGCAAGCTTCATGACAGAGTGGGGAATTTAACCTGACTTCCCCAGAACCAAGTTCAGTACTCTAACCACTACACCAAGCTGCAATATTTGAAATGTGGAACCCAAGCTGAAATTTTACACACTTCATCATTATCTGAATACCAAACAGACAAAGTGAGTGTACTACATTATCTTTCTGCTAGCATGACCCTTTCCCACTCTAAAAGTCTTCTAGTCCTGAGTCCTGTGGTCCTTGTTTACCAAGCCATTTTGGAAAGGGGCAGGGAAAGGGGGGATGAGTATTACTTGGCAAGAACCAGAGATTCTGTCCACAGAGGAATGGGAATATATTGTGTAGTTTTTAGTGCTCTGGACTTTCCTGCATCAAAAGAAAAGAGGACTTCTCTACACGTTGTGTAGGTGGGTGTGAACAGCTGAGAGGAAGAAATGAGAAATGTGGAGAGAATTCAGTGTACTTTCTTCTCCACTTACCTACCTTTATTCTTCCTCTGTGCAATTTTTTTAGCACTTTTAAGATGAATTATCAAGGATTATTTTATACTATCACTTTCTGCATTAAAAACCAAGTCAGCAGGTAGGCAACTTGCTTTCTATTAAGAGTCCACCTAGTATACCCAACATCAGTGAGTATATTACAAATACTAGACTTCCTAGCTATAAGTTATTTTATTGATTGCAGTGAATCTCTCTTTTATGCCTTCATATCTAAAATCATAATTTCTAAGATCATGGGTTTTAGCTAAATTCTAACCCAAAGAGTTGCACATGGGATTTCTGTGTTAGTAAAAGATTGGTCATGTTACACTGTCAGGGGAAAAAAGCTAACCCCTTACAAATCTGGTAGCTGAAAAATGTTTCACTGAGATTGATCATGGTAAAGAGATCAGCAATTTTTGCAGCTAACCCCCCCCCCCCTTACACAAAATATTCATTCAGATCTCCCTCCCGCACCCCTTCCAAGGCAGTAGCAGAAATGGAAATTTCGACAACTGGAAATTCCAACCACCATTTGTTTAATTTTGAATCGATAGTGAAGTTTTGTTGTAATTTTTAACGTTTTAACTGCACAATGTATTTGTTTTAGTAGGGCAAGCAAGCCGCCCAAAAAGTGGCTGCCACTGCCTCCTCCCCTCTTCTTTCCTGGATTGTATGGGAAGGAAGGGGGGAGGAGGTAGCAGCTGCTCTTTCTGCAGCTCGCTTGTCCTTCCTGCTGCTGCTGTTTCCTCACCCCTGCAGTGATAGTGATCACGTCGGAGGGCCGGCATAGAAGCTGCAAGCCTCCGGTGCCATTTTACCTGCCGATGGGGCCTTTAAAAAGCCCTGGAAGTGCAGCACTCCACTGTGCCTTCCCGGGCATTGAAATGGTGGGGGAGGGAGGGAGGAGGCTGAGGAGCACAGCTCTCAGGCGAAGGAGGGATTTGCCTAAGGGGAGGCAGGAGGGTTGAATTTGACACCCCCGCCCTACCGGTGCCCTAAGCAAATGCCCATAGGGTAGAATGGAGGGGTTGGACTGCCTCTGCAGTGCAATGCAAGAGAAGGGATTTAAAGTGTAAATCCCCTTCTCTAGCACCGCAGCAGTGACCCTATCCCTCCATTCTTCTCTGATATGGCACTGCAGAGGGGCACACAAAGTTAGTTTTGCCCAGGGCACAAAACACTCTAGGGCCAGGGGTGTTTAATGGGGGGGGGGTTGTCAGATCACCCGCGGATCCCCTCATTTTTTGAGGGGGGATGTGCCATTTTGGGGGTTTGCCCCACTCAAAAAATATGTAGATCTGGCCTGGCCCTCCCTCTGAAAAAAAATTCATCTTTTTTCAAGTTACCCCTTCCCCACCCTGTGTGCTGC
The DNA here is from genome assembly GCF_032191835.1 of Heteronotia binoei. NCBI lineage: Eukaryota > Metazoa > Chordata > Lepidosauria > Squamata > Gekkonidae > Heteronotia > Heteronotia binoei. The sequence goes on from NC_083227.1 coordinate 139,547,082, forward strand.
AAAGCACAGAAAAAAGCTGAAATACACAGGGGTCTTCCTTTGGGGGGGGGGGAAGAGAGAGAGATGTGTGAATATGCAGCTATGCACACATCACCAACAAGTGAAAATTGGCAGCTGGGAAAACAAGAGACCAGTCAGACCTGCCTGATGGCTTGGGTTAGGACAACAAGAAATCTGTTTTGAAACCAGCTCTGTGCAAAAGGACTGGATTTTCACAGGTATGAAAGAAATCCACAGTAAAGTGTGTGTGTGGGGGGGCGGGAGGAATGGGACATAGATGACTGAGGCATGACAGTCAGATATTGTCTGATCATGCATTTTAAATCTGGAATGGAACAGCAACGACAACTAATTAAACTGTACATCTGATCGCAGCCCTTGCTTAGCTTTCAAGTTTTCATGACATCAAGTTTGCCTTGGCTATCTAGGGCAGGGCTCTTATTTTTTTTTCTTCATATGCACATCTTCAACTAAAAGGAACAAAATTCTTCTGACCTCAATGTGCTTCTCCCCCCCCCCACCACCATTCAGGTCAATAAATTTGATTCTTCACCTTAAACATCTAAAAACTAAAGCATCGTAGTCAACCCACCTCTTCTTTCTCTTGCACAGATAAATCCTGGAAGTAAAGCTGCTCTTGCCAACCTTTGCCCAGGTGATGTTATTCTGTCAATTAATGGTGAGAGCACAGAAAGCATGACGCATCTAGAAGCACAAAACAAGATCAAAGCTTGTCTGGACCAACTGACACTATCTGTGAATAGGTAAGTATTTGTTTGCTTTTTCCTACTGATACATAAAGATTATCTACTCATTTGAAAAAAAAAACATTTATATTGAGCATGTGGTTGAACAGTGGGATTGTGCATTTGCCTGTGCTTTCCTTATAAATGTGTCATGTTGTGATACATGGTGGTATATTTCTAGTCACATTAGATTGGATTCTATGGATGAGTGAGCAGAAGCAGTTGGTGCAAGAGAAACCTTGTTTCCTTTCCCATCAGTTTCTTGAAAATCTTTTGCTGAAGATGGAGGGGAGAGTACACATGGGCCCCCAATCCCATACAGCTCCATCAAACCCACAGCATGACAGCCTTTACTGTGACTCAACTCTAAAGGCACCGCCTCCTTGATCACTCACCCCTCCACTTGCCTCTTCCCATGCTCACTCAGAAGCTACACTGATTTCAGTAGAGTTTACTCCCATGTAAGTGTGCATCAGAAGCTGTTGTATGAGCCTTGGCAAATCACCAGTTCTTGATATCAGCCCTGGTTGGACCCTTGTGAAAAGGATGAAACAACAAACTGTGGTTCCAGTGGAAACTTGTCTACAAGCCAAGCTTCCATACTCAGATTATACCGTGGTTTAGTTTCCTGGTTTATAAGCAAGAGCACAAACTAGGTTGTTTCACTTGACTTGGACATGATGACAAACTATGGTTTGTGATGAACTAGGTTAACCACACATGAGGGAGGAGGGGAACTTGTGAACTGGAAAACTTCCAAGACTCATTCCTGTAATAACGCCCCCCCCCCCGTCCCAAAGTTACATCTGAATAGATCCTATATAGCAGGGGTGTCAAAGTCATTTGTTATGAGGGTCAGATTTGACACAAATGGGACTTTGTGAGGCTGAGCCATGTGTGTCATAAAATGTAATGCCAGGTAGTGGAGATATAAACTTTTTAAAGGATGCAGATAAATACAATTAAAGATAGTATTTTTACTTTCAAATACCAGCATGCTTAAAACTCTTGTTTAAAATGGAAAGTTGGGGAAATAGTCAGATTGGCGATGCAATTTTTAAAATAAAATATGAAGAAAAAGTGCAAGGATCACAGCAGAAACTAAAAATATAAAATGCTCTGAATCTAGGAAATATGAAATGGCTCGGTATTCCAAGCTTCTCCCCTCTCCCACGTCTACTCAGATTGACAATAGAAGTGTAATATGGCTGTGGGTTCCCAGGCTATACTCTCTAGGCATCAGTTCTCAGGTCCATTCAGCAGAGACAAACTGGCTTAAAGCATCGACCCTGTATTTGCAAGCAGCTTCAACTGGACATAAACGCTACAAAAAGTCATACCTCTACTCCATTGAAATAGATTGCAGCACAAAGTTGAAAGAAAAACATGGAATGGATTTTCCATTAAGGTCTCTGGTTGCAGAGACCTAAATGGAAAATCTATTCTGTGTTTTCCTTGCAGCTTTGCAGGCCCAGAAGCCAACAAAGACAAGGCAGAAGAAGCTGGGAACATCTCTGGCAGCCTTGGAGCTTCGAAGGGCAGGGCTTATTTTGTAGCAGGAACTCCTTTGCATATTAGGCCATACACCCCTGATGCAGCCAATCCTCCAAGAGTTTACAGGACTTTTAGTACAGGGCCTACTGTAAGCTCCAGGAGAATTGGCTGCATCAGGGGGTGTGGCCTAATATGCTACAAAAAAAAAGTCCTGCCAAAGGGTGAAGGGAGAAGGGGGGAGAAAATTGCCACAGGGCTGATTGAAGTCCTGGGCAGGCTGGGTGTGACCTATGGGATGGGAGTTTGACAGCCCTGCTTATATAGTATCATTCTAAGATTATTAACTTTGCTAAATAATGAATTGCAGAGGAATAAAATCAAAAATAATATTGTAATATGTTTGGATTACATTATAGAAAAAAATGTTAGAAGTAAAATTAGAAGAAAGTTTTAGAAGAGGAGGAGATTGGATTTATACTTTACCCTTCACTATCCAAAGGAGTCTCCAAATGGCTTACAATCTCCTCCCCCTCCCCATAACAGACACCCTGTGAGGTAGGTGGAGCTGAGAGAGCTCTCCAAGAACTGCTCTTGAGAGAGTTATGACTTGACCCATGGTCAGTCCAGCAGTTGCATATGAAGGAGTGGGGAATTAAACCCAGTTCTCCCGAATAATCACTACACCAAACTGGTTCAAGTTAATTAGAGCAATAATATATTTCAATTTTCTATAGGAATGGTCATCATCATCCTGTAAAGAGTTTTGTTTTTGCCAAAATATAAATATCAAGGAAGTTGAAGTTGGTTGTGTTGATTTGACAAAATGTTCATATAGTACTGGGGAGAAGAAGTGGGTTGCCACCTAATTTTTTTAAAAAAATTAATCATGATAATTAAAGACTCTTAGGGTGATAATAAATAAAAGGATAAATAAATAACAGACAGGCATTTTGGGGTGATTGGGCGGCATCCCTAATTGGGCTGGCTCAAAAAGAGCCATCCCAAAGCCTCCACATGCTTTCAAGCGAAGTGCCTGCGTCTCGTCTGCCAGGTGGCCGGATGCCTCCAGACGTGGAGGTGCTTCAGAAGTCAGACCGCTCTTTCTCCCCCCAACAAGTTAAACTCTTAAGCACTCCACAGCTCCCAACAGTTTTAAGGAGAAAAAAAGTGGAAGCAGCTTAAGGGAGCTTGGCACTTTCACACAATCAAGTCACCTCACAATTGCCCTGCAGCTTCCAGACACCGACTGTCAGTGTAGAAATTTGTTACCACTTCAGAAGTGGTAGCTTTTTGAGCCAGCCTGTGGAGGCCAGAGGATGGGGTGAGCAGGACTGGATCTGCAAGTTTTTTTTGGGGGGGGGGGGGTTAAAAAATGGTGCCCATTCTATCTTATAGGTCCATAGAATAGAATGGACTCCATACCCAATTTGGTGCCCCCCCCTTGTTGGCGTCTGGGGCAAGCATCCCCCTCTGCCCCACCTAGATCCAGCCCTGGGGGTAAGTACTGGACGGGGACAGGTGGCAGATGTTTGTGTGTGGAAGGATTTTTTGGGTCGATTTCAGAGCCGTCTCTGAGTCAGCCCAAAGTGCCAGTCTGTAATCACCCATATAGTGTCTTAGCTTTATTTTTTTCGAGAAGATATAAAGTAGATGGGAGCATTCTTGGATTTCATTCTTTTCCTAAGTGGAACTAATTCTATGTTTAAAAAAAGTGTAGTCAGCTACAAATAATTTTTATAGCCTGCCAAAATGAATAATCTTTATAAGTTTAATATTATCTGTAATAGTTTCATATATGTTTATAAGATTTTCCACTGCAAATTTAAAAAGGCATTTTCTTACATAAATTTACTGTTTATATCTCTACCTTTAAAAGTGTTTAGATTTTATGCTCTTAAAAATGGAAACCTAAGTTATTATTTTAGTATCTCAAAAACCCATTACTGTTGTCCACTTTGCTTTTATAGCATAAAAGTTCTTTTATAGCATAGATCCCCATTTGTGAAATACAATAAGCATTAGTGTCAGACATGTAAAAGTGCTCTGATGGCTCTCTCAGTTGTCAGCTGAACCCTGTTTTTGTTTCTGCAGGACAGTACTGCCTCTGAAGGGAAAAAAATAAGAACTTCAGCCCTCTCAGACACACACACTTCAGCACTCTTGCAACTTCTGTAGAAATAGCCTTTCATGTAACGTTACCCAAATTACATTTGAAGAGGAGTTTTGACATGGGAATTGAATTCTGGATTTAATCAATGTGAGATGTGCAATTAAAAATTTCACAAAAAATACATGAAGGCTATTGGAAGCACTTACTCCTTCATACATGGAATTATTATTATTATTATTATTATTATTATTATTATTAATTATAGACTGTGGAATCACAGAGGCTCCTACTGAAACCATTTTAATCAATAGGAAACTTTCCATCATCTTTGACGGCAGCTGTACATGCCATATATATAAAATTTAATTTAGTTTGATTTTTTTAAAATTTATACCCCGCCTATCCCAGAAGCATATAGACGACAGCAAAGCATTTAATGTTAGACATTCATTTTATCAGGTTTTTATTGGGGAACCTGACCAAACTTGCTCAATATCTGTGTAGATGCTTAGAAGAACTGTACTACGAATCAACTGACATATATTGTAGAAACATTGTAAGTCTGAAGTTTAGAAGGGTAAGGGAGCAACTCTAAGTAGGTTTACTCAGAAGTTAATCCCATTTTATTCAGGTGTTCTTAACATTGCAGCTAAAGAAGCCAAGTATTTGCTCTGAATTTCAGCAATTGAACACACTATTGTTTATTTAAAAAAAAATTATATGTTGCCTCTCCAGAGACTTGCTTGAGGCACCTCACAAGTGGAAAATATCATAAACCAAGGCATACAAATAGTATAAAACATCACTGGTTAAAGATGTTTGATGAATCATCCAACTGAATTGATTTAGGTATTGGCAAATTCTACATGAGGTGGATGAGAAGATTCTTGAGGTCCCTTTTTAAACAATATGGTTTTAGTATTCTAAGATGAGGAGATAACAGGGATTTTATATTCTCAGATAACTGTGACTGGACAACATAACATTGTTCAAAGACAATGCTCTCAATACCACATGTGTTTTCACATACCTTTAACTAGCACATTTCTATACCATAATAAACATTACTGTAGCAAAATAGATATCTGCAGTTTTGATTAGAGCTGAACAGGAAGCTTAAGTTTTGCAAATGTTTTTGCACTCCACAGAAAGTGACTTAGCCCCATTCAGGGAATGCTAAAAAATACAAGAAAAGGTTTTTTTTGGCTTAGAGAGGGAATGCATCTTCCTTCCTCTCTGTTTTGCCATGTGTTGAGTCCTGGAGCTGCTGGGTCCAAACTCAGCCTCAGACAAGGAGGAGGGGGCTTGACTGACACCCGAATCCCTCTCTCTAGCATGTGGTTTCCTTGATGCTCTCCCAGTATCTTTGGGCTTCTCCATGCTCTTCTGCCCCAGCTGGCCTTGTTCCCACTGCTTAAGTCTTCCTCCTTGAGGCAAAGCCCCACTGAGCTGTCAAATCTCCCTCCTACTCCAGACAGGTTTGCCTGATGGACCACTCCTGGGCCTAATGGGGCGTTTTCCCCCTGGTTCCACCCTCTGGCCTTACCCTTAGCATGGGGTGGGACTGTTGAGCCCATATCCCATCTCCTTTTGCTGCTGAAGTCCCTGTCTGTGCCTCCTCAGTTCCTGTCCCTCTTTTCCCCCTCACTATCATTGTATGCTTCCATACTTGGCCTCTGCCTGAGAAAGGAGAGCCACTCCAACTCTCTTCCTGCCCCCAGCATGGAAGGTGCCATTAGCCCTTCCCTGTGTCCTGAAGCTGCACCACCTGTTTCTTCCTTTGGTGGCAGCCCAGACCCCTCCAAGGTTGATGAGTATGGGTGTGGGGGTGCCACCTCCCAAACACCATGTTTCTCTGTGGCAATGAAACTGCTAAAAAAATAGGGAGTGGTGGATGTTGGAAGGCACATCAGACCAGTGGCGGACTGGGTTTAAAAATATCGGTTGCCAGGAGACAAAAGGGGCCCACCCATGGCCAGCTCATGGGAGTAGGGAGTAGGTGAGGTAGGCCTAGGGTGCCACCTTGCCTTTGGGAGTGCCACCAGGCGCCCCCTCCCCCAGGCCCTGCCACTCTCAGCTTCCTGGGTCTGCAACCTGGGAAGCTGTGTGAGTGGCAGGATGGCGTGTTGGTGTGTGCTTTCCTCTGAGCCTGGCTTCCCTTGCAAAGAAAGCCAGGCTTGCAGAAGAATGCACCCCGCCTGCTGTTCTCATCTTGAATGTCAGTATGTTCTCCTCTGAGCTCAGCATTCCTTACAAGAGAAGCCAGACTCAGAAGAGAACGTGCCCTGCCTGAAACAGCCAGTTTGGTGTAGTGGTTAAGTGTGTGGACTCTTATCTGGGAGAACCAGGTTTGATTCCCCACTCCTTCACTTGCAGCTTCTGGGATGGCCTTGGGTCAGCCATAGCTCTCGCAAGAGTTGTCCTTGAAAGGGCAGATACTGTGAGAGCTTCCTCAGCCCCACCCACCTCACAGGGTTTGTGGGAGAGGAAAGTAAAGGAGATTGTGAACTGCTTTGAGATTCAGAATGGAGGGTGGGATATAAATCCAGTATCATCATCTTCTTCTGGCTGCTCTCGTCTTGAAGGAGAAAGCAGCCAGGTGGGGTGTCGACATGTTCTCTTCCAAGCTTGGCTTCCCTTTCAAGGGAAGCCAGGCTCAGAGGAGAATGCTCCCTGCCCAGCTGCTCTTGCCTTGAAGATGAGAACAGCCGGGTGGGGTGTCGGCATGGCTGACCTGCAGCCCATGCTCAGTCTTCTCGGGTCTGCCCAAGAAGGCTGAGTGGGGGCTGCAGGTGAGCTGTGCCTGCGAAGTGTGCTCTTGGAGGCGCAGCTCACCCGGAGCACACCCAGCCCTTCCCTGTTGCATCTGCCCTCTCAGTGAGTGGCAGTGCAGTGGCGGGGCTGGTGCGGGTGGTGGGGCACATGGTAGGTGCTGGCCTGGGGTGCCCAAGGCCCTAACACTGGGCTGGACCCACCCACAACTATAAGGCTATCATTTAATTTTTATAAGAAATAAATAGAATTTTCAAAAAATACATGTGGAAAAAAGGTACAATTACAACTTTTGCAAAATATATGTATGCTTTTTAGTAATTACAGTGTACATATATTGTACATATTACTGGCAGTATACAGTAGGCACTAAATGTAAATATAGATTATTATAATTGAATTTTTAATTTGCTAAAAATTTTATATAGATGGTGGATATTTTAAAATAGTTGGCTTGTAGTGAACATTTTATACATTAACAAGTAGTTCAAAAGCATATTTCATGCAGACTACTATATTATGACCAATCATTTAAATTCACTAGATGATTGTGCAAATCTGTCAATAATTGCTTCTGCAGCCAATTCATCTAACAACTCCTTTTCAATGGATAGCAACATGTATGATTTTAAGTTCTCCTCTGACAGTGAATTTCTTAGCCTCAAGATGATGTAATACATGTCACGCCCAGGTTGGGATTCCCAGCTAACTTCATTGTGCAGTCACAATAGTAAAGATATGAGCCTATGTAACGAATGTGTTGACCTCACATAACCCAAATCAGAAATTATGCAATGTAAATAGTAATACAATGTAAATTTTAGTTGCATTACAATAATAATATTGGGACTTCTATTATATTTTCAAGCTACTAAAAGGTCATTAACATTTTTAACATATTTCTAATGTTTAAGGGGACCCTCTTCATAAGGGGTCCACAGGGCCCACTTGCCATCAGGCAAGCTGACACCCTGCCCAGTCCATCACTGCATTAGACTATGGAACAAAGTTTGAAAGTCTGTCTATATCCCACAGTGAAATGTGTGTTTGAATGCGCATTGTGTGGTGGCTAGGGTGGCCAGACCGTCCCGGTCTCCCGGGACATTCCCGGATCTGGCCACCCAATCCCGGATCCCGGGCTGCCTATACCGGGACCATTAAAGGTCCCGGTTTAGGCAGCCCAGGAGCCGGTGGGGCGCCGCGGGCGCGGGCGGGGAGGCGGGGAGTGAGGGAGGGAGCGTCCCTGCGCCTGCGCAGGGACGCTCCCACCCTCACTCCCCGCCTTCCCCGCCCGCGCGCGGGGCCCGGCGGCAGTGGTGGAGGCCTCTCCGTGGCCTCCGCTGGTCGCTGGAAGCCCTCCAGAGACTCTGGAGGGCCTCCAGCGACCAGCGGAGGCCGCGGAGAGGCCGCGGGGCACCCGGCGCTGGTCCCGGAAGGCCTTCAGAGCCTCTGGAAGGCCTTCGGGGACCAGCGCCGGCCAGCGAAGGCTTCCCCGCGGCCTCCGCTGGTCCCTGGAGGCCCTCCAGAGTCTCTGGAGGGCCTCCAGGGACCAGCGGAGGCCGCGGGGAAGCCGCGGGGCACCCGGCGCTGGTCCCGGAAGGCCTTCCAGAGCCTCTGGAAGGCCTTCGGGGACCAGCGCCGGCCAGCGAAGGCTTCCCCGCGGCCTCCGCTGGTCCCTGGAGGCCCTCCAGAGTCTCTGGAGGGCCTCCAGGGACCAGCGGAGGCCGCGGGGAGGCCGCGGGGCACCCGGCGCTGGTCCCGGAAGGCCTTCCAGAGGCTCTGGAAGGCCTTCGGGGACCAGCGCCGGCCAGCGAAGGCTTCCCCGCGGCCTCCGCTGGTCCCTGGAGGCCCTCCAGAGTCTCTGGAGGGCCTCCAGGGACCAGCGGAGGCCGCGGGGAAGCCGCGGGGCACCCGGCGCTGGTCCCGGAAGGCCTTCCAGAGCCTCTGGAAGGCCTTCCGGGACCAGCGCCGGCCAGCGAAGGCTTCCCCGCGGCCTCCGCTGGTCCCTGGAGGCCCTCCAGAGTCTCTGGAGGGCCTCCAGGGACCAGCGGAGGCCGCGGGGAAGCCGCGGGGCAACCCGGCGCTGGTCCCGGAAGGCCTTCCAGAGCCTCTGGAAGGCCTTCGGGGACCAGCGCCGGCCAGCGAAGGCTTCCCCGCGGCCTCCGCTGGTCCCTGGAGGCCCTCCAGAGTCTCTGGAGGGCCTCCAGGGACCAGCGGAGGCCGCGGGGAAGCCGCGGAGCAGCCGGCGCTGGTCCCTGGAGGCCTCCAGAGGCCAGCGCCGGTATCGGAGAGGCCCGGCGCTGGTCCCTGGAGGCCTCCAGAGGCCAGCCCCGGCAGCTCCCTCCCTCCCTCGCCGCGAGGCCGCCGCCGGAGGACTCCCCGCCGCCGCTGGATCCGCCGCCCTGGATTAAGGTAAGGGGGCCGAAAGCGGGGGGGGCGGGGGGCGGCCTTCCTTTCTTCCCTCCCTCCCTCCTCCCTTCCTTCCTTCCTTTCTTCCTTCCTTCCTTCCTTCCTTCCTTCCTTCCTTCCTTCCTTCCTTCCTTCCTTCCTTCCCTCACTCCCTTCCCTTCCTTCCTTCCTTCCCTCCCTCCCTCCTCCCTTTCTTCCTTTCTTCCTTCCTTCCTTCCCTCACTCCCTTCCCTTCCTTCCTTCCCTCCCTCCTCCCTCCCTTCCTTTCTTCCTTCCTTCCCTCCCTCCCTTGCCTTCCTTCCTTCCCTCCCTCCTCCCTCCCTTCCTTTCTTCCTTCCTTCCTTCCCTCCCTCCCCCCTTCCTTCCTTCCTTCCTTCCTTCCCTCCCTCCCCCTTCCTTCCTTCCTTCCCTCCCTCCCTCCCCCTTCCTTCCTTCCCTCCTTCCTTCCTTCCTTCCTTCCTTCCTTCCTTCCTTCCTTCCTTCCTTCCTTCCTTCCTTCCTTCCTTCCTTCCTTCCTTCCTTCCTTCCTTCCTTCCTTCCTTCCTTCCTTCCTTCCTTCCTTCCCTCCCTCCCTCCCTCCCTTCCTTCCTTCCTCCCTCCCTCCCCTCCCTTCCTTCCTTCCTTCCTTCCTTCCTTCCTTCCTTCCTTCCTTCCTTCCTTCCTTCCTTCCTTCCTTCCTTCCCTCCCTCCCTTCTTCCTTTCTTCCCTTCTTCCCTTCCTCCCTTTCTCCCTTCCTTCCTTCCTTCCCTCCCTCCCTCCTTATGTTGTTATGTGATGCAGAGTGTTGGACTGGATGGGCCACTGGCCTGATCCAACAGGGCTTCTCTTATGTTCTTATGTGACGCAGAGTGTTGGACTGGATGGGCCACTGGCCTGATCCAACAGGGCTTCTCTTATGTTCTTATGTGATGCAGAGTGTTGGACTGGATGGGCCACTGGCCTGATCCAACAGGGCTTCTCTTATGTTCTTATGTGACGCAGAGTGTTGGACTGGATGGGCCACTGGCCTGATCCAACAGGGCTTCTCTTATGTTCTTATGTGATGCAGAGTGTTGGACTGGATGGGCCACTGGCCTGATCCAACAGGGCTTCTCTTATGTTGTTATGTGACGCAGAGTGTTGGACTGGATGGGCCACTGGCCTGATCCAACAGGGCTTCTCTTATGTTGTTATGTGACGCAGAGTGTTGGACTGGATGGGCCACTGGCCTGATCCAACAGGGCTTCTCTTATGTTGTTATGTGATGCAGAGTGTTGGACTGGATGGGCCACTGGCCTGATCCAACAGGGCTTCTCTTATGTTGTTATGTGATGCAGAGTGTTGGACTGGATGGGCCACTGGCCTGATCCAACAGGGCTTCTCTTATGTTATTATGTGACGCAGAGTGTTGGACTGGAGGGGCCACTGGCCTGATCCAACAGGGCTTCTCTTATGTGACAATACTGACTTTGGTGGACCCAAGCACTGATTCAGTGTAAGGGAGCTTTGCGTTTGTGTCTTCTAGTGCAATTTTGTTCTCAGATCCTGTATTTACTTCATCAGTATATGGGATAAGGCACTTTCTCAACTGTGCTGCATAATGCAGCCTATTTATTTTGTCCTGTTGGCTCTGTTGGCTCTATCTGCGCCACCTTCATCACTTTCGGGGTGTGGATCCCCCAGTGGAGTGGTCTCCCGACTCCCTCCGCCGGCTGTTTCTGATAGCCCTGCGCCCCCTCTTTCATTTGATATGTGTCCCGTGCGGGTGCCACCCTCCCGCCGGGAGATGCCGCAAAATGAGCCCCCTTGAGGCTTATGGCGGCAGGGCTCGGGGGAAGCGAGCTAGACTGCTGTTCTTTTGAGGGGTTATAGAGTGTTTCGAGCCCGTCCCTGTGGCATCGGTCCCATCATTGTGGGGCCCAGGGGGCCGGCGCAGCGGCACGCTGAAGCAGCCTGTCGGTCACTTCCAGGTTCCTGTCCTGCATCTTGACCGGTGTTATTAGTGACAGGCTGCTTCGGCGTGCCGCTGCGCCGGCCCCCTTGGTCCCACAACGATGGGACCGATGCCACAGGGACGGGCTCGAAACACTCTATAACCCCTCAAAAGAACAGCAGTCTAGCTCGCTTCCCCCGAGCCCTGCCGCCATAAGCCTCAAGGGGGCTCATTTTGCGGCATCTCCCGGCGGGAGGGTGGCACCCGCACGGGACACATATCAAATGAAAGAGGGGGCGCAGGGCTATCAGAAACAGCCGGCGGAGGGAGTCGGGAGACCACTCCACTGGGGGATCCACACCCCGAAAGTGATGAAGGTGGCGCAGATAGAGCCAACAGAGCCAACAGGACAAAATAAATAGGCTGCATTATGCAGCACAGTTGAGAAAGTGCCTTATCCCATATACTGATGAAGTATATACAGGATTTGAGAACAAAATTGTTTCCGGCGGTGATATTTGGGGGATTTTTGGGGACGTCACAGGAAGTGCTGTGAAGTCACTTCCTGTTTCCGGCAGGTGACGCGGGGGAAATGATGTCACAGGAAGTGATGCCACTTCCTGTTTCCGGTGGTGGCATGACATCACCGGAAGTGACGTCACTTCCTGTTTCCGGCGGCGCGCGCGCTTCACGCGCGCGCTCCTCCCCCCCCCCCAGTGTCCCTGGCTGGCCTTCAGACATTATGGTCACCCTAGTGGTGGCTCCAAATGTGAATATCAGCTAGAGCTGTTTCAGAGTTTCAGTGTGAGAACAATGCATTTTCCTCATTTGCTCTCAGTGATATCACTATTGTTTCACTTTCCTTGTAACATGGTGTACCCAAGTCTGATTTGCTATCCAGTGCTATCAAGGAGATGGAATGATGAAGAAGAACCACTGCAGTGCTGGATTTAGGACAAATGAGGCCCTGTGCTAGTTAAGTTATGAGGCCCCTTACTTGGGCCCTGATGGAGGAAGGCCCGGCATGCCTACACAGGCAGTCATTATTTTCAACAAGTTTTAGGCAAATTTTTGAATTATCAGGGCTCAGCCTCATGGAATGTTTTTTGGGAGTTTTATGGCTAAATTCAGGTCTAGACTGTAAGGGCTATAGGTCAGATATGTACATTACAACAAACTGGAAAGCTATTATATATTAACCAAAGCCCCAACCCGCCCAACACTGTCTTACACAGGTCACATGATGAAATAGTCAAACTAGATGAAAAGAGAACAGACAGGACAGTCATTATAGTCAACATCATGTAATTAAATCTTAACATTATGTAACATTTTAACCTTTGAAGATTGACAAAATTTTTAATCTTAAACTTCATTGAAAATAACAATCTTAAATCATACAGTGATGATTGATGAAGAGGTTTATTGTTTACACAAAACAGTCAGATAATCAAATTGCCAAGTTAAAGCTATTTACACATTTACGGTAGGTAATTTAATGTCAAAACATCTTCCTTCGAGCTTTCCTGACTGCAAGCTCATCAATGATTTCATCATAATCAATGTCGCAGTTTATCATTCTCTATACAGAGAATACTCAGACCAGATAGCCGCTCTTGTGGCATTGTTGAACAAAGGTCACTTTTGATCCTTTTCAGCCTGGAAAATGATCTCTCTCGAGAACTGTTAGTTATTATCAAACACAGGAACAATCTGAAAATTGTTTCCACATTTGGAAAAGCAGCCTGGATTTTTTTCCCTGTTTTATTATCTGGTACATGTCTTGGTGGCTGAAACGTTCTTTTTGTGCATGAATCTGTTTGACATACAAGTGGAAAGTCAAGAGTTCATCAACAAGATTGAGATCAATATCCTTTGGATATTCTTGTTCTAGTCTCTTGATACCATGGAGAATTTGTTCCCTTGTTGCTTGCAGATCAGTTAAAAATGGAAAATTGTCAGCAACACTCCTGTACACAGTAGCTCTTCTCTCCAAATTTGAGTGAAGAGCATCAGTTACAGGGATAAATGAATGTATCCTAAACTTATCTCTTGGAGGAATTTCATCCAAGGCTTCAGTTGCACTGCCGTCATTGTGTTGTCGTTTTTGCACTCTACGCCTTCTTTGGAGAGTTTTGTACTCTACATCAGGTAGAGTAGTTTTTGCTTGCTCCTCAGTTTCATCAAAATTTTCCCGTGTGCTGGAAACAAATTGCAGAAGTGAACTGTATAGGTTTGCACATGTGGTCAATGAAATCTGTGCATTTAGAAGAGCATTACTTACTTTGTGAAACTGCTCAAGCAAACCTGTCCATAGATGAAGCATGAACACAAATTCAAATTCCTCCATTTTCTGCAAAAGATTTTGAGCTTGTCATCTAGTATCACCCTTTTCAATGTCATCATCATGGATGTGACTGAGTGCTTCAATAATGTGTGCATAACTTTCACTGATGGCTGTCATAGCTCTGGAATGGGCCTCCCATCTTGTGTCAGATAAATGTTGCAAAACTTTTGACTCTGGTGGCAAGAAGTTTTTCAGCACTGCCCACCGTCTTGTAGAGGCAGAGAAAATGCCCACCGTCTTGTAGAGGCTGTGGTAATGAAGTTAATTTACCACAGCAAAGAAATTCACTGCATCCAGGCAAGAGTCAACTGCAGCTCTTCCAACCAGATTTAGGGAATGTCCAGCACAGGGAATAAATTTTGCAAACGTATTCTTTTCTAGAATTTTCTGTTTAATGCCATTGTACTTTCCAGCCATGTTAGCTGCATGGTCATATGATTGACCCCTGCATTTACTGAAATCAGTTTCAAGTTCTTCAAAGAAGTTCAGGTATCAGTTCAGCCATTCTTTGACCTGTGTGATTCTTCAGTTCAATAAATGCCAAAAATCGTTCAACTGGTATTCCATCAAGGGGAGAAACATTTCCAACAATTACAGTGAGTTGATCAACATTGGAAACATCACATGTTGAATCGACTGATACACTAAAATACTCTGCTTCTTTGATATCTTTCACTATTTCTTCAAGAACTTTTTTAGCCATTAGCTGGGTAACTGCTTCACATATGGTCTTGGATAGGAATGATGGATGGCCAGATCCTTTATTTCCATACTGGTTTATATGGGCACGTAAGAAGGGATCAAATTTGGCAATCAATTCCAGCAAACCGAGAAAGTTTCCATTTTTTGGAGAGCCGATCATCATCTCCTCTAAAAGCCAATCCATGTTCTGCCAACAGAGAAATCACTGCCATCATTCATTGAAGTACATGCCTCCAGTATTCCTGTTCTGCTTTGATTTGCTCATCAAGCTTTGTTGTAAGCGTCTGACTACGTTTTCTTATTAAGTAGGTCAACATAGAGTCCATATGACTTTTTGAATTTTCATGGGTCTTAATAATTTGAGGATGAGACCAGTTATCAAATCCTGAAGAAGCTAGAGCTGTAGTTGAAGAAACATTCTTAAAGAGTTTTGAGAAAAGTTTGCACACAAAACAGTAGACTTTTCCTTTTGTTGGAGAAAATACTAGCCATTCCCGAGGGTAGGTTTCTCCATTTATTTTAGTGGAGAAGAATAAACTTCTTGAGCAAGAACGAGTTTGGTTTTTGTAGATTCTCTTCGAAGTTTTGAAAGGTCCATCCCAGTGTTGACATTCCAAAGGGCCTTTCTCTGTCCAGTATGAAATTTCTTCATTGCTCAATGTGGTTCATAAACCTACATAATTCTTGACAATGAAATCAGTAGAAGAGCAAACATTTGCTTCTGTACATTTGGTGGGGAAAACTAAAGCTTCGGTGACTGTGGCTCTACTGGTACTTGGAGTTACTGACAAATGTTCCTGGGTGGCACTGGTACTTGGATTTACAGACGAAGGTTCTGGGGTGCCACTGGTACTTGGAGTTATTAAAAAATGTTCCTGGGTGCCACTGGTACTAAGTGTTACTGACATATGTTCCTGGGTGCCAAGTAATGCATCTGAATCTTCTGCATCAGCAGTTGAACTTGTTTGTTTTGGGTATGCAAAGCCAAATGATGTGATTGGCTTTAAATGTTTGACTATATATTTTTGTTCTTTTTGACTTTTTTTTTTACTTGTACCACTTTCATATTGTCTACTCATTGTTAGGATTAAAAAGCTAGAGCAGTAATATCAATTGGCTTGATTCGATTCTGGAAAGAGAGAGAGTTGGTGTTTAACACCTCATCAGCACCTAAGCGGGTAATATCAAGGCAAACTATGATATGGAAGTTCTAAAGTATGGAAAGTTCTAAAGTATGTAATAATAAAGCTAACTAAAAATTAACCCATAAATAATTATAATTATACATGAGTGTGTGTGTATATATACCCACTCGATATACGCTCATGTCTTTGTTTTCTGATATTGTTAGAATTCATAGCTCATCTAAGCAGAGGTCCTGTTTGATTCATGTCACATGAACACATGTGAACAGTGTGTTTTCACCCACTGATAGAACATACCATACGCACAACTTTCCAACACACATATAAAACTCATTGTACGCTATTGTAGTATCCAAGTTTAAAAGTTTTATTAGTTTCCAAAGTAAGGGACAACAGGGGAATGGGGAATAGAAAATAAAAAGAAAAAAAACAATTTAGCAATAGGCTTATAGTACAGTCTGCATGAAATTAAATCTCTCCTTAAAAGTACTAATAACAATTTTGTTCATTTTACATTTATCTTCATAGTCTATAAAACATCTTATACAGATTGTAAATCAGATCTAGAGATGCCATTCTAATGACAAAGTATTACCTTTCTGCGTACAATAGGTATTTTTGGAGATAAGATAAAAATATGAGTTCACACCACAACGTCTTACATGTCTAGCCAGACATATAACTTCTCCCAACATTTCCTTGCATCTTCCTTCAACTTCCCCGCCAAAAGCTGAGATAGTCTGCTTCCACTGCCTCCAGGATTTTGTTCATCAGATCAAATCTGGAAGGAGTTTCCTGAAGTTTCCATTTTTGTGCCAGAAGAATTCTGGCTGCTGTGTTGAAGTGTACGATTAAATGTCTCTTCTTTATAGTATATGTATTGGGCAAAATATTCAATAAAAAGAGTTCTGGTTTAAAGTGAATCTGTGTCTTCAAAATTTTTTGCAATAGCTCATGGGCCAAAAGTCTTTCACCACATCACACATCCACCACAGGAGGAAAAACGACCCCACCTGTTTTTCACATTTCCAACACTAATTAGACATATTACGATACATCTTTGCGAGTTTCTGAGGGGTTACAAACCACCTATAAAACATCTTGTACAAATTTTCTTTATAAGCTACCGATCTAGTCATTTTAATATTAGATTTCCTTAACGTTTTCCATTCGTCTAACATAATGCTGCGGCCCAGATTTTTAGCCCACTGGACCATACAGTCCTTCACAATATCATCTTACATTTTCTTCTGTAGTAAGTATATTTTTGAAATTAATTTCTCTTGCGGGCCCAAAAATATTTTATCAAATGAATAGTGTTCTTTCTTAAAACCAATTGTTTTATCTTTAGCATATCTGGAATCTATTCGCAGTCTCATCCACCAACCCATTTTAATACCAACATCTTCTAATTCTTCTCTTGATTTCAAGTGATTATCTTTTTTTCAATAGATCTTCATATTTATATAGCTGGTTTGATTTTATAAGATTTGGTGGAGTAAATGCTTCTACTGGAGAGACCCATCTTGGAATTTCCTGATAAATTCTAGGTTTCAGCCAAGACCAAGCATGGAATCAGGATTTCCTAAACCAGTGATTTTTAAAATATGAATGACCTTCTAATCTTTGGTACCAAAGATAGGCATGCCAACCTATAGTAAGATTGTATCCCTCTAACAATAGTTGTCTTCTATCGTTCAAAAGTGCCCAATCTCTTACCCAGGTTAAAACTTTGTAGTCATTGTACGCTATTGTAATTGGGGTGATCTACTTGAATTTTTCAGATATAATGAATTTGTGTAGACCACAGGCAAATCCACGTGCGTATACAAATGCTGCATGGACATGCACACACACATACAGAACAGAACACACACACAACTAGAGAGAGGGAGAGAGAGGAAGATAGAGGAGAGAGGCACACACACACCTATTCGAGAAAACTGCTTGAAAACTGTTGCTGTCTATGGCACATAACCGGAAGCGTTCACATGCACATGTGCTCACATGCAGACATATTCTCCCTTACCCTCTGTATCCCCCTACCACCCTAATTATATCGCCACTCGCACTAGGCAACAGGAAAACATCACACGTAGCGGACTGCATTTATGAATTGAATGCTGCTAGCCGCTAAACTTGAGATTTTCACCAATGCAACAATATTTTTAATATGTTATATTGTGTGAAATTTTATGCTGAGTCGTTCAATGTCTTTTCTGATATTGAATGACGAGCTTTTCTTGCTAAAAACTGCAATTGTTTTCACCATTTGCTATGAAGTTATGCATATGAAGCAGCTTTTAAATTCGTTATATCTGAAAAGTTTAAGTGGATCAACCTGATTTTAGGTTACTAATATGTGTAAAAGCTTATGCTGAATTGATGGAGATATATTTTAATGCATTTCAGCAGGATTTTGAAAATTTTTTGGAAGGAAGATGGGGCCCCCCTGGCCAATAGGGCCCTGTGCTTAAGAATACCTAAGCACAAAGGTAAATCCGGCACTGGACCACTGGCTCCATAGCATTACGCTAAGTGATCAAAAGTCACATGATTCAGATATATTGCTGAAATGGAGAAGATATCAATCTAGCCAATGACTGGATTTCCTGAGAACTTTATATAAGTTTCTTTGAGTACCATGATGGGAGGAGAGTGGAATATAACTGTCATTAATAATAAACAATGATTGGCTGGTATTATGCAGTGAAGAAGCATTGCTAAAGTTAAAAAGGGCACAAAAAGAACAGTGGATTGTGGGAAAGAAAACAATGGGGTGAACAAGTGTGGAAGACAACATGAAAAGTTGTTGTTTTGTAGAGTGCTTGTAGCTGAAAACAGATTTTTCATGCTTGCAATATTCTAAGCCAAAATTTAGTACAAATCATGTGTTGGTATAAAATCTATTTATTCTGCAATGGTCTGCTTCATGGCTATAACCAGGAAGAACACACAGGAACACAGTTCTGGCTGGCTTGGCAGCCCGGGATGTGCCCTTATATGCAAATAAGTTCCTGCTGGGCTTTTTCTAAAAAAAAAAAGCTTTGTGAAACAATGGTGACACCAGGGGGTGTGGCCTAATATGCAAATAATTCCTGCTGGGCTTTTTTTGTGGAAATAATGGGAAATATGGGAAATAATGGTGATATCGGGGGTGTTGGGGTGGCTTAATATGCAAATGAGTTCCTGCTGGGCCTTTTCTACAAAAAAAAGCCCTGACTATAACACTTCTGCTTCACATCCCACCACTTTCATACTGGGAAGATCTGACAAGTGTCCAGAACCTACTTGTATTACTAGAAGACACAAAGGATTTTTGACCCATTAATTTCTCGATGTCATGTTACAGATGGATTTATGAATACTCTGTTTGCTACAAATTAGATATTTTGGTACTTCAGAATTTATATCTGCCTCTAGAACTTAACAGCTGCATGATTTTTTTTTTTTAAAAAAACCCTGAAGTCTCTCCTAATGGGAAAATCAAGTTGTTTATTTTGCAGTAGGCAATGTAACTACAGTAACACTTCTGTTTGTTCTGTTTTTAGCTTGGACTGCATTAAACATGTTGGTGACATGACTTTTATATTTCTCCACTCAGCCCTAAGCAGTCTGTTGAGTACCAAGTCATTCTGTCTGGCCAATAAAAGTTACTCTGTGCTCCAGCCAGGTCCAGGCCTTTTTTGTTGCTGGATATGAGTCATTCTTTCAGAGCAGCCATTCTCAAAAGAAGAGTACTGTGAATTTTAACCAGGAAACTGCTGCCTTTTTTATAAGTGCTCTAGACCTCCCATATCCACCTCTTTCTATAAACTCAACATAGTGTATAGCCCCTGCTCATATAAATATACCTATGAACTCTAACAAAGGAATCCCTGCAGTGTTGTATTTTGAGATCAGAGGCTCAGAGATCGATTTGCTTTAGTTTTTTTTGCTTCCAAAACAACATCTCTGTGTTTTCTGCTAATTTTCTCTATTAAATAATATCAAGTTACTGTTTACATAATACATTTTTCTCAGGGACTTGTTTGTAGAAAAAAAAGCCCAGCAGGAACTCATTTGCATATTAGGCCACACCCCCTGACATCACCATTGTTTCACACAGGGCTTTTTTGTGGGAAAAGCCCAGCAGAAAGTCATTTGCATATTAGGCCACACACCCCTGATGCCAAGCCAGCCGGAACTGCGTTCCTGCTCAAAAAAAGCCCTGTATTTTCTAGATACATGAAAAACAAGAAAGTTGAGCATACTATTAGGGAATTGTTGTAACTGGTGCAATTTCATTGCATTGTCAAAAGCTACTGTCCTACTGACTCAAATAAGAGTCAAATCTGATTTTTTTTTTAAAATCTCAAGAAACGACTATGAGGGATTCCAGTTTGGATTGGAACTGCAATGCTGAGCAAGTGAAGGGATGAGGTGCCCCCCCCCCCGCCATTTAACCAAATGAAACCACCATCACCCCAGGACTGTACTTAGCTCCAGTTGTGAAAGAAGTCAGGAAAGATAGGGCGCCCATCTTCTCTCCTTACTGCGGCTAATTGCAACTCAGACAGGCTCTTTTGGTTAGGCAACCTACACAGATGATAAAGTAAACCTGAACCTACTCAGTTCTGTGCTGAACACAGTCACATATGACTGCTCAAAAACAGTGGTAGATCTAATCAGTGCCAAAATATCATCTTAATTTAGTCTCCAAACTTACAAGTATTTTAATGTTCAAAGTTTAGTACTGATTAATCTTGAGATTTGGATAAATGGAGCTTAACATTGAATGCTACTAATTTAAAGGCAACAGTTGATTTCCATTGAATTCCTCCTCCTGGTTGCAGCATACTAAATTCTGCCTAGCTCTGTTCATAGGGACCCCTGAACCCTGGAAACAAATGTTTCATGGGGAACAGGAGGCCTACAGTGGAAGGCAGAGATGCAGAGTTACTTTCTGTGAATTATACTCTGCTTGAGATTTTCATTGAATACAACCCATTCAGGTGCCAGCTAACTTCAATGAGATGCGTTTGTAGGACTGCCGGATATTTCTTCAAGGATATAAAAAGAAGAAGATGATGAAAATATTGGATTTATATCCCACCCTCCACTCCGAAGAGTCTCAGAGCGTCTCACAATCTCCTTTACCTTCCTCCCCCACAACAGACACCCTGTGAGGTGGGTGGGGCTGGAGAGGGCTCTCACAGCAGCTGCCCTTTCAAGGACAACCTCTGCCAGAGCTATGGCTGACCCAAGGCCATGCTAGCAGGTGCAAGTGGAGGAGTGGGGAATCAAATCTGGTTCTCCTAGATAAGAGTCCGCACACTTAACCACTACACCAAACTGGCTCTCCAGTTTGGATAGTTCTGTTCGTATGGAACATCATGGGTGTGCTCTATTGAACAACACTACACCTCAGACAAAATACTATAGCTTCTTGTCTCTTATTTTTGAAATTTCAAGTTATCAAACCTATATTTTGATGTAAAAAAATTTATGGCTAGTCAAGGTTGAAAGTATGAGAACATCTTCTTAGTTGCACTTTGACCTTTCTTCTTCAGCAAAAATACTGTATGTCAGATTCTCAGCTGGCATGTATCAACTTAATTGGACTTAAGGTTTTACTGTGTAGCTAATCTTTAAATTTTAATTCAAGCTGCATTTCTAAAAACAGAGGGGAGGGGAATGTCATAAATTGGATAGTAGCTCCTGCATTTCTGAGAGACTGTGTTTCAAACACATGCATTCCTATCAATGAATTATGTGACTGCTTTCCTGTTTGTATCCTTGATGTTTTACTTTGTTTTCTCCATTCATTTTCCATAAAAAAGAACAAGAAGTGTAACAAAAAGCTGACTTTCAGAAAAATGCACTTGCATTGTTTTCCATTTATTGACAATTGAGAGGAAAGTACAAAACTTTGAAAACTTATTGGAATAACTATTATTTACAATCTTTGTGCAATTTGATGCTGCTCATGCTTTGCCAAGCAGGGTTCCAGATTCATCCATTTACAGTGTCGTGAGGAGGGGTGAGAGTGAGGGCAGCCTTTTCCTGGGCGAGGGGTGGGCCAGGACCAAGTGCAGGAAGCAGGGGCCCAGCCGATGTTGGCCCTATTGGCTGTCTCTGGGGGAGGGTCAAAGGGCAGGGGCAGTCAGCAGCTACTTGGGGCACAGTGCCATTGGGGCACAGCGCCCTTTTTGGCTGTTGGATGGCTTGGCCCACTCTTCCAGCCCTTTATGTAAGTGGTTTTTTTTTCAGGGGTTGCATATGGGTTGTCTTCTTTATTTTCTTGTCACAACTTGGCGGTATCAGCATGGGGCTGGATCCATTCTCAGGAAAATCAACCTGTGTGCCCGCTTCCAGAGTGTGAGGATCCCCTTAAGGGATCTTGGCATGAGGGGTGACTGATGTGCCCAGCCCAGGGGCATGTCCGGGGAATTACCCTCATGCTCAGGTGACAAGGTCACCTCTGGGCTTCCTGGAATTCCAAACCTGCCATTTCAAGGTGATGAGTGGATCATCGACTGGCAAGCGGGTCAGTCGTTGAGTGGGATCCTTACCCCATGCTGTGCCAAGGCTTACTACAGCTGTAACCAAATTTATTCCCCTTTTGTGGCCAAATTTATTCCACTTTTTCTGAAACTGGTGTGCTTGTGTGTTATTTCAACTGAAACTGTAATTCAAACTAAATTGTGTTGGTAGGGAGGAGCTTTGCCTGAGGTGCCCGTCTTGGTCTCCTCCCTTTAGCACTGGAACCACAATAGGGTTGCCAAGTCTGACTCAAGAAATATCTGGGGACTTGGAGGTGGAGACAGGAGACTTTGGGGATGGAGCCATGAGCCAGGTTATGACAAGCACAATTGAACTCCAAAAGGAGTTCTGGCCATCACATTTAAAGATACTGTGCACTTTTCAAATGCCTTCCCTTCATTTGGAAATAACGGCAGATAGGGGCACCGTCATTTGGGACTCATAAAACTGGACCCCCAAATTTCATCTATGCTGAAAATTTGGTGCCTCTACCTCAAAAAACAGCCCCCCAGGGCCCCAGATACCCATTGACCAATTCATTATACCCTATGGGAACAGGTCTCCATAGAGTATAGTGGACTACCTAGTGGACATTTCTCTCCCCCCCACACACTTTCTGATGATGATGCTGAAGTAGGGGAAGGGCCTCCAAACCAGGGGATCCACTGCCCCCAACTGTGGATTGGCAGCCCTATTTGCCAAACAAGGGTCTATTGATACTCAGCTATACATATTTGATTGTTTGTTTTAAGAGAAAATATCATTTTCATTTCAAGAGAAAATACATATATCAATGAACATAATTAATCCTTTGATGATGAATGTTTTTCCATCCACTACCCTTTATTCACTGAATTAATCCCATTCTGTCCTAATATGTAAGCAGACTAGTTTTTATTCAGATTGTGCTCAGCAAATGTTCTTCATCTCCCACTAGAAAGTTCAGCAGGAAAAAAATACTGAAAGACAGCATATTTTCATATTAATAAAAGGAAGAGGGTGGAACTCAAATGACTGGGTTAGATACCAGTGTCACTGTTGTAATTTTAGAAATGTGTTTTGTCATTTCCATTCAATTCCTTTGAATAAAATTCTCTTGTATTCAGCATTCCTTCAAAGTCATTGTCATAATGAAGTCTTACAGTGATGAAGATATGTTCTTTTTTAAAAGTAAACCTAATGCAATAAATGGCAAGAAGAAACTTCCTTTATAGTTGCTTCTTATCTCATCGATATTTGAGAGAAGCTGAGGCCCAGTTAAAGTACTGAGTTTGGTTCTTTAAGAAATCTGCCTTGGTCTCAAATGTGTCCTCTTTTTCTCTTAGAATATAAGATAATTAGATATTATCTTCTCAGCTTCCTGGTGTCCTCTAATCATATTTTACTTTACAATAACATTTGAACAGGATCAACATCAGAAGCCAGAATCCTCAGATAGATTTAAAAGATTGCAGCCCCAGGAACTTCCACTTTTTCCTGGCAAGCTACTTCTTGAGGGCTTATGGAATTTAATTTCTCAGGATCCCTGGGGCCACTCAAAGCACCAAGGCCTCCAGTAAGTTTGTCGACCTTCATGTGAGGTCTGGAAAGTTCCCAAAATTACGGTTCTCCTGTTAAAATGGCTGCTTTTGTGAGAAGAGTCTGTGGTATTGTACTTCTTTGAGGTCCCCTACTTCATAAACCCTGCCCTCACAGGCTCTGCCTCCTGATCTCCTAGACTTGACAATTAGGGCTGCCAAGTCCAATTCAAGAAATATCTGGTGACTTTGGGGGTGGAGCCTGGGGATTATGGGGTGGAGCCAGGAGACTTTGGAGGTGGAGCCAGGAGACATTGCAGGTGGAGCCAGGAGCAAGGTTGTGACAACCATAATTGAACTCCATAGGGGTTCTGGCCATCACATCTAAAGGGACCACACACCTTGTAAACGCCTTGCCTCCGTTGGAAATAATGAAGGATAGGGGCACCTTATTTTGGGGCTCATAGAATTGAACCCCCTTGTGCAATCTTTTTGAAACTTGGAGGGAATTTTAGGGAGAGGCACTGAATGCTATGCTGAAAATGTGGCACCTCTACCTTAAAAAACAGCCCCCGCCGAGTTCCAGATACCCATAGATCAATTCTCCATTATACCCTATGAGATTCGGTCCCCATAGGGAGTAATGGAGTGCCCAGCAGACATTTTCCTCCCCCCCCCACACACACTTTCTGATGACCCTGAAGCAGGGGGAGGACCTCCAAACCCGGGGATTCCCTGCCCCCACCTGGGGATTGGTAAAGGGAGAGAGGTCACTTGTAGGATAAAGGCAGCACAACCCAAGTTATAGTGACCTAACAGCTAAGAATGTATTAAAACAAAATCATACAAATATGTTCAATAGAAGACTAAATAGCAATAACAATTCCCCAAAAGTTTCACAGTTCCATCAAAGGAGTCCCAAAGAACAGGAGGTCGACTTGATTATTTCTGTTCCGAATCCTCTTCTAGCACAGGGTGCTCCAACCACATACCTCAATCAAAGGCAAAAGCTCAGAAAAAATATCAGAGTGTTTCTGAAATCTTACTGGAGACTTTCTGTCCAATTTGTCCGTTGGGAATTCTATGTGCAGTCTTTGGATGCACTGAAAAAGAATCTTGTGGGTTTTGCAGCTTTTTGCAATTTATTGATGCATCAGAAACACTGATATTTTTTCTGAGCTTTTGCCTTTGGTTGAGATATGTGGTTGGAGCTATTTAGTCTTCTATTGAACATATTTGTATGATTTTGTTTCAGTACATTCTTAGTTATTCAGTCACTATAACTTGTGTTGTGTTGAGTAATGTTCTTACTCCAAGGCAGTGCAGTAATATTGCATAGCTACTTGTCAGTCATGGTTGTATATGCACAAAGGCAAGCCGTGGAGCACTTCTAGTAGTAAGCAGTCTTTTCCACCTTAATTCTAAAGGAAGATAACAAAAATGTGGAGGCTCACTGCATGTTAACTGCAAGGCAGAGCCGGATCTAGGGGGGGCTGAGGGGGGTGCTTGCCCCGGGCGCTGACAGAGGGGGGGGCGCCAAATTGGGTATGGAGTCCATTGTATTCTATGGGACCATAAGGCAGAATGGCCTATAAGGGGGCGTCATTTTTTAATTTTGCCCCCCCTCAAAAAACATGTAGATCCGGTCCTGCTGCAAGGCATTTGGTAGATAGCATTTGGTAGATAAAGTTGCATATATGTGCCTGAATTAGACTCCACGGAGGTCACAGGGCAGTTGCAGAATGTTATTGTTTCAGTTGCATGGGTGAATTTCACTTGCTGCTACTTGTGGAAGTAACTAAGTTGCTTGTAGAAGTCTGGCTTTCCATTTGTTTGCTTGACCCGTGATTCATCTTTTCTGAGGGAAGTAGCTAGTTGGGTCCAGGAGATAATTAATGTGTCTTTGAAAGAGGGGATTGCTCCAACCATCTTCAAGGAAGTGATCATGAGATTCCTGAAGAAGCCTGCCTTAAAACCATTCCAATTTAAACAACTATCAGAGGCAAATATCCTTCTTTTGAGCAAGATGATCAAATGAATGGAAGAGGTTCTGCTCTGGACTTTCACGGATAATTATTTGGAACCACTCTAGTGCGGTTTCTGAGTTAGTTTTGGTATTAAATCAACCTTGGTCGCTCCTGAACTTATTTAATACACGTCTTTTGTAAATCTTCCTTGTCTAGTTACTTAGATCTGATTAGCTGCCAAAAGTTATGAAATGACAGAATTTCACAAGCCTCATGTAGTCTATACTGTATATAGGAGAGTTCCTACAAACTAGAAAGCACACACAGAACTATTTGGATTATTGGCCAGAGCAACATCCTATTAAACACTGCTTCAAACTTTCTGAAAGTATATTTTCTTTTCTATCTTAATCTCTGTTCTTAAATAAAATGGTTAATGACCACTTGTGTGCACACATACACACACGAAGGAAACTGATTCACTTCGTGGCTCCCTTTCTGGAAATGTGATACAGTCTGTCACAAATACTAACACTTTCCATACCTAACAATATTACTGTGTTGCATGCAGCAAACATTCTCTGAATGCAGCAGACATTCTCTAGAGAGTAGCAAATATACCACCTAACTAAATGAGATGCCTGTGGTTTCAAAACTGCTATGGATTGTAACTTGTGCCTGCCTCCTGTGCTCCATCTGCAAGGAAGTGGTTGGCAGAAGTACACATGTCACATTTGCCCCAGCATCCTATTTATGAATCACAGCCCTCTCACACTGTGCTACATAATGTTCCTAGCAGAGAGCCTCCAGTTATGGCTCTTCCAGATCTCAGACTCATATTTCCACTCTGTTATAGTGGATTAATCATGTATTCTTTACACATTTAGCGTGTGCTTTTTTAGCAAGTGAGGAAAACTATTTCAGTTGTCTATAAAACTGATAGGGGCAAGCGGATTCATGTGTATCTTGCATCATTGGTAGTTGAACCACATACACACAAGCCATATTTTTGTGAACCATGACTCACCATGCTAACCGTTGACAGAATCTTTTCCTTAAACATCTGCTATAAACTTGGACATTTCAGAGTGATAAATGGAACCAATATTACTTTACATTGGCACAAAGAAGACACAGAAGCATGTAGATTGATTTATAAGCCAAATTGCACTGCTAAATTTTCATTTACGCCCTTCACTTACTTTCTTCCACAATAAACAGAGGAGTGTGCTGATCATAATCTACCTTATTTTACCCTTTAATTTCCTGCCTTCAGATCTGAGGGCCCTAAGTGCTAACATCTGCTACTTTTCATGGGAATGTCTAGGGTAATTCTTCATATGTTACGTCAGTAGGGACAAATGAATCATTTCCATAATTTGGCTGTGGTTAGGAACCAGTCAGAATTTCCCCTCCGCTTCAGATCAAAACAAATGGACTACAGTTTTGTTTCTATCTACCACACAGTAAATTTAGAAGTTTTCATATTTCATATATCCATGATGTAAACATAAGATTGCCAGTCCCCTGGTGCTAGCAGGTGTGTGTGTGTGTGTGTGTCACCCGGTTTTCCAGGTTCCTGCCCACCACCAGTCAGCTGTGCCTTCAAACCTCAACAGGTTTAGAAGAGGCTTGCAACTGTTTGTATTTCTGAATGTGTGTGTGCCTTTAAATCTCTGCAGGAAAGCTGCAGGAGGTTAGGGTGAGCAGACAGAGCCATGTTGCTTTCAGTCTCTCTGTTCGGAGGAAAATTCCATCCCCTAGGTTGTTCTTTCATTTTCCTGATGAAATTGGTTGAAATATAGCAGATGGTTATATTCAGCAGCATGAGTAAATTGCCCAGGTGAGATCACAAAAGTGTGTGCTTGCTAATTGTTTATTTTGGCTGCTTTGTGACAGTGTGTGTGTTCACTTTCATCTAGTGGAATTTTAGCTGCTGAGGGATGAGGAAATGAAGACTGTATTCAGGGGAACTGCACTTCTGTATTTTTTTTATATTAGGGAATGGGGAAGTCTCCTGGCTCCACCCCCTAAATCCCTAGATATTTTCTGAGTTGGACCTGGTAACCCTATGTAAGCATGATGCCCTTAAACTTAGTGGAAGTGTGGGCCTCGCCCATCTCACACATAGCACTTTTCCCTTTATAACTAAGATGAACACATGAAGCTGCCTTATACTGAGTGAGAGCATTAAAGTCAGTATTGTCTAGGCCACGGGTGTCAAACATGTGGCTCGGGAGCCAAATTAGGCCTCCAGAGAGCTCCTTTCAGGCCCCTGAGCAACTGGCCCCTTCTTCCTTTTGTCGTGCTTCCTTCTGCATCTCAATTGCTTTGCAAAACTTACTCCATTGCACAGGAGCTACAGAGCAAAATCTCAGTTTTATCTGTTGATTGAGGCTTCTCCCCCTCCTGGTCCCCTGGGGAGGGAGGGGAAGAGCCAGAGCTTCCTTTACCCAGTTCCCTGGATCCCATGGGAGAAATACAAAGAAAGCACCTTTAAGATCAACAAGTGCTAATGTTTTAAACATATTTTATTTAAAGTTTTTTTTAAAAAATCTTTAGTCATGTTTGTCCGTGTCCTTTAAAAGGTTTATACCTCTGCTACCTAATCTTAAATAGGTACAAGTCTTCTTTATGTCAGATCCAGCCCTCATGAGTTCGACACATCTGGTCTAGGCAGACTAGTAGTGACTCTCCAGGGTCTTGGGTAGATGTCTTTCACACCACCAGCTACCTGACCATTTTAAAAAGAGACTGAACCTGGGACCTTCTGTGCACAAAGCAGATGCTCTGCTACTGAGTCACAACCCCTCTTCACTTTTAGATTATGCCTAAAAATGTAAAGTGGAGCAAACAGGTTTCCAGAAACCCACAAATGTGATTGGCAGTGGTGACCATAAACCTCTCAAAGATTCTGGGTTGTTAGCAAATTGCTACAAACTCAAAAGGTGGAGAAGAATCTCAGTATGCCAAGCACTCCCTTCCTTCAACTTCTCTCACAAACATGAATACTTCTAGGAAGGAGAGCTGCTATTTATGTGTACACTTCTAAATGTAAACCTGGCTTTGTCTCTGTGTCATGTATGAAATGGCTTAACTTCTTAGCGATGAAATTTGGTACAGTTTTCTCCCACACATTTTTTTTTAATGTGGCACACTTAAGGAGCTCAGGCAGTCTCCCATTTAGGCAATGAATTGATTCAAACCTGAAGACACCAGTGTTGTTGCTGCTGTTATTTTTCATGTGCTTTCTGGGGCAGAAGATATTAGACAGTATGTTGTTTAGAATTGGTAGAGTGAGAAATATAGTAGCAATAAAAAAACAGCTTCACTGTCTTAAAAATGATTCCACAACCATTCCCTATTTGGCTATAAAAGTTTTGCTGTGTCCCTTCTGGAAAAGGATTATCAGTCGCAGTGCTATATCCTTTTTTCCTGCACAGCCATACTGGGCCTCACAAATCTTATTTCCAAGAATGCAAAGGAGAAAATTTTTATCTCCTCTCAGCATCAGGTTCAAACGTACAGCTATGTTATATGCCTTGGTCACAAAAAAAATGCTCTTATTAAAAACTATATTTTCTAGCAACAGTCCTTAGTAACATTCAGGTTAAGAAAATATAAATAAGGCTCTATTGTTAAGAATGTTAAGATTTATTATAGTTATAAAACTCTGTGGAAACAAAAGATGAAATATGGTAACTTTGGGTTTCAGTACCTGAAGCGGAGAATGTGAATGAAATATTATCTAGGATACTACAGTATAACATGCAAACTGCAAGATGTAAAGGCACATGGTTATGCTATGTACAATAACACTGGTGGCTGCCAAACAGTTCACCATCAAGAATGGTTGTGTGCTTAACCCTCACATTACACAGGCACAGCTTTTACACTTACTGTTTTTTTAAAAAACAAACCAACCACAGGACATCCTGATTATGTATCTTCGCAGACAAGTGTAATCTGGCCCTAAGAATGGTTTGTTGTGTGTTGTCAGTGGCTTACGTTGCTATCAGTTACCAGTAGCATTCCAGTGATGGCAACTGTGTAGTAGATGGATGGGTTTTACCCCTCATGTTTCACTATTGTTGACTGGAGTGGGTCACAGGGACTGTAACACTCCATTCTTGGCCTGTCTACATTCAGTTTGTTTCCTGGCACAATTCAAAGTGCTGATCTTATCCTTCAAAGCCCTGTGTGGTTTGGGACCAACATACCTGAAGGACTGCTGAATCCCTTATTTTATTTGGTTACTTCACTTGTACCTAGCCTTTCTTCCTTTCTCTCCATTTTATCTTCACATCAGCTTTGTGAGGTAGGTTAGGCTGAGAGCATATGACCAGTCCAAGGTCACCCAGCAAGCTTCCATGGTACAACTGGAGATTCAGACCTGGATCTCCCAGATACTAATACCGATTCCTCTGTCCCCGAGCTTCTGGATCTCCAAAAAACAAGACCAAGTTGCCATGGGGGAAATTGGAGGGAGCCGCAAGTCAAAATGTGGCCATGTAGTGACTAGTGGAGAATCAGTTGCTTGCTTCAAGGAAAGCAGTAGCCCGGGGCAGAACAACGGCTAGTGAGGAATCAGTATAGGTCAACACTCTTAACCACTACACCATACGACACCATCCAACCATTATGGTCACCTTTAGAGGCCCTGCTTTGGGTGCCACCACCTTCTGAGATCAGGCAGGTGGCAACTCAGGAGAGGACCTTCTCAGCAATGGCACCAAAGCTTTGGAACTCTCTCCCTAGACTCATCTGTTCACTTCTGAGACTCATCTGTTCACTTCTGCTGCTGTCTTCAGAGGTACATTTATCAGGGGACTGCAATAGCTATCAGAGTTTAAAAAATTGAATCTTGACTGCTGCATGAGCAAATGTCAGACCACCATCTTCAAATACTTGAAGGGCTGTCATATAGAGGATGGTGTGGAATTGTTTTCTGTAGAACCAGAACCAATGGGTTGAAATTAAATCAAAAGAGTTTCCGGCTCAACATTAGGAAGAACTTCCTGACCATTAGAGTGATTCCTCAGTGGAATAGGCTTCCTCGGGAGGTGATGGGCTCTCCTTCCTTGGAGGTTTTTAAACAGAGGCTAGATGGCCATCTGACAGCAATGAAGATCCTGTGAATTTAGGGGGAGGTATTTGTATGTTTCCTGCATTGTGCAGGGGGTTGGACTAGATGACCCTGGAGGTCCCTTCCAACTCTATGTTTCAGTGATTCTATGATTCTAATTACATGCAGAAAATATACCCATGCTGCCACTATAAAATGAGTAAATCATTTCCACCCATCACCATCCTCCTTGAATGTTTTCCCTTCCCAAAATTAAGTCACTGCAAACAGGGTATTCAGGGATTTTATATTCAGTTTTTAAAATAGAAACATCAGCCACTGGATTGATAAATTACCTGTAATGGTGTGTTATTGTGGTTTCATCTTGATTGCTATATATTTTAATTTACTCTATAAAAAGTCTTGTTTTATTTAAATGGAATCATATTTTTTGCTATGGCTTATTTGCTGATACAATAAAGACTGTGATTATGGTGGTGATGAAAGCCAAGCAATGATAAGCACTTGAGTTGCACTGTTCAATAAAATGCAAAATTAAAAACCAAGCTATGTGAGGCATCATTCAAAATGTTTTAAACTTGCAGAAATATTCCCATCACAATATTTCCATAGGTGCTAAAAAACTCCTACATATTATTTCCTAGGTTAAAATTTTTACTTGCCCTGTATCTGTTCCTGTCTTAAAATGCCTAAACTAAATTAATCTCTGGCATTGGGGAGATCAGGAGATAGGTTCAATAAGAGATTCTGGTTTGCAACAGTGAGCTGTAACTACCAGGAATAAGCTTCATAACATTTTCCAAAATGTCATGTGTAAGACTGCTAAGGCTGAATGGAAAGTTCTGTGCTATGCACAGAAAAGTCTTGATTCTTCCCTCAATTCTTTCATTTACCAAAATGAGAAATACAGAGTGTAAGCCAAGCCACGATGCCTAATCTTTAGAAGGCAAAGAAAGTTCAGCCAAGAACAGTGCAATCCTAAACAAAGCTATATCCCCCTAAACCCACTGAATGTCTTGGATTTTGTGTACTCCACACAAAATGGAATTCTAAACTGGGATTAAATTGAGGTTTAGAATCCTAGTTTGTGTGATGTAATCAAAATCCAGTTCACATTCATAGACAATGAATTCAAACTTAATCAAACCAGGAAATTTTGTATAAATCTTATCATAATTAAGTAGGAAGGTGTGAAGGCAGAGTGAAGGGCTCATGCGAGACAAGCAACAGAGTAAGGGGTTTATGCTAAACAGCTTTGTTCGTTCATAATGAGGACTTAATGACAGCTTTTTATGACATCTAAATGCAGCCCTTTCTCTTAACCATAGCAAGTAAGTAAATTGTTAAGTGCCAATTATCTTATTGGATATCCTATCAAAGCAGTGTTAGGAGCACAAGAATTGGAAGATAAATTATTAATAGGAATGGAATCATAGGATATATCAAGCACTTTTTCAAGAAATTTGTACTTTTTAATGTAGTATGAATATACTCTAAAATGCAGTACCATCTTTATCATATTAAAGGTTATATTTGGTGCACAGTTACAAGCTTTATTGTTATACAGCAAACTTTTGACTTTGGATTTTTCATTGCAGAGCTGAAAACAAAGCTTGGTCTCCTAATATTTTAGAGGATGGAAAAGCACAAGCTTACCGAGTCAATGTAGAACCAGAACCACAGGTATGGGGATGTTACTTTATATACCATATTTGCTATTTATTAAGAACAGGAAGGCAACCTTTTTGTTTCCCAGAGCAATCCATTTATAAACTTATTGATGGAAGTGAATGCAATTCTGCTATGTATTTTTCAGTACTCTAATGAGAGCATTATATTAATCATCACTACATTAATTTGCATTTTATTAATCATCACTACAGTCCTATGATGTAAGATAAGCTGCATGAAGCAATAACCCGCTTTTGACATAACAAGTATGGTCTTATGATGTGTTTCAAATTCTCACCAGGGGGCAAGCATAAAGTGTTGACCAGCACATTCTGCCTTTGTTTCCTAACTTGATAAATTAGAGCAATTTATTCTGTCAAACATTTTCAACAGTTAGATATTTTCCAAAACATTCCATTAATTATTATCACTCAGTCATAGTATAGTGAAGTGTATGGGCCCCTTACCAAATTTAAAAGCAGCATAACAGAACCCCCAAAGGAAGTTAAATATGGCTTTCTACCCCACAAAGGGCAGAGGTGTACACAACAGTATGTTGTCAATGCAGTCCTTTGAAAGGCTGAGTGGAAGTGAGTGATTTAATTTTTTATTTCCATTCAGTCTAAACTAAATTGCATATGGGGACATCTGCCCACATAAATTGGGAGTGGGGTAGAGAGGCAGGTAACATAATGCTTACTTTCTGAATCTCAATAAAAAGAGAGTTTTCCCAGTAGCCTTGGATCACTGCTGATCTCATTGGAGCTCTCTTAAGGTACAACATACTTCATGCACAGTATGACTGGTCTATATTCTTTTGGTTTTTATTATTGTGTAACCCTTAGTGTGGACCCAGGTCATTTCAGAAATCTAGCGTAAAGACAAATCTTTACTCGTTTAAGTTCACTATAAATGGCAGTTGAGAATATCTACCAAGAACCACATGAGTGCTTCACACCCACTGGAGATATAATCTTTGCTATAGGAATATCTCTGCCCTGCCCTGCCCTGAGTAGCCCAGACTAACCCAATCTCATCAGATCGAGAGCAAGCCACCAGGGGGATCCCTCCCCTTGAAGAGCCCCGTCAGCACGCACCGTCCCTGGAGCAATGACGTAACTCAGAAGTGACATCGTGCCAGGGATGTTCTAGGACTCGTGCTAAAAACTCTATGGTACCATAGAGCTTTACCATGAATCCTAGAGTGTTTCCAGTTTGGCGCTCTAGGAATCGTGCTAAAACCTCTATGGTACCATAGAGTTTTATCATGAGTCCTAGAGCATCCCTAACGTAATGTCCCTGGCACAATGTCATCACTTCAGGGTGACATCATTGTGCTGGGGATGGTGCACACAATGGGGCTCTTTGGGGGCGGGGATCCCTCTAGTGGCCTGCTCCCTGCCGGTGTGTTGGGGCCCTCCAGGGCAGGGGATCCCCCACCCCTAGCAGGAGCTTGGCAGCCCTAGGGACATAATCTCATGATCCTCCTAAAAGGCCATAAAATCAGTCGGAATATATTTCCAAGTGATGTCATTGTGCCACACACACAAAGCACGCTTGAGTAACAAGTCTCCCGCTGCAGCAGTGGAGGGACTAGGCAACCCTTTATGTCTCTCATTATATTTTTGGCATGCTGGAATACTCCTCCTGACCAGTCTCATATTTCATATCTCCTGTAATCCCGGGTTGTTTCCTATCCTTAATATACAAAATGCTGTTGGCATTTCCCAGGGACATTGTAAAACAAAACAGCAGAAAACCAAACACAGATCAGATGTATTTAGATGGTTAGTTCTTTGCCAAAGTAGATACTTATCAGTCTTCCCAGTGCCTTTGCACTTTCTGTCCAGAGCACTGGAAGACAGACGATTTACTCTTACTGAGCACCCAAGTAGAATGCATGTTTTCTTTTACAAGGTTATTTTTTCTTTCTTTGTTTTTTTAAATAAGAATTAGAAATTCAGGAAAGAACCCTGGGTTGAAACTTTTACTGCTGTCTCTTCCCTTCCCCCATCCTAGTGACTCTGCCTGTGTTTTGTTTTTTCTCATAACCATTTTCTCTGTTTTGTTATGCAAAAGCATACACAATTCCACCAATGAACCCATCAATCAAGACACCACAATAGTTTTAAAGCAATGGGCAAAAATAAAAAAAAAATAAAGGAGCACCTTGAGGAGAACAATGGCCAGATAAGCTGAGATATGTGTTCCATCAAATCACAGGAAGTTCCTCTTTAATAAGATACTAACATGAATGTGGGAGAAAGAACACTAAATCAGTGACGCAGCAAGTTTTTCTAACCCTCAGATCTTCCATTTCACCCTCCGCTCAGTATTAGCAACTTTTTTTCTGCTCTCTAGCAAAATCTTTTGTTTTTATGTTTGCAGTCCCAATGTTGCTTGAATTTGCTTCACTATATCCAGGGGTGGAATTCTAGTAGGAGCTCTTTTGCATATTAGGCCACACATATTAGAGCCTTGTAAGCTCTTGGAGGATTGGCTACATCAGCGGTGTGTGGCCTGATATGCAAAGGAGCTCCTGCTAGAATTCCATCCCTGGTTATATTTTACGTATGACTGGAATAAAGAGATCAGTCATTTGTCTAATCTGGCATCATGTCCCCAGCTTCGGTCACTGTTAGATAGTCACTAGTTCAAGAACCAATGAAGAGCAAATAATAACATGAGAAGTCCATTAGCTGGTACTCCCTGTGAACTATCAGTTATGCTTCCCCCCTCCCCTTTAATTATGTGCAAACATACCTATTTGGGGAAGGTTATTATTACCCTGACATTAACAATGTGACTCATGCCAAGGGCAAAACTGCATGTTATATACACCTCTATAATTACTTATTTTGTGTTTTTTAACAGATTACTGTGATTTAAAGTGGGGAAAACTGCATAAAAGGAGGAACTATTTGACTTCCCACACACACATACTTAAAATTGATAGTCCAGGCTTCTATGTGTGTCTGTAGTAAGAATCCAGACTTTTTTTTTTTTTTTTTTTTAAAGAGAGATAGATGATAGAACAAAAATGATTCCTATCCAGAAGCACTTCACAAGCAGTTACTTAATTTTTGAAGGTCTACTTGCTTTCTTCAAAAAGTTGTTTTAAGTTCATAGTTGTAGAGATAAAAACTAAGCTGTAGTTTTCTAAAAGACAAATCTTTAAAGAAGAAAGTCTGTTGTCTCTGCCATGGATGAAAGAAAGCCAGTTCTCTCACACACACCCCAAATCTGCAATATGGGACTGATATAATACTGGCTTGCTTTACAGCTCTGAACATTCTAAAGTACTATACATAAATTATTCTAATTTGTTTCACTATCTTTATTATAAGCTCCATTTAGAAGTTTATAACCATGACCGCAGCAGAGGTATTTCTCCTCCTCTAGAAAACAAAGAATGCCTGTGCCACTGAAGAAAAGACTGAATTGCTATAAATGCTCTTGTGCTTTGTTTCTTATAGAATGTTAGTCAAAATATATCCATATGGTGTTGATAAAAGAACAGTGATGTTTGCTTTCTTGACCACTTGCCTATTGTCAGATTTGACAGTTTGCTGGCACAGCAAAGATTGAAAACTCATGTTTCAGGCTGTGAGGTCAGACTCTGTTCTTGTTAATTGACAGTAGTTGCAGATTCTTGGTCATTAGGGGGGAAATTAAAAAAAGGACTGCTTCAAAATGGGTACTGGCAGCTTTGTGGAGCTTCTCAGGGAAGAAACTGTAACAGGAAAAAATGGGGTTAGAAATGCACTGCAGAGCTTTTTACAGCAAGGTCACTGGTTCATTTCCTAATATTTGATGGTTTCTGATGAATTCAGTCTTAGGTATCTTTAGCAAAATGTCCTTCATTATAAACCAGCCACTAGTACCTGACAATTAGCAGTCTGATGCCCTTGATTGCATTTTCATCAGGAAAGTATGGAAGCCAAAGAATGGTCCTTAGACCTAGTTGTGTAAGGTCCACTTCAGTCTGGGATCCTGATAGAATAAGCAACTACCTTTAATTGAGCCAACCACACCTCCACACTTTTATATAAATGCTAAAAACAGAAATTATAATCTTTTCCCTTTCCCTTTTTGAAGTTCTTTGTGTCAGTAATGATAGGATTAGTATCATGCTAAACTAACATGCATTTAGCCAAATTGATTTCCTGTATGGCAGGATTCTATTAACAGGAGAGCAACGAGGATTCTATTAGCAGGAGAGCAATGAAATTTTGCTTAAAATTGAATATGAATTTTCAAGGCATGTAACTCCATTATGTAAAAAGAAATATAATGTTGAATTTTGGGATAATATAATACAGCATGTTTTCAATCATAGCATTCTTAAATAAAAAGTTAACAAAGCAAGGAGTTACAAATGACCTGTGACGTTTCTGAAATAAATGGCAGGTTGGGAGACGCCACAAAACCATTTTAGAAGAACATTCCCAGTTCAGTCATGAAAATTGAGCGAGTCTAATTATCCCTGCTGCATTTCATATGAAAACAAGCACTTAGAATGCTACAGCAGAAGGTTCACTTCAACATCTCTTTACTTTGCTTTGCTAACTGTAATTGCTTACATGTGTAGCGAACATATTTTTAAAAGCAAAGCCTTAAAACTCAAATACTTTAAAAGCATTTATTGTCAGACTTTGAGGCTGCTTTACTTGAAATTTGGTGGTCAGCAGAAATTGCTGTGTACATTTGGTTTCCTTCAATTCACCATGATGAGACAGTCGTGTACTAAGTGGCACACAAGATCATTTCTTGCGTGTCACTGAAAAGTGTGTTAAAAGTGAGCTCTTGACTATGCTACCTTCTGTACATAGTCAGCTTTACATGCACAAGAAACTAATCAATACAATTATTACATTAATTTTAAGTGATCAACATGTAATTATATCAATGGACTCATATTCAGTTTTGATTGCTGCTCACTTCAACTTTGACCCCAGAAACCTAAGATCCTATCTGACTGGCTTCATAGCATGTTCTAGTGAAAAGAGTAAGGCTTTCAGGATTACCCTCAGCTTGGAGTAGAATATTCAGGTATGTAGTTGAAGAACGTTTGACTCCAGAGACACCTTTAGATCAACAAAGTTTAAATCTGGATATAAACTTTCATGTGCTTGCACATTTCTTCAGATACATTGAAACAAGATTTCCTCAACAATTACATATAGGTAGAGAGAAGGTGGGAGGGAGGATTAGTTGTCAGGAAGGACTAATTAGAGTCAAAATGTATGTAGTTGTTACATATATTAACCAATATGATTTTGAACATAATTTTCTGTACGACCGTCAATGGGGTCTTTACAATGAAGGACCAGAATGTTTTACAATGAAGGGCACAATGAAAGACTTCACTTTCTACTAAGGAACAGAAATTAAATAGTTCCTTTTTTCAGAGCTGTAAGTCTTTGTGAAAAATAGTTGTCATCATAATATGAATTTGAAATTGAAACTGATAGAAAAATGAGCCAGTCTACATGTTTCACATAATGCCAGTAAAACATCCTTTGTGTGGTGTCTTTTCTGTGTACCTCCATGATATGAGGTGTACCTCAACATGTGGTTCTATCTCATCATGTAGAACTCAATTATCCAATACCTCTTATGTTAGTGGACAGTTGTAGAGGCTTGATGGATCTGGTGGTACATGTCAAGCTTTCCTAAATACACATTATATTGGTGGGGTATAGAAAATATTCAAACAATATCTGTGTGATTAAGAATGCACATGTCAGCACTGGAAATGCCTGCCCCACGCTCATAGAGCGTGCCTATTTGAGGGAATGCAAGACAGTCTAAAGATTGTTCTCCTAAATGATGTGCAATTATTTGTAAAGTTATCTTAGGTTTTTGTTCAGGTACTGCAGTGATCTTTGTTGCAAGCAAAGAACATTTGAGAAACAAGAGATGTGTAATAGTAATGAGAACCAACTTACAAACTGCATTCAAATCAACATTATTCCTAACAACCAACAGCAAAGGCACAGTCATTCATTACATTAAATTCCATGTAATTATGAATGAAACAATCCAGACTGAAGTTCTGTATGCACTTAGTAGGGAATGAGCCTTATTAAGCTCAGTGAAACACTTATGAGTAAATATGCTTCGATTGTATATTAGTGGGCTGAGCATATAGTTTCAGATTCTGTTGTGAGCCACCCTGAGCCATTTTTGTGGGAAGGGCGGGATACAAATCATAGAATAAATAAATAAATTGATCAGCTGTGAAGTAATAGCCTTTTTTGTTCAGATAATCAACACGGTTGGGATCTGAGCAGCAGTAGTTAAAGAACTTTTCTGAATGTTCACTCCAGAAACTCTGGCATGGTTTACTTAGCAATGATCCTTGTTCATTGCTCTAAAGTATCTTTTTCAGAGCACTGTCTGTAAAAGAATAATGAGCAAAATAAGTCATCAGAGTATGAAATTCTTTTCTTTCTTTCTTTCTTTCTTTCTTTCTTTCTTTCTTTCTTTCTTTCTTTCTTTCTTTCAAGAAAACTATAAATGCTATAAATAAATACATAAATTAAACATATCATAGATCCTGAATATTTTGCTAGCTTCCTGTCCGGGCTGCCACGCTCCACCGCCTCTCAGCCCCCGCACGGGTCTGGCCTCGCCAGACCCCTGGCACGGTGGCAGGAGCAGGCCCACCGCCACCCACCACCCGAAGACCGTCCCCAGCACACCCCGGAACCCACCTACCATCGTGCCTGGTGGGGGGCGTCCTGGGGCATCGGCAGAGGCGCAAGCTGGCCGCCGTCGGAGCACTCAGCCAAGGACGGGCTGTGCGTCGGCACCTTGGCCCTCCTCCAGGGTGGAAACGGTGCTCCTCCCAGCCACCCAGGAAGGCAGGGGAGGGAAGGAGACACCCTTAGACAGCCCTGAAGCCTTCAGGCCGGCCGTGGCTGGCGCAACCGGCACCACACCCCTCGACATGGTCTCGGAGGGTGGGACCGGCAGCAGAGGAGGCAGAATGGGTTGGGGAGAAGAGGGATGCAACGGCAGTGCCACCAATGACCAGGGAAGGCTGGTGACGAGCAGACGCACCGGGAAATGGGGAAGGCAGGTGTTTGAAGGCACAGAGGTGAAGGGAGGATAAAAGGAGGAAGCGCTGATGGTCGGGGAGGCGAGAAAATGGAGAATTGACAGGTGACCCCAGAGAGAGAGAAGCCCGGTGCCTGACTCCATGGAGGAGGTGGTGGTGTGCAGTAACGTCCACTCCCCTTCATAATCTAAGGCCACAAGCGCCCTTCGCCTCCTTACAACCCCTTTTGCGCCACGGCCGCCCCGAGGGGTGGGGCCACTGGGAGGGGACTTCACACTTCCTTTTTATAATTTTTTGTAAAGTATGCTAAGGATATCACTGTACAAAATTATGCACATATTTAGTATATAATAACATTATAATCTATTTGTTTTGTAAACTATTGCCAGTTGCATTCTTCCAGTAATATGACCCAGCTAAAACCTAAGCAAACATCTAGGGTTCCAATTCTGATGTTCCAATTTGTTGAATACAGTGTTTTTAAAGCCTTAAAAGACCAGTGTTATTTAAAGGTGTTTTTGTCTGCTTTAACAACATTCCTGTTAATTTAAATGACATGGCTATGATGAGTTTGACTGTCATTAATTAGCCTGAATTAGGGTTGTCATTCTCCAGGTCTGGGCAGGGAATCCCCTGGTTCTTGGGGATTCTTCTCGTTGCCAACCAGCTGCACTGTGCATGCCCATCCCTATGCACTGACATCGCAATTGACATACTTCTGAGTAAGTCATGGTTATGATTGGGCTGCCGATTTTTCTGCAAATGGTAGGAAATCGCCACAGACATATCTCTCCAAATTGTTTTTTTAACTTCCCACAACTCTGGTCACTTGCATACCCCGGGGGAAACACTTCTCACATGTCTCCAGCCAACCCCCAAAGAACAAAGGAGGAAGGGAAGAAAAGCAGCTTCTTCTACTATGTCTGCTCTGTTTAATCAAGCCTACTGTGTGCAATAATCATCTCCACCCTGCTCCCTTCCCCATTTCAGTGTGGACCAAGCTATGAAAGATTAATAAGGGCAGAGGGAGTAGAAATGACTGCTGAGGCCGGAGTGAAAAGCACAGGATTCCACAGGTCGAAGCCAAAGTGTAAGGGGCAGCTCCTCATCACCCTCTGGGTCTCCTTAAAGGCTATCTCTGGAGAAGGGGCTGTCTTGCAGGAAAAAGTTGCCAGCCCCTCACCTCCCCTGTGTGTCAGCCAGGCATTGGGAAGGACAGAGCTCAGTGTTGCTAGCGGCTGCAGGAACAGCAGCAGCATTTGACAGGAAAGAGAAGTATGTTTGGTGCTGCTGCCTGCCTCTCCTTTGGGGGCCCTGGCAGTTGCCACGGGCTGGAGAGTGATGGGTCCTCCATGAACCCACTGCCCCAACATGATGACATCACTTCTGGGTGATGTCAGTGCATTGGGGTTATCCCTGCCCATTCACAGAATGCCCCCCAAATCCCCCACTGGCAAGATGAAGGGACCAAGCGACCTTACTCTAAATGGCCCTATTATCATAGTTTTGTTTGACAAGCAAACAGATGGCCAGGGCCTCAACAAAGAGCATTAATATTTCTTGATGGGCAAATATAATAGGATTGGAAGCCTGAATCAAGATTCAGGTGGTTGATGTGAAGCTTGACTCAAGATGTTACATACCAACTATTAGGGCTTTTTTGTAGCAGGAACTCCTTTGCATATTAGGCCACACAACCCTGATGTAGCCAATCCTCCCTGAGTTTACAGTAGGCCCTGTACTAAGAGCATTGTAAACTCCAGGAGGATTGGCTGCATTGGATGTGTGGCCCAATATGCAAAGGAGTTCCTGCTATAAAAATAGCTCTGCCAACTATACTCGAATCCTTCTGGAGAATATTTTTTTCCTGTTACATTAAGCTTCATTCTATTACAAGAAAGATGTAAAAAAAGATTTTTTAAATTGAAACCATGATATTAAATTAAATTTAGTTTAATTTAATAAGATGCATAGCAAAAGTGTGTGTGAGTGTGGGGGGGTGCTTTTAGAGAAAACAAAGGATGAGATAATACCCTGGCACAATTTTAGATTCCCAATCACATGGGAACGCCAAGCATGTCTGAGGACTGATTTAATGGCAGAAACATGCCGAAGCAATACAGCTACTGTTATTCAAATCAACCATGAATGGAAAGAATTTGTACAGGGCTCTTCCCTGCCCTCCCCTCCTTCAAATGGCATTGCTGTTTTGAAGACAACTGAGTTCTTCAGATCAAATTGCTAGTGAGAAAGCTGACAGAAAACACTGATATTTTCTCCTTCATAAAATCACAGTGAATATTGTGT
The DNA here is from genome assembly GCF_032191835.1 of Heteronotia binoei. Classification (NCBI taxonomy): domain Eukaryota; kingdom Metazoa; phylum Chordata; class Lepidosauria; order Squamata; family Gekkonidae; genus Heteronotia; species Heteronotia binoei. The sequence goes on from NC_083227.1 coordinate 139,588,858, forward strand.
TTACTGTGAAAGCAGAGAAGTTGGTGTAGCAAAATGATATTAATGCAAAATGGAACCCTAATTTAATTAATTTAAATTAATAAATTAAATATATCATTTAAACTAATCTGATGTGATTACTGGAAGAATTACCATCTATTATAGTAGTTTTTCTACTAAGAAAAGCTACCAAGTAGTTTTTCTACCAAGTAAAGCATTTTGTTGCTTTACTCCATTTCAACTTGATGCTCTTACTAGCATGAATCACAAATAAGGATGGCATCACAATAACCAAATTTTACAGTAAGGATTCCTGGGAGAACTTTACAGGCTGAGGTATCGACAAACATTAAAACACCCTGTCTGTGATTCAGAATTTCATATCTGTTTCTGGGCTTAATAGAAGTGGCAGTGATGAACTTAGGGTTGCCAGTTCTGGATTGGAAAATACCTGGAGATTTGGGGCATGGAGCCTTGGGAAGATGTGGTTTGCAGAGTGGAGGGACCTTAGCAGGGTATAATTAGGGCTGCCAATCCCCAGGTGGGGACAGGGGATCCCCCAGTTTGGAGGCCCTCCCCCCACTTCAGGGTTATCAGAAAGCAGGGGGAGGGAAATGTCTGTTGGGAACTCTGTTATTCCCTATAGAGATTTATTCCCATAGAAAATCTGGGGCTCTGGGGGGGCTGGGGCTCTGGCGGGTATCTGGGGCTCTGGGGGGGCTGTGTTTTGGGGTAGAGGCACCAAATTTTCAGTATAGCATCTAGTGCCTCTCCCCAAAATACCCGCCAAGTTTCAAAAAGATTGGACCAGGGGGTCCAATTCTATGAGCCCCAAAAGAAGGTGCCCCTATCCTTCATTATTTTCTATGGAAGGAAGGAATTGAAAAGGTGTGCTGTCCTTTTAATGTGATGGCCAGAACTCCCTTTGGAGATCAATTATGTTTGTCACAGCCTTGATCTTGGCTCCACCCCTAATGTCTCCTGGCTCCACCCCCCAAAGTCTCCTGGCTCCACCCCCAAAGTCCCCAGATATTTCTTGAATTGGACTTGGCAACCCTAGGTATAATTCAATAGAGTCCACTGCCCAAAGCACCCATTTTCTACAGGAGAACTTATCTTGGTCACCTGGAGATCAATTGTAATAGTGGGAGATCTCCAGGGTCACCTGGAGGTTGGCAGCCCTAGATGAACTAGGCCCAGTCCATTGATGCATCACTAGTAGCACTGACCTGTATTATCTCATCAGGCTTTGGCATGGACTAGGCTAAGAGGCCCACAAATCCTTAAATTATCTAGAGTTATGGGGTATTTCAAGATAGATTGTGATATTTGGCCACTGTTTTATTTCTGGACCATCCTTAATCATCAGTTGTTTCATTTAGCCATGCTTAGTTGTTTCCAGTTTCCAGTTTAAGTGGCAAGGTGATCATTGAATTTAATTTGAATCTGAGAAAGAGCTGTGGCTCAGCAGTAGAGTACATACTATGCATACATGGGATCCTAGGTTTAACCCTTTGGATGTATTTTTAATGGATCTCAAATAGCAAATATTTATTTATTTATTGGGATTTCTATCTCGCTTGCCCTCGCAAGCAGGCTCAGGTTGGGTCACAATAGACTAATAAAACAGGTAAAACCAATCCATATACTCCAAGTTAAACCAAATAAATGATGGTGAGCTAAAATTTAACAAGATCAGCAATATCTCAGGAGTGTAGTATGAATTGTGAGAAAGACTGCTTTCTGAGGTCCTGGAGATTAGCTGCTGGTCATGTGAACATTTTTGGAGTCTTTACTCAAGACTTGTATCCTCAACCATCGTAACTTACAAGTAATAGGGGAGGAGTTTGATGTTTTTGCTTTTAAAACTGCATAAATTATATAAAGTTCCTATTTTTACCTTGCTGTATTTTTCCAATGTGACTGAAGCCCGTGGGGGGACACAGTGACGCCTTCAGTTCTTAACGTCTGTTTTCCACACAGTCACTTCCTGAGAATAAATTGTGGTATATTGTATTATTATTTAGAGATATACTCAAAGATAGGAATATAATAGTGCTATTACAGTGATACCTAAATTTACTGTTTTAATATAAAATTATTACTGTATTTTTAAAATGTTGTATTTAGAAATTAAGCCAATAAATATTTCCAATCAGGATGGTTTCTTTGCTACTTTTATCACTAGAGTAGTTAGATTTCAGGGTCTAAACACACTGCATTAAAACTTACAAATTAATATATTCCTCAATTGCCTGTGTCCTCTAAAGAAGATGTAATGGTTTATCACAGCCATATATATTGTTCACTGAGTTATCCTCTACCTCCCCAAGGGGAAAAAAGATTGGGTAATTGACTAATGATTCATAATTGTCAGGAGAGAGCCAGTTCACCATGCGGGAACAGTTAAAAATTAAGTTGAAAACAAAAACTATGGAAAGAAGCCAAATGATTGCTGAAAGAGACTAAATTATACATAAATATGAAGAAGATTTTGGGGCAGATTTCCATGAGAAATGTAGCACTACATTAACTGTCATTTCAGTTCCTCTTGGAACTGAATGAGGAAAGAGGATCCTTCCCAGCAGTGAAAAAGTTCATAGTGGAATTTCCCAGTGAAATTTTCTCTTCTACTTAGTTCTGACAGGTCAGGAGCCCTCTTGTAGACTGTGGACTTGAAAACACTACATTTCCCTGTGCTTCAATAATGGAATCATACCTATCTCAATACTTGGCTTCTGCAGGATTTATTGCAGCCAAGTACATAGAAAAATTCAGCTTAGCTTCAAACAGTTTCAGATAGCCAGGATTGTATCCTCAACTATAGTAATTTACAAGTGAAATTTAGGGGAGGGGTTTGATGTTTTTGCTTTTAAAACTGCATAAATTATATAAAGTTCCTATTTTTATCTTGCTGTATTTTACCAATGTGACTGAAGCCAGTGACGCCTTCAGTTCTTAATGTCTGTTTTCCACACAGTCACTTCCTGAGAATAAATCACTCTGCATTCATTTGTTACAATTCTAATGTAGCTCCATTTGTAACCAAGCAACCAATTCTTTAGGTAAATAATTCCAATTCTTTGGTTCTGCTTGAGGGAAAAAGCCTTTCTGGACTGTACTGAACATTGTCAGTTTCTGTTTTATGTTGTGCTGAATCATTTGGAAAACTCTGCGGATACTTATTTAATAATAATACAGAGAGATAGTTTGTTCAGAGTCCAAGATGAGAAAAACGGTTCTCCTGGAGGATTATATGAACAAGGCCATCTGATTTCCAGATTATTAAGAATAGTATCCAGTTTATTAAGCCTACTGTCTCAGCTGAGAAAAAAAACAGGTAAATTCTGATTTCTCTATGTTAGTGCATTTACATAAACATGTTTTTACAGTTGTTTACTATCATTTACATATATGCACTTTTACAATTGCATGGAGGCTAAGAAAAAACACCTGCAACAAAGCAGACACTTCAGAGTAAATACTGATATAAAACATAGACAACTGGGTAAACAGAGATAATCTGTTAGAACAGGTCAGGTACAAATTGGAAATGCAGAGTTACATCTACCAGAATCTTACCTATCTGTGTGGACAGCTCCGCCAATCAAAGAGGACAAGAGCAAAACTGAGCAATAGTAAAATCTGGTCTAGAAATGCTCCAGATTCTGTCATATCAAAACTATCTCAAAATATAAGATCACAGTTATTGGCATAGACAGATGGGACAATGGTCTGGCTCAGCATAAAGCAGCTTTACACTTTTATAAGAAATGCCTTGATTCTGGGTTTCATCAAAAGGAAAAAATGGCAATCATTGCTAGGCCATATGGCAAACAAATCAAGGAGTCATTTGGACACATAGGCCTGTTATGCACTGGAGTTCTCTCTTGTTTTCACTATGCATGTCCGTCAGGTTTTCTTTGTCATTTTACATTGGTTTTCCTCCCTTTAATGTTCAGTTCACTTTCTGGACGCTGTTTTTCCAGGTTTACTGAGAGAAACTTTTGTTACTGAGAGTGCTTTTGTGGCAATTTCTCTCTTCTTTCCCTTCAAAGCCGAAAGTAATTCAGAAGCATACAGATTCCCTCAGATCTTCCCCCTGCCATTTTGTTGCCCCTTGAAGGTCACTCCCCCACCCACATTAAAATCATTCCACCCACTCTGCATCTTCTGCCATCCAGCCAGTTTGGTGTAGTGGTTAAGTGTGCGGACTCTTATCTGGGAGAACCGGGTTTGATTCCCCACTCCTCCACTTGCACTTGCTGGAATGGCCTTGGGTCAGCCATAGCTCTGGCAGAGGTTGTCCTTGAAAGGGCAGCTGCTGTAAGAGCCCTCTCAGCCCCAACCACCTCACAGGGTGTCTGTTGTGGGGGAGGAAGATAAAGGAGATTGTGAGCCACTCTGAGACTCTGATTGAAGGGCGGGATATAAATCAAATATCTTCTTCTTCTTCCTCCCCCTTCATTGGTATACAAGCTCAATTTCCCTCTTGTTTTTAAATGTTTAATTATTTTTACAAGCAGCTTGAGTCTAGTGATATGAGACTATCACTAGTATCAACTGAATTAAAAAAACAACGGGGGGGATTAAAAGAAGCTGCATGGAGTTTAGTTCCCTGCTGATATTGACTTGAAAGGGGGATTAGAGAGGAGGCAAATGACAGTCCCAGATTAAACCCTGTGGAGGCCCCTAGACAATTTAAATCTCAGGGGGCCCTTTGGGAATTATCGGAGTCAGAGCACCCGCCCCATTGCCCGTGGCCCCTGCTGCAGCCTGCAGGCACCTTCTCAAAGGCCCCTTTGGCAAAGCTGCAGGGGAGAGGCAGAGAGAGGCAAACTTGGCAATGATGACAGCAGCAGCCACATCAGGCAAGTCGGGCAAAGAGCAGCTCAGTTGCTGGCTGCACCTGCAGGCTGGGAGGGCTACAAGCAGGGGGGAAACCAGATGGGGAGCTGGCCCAGGGCCCCTGAAGGTGTGGGGGCCCATAGGCCAGGGCCTAATTGTTAATCGGGCCCTGCAGCATCCCCAGTGTAAAAAGGGGAGGAAAAGATTTCAGTGCTGCATGCAAACAGAATAAAGGGGGTGGAATGTCAGTGTGGTATGAAATTGACATGAGATGTAAAGAGAGAGACTGGGATGGGAAGCCTAAAGCTTTGAAAACATTTTTCCCTTTAACAAAGGGGGTGTTGAGCGGGGGGGGGGGGGGGGACGGGACCATTTTGGCAGTGTCCAAGAAGCCTAACGTTGAAATGACAGCTGAGTCACATGGACCTTCTGAAACTGATGAACTTAAAAATCACTTGGGGGTAAATCCATTTGGAGGACAGAGTGCAATCTGCACAGGATAAGCTCTTTAAAAACTGCCAGGATCAAATTAGAGACTGTGCAGGATCAAATTAGAGAATCACAAAGAGAAAACCAGGCAAATTTGCAAGAAAGGGCAGGAAATTAGCATTAATATGCAACCATGCTAGGACATCAGCAAAAATCCCCCCCCCCCCCGTTTTTTTCAATTTAGTGGCATAAGATTTAAAAAGCTCTTTAGATCTTGTGCCTGAGGACTCCTTCCGCATACAAATTGCAGCCCTGTGCAAAGCGTAGTGGAGCTGCAGCCAACTTTGTACAGGCACACGCGCACACATCACCAACGATTACAGCTTGTAATGCTAGTGTCAGTGGGTTTTACCATGAATTCTGTACACTCAATATGTTCCCCCATATTATGTGATTGTGTGACTCCCATTTTTCACAGTAGCCAAAAACAGCAGAGAATCCCCTTGTGCTTGGCAATATGGAAAATGGGGCTTCGCAGTTGCTTGTCAGTTTCATAGAAACAGTTTCCCCCTTTGCCTTTCTGTTTCCTTTTATTCAATGAACTAAAGCTAAAATGCATGCAGAAAACCTGATTTTTTTGGTAAGGATTTAAATGGAAGGTGCTTTATGGACGCCACTGTCCAACTGTAATGAGGCAACTGCAAACTTTTTTAAAAAAAAAACTTTGGATGCCACCTCCACACACTTCACAAGCGATGTTCCACCCCAATTTAGAAAATGTGTGGGTTTTTCTTTTTATTGTAGCTGCAGAATAAATAGACTGGAGGAAAAAGAATAGTGCATAAGGCAGGCACAGAACATAATCCGAAGTCAAGATTTTTACAGCAGTAAGAGATGTGTGTATAACAGACCGTATTGAGAGTGTTTCTTTTATTTATTAAGTGAAACATGGACTGAAATTTAGCTGGATTTTATCCACATGCTGTCCAAGAATTTGGGAGATTTGTGTAACATTTACCTGACTTTATACATCTAGCAATACACTCCTAAAAATACCATCAACTCCATTTAGGGCTAACTGCTCCATTTTCATGTATTTTTCCACCTACTTCTCAGTTTGGAAAGCATTACTCTGAATAACAGACCTTCTACCAAGACTGCTGTGTACTGAATCAGATCACTGTATTGTGTACTCTGACTAGCAGCAGAATTCCAAGTCAAAGGTTTCTTGTAACCCTGCCGAGATTCTTAAGTGCATTGAACCTTGGACCTTATGCATACAAAGCATCTGTTTTATCACTGAGTTCTTTGCCCATCCTCTGAATTTTTAAAATACAGTGCTTACAGCTCATTCAGTGATTTGTAAAAATTTATTTTAGCTTGGAAGGATAGTCAGCTCATTATGGAATCTTTGGGGAATAGTTGGGATGGTGGAAGAAGAAACTAACAGGAAATAGTAGTAGATAATAGCATGAATGAATGACTGGGGGCACTGAGGCAGTCTAGGCTTGAAAACAACGCTTCTCCCCCACAAAAAAGTTTTCCTTCTCTGCCATGTGATAAAGATGGAGATCTTTTAGAATTCCGGATTCTAAATAGGATTCTGAATCAAATAGCTCAATATTTGTAGAATTCGATGATATGTGGAAAGAAAACTAATATCATCATTACTCAACCTTTTTTTGAACAGAGTATGATGTAGATTCTACTTAAATTTTGTTTTCAGTTTCATTTGACAGAGCTAGCTAATCATTTGCCATCTTCCAGAAGCTAAGCCGTCTACTGACCCACATATGAAGTGTTTTATATTGGCATTTCATTGGCTGTTGGAGTTTTATGTTTAAATGCTAATGGAAGTAGAAAATATACCAGATTTAAATCTGGGGCTACGAGTAAAAATGGATGGAGTGTAATATAAATAGGCTTCCCAGGTCCCAGCGGGGGATCTCCCGTTTTCACAGGCTTCTCCCCACCCCCAGCCAGCTGGCCGGTGGGGGAAGCCCAGCCTCTCACAATCACCATGTAGTTTTAGAGCTCCTGCATGTCCGTTTTTAAAATATGTGCCTTTAAGGCTGAGCAGGAAGCAGGAAACAGGAAGGGCTTCAAAGAACGGCCCGTCCCTCTGTTTTGCTTTCATTTTCAGATCAAGTAAAGTTCTGCAGGAACAAGACCCAGTAAGTATTTGTATGTGAGAGAGAGGGAGGGGGCAGGGGATTCCCTGGTTTGGAGGCCCTCCCCCCGCTTTAGAAAGCATGGGGAGAGGGAAATGTCTACTGGGCACTCTGTTATTCCCTATGGAGAACGATTCCCATAGGGAATAATGGGGAATTGATCCGCGGGTATTGGGGGCTCTGGGGGGGGGCTATGTTTTGAGGTAGAGGCACCAAATTTTAGTATAGCATCTAGTGCCTCTCCCCAAAATACCCCCCAAGTTTCAAAACGATTGGACCAGGGGGTCCAATTCTATGAGCCCCAAAAGAAGGCGCCCCCATCCTTCATTATTTCCTATGGAAGAAAGGCATTTAAAAAGGTGTGCTGTCCCTTTAAATGTGATGGCCAGAACTCCCTTAGAGTTCAATTATGCTTGTCACACCCTTGTTCCTGGCTCCACCCCAATGTCTCCTGGCTCCACCCCCAAAGTCTCCTGGCTCCGCCCCCAAAGTCCCCAGATATTTCTAGAATTGGACTTGGCAACCCTAAATATGAAACGGAATAAAATAAACATTAATGCATTTAACTCTAAATACATAAGAAGTAGGTACTAACAATCCATACTTGTAGTCTACCTACAACTAAAGGTTCTGGGCCAGATCTGGGCCTTAGAGAGCTACCAGATGGACCATCAGTACTTGCTAGTGAAAGTGAAAGTATGTCATGCTGTGACCTATACAGATACTACAGACTGTAGGCATGCCAGCATCCAGCTGAGACCTGGCAACACACCAGAATTGCAACTCGACTCCAGATTATAGAGATCAATTCCTCTGGAGAAAATGGATGTTTTGGAGGATGGCATTGTAGCCCACTGAGGTCCCTGTCCTCCCCAGTATCCATTTCCAAATGTCCAGGAGTTTTCGAACTTGGATCTAGCCACTCACTCTCCCCCCCACCATCCCCTACCAATGCGCAGGGAACACCTGGCAACCCTTAGAGCAGGGGTTATGACCTCATTTGTTATGGGGGCCGGATCTGAAATAAATGAGACCTTGTTGGGCTGTGTCATAAAATGTAATGCCAAGTAGCAGAGATATAAACTTTATAAAGAACACAGACAAACACAATTAAAGGGTTTTTTTTTAAAACCCCTGCTTAAAACATGCTTAAAACATTAGCATTCGATCTTAAAGGTGCTTTCTTTGCATCAGGAACTGGACAAAGGAAGCTCTGGCTCTTTTCCTCCTTCCCCAGGGAACCAGGAGGGAGAGGAGCCTCAGCCAATAGAAGGAAGAGAGGCTTGGCTCTGTAGCTCTGCTGTGCAATTGAGAGAGCCTGGCAAACCAAACGCTCTCTCCAATAGTGGCTTTGCTCAGTAGCTCCTGTGCGATTGAGCAAGCCTTGCAAAGCAAGCTGTAATGCAGAAGGATGCAAGAGAGGAGAAGGAAGCAGATGACAGCTAGTTGCTTGGGGGCCTGATAGGAGCCCTCCAGGGGCCTGATTTGGCCCGCAGGACTGCATGTTTGACATCCCTGCCTTAGAGATTGTGAAAATTATTTTGAAACAAGATCAGCCTTTTGTGTTAGAACTGGAACGAACTTCAGACGATTCCAAGACTTGTTGCAAAGTATAGAATCTTTATTAGAGAACTACAGTGCTAGAGCTACGAGATAACAGTAATACCGAGTCCGGCATTTGGTTACATTTTATGCCTTCAGCAAAAGTACAATAAAACGATCATTCACACGGGTTACAGACAAGCGTCTCCTTTCCCAAGCTCTGTTATCAGAAGGGAGGATGCTCTCCCATCGCGAAGGCCAAACGGCCCGGCTTCAAAGGGCACCTGTGGATGTTGACCAGAGCCTATCTGTCACCCTTCAGCGAGCACAGAGTATTTAGGCTATTTGCAAGGCACTTGGGTTAATTGCTTAGACTATATATTCTGTGTTAAAGTTAGGTTACAACATGGAGTCAGTTTGGCTAACAATAGGCAGAGAAAGTTACAAGTTCTGACATACTGCCCCCCCTAAGCTCTTCGCCTTGGGCTTGTGTGGGTACAGTAGGTGGAATTTTTTGAGCAATTGCGGGGCGGATACATCACATGCTTTTACCCATTCGTCACAGCTCAGGGGAAAATACTTCCACCTGATAAGATAGTACAAAACCCCCCGCTGGATCTTGGAATCTAGGATTTCCTGCACCTCATGGTGGCTCTGGCCCCTCACTCGAGTAGGAGGTGGTTCTGGAGGGCGAGGGTGATAGGATGTGGCTCCAGGATCTTTGCGAAGCAGGCTGCAATGAAACACAGGGTGGATCTTACTCAGTAACTTGGGCAGTTCCAGTTCTACGGTCACCTTATTGATAACCTTTTTAATCTTGAAAGGCCCTAGGTATTTGGAGGCCAGTTTGCGGCATCCTTGAGGGAGAGGGAGGTTCTTGGTTGACAGGAGCACTGTTTCCCCCTCCTTCAGCTCCCATTGGGGGGCGTGCTTTTTGTCAAAGTGCCGTTTGTACTCCTCTTTCGCCTCCTCCAGATTTTCTTGAATTACCTTCCACCCCTTACGCATTCCCTCCCACCACTGTTGGCATGAAGTGGGCTCTGGGGCTCCAGACGGTAGAGGGAGATTTGGGAAGGGTTTCCCCTCGTAACCATTGACAATTTGGAAGGGGGAGGTCTTAGTGGAGCTGTGGAGGCTGTTGTTGTAGCCATACTCCGCAAAGGGGAGCAGTTCAACCCAATTTGTCTGTTGGTAATTTATATAGCACCTGAGATACTGTTCCAGAAGCCCGTTTACCCTCTCAGTCTGTCCGTCGGTCTGGGGGTGGTAAGCGGAGCTAAGCCCCTGTTCAATGCCGGCGATTTTACAGAACTCCCGCCAGAAGTTGGCAACGAACTGCGGCCCGCGGCCGCTAATGACCTTGTCCGGGAATGAGTGGAGGCGGACCACGTGGTTAAAGAATAGCTGTGCCAATTTCTTTGCGGTGGGGAGTTTTTTACAGGGGATGAAATGGGCTTGTTTCGAGAATGTATCTACCACCACAAGAATCACTGTCTTCCCCTGGGAAGGTGGAAGTTCGACTATGAAATCCATGGAAACGACGGCCCAGGGGCGGCTCGCCGTGGGGAGGGGGACCAAGTGCCCCGGCGGTTCCCCCCCCCTTCGTTTTGACATGATGCAGGTTGGGCAGGCGACCACAAACTCTGACACGTCCCTTTTCAGTTTGGGCCACCAGAACTGTCTGTTGAGTAAATTGAGGGTTTTTACATACCCGAAGTGCCCTGCGATTCGGCTGGAGTGGCATTGTTCTAGTACGGTTTTTCTCAGGCTTTTGGGCACGTAAATTTTCCCATTGTGGAACCAGAGTCCTCCCTCCCCCTTTTCAAGACCCTCGGGGCGGTTGTTTCCTTCTAATTCTGCTTCGGCGGCGAAGCGCTCCTTTTGCTGAGGGTCGGGGTTCCCGGTTTGTTTCCCTGACCGGGTGGTCACTCCGCCGGCGACGGCTGAGGGGGGAATGAGGGAGTAAATTGTCTCTTCCCTCTGGCTTTCGTGCTGCGGCATGCGCGACAGCGCGTCAGCCAAAAAGTTTTTTGTGCCGGGGATGTGTTTCAGCACGAAGTCGAATTTGGCAAAAAACCGCGCCCAGCGGATTTGCTTTGCGGTCAGTTTGCGGCGGCCGGTGAGGGCTTCGAGGTTTTTGTGATCAGTCCAAATTTCGAAGGGGACCCGGGCTCCCTCTAGCCAGGACCGCCAGGTTTTTAGGGCGAACGTGACCGCCAATGCTTCTTTGTCCCACACTGACCAATTTCTCTGTTCATTGGAAAATTTGTGGGAGATGTATGCGCAGGGACGGAGCTCCCCCTCATCATTTTTCTGCATTAATATGGCTCCCACGGCGACGTCGGAGGCGTCGCATTGCACCACAAAGGGTTTCAGTTCGTTTGGGTGGGCTAGTATCGGTTCGGAGGTGAATAGCTGTTTGAGCTCATTGAAAGCTTGGTGGCACTCGGGCGACCAAATTAGGCGCGCCCCGGGCTTTTTTGCTTCCTCCCCTTTCCCTTTTGTTTTCAGGAGCTCGGTGAGTGGGAGCATGACCTGTGCGAACCCCTTTATGAATCCGCGGTAAAAATTTGCGAACCCAATGAAAGATTGGAGCTGCCGTCGGGTTCGGGGTGGTTCCCAATCGAGTACGGCTTGGATTTTCGCGGGGTCCATGGCTAGTCCCTCCCCCGACACCCGGAACCCTAGGTAGTCTAGTTCCGTTTTGTTGAACTCACATTTGGACAGTTTGGCATACAATTTGTTCTGATACAGGGTGGTTAATACTTTTCGTACTAGTGGAACATGCGATTCGAGATCTTTCGAATAAATAATGATGTCATCAAGGTACACCACCCCCCCCTTGTACAAATATTCCCGCAGTACTTCATTTATAAAATTCATGAATACCCCCGGTGCCCCTTGTAGTCCGAATGGCATGACTAGGTACTCGAACTGTCCCATTGGCGTGTTGAACGCCGTTTTCCATTCATCCCCCTCCTTGATCCACACGTGGAAGTACGCGTCACGGAGATCGAGTTTGGTGAAGACTTTGCCTTCGGCTACTGTGCTTAGGAGGTCTTTTATCAGCGGGATCGGATAAGCGTTGGACATAGAAATCCCGTTTATCCCGTGAAAATCTGTGCAAAGTCTCAGATTTCCGTCCTTCTTCTTGCGAAACAGGACGGGGGCAGCATGGGGGGCCGTGGCGGGCCGGATGAACCCCCGCTTCAGGTTCTTGTCAATGAATTTTCTCAGTTCCACTTTCTCCGCCCAACCCATCGAGTAGAGTTTGGCTTTGGGCAGTTCCTGCCCTGGTATTAGTTTGATGGCGCAATCAGTGGGGCGGTGGGGGGGCAGTTTGTCGGCCTCCCGCTCACTAAAAGCCTTTTTCAAGTCCCGGTACTCCTTTGGGATTGTCCCTATCTCTTCAAGTGTGAGGCAAAGCCTCTCATTTTGGGGGGGTGCTTTGGGTCCCCACTCGGTTCTCCAGTGGTGGTGCTCGCATCGCCAGTCGGGGAAGCGCACGATCTGCTCCGCCCAACGTATGTCTGGTTGATGCCTCGCGAGCCACCCTGCTCCCACCACCACGTCGAATGAGGAGGAGGGGGCTATTACAAAAGTCTCTATCCCCCAGTGATCTTCTGTCCCCATGGGGGTCGCTTGGGTTTCCTGGGTGCAGGGTTCCCCACTCATGACGGACCCGTCCATTTGTTCGAATTGGATCGGGTGGGGCAGGGGGGACGTGGCTAGGCCTAACGCCTCTACCAAACGTGGGGTGATAATGTCTCGAGTGCACCCGGAGTCTATTAGGGCTCGGGTGTGCATAAACCATTTGAGGTTGGGGTTCAGTAGGGTTACTGCCATGAACAAGAGCCCCCCGGTAGTTCTCACCGTTACTGGTGCCGGCGTCTCCCGGACCTGCTTTGCGGCACCGATTAAAGCAGGTCGTTGTCGTTTTCCGCCGACTCTTGATCCCACGACTCCTCGCTCGATTCCCCAATGGTGGTAACTTCCTCGTCAATCGCCATGGAAGCGGCGACGGTGCCCCGACTGGGCTCCTTGGAGCGGCCCCCTCCTTTCTTCTGCGCGGTCGCGGGGGCCTTGGACGGGGTGGGGGTCGGCGTCTGCTTCACGGGGCAGTTGGCGGCCAGGTGACCCGGGTCTCCGCATCTGAAGCATTTCCGGGCGGCAGCCACGGGGGTAGAAGTTGTGGGGGGCCGCCTCCCATCGGTCTTGCTAGGCGTTGGGCTCGGCTTCCCCCCTTTCTTGCCTTGCTGCTGGCGGCGCATCCCGACATGTTGTAGGTCGGTTTCTACCTCTCCCGCCAGCTGGATGCATCCCACCAGGGTGTCGGGTCGTCCCTGGTGGTAGCACCGGTCGAGGATGTTCGCGTTCAGTCCGTTCTTGAACGCGGTGTACTTCATCACCTCGTTCCAACCCCTCGCGGCCGCGCAGTGCCCCATGAATTCGGTGGCATATTTGCGGGTCGTGCCGTTCCCTTGCTCGATCCTTTGTAGGGCCTCGATAGCTTTCTCCTCCCGCAGGGGGTCCCTGTACTGCCGTAGCATCGCCTGGAGGAAGTCGGCCACCGTGGCTAACTCGGGCTTGCGCCCGGTGTACAGCCCCACGTACCACTTTCGTGCCGCTCCCTTCAGCCTGGAGGCAATGTGGTCTACTCGGCTCGCTTCCGTGGGGTAACTCGCTCCCCAGTGTGTGAAAAAATTGTTGCACTGGATGGTGAAATATTCCACCTCGTCTCCGTCCCCGTCGAACGTAATTTTCAGTTCTCGGGTTCCCCCTCCGTCCGTTCCGACTGGTCCCCCGAGCGCCGCTGGAACTGGTGCTCTCAGAGCCGCGGGGGCTGGAGGTGCTGGTGCCACGGGCGCAGCTGGTACTACCGGGGCCGCTGGCGCTGGTGGCGGCGCGGGGGGTGCCGGTCCCGCTGGTGGTGGGGCCGGAGGGGCTGCGGGTGGTGGTCCAGCAGGGCCCCCTCCTCCTCCGTCACCTGGGCCAGCAGGCGCCGGGGCTGGCGGGGCCGGGGCCGCGGGTACGCCTCCCTGCAGGGCGCGTATCTGGTCGCGGATCGCGCCCAGGTTCTGCTGCATTTCTTCCGCCATTTGCACCCGGGACATGTGGACCTGGTCGTGGATGTCCCTCACCCAATCGAACAGCTCGTTGCGTAGTGCTCGGATCGGGTCCCCACCGCCGTAGGTGGAGGAGCTGGTGCCGGTCCCTTCTTCTCTGCCTTCGTCCTCCTCGTCTCCCCCGGCGCCGGTGGCAAGAACCCGGTACCGTTGTTCCGCGGCCTCCATTGCTGCCGTGGATTTTCGAGGGTTCCAACTCCGCGAGGGGAAGGCGTCGGTAGAGAAGGGTGCGGGGACCTTGAGTTTGCGTCTCACCCCCGTCACTTTCGGGTCTAACGGTTCTTCTTCTGTGGGAGGGCTGGGCTCTCCGTTGTCTGGAGCCTTTGCTGCCATTCAGCCAGGTTGCCAGTTCAGATAAGTCCCAGAATAAAGGATTACTGTTATAATGTCAGAACTGGAACGAACTTCAGACGATTCCAAGACTTGTTGCAAAGTATAGAATCTTTATTAGAGAACTACAGTGCTAGAGCTACGAGATAACAGTAATGCCGAGTCCGGCATTTGGTTACATTTTATGCCTTCAGCAAAAGTACAATAAAACGATCATTCACACGGGTTACAGACAAGCGTCTCCTTTCCCAAGCTCTGTTATCAGAAGGGAGGATGCTCTCCCATCGCGAAGGCCAAACGGCCCGGCTTCAAAGGGCACCTGTGGATGTTGACCAGAGCCTATCTGTCACCCTTCAGCGAGCACAGAGTATTTAGGCTATTTGCAAGGCACTTGGGTTAATTGCTTAGACTATATATTCTGTGTTAGAGTTAGGTTACAACATGGAGTCAGTTTGGCTAACAATAGGCAGAGAAAGTTACAAGTTCTGACATTTTGAAGCTTCCTGCTAACATGGAAGCTGCCCCAAATGAAAAGTTCTTTTAATAAACACATGCTGAAAATACAGCTTTGAACCAACTACTTTGTTTGTGTTGAGGGGAGGTGTCTTCTGTGTGCCTTGGCATGGAAGGGGTAAACAGTGAACATGAAGAATGGAGTTTCCAAGGTATACAAAATGTGGGTGGATTGTGTGTTTGGAAACTAACACAAGTGATCTAATACTACAGCCAACAGATGCCTTCAACTCTAATGTTAAGGAGCAAACAGGAACTTGAGGATTCTGTATGATACTCCATATGCCCTGTATTGCTAGGATATATTGCTGTTGTCTGTATCACTCTTTCACTATTTGTAAATATTTGTAGGTTACTATCATGGGCAAGAGGCTTCTTACTCCCATGTAAAACTGGCTGTACAGGCAATAAAGATGCTGAGTTGAGATATGTAGCTGACAAAATCTGCAAATAACAATTTCATTATGAATTTCCCGTTTGTTTGCACACCCTTCTCCTGCAGCTATTACTCCATCTGTAGTTTTAATACCAAGATACATTCCAGACTGATATCCTGTTTTTGTACCCTGTGTGGTCAGTATTTCAAGGAGGTGGACCAGAATTGGTGTTAGAGCTGGTTAGCCACTATTGAAAACAGGATGCTGGACTAGATTAACTTTCTTTCTGATCTGATGTGATCTAATGTAGTTACTATATTTGCATGGCCAGAACTTGATTACTTTAGCCCTTTTTGAGAAACTTTCTGGTAGCTGGAATTGACAGTTTAAAAAACAAACAAACTGGCACTGTAAATCACAGAATAACAATCCAGCTCCATCTTTAGTCTGGCAATCTGAGTATTTTCTTGGAAGGATTACAGTTTTCTTTGCAATGCAGTACTGCCCACATGCCCCCTCGTACAAATCCTAAACAGCTTTGTATACTTCTTATTTAGAACTCTTGGGGAGGGGGGATTGTATTGCTTTTGGAGGACGTTTGTAGTTAGCGTTCCAAATACAATTCAATAGAATGCTCCCTTCAACGTATTTCAGGTATTGTTCCTGCAATGTTCTAACTACAGTAGTTCAGGGGAGGGAAATATTGTGCACTGGTTATCATATTTTGTTTTCTTTCAATATGAATTCTTTATAGCTTCAGAGATAAGATGCATGGTTCTGCAAGGTATATACTGTAGGTTGTACATAGTGAGGAACTGAAAGCATCATAATTCTTATCCAAAAAGAAATCATCCAGAATTATAATACATGTCTATTTTAAAAACTTTCTTGAATAGCTGTTTTCTGTAAAATGAAATAAAATACATACAACACTTAAGCCACTGAGAATGCAGAAAAGAAAAGAAAAAAGGTTAAGGTAGTCCTCTGTGCAAGCACCAGTTGTTTCCGACTCTGGGGTGACGTTGCTTTCACAACATTTTCACAGAAGACTTTTTGTGGGGTGGTTTGCCATTGCCTTCCCCAGTCGTCTACACTTTTCCCCCAGCAAGCTGGGTACTCGTTTTACCGACCTCGGAAAGATGGAAGGCTGAGTCAACCTCGAGCCGGCTACCTGAACCCAGCTTCAGGATCAAGCTCAGGTTGTGAGCAGAGAGCTCAGACTACAGTACTGCAGCTTTACCACTTTGCACCATGGGTAGTGGAAGGGGAATATCTGCTGGGCACTCCATTATCCCCTAGGAAGACCAGTCCCCAGGGTATAATGGAGAATCGATCTATAGGTATCTGTGGCTCTGGGAGGGCTGTTTTATGAGGTAGAGGCACCAAATTTTCAGCATAGCATCTGGTGCCTCTCCTCAAAAAAAGATTGGACTAGGGGGTCCAATTATATGAGCCTCCCAAAAAGGTGCCCCTATCCTCCATTATTTCCATTGAAGGGAAGGCATTTAAAAGGAGCATGGTCCTTTTAAATGTGATCGCCAGCACTCCCTTTGGAGTTCAATTATGCTTGTCACAACCTTGCTCCTGGCTCCACCCCAAAGTCTCCTGGCTCCACCCCCAAAGTCCCCAGATATTTCCTGAGTTGGACCTGGCAACCCTACTCACTATGCTCCCTTGCTATAGACTTTACCATATTTTTATTACATTTTAATGTGCTTTTATCACAGTTTTATACAAAGGAAATCATATCTCCCAAACATTCCTCATTTCCCCTATAACTTAATTTGCTAGCTTGGTCACAAAGTGCATTGAGCATTACAACCACATCAGCCATACTGTAGAATAATTAAGGCTGGGCAGAGCCTTTCCCCACACACAAAATTGTATCCTAAGCTGCTCTATTACTAAAGATATATGAGGCAAGGATAAATGTTATAGAAGACTTTTGTTTAACCACTGAAAAAGGGCTGTTTTTCCTAGACTGGAATTGTTGTGTTGTTTTTTGCTACAAGATGCAAGAAAGATTTATCTAAATAAGAACAAAATGCTAGGCAAACAGAGAAGAAAATACTAGTGTTATTAGAGGTACAAGACAAATGCTGGCACCTTGTCAAGGGTGAGAGAAAAATGAGTTTATCAAAAGGACTAATTGCTATGTAGCATTTTAACTTTTATGAAAATTTAAACAGGCTTTTAAAACTTGATATATGTAAATATGTTTTCCAATAAAGCAATATTTTTAAGTGAGAAGTTAAGGACTCTGTGTATTATAAAAAGAAAACCATGATCACCATGTCTATTACATTATGTTGTAACCCACCAGTCCATTCACAGGAAGGGCAAGCTAGAAATCAAATGAATCAAATCAAATCAATGATGTTTTAACCATCTTTATTATTACTATCCTTCAACTGATACAACAGCAGCTGCTGAAATTGTATCTTTTTATTGGGCCAAATAGTCATTTGACAGTATTGCATATTTTTCACTTGTCCTTTTTTTCAGTTGTGGGCTTTTCATATGGAGCACTGTCCATGCAGGTCAAGCAATCACTGATATAACTGTTCAATCATGTGGCTCAGAGGATGAGGCACACAAAATGTCTCACAGATTGAGATGATTTTTATATTGGACTACTGATTATAACATAACGTGTCTGTTTTCAATCTTCACAGCAATTGAGAAAAACTGCTTCCACGCTGAGGTTTTTTCCACTCCACTTTCCAAACTAAAGTACTTTTTAAAGAGAAATCACACAACACTGTACTCTAATCATGCTCCAGTTATCTTTTCTCATCCTCCATACACTCTTTCCCATATGGAAGGGAAGGTGTACATTTTACTTCTGACAGACCCATTTTCCTGCTGTGTCACAGGAGGGCTTATTGAGTCTACTATTACAGTAATTGATATATAATATAGCAATTGCCATTTTTAAGAGAATCCTCTTTGACTCCCTGCCCTACCACCCAATGCAAACTCAGTCTCAGAGGTTCACCTTCTGTCTTGTCCCTATTTCTTTTCAAGAGAATCTTGATCCTTTTACACATAAGGTCCTCACTCTCTTTCCCAGAGACACTGCCAGACAAGGCAGTCCAGTTCCCTCATCATCTGCCCCTCAACCAGATATTTTCCTGAGCTATTGGGTTACAGAACTAAATACTGCTTCCCTTTAATTCTGCCACCATTTATACATTTATCCAGGCCCAGGGCTAACTAGTTTGTGTGTGTTGTTTCTTCCACCGAGACAATTCACTCTCAGTCAGCAGAGATAAATAATAAACTTTAACAACTTTGGATTCAGCATTTCTCAGCACTTGTACATCTCTTCAATTATTTTACTTTTTAATTATTGAATTTATATTCTGCCCTCCCCACAAGTGGGCTCAGGGTGGCTCACAGCAGTTCAAACCAGATCGAATAAATATGCTGCAAAAAAAATTACAATAACTATAACTTCATACAGGTTAAAATTTTTAAATGTTGAAGAAAAACTCAAGTGTCTGGTGTCCTACGTGTGCTGGGCCTGAGATGATACACCGGCTCTCTCAGCAGATGCCACAGCAGTCTCTAAGGGGAACAGCTCCCATAGGCTGTTTAGGAAGGAGAGGCTAAAGATGTACGGACGTCCATTGTCTCAGCCAAAAGTCTGGCAGAACAGCTTCATTTTACAAGCCCTATGGAATTGCATTAAATCCTGCAAGGCCCTGATCTCAAGTGGGAGCATGTTCTACCAGGCTGGGCAATGGCAGAAAATGCCCTGGCCCTGGGCAAGGCTAAACAGACACCCTTTGGTCCAGGGACTACCAGCAGTTGTTGTTCAATAGAGTGCAGAGCTCTACAGGACATGTCGGGGAAGAGGTGGTCCCAAAAATATGATAGTCCTGGACTGTAAAGGGCTTTGAAGATTAAACCATAACCTTGAAATGAATCTGATATTCAGCTGACAGCCAGTGCAGCTGGCATGGCACCAGCCAAAAGCGTGCCTGCATAGATGTCACAGCAGGTGCATTGCTGCATCCTGCACTAGCTGCAATTTATAGATCAGATTCAACGGCAGCCCTGTGTAGAGGGCATTATAGTAACCCAACCTGGAGGAGACCATTGCATGGATCACTGTAGCTATGTCACGGGAGGAGAGAAAGGGAACCAGCTGCCTGATCAGCTCTGGCAACCTGAGCCTCCATTGACAATGAGGGATGTAGGACCACCCCCAGATCCTCACGGTGCTGGTGACAGTGGCACCCTGCCAAGAGCTGAGAGCCTAATTCCC
This sequence comes from Heteronotia binoei, assembly GCF_032191835.1. NCBI lineage: Eukaryota > Metazoa > Chordata > Lepidosauria > Squamata > Gekkonidae > Heteronotia > Heteronotia binoei. The sequence continues at coordinate 139,608,446 of NC_083227.1, forward strand.
AATCCCAACCCCTCAAGGCTCAGAGACAGGATCTTTCTTGGGTTTAACCTCAGCCAACTCTGTCTCAACCACCCAGCCACAGCCTCCAGAGCCCTGCCCAGAACTTCTGGGGTGGAGTCTGTCCATCAACTGATAGAGCTGGGTGTCATTTGTGTACTGGTGACAGCCCAGCCCAAGCCTCCGGGCCAGCTGCGCAAGGAGGCACATATAAATGCTAAACAATATTGGCGAGAGGATAGTCCCCTGTGACACACTTCATTCCAGCGGGTACAGCAAGGATATCCTCCCATCTAGCACCACCCTCTGTCCCCCCCACCATGGAGAAAGGAAGAAAACCATTGCAAGGCAGTCCTCCATAATCCTATGTGGGTATCATTCTTCCAGTCCTGTCAGTTACAAGCTATCTTTCTTACAGCCAGCTTCTGACTCATACTCCTTCACTCACAGACTCAATCTCATCTCCCTCTCTGCTCTGTCAGCTGTCAACCTTCCTCCAAGATTCCATCAGTGCTCATTGGTTATACTTTGAGAGTGGTGCAATTGGACCTATTTATGACATCATCAAAAAGCTCTCTGGTGGCACAGTGCAGGGAAAAAACGGTGCAGAAAATTCCTGTATGGAAGATTTGTTGCCAAGGGAAACGCCTGTATATTCACAAAGGAAGCAAATGCAAAATAGTTATCCTCAACATGGGGATGCTGCCAATATATGGCTCTATAAAGGTTACTTTCATGGCCATCTTGCGAAAGGAGAGTAAAAACTCAACTCCTGTTGAATTCCAGCAATATTTGCCCTTTGCAAATGAGCATTGTGTATATTTGAGTCATGTGCTGAATTCAGCCATGAACAGTTTTTATGGTGCAGCCCACAAACCCTTCATTACATTTGGCAAGGGAAAAGCTAGTCCACATTGAATTCAATGCATGGCACCATAGTATATACAAAATGTGTGGGCTGAACTGTTCCCATCACCTCCACAAGCTTGGGTGGTTGCAAGGATAAGAAGTGTCTTGGTTTATTCAAGTAAAGATTGTGTTGCAAGCAAGGCAGGAGGTGGGGATAAAAATATTTATATAAAGAACAGCTTTTTAAACATAGGTCTGAGAACAGCTAGTTTTACTAAACTTCTACATTCAGTATGCATTTTTACCACAAGGATAGTCCTATTGAAGATGATTCTTTTAAACTTTTACATGACCTGTTGACATCCTGCTAGCATGCAGATGTGGAGAAATGTGCACTATACTCTTGTAACTGAACTTCTCACACAAAACTTGGTGAAGTTTTATTCCAGATTTCAGTTTCATGTGTGAAAGCAAAGATTGTTGAAAAATGTATTTCATAACTTTCACACTAGCCTAAACAGGGAAATCCCATTATCCCAAATCAGACTCTCCAGCCAAGATTTAACTCACACTGTTTATGTACTTTTATTACAGAATGTAAGCCTGATATATCTGACTTCGCAGTTCAAGGTTCTATGAATACACTTTAAGTCTGTGTGTTATTGATGGAAGGACATAACAAATAAGGTGGCATAAGGAAGGCACAGATAGCCAGGCCATTCTAAGCTAATAGAAAGTCATCTTTCTTTAGACTTCTTCTTTTTAGTTCAGTTCTTTTGTCTATTGATGTTTCCGTAATTTTGATGCAACAGCTTTTCAGAGACACCACAACAGAAAAGAATCAAGAGAAAGGAACCCAAATTTTCTCTTAAGCCATCTGAAATCTTGGTTGCTGTTCCTCTTGGTTGCTGTTTCTTTGCCCCTTTTTATCCAGTAAGCATTGTTTTAATTTAGGGTATTTTATTTTGCATTTGCCTGAGGGGAAGCTAGTAAAATTTTAATTCATCCCTGCAATGGTATGGGGGAGTATATATTACTTTGCTCACAGCAATGTAGTTTTCTTTCTTCGTTTTTGTCTCACATGGGGATTTATTTTCCTGAACAGAAATATGCATCACTAATCCCCTCATGGCAAGTTAAACTATACAATTTATTTTTTTGAGATACATTTTTGTTGCGATTTTATGCCTCCACTTTTCATAACAGCACTGCACGAGATTGATTCAGATAAGTATATTGTTCTTGAAGCATTATAAAAAGATCTATAATGTATAATATACTATAAAAATTGTTACCTTATAATAATAACCCACACTTCTTCAAGCCTGTCTTTCTTGTCCTCTTCCCAAACCACCTTTCTGGTTGGCTGATGTTGTCTGAAAGTCTTCACAAGAGGAGAAGGTAATAGAAGTGTTTTCCTCTGCTTTAGAAAGACGCTAATGAATGCTCTTGTGACTTCTGCAGCCTTCACAGAAATTCTTATTCAAGATAAAATTTAGGAAAAGGGCAAACAGGTATGAGATGAAGGCAGAAATTGGTATGATGAATGCTAAAGTCATAAAAACACCTGCCTACCTAGGGTTCCCAAATCCCCCGCTAGGCCTGGAGACTCCAGATTTGGAGCCTCCTCCCCCCGCTGGCCATAAAAGGGAAAGCGGGGGGAGGGGAGGGAGGAGAACGGCAGCCAGAGCTCTTCCGTTTTCTCAGGCTGCTTCCCGTCCCCAGTCAGCTGGCCGGTGAAGGGAGGGGAGCCCAGCCACGCCCCCAAAGGACCATGTGCCTTTGCACCTCCGGAGGTGAGTGAGTTCTGTCCCCTGCATCAGATTTCCCAGAAACGGGGGGGGGGGGAGGGGGTGGAGAGGGAAACGTCTTCTCATAGGGTATAATGGGGAATTGATCTGGAGGTTTCGGGGGCTCTGGGGGAGCTGTTTTTTGAGGTAGAGGCACCAAATTTTCAATATAGTATCTAGCGCCTCTCCCCAAAGTATCCCCCAAATTTCAAAACGATTGGACCAGGGGGTCCAATTCTATGAGCCCCAAAAGAAGGTGCCCTTATCCTTCATTATTTCCTATGGAAGGAAGACATTTAAAAAGGTGTGCTGTCCCTTTAAATGTGATGGCCAGAACTCTCTTGGAGTTCAGTTATGCTTGTCACACTCTTGTTCCTGGCTCCGCCCCAATGTCTCCTGGTCCACCCCCAAAGTCCCCAGATATTTCTTGAATTGGACTTGGCAACCCTATGCCTACCTTAGGGACCGTCTCTCCCCACATGTTCCCCAGAGAGTGCTGAGATCGGGGTCTCAGAACCTCCTTACAATCCCTGGGCCAAAGGAGGCCCGTCTGAAAACAACTAGGGACAGGGCCTTTTCGATTGCAGCCCCCTGTTGGTGGAACCAGCTCCCAGAGGAGGTGAGGGCCCTGCGGAATCTTGGACAGTTCTTCAGGGCCTGTAAGACAACCCTCTTCCGGCTGGCATACAACTGACCGATATCTGAATATCCAAATTCATGAACATCAGCATATCTGAACATTGGAATACTTGAAGAACCGACTTTTAGGGAAGATGTAGCATGGTATATTGATAAATGTGTTTTTATGTATTTTACTGTATTAATTATTAATGTATTTTAAGCTGATTTATTGTTAGAGTTTTATGTTGTAAGCCGCCCTGAGCCCGCTTCGGTGGGGTAGGGCGGGATATAAATCGAATGAAATAAATAAATAATAAATAAATAAATTCTTTGTTCTCTTAATTTCATCTTCCAGTGAGAAGTATATGCTGCATCATAACAATTTCTATTTCATGGATTGGAGCTAGTGATCCACAAGTACAAGAATCACAGATATTTCTCTTAGTAGAAAAGAGTGTATGTCCAGTATTTTTAAGGTCACTCTACCACTGAGAATTTGATAGCAGTAATCAGGGGTCATTTTGTAGAAAAATAGGTGGTGAAGCTCATCCAGGGATTGTTATGCAGCTGCACATACTGTTCAATGGACAAGGAAATGAAACTCTCAGAAGGAGGAGGTGGAACTCTCAGAAAGATTCAGGAGCTGCACTCCTGTGAGCTCCCACTGAATCTGAGGCCTGTCAGTATGTAAAAAATACTGCAGTTTTTAGAATTGTTGAAATTTATCTGTGTTCATTTCAATCCATAAATTATCATTTTTGGTACTATATATAGGCATTGGCTAAAACCTCATTTCAAATGCACATTTATATGATACTTCCTGTTTTTCATTTTTTGTATATTAGAACAAAAAGGATTAGCAGTTTCCTAATGTCCGTATTTGCAGGTTCAAGCACATTGTTAGGCAGATATGAAAGGGCTTGCTGAATCAGGACTAGTTCAATTCACTTGCCAAGGGAACATAGGAACACATCAAAACCAGTACAAAACCAATTAACCTGGTTCCAGTTTATACCAAGTAGTCAACCAAGAGATAATCTTCTGTGGGAATTTCACACAAGCAACACAATCAAACAAATGAGGAAGAGATTTAGTAGGTAAGGCTAACAACAAGATTGGATCAAGAGAAAATGTACACAGAGAATGAAGAGTACAGGGTGGAGTTTTGCAGAAAACAAATGTAAGAGATGCATTCTGTTCTTACTATAAAACTGAAAACTGATTTCCTTCCATTATCTTCTTGGTCAGAACAAAGTTTACAAGGCCATTATAAAGTATAAAAAAGAGAACAGCTCAGTTTGTGTCAAGTTTTAGAACAGCAGGGCAGCTAAAATGTATTGAACACTTTTTCCAGGTGGCAGTCTTTTCCACTTAGCGAAAATGAGTTCAGAAAGGCTCAGGCCAATGACCAAAGCAGTCTAGTGGATAAGCATGGGGCTGAATCCATAGAGTACAATTTTTTTGTTTGCACCATCCCACTGCAGCCCCAAATGCCTCCTCATATGCTGCTGGGGGCAGGACAGCATTCAAGGAAGCATTTGGAGTTGCAATTAGAGGAGGGAGGAGAGAAAGTTGTATTCTGAAGAGAGAAATCTTCCATTTGCAGAATCTCTTTTTGGATCCATCCCAGAGTTTTCACTGTTAGCTAATAGGAAGATGTCTTCAAATAGTTTGCTAAATAGCAAAACATTTGTCCCTTTATGAAGATAACAATGCTGGGCTACTTTGCACAGCTGCTGTAAGATTCACAACAATATTATTTGTAGGAAGTACTTCAGATGCTGAAAGTGCCATATAAATGCTGATTATTATTAGTAGCAGTAATGTTATAATGATTCTATAATGTTATAATGATTCTCTCAAAATGATTCTATCTCAGAAAGCTAAGAATTATTGACCTCTGCTGGAGAAAGGGGAGTAGAAATGCAGGGTCTGAGAAATGCAAAAACAGTGACCGGCAAGTAGAGAGATTTTGAAAGGATTTTTTTGCCGACGTGGGGATTCAGGGGTTGGCTTTACAATGGCTTACCTCTTTCCTCAAAGGTCGGGGACAAAGAGTGGCGATTGGGGGTGAATTGTCCCAGAGATACCCGCTGGATTGCGGGGTCCCTCAGGGAGCAGTTCTATCCCCGATGTTGTTTAACATCTATATGCGCCCTCTTACCCAGATTGCCCGGAGATATGGGCTGGGTTGCCACCAGTACGCTGATGACACCCAGCTCTATCTACTTATGGACGGCCGGCCTGCCTGTGTCCCAGAAAACCTGGACCTGGCATTGCAGGCCGTGTCTAGATGGCTCAGGCTGAGCGGGCTGAAGCTAAATCCGACGAAGACAGAGGTCCTTTGCCTGGGTCGCCGTGGTCCAGGGAGGGAGATTCCCTTACCGGCCCTCGACGGTGTGCCTCTGTCAGCGGCGCACAGGGTTAGGAGCCTGGGGGTGCTACTGGAGCCTACCCTAACTATGGAGGCCCAGATAGCAGCCACTGCCAAGTCCGCATTTTTTCATCTTAGGCGGGCAAGGCAGTTGGCCCCTTTCCTGGAGGGCGACGACCTGGCAACAGTGATCCATGCAACGGTCACCTTGAGGCTGGATTACTGCAATGCCCTCTACATGGGGCTGCCCTTGTGCCGAGCCCGGAAGTTGCAGCTAGTGCAGAATGCCGCTGCCCGGCTGTTGTTAGGGCTCCCTAGACGGGAGCACATCCAGCCAGGGCTTCGGGGACTGCACTGGCTGCCGATAACATACCGAGTTCGGTACAAGGTGCTGGTTATGACCTTTAAAGCCCTTTATGGTCTGGGACCTGCCTACCTTAGGGACCGTCTCTCCCCACATGTCCCCCAGAGAGTGCTGAGGTCGGGGTCTCAGAACCTCCTTACAATCCCTGGGCCAAAGGAGGCCCGTCTGAAAGCGACCAGGGACAGGGCCTTCTCGATTGCAGCTCCCTGTTGGTGGAATCAGCTCCCGGAGGAGGTGAGGGCCCTGCGGAACCTTGAACAGTTCCGGTTGGCATATAATTAACTGTTAGCAGAATGCCTGAATATTTAATCTTAAACATCAGATTACTGAATATTGGAAATTTGAAGGACTGATTTAAGGAATAGTAGCATAGTGTATATCGATGTGAGTTTTATGTATTTTTAGGTTTTTATGTATTTTATTGTATAATTTTTAATCGTATTTAAATCGACCTCTGTTAGCTTTTATTGTTGTAAGCCGCCCTGAGCCCACCTCGGTGGGGTAGGGCGGGATATAAATCGAATAAAGTAAAGTAAAGTTATCCATTAAAGATTGAAATACTATTGGTAGGCAATTCCTGACTGTATGGGGAGTATTCAACCTGTTCCAGATGAGGTCACACTCCTTCGGAAGGAGCAGGTTTGTAGCTTGGGAGTGCTCCTGGATCTATTTTTGTCCCTTTAAGCTCAGGTGGCATTGATAGCTCAGAGCGCTTTCAACTGGTGGCCCAGTTGTGTCCCTATCTGGACATGGACAGCCTGGTTTCAGTGATCTACACTCTGATAATCTCCAGACTGGATTACTGCAACACGCTCTATGGAGGACTCCCCTTGAAGATGGTTTGGAAGTTACAGCTAGCGCAGAAAGCAGCAGCCAGATTAATAGCAAGGCCCCAAAGGTCTGAACATATAAGACCAATTCTGGCTTGCCCGCATTGGCTGCCTGTATGCTTTTGGTCCCAATTCAAAATGCTGGTTTTGAGCCTATAAAGCCCTACATGGCTTGGGAACACAATGCCTGTTGGAGCGCATATCCCAGCATCAATCTACCCAGACACTGCACCCAAACTCCAGGGCCTTCCTCCAGGTGCCAGCTCCTTGAGAGACTCAGAGGCCTTCTTGGTGGTGATCCCCTATCTTTGGAACAACCTGCCAGTTGGGGCCCACCTGGTACAAGACCTGGCATTCTTCAGGTAGCTGGTCAAGATAGGCCTCTTCACAGATCTCTGCAGACACTCAGTGGCCTGACAGGATTAACAAAGGGTGTTAATAACAGTCTTGTGACACTTTAAAGACTACTGAATTATTGTAGCTTCAACTTCTGATAGCCAGATGAATGAATGTTCTTACATTCAGTTGACAGAGACATAAATACCCAGAGCTTCCAACTAAGGTGGTCTGTGAGCAGTGAACAGATGTTACAGCTACAAAAAAGGCAAAAGGCCCAGTGCTGTCATTTTGCTGAAACTACAGGTATGTACAGCATATACCAAAGTGCTAAGTTAATGAGCAGGAATATTAATAGTAATGGTAACATTAGCTCTGTGGTATTTTAAAATTCAGACCCCTTATCAGCTATGGGACTAGGCTTGCCAATCCCCAGGTCCCAGCAGGGGTTCTCCCTCTTTCCCAGGATCCTTCGTGCCCCCAGTCAGCTGGCCGGCGGGGGAAGCCCCGCCCCCACAGCCACCATGTGACTTTCCACCTCTGGAGGCTTCAGTCTCCGATTGAAAGGCTTCCTCTTGGGATGGTGTGTCTGTGTTACTTTGAAGAAGTTGCCAGCAACTAGTGAGTAGAGATGCCAATCCCTTGCTTCAGAGTCACCAGAAAGGTGGGGGGAGGGAAATGTCTGCTGGGCACTTCATTATTCCCTATGTGGACATCGATTCTCATAGGGTATAATTGTCATGGGTGCTGGGGACTCTGCAGAGGGAGCGGAGCCTGCAGAGGAAACTGTGCCCCTGCCTCCTGCTGGAGAAGATCCCAGCCCCCCTGCCTCGCCCTCTCGGGTGGCTCGTGTGCGTGACCGCCTTCGTCAGGACCTCAGGGATCGGAGGAGGGCGGCACGCTCACAAGCAAGACGCTCCCTGAGCCCTGAGTTTTGAAAGGATTCTGGCCCTTCTAAGGGCAAGGATGCTTGAGTTGTAGCAGGATCCTGGCTGCCTCTCTGAGCCAGCAATTAGCCCAAATGGGCAAAAGCCAGCAGAGGGCTATATAGCTGTGGGCTTTGGGAGGAGGCTTTGTGGAAGCAACTAGTCATCTACCTGACGTTCTAGCATCCACTCCGGCTTTGACTTTTGGACTCCCTGACTTCGGCTCTTGACTTCTGGACTCCCTGACTTCGGCTTCTGAACCTCTGACCTGTGTTACCTGGATGGTGATTCGGATTTGGCGCCTCGGACCCTCTTGCCTACCGGCTACAGACCTCGGCCTGCCCCTGGACTTTGCCTGACCCAGCCCCAGCCGTGACAATAATGGGGAATTGATCTGGAGGTATCGGGGGCTCGGGGGGGGGCTGTTTTTTGTGGTAGAGGCACCACATTTTCAGTATAGCATCTAGTGTCTCTCCCCAGAATACCCCCCAAGTTTTAAAACGATTGGACAAGGGGGTCCAATTCTATGATCCCCAAAAGAAGGTGCTACTATCCATTATTTCCTATGGAAGGAAGGCATTTAAAAAGGTGTGCTGTCCCTTTAAATGTGATGGCCAGAATTCCCTTGGAGTTCAATCATGCTTGTCACACCCTTGCTCCTGGCTCTGCCCCAATGTCTCCTGGCTCCACCCCCAAATTCCCCAGATATTTCTTGAATTGGACTTGGCAACCCTATGTGGGACAGATTTTATCTCTTTAAAAAAACCCTACCTAAAATAAGACAATTTTGAACTCTAGTACAACACAACTTCTTGCTCCTTAGTTTAAGCTTTTTCACACTCTCTTAACAAAGTGAGGTGTTTTCTTAAGCCACCATTTCATATGATTGCGTGTTAACAGAGAAAATTCTTGGGGCTGAATAGTATTATCAGAGCCAAGTTCTTTTCTTGTTATTAAACTTTTCTTTTGATCATTAGTCAAAACACATTTTCAATATAGTTTAGGCTTTATTTTCTAAACAGTCTGAAAGACAGAGCCACTCCTGATAGACCCTTTTCTGTTGTTTTTTAATTTATATGATTTAAATTAAGTAAGGAAAAATGTCATTAACAAGAACTTACACTCCTTTTTTGCTGCTTGAGTTGGTGTTCATAGATTAGCATTTCACGTAAATGTCATAAACTAAACAGTGTTTGAAGCACGTTTGAATATCATATAGGATAACGAAAGACTGACAGTTATTTCAGTGGATTAGAAAGGTGTAAATCTGTTTAGGACTGCATTAACAGTCTGCACAATTAGCTGTTTGGGGGTGGTTTTCCTGTTTTGGGGGTTGTCATGTTACATAATTTTGCTTTCTTTTTTTCCCTCTATGAATAACATGCCTTATACTTGCTGAATTCTGATAACATTCATACACACATTCCAAAGCTTTTGGTTGCTGTTAAATGTATTAGGTAGTTTGTTTGAACTCTTGAGATTAATCTTGGTATCAGCACAATGAATAGAATTGCTGTTGACATATCACCTGCCGAAACTAATGCTGATAGGCTACCAATAAATATTCTTGACATATGTATTAGCCTAAAATAACCAAACCAGTCTCACGCCCTTCACCTATGAAATAATGTTGTAACATTAAAGGTTCAACTTGTGTAGCCCAGTTATAAGAATGTTTACTCAGAAGTAAGCAAACTGAATAGGGGCTTATTCCCTTCTAAAAATGCATACAACGATAGCCAAAGGTCAAGTGAATTTTCTTTCACCTGTTTTATAACTCTTTGAAGCAGCCATCATCTTAGTCTGTAATTCATTCTTTTTCATTTCTTTCCTAGAGATTTTTGTAATATGTCAAATGACCCCACTAATTCTAATGGAAAAGAAGAGTGCAGCTGTACTCTCAAATCGCTTTTTTTATTTCAAACTGTAATGAGGCACAGCAAATGTAAGCCTTCTCCCCCCGCCCCCCCACCCTTTCTGGAAAGCTACCACATTGAAGCAAGATGCTGCTAACACATGTAAACCTTACTAAACATAGATCTTAAAGAAAGCATTTATTGGAAGGAAATCTGGTAGCTTTAAGTGCACTAGGCAACTTAAAATACCTCTCAAGTGATTGCATTTAGCCCAAGTTGTAACACAATGAGCTACTTCCCTGGTGAAGTTATTACAATATATATTCTTCTGCACACTACTGAAGGCAGGAGGTCTTACATTCTGGTGCAGTTCCCACTTTCTGGAATACGTTCGTAAAACAAAAGAAAAGTGAAAATTTTATCTATTTTATATGACCTTGTTGGTGTAAATTAGTCAGAAAGTATATTAGGAAGAAAGTGTGTTGTACATAAAGGCTGGTCATGAGGAAATCAATGCCTGATGCAATCAGTGGAATTGAAAAGTTAAATTTAGTAAACAATTTCTGTGTTTTAAAAACACTATTTAATCTGGAAGAGCTAGCTTTAGAAAGCAAACTATTCCAGAAATCATGTATGAGAACTTTACTCATATGGTTTTTAGGGATGCCAGCCTCCAGTTGGCTTTGAGTCATGGGATCATTTGCCTGTAAGAAAGGAAGCCAGGAGACAATTTGTCCTTCATAAACTTATGTATTGGAATTATGTCGTCTTTGATGTTATGAAATAAAATTATATTGCCCCCCCATTCGGAATAAAGAGACTGACAACAATGTGGGATAAAGGGCCACTTTATTTAAAATAACGGCAATGGGAATAAACATGGGGCCAGGTTGAGCCAGGGGTCACTTAAACGCAGACCACCTCCCCAACCTGAAACTGGGCGAGCCACAGGCCCCGGGACTCAAACGGCTCAAACCCGGCCGGCCAGGCACTAGATCCAGCTCACTGAGGTCCACCCTCCCCCGTGCCGTGCAGCCTGGGCTGTGGACCACTCCCTAGAGACTGGATCACCAGGCTCCCTGGAGCCAACCTTGTGCCGTGCAGCTTAGGTCCCCCAGGGGCGCCTTGCACCCCCAAAGGTGCATTGCCATGTGAGCTCACCAAATGCCCCCAAAAGAACATGTTCCCAATGGTAAAACCGCCAAGGACAGTGCCAAGCCTCTGCTTAGGCCACTGACCCCCCACCAGCGAGAACATGTTCCAGCCCATGCCGCAAGTCGGCCAAAAAGGCCTCGTTGCCCTTTATCGATAAATGAACGCCATCAGGCCTGTACCAATCACTACGTTTGGCCTTGATGGTTGGGTGGGGCACGTAAACTCCGAGCCCGGCCTCCATATATAAAAACAAGGCTCTATTGGCCTTCCTTCTGGCCCGCTCCAAGCCCTCAGGGTCCCAGGCTGCCCGCCACACCCGGCGCGGCAACATGGCCGACCACAGGACGAGGACGCCCGGCCATCTTCGTTTAATCAAGGTGATGTCATCCCGGGCCTGAATAGACAGGGCCCTACCCTTCATTAGGCCCAAATCATTCTCCCCCAGGTGAATCACCAAGATGTGCGGTGGCGGGCCCCTCCTCTCTCTAAATAGAAGCGAGAGGAGTCCCGCCCACTTCATACCACGCCGTCCCTGCCACTCAATGGTGGCCTGCTCGCTCAGGCCCAACTGAGATCCTCCCGGCATCCGACGTGCCTGGTGCGCCGCCCAAAAGATGATACTGTGGCCGCAAATAAGGATCCTCCTTCTATGCGAGCCAGCCACAGCACCTAAGAAAGAAATAAATTCAGAACAGTTAACACCGCGAACATAACCAAATGTGGAAAAAACATCCCTAAACGATCTCAAGGAAGCAGAGGCCTGATATAGGACTTGAAAGCCCGGGACTTCCACCGACCCACCCGACGTATGACATCACCTTCATAGCCCATAGCCGCAGCAGTAGATGCTGCGCCTATGCGAAAGGAGTGAGTGCCAAACCTCGAGCCGCCAAGTCCCAACTTTTCCAGTGCCCGAGAGGTAATGGCCCAAAACTGAAACTTGGAAAGCGGGGAGGAGTCTTCATGGCGAAATAACAGGCCCTGATCCGTCCCACGTACTTCCAAATAACGTGCCAAAGCCAGGACAGGGCACATCTCCTCCTCAGGACACGGGCCCAGCGTAATGACACAACCTTTTTGTGCTTGATCGGTCTTAGACCGCCGAACACGAATGAGCGCCTGCCCCCTTTCCAGAGTAACATCATCCACCCTCAGGGCCCTATCAGAGCTGTCAGTCCGCGAACCTGCAACCAGCTCAGACACCCGCAACGCCCCGAAAAAAGCCGTCAATGCCGCGGCATGAAATAATAACCTCTCGTAACTGGATGCACATACCGACACCCAGGTGGAGTGAAGTCCCCGTAAAATGGATGGCGAAATTGGAAGCCTGCCATCAACTTGGTGACCTACCTCCCGAGACCATCCTTCCAGCATTTTGTTAATCCGAAAATCCTTGGTGCCATCCGTACACCCCCGGGACTTGCTGATAAAAGCCAACCCCGCGAGCTGGCCCCTAATGGACCTCACAGAGAGACCGCGATCCTTCTGCCAGACGCAGAACTGCAGCAAATGCGCAACCGGGACCGGCCATGTTTCATCCAGGCCGGCACCTACTCTAAACCACGCAAACTGCTTTGCCGCCCGATCATACGACCTCCTCGTACTGGGTGCAATTGCAAGATGGATGGCCCGGCTCACTTCCTCCTTCCAATTCGCCACAACTCTGCCGGCATGGGCACTGGACAGCTGTCGGCCTCCGGGGCGAGCTGACGAAAGCGCTCCATCTGTTGGCGAGACAGAGCGTCCGCCACCCCGTTACTAGAGCCCGGTACATGCCTGGCAGCAAACAAAACATTCAATTTAAGGCAACGTAATGTAAAACGCCTAACCAAACACATAACTGGAGGGGACCTAGAAGTGAGATTATTGACAACATGGACCACCGCCATGTTGTCGCACCAGAAATGCACTGTGTGATTGGCCAAAGAGTTCCCCCAAATAAAAACTGCAACCACAATAGGGAAGAACTCTAAAAATGCCAAGTTGCGAATCAAATCAGAGTTCCGCCACTCGGCTGGCCAAGGCTCAGCGCACCAGTGCCCCCGAAAATACACACCAAAGCCAGTGGTGCCCGCCGCGTCAGAGACAATCTGCAATTCGGCCTCCAAAAGCATCGCCTCCCTCCAAAAGGAAGTCCCGTTGAAGTGCTGAAGGAAATTCTCCCAAACTTCAAGGTCATCCCGCATGCTCCTGGTCACCCGAGTAACGTGTGAGGCAAACACAACGTCGTCATGCCATCACAAAATTGCCGTAAAAACGCCCTGCCAGGCACCACCACCTTACATGCAAAATTCAGGTGGCCAACTAGCTGCTGAAGCTCCAGAAGCGAAACCTTCTTCCTTGCTTTCGTTGCTGCCACCTTTTCCCGCAAGCTACGCAACTTATCCTCAGGCAACCTGGAAGACTGCTGTAAGGTATCAAGCTCGATACCTAAAAAAGTCAACAAGGTTGCGGGGCCCTCAGTCTTTTCCGCTGCCAACGGCACACCGAGCTCAGCGGCCAAACTCTCAAAAGACCTGAGTAGATAAGCGCATTGACCAGAACCCGCGGGGCCAGCAAACAGGAAGTCATCAAGGTAATGCGCCATATCGCGGATACCTGTCCTGTACTGCAATGCCCACTCCAAAAAAGAACTAAACCGCTCAAAGGCCGAGCAAGACACAGAGCACCCCATAGGGAGGGCCCGGTCCATATAAAAACTGCCTTCGAAACAAAAACCCAACAACTCAAAGTCCTCCGGGTGCACGGGCAGCAATCTAAAGGCTGACTTAATGTCGCATTTAGCAAGCTCCGCCCCTACCCCGCAATGGCGAACTATGCTCACCGCCCGGTCAAAAGAGGTGTACCTAACCGAGCACAACTCGTCAGGAATGGCGTCATTAACTGACCGGCCCCTAGGGTATGACAAATGATGAATTAGGCGGTACTCCCCCCTGGCCTTTTTAGGTACCACCCCCAGCGGGGAGACTCTCAAATTAGGCACAGGAGGTTCCGCAAAGGGGCCCATAACACGGCCTTCCGCGCACTCCTTCTTAATTTTCTCGCGCACGACGTGCTCTAGCCCCCTAACGGACTTCAAGTTGGAACACAAAAAGGGGGCTCGTGGACCCTGATAAGGGATCCGGAACCCAAACATAAAACCTTGCAACAGATAATGCCTATCATCCCAACGAGGATAACTTAACAACAACCTACTGAGGACCGCTATTCTGATGGGGCTTGGGCCCTTTTCCAGGTGGCGGATTGGGACCTCCAGGCCTCCTGAAGCCTCTATTTGGCTTCGATCGACTACATGCTGTGAAGGCATGCGGTCCCCCACACACAGGACATTCATGCCTGTACCGACAGTCCTTCCTGGCACAAGCCCCTTGGGAGGTGAACTCCCAACAAAGCAACCGGGGTTGAACCGGCGGGGGCGCGGGGAACGGCAGGCTGATTGGTCCTCTGGACAATGTGACCACTGTCCGATCTGTCGCCCGTATTAGGCTTCGCGGGAGCCATCAGCTGTAACCATAGCTGTTGGCTGATTTGATCCCACGGCAACCCGGGATTAACCGCTGCCCTCATGCGGAATGCCTCAACATATTGAAGCCACGCTCCGCCCACAAAGTCACTATATGCGCGATAAATAATATCGCAGTATTGAAAGAGTGAGGCTGCCCTCCAGGGTTGAGCCCTGGCAATTACCCCCGCATAGATTAAAAACCCTGGCAGCCAGTTCGACCAGGACCTGTCCACCTTTCTTTTCTTAAGCTTTTCCTTATCCTTCTCATCCATCTCCTCCTTTGGCTTTTTCTCAAGCTCACGATATAATAAGCTGAATACGTCAACGTATTCACCCTTTAAAATCTTTTCTCTAGTTGCGACCGTAAGGTGGTCACCCAGAGGCATAGCCGAATCGCCAAAGGGTATGGCATGGAAAGGAATCGACGCGTAGGAAAAGGAAGGTTGTGTTGGAAACCCAAGTCCACCCCACTGCTGCGTGGACCAAGGCAAAGGGGATGGAATGGCTACCTGACCGCCCCAAGGAAGAGCGCCCCCAGCCACTTGGTTTGACAAACCACCAACTCCGCCCGAAGGGCCCGCTGTAAGCGGCAAAGATGACCAAGCAGACCCAATACCTGCTTGCCCTGTCGGGGGAGACGGAAAAGGAGACCACCCCAGAGGAGGCTGTTGGCTCGCGGAGGGTCCTCCAGCCAAAAATGGAAAGCCCTGCCCTTGTGACGGCACCGATGGAACAGCCCCAGGCCCGAGGACTGGGCCCCAAAGCCCCCAAGGCCACCCAGACCCACGAGACTGAGCCAGCAACCTACCTTCCAGTTCCTGCGGGACCACTGCCACGTCTGCTGGCTCCTGCCCCTGGTCCTCATCTGGAGCGACCGGGTCCGGCGAACCACCATCATTGCCACCCTGCAAGGCAGATAAGCGAGAGAGAACCTCCCTCTGAAATGCGATGGTTGCCACCCTGCCGCTTCCCGTGAGCCCTGAGACGCGCCGAGAAGGGCCGGCCACGCCCCTCTCCCCCTCCAAAGCAGCCAAACTGTCGAGGATCGCTAGGCGAGTGGCACCATCATCCCAGTCCTCTGCCGGAGGCACCACTGGGCAGGGTCGCTTCGATGGTTTCTTGGCAGGCTGCTTGCTCTTAGAAGGGCCCTGACCCTTTTTCGGACCCATAGCAACCACCCTAAACCAAGCCCACAAACCAACCACACCGACCTTCTGTCCAGAGGGGAAAAAAGGGGGTGCTCCAAGAAAAGCAGCCCGTAGCCTCACTCCCAACTGGATCCCGGTGCTAGCTATATCTGTGATCTGTGTGCAAGGCCCTAATGCACACTGAGCCCCCACTCAACCAAAGCTCACAATAAACACACTCCAACTCAGAAGTGTGCGGTAGGGGGGGGGGTGACCAAAAGCTCAAACAGCCCCTCACTAATGCAGCCCTGGTGAAGCCTTTTTTTTTTTTTTTAATGCCTACAGGCAACCACACCCCCACCAGAGCCCACAGCACACCTGACCAGAGCACACAGCACACCCGACCAGGGAGGTGAAGAGGAGGGTTATCAAAGCTCAAAAAGCCCCTCACAAATCCCACCCTGCAGCCTCAAGTCACTCAATTAAATCCAAAAGTTTGGGGGGGGGGGGAGTGCAAGACGCAACCGTCCCAACCGCGCTATCAGCGCGCTCGCCTCGGGAAGATCCTGAGCCCCAGCAACAGGCTCTAAACTGCCCCGGCAAAGGTGCAGAGCCCTAGCAACAGGCTCTGAACGGCCCCCTATCAGACGCCACAAGAAACGCTGCTAAGAGAGGGTGGAGGGAAAAATGAGCGGGGGAAAACCGCCGCAGCTGCGGCCGCTCCTCTGCGGGCCAAGAAAACTAACAACACTGGGGGCCGCCGACCCCACTCCCCCCAAAAGCGCGTCAATTGAAGGCCTGATAAATACGGGGGGGGGGAGGAACGGGCGAGGAAGCCGAGATCGCCGCAAACGCGGCAGCTTAAACAGGCCCAGCCGGACCCACGCAAAACCCAACTCTCTCCCAATCAGCCCCCACCCAAGGCAAAAGGCCGAGCTGCACCCAA
Organism: Heteronotia binoei; assembly: GCF_032191835.1. NCBI lineage: Eukaryota > Metazoa > Chordata > Lepidosauria > Squamata > Gekkonidae > Heteronotia > Heteronotia binoei. The sequence goes on from NC_083227.1 coordinate 139,625,122, forward strand.
ATACTCCCTGTATGAGCCCGAGCAGCAGTCCACTCGACGATCGGAGCCGCCGACAGCCTGCCCGCCTCCGATGACAGCACAGACGCTCCTCCCGCCGGTAAGCAAAGGCCCAGCACAGCCACGCCTGATCGTGGCAACACTGGGTCGTTCTAACCCAACAAGCCCTGAACCGACTGCAAAGGGAGGAGACGGGCCAGCCTACTTAAGGCTGCCCCACCCCCCAGGCAGTCAGGGCAAACCAAGTCTCCCTCTCCTTCAGGGGAGGCAAAGAACGGCACCCATCCTAAGGCGGCTGATTGGCCGCCTGGCTGGGTGGTGCCGAAATCCCGTGCCTGAGGAAATTCATGAAACAGGAAGTGGAATACTGGCTGTCCTGTTGCACACACATTTTTTAATGGGATTTGATGACATTGGAACATGATTGTATACATTGAATCTACATGATTAATATGAACTGAGTATTTTATTATTGTACTGAGTTTCGATGGCTATATAGAGAGGATTGTAGTATGTGCCTGTTTTTCTTGTAATAAATGTATGTTTATTATAGTAATTTGTATTGTAACCCTTTGAGTTTATGCTGTTAGCCTACAGATGGGACCTGGGGATCTCCTGTAATTACAGTTTATCTCCAGACTGCAGAGATCAGTTTCCCTGGAGAAAGTGGATGCTTTGGAGAGTTCAGTGGCTTGCCACCATTGTTCCAGAGCTTTTTTGTAGAAAAAGCCCAGCAGGAACTCGTTTGCCATACCCCCTGATGCCAAGCCAGCTGAAACTGCATTCCTGTATGTTCCTGCTCAAAAAAAGCCCTGCCCTTCATAAATATTGCACTCCATTCACCAGGTTATACAGTTGATCTGGCAGTTAGCATGTGAATCCTTTTAAGAGGAACTTTTCTCAAGAGAGAAACGCATATTAGACATCTGAGCATTCAGTAGGGCCTTTTATATTTTTCATGAGGTGTTTATTCCTTACTGCTAAACATGAAAAAGACTGTAGTAGATTCCATGACTTATTTTTGACTTTAGTGTTTTATAAATACTGTCTTCATTCCTGAGAGCTGTTTTTTGAACTCATTGACAGTACTATCTCAGGGGAGGTATTTGTGAGTTTCCTGCATTGTGCAGGAGGTTGGACCCTGGAGGTCCCTTCCAACTCTATGATTCTATGATTCAAGCAAACAAATTTTAAGAAACAAAGTTTAAGAAACATTAAAAACAAAAACAGCAGATAAGATAACCTCAAACTAATGAAATAACTAATGTTTTGAAGGAATAATAATGAATACATCAAGATTTCCAAGGGCTGGTAAGGTCACATTTGACAAAATATACCTTGAGAAATCCATAGGCAAGGAAACTCCAGCTCACAGAAGAACAATGTTTTAAGAAGAATTTCCCAAGCATAGAGGCCAGGAGAGAGAGAAATGCAGAAGGCAAAGATGAGGAAACTCCTGTAGGACTGAGTTATTACTTTCTGGTTCCTGTCAACTGGTTCCCTGGAACTTCAGAATCTGAAACAGCTAAAGACTGAAAATCCACATGATTTAGAAAGACAGTTCCTGTTCAGAGAGATAAATGTTTGATATGTATAGTATTCTAATTCCTATGATAGCATTGGTTAGGATAACTATATTCAAGTTCCCTGAAACTGGGTCATTTCTTTTGTATGTTATGCAAATAGTAAATTATTCAGATCAGGCACATTTATTGTGCTGTCAGTTCCTTTGCCTCTCTTCATGTTATCTACTACAAAAAAAAATCTGGTGACGGATCATTGAAAGGTTAACTACCTCATGCCAGGATTTGTTCAAGTTCTTTTCTGAGACATCAGCAAAGCAAAGAAAGATGGAGCAGGCAAGAATTGAGCAAAATTGCCATTTTGAGCAAAATCCTCCCTCTTCTGCCAGAAGGGATTCCATTGATAGCCTCTGCTGGGAGCAGAGGAGGCCTTCATCTAACTAACTCATCCTTTCTCTGCTGCCCCTTTAGAAGGGTCAGAGGCAGGCTGCTGTTGGAAAGGAAACAGTTAAGTGAATAATTAAAGTTTTAAAAATGTGTAACACCTAAACTGAAGTGATTACATTACATTATCAAGATATCATCAAAAGGTCAGTATTTGCATTGAAAGAAAAGAGACAGAAAACAATACTGTTGAATTTGGCTGTATTTTAATTTAATTCCCCTCTGAGAAGCCAAATATCTGGCAGAGCTATTATAGTTATAAAGGCCCAGTGTGCTAGTTGACATGACTCAGCAGGAAATACAGTAAGAAATCCGAAAGGTTTTTTTTTCCCCCAGAAGAAATACAGCTATATACCTAGTTTCTAACATTCAACTAAGACAAGACGGACTTAGACAAAATACTCCCCAAGCCAACTTTAATACCTTAACTGGAACCTCTCTAGGTTTGTCAATGGTGCTGGAGAAAAAAATGACCTGTCCCTTTAATAAAGGCTTGATGTCTGAAAATGCGTAGCTGAAACATTTAATGGCATAGAGGTCAGTAACATCCCATGGAGCCTCTATCAAAGGGCTGGGACATTGTGTCCCCATCCAGCTGCCAACTATGGTTGCCAGGACCACACCCATGAATCTCAGGAGCTTTGGGGGGGGGGCGGGCCTGGACCCTAGGAAGTGGAAGTGCTCCTTGTATTCACCTGGAAGTGACATCATTCCTCCCCCCCCCAATGGTGCTCTCGGAATTTTCCCCTTCTCTATGGTAAAAACCATACAAACTGGGGAAATTCCTGGAATAGCTGTGACATAATTTACCTCCCAGTTTTTCTTCTGCTTCTCATTTGATCAACTGTAGGCAATTGGGGTAATGGCAGGAGGCTGCTTGCTGTGTAGGCACCTGGTAAACCTACTGGCCACTCTATCTCTGTCTACAGCCCTTAGAGTAGTCCTTGTTTTCCTATGCAAGCTGACATTTCAGAAAAGTATCCTAATAATCTTCTTCGTGGTCTCTGTGCAGTCCCACACATGGGTCTTGCCGCAGGCAACGGATCCGTACCTCGGAGCTCCAATAGCTCGCCTATAGCGTCTTTTGGCGCGCTTTCCTCCCACCCTGGGGAGCAGGCAGCGACTGCGCATGCCTGGAGCGGGGGGAGAGCGCCCATTCCACTCAGTTTCTTCCCTACCGCCGCCCGGACATCACCTACCTCGCTGCGTTTCCTCCTTAGCTCGCTTTTTCCTTCATCCTTATCTCCATCTGGTATCGTATTCTCTTGCCCTTTTTATTCTTTACTATTTTTGTCCCTTAAAAAATATATTTAAAAAAAATCCGTTTTCTGCGCTTCCTTTCCCCTTTTCTTTCCCTCCCTCCCCTCCCTTGTCCGGAGCGCATGGAAGGGAAGGTTACCTTCAAAAATTGCAGGCGCTGTGGGGCTAAAATCCCCACCACTGACGGCCACAGCCATTTGCCTTTTCTGCCTTGGAGAAGCCCACCGGGTCGACTCCTGTGCACATTGTGCGAACTTCGGAAAGCAGGCCCGTAAAAATCGCGCAGCAAGGCTCCGGAGCTTTCTGCTTGAATTGTCTTTGCGGGCGATGCCCACATCTTCCTCGCCGCCTCCCCCACCTAGAGCGGGAGATTCGGCCACTTCGGACGTGCCTCTCTCGCAAAAGCAGACGCACAAGTCCGTAAGGAAAGTTTCGAAGCACGCCGGGACCGGCCATAAGTCTTCAAAAAAGTCGCGTCATTCCGGCTCCGAGAAATTGGCGCCGAAAGCACCACGTCATTCGAAAGCGCCGGATTCGACTCCGAGGAAGTCTTCCGAGTCGCACTCGACCGAGTCGCACCCGACCTCGCACTCGCATCGGGCTTCGACTTTGGCTCCTGACCCTATGGATGCCTCAACTTCGACTGCTCAACTCCGGCTCCCGTCGGAACTCTCGGCTCCGTCAGATGTAATCACTGACATGCCGCAGTTCACTCATCAGGCTTCTACGGCCGTAGAAGTGATTCCTATTCAGTCTCGTTCACCGTCGGTCCACAGCGTGGTTCCATCAGACTTCTTGGAACCCGACCCGTCCGATCCTACTCAACACTACGCGAAGTCTTCACTTCGACTCGGATCTTTCCAGGACGTCGCACTTTCTCCCCTCTATAGGGATTCAGCGACCCAAAGCTCTACTCATCAACTTCGTTCGCACTCTCCGGAGACCCAACACATACCGCGTCGGATTCGATCACGTTCTCCGACACCCATGCTTCCTCGGTTTCGCTCTCGCTCCCCGCGGGGGCACCGTGATTCCGGCTCCTCCGCCTACTATGACCGGTATGACCCGTATGCTCGTCCGCGCTACGATTACTCTTCGCAGTCACGATCGCCTTCGCCAAGGGTTAGGTCTCGTCATCGCCGATCTCGCTCTCCTTCCTACGAGGGAACTCACCGCTCCAGATATCTAGACCTCGGTCGTGATGTCGTTGCCCCTCGGATCCGCTATGACGACTCTCCTCGAACCCGACTATATGATCCTCATCGAACCCGAGCATACGGTCGGTTCCGTGACCTTTCTCCAATCCGACACTCTCCTTGAACCCGTGACGTCGATCGACTCCGAGACCTTTCCGAGCTTCGAGAATCCGATCACCTCCCTCGACAGTTGGCTCGGTCTCCAGTTCATGATCGCCCTCGGGACCTCAACAAGCCCGTTACTATTCCCTCCGGAGCCCCCTCGGCTCCCATCTGGATTTCTCCGACTCGACCAGCCCAGGACACTCACGCTCCCAAGCTTCGGGCTTCGGCTTCGGAGTCGATCGCTCCACACCACTCACCCAATCCTGATGACTCCCAGTCTGATCGGGAATCCTCCCTTTCATCGGAGGACCACCCTGCCTCTGTCGCTTCGGAGTCTGCACCACAGCTGCGCCTTTCACCATCAGATGCTTCCAAAGCATATCTAAATCTTATCACCACTATGGCCGACGCTCTCCAAATTGCCTTGCCGTCTGACTCTCCTAAAGTTTCGGACATTGTACACGACTTAGTACAGGCTGACTTCCCACCAGGGTCACTCCTTCCGATGCTACCCGTACATCTCGAGGGGTTGCGAGAGGCGTGGGACAAGCCGGCCTCTGTCCCGCCTACCTCCAAACGATTCGACTCGCTCTACAGGGTTCATGCCCCGGATGCTAAATTCTTGGCCACTCACCCAGCACCCAACTCCGTTATAGTTCACTCTGCAACTAAGGCCAAGCCCTCACGGCACCCTACACCACCAGATCGCGAAGGGAGAAAACTGGACACCCTGGCACGGAAGTTATTCACTCTGGCTTCTACCAATTCTAAACTGAACAACTACTTGGCTTATTTTTCTGCCTATGTCTTCAACCTAGCCAATCAATTCACACCCTTGATCTCTTCTCTCCCTGAAACCTCTCAGAGAACGGCCTCCAATTTGGTCTCTGAATTGTCCAGAGTCTCCAAACAGCAGATAAACACCGTACGACATGCTGTTTCCTGCTCTTCTAGAGTCTTCGCCTCCTCCGTCGCCTTGCGCCGTCATGCCTGGCTGTGTTCTACTAACCTGCAGCCCGACATCAAGCAGAAGATAGAGGACCTACCCTTTGACGGCCTAGGCCTCTTCCATGCGTCCACGGACGAAGTGCTAACCTCTGTCGACGATGGCCGCAAACGCGCCAAACGCCTGGGAGTTTCCCAACCAAACTCCCAGCAGTTCAATCGAGCAAAAACTTGGAGACCATCATTTCCAAAACGACAACGGTCACCAAAACAAAGTGACTACTGGAGGCGGAAGGGTCCACAACAAAAACCTCATTTCCAACAGAGACCTAAGCCCCAGCAAACTAAGAAGGCCTCCCTCCAGACCAAGCAGTCTCTTTGACTCTTTCACAGACCCATTTGCTCTCCAAACTCCACCGTCCTACAGCACACGTCTCCTTCCGTTCCTTCCCAATTGGAACTCGATCACAACCGACTCCTGGGTGCTGACCATCGTGCGCCTAGGTTACGCAATCGAGTTCATTTCTCCACCTCGCCACCACTACTTCATTTCTACCCCCCCCCCCATCTTCACTCCTCCATCAGGAAATTCTGGACTTGCTCCAGAAAAATGCCATAGAACCCGTTCCTCCTCAACATCGAGGGACAGGCTTCTACTCGAGATACTTTCTGGTCCCCAAGAGGGATGGAGGCAAGCGTCCCATTCTAGATCTGCGAAACCTCAACCGACACATCGAATACAGGAAGTTCAGAATGATTTCCCTGCAGTCCATCTTGCCCCTTATTCCCAGGAATTCCTGGATGGCTTCTCTAGATCTTCAGGACGCTTACTTCCATGTGACCATTCGACCTCAACATCGGAGGTATCTGCGATTCGCCATGGGCCAGGACCACTTCCAATATGTGTCCCTACCATTCGGCCTCTCCACTGCACCCCGCGTTTTCACCAAGTGCATGGCAGTGGTGGCAGCTGCTCTTCGCATCCGGAACATCCCAGTCTTCCCATATATCGACGACTGGCTTTTCATAGCTCCGACTCAACATCGACTGCCGAGCAACCTCAACACAGCTCTCACCCTTCTGAAATCCCTGGGCCTTCGTGTGAATGCGTCAAAATCTCATCTCACACCCACCCAGGACCTCAAGTTCATAGGGGCCCTTCTCTGCACTTCTCTTCATCGTGCCTTCCTCCCCGAAGATCGGGCACTAACTATCATTGCCTTAGCCAAGTCAGTTCAACAACAGCCTCGTCATTCTGCATTCACAATCCAACGTCTGCTGGGCCTCATGGCCGCCACAACGTCTGTCCTTTACTTTGTCAGGCTACGGATGCGGCAACTTCAGCTCTGGTTTGTACGAGCCTACCATCCTCAGGCGCAACCGCAGAGCGTTTTACTCACTGTTCCACAGAGAGCACTTCTATCTCTCACATGGTGGACTATACCCGACAATCTGCTCGCAGGCATGCCGTTTCTACCGACTCCTCCGATGACTGTCGTGACAACAGACGCCTCCAAGTGGGGATGGGGAGCCCACTTAGAGGACAAGACCGTCAGGGGGCTTTGGACTCCCTCCGAGAGGGCCATGCACATAAACTGCCTAGAACTGATTGCTGTACACAGGGCCCTCCAATCGTTTCTCCCTCTGATCAGGGACCGACACGTTCAGATTTCCACGGACAATATGGCAACAGTTTACTACATAAACAAACAGGGAGGCACCAGATCCCTCCGCCTGTGCCGTATAGCCGTACTGCTCTGGGAATGGTGTGTCAAGCACAACATCTATATGACTGCCATTCACCTCCCAGGTGTGGAGAATATTCTGGCCGACTCCCTCAGCAGGATTCGCATAGACGACCACGAATGGTCCATCAATCCGACCTACCTCCGGCGTATCTTCCGATGCTTCGGAACGCCCAAGGTGGACGCCTTTGCTTCCAGGGAGAATGCCAAATGTCCTCATTTTTATTCCAGGAGGGGCAACGATGCCTTCCTTCACAGCTGGGCGGGTCCCCTTCACTACTTCTTTCCACCAACCCCCCTTCTGACACGGGTGTTGGTAAAGATAGCACGAGACGGCACGGACTGCATCCTCATTGCTCCATGGTGGCCTCGGCAACCATGGTTCACGAGGCTTCTCCAAATGTCCCGCCACACTTACCGCCGTCTTCCTCCTGTGGGCGACCTTTTATCCCAGGCCAGTGGTCAGGTTCTACATCACAACCCTCGGGTTCTGGCCTTGGCAGCCTGGAGAATACATCCGCCTGCCTCTCCACAGAGGTAGCCAACATCATCCTCAACGCAAGGAAGCCTTCCACTAGACTTTCGTACCAACGCAAATGGAAGCGCTTCTGCTCATTCGCGACATCTAACCATCTGCAGCCGGAATCAGCACCCCTTAACCTGATCCTTGATTATCTACTTTCTCTACAGAAGTCAGGACTCTGCTATTCCTCTTTAAAAGTTCACTTATCTGCGGTTTCTGCGTTCCATAACCCTGTTGATGGCAAAACTGTGTTCTCCCATCCCTTGTCCAAGTCCTTTCTGAAGGGCATGTTGCACCTCAATCCAACTGTTAAGCCCTTCGTCCCGACCTGGAGTTTGTCACTAGTTCTTTCCTGCTTGATGAAAGTTCCCTTTGAACCTATGGCTACCATAGATCTTAACCTTCTTTCCTGGAAGACAGCATTGCTGGTGGCCCTTACCTCAGGTAAATGGGCAAGTGACTTATGCGCCTTCCGTCACGATCCCCCCTACACTATTTTCCACAAGGACAAAGTTGTTCTGCGACCGGACCCTGCGTTCCTTCCTAAGGTTGTCTCCCAGTTCCACTTATCGACTTCAACTTCTCTACCAACGTTTTTCTCCAACCCATCCGACCAGGGACAACGAGCCCTGCATTCTCTGGACGTTAGAAGGGCTTTATCTTTCTACCTTGATCGTACACAACCTTTCCGTAAGGACCCTAATCTGTTTGTGGCCTACGTAATCCTCACAGAGGACACAAAATCTCTACCCAGAGACTATCTAAATGGGTAGTTAGTGCCATCAGGTTGTGCTACGAACTGGCTAAACAGCCTCTGCCCGAAGGTCTTAAGGCCCACTCTACTAGAGCGGTCTCGACGTCTTCGGCTTTCCTACAAGGCGTCTCCCTAGAGGACATTTGTGCGGCTGCATCGTGGTCCTCACCATCCACGTTCGTCTCCCATTATGCCTTAGACGTTCGTGCGAGACGTGATGCCTCCTTCGGTCAAGCGGTCCTCAGATCCATCTTCCACTGAAGTCAAGGGTGAGTGCATCCGCTTCCATCTCTATGTTGCATAATATTATGTGATTGGATTACGTGACTAACTTCTTTCTTTTACCAGCACCCTCCTCCAGGACATTTAGCTGGCTAGTCACCCATGTGTGGGACTGCACAGAGACCACGAAGAAGATAAACAGGTTGCTTACCTGTAACTGATGATCTTCGAGTGGTCATCTGTGCAGTCACACATGCCCACCCAGCCTTCCCCGCTGCTGGCCTCTTGTAATTGTTGCTTAACCTTGTATAGTGTCAGTGCCAACGGTGGCTGGAAGAAACTGAGTGGAATGGGCGCTCTCCCCCCGCTCCAGGCATGCGCAGTCGCTGCCTGCTCCCCAGGGCGGGAGGAAAGCGCGCCAAAAGACGCTATAGGCGAGCTATTGGAGCTCCGAGGTACGGATCCGTTGCCTGCGGCAAGACCCATGTGTGTGACTGCACAGATGACCACTCGAAGATCATCAGTTACAGGTAAGCAACCTGTTTTTCCTAAAACATCTGAAAACTTTTAATTTTGTTTATATGTGCAAAGTTCACTTGGCCATAACGAAACCCAACATTTTCTACATCTTTCCTTTCACCCCTGCTTCTTTCCCATATTACAGAAGCAAAAAACAGGAGAGAAACAAAGGCAAAGATTAATTAGCAGAAAGCAACAAAATATGATGGTCTGGGACATACGAAGAAAGGTGCTAGAGTAACTGAATACATATTGGAAACAGCAACATTTGATGCATAGCTCTGAGTCTGACAGATAAATATTCAATCTGCATCCATTCCCAAATACATTGAGGCACATGACACTCCTTAAGTTTGCTGATTTCCCACAGTGGTATCAAAACTAAAACCTTTCATGGAGTTGGCTATAGCAGCTTGTTTAGGAAAGACTCAAATGTCTCCATCGCCATTTCAACTCAGCCAGGGCCGTATTAACAAATAAACCGAGTAGGCACCGGCCTATGGGCCCCCACGCCTTTAGGGGGCCTGTGCTGGTTTGCCTCTCTCTGCCTCTCCCCCAGAGCTTTGACAAAGGGGCTTTTGAGAAGGTGCCTGCAGGAGATATTAGGAGATAATTTGCAAGGGGGCTCCCAAGATTTCGACTGCCTAGGGGCCTTCATAGGGTTTAATCCGGCACTACTCAGCCCAAGCCTCTGGACTTCTACATGAAGATGAACCTGATTTTTTAAAAATAATTTATGCTTCTCTTCTCATACAGTGTCACTGTTTCACTGCATAATGAACAGGGTATGCTTCAAAAGGGGTAGGGCAACTGAATGATGACACATCATGATTCTTTTGCCAGACTACATGAACAGTTTGAGGTTATGGGTTCATATACAATTGCCAGCCTCGTCTGCTGAGAGGAATCATGGCGTTCATAACAGACCGTTGGAAGAAATGCAAAGTTGTGAAAGGTTTGCTTTCCATGTTCTCTTTGGAAGAAGCAGTAAGTTGTAAAAGTTTTCTCTCGTCATCTCAGCACAAAAAACACAACTTAGGAACCCATCTCTTGTAAAAGAGCTAATTTTAACCAGACTTCCATTTCCGTACAAAGAAATATTTTTAAAACTGCACTGTGTAGCATACTAGCAGGACTGCACAAAAATCTCACCATCTTTTGTGCATCAGTGAAGTTTTATGTCCTCTGGAAAGCACCGAGGCAGCAATTATAGCTTTGCAGAAGAACTCAATGTGGATTTAGATCTCGTTTTTTAATACTAAGTGGTTTTAAAATGCCAAAGATTAAAAATTACCATAGGGAATGTTATCTTAAGGTTAAAGGAATAGCCACTCTTTTAACAGAAAGGCAGTGTGAGAGATGATTGGTAAGACAAAGTAAGATCACATTTTCAGGAATCAGCCCTGTTCATCATCCAGTAAAGGAAGTAGGAGCATTTCAGGCCTAATTTGGTTGTGGGAAGCATATGATAGAATACAAAAACATACCCAGCAGTTTTCTACAGCCAATCTGTATTTTATTATATATATTTTAAAATAATGGTAAGAGACAGAGTGAGTTTCTTCTGTTTGCTACTATAACAAAATGTGTTCTTTTCTCACCCACCAAGTACATACACACCCAAACCATTATAACAGATTTCTGTCTGCAGTCCTTTTTGTTTCATTCACAGTGTGGTGTTTCTCCTTGGCTATATGTAAGCCTCAGACTTTACTTTTCTATAGAAAACTGTGTGGACTGGGTTACTGGCTTAATTTATAAAACACTTAGATTCTTAATTGATGATAGGGAACTAAATGTTGAAATGAATGAAATGAGAAATTAAGCCATCGTATAGAAACAGCTGTTTCCTATGTCTGACATTGCCTAAGATTCTGCAGGAAATGACAGACTGTGTAGGTAGGACTCTACCTTGTGAAAATGTGAAAAAAGAAGTTGTGGGTGGAAAGGAATCTGCTTTATCCTCTCCCCTTCCCTATCTTCTCTCAGTTCAGCATAGCAAGAAGATGATGTATGGAAGAGGAAGAGTCTGTGTCCTGCCAGGCCACATATCTCATGTGTCTCCCCCCCCCCTTTCCATTGGTTCCATGAAAAAAACCCACAGAAAAAAACCCACGGTCATAAATGCTCACAGGAAAAAAAGCCCACATGGAAATAAACGCACATGGGGGAAAGCCCACACAGAAAAAGCCCACACGGTGAGACACCCATATAGAAAAATACCATGAAAGCACTGTAGATATTTATAATTGTGGATAAGCCTTCACCCCCAGTGATGCAAATGAACCAGTATTACCTATATTTGATGTTGTTATTGTAGGATTAAAATATGTCATATTTAGGGTGGCCATAATATCTGCAGGCCAGCCAGGGACACCTTGAGGGGGGGATGAATGTGTGTGTGCGCGCGCGAAGCGCGTGCCCGCCGGAAACAGGAAGTGACGTCATGCCACTGCCGGAAACAGGAAGTGACATCACTTCCCGTGACATCGTTTTCCCTGCACCACCTGCCGGAAGCAGGAAGTGACATCACTTCCTGTGACATCATTTCCCCCAAATGCCACTTCCGGAAACAGGAAGTAAAATGAGTACCCAGCTTGCTGGGGGGAAAGTGTAGATGACCAGGGAAGGCAATGACAAACCACCACCTAAAAAGGTCTGCCGTGAAAACGTGAAAGCAGCGTCACCCCAGGGTCAAAAACGACTGGTGCTTGCACAGGGGACCTTTCCTTTCCATTGGTAATAACGGCTAGGAGCACCTTCATTGGAGGCTCATAGAATAAGACCCCCTGGTCCAATCTTTTTGAAACTTGAAGGGTGTTTTGAGGAGAGACACCAGATGGTATGCTGAAAATGTGGTGCCTCTATCTCAAAAAACAGCCCCCCAGAGCCCCAGACACCCGACAATTCTCCATTATACCCTATATCAATTCTCCATTACACCCTATGGGAATCAGTCTCCATGGGGAATCATGGAGAGCCCAGCAGACATTTCCCTCTTCCCCTCTGCTTTCTGATGACCCTGAAGTGGGGAGAGGGCCTCCAAACTGGGGGATCCCTTGCCCCCAACCTGGGGATTGGCAACCCTATCCCTCAGGCTGCTTTCACGGCCAGCGGCTGGCCAATCTCGACTCTCGTCCGGCTTTCCTCCCTGCCGCGCTCCCCCCACAGGCGCTCCTCCGATCCCGAGGAAAGAGCAAAAGCAGCCCTCCCTCCCAGCAGAGAGACATGCTTTGCAATCCATTAAGAGAATACTGGCACATTCAGAGTTTCTGTAGTAATTCATTCTGCCCGCATTCTATTACATCCTATGAATGCAACAACTCCTAGTCATTGATCCCAGTACTAATATTATTGGTCATTTCAGGAACGTTATTTGTGGGCAGTGTAAAACTTTTACTCACTTTATCTTCCACCCTCAAATAACTATTACAAAAACAACCTAGATTCTCCTTTCCTAAAACTAAGAAGTATTTCCTGATGCCACCCTGCCACCCCAGATCTGAGGACTCTCACATGCCTCTATTAAAAGATGCTCAGAAGTACTTTCCACAACTTCCAATGGCAAACAGAAAAGGATTTCACACACACACACACAAAAGATTGCCTTTAAAACACTATAACTCTTTCTTGGGTTTTGCTGTAAGTTCTATGGAACTAGACCCTCTTTTTTGTAAGCTCTTGGAGGATTGGCTACATCAGGGGGTGAGGCCTAATATGCAAAGGAGCTCCGACTAGAATTCCACCTCTGAATAATACCCATCTTGATAGACCAAAGGTCAGTATAAGACAGCTAGAAAGCAGTATAAGCAGCTAGAAAGCGTCTTTGGCTTGGCATGCAGAAGGTCCCAGGTTCAACCCTGGCATCTCTAGTTAAAAGGATCATGTCATGTGAAGACCTCCACTTGAAACCCTGGAGAGCCAATGCTAGCTTGAGCAGACAATACCCATCTCGCTAGACAAAAGGTCAGTCTACAGCAGACTGGAAGAGTCTGTGGCTCAGTGGCAGAGCACCTGCTTAGCATCAAAGAATCACAGAGTTGGAAGGGACCTCCAGGGATCCGAAAGAAAGAAAGAAAGAAAGAAAGAAAGAAAGAAAGAAAGAAAGAAAGAAAGAAAGAAAGAAAGAAAGAAAGAAAGAAAGAAAGAAAGAAAGGGAGGGGGAAAAAAGACAACAGGGGGTTGATCTTTTCCACAACAAGCCTCTTGTCGGAGACAGATATTATTTCTCTTTTAAAAAAAAATATACACCACCACCACCATAACAACATCCAGAGAGCCAACAAGCAACCTTTACACCAAGCAGCCTAAGCACCCTGTGATAGACAATTTTACACGGCAAAGTGGGAGAGGAAACCCCAATTTTAAAAAGCAAGCTGGCCTAAGGATAGGGTTGCCAAGTCCAATTCAAGAAATATCTGGGGACTTTGGGGGTGGAGCCAGGAGACTTTGGGGGTGAAGCCAGGAGACATTGGGGCGCAGCCAGGAACAAGGGTGTGACAAGCATAATTGAACTCCAAGAGAGTTCTGGCCATCACATTTAAAGCGACAGCACACCTTTTAAAAATGTCTTCCTTTCATAGGAAATGAAGATGTTTCCCTCTCTCCGCCCCCACCCTTTCTGGCTAGTCGGCTCTGAAGAGGGGATTGGCCTCCCTACTCACGAGTTGCTGCCAAGGGAGGTGCAAAAGCACATGGTCCTGGGGCTTTCCTCCTCCCCGTTCCTGGCTAGTTGGCTCTGAAGGGGGGATTGGCCTGTCTACTCACGAGTTGCTGCTACAGGAGGTGCAAAAGCACATGGCCCTGGGGCTTCCCTCCTCCCCGTTCCTGGCTAGTTGGCTCTGAAGGGGGGATTGGCCTGTCTACTCACGAGTTGCTGCTACAGGAGGTGCAAAAGCACATGGCCCTGGGGCTTCCCTCCTCCCCGTTCCTGGCTAGTTGGCTCTGAAGGGGGGATTGCCCTGTCTACTCACGAGTTGCTGCTACAGGAGGTGCAAAAGCACATGGCCCTGGGGCTTCCCTCCTCCCCGTTCCTGGCTAGTTGGCTCTGAAGGGGGGATTGGCCTGTCTACTCACGAGTTGCTGCTACAGGAGGTGCAAAAGCACATGGCCCTGGGGCTTCCCTCCTCCCCGTTCCTGGCTAGTTGGCTCTGAAGGGGGGATTGGCCTGTCTACTCACGAGTTGCTGCTACAGGAGGTGCAAAAGCACATGGCCCTGGGGCTTCCCTCCTCCCCGTTCCTGGCTAGTTGGCTCTGAAGGGGGGATTGGCCTGTCTACTCACGAGTTGCTGCTACAGGAGGTGCAAAAGCACATGGCCCTGGGGCTTCCCTCCTCCCCGTTCCTGGCTAGTTGGCTCTGAAGGGGGGATTGGCCTGTCTACTCACGAGTTGCTGCTACAGGAGGTGCAAAAGCACATGGCCCTGGGGCTTCCCTCCTCCCCGTTCCTGGCTAGTTGGCTCTGAAGGGGGGATTGGCCTGTCTACTCACGAGTTGCTGCTACAGGAGGTGCAAAAGCACATGGCCCTGGGGCTTCCCTCCTCCCCCAAACACCCCAGTTTTCCCTCCCCTTCCCATCGTACCTTCTTCTCTCTCCGCTCTTCCTTCACTGGTTAACTGCAGTCGGGCGGGAAGCCTGGAGGCGGAGCCTCCAGGGCAGGCAGCAGGGCCCAATCTGGTGAGAGCCCTGGTGCCTGGCATGCCCCCCTCGCCTTCCAGGTGCCCCTGTGATTGGCTGGGGGAGGCAGGCTGCCTTGTAATTGGCTTCATCATTAAAAAAATAATGGAGAAAAAATGACGGACAGGGGCACTGGCCAATCCGGGACTCTGAATGAGTCCCGAGCTTGGCCAATCGGGACACGGGATTCAGGAGGCGGGGGCAGGACTTTCTCGGGAGGGCGGGACGTTCTGGCCACCCTAGTCATATTCCCATGCAACAATTTGTGTTGTGATTTTATCAAGTATAATTAAAATAATTTTGCTATGTTATTAGTATATTAATTCGTTACTATACAAAAGTGGCCTATATGAAGAGGGCTTTAATGCGCCTGAGTGTAAATTTTTGGCAGGGAAAATACAGGAAATAAAAGTGACCATTTTGTTATAAACAAATTTTTAAGAAGGAAAATAATAACAGAAATTAAACTCTACATAGAAATATTTTAAATAAATTAAATGCTTTAAATTTATTAAATGCTTTAAATTTACAATTTGTCAACCTTTTTTATGTTGGTTTGAAGTAATTTCTCTACTGTCTAGTATTTACAGCTTTTGAACAACTGTATAAGTAAATATTATTTACTTATTAAAAATTAAAACCATAACTTTAAAATAAGTGAGTTTCCTAGCTCAATTTCCCTTCACTTGTATTTTAACAAATACACTGTGGTACACCTAGCGACCACAACAAAAGACTAAAAGAAGCAATTATTTAAGAACTACAGTAACAACAATAATAACAGCTGAGATATGATTCTTCATTGCAAATTAGCCAGTCTCCTTGAGTAATTAAATTTATCTTCCACCTGCTCATATTGCTGCACAGAAGTGGCAAGCATGTCATGTAGTGCCTCATATTTCCAGTTTGGTGTAGTGGTTAAGTGTGCGGACTCTTATCTGGGAGAACCGGGTTTGATTCCCCACACCTCCACTTGCACCTGCTAGCATGGACTTGGGTCAGCCATAGCTCTGGCAGAGGTTGTCCTTGAAAGGGCAGCTGCTGTGAGAGCCCTCTCCAGCCCCACCCACCTCACAGGGTGTCTGTTGTGGGGGAGGAAGGTAAAGGAGATTGTGAGCCGCTCTGAGACTCTTTGGAGTGGAGGGCGGGATATAAATCCAATATCTTCTTCTTCTTCTTCTCTTTTTCACCTTTAGGCAACCTGCCTGTGCATTAGCCAGTGTTAGTTTGTGGCAAGCCCATGCCTGGCACTAGGACCTTGGGCACCCCAGGCTGGCACCTGCCCCCTCCCACACCCCACCCACGTCTTCCCCACCACCGCACCCCTGCCTGCGGGGAGGGCAGGTGCAGTGGTGCGGCAGGGAAGTTCAGGGAGGACTCTGGATGAGCCGCACCCATGTTCTCGGAAGAGAGCATACTTGCAGGCATTCTCCTCCGAGCTCGGCTTTCCTTGTGAGGGAAGTTGGGCTCAGAGGAGAACACGTTCCACCTGACTGCTCTTGCCTTGAAAGTAAAAGCGGGCAGGGCCTAGTGTGTTCTTCTCCTCCAAGCTTGCCTTTCCTCGCAAGGGAAGCTGAGCTTGGAGGAGAAGAAGGTGCCCCACTTAGCTGCTCCTGCCTGAAGACGAGAGCAGCCGGGCAGGGCTGGGCGCACTTTTCTCCTCTGAGCTTGGCTTCCCTTGTGGCAGGGTGGGGGAAGGAGGCACCTAGTGGTGCACCAGAAGTGAGGTAGCACCCCAAGCTGCTGCCTACCTCACCTACTCCCACACGCCAGCCGTGGGCAAGCCAGGTCACTCTGTAGTCCATCAAATATACAAATAATTTAGCAAAATTATTGTTTAATTATACTTGATAAAATCACAACACAAATTGTTGCATGTGAATATGACATATCTTAATCCTACAATAACAAGATCAAATATAAGTAATACTGGTTTATTTGCATAAATGGGGGTAGATGCTTATCCACAATTATAAATATCTATGGTGCTTTAAATGGTATTTTTCCATGAGGGCTTCATTCCGCATGGGCTTTTATCTGTGTGGGCTTTTTCCCATGTGGGCTTATTTCCCTGTGGGCATTTTTCCCTGTGGGCTTTTTCCCTGTGAACATTTATGACCGTGGGTTTTTTCCTGTGGGTTTTTTTTTCCAGTTACCATTTCCATTAGCAGTGTTCACTGTAAGTCAAACACTTCTGGAGACAGGACAGGGCAGCTGAGAGCAGCAGATCTGGTGGTACATCTTTCTTTCTTGATTGCCTATACTCAGCCCAAAACAGCACCCAGATTCAAGCATGGCTTGGGAAACAGGGCAGTGGCCAAAGCAACAGAAGTTTCTGCTCCTCAGTTGTTGAGCTATGAAAAGGAGAGGGATGAGCCTGGATGGCTGCTATTTGAAAGCAAGTTGGAAGGAAGGAGGATAGCAAGCAGAGGTATTGGGGAGAGTGGCTAGGATATTGGAAGGCATGAAAATATGGCAGGCATTTAGCTGGTATTGTATAGAAGCATAATGTTTGCCTTGAAGTGTAGTAAGTTGAAATTCACATTCCTTGAGCCTCCTATCAATATTGTTTAGTGAAAATTAGTGGGATCCCCAGTGTTCATGAAGCTCAACTTACTTGGGTTTTATCTTGGACTTGGACTTCGAGGACCAAAATAGTTCTTCAGATCAAAAGCTTATTGCAACTCAAAAATAGCAGCAAAGATTCCATTCCATTGAAAGGCTACAGACAAATGACTGTTACATGCATGACATTTTGCAAGAAAAGCAGCTTAATTCTGGCAATTGCAGAAGATGTGACCAACTTCTATTTCTTTCTTTGTTTTAGGATAATGGACTTATCCCAAACCGAAGACCAGCAACCTTTTCACCTGGAGGAAGCCTAACAGACAACAAACAGATATCAAACTTGCAGTACAATAATCCTACTCGACTGTATACAAACAACAACACAGATTCCAGTTTGCCATCACAGATGAGTGGCCTCTATATTACAGCTTCCCAAAGGTAAATGCATCAGGCCCTTTCCATCTTTTTTCACTAGAAAAGAGTTTGAATCCAGTGACCCCTTTAAGACCATCAAAGTTCAATTCTTTGTTGGTTTTAAAGGGGCCACTGGAATCAAACTTTGTTCTATTGATTCAGACCAACACAGCTACCCACCTGCATCTTTGTCACTGTTGCAGTACTGCTGCTATTAGCTAGTGGAATTATAACTGTGGCTTCCCAAAGCACTTAATACAGGGCTGCATTCACACCACAGCCCTGCAGTGGCCATCCCCATAGCATAGGCAAACAACAGCAAATTCTTACTGAGCCCTCTTGGGTTTGCCATCAGAAAGCAAATCACATGTTTATCTCCCTTTTCTTCCAAAGAACTGAATGAACTGTACATTCTTAATAATATGTGATAAGTGCAACATTTTCAGATCAGTTTCAGACCACTTCAGTCAGTGCAGCTTGTTTATAAGACATTTCTTTCCTATCTTTGGGAGGGATGGTGGCTCAGTGGTAGAGCATCTGCTTGGTAAGCAGAAGGTCCCAGGTTCAATCCCCGGCATCTCCAACTAAAAGGGTCCAGGCAAATAAATGTGAAAAACCTTAGCTTGAAACCCTGGAGAGCCACTGCCAGTCTGAGTAGACAATACTGACTTTGATGGACCGAGGGTCTGATTCAGTATAAGGCAGCTTCATATGTTCATATCTCTTTCATTCTCTTTTACTTTTTACAACCTGCCAGTTGCTCTTTATTTTTCTAATTAATCTTTACTGGGTTTTTTTTAATGTTTTTCACCTATGGAGCTGAGGTTTTAATTCCAAAACCAGAGTCAAAATCAACAAATCTATTAGGAAATCATATCCCCCTTCAATTTTTTTACAGATAACATTTCCTGATATTATTTTCTTTTTAGAATCACATCTGTTTTAAAATAGTAGGGGAGGGCTTTCAAATGGAAGTCTAGTTCAGATTATGGGGAAGCACTACCAATAATATCAGCAACCTGACCATTCCTTATCCCATATGCATCAATAAGCCTCTGCCATTTTATTCTGGAAAGACTAGTGATACAATCCCATTTAAAGCAATAAATATTACCACAAACCAGGTCTTTAAAAACATGGGAGGACAACACAGAAAACCCTGGACTGCAATAGTTTGGCAGAAGTTTCATCTGGCTGTAAAAGAAAGATGGCAGTTCAAAACAAATGAGCTAATGTGGAAGCAATTCCAGGGTTTGGGGCTCTGCAAATCCAGGGGAACCCAAGGTTTGCAGAAAAATCTGAAATCATAATAAAAAAATATCATGGCTTTAAAAAATAAATACATTCCAAAGCATAGTCATGATGTCTGTCCAAATACAGATGGTGAGATAACCCTGGTTAGAATTCAGTTCATATTATAGGTTGGCAGCGAAATTTTATTGCATACACATTTGGCATGTTTGGTGTAGTGGTTAAGTGCGCGGACTCTTATCTGAGAGAACCAGGTTTGATTCCCCACTCCTCCACTTGCACCTGCTGGAATGGCTTTGGGTCAGCCATAGCTCTGGCAGAGGTTGTCCTTGAAAGGGCAGCTGCTGTGAGAGTCCTCTCAGCCCCACCCACCTCACAGGGTGTCTGCTGTGGGGGAGGAAGGTAAAGGAGATTGTGAGCCGCTCTGAGACTCTTTGGAGTGGAGGGCGGGGTATAAATCCAATATCTTCTTCTTTAAAAAAAGGGGTTTACATTTCTGATTTTTTTTTAATTAAAAATTTCCTACATTTTCATTATTGTTTTAAAGCAATGAACCACCTTAATGGTCTAGTTTATGTTAGAAGGAAAAATAATAAATAGAACCTGCTAGTATAAACCTAAACTTCAGAAAGTGAATTTATAAATTTTCAATCTAAAAAGTATTTTTAACATTTTAAAGAAATACTCATTCAGAATATTTATGGATCAAGTAATTCAAAGAAAGATCATATACTTATGTAGCCATAGGCATGACACAAAAGCCAACCACCTGAACATATAGGGAAGGTTGACACTCTTGCAATTACATTTCAGTGTATCTGAGGAAGTGTGCGTGCACACAAAAGCTCATACCTTGAATACACTGTTCTTGGTTTTAAAGGTGTCATTGGACTCAGACTTTGTAATTGCATTGCTATAATCTATTGAGTTCAAGAAACTTGTTCACAAGTTTCTGTGGAAGCAGCTAGAACTGGGAGTGGGGCATGAAGGCTCTGGCAGTGTTAATAGTGGCTGTGAAGTAACCCTGCAAAAATTAAGTCAGAAACAGTATCATTAAGGCAAAACTATATATGGCAGTAGGAATCTGGGTTCTGATTCCTGTTAGCCTCAAAAGGCAGCCTTAGATGGCTTCAGCTTGGATTGAGGCAGTGGCAAAGTAGAAAGAGAGTTTAAATTGTTTGTCCCAATCAAATTCTGTCCTCTTTGCCTAGGACTTTAAATTTGTGGTAGACAGAAGAATACAAGTAGCCATATCATATCTGTCTTTCCTTCCTGTACCAGGACTCAAAGTAGCTGGGAGGCAGTTTTGACTAGGGATAGAGTTAGTCCCCCCTTCCTCAGTTCTGCAATACTGATATGAGTTGTCTTTTTACCCTCATATTTGTGTGCGTCTATTAGGTGCTGTCAAGTCACAGCCTACTTATGGTTACCACAGCAATGGGCTTTCAAGGGCAAGTGATTAAGCAGAGTTGGTTTGTCATTGGCTTTCTCTGCAGAGGCTTCCTTGGTGGTTTCCCTTCCAAGTACCGAGGCTGCTTTGCTTCTGAGATCTGATGAGATCAGGCTATACCATGCCACCTTCTCTACCCCTCTACCCTTTAGCTGCTTTTTAAAAAATTACTTATTGGGAAATATGATCACAATCTGCAATGATAATATATCTTATCCTTCAGACAATTGCTTTTCAGCAAGAAAAAAGTAGAAAAGATAGGAATTAATTGCAAGGGTCAGATGCAATGAAAATTTATATGTCAGATGCTTAGTAAAGCTCAGCAGAACATGGAGATCTCCCTGAATTACAACTGAACTTTCTGTTACAGAAATCAGTTCTCCTGGAGAAAATGGCTGCTTTGGAGGATAGACACTATAGCATTATACTCCATTGAGGTCCTTCCCTTCCCCAAACTCCACCCTCTGCAGGTTTCACCTCCAAATCTCTAGAACTTTCCCAGCCCAGTATGAATAACCCTACTGCTTAGGGGTGTGGTCTTAAATGCACCCCTCTTAGGCCACTGACTTCAGTGGAGTTAGATGGATGTAATTCTGTTTAGGATTGCACTGTGGGCTACATATGGTCACCATTTGTACCTACTATTGTTTAAACCATGAATTATTTTCTTAAATATAATATAATGGATCTTTCAGAAAATGTGAAACAACCCAGAAGGGAATTTGGTTATAAGGAAGTATTTGAGATAAAAACATACCCTTGAGATCATATTTGGCAACAACAAACAATGCCCTAAAGTGCCAGATATTTTTCAATGGTTGAATGATGTCCAAATTTCTGTAATTTAATTTAATGCATTTTTAAAAAAAAATATGATCCATGTGTGACATAGGAATCCACAATGGATTGTAGCAGCTGCCCCTGTAGAACACATGGGCTCACTGGTCAGTTTTAAGCCCTGTTTCACAGTAATGAGGAGAATGAGAACTGTACCAGTTTGTCTTTTGTACTTTGTATAATTATTGCTACTCATCTAGTTGTCTTCTGGCAAAACAAAAAAAAGAGTCCATTGAGGAAAAAAGGGAACACAATTCATTTTAGTGTGGTTAATAATATATATAAACTTTTTGAACTGAAAAACTGTGTTTATGAAACTCACTCTTGTTTTGTAAAAAATGGAAGTACTAGAGGATCTTGGGATAGGGGTTCACAACACTTCATCCTTCTCTGATCAACTCCAGACTTTGTTCATTTCTAGTGTGCAGCTGTTGGTTGACCTTCTGCTTGTCTTTAAATAGTACTGACCCTTTGAGGTCCCTACCAAGAAACAGAAATGGAATCGACATGGACTCCGATGTATACAAAATGCTTCAGGATTATGAAAAGCCAGTTTCAGAGCCAAAGCAGTCAGGATCCTTTCGCTACCTGCAGGGCATGTTGGAAGCTGGAGAGAATGGTAAGAAATGCAGTATTCTAAAACATTTTGTTTGACTTGAAAAGATAAAATCTTAAAAATCAAAGCAACTCAAGCTCAAAATATAATACAATTCAGTTACATTTAACATTAAAATACACTGAGGAGTATGGTGAGGTGGTTCAGTAGGAAGTTAAAGGCCACCCCATTGAACAGTGACAAGGGAGAAGTGAGAAATCAGAGGCCTAATTGCTAGGTATTACAAGGCAGGGAAAGAGGCAGGGGAGTTGCTAGATGACTAGGGTTGCCAAGTCCAATTCAAGAAATCTCTGGGGACTTTGGGGGTGGAGCCAGGAGACACTGGGGTGGAGCTAGGAGCAAGGGTGTGACAAGCATCACTGAACCCCAACGGGAGTTTTGGCCATCGCATTTCAAGGGACGGCACATCTTTTTAAATGTCTTCCTTCCCTCCACCCTCCTCTTCTCTGATTTCACCTCAGAGGCGGAGTGGGCGACACCACTGCGCAGCTGCCGCCTCTTCTCCGCTTCACCGTAACTGCTCCTCCGAGATGGGCTCAGGCTGACCCCATCTCGGAGGAGCAGCTACGGTGAAGCGGAGAAGAGGCGGCAGCGCAGCGGCATCGCCTGCTCCGCCTCTGAGGTGAAATCAGAGAAGGGGAGGGTGGAGGCAGGCCAGGAGTGTGGTGAGCCACAAGTCCGGGTCCTAGAACGACCCAGATTCGCGGCTCGCCACGCTCCTGGCCTGCCTGCACCCTCCCCTTCTCTGATTTTACCTCAGAGGCGGAGCAGGCGATGCCACTGCGCTGCTGCCGCCTCTTCTCCGGTTCACCTTAGCTGCTCCTCCGAGATGGGGTGGCTCGCCATGCTCCTTGGCGCCGTTCCCCCCTCCCCCCCGCTTCCGTTTTTTTGGAGAGTGGGGGAAGAGGCTGTAAACCTGGGGTCCCCCGCCAGGGCGGGAGGGTTGGGAAGCCTATAGATGACTGGCCAGCAGAAATGACTAACCTGGTCAATCTGGGCCACCAACATCATGGCCTATGTATGAACTGGGCACCCCTCTGCACACACAGCGTGCTCTTTGACATTTTTTTGTTTTGTTTTGGTTATAAAAGATGGCATTAGCATTTTGCTTGCATGCCACCTCAGGCAGCCTGGTTTCGATTTCATTTTTTCTCTTAAATGAAATTCTGTTTCCACCTCTATCATATCTTTCTTTTCATACTAGCATAGAAACAAACCCATGAAATGTGGGTTCTCTCAAAAGCTGGAATCTCTTCATTTTTAAGATGGAATTGCACTACAAACAGAAGTCTACAGAATATATATTTTATTTGACTAGCTCTGGTTTTTTAATCATCACCCACACACTGTGACTCTAATAAGAAATGTCTCCTGCAGGGACCCCAATAGGATTTGTTGTGAAGTATAACAGTTACCTCAGTAGGTGCCCCTCAGTCATGAAAAATGAGCCCTCAAAACATAAATCAAGGCAAAAAAATTCTGGATTGTTCAGTCTTTTTTACAATGTTTTGTAGCTTGCTAGATGAGAGACATAATTGGGAGGGGGGCATGAATACAGAAACAGGAAAGAAAGCACTCATCATGATGGATTAATATCCCACATGACATTTGCCTAAATGGAGTAGTTTGTCTACCTCTTTGAAGCCTTTGTCCCTTATTTGAGATTCTGGGCAAATTTGCAATAAATGTATCAAAAGTAATAGTCTTCTGCTTTTTTTTTTTTTTTTAAACCTAAATTTTATTAGTCAAGAAATTTTTACCGAATCAAAGCTATTGACTTCAGTGGACTTAGAAAGGTGTAACTCAGCTTAGAGCAACACTTTTACTCAAGTTTCACAGACTTGCTTTTCTGAGTCTAGTTTTGTATTCTGAAGGATAAGACTCTGTATTAGCTGCTTTTCTAGACATATAAGAACAGGTGGTGAAGTCTACATCTTACATCAGGAGGTGTCCCTGAGCAGAGATTCACTTCCAGTTTTGCTAACAGAGAAGAAAATAAGTCCCTCATTAAAGAGATACCATTTCCCCACACATTTCTGCCCAAAAAGAAAAGTTTATCTTGGAGCATATTTGCTTATTGATTGATGCACCATACAAGCTAGTGAGCCTGCCCACAAATATATTTTGATTTGTTCCTTATGGGTCCTCCAATAAATAAATGTAAATGAAACAAAAAGAACTGAAACGAAGGACTCTGCTTAAAACATTTCCTGAGAAGTCACAGGAAAATATTAATCAATACATCAAATTCTCAGCATGGCCTGATCTAGGGATCCTTAAATCCAAATACTGGAGCTTTGGACAGATAAGACAGATTTTTCTATAAACCCAAGGAAAGCTC
The DNA here is from genome assembly GCF_032191835.1 of Heteronotia binoei. Lineage (NCBI taxonomy): Eukaryota > Metazoa > Chordata > Lepidosauria > Squamata > Gekkonidae > Heteronotia > Heteronotia binoei. Next base: position 139,649,507 of record NC_083227.1, read on the forward strand.
CAGGTTTGAAGAAAAATCTAAAATCTTTCAAAAAGAAACACTAGGGAATTTATCCCCCCCCTCCCCAAAAAAATGATAGAAGCAGCATTTGTGGCTTGCTAATGACCTCACTGGCCATTGCTGGCAACCACAACAGTATTGACATCCTTCCAGAGTCAGTTTCCAGACTCAGTTTTTAACTCTCATGGGTCGACCCAAGTCAAAGAGCTTTCCAAGTCATGTAATCATGTAACTTTATGTTAAAATCAAGAGGTCACTATGTAAATAAAAGGTGCAGAGGGGGAACAGGGCCCTACCAAGATTGTATAATTCCTTTTTAAAAACAGCAGTACCATTTTGCATTACTTTTTAAAGAAGAAATGGGTACAGTCATTTGAATATGTGGCTGAAAAGATAGCTACTTGGGAATCAGGAGTGTTTCAGATATGTCAAAAAGAGCTGTGTACTTTCTAGGGAACAATGAATGGCCATCTTCAGACATGAGCACATGTGAACATATGCACAAATAACACAGGATGCATCAATGTCTTACCAGTTTACATATCCCCTTGATACATAAAAATACATTGCTTACCATTCTGGTCAATTCTGGGATGCATGAAACAAAATCTAACATGAAGAAAATAAGAGCCAGTCTCTAGCTTCTGTAACAGACTCATAATGGACTTCCTGACTCAAGACATACTCTAAAATAAATACATCTCATGAGTAGTAAAAATGCACTTTAGCATTTATACACATTCTTTCTTAACTAAGCAACTTCTTCTGTTCTTCCATAGTTTCATCTGTGTTTCACTTACTTACCACTTTTTCTTCTTGGAATCCTTTCCATTAAATTTTCCAAGAAGGTTCATTCTGGTTTAATTATTTTCTCACAGAGCTGCCCAGGTACTCAGATTCTCATATTCACACTTCCATTTTCCTCCAAGGAATTATTGCTGTTATCTTGCTTAGCTAACACTTCTACTATCACACAGCTTAGCCTAATCATGATGGCACAGAAGTCAATCCCATTGAGTTCCAAGAGAAATCAGTTCTAAGGGATTTACTTCCAAGTCAGTGTTTGTACTTCCAAGTGATCTGGACTCAACCCTAGTACACTATCTTCACTCCAGAGATGAGGGACTTTACCAGACACACTTATCCCATGATATGTCACTGTGTCATTTACCTGTTGAGTAAGAACAAACTACTTCTTGAGATAGATACATTCCTCTTGCTTTAATGTAACTCCAAAATATGTCTTAAATTCTTGGCAGGTGAAAAACATGATAGATTGGCTAGTCCAAGACATGTTAAATCTCCAGTATCTAAGCTGGGTGGAGCCATATCTGGCTTACAGATGCTGCCAGAGTGCACCAGATGTGGCAATGGAATTGTGTAAGTACATGAATCCCCTCAAGAGCCTTAATGTTTAATATAGTTTTGCTAAAGTTAAACAATGGACACACCATCTGCATTGCTCATAAGCAATCTATGTTATGAGGAAGTTTTATATACAGGGAAGAATATTGGAGAAGATGCCTTTTGTACTGCATAAATGCTGTTGCATTGATCTAAGAACTCTGGTGTTGAACAACACAAATAAGCTCTGTACTTATACAGAATTTCACTGTTCATTTAAACACTGAGGAGTGTGCTTGATGCACACCATTTAGTTCTTGGCCATCCAACACTGCATGTGTGGAGCAAAACCCCACAGACTGTGCATGGTCTCTTGCACAAGGAAAGAGGGGTGCACCAGTGCAATACAGTTGCAAGGGTAAATAAAGGTGTGGTTTTTTAAAAAAATTATTATTACATGTCTCAGACACTTTAAGGCGGATGATATGATGCAAGAGGGAAAGAGAAGGTATGTGTATGAGGAGGAAGGTGGCAAGTTATATAGCACAGATGGCACAAAATGCAAGCCACTAAGTATGACCAGAAATAAATATTAATAGCGGTGAATTTCTTTCCCCCCTCCCCTTTTTTTTCTTCCTTTGCTTCCTTGCTCCTTGACAGAGGCACAATAGTAAAAGCCCGGGACAAGCTGTACCACCCAGAGTGTTTCATGTGTGATGACTGTGGCCTCAACCTGAAGCAGAGGGGCTACTTCTTCATTGAAGAACAGCTGTATTGTGAAACGCATGCCAAGGAAAGGGTTAAGCCTCCAGAAGGATATGACGTGGTAGCTGTTTATCCCAACGCTAAAGTTGAACTGGTCTAAATAAATACTCTTGTTTCCCGGAGAGGTCAAAAGGTGGCTCACCCACCCACAGGCACAGTGTCTGTTTTAAAGTATGGCTGTAATCAACTCAGATTACTGGAGTCTCTGTAAAACGCCTTTTTCAGAGATAAAATGGTTTACACTTGGGATCTCAAGGGATAGTGCTGAAAGCCTCTGAAAAGCCACACACACACCCCTTGACACTTTGCTTTTGGGTTGCTGTGTTTTAAAAAAAATAAAAAAATACTGCAAATGCTTTTCGTGGTAGTCCAATCCAAAATTATGTAAATATGGATGCTTTTAAAATCTCAGTTTCATATAAACCAATATTCCTTTATTCTTTCTCATGTAAAAATATAAAGACAATTTAAAAACTCAAAGGAAATAAAGCACTTTAAAAAATAATATTGACATTTAAAAACCTGTACTTTTTTCAGTCATACCAGTATGCAATACATACTTCTTTGTGGCTTTCAAAATAATCTTGATTGAGATAATCTGTAATGAACGTTTAGCTACATAACTATAGAAAGGAATTTCTGTGAAAAACCTTTAAATGAGCAGATAAATTACTCCTAGTTTTAATGAAAGGCCTTTTAAAATAGTAGTTTTTTACAGTGTGTTTCCTATATTGAACTTAGGAAAAGAATGACCTATCATAATTTCCAAACATTACCATATGTATATGTAGTCCATCTAAGAATAAATATTAACATTTTACCACCCGGGTGAGGCAGCATACCAACACTAGCTAGAGAGATCCAAAAGAACGTATTCTCCAATAACCACCTTTCTCACTGTCATAAATTATTATTTTAACTCTCATGGGTCGACCCAAGTCAAAGAGCTTTCCAAGTCATGTAATCATGTAACTTTATGTTAAAATCAAGGGGTCACTATGTAAACTAATTGTGGCATCAGAAGGCAAGCTTGATATACAGAGGAGCTGTAGATCAAACAAAGAATTGGGTATGTAATGAAATCTTTACACTGTATAAATTGATTTCTCTTTCCCACTTTGTTGACATTCTCATCCACAGACCTAAACATTGCCATTTTATTTTTCTTTGAATGAAAAATTTCTCACTCTGCACTAGCCACATGCCTTAGAAATTGTTCCAAATTTAGATATTTCAGGTCAAATTTAGATATTTCAGGGCAACATAGTACCTGACAACACCTGACAACACCAGCACTTGCGTTTCCTTTGTGTTTGTGCCCACCAAATATTTTTAGAAAGTGGGTGGGGCCAGTTGGGGATTTTGCCCAGCTGGGTTACTGATTGGAGTGGCAGCTGCCACCAGAATATTTGTTTTATTCTCTTTCATTCCTCTTTCCTAGTGCATTTTTTTAAAAAATGACCTCTCTTCTGCCCTGCACTTGGATTTCCTTTGTTTTGTGGTTCTGCCACCTGTGGCAGCCATGTTGTGGTTGGCTCTGCCTCCTAACATAACTATTTCATGGTTGCGCCCACCACCTAGAATTCCAAAGGTGCCAGCAGGCTCAAAAAGGTTGGGGACTCTTATGCTAGGGGTTAAATTCAACATATAAAATAAAAAGTGAGTAAATTCCTTCCAGTTGACTAATTTGGTGGAAAGATATCTTATTTCTAACTTCATGTAGCATATAAAGACTTTTCTAGACAATCGTTTTATAGCATAAGAAGTGTGCATTTATAGATAATTTGTCACACTTTGATTTATCATGAGGAACAATAATTGTTTCTGAAGATGACCCCAAGAGGTTTATGAATAAAAAGATATTGCCAAGGCTACAGGTGCCAGCCCCTGATCTTAATTATTAACAATCAAATGTGAGATGCAGTCTTTGGGGAATGAAATGTTCAAGAACCTTAGCATACTCAGAAATAGCTTTGGATAACCGTTAAGTCATACTATCTCCCAGCATCTCTGAAATATGGGCAGTATCTGTAAAACAATGAGCTATAGGGATATTCAGGGATAAAACTGGCATACAATTCACTTCTGTTAACTGACAGTCCCCGTAGAATGCATGGTACCCCCTTAGGCAGCTGGGATATTAAAAAGTCATCCATAAAGCTGGGTGTCTGAGATTTGACAGAAGCCCCTAAAGAGGTAGAGGTTCTTGCCAAAGTATAGTGACAACAGAGATTCTACATGAATGAGGACTACATTTTTTATGTTAGGGGGAGGTAATAGAGATTTCATTGATTAGCATCCTAGAATTACAGCAATGAAAGATCAACTGTACTCCAAGTGATGAAAGGCCAAGTTCACAGCTAACATTCTGTCAATGGCCAGAAGTCAGGCTCTACCTTGAATAAATTGATGATAATAAATGAGTTTGTGCAAACGTAAGGGATAATTCTATTAATTTCATGGATGAAAAGGAAAGATCAGCATTACTCATTCAGTCCATGAACAGCATTACAAAAGAACATTTTTTTTGCTCGTTATAGATAAGCCCATTATTCATTCACTAAGACAAAAAGTGGCAGTAATCAAAGAAAGAGTAGCTTTCAACAGTATTCTGATAAGCTAGTCCAAATAGGTACTGCTAATGCATTATTTGTCTTTGCACTGAATAAAATTCCATAAAGTTCACATCCTGCCTTCTTACCAAACCTCCGTAAGTCACAAAAAGCATCCACATCCCATTCTGAAATGCCTGCCAGTTTTCTAGGTAAATAAGGCACCTTTGCCATCAAATGAAGTTTAACTATGTCCAGTTTTCTTTGTGGATGGAACCAAATCAATGTAAGTGTGTTGGAAGCCTGGAAATGCTTAGAGTTGTCAATAATAATGTAGATAATATTATTGCTGGCTATATGCTGTCTGCTGATGGAGAGATGTTTCTTTTGTAATAACAAACTTTCATATAAATTTGGCTTATTTGTTGGTCTTAATAGGCACAAGCATGACGATAATTTGTTTTGTTTGTTTAATTGTGATTGGTAAATGCATATTAAGAACCTAATATTTTATCAGCTGGTAGATGCATTTGCCTTCAAAAATACCAATATTATGACCTTTCCCTTGGAAGGTAATTGTGATCATTCACCTCAGCTGGCTTTACTAATGTGTCTTGAAGTTTATCTTCTATTTTTCAGTTTCTTCTGTTACCTTGTTAAGGAAATAACTGTGGCAGTTAGAAAGTATAGAAAGAAATTCATTTTAAAAAGTACTGAAACTCTACTATAGCTAGGACCCTGTCTGTAGGGGTTCTTTGGACCAGCCATATAAAATATCCCCTTGTCCCACTTTTTCCATCTGTACAACTCTTTATAATGGGTTAGATCCTGCAATCTGAGCAGAGCTCCACTCATGGGCTGGAACTTTTACACCTCTGCCATTCCATCATAGCGCCTGTTCACAGAAAGAGCTGACCATCATATGGAGGTCTGCAGTTGGATGGGAGAACAAATGAGAATTACCTCCTCCACTGGCAGAAGTGTCCTTGCATCAGCAGAAACAGACTATAAGATGTGGCCCGCTATGTTTATATAGGAGTTATTGGGAGGCCATTTTACTCACATGCCTCACAATAATCTCTTGAAAGCCAATACAAAAATGCCAGATATCATTTTTCATCTGATTCAACATTCAAACGCACAACTCTGTTTCTCTTTCATTAAGTCTTGATTCCTTTCCTCTCACTTGGGAAAGCTCTTTCTTCAGAAATCCACAGCATGGTCCCACACAATATATTAGGCATGAGCATATGTTTCCATCATATTTGCTTGGCACCAACCCAATAGTGTACATACTTGTCATTCTTACATATGTTTATTATCTGTTTCAAATCTTAAAAAGACAACCATATCTCATTTTCATTGTATTTAATTTTTCCTTTCTCAGAATATTCGCAGCAACTGCATGTGAGCTAAGATGCCCCATATACATACATTGAGTAATAATAATCATAAGGCTGACTGACAGTAAATAGGGACCAAGAGCAAAGAAGAAAACTTTGTAAACAAAGTTATGATGATTTTTAGCCTTGTGTTGCCAGCTTTTCCCCATATAATTCTATGAGCCCCACATTTTTGACATGTTGGACCATATATCACTTTGCACCATTTTTTGTCTCCTAGTCAACTATATTTCTAAAGACATTTTTCACCCTGCAGGTGTCTGCTATCCAACTTAGATGTGCTGCAATACATGTGGCGTATCTTGAAAATTCATAAATGCTTTCATTACTCCTGAGTTCTAAATGTTATAAATCACATAAAAGTATTCATGTAGGTATTTTACAGTAATCTTTTTCAGGCTTTATAGAAGTTTAAAAAAAAAAACCACTGGCAAGAGAACAGACACTCCCTGCCTTTCATGTGAAAACAAGTCCTCAGTAATCAGAATTTCTGCAGGCTTATTTCCTAGTTACTTTTGTTTAATGAGCTGATAACTCACTGGGGCTTCTCAAGAGTTGTCTTGTACTAAAACGTTGTGTAGCAAATTGGTTTATGTCTGGGATATATTCCATTCTTCTCACAGATCTTTATCTTGTACAAATTAGTAAAACCAGGCTGCTGTTTTACATGCCTCTGAAAGAATAAACATTTTAATTTCCTAAGTGTCTGCTCACAGTGTCATTGAATGATTCTGCAAGATGTCTGTATATGGTCTGTATGAAGTTTAACTGTATTGCCAGTTGCCCTGATTATAGATTAACTGTGATACCCCAATTGCATCATTGTTGTAGTATATCCACTTTCATATCACCCTAGTACGTGGGATCAAGATATACTGTCTGTTGTCCTTGTATTCCAGTCTCTGTGGGCTTTGCTATCACCATAACCTGTTTATGTTTGTTTCAGAGAGCACTTTTATTTTCTGCCATAGTAATTTGTTCTGCCTGGTAGTGAAACTAGAGGTCAGGTATAGCCTCAGAAATAGAGGAAGCTGCACCGGAAGTGTGTTATTTACTGCAAATGTGTTCCATCTTGAACACTACCAGCTCACCTTATTACCAGAGTTCTGATTCTTCACTAACAGCTGTTTGGGAACCCTGAACAATCAAGCGGTAGTTCAGATGTCAACAGACGGCTGTTCCTGTTACATGTAATTGGTAGTAGTTCAGATACAATTCCAGTGTGAGTGCAGACCAAGAAGCAAATGGGTACATGAGCCAAACTGTCCTTAGAACAGTATGTACTTGCTCAGGAGGCTGGAACAGAGCAGATGCATATGGCAGCATATCTATGAATTGAGTAAATGTGAACAGCTGACTGTTTGTAGGATGATGTAAACACAATGGGTTATATTTATGTTGCTGAAAGAACAGAATGGGCAAAATAATACAGGAGCCTCAGAGGCCCACCAAATATTTGAAGAGCCCATGTTTTAACTTCGCTAACCTTTGAAGATAATGGATTTGATGCATAAGCTAATCACATGCATGTCTTAAAGTAAATTCCATTGCATTCAATGGCCCATGGGACTTGTTTCTGGGTAAAAGTGTGTAGGCTTGCAGCCATGAGCAGATTTAATCAATGAAATCATCAGATAAACCATTGACTCTGCTTTGACACCCTACTATATTACTGTGTATCTGCTAAGGAAAGGAAAAAAGAAAAAGCAGCAGTTTTTCCTCCCCATCTGTGATGTTATAAGTATGACTTGCCCAGTCATATTCTGTACTGTACTTGCAGCAGCAATAAACATGCTAGCTTTGGGACTGTAGTCACAGTTTCCTAGTTACAAAACAGTGCTGGCAAAATGTTCTGCCCTTACAAAAAAGGTACTACCTTGAGGAAAGATGTCTGAGTTCTGCGGAATATGTACATAACAACTGCAGATTTATTGTGCTGTAAACCGATGGTCTGGAAAAGCTCTCAAATGAATTTCAGTTTAAACCTCTGAAATGACAGGATTTACTGGCACATGATCTACTATTTACAGCAGCGCACAACATAAGGCTTCCAGGTGCACACTCAGAGTAATCACCACTATGTCTCCTTTAATGTGCTTATTTAAAATATTTATAATTCACTGTTTGTGCAAATTTGTACATTCACATAATGCATCTATGTATACAGATCAGTCAGTGGTGGCCAATTTCTGAAGAACGTACATGGTTTACAGAAGCGTAAATCGCAATTACTATCAAAATGCTCCTGGTAATGAGAATTACCTGTCTCATCAAACCATTTTTCAGAACAGGCCTGACAAAGGTGACATTAATACCAACTTCTAGGTCCAGATATCAATATATCCATATCCACAAAAGCAACCTTCCTTGGCAGGGCAGAATGGGAAGTTAGGATGGCCCAGGAGATGGACAGCTGCTGCAGCACCAGAAACTAGCCTTGCACAGACCACTCATGTTAGACCTGGCCAGCAGATATGATGATGGTGTTGCCCACCCATTGCTTCTTCATGCATCAACAACAATGGGTGTGAGAGGAGTCACATGGGAAGCTGACCATGTTCAGTGTTACCACTGAGGGGCCTGAACTAAAGCAGCCTCTATAATGCAGATACAGCGGCAAGGGTTTGGCTGTACTTGCTTCTAGTCAACAGCGACCCATAGGTAACTTTCCCATTCGATTAGATGGCAAGTTCACCCCTTCCTCTTTCTTAAATGAATTGCTCTCTTGAATGTAACAATATGTACAATGCAGTTATGTATGCCATCTAGACTAGGCCTGAGTTTGGTAGATTTGAGAAAGATTTTTGAAAGATAAATCTTAGGAATGTCTTGGACTGGTCCAAAGTTGCAGACTTCTTCTAGCACAAAGTCTATCCTCCTGCCTTTCAGCACAAATATTAGCAAAAGAGAACGGACATGTGGGAGGCCAGGATGTGACTCACTTTATACTTACATCTAGACTTGTCTGTCTATTGCAAGGACTAGTGCGGCAGAGATTTGCCATGTACCGTGCCCCTCCCCCCTGCCCTGGCAGACATTTAACTGAAATCTGACTGAATTCAATTAAATCTAGTTTCTTAGATAGTGTTCACAGAGTGTAACATTAATCTCACAAGTTAGGTGAAAAACAGTCTTACCTTGTTTACCTTGCTCACCCATGCCTGTTGCTTCTTCTGATCCCCCTCCTCCTCTATTGTGTGATGCTTCAAACTTCTGTTTAATTATAGATCTTTGTGATGTCCAAATACATGACATGAACAGGAAAAACAGGGGCACTGAACAGGACTCTCACTCAGTGAAACAAATCATTGCTTGAGACTGAATCAAACAGATCTGTCTGTCTGTCTACACATGCCCTGACCTGAATGGTTCAGATCAGCCCCCCCATCTCATCAGATCTTGGAAGCTAAGCAAGGTCAGCCACAGGAAGAAGTTGGATGGGAAACCACCAAGGAAACCCAGGGTTGCAAACCACCTCAGCGTCTCTCTTGCCTTGAAACCCCTACAGGGTTGTAATAATTTGGGTGAATCTTGATGGCACTTTCCACCCCCATATTTGTAGGTGTGCTTGTGCATGCATTCACATGGTTCTCAAGGGGAAAACAAGCGCAACTTCTGTGTTCTTAGATGATGTATGCATATATGATAGGGAACATCTTATAAGATCAAAAGATTTTCAGCGGATTAAACAATTATGATCTTCATCGTGGTCTCTGTGCAGTCCCACATATGGGTAATCCGCAGGATCGGGCCCGACCTCGGAGAATTCAAAGCAATCTTTAAGCGTTTGGTGCGCCTTCTCCTCGTCCTGGGGAGGAGGCACCGTCTGCGCATGCCTGGACGAGGGGGAGGCGCTAGCCCACTCAGTTTCTTTTTTACCTCCGTCCGATCATACCTACCTCGTTGAGTCTCCTGCCTTTTCATCGCAATCTACCCTCAACGTTCCTTTCCAGCTTTCTTCAGCTTCTTCACTTTACTTCTTCTGGTATCGTATAAAAAAAAAAAAGCCTTGCTATTTCGGTCTTCTCCTTCTCTACCCCCCCTCCCTTCCCCTCCTTTCCCTCCGGGCGGATGGAAGGAAGAGACAAAATCACCTTCAAACGCTGCGTTCGCTGCTCTGCTAAAATCCCCTCTTCTGACGGACATTCCTTGTGCCTTTTCTGCCTCGGCGAGGCGCATCATACGGACTCCTGCCATCACTGCATTCAGTTCGGCAAGCAGGCCCGTAAAAACCGCGCCGCGCGGCTTAAGAGCCATCTTCTGGAATCTTCCCTTAGACCAGATATGTCTCACGCGGCCCACCAATCTACGCCAGCTTCCCTAACTACTACGGGAGCGGCGCAGCCGGCAGCTTCCGTGGCTCAGGTTCCCTGCAAGCTTAAGTCCGGAAAACATCCTAAAAAATCGGATAACCCCAAAAAGCGCCATCGTTCCGATTTGACTCATTCGGATTCGACCGGCCTTAAAACAGCGAAGAAGTCTAAGACCGTTCACAAGCCTTCCGACTCGAGGCCTTCGACTTCGAACCCGATGACAACCTCCAACGTCTTGATTCCTATCTCGAAATCGACTTCGACCCCTGCCATTACGCCGCTCGAGATAGTCCGTATCTCGTCTAAATCGCCTTCTATCCACGGCTCTCCACCGGAGAAAATACTGGACATTGACTCACCTAAAAGCCAGCGTCTCAATACTCTCGATAGACGCTCCTTCCGTGAAGTACCTCTGCAACCTCTGTCAGCCCTTTCCCTGACCAGGGAACCCTCGACTCCTAAGGATGTACCACTCTGTCAGCGAACACAACGATCCCGAAGCCACCATAGGGAACGTTATTACTACTATTCCCCTTCGAGGTCCAGATCGAGGTCCAGATCGCCGTCTCCCCGGGACCGTCGGAGACATCGAAGATCTCCCTCTCTAGATCCTTATCGTCTGGCGGACCCTAGGTACCGTGATGATTTCCGACAAGACTCTCCTCAACGCCATGATCGAGTCTACAGAGATCATCGAGACCGATACTACGATTACTCTCCTCACAAACGTTACCTCTGCTATGATGAACGACCTCGACACAGAGAAGAACCGGCTTGCTACATTTCTAAACCTAAACCGACGTCTCCAGCGAGATCCACTTCTTCGGCCTCAAAGAAACAGCCTCCTACCCTAGAACCCCCGGCCAAACCTCGAGACGAACCCGATATCGAACCCGACATCGACTCCGAAGCCAAGCAATCCGACTCTTCTCATTCTTCGAATTCGGACCCTCACTCTCCACTCTCTGATATAGCCAAGCCAGCAGAACTGTCGCCTTCTGAAGGTCCTAAATCCTACCTGGACCTTTTGGCTAATATGGCCAACTCACTTAATATCAAACTCACCTCTGATGCCCCCAGAGTCTCTGACGTTGTATACGACCTAGTGAATGCTGACCTCCCTGCGGGCTCATCTTTTCCCATGCTTCCCGTTCACCTAGAGACTCTCAAGGAAGCCTGGGACAAGCCGGCATCGGTACCACCAACCTCCAAAAAGGTTGAAGCACTCTACAAGGTCCATGCTCCAGAATCTAAGTTTCTGTTCAACCACCCTGCACCGAACTCCATGATAGTTCATTCCTCCTCTAAATCCAAGCAAACCAGACACCCTGTGCCTCCGGAGAAGGAAGGCAAGAAACTAGACACCATCGGGAGGAAGATTTACTCTCTTACCACTGCCACGACTAAGATCCATAATTACATGGCATATTTTTCAGCCTATACATTCAACCTCACATCTTATCTCAACGCTCTGATCCCTTCCTTACCGGAGGAATCACAGAAACCAGCTACCAACGCCCTGCAAGAGATTGCCAGAGTGTGCAAGCAGCAAATTAACACAGCACGCCACGCTGCTCAATGTTCATCCAGAACTCTAGCCTCGGCCATAGCTCTACGCAGGCATGCCTGGCTCAGATCCTCTTCGCTCCAACCAGATATTAAGTTCAAAATCGAGGATCTTCCCTTCGATGGTCTTGGACTGTTTAATGCCACCACAGACGACATCCTCACCAATGTAGACGATAGCCGTAAGAGAGCCAAGAGACTGGGAGTCACTCAGCCTCAATCTCATCTTGCCAAGCAAAGAAATTGGAGACCTTACTACTATAAAAGCTCAAGATCTCCTAGACAACCAGAACCTTGGAAACGTAAGCCTCCTCAATCCAAACAGCCCTATCAACAAAGGGCTCGCCCGCAAACATCAAAGAAGACCACTCCTACCACCAAACAGTCTCTTTGACTCCCCTACCCCCCTGAGACGTCCAGACATTCTGCTTCAGCCACATCATCACTCAGACATCCGTCTCCTACCCTTTTACCCCAAGTGGGAGTCCATAACATCGGATTCATGGGTCCTCGCCATCATCCACAGGGGTTATACAATAGAATTCAGATCCACCCCAAAACATCACAGATTCATCACCACACCACCTTCCGTACCTCTTCAAGCGGAAATCTCCTCCTTGCTGGACAAGGGTGCGATAGAACCGGTACCGCCTCAGTATCATCGTACCGGATTCTACTCCCGCTACTTTCTGGTGCCGAAAAGAGACGGGGGACTCCGCCCTATCCTCGATCTCCGCAAACTCAATCTCCATATCACCTACAGAAAATTCCGCATGATTACCCTTCAGTCAATCCTGCCTCTTATCCCAGAACAAGCCTGGATGGCATCGATAGACTTACAGGATGCATATTTCCACATATCAATCACTCACCACCACAGAAGGTTTCTGAGGTTCGCCATCGGAGATCAACATTTCCAATTCCGCTCTCTCCCTTTCGGTCTCTCGACGGCACCGAGAGTTTTCACCAAATGTATGGCGGTGGTGGCCGCAACCCTGCGTCAACGGAAAATATCAATTTTTCCTTATATAGACGACTGGCTCATCGTCTCCCCCACAAGGGAACAACTCCAACTGGACATCTCCACCACTCTTTCTCTTCTAGCCACCCTCGGCCTCCAAGTCAACACAGCAAAGTCCAAGTTTACCCCAACTCAATCAATACAGTTCATAGGAGCAAATATTTCTACAGTATCCCAAACAGCTTCTCTACCTCAAGACAGAATGCACAGCATCCAATCTCTAGCCAACACGATTATTGCTCACCGCTGCCAAACAGCACTCGTCTACCAAAAAATGCTCGGTCTAATGGCAGCCACCACTGCAGCCCTCTGCTTTGCAAAGCTCCACATGCGCCCTCTACAGCTATGGTTTATCAGAACTTTCCACCCTCAGAGGCAGCATCAGTCCATATTACTGACTCTTCCGTCTCACATCATCCCATCCTTAAGATGGTGGACGATACAACGACACCTCTCTGTGGGAATGCCATTCAAACAGGCACCTCCCTCCGTGATCGTCACCACAGATGCTTCCAAGTGGGGATGGGGAGCCCACTTGGGAGCCTTCACAGTTCAAGGCAAATGGACGAACTACGAAAGCTCGCTCCATATCAACTGCCTAGAGCTTCTTGCGGTCCACAGAGCTCTGAAGTCATTCCTTCCATCTCTACAGAACTCCCATGTCCAGGTAACCTCGGACAACATAGCCACTGTCTTTTACATCAACAGGCAGGGGGGCACCGCCTCCATCAGACTATGCAAGAGAGCACTGACTCTATGGCACTGGTGCATCAGCCAGGGCATCTTTCTTACAGCAGTCCATCTACCAGGAATCGAAAACATAGAAGCAGATGCCCTCAGCCGTCAACTGGTCAACGACCATGAGTGGTCAATCAGCAAACAATACCTCCTACCGATCTTCAAGCTTTTCGGCACCCCGGAGATAGATGCGTTTGCATCCCCATCCAATGCCCAGTGCACCCGCTTCTACATGAGAGGGCCCCCGTCACACCTCTCCTTAGGGGACGCCTTTCTCCAATCCTGGAAGGGAGCACTTCACTATCTCTTTCCTCCCATTCCTCTCATAACCAAAGTCCTGCAGAAGATACAAGTGGATCACACCAACTGTATCCTAATAACTCCTTGGTGGCCTCGTCAACCCTGGTTCACCACCCTCTTGCTTCTGTCCAACAACACATTCCTTCAGCTCCCGCAAGTACACGACCTGTTATCCCAACAACACGGCAAAGTCTGGCACCACAACCCAGCGACGCTGAAACTGACAGCCTGGAAAATCAGTTTTTAGACTTTCCTCACGATGTCCGTCATATCCTAGTGAATTCCAGGAAGCCTTCCACCAGAAAGTCCTACTCATTAAAGTGGAAACGTTTCTCCATCTATGCTTCCAAGAATAATTTTGACCCTGCCCGAGCTACCATCTCTCAGGTTCTATCCTACACTCTCCAGCTTTCTAACGCTGGACTTTCCTACTCCTCGCTGAAGGTCCATCTTGCAGCAATATCAGCTTTCCACCCTCGCATCGAAGGCGTGACAGTCTTTTCCCACCACGCTACAAAAGCTTTCCTCAAGGGCATTATTCGCCTACACCCCCCAACTAGACAAATTCTACCGACTTGGAGCCTCTCTCTCGTATTAAGCCAGCTCATGAAGCCTCCCTTCGAGCCTATGGCATCTATCCCACTCCACCTGCTGTCCTGGAAAACAGCACTATTAACGGCACTCACTACAGGCAAAAGAGCCAGTGACATTTGTGCACTCAGGGCAGACTCACCGTACACCACTTTCCATCATGACAGAGTGGTTCTCCGCCCTGATCCCGCCTTCCTACCTAAAGTCGTCTCACCCTTTCATCTAGGGAGACCATCAACCCTTCCGGCCTTTTTCCAACATCCTTCGGATGCAGGTCAACGGGCTTTACACAACCTGGACGCACGGAGAGCCCTTGCCTTTTATATAGACAGGACTCGACAATTTCGTAAAGTTCCAAGTCTCTTTGTTGCTTATGCAACTCATAACAAGGGCAGCAAAATATCTACCCAAAGACTTTCAAAGTGGGTTATCGCTGCCATTGAACTATGTTACCAGTTAGCGAAACAGCCAGTCCCGGAGCACATAAGAGCTCACTCCACCAGAGCTGTCGCTACCTCGTCAGCCTTCCTGAGGGGCGTCCCACTAGAGGACATCTGTGCTGCTGCAGTTTGGTCCTCCCCATCTACCTTCGCCTCGCACTACGCACTCGACGTCCGTGCCAGGCGTGATTCATCGTTCGGGCAGGCTGTGCTACGTTCCATCTTTGACTGAGTGGTTCTCCACTCTCTGTTACCTCACTCTCTGTTACCTTTCTTAACCAAATTTATCTTGCAGATCCAGCACCCTCCTCCTGATGGAATAGCTCGCTAATCACCCATATGTGGGACTGCACAGAGACCACGATGAAGATGGACAGGTTTCTTACCTGTAACTGATGATCTTTGAGTGGTCATCTGTGCAGTCACACATACCCACCCAGCCTTCCCCGCTGCTGGACACTTCTCAACTTAATTTTCCACCTTTTCGGCGGCGGCAAGAAACTGAGTGGGCTAGCGCCTCCCCCTCGTCCAGGCATGCGCAGACGTTGCCTCCTCCCCAGGACGAGGAGAAGGCGCGCCAAATTTAACGCTTAAAGATTGCTTTGAATTCTCCGAGGTCGGGCCCGATCCTGCGGATTACCCATATGTGTGACTGCACAGATGACCACTCGAAGATCATCAGTTACAGGAAAGAAACCTGTCCTTCATTAAACATCTTAGCTACAGGATACAGAGTCCCTGAATGCTCTGATACATGCAAATGAGAACAAAGAATATCAAGAATAACCCAGCTGTTGTAATTCTTCTCTGACTATATTTTTGCTTTCAGTCCAACAAAGAGTCTTGTAGCCCCTTGAAGACCAACCAATTCAATGTGACATAAGTTTTTATGTGACAGCACCCACATAATGTGATTCTTGAAACAGACACTTAATGGTTGGTCATGTTACATGTGTCAGAACTTAAGAACTTCAAACGGATCCCATACTTGGTTACAAAGTTAGGATTTTATTGAAGAGAACTAAGCACTGGAAAAGGCAAGATAACAGTGATGGCGAGAGCCAGCACCAGCACAATTTTATACACGTAAAGCAAACATCTCACAAAGCCACAATTCACACCGTTACAGGCACATCTGTCTTCTTACCATCACTATCAGTAGAGAGGATGCCTCCCTACTCCGAAGGCCATGCTGCTCGGCTTCAAAGGGTCCCAGTGTGAGAATGTGCAGAGACATAACATAACTCATTCTACAACCCCAAATATTTTGGATACCAGTGGGGCAAGGTTAATTACTATTCAAGCACTTTGGGTCAAGCAAGGGTTACAACATGGAGTCAGTTTGGTTCAGTAACAAAGCAGCTCTAAGCCACAGTAAGAGTACATTACAGCATTGGTCACATTATAGGGAACCAGCAGTAAAGATACAAGTTCTGACATACTGCCCCCCCTAAGCGCCCCCTCCCGCGGGGCCAGCCTTGGGCTTGTGCGGGTACAGCAGGTGAAACTTTTTCAGCAGTTGCGGAGCGGCTACGTTCTGCGATTCGACCCACTCGTCACAGCTCGGGGGGAAGTGTTTCCACCTGATCAAATAATACAGTTTCCCCCTTTTGACTTTTGAGTCCAGGATCTCCTGGACCTCATGGTGACTCTGACCCCTCACTGTCGTCGGAGGGGGCGGTGGGGCCCTGGGATGGAAGGACGTAGCACCAGGGTCTTTCCGAAGCAAGCTGCAATGAAAAACAGGATGGATCTTACTTAGAGATTTGGGCAGTTCTAGTTCCACGGTCACTTTGTTGATTACCCTTTTTATTTTGAAAGGCCCAAGGAACTTCAGTGCGAGTTTGCGACAGGGCTGGGGAAGGGGAAGGTTTTTTGTGGACAGGAAAACTGTATCCCCCACCTTCAGGTCCCACTCTTGGGAGTGTTTTTTGTCAAACTGCTTTTTGTAGGCTTTTTTCGCTTCCTCCAGGTTTTCCTGAATACCCTTCCAGCCTTCACGGAGGCCCTCCCACCATTGTTGACAGGATGTGGGTTCGGCCGGGCTGGCGGGGAGGGCGAGAGTGGGAAACGGCTTGCCCTCGTAACCATTGATAATTTGAAAAGGGGAGGTTTTGGTTGAGCTATGGAGGCTATTGTTGTAGCCATATTCTGCAAAGGGGAGGAGATCCACCCAGTTGGACTGTTGGAAATTAATGAAGCAGCGGAGGTACTGTTCCAGAAGACCATTAACCCTCTCCGTCTGTCCGTCCGACTGGGGGTGGTAGGCGGAGCTTAGTCCCTGCTCGATGCCAGCGAGTTTGCAGAACTCCCGCCAGAAGTTGGCAACGAACTGCGTCCCGCGGTCGCTAATGACCTTGTCTGGGAACGAGTGTAGGCGTACAATGTGGGTGAAAAAGAGCTGGGCGAGTTTTTTGGCCGTGGGTAGTTTCTTGCACGGGATGAAGTGGGCTTGCTTTGAAAATGTGTCGACTACGACCAAGATGACTGTTTTGCCCTGTGAAGGTGGGAGTTCGACAATGAAATCCATGGAGACTACCGACCACGGTCGGGTGGCTGTAGGGAGGGGAACCAGGTGGCCCGGGGGTTTACCCCCCCTTCTTTTCGCCATGAGGCAGGTGGGACATGAAAGGACAAACTCCGATACATCTTTTTTAATTTTTGGCCACCAGAACTGGCGGGTGAGTAAGTTGAGGGTTTTGACATAGCCAAAGTGGCCGGCCAGGCGACTTGAGTGGCAGCGCTCCAAGACATCTTTTCTGAGGGGAGTGGGCACATAGATTTTTTCATTGTGCAGCCAGAGCCCGTTTTCGGCTTTAACCAAGTTAGGGGGGCGGTCGGCCTCCTGGTTATATTCTGAGAGGAACCGAGGCAGCAGATCTGAATCCGGGGGGCTGGTCTGCCTGCCGGAGCGGGTAGTGACCCCCCCCCCCGAGATGGCTGAGGGGGGAATTAATGAGTCCACTACCTCCTCCCGGAGACTGTCGTGTTGAGGCATGCGAGAGAGGGCGTCTGCTAAAAAGTTCTTTGAGCCCGGGATGTGTTTCAGCACAAAGTCAAATTTAGCAAAGAAACCTGCCCACCGGATTTGTTTTGCAGTCATTTTGCGACGCCTGGTGAGGGCTTCGAGGTTTTTTTGATCGGTCCAGATTTCAAAGGGCACTCTCGCTGCCTCAAGCCAGGAGCGCCAGGTTTTTAGGGCAAACATGACTGCAAACGCCTCCTTGTCCCAGACCGACCAATTTCTCTGTTCGTTGGAAAATTTCCTTGAGATATAGGCACATGGACGGAGCACCCCATTTTCCCCTCTCTGCATCAATATGGCTCCCACTGCGGCGTCGGAGGCGTCGCATTGGACCACGAAGGGTTTCAGTTCATCGGGATGAGCCAACACGGGTTCGGAGGTGAAGAGGCGTTTCAGTTCAGTGAAAGCTTTTTGGCATTCAGGCGTCCACGTTAGGCGTGCGCCTGGCTTTTTCGCCTCGTCACCCTTCCCTTTGGTTTTGAGGAGTTCCGTGAGGGGGAGCATGACTGTGGCAAACCCCTTAATGAAGTCGCGGTAAAAGTTAGCGAACCCGATAAAACTTTGTAATTGTTTGCGGGTTCGAGGGGGCTCCCAGTCTAGTACCGCTTGGACCTTTGCGGGGTCCATGGCCAATCCCTCCCCCGACACCCGGAAGCCCAAATAGTCCAATTCGGTCTTGTGGAACTCGCATTTTGACAATTTGGCATACAGTTTGTGTTTGCAAAGGGTGCGTAACACTTTTCGGACCAGGGGCACATGAGACTTTAGATCTTGTGAATAGATAATGATGTCATCAAGGTACACCACCACCCCCTTAAACAGGAATTCCCGTAGCACTTCATTGATAAAGTTCATGAATACACCGGGGGCTCCTTGCAGTCCGAAGGGCATGACTAGGTACTCAAACTGTCCCAGGGGGGTGTTGAATGCTGTCTTCCACTCGTCCCCCTCTTTGATGCGGACGCGGAAGTACGCGTCTCGGAGATCAAGCTTGGTAAATACTTTTCCCGTTGCTACGGTGTTCAACAAATCCTTTATCAACGGGATCGGGTAGGCGTTGGACATGGAAATCCCGTTTATAGCACGAAAATCTGTGCAAAGCCTAAGAGACCCGTCCTTTTTCTTTCGGAAGAGGACGGGGGCGGCATGGGGGGCAGTGGCCGGCCGTATGAAGCCGCGCTTAAGATTCTTGTCCAAAAACTTTCGGAGTTCAGCTTTCTCCGCCCAACCCATGGAGTACAGTTTCGCCTTGGGAAGCTGTTGCCCTGGGATCAGCTCAATGGCACAGTCCGTAGGGCGGTGGGGCGGTAGCTCGTCCGCTTCCTTCTCGCTAAATGCTAATCTTAGATCCTGGTATTCCTTGGGGATTGAGGCGACTTCCTCGAGAGTGAGGCAAGCCCGCATGTTTTGGGGGGGAGTGTGCGGCCCCGATTCGGGGCGCCAGTGGTGATGCTCACACCTCCAATCCGGGAACCGGACGATTTGTTCCTCCCACCTTATGTCTGGCTGGTGGCGGGCGAGCCAAGACGAGCCTACCACCACGTCAAAAGAGCAAGAGGGGGCAATTACGAAAGTCTCAATCCCCCAATGCTCCTCGGTTCCCACCGGGACTGCCTGAGTCTCTAAAGTACATGGTTCCCCTCTCATGGGCCCCCCGTCCATCTGCTGGAACTGCATCGGTTGTGGTAGGGGGGAGGTGGCTAATCCCAACGCCTCAACTAGGCGGGGGGTGATCAGGTCCCTGTTACACCCGGAGTCGATCAGCGCTCGGGCGTGCATGAATCTCTTTAGGTTAGGGTTGAGGAGGGTAACGGCCATAAATAGTAAACCCCCTGTTGCTCTCACCGTGAGGAGTGCCGGCTGTTGTTGGACCTGCTTTGCGGCACCCATTAAAGCAGGTCGCTGTCGTTTCCCGCCGACTCGGTGTCGTCCGATTCCTCGGTCGATTCTTCCACTGTCGCCAAGTCGGTGGTAAAATCCTCGTCAGTCGCCAAGGAAGTGGCGACAGAGCCCCGGCTGGGCTCCTTCGAGCGGCCGCTCTTTTTCTTTTTCGGCCCCGGGGTAGTTGTCTTCGCCGTGGGTGGGGTGGAACCCGCTTTCACTGGGCAGTTGGCAGCGAGATGATTTGGGTCTCCGCATCTGAAGCACTTGCGAGCGGGAGACGGGGTGGAAGTCGCCGGGGCCTTCCTCCCTTCGGATTTAGTCGGTGTGAGCTTTGCCCCCTTCTTCGCCAGCTGCTGCCGTCGCATCCCCACATGTTGGAGGTTGGTCTCCACTTCTCCGGCCAGCTGGATCCATCCGACCAACGTGTCGGGCCTCCCTTGACTGTAGCAGCGGTCGAGGATGTTCGGGTTCAGACCATTGATGAACGCGGTATATTTCATGACCTCGTTCCATCCCCTCGCTGCCGCGCAGTACCCCAGGAACTCGGTGGCATACTCGCGAGTAGAGCGGTTGCCTTGCTCTATGCGCTGAAGGGCGGCGACAGCCTTCTCCTCCCGTAGAGGATCGCCATACTGGCGGAGCATCGCGTGCAGGAACCCCGCCACCGTAGCTAGTTCGGGCTTTCTCCCCATGAAAAGCCCCACGTACCACTTGCGGGCCGCACCTCTCAGTCGGGACGCGATGTGGTACACTCGGCTGGCTTCGGTCGGGTAATCTGCACCCCAGTGGGTGAAGAACGTGTCGCACTGAATGGTAAAATACTCCACGTCCTCCGGATTCCCATCGAAAGTAATCTTCAACTCCCTTCCTCGACCCTCGGCCCCCCCCGGGGCTCGCGGCGCCCCCGGCGGCGGCGCTGGGCCCGGTAGAGCCGGCAGGATCGGGGCGGGTGGTGCCAGAGCCCCCGGAGCGGGCAGAGCCGGCGGCGCCGGGGCAGCCGGGGCCAGCGGGGCTGGTGGGGCCGGGGCAGGTGGGGCCGGCGGCGCCGGGGCGGCCGGAGCCGGCGGGGCCGGGGCGGCCGGAGCTGGCGGGGCCGGGGCGGCCGGAGCCTGCGGAGCTGGGACCGGCGGGGCCGGCGGGGCTACGGGCGGTTGCCCCAGTGGTAGCCCTCCAATCGGGACTCCCAGGACCTCAGTTTGCAAAGTGCGGAGCTGGTCGTAGATCGCGCCCAGGTTCTGCTGCAACTCCTCGGCCATCGTCACGCGGGATCGATGCACGTCGTCGTGGATCTCCCGCACCCAGTCGAATAAGTCGTTGCGGAGGGTCCGGATCTGGTCGTCTCCCCCTCGGGGCTCCGGGCCCTCCGCCTGGTCGCCGTCGCCGTCTCCGGCTCCCCCTTCGCCCAACATGCTTCGGTACCGCTGCTCCGCGGCGTCGATTGCTGCCGTGGACTTCCGCGGGCTCCAGGTTCGCGGGGCTGGGAACGCGGCGTCGACCGAGAAAGGCGCCGGGACCTTAATTTTGCGCCGAACCCCCGTCACATTTGGGTCGAGCGGCGGGTCCTCTATTGGGGTGGTGGGCTCTCCGTCGTCTGGCACTTTTGCCGCCATCGGGCCAAGCCTCCAGTACAGATAAGCCACGAACAATGGGATCACTGTTATAATGTCAGAACTTAAGAACTTCAAACGGATCCCATACTTGGTTACAAAGTTAGGATTTTATTGAAGAGAACTAAGCACTGGAAAAGGCAAGATAACAGTGATGGCGAGAGCCAGCACCAGCACAATTTTATACACGTAAAGCAAACATCTCACAAAGCCACAATTCACACCGTTACAGGCACATCTGTCTTCTCACCATCACTATCAGTAGAGAGGATGCCTCCCTACTCCGAAGGCCATGCTGCTCGGCTTCAAAGGGTCCCAGTGTGAGAATGTGCAGAGACATAACATAACTCATTCTACAACCCCAAATATTTTGGATACCAGTGGGGCAAGGTTAATTACTATTCAAGCACTTTGGGTCAAGCAAGGGTTACAACATGGAGTCAGTTTGGTTCAGTAACAAAGCAGCTCTAAGCCACAGTAAGAGTACATTACAGCATTGGTCACATTATAGGGAACCAGCAGTAAAGATACAAGTTCTGACAACATGTGACACTGTGACATTCCATGACTAGAACTCCAGATGTGTTATTTGGTCCTAAAAGTACCTGTGGAAGGAGGAGCTAATAGGGATTAGGGCTGCAGCTACTCAGGAAGGTAGATTCTGCTCACATGCTGTTTTTGAATTCAAAATGCCCTTCTGTTGCTTTAAAATCCTTGTGCCTATGTCTGTCAGCTAAGATTTCCACTATCACTTCCAGAAGGTGACTGGCTTGTGAGAGTTTAGGATACAATCCATATGTCAAACTTTAACAGTGCAGTCCTAAGAAGAGTTCTAAACTTACTGACTTCCATGGCTTTAGAAAGATGTGGCTATGCTTACAACAGCATGGTAAGGTACCACAAGATGCTGTGGATTTTGCTGTCAATAACAAACAGTGTCACATTTCTAGAATTTGTAACACTGAAGGTTTTTTGAGTGGAAAAATTTAGGCTATGGTCTTACTAATGATAATCCTACAGACTGAAGTCCTAAGGTGTCTTTAGATATTCAGAACATGGAATCAAGGGAACATGAACTGTCTGGTGATTCCTCCTAATGCATATCTAGATAGGAAACATGGAAGTAAATTTCTGAATTGTTCTTTCAAAAGATGGGAGGCCATTTTCACATGACACGCTTTAAAACACATTGAAATCTCTCTGATTGGCAGAGTGTCAGACTAGCCAAACCAATGAAGGTTTTAGAACTGTATTACAGAAAGAGGCAGCACAAAAAGTATACCATGTGAAAACGCCCTTTGATTTCATAGCTGTCCATCTAACATAATGGACCTTTGTTACAAATCCTGGCACCATTTCCTAATGTCTTGATAGCAACCGTCAGCTGGGTACAGAGATGCGTGGCTGGCTCCTCGCCATGTTTTGCCATGCCAGGACTTACTGCCAAGGCCTGGTACAAGCTGATGAGTTCAACCCACAGGAAGGGCCAGTTTGCTTCTTACTGATTTCCAGGCAATGAACATGCTGTGTTTTTATTTTTAAAAATGCTTTAAAGCCATTCCCTGATGTTATTTATAAGCTTTTAAAGAGGATCATCCACCTTCAGCATACCATTGCTGCTTCTACTGGGTTAGACGTCAGAGCCATCGCTTTTGCACTAAGACTTTCCACTGAAACTCAAAGTATGTTACATTAAGAAATGCTTTAGTGCGCACTCGAGCAACCTCACCTCCATTTTTCACACACTGCATAAATTATTGCAGCAACTTCTTCATGGCTGGATTGGATTTCTCAGAGACCATTCTACTGTTTCACATTTGACCACACAGTACTATGTCAGGTCTGTTCAGCCAGTTTAATTATTTTGGACTATGGAGAATGCCTGACAAATTTCCTAGACAAAGCAGGACAAAGATGCCAAAAGCTGCAGCACAGAGAATATAAATCTGGGAGATGGAGAGACTCGGTTCGACTTCACTCCTCTGGGTGGGTCCTGTGGCTGATCCTGAACACAACCTCTGAGCGTGCCACAAAAACACACCATTTCATGCACAAAAAATGGCCCACAGCAGAGACTTTGCAAATTTTAATTTCTAGCTGAAATGTCTGCTGTGCAGATTAATATTCTACTGTGTACATTCATTTCCAGTATAAAGAGTAGCTCTGATTATACTTTACATCCATGTTCTGTCCAGCGGCAGCTGATTAATTAGCTCAAGAGAGATACAAGGCAATTCTAAGCAGAGTTACACCCTTCTAAACACATTAACTTCAATGGACTCCAAATGGTATAGCTCTGCTTAGGGTGGCACAGAGTTTGGTGGTTAAAAGGCTTCTACTGCTGAACACCAACAGAATGGTGGACCTAATGCCTTGGGGTGACTAGCTCAGCTGCTGAGTGGTTAGCAGACACCACCAGATGGCATGACCCAAGTCCACAATGCTTCTGTTGAGATTTGCCATTCATTTCTTTTCAAGAGAGAAACTGCAAACAGCAGCATTCAAATTTGCATTGTGAATTTAATTTTTTTCATTGTGAATTTAATTTTTTTCTCTCTCTCTAATTTCTCTGTTGAACAGATGTGCTGTTTTACATCAATTGATCTGAACCATGTAGTGGCTGAAGATTATTTTGCTTGATTTCCTATTGGGAGCAAGTGGAGAAAGGGGTGGCATACCTTGTTCAGTAGTCTGCTCTTTTTAGACCTTTGATCTTGTCTTCTGAATGTCCAAAATGTAATAAAATAATTAAGAAAAACAGTTCAAATGCCTTTGGAATGTGATCCTGCAGGAAATATTTGATAAATATATGACATTTAAAAAAACTATACAAGGATAATTTGGGGTAGTAAATTCATTTCAGCTTTACTCTGTTCCTCTGGCTTATTGGTATTATTGGGTTATCAAATGTCCAGGTGCGAGGCCCTGCCTGGACTCACCTTCTGGTCAGGTGAAAACCCCAACAGTAGTCCTAGGCAAGGTCTTTGCTGGAATCATTTAGTTGCGTAGTGAAGGGTCAGGCCCTTGCAATGCTGCCTATCAGACAGGTGGACACAGCATCTAATTCTCTAGCACAACAACCTTTGATCCAAAATAGGCTTTTACTCCCCTTGCTGCTTAAAAAGTGCTTTTAAAAGAGTGTTGGGAGATCTCCAAGAATATGTGCAGTTCTGCCGCCCTGATTCAATAGCACTTCTGCTTAGAAAGGCATTTTATATGTAATTAGTGGCACCAGACGTCACCCCATGGATTGGTAACGAATCAGTGCTTGCACAGGGGACTGCCTTTACCTTTTTAGTGGCACCAGATAGAGCTATGGTGCACCTTCAAACATACATCCAATTGACAGCAATGCAGATGGAATGGCAGAGGTGGCATTTGTACTTAGATGCTCATTCTCACGAGCATTTGGATGTGCATCAGATTTACTCATCCAGTTCCTGACTGAGCAAGTTATGTACAGACTTATCCTCGGGCAGAGCGCCTTAGCTGGATCATGGTGGCTTTTTTGCTGGAATGAGGAAAGCATTACTTGAGCATGGTTCAAAGTATGTGTTTTCGTTTTCTGAGGCTATAAAGAACAAAGGAAGGCCAGAGACAATTAGCTAGCTTCTGTTTCTTTCCCATGTTGTCATGACCAAAACAAACAGTCTGAAAACCACAAACACAGCCCATAAAGAGTGGGGGAGGGGTGAGCTGGACATTGTTCAGAGAACCTATTAACAACATAGGTGGTCTGAAGAGCATAAACAAGTACAAATCATGTTAGGTAGTGCATAGCAAAGAGCATTTGGGATGTGGAAATGCTGGTTCTTGCTTTTGGAAATGTTTCTCTCAAGATTCTTAAATACCTGTCAGTCATGTAGCTAGTGCTTGATTGCTACTAACAGAATACTTTGGGTAATCTTTCAGATAACCACTATTTACAAACACCTAGGGCTTTAGGGAGAACGAAACGTCTGGAAGAAAAACTTTCTCCAGTAGAACACGGCACTTGAGCCCGAAAGATTCTACAAACCCTAATGATGTTACCAGCCGTGAAAACCTGAAATCTTTGATAACCTAGGGCTTTCTTTCTTTCCTACCCTGCTCTGCCCAGGGATTCCTGCAAGAGCTGAAGAGACACTTAAGTAAACCCTAGGTGTACATAATTCACTTTGCCCATTTATACTATTTACATCTCTCATGGATCAGCTTATGTGAGATATAAACAGTTAATCATTCAGCAAAGATAAAATGGGCTGTAACGACTGGATGTTTCATCTACCAATCAGATTGCATCACACTCCTCCATGATCACACATGCAGCTGAATGAGGAAGTAGAATAGGTTGAGTCATTCCAGACTTCAGGAAGGGAGAGACACATTTTTAATGCAACCCTGCAAATATTAAAAAGTAGCACATCAAGGTTCTTACGTTGTTCTTTATATGCTGTACTAATTTTTCATTTGCAAGATACTTTGAAAAATGTAATTCCTCACCAGTTTCCAGAAGAAGAGCTGTCCATTCCACTACCACTTCTGCTATCTCATTACCACTTCATTGTGTACCAAGTGGCATAGCGATTAAATTCAAATTTAGAAATCTCAGTTTGTTACCATTCAGAACTATTCAGAACTAAAATGACTTTCACTCTAAGGGGGTCTGCAAGCTGGCATATCACTGGGAGAGGTTCTTTTATCCAATATACTCTGAAAGACAGACCTTTACAGTGGTTTCCCCCCCCCCCAAAAAAAGCGTATAGTGCCATACTTTTTAGAAGCTGGCATGAGCTCTTTGGACCAGGAGGCAGCACATGTCCTCTCGAAGGGCAGAGTCCCCTGAACGTGGGGGTATATGGCATGTGGTGGTCCATGCTGTATTTTGGGGTGCAGAGGGCAAGCAGTTAAAATAGTTCCTTATTCAACTCTCCTTTGAAATGCAGGCCTCTCGATGGCACTCTAAATAGAAGCTTGTGGCAGAGGAACCAGTATTTGGACCGGGCACCACTGCATGTCATCTTGAAGGGGACAGTGTCCCGAGAGTGGAGATGTGTCACTTGCGGTGGTCCAAACATTGTTTTGGGGTACAGCCTGGACCGCCACAACCACGTTTAACTTTAAAAGGGGTAAATACACTGAGATGAGGAGGCATGTGAGGAGGAAACTGAAAGGAAAGGTAAATACGGTCAAAACCCTTGGGGAAGCTTGGACGCTATTTAAAACTATAATCCTAGAAGCTCAGATAAAATACATACCACAAGTTAGGAAAGGCACAAACAGGCATACGAAAAGGCCTGCATGGTTAACAAAGTAATGGAAGCTGTAAAAGGTAAGAAGGACTCCTTTAAGCGGTGGAAAACCAGTCCAAGTGAGATTAGTAAAAGGGAACACAGGCTGCGGCAAATCAAATGCAAGACTGTGATCAGGCAGGCAAAAAGGGACTATGAGGAGCATATTGCAAAAAACATAAAGACCAACAATAAAACATTCTTCAAATATATTAGAAGTAGGAAAACAGCCAGGGAGGCAGTGGGGCCCTTGGATGACCATGAGGTAAAAGGATTACTGAAGGAGGATAGGGAAATGGCTGAGAAGCTAAATGTATTTTTTGCCTCCGTCTTCGCTGTGGAAGACGAGAACTTTTTGCCTGCCCCAAAACCACTAATTTTGGAAGGGGTGTTGAAAGACCTGAGTCAGATTGAGGTGACAAAAGAGGAGGTCCTACAACTGATAGACAAATTAAAAACTAATAAGTCACCGGGTCCGGATGGCATACATCCGAGAGTTCTGAAAGAACTCAAAGTTGAACTTGTGGATCTTCTAACAGAAATCTGCAATCTTTCATTGAAATCTGCCTCCGCTCCTGAGGACTGGAAGGTAGCAAATGTCACCCCCATCTTTAAAAAGGGTTCCAGAGGAGATCCGGAAAATTACAGGCCAGTCAGTCTGACTTCAATACCGGGAAAGTTGGTAGAAACCATTATCAAGGACAGAATGAGTAGGCACATTGATGAACACGGGTTATTGAGGAAGACTCAGCATGGGTTCTGCAAGGGAAGATCTTGCCTCACTAACCTGTTACATTTCTTTGAGGGGGTGAACAAACATGTGGACAAAGGAGACCCAATAGATGTTGTTTACCTTGACTTCCAGAAAGCTTTTGATAAAGTTCCTCATCAAAGGCTCCTTAGAAAGCTTGAGAGTCATGGAGTAAAAGGACAGGTCCTCTTGTGGATCAAAAACTGGCTGAGTAATAGGAAGCAGAGAGTGAGTATAAATGGGCAGTCTTCGCAGTGGAGGACAGTAAGCAGTGGGGTGCCGCAGGGCTCGGTACTGGGTCCCATGCTCTTTAACTTGTTCATAAAGGATTTAGAGTTGGGAGTGAGCAGTGAAGTGGCCAAGTTTGTGGATGACACTAAATTGTTCAGGGTGGTGAGAACCAGAGAGGATTGTGAAGAACTCCAAAGGGATCTGTTGAGGCTGGGTGAGTGGGCGTCAACGTGGCAGATGCGGTTCAATGTGGCCAAGTGCAAAGTAATGCACATTGGGGCCAAGAATCTCAGCTACAAATACAAGTTGATGGGGTGTGAACTGGCAGAGACTGACCAAGAGAGAGATCTTGGGGTCGTGGTAGATAACTCACTGAAAATGTCAAGACAGTGTGCGTTTGCAATAAAAAAGGTCAACGCCATGCTGGGAATTATTAGGAAGGGAATTGAAAACAAATCAGCCAGTATCATAATGCCCCTGTATAAATCGATGGTGCGGTCTCATTTGGAGTACTGTGTGCAGTTCTGGTCGCCGCACCTCAAAAAGGATATTATAGCATTGGAGAAAGTCCAGAGAAGGGCAACTAGAATGATTAAAGGGCTGGAGCACTTTCCCTATGAAGAAAGGTTGAAATGCTTGGGACTCTTTAGCTTGGAGAAACGTCGACTGCGGGGTAACATGATAGAGGTTTACAAGATAATGCATGGGATGGAGAAAGTAGAGAAAGAAGTACTTTTCTCCCTCTCTCACAATACAAGAACTCGTGGGCATTCGATGAAATTGCTGAGCAGACAGGTTAAAATGGATAAAAGGAAGTACTTCTTCACCCAAAGGGTGAACATGTGGAATTCACTGCCACAGGAGGTGGTGGCGGCCACAAGTATAGCCACCTTCAAGAGGAGTTTAGATAAAAATATGGAGCACAGGTCCATCAGTGGCTTTTAGCCACAGTGTGTGTGTATATATAAAAAATTTTGCCACTGTGTGACACAGAGTGTTGGACTGGATGGGCCGTTGGCCTGATCCAACATGGCTTCTCTTATGTTCTTATGTTCAATGTCTACCTCTTTGAGTATCCTAGCAGCACCTTGCTCTGGAGCAGCTTGCACAAGAACTGCTCTTTGGACCATGAAGCAGCACTTGTCCTCTTGAAGGGCAGAGTCCCCTGAATGTGGGGGTGTATGGCATGTGGTGGTCCGTATTGCTTTTTGGGGTGTAGAGGGTAAGCAATTAAAATAGTTCCTTATTCAACTCTCCTTTGAAATATAGGCCTCTTGGTGGCACTCCAAGTAAAAGCTTGTGGTGCCAGAACCAGTGTTTGGACTGGGCATCATTGCATGTCTTCTTGAAGGGGACAGTGTCCCAAACGTGGGGATGTGTCACTTGGGGTGGTCCAAACATTGTTTTGGGGTACAGCCTGGCCCCAGTGTCTCCCTCTTTAAGTGTCCTTTGGAGCAGCTGGCACAAGAACCACTCTTTGGACCACGAAGGGCATGTCTTCTTGAAGGGCAGAGTCCGCTGAACAAGAGGGTGTATGATATACGGGGGTCCAGACCTTATTTTGGGGTTCAGAGCCTTCAAACTCTCTTCAGTTTGGTGTAGTGGTTAAGTGTGTGGACTCTTATCTGGGACAACCAGGTTTGATTCCCCACTCTTCCATTTGCAGCTGCTGCAATGGCCATAGCTCTGTCCTTGAAAGGGCAGCTTCTGTGGAGAGCCCTCTCAGCCCCACCCGCCTCACAGGGTGTCTGTTGTGGGGTGAGAATATATAAGAGATTGTAAGCCGCTCTGAGTCTCTGATTCAGAGAGAAGGGCAAGGTATAAATCTGCAATTCTTCTTATTCTTCTTTTTCAGTGTTTTTGGTTGAATTCACAAATAAGTAACAAAGAATGAATAAGGAACTGTGAATAAGGAACCAACTTCAGCCTCCTAGATTAAACAGCCATTAGCTATTCATCCACCATTTCTCTCACACACAAAACCCTAAAACATGAGAATGAAATAGATTCTATAATGACTACTACTTCTAGTGTAGTTCACACAAACTTTCCTGGGATTCATCCATGGAGTATGTAGTCACTGAATCACAGAATAAGGATTTCTAAACTGTCTGGGAATTTAGGATTTAGTTTCTACTTATTGTATCTAATTCCCCTATGCATTGTGTAAAAACTCATCCTGTTTCTCAGCAGTATACCAACCACAGGAAAAAAATATTTTAAAAGATTGCTTTTCTTGAGTTCCTCCTAGGGTTACCAGCTCTGGGTTGGGAAGTACCTGAAGATTTTGGGGATGGAGCCTGGGAAGGGTGGGGTTTGGGAGGGGAGGGGAGGGGCCTTAGCTAGATATAATACCATAAAGTGCACCCTCTAAAGCAGCCATTTTCTCCAGGTTAGCTGATCTCTGTTGCCTGGAGATCAATTGTAATAGCAGGAGATCTACAGCCACCATTTGGAGGTTGTCAGCCCTAGTTTCTCCTTAGTTTATAGTTGTTAGCATTTTTTATTATTATGTTTTGTGGTTTACAGAATAATCTAAAGGGCAGTTACACACTTCTAAGTCCATTAACTCCAATGGGCTTTGAAGCATGTAACTCAGTTTATAGCCCCAAAGCTTCAGGAGGGGATTGGATAAACATATGGAGCAGAGGTCCATCAGTGGCTATTAGCCACAGTGTATTGTTGGAACTCTCTGTCTGGGGCAGTGATGCTCTGTATTCTTGGTGCTTTGAGGGGGGGCTACAGTGGGAGGGCTTCTAGTGTCCTGGCCCCACTGATGGGCATTCCAATGGCACCTGGTTTTTTGGCCACTGTGTGACACAGGGTGTTGGACTGGATGGGCCATTGGCCTGATCCAACATGGCTTCTCTTATGTTCTTAACATCTCTGTTGCTTGATTGACAGGGTCTTGTAAGCCACCTTGACTCAGCAAAAATGGTGGGCAGGGCTTTTTTTTTTTTTTTTTTTAGCAGGAACGCACAGGAAGGCAGTTCCTGCTGGTTTGGTGTCAGGGGGTGTGGCCATGGCTGACAAGGGGTCTGGCCAAAAGGCTGGCCCAGTTGCTAGAATTTGGCTGCCCCTAAGGCAGTGGCCCACCAGGAAATTTCCCTGTCAGTTCCTGTCAATCTATCTCTGAATAGAACAAAGCCCTTTGGAGGAAGGGCTAAGTTCAAGACCAGCAGCACTTTGGAGACCGACATTATTTTCGGTGTAGATTTCGAGAGTTTGCATTCTTAAAAGAAAAGACAGTTGTCTATTAATTGTAGACAAAATCAGTTATGCAAATGAGTCTTCTCCCCCCGACAACAGACACCCTGTGATGGTGGGAAAGGTGAGTTAGGAAAATTTAAATAAATATATAAATATCTGAGAGCAGCTTGCTGCCTGTAGGTATGTCCTCTGAAAGTTACAGCTCAATGCTAAAGAGTTGCATCTTTCTAAGTGCAAAGAGTTGTAGCACCCAGAAAAGCAAAAGCATGGATATCCCTCTTTATGCCTAGACTATTAATAGCTGGTTCTGTGAGCCTCTGCATTTGCTGTGTCAAGTTGCAGGGTATAGAAGCTCTGATTATAGCGCTGTCGTGGTGACATAATCAGCATGCTATCTGCAGATGTTACTGGTTTTTCTGAAGAATATTTTCCTTCAACCACATCTGTAAAAATGTTTCCTAAAAAGCATGAAGTCACCCTTGCTTAGTCATTGGAGCACATCATATATCCCAAACCAATCTTCTATGATAGCATGTTCTAAATTTAAACCTCAAACTCAGGCATTACATGGAGAGGCTTTTATTATTAGTCTCTGTACTTCACAATCTGTCAGGGTCCACAGCAAAAGCTCTAAAAGAAATACAAGCAGACAGAACAGTCAGACAAACTAAAGGGGAAAGGCCCTTTTAGAATTAAGCAGTTTTGTTTGGAGTGGTATTCTTTTTCTTCCAACCTAATGAGAACATGGACTTGTAATGATTTCCATCTGGGGCTTTGTTTTATATGAGGCAACAAAGGCTTTGCATCCCCATCTTTGTAAACTGCAAGATCAACTCAGTCCATATCATTATCCGTCCTGAAGATGGTGAGGTGTCTAGAGACCAAGTTGAAGGATCTGGATATGTTTAGCCTGGAGAGGAGACAACTGAGAGATTATATGATCACCATCTTCAAGTACTTGAAGCGCTGTCATATAGAGGATGCTGCAGAATTGTTTTCTGTGGTCCCAAGCCAGAACCAATGGGTCGAAATTAAATCAAAAGAGTTTCCGCCTAAACATTAGTAAGAACTTTCTGACAGAGAGGTTCCTCAGTGGAACAGGCTTCCTTGGGAGGTGGTGGGCTCTCCTTCCTTGGAGGTTTTTAAGCAGAGGCTAGATGGCCAGCTGACAGCAATGCTGATTCTGTGAATTAGGCAGATCATGAGAAGGACGGCAGGAAAGGCTGCATAGTGCTTAGTTCTTGTGGCCCTTTCTTACACGCCCAGGGAAATGCCAATTGACACTTTGAGGATCAGTTAGCAATTTTTCTCCAGGCCAGTTTGGCAAGGAATCCTGGAGGGTTTTGCCATCTTCTGGGCATGGAGCAGGGTGTCACTGGGGATGTGTATGAGGAGGAAGTAGTTGTGAAGTTCCTGCATTGTACAGGGGGTTGGATTAGATGACCTTGGGGGTGCCTTCCAACTCTATGATTCTACAATATTTTATGTATCATAAAAAATTTCAAGCTAGATAATTAGTAAATACTGCTTGAATTCATTGTTTACACATGATTTAGCTATATTCATGAAATTTAATAAATATTTTAGTTTTCAGCAAGCAAAACTGAGAATATGCCCAATGCTGGAGAGAGAAATACACACTGCTGCATTCTATGTTATGAACTCTTTATTATTATAATAAACATTCTATTAATTGTAGACAAAATTAGTTACATTTAAACAATAAATATATATTTGAAAATATTGTGTGTGTCTATAGTATACCATATATTGCCTTACATAAGAAGTTTGTACTGCATATATTAAGTGAGTAAAACTGTATTTTAAAAAGCACTTCACTGTGAAAACATTTCATAGTATATTTCCCCAGAGTTTTCAGCTGTTCCATTGGAAAAAAAATACGGGAAAGTACTTGGGGGGGAAATGGAAAACTCCTTTTCTCTTAGAATTTCCATAGCCCTTCATATCTCTGAACAGGGAAGAATGTGAGTATACTTTTCCTCCTTGTTGTTCGGTCGCAAAGTCGAATCTGACTCTTTGCAACCCCATGGACAAAGTCATGCCAGGCCCTCCTGTCTTCCACAATCCTCCGAAGTCTGCTCAAATTCGTGTTTGTTACATCAGTAACGCTTTCCAGCCATCTCATCTTTTGCCGTCCCCTTCTTCTTTTGTCTTCTGTCTTTCCCAGCATCAGGATCTTCTCTAGTGAGTGCTCTCTTCTCATTTGGTGGCCAAAGTATTTGAGCTTCAGCTTCAGCATCTGACCTTCCAGGGAACAGTCTGGGTCAATTTCCCTTAGGACTGACTGATTTTATCTTCATGCAGTCCAAGGGACTCTCAAGATTCTTCTCCAGCACCACATCTCAAAAGCATCTATTCTTCTGCGTTTGGCCTTCCTTATGGTCCAGCTCTCACAGCCATACATTACTACTGGGAATACCATCGCTTTGACTATACGGACTTTTGTTGGCAGGGTGATGTCTCTACTTTTTATTATACTGCCCAGGTTCACCATAGCTGTCTTCCCAAGGATCAAACGTTTTTTAATTTCATGGCTACAGTCACCATCTGCAGTGATCTTGGATCCCAGAAATGTGAAGTCTGTCACTACTTCCATGTCTTCCCCTTCTATTTGCCAAGGTGTGATGGGGCCGAATGCCATGATCTTAGTTTTTTTGATGTCGAGTTTCAAGTCTACTTTTGTGCTCTCCTCTTTCACCCTCAACAAGAGGTTCTTTAGGTCTTCCTCACTTTTTGCCATTAGAGTGGTGTCATCTGCATATCTGAGGTTGTTGATGTTTTTCCCGGCAATCTTAATTCCGGCTTTTGCTTCATCCAGGTCAGCATTCTGCATGATGTACTCTGCATATAAATTAAATAAGCAGGGTGACGATATATATCCTTGTCAAACTCCTTTTCCTATTCTAAACCAATCAGTTGTTCTATATCCTGTTCTGACTGTTGCTTCTTGACCCTTATATAGGTTTCTCAGGAGACATGTGAGGTGATCTGGTACTCCCATCTCTTTAAGGACTTGCCACAGTTTGTTGTGATCCACACAATCAAAGGCTTTAGCACAGTCAATGAAACAGAAATAGATGTTTTTCTGGTACTCCCGTGCTTTCTCCATAATCCAGCAAGTGTTGGCAATTTGATCTCTGGTCCCTCTACCTCTCCAAAACCCAGCTTGAACTTCTTTTAGTTCCCGATCGACATACTGCTGAAGCCTAGCTTGTAGAATCATTAATATGACCTTGCTGGCATGTGAAATGAGTGCAATGGTGTGATAGTTTGAACATTCTTTGGCATCAACCTTCTTTGGGATTGGAATATAAACTGACCTTTTCCAATCCTGTGCCCACTGTTGCGTTTTCCAAATTTGCTGACATAATGTATGCATCATTTTAACAGCACCATCTTTTAGGACTTTGAATAGCTCAACTGGGATACTATCATCTCCGCTTGCTTTGTTGTTAGTAATGCTTTCTAAGGCCCATTTGACTTCACACTCCAGGATGTCTGGCTCAAGCTCAGCAATTTCACTGTCATGGTTGTCAAGGACATTGAGACCCTTCTTGTATAATTCTTCTGTGTATTCTTGCCACCTCTTCCTGATCTCTTCTGCTTCTGTTAGGTCCCTACCGTTTTTGTCCTTTATCTTGGCCATCTTTGCACAAAACGTTTCCTTGATTTCTCCAATTTTCTTGAAGAGATCTCTTGTCCTTCCCATTCTATTATTTTCCTCTATCGCTTTGCATTGTTCCTTCAGGAAGGCCTCCTTATCTCTCCTTGCTGTTCTCTGAAAATCTGCATTCAGTTGGGTGAATTTTTCCTTTTCACCTTTGCCTTTCGCTTTCCTTCTTTCCTCAGCTATTTTTAAAGCCTCATCAGACAGCCACTTTGCTTTCTTGCATTTCTTTTTCTTTGGGATGGTGCTGATTGCTGCCTTCTGTACAATGTCACGAACCTCTGTCCATAGTTCTTCAGGCACTCTGTCTATCAGCTCAAGTTCCTTGAACCTATTCTTCACTTCCACTGTATATTCATAAGGGATGTGATCAAGGTCAAACCTGAATGGCCTAATGGCTTCCCCAGTTTTCTTCAGTTTAAGCCTGAATTTTGCCGTGAGTAGCTCATGATCTGAGGCCCAGTCAGCTCCAGGTCTTGTTTTTGCTGACTGTAAGGAGCTTCTCCATCTTTGACTGCAGAGTATATAATCAATCTGATTTCTGTGTTGCCCACCAGGTGATGTCCATGTGCAGAGTCGCCTTTTAGGTTGTTGGAAGAGGGTGTTCACTATGACCAGCTTGTTCTCTTGACAAAACTCTATTAGTCTTTGCCATGTTGTTCATTTTGTTCTTCAAGGCCAAACTTGTCAGTTGTTCCAGTTACCTTTTGACTTCCTACTTTGGCATTCCAGTCCCCTATGATGAGGAGGACATCTTTTTTTGGTGTTAATTCTAGAAGGTGTTGTAGATCTTCATAGAACTGGTCCACTTCAGCCTCTTCTGCATCAGTGGCTGGGGCATAGACGGATTACTGTGATATTGAATGATTTGCCTTGGATACAGACTGAGATCATTCTGTCATTTTTGAGATTGTATCCCATTACTGCATTCCTAACTCTCTTGTTAACTATAAAGGCCACACCATTTCTTCTATGGGACTCTTGCCCACAATAATAGATGTAGTGATCCTCTGAGTTAAATTCACCCATTCCCGTCCATTTTAGTTTACTGATTCCCAAGAGGTCAATGTTCAGTCTTGCCATCTGTTTGACTACATCCAGCTTACCTTGATTCATAGATCTTACATTCCACATTCCAATGCAGTATTGTTCTTTGCAGCATTGGACTTTCCTTTCACCATCAGACACATCCACAACTGAGCATCCTTTCGGCTTTGGCCCAGCCGCTTCACTCTTTCTATGGTTACTTGGACTTGCCCGCCACTCTTCCCCAGTAGCATATTGGGCACCTTCTGACCTGAGGTGCCATATCTTTTGGTCTTTTGTTACTGTCCATGGGGTTTTCTTTGCAAGGATACTGGAGTGGTTTGCCTTTTCCTTCTCCAGTGGATCACATTTTGTCTGGGTTCTCAGCTGGGTGGCCCTGCATGGCATAGCCCACAGCCTCACTGAACCGCACAAGCCCTCTCACCACGTCAAGGCAGTAATCCATGAGAGGGATAAAATCCTTACCTACCTGGCATATCAGTCCTTCCTTTCTTCAGGGGAACTGATCTCTGCCCTCTCAAGTTCCACC
The DNA here is from genome assembly GCF_032191835.1 of Heteronotia binoei. Taxonomy (NCBI): domain Eukaryota; kingdom Metazoa; phylum Chordata; class Lepidosauria; order Squamata; family Gekkonidae; genus Heteronotia; species Heteronotia binoei. The sequence goes on from NC_083227.1 coordinate 139,685,782, forward strand.
TCACAACTTTCCAGGAATTCCTCAATTTGTAGCTAGCAATCCTTACTCTGGGTTGAGAAATTCCTTGAGATTTAGAGCTGGGGCCTCAGGAGGGCAGCAGTACTCAGCAGGGTATAATGCCACAGAGTCCACTCTGCAAAGCACCCTTTTTCTCCAGAGGGACTGGTCTCTGTAGTCTGGAGATCAGTTCTGATTCTGGACCCACCTGGGGGTTGCAACCCTATCAGGGATAGAGTTGAGGTGTCAAAGGAATGAAAGGCTCAAACAACAGAATAAACAAAATACTAATCTAAGTGCACAAATCTTTTTGTCTCTTTTCACCTTGACCCCCTCATCTTTCCCTATGGCTAAGATCCTATAAAGTGACAGAGGGCGTTTTCCCACAGAGCTTACCTCGGAGCGACGTCCCTCTTCATCGCGCAGCGTCTGCGCGGATTTCCCACCAACTGCTCCGCATAACCAGGAAGAGCCGCGGCTTTTGCGTCGCTAACGTAAACTGGTTTTTAGCAGTTTACATCTGCGACGCAAAAGGTCCGGCACTTCCTGGTTATGCGGAGCAGTTGGTGGGAAATCCACGCAGACGCTGCACGGTGAAGAGGGATGTCGCTCCGAGGTAAGCTCTGTGGGAAAACGCCCTGAGAAAAGGAAGACAAAGACAGGTATGGGCAGTGTTGCCCTCACACGGATAGCCCAGGCAAGCCCAGTCTTGTTAAATCTTGAAAGCTAAGCAGGTACTTGGATGGGAGACCTCCTTAGAATACCAGGACTCAGGAGATGGGGGCTTTATTCAGCCACCTCCCTGAATATCCTCCAGGCCCCCAGCAGGGGTCCATCACCAGTGGTTGCCATGGCTTCCAGGCAGGGCCATAGCCAGGATTTGGAAGATTGGGGGGCCTATACATTTCTCAGGGGGCACTCAGCTGCCCCACCCCATAGCCTTTCCTCCCACTCCCTTCAAATAAAACTGCCCTACATGATTTGGGTGATGGGGAAGATAGGGCAGCAGCTACTAAAGCACTGACGGAACTTGGCAGGCGCTGCAGAGGGAAACTGACAAGTATTAAATCAAATCAAATCAACCTTTAATGGCATATAAAAACAGGTTAAGAAACAACAGGTTAAGAAACAACAAATAGGTTGAGACACTGTACATCAGGATTAAAACACAGTTACATACAATCACAGTTAAATGAAACAACAAGACTGTTCCTTGTCTTGACGAATCTTTTTGGCTCAGTACAGAAATGAGGCAGTATTCACAGTTATGTCAGGAGTAACATCCTTCAGAACAAGCTGGACCTTATCTGGATCAGCCAGACCCATCTTATTTAGAAGAAGACAAGTATTATTCCTTGGCTTTAAGGAAGCCCCTTAAAGCCAAGAAAAAAATGGCGATTCCCCTCTTCTGCACTGCCTGAACTCAGCCCATGCTGCAGAGGGAAACTGACAAGTGTTTTTCCTTGGCTTTAAGGGGTGGGTGGGGGTCCCCCCCCCCTTAAAGCCAAGGAAAAATGGTGATTCCTCTTTCCAGAGCTGGTGGCAGAACTCCACAGTTTTTCTCTCTTTAGGTTCCCCACTGTTAATGTCACACCAGGGCCGTAGCCAGGATTTGGAAGGTTGGGGGGCCTACACATTTTTCAGGGGGCACTCAGCGGCTCCACGCCATAGCCTTCCCTCCCACTTCCTTCAAATAAAACTGCCCTACATGATTTGGATGATGGGGAAGGGAGGGCAGCAGCTGCAGAGGGAAACTGACAAGTATTTTTCCTTGGCTTTAAGGGGAGGGGGGGAACCCCGCCCCCTTAAAGCCAAGGAAAAACAGCGATTCCCCTCTCCTGCACTGGCTGAATGCAGCCAGTGCTGCAGAGGGAAACTGACAAGTGTTTTTCCTTGACTTTAAGGGGTGGGGGGAGCCCCTCCCTTAAAGCCAAGGAAAAAAGGGCGATTCCCCTCTCCTGCACTGGCTGAACTCAGCCGCACTGCAGAGGGAAACTGACAACTGTTTTTCCTTGGCTTTAAGGGGTGGGGGGAGCCCCCCACCCTTTAAAGTCAAGGAAAAAGAGTGATTCCTCTTTCCAGCGCGCTGGCGGCAGAACTCCACAGACGGGGCCTGGTGGCAGGGAAGGAAGGGACTGCCCTCCCTTCCCTTCCACTCAAATAGCGCTCGCGGGCTGAGGGGCAGCAGCAGCAGTCCCAGCCTTCCGTCCAGTTAAAGGGCCCGTGGATCAGCTGATCAGTGGGTGCTTTAACTGGCTGGGGGATGCTTCTGCCACCCACCCCCGCATAGGATTTGGGTGCCAGGGAAGGGAGGGTGGCGGGAAGGAGACCAGAGACCCTGGGGGCTGGTGGGGGCCCAAAGTTAGGGAGCCTCATCCAGAAGTGGGGGGCTGTTCCCCCACAGACCCCCTCGCAGCTACAGGCCTGCTCCCAAGTGCACACATATGCACATGTACGCACATATGCACATATAAAATACAACCCCCCCCCACCATTGTTACCCTCGAAAAAATTGCGGTGTTCACAACACAGAAAAGCCTAGACTATAAATAAAATAATTATTCTCCATTGTATTAAAAATACTTATCTAGGTCTGAAAAGAGAAGGATGCCCTGCTAAGTGACTTTGAAGCCCTTGCAATAGCCAGGAGAATTAACAGGGAGCCATTCCCATTGTCTGTCCCCCAGTAAAGGCAGTTTATCTTCCACAGAAGCCTGAATTTCAGTTTCAATTGCACAGGCTCTATACACACTTCCTTGGCAAACATTTAATGAAATAAAATGGAACCTGTGAATAGTTTAACGGCATAATTTGCTTTCGCTGCAAGCAATTCTATCAGGGCCAGTGCTCCCTCTAAACTGAGTTAGTGTGAGTTAGCTCACAATTTTTTAGCCTTTGGCTCCAATTTTTTTTTTTCTTAGCTCAGGAAAAATGCCCCCAAAGCAAACTAATTTATGCAGTAGCTCACAACTTTATTGCAGGTAGCTCACAAAGTTGAATTTTTGCTCAAAAGACTCCACAGCTTAGAGGGAGATTGATCAAATAACATTCTCAGCTTATTAAGATGCAAGGTATTAAGATGAAAGTATCAGCACAACTGCATTTTTTATTTGGAGCATGAAGGTTGCAAAACTTTGGCCCATTTCAAAGAAATTCCTAATTATAAATGGAGGTATTATTTTTAAAGGCAAGACTGGAGACCTAATAAGACCTAGTTGTCATAAGGAGACTTTTTGTTACTCTGATAAATCACAGTGCTAAATATTTTTGTATTAGCTAATACTTGGAAGGTAGTTTGAGAGGTCAGCCATCAGTGTAGCTGAACATTATTACATTATTAAAGAAAACAATTACCTATCAGGATCTTAGAGAAAGTTGAACACTTGCACCTGGACATTTTGGACAGTAAATGTAGATGATGTAGAGGCAATCCAATGGGGCAACTTCACTCATTACATTTTATATGCACATTACATTTTAGGTACATTTTTATTTAAAAATGTAAATGGTGAATGCAACAAATACATAACTGTACACTGGAGGAAAACCCTCAGAAACATGCCCAGTAGTTTTCAGATTTCCATATTCAGGGCAAACAATCTTGTATACAGTTCTAGATTGTATCATCGGTACTGAAGAAGTCATAACTTTCAAGAAGTTATATATAAGAATATTTTAAGGAAGGCATGAGAGCAGCCATCTATAATGTACACGCAAGGCAACTGTACTATGCACAAATAGTGAGGCGGTCTAATACTTATAAATGTCAGCGGTTTGGAAATTATGCATACAGACAAATAGTGTGACCTGTTTTTAATGTGTTCTTTTAGTGTTTTATACATATGTATTATACGCAACATATTTCGATCCTATTTTGTTATCTGCCCTGAGCCAACTTGTAGGAAGTGTGGAATATAAATCAAATGAAATAAATAAAAGGAAGTAAAGAAGCAAAGATTAACTTTTAATGTTCTGTTAACGTTTAATGTTCTGTTAATAATGTTCTGTTAACGTTTAATGTTCTGTTAATATAGCAAGATTAAGTTGATAATTACCGGTATATGTTCTTTTGTAAACCTGCTTCCGATTTTAAAAAAAGAAATAAATAAAAAAAATAAAATAAAGGATTCTAGCAAATGCTCCTTAGAAAATTCAAAATGGCCACATTGCCTATATTGTAGGGTTGCCAAGTCCAATTCAAGAAATATCTGGGGACTTTCGGGGTGGAGCCAGGAGACATTAGGGGTGGAGCCAAGATCAAGGCTGTGACAAGCATAATTGAACTCCAAAGGGATTTCTGGCCATCACATTTAAAGGGACGGCACACCTTTTCAATTCCTTCCTTCCATAGGAAATAATTCCTTTTGGGGCTCATAGAATTGGACCCCCTGGTCCAATCTTTTTGAAACTTGTGGGGTATTTTGGGGAGAGGCACTAGATGCTATACTGAAAATTTGGTGCCTCTACCTCAAAAAACAGCCCCCCCCCCCCCAGAGCCTCAGATACCTGCAGATCAGTTCTCCATGATTTTCTATGGGAATAAATCTCCCTAGGGAATAATAGAGTTCCCAGCAGACATTTCCCTCCCCTCTCCCCGCTTTCTGACGACCCTGAAGCAGGGGGAGGGTCTCCAAACCGGGGGATCCCCTGCCCCTACCTGGGGATTGGCAACCCTACTATATTGATAGCACTTGCAGGTGTTATTTTCATAATCACTGAAAATATAAGAGGGAAATAATCCACAGCAGAAAGATGACTTACTTTTGAAACAGTCTCAGTTTCAATAGAGATTAGCTCCTACAAATCTTGGTAGTCCATTTCTTTTCTTTTATCATACTTTGTATGGTTTAGTGTGAATAAATGTGTACAGGAACTCAGGTTTTGAGCAGCAACCAATATGTTTAATTTTTTTCATTGTCCATCTAAAGGAAACTACTGCTAATTTGGTATTAAATGGGTACCTTTCATGGGTACTGAATTATGCAACTGAATTTCCAACCATCTTCATGTATATGCTGTATTCCTGTTCCTGAAACAAGGAGGGGAGGGATTACACTACAACTGGGTTAGTTTGCAAGAACCTATTGAAGATACTGAGCGCAGAGAAGTTCCTGAACCAGGCCTGTAGCCAGGAAGGGGGTGGGGGGCAGGGGCTGGGAGTGATAGGGTAGGGGAGTGGGGAGTTCCAAAAGTAAAGAAAAGCTGTGAGCATGACTTGCACAGTTCTGAATGGGAAGTCCAGTCGCTCCCTCCAAGGTCAAACAGGCAGCCAGCTCTCTGCCATTCTGTTCCAGGCGCTAGTGTCTGGCTCTCTACCCTAGTACCCTGGTGCAGACACACTGTAGAAAGGCAGCACAGCAGTCTCCTCACCTGCCTGCTCACTTACTCACAGGTCAACCTGGAAGTGGATAGTAGAGAGCTGGCTGCTTGCTCGCTCACTTGCTCGCTCATTCGCACAGCCCAACTTAATATATATGTATAAAACATGGTTTCTAGCTTCTGGTTTCTGAATCATGGGTTGTGGCTATTGAGTGAGGGGGGTTGGCCCCAAAATGCCCCACCACATGGCTATGGGCCAGCCTTGAACAATGGCCATAGGATGCTTATTTCTTCTGAATCCCTAAGCTGCTCTTCCTTATGTTCACTTGGCTAAATCTCAAGGTTAAGTGGCTCTTGTTATTGTTTACTGCTAGCCTTTTCAAGAGGAGTTGAAATATTTATTTAGCAAGAGTATAGTCCAAACTTGGAAATAATCTTTCTCTTCTATAACAAGGCAGAAGGATCTATACATATTTTACATCTGGAGTATAAGTACTCAAAGGGATTTAAAAGTCAGTGGCATCATAGGTGTTTCTTAAATGTTGTTTTTCACTGTCTGTGGAAATGCAAATGTCTAAGGGCCATTTGTCTCTCAAAAGCTGTTTTTCCTATTACTTTCCAAAGACCAAGAAAGGCCAGGTTTACTGGTCCTTGCATACCATCCACACAACAAGTCTTGATTTAAGAGTTTGATAGTGTAGATTAAATCTGGAGGTGGGGATGGCCATGGTGGGCCAAAAAGCCTGTCTGATCGCAACTTTAGTTTCCCACTGAGAAATCATGGAAAGTTACTTCATGTAAGGCCTCATGGAACAAAAGTAACAGCGAAATGGACAGGCCTCTCCAGTTACCCCAAGCTATTTCCCTAACAGTGGCTCATCTGAAACCACGTGGATGCTCTGCTTATAAAGTTAGACAGATTCAGTTACCTCCCACTAGGGAGAAGCAGCTTATAATGCTTTACCATTGGCCATTTCTGGCTGTTGAAAACCAGAAGAATTAACAGGATGTGGGTTTGGCACTGTAGTCAAACAGAATCCACCCTTTCATTTTAAGCCAAGAAGACATTTTTAGTAGTTCAGATACCCCAATTAACAAGACTGCTATCTTCCCAGAGAAAGAAAACATTTTCTTCTCCAGAGCACTATTGGCTGGACATTAAGACCAAAATAATTACCAACATTGAACTTAATTTGCCACATTATCACCCACTTACCCAGTTTGTGACATCCTGTTGGAGCTCTTCACAGTCATCCTTGGTTTTCATAATTCTGAGTAATTTTGTGTCATCTGCAAACTTGGACACTACACTACTCACTCCTAGTTCCTCATCATGAAATAGTACCAGCGCCAATACTGATTCTTGTAGGACCACACTGCTTACTTCCCTTTATTGTGAGAACTGACCATTAATTCCTACTCTTTGCTTCCTAGAGTTGCCAAGCCCAATTCAATAAATATCTGGGGACTTTGGGGGTGGAACCAGGAGACTTTGGGGGTGGAGCCAAGAGCAAAGTTGTGACAAGCATAATTGAACTCCAAAGGGAGTTCCAGCCATCGCATTTAAAGGGACCACACACCTTTTAAATGCCTTCCCTCCATTGGAAATAATGAAAGAATAGAGGCACCTTCTTTTGGGGCTCATAGAATTGGAACCCTGGTCCAATCCATTTGAAATTTGGAGGATATTTTGAGAAGAGGCATTGGATGCTATGCTGAAAATTTTGTGCCTCTACCTCAATAAACAGTCCCCCCAGAGCCCCAGATACCCACAGATCAATTCTCCATAATACCTTATGGGAATCGGACTCCATAGGGAATAATGGAGTGCCCTGCAGACATTTCCCTCCCCCCGCTTTCTGATGACCCTGAAGTGCAGGGAGGGCTTCCAAACCAGGGGATCCCCTGCTCCCAGCTGGGAATTGGCAACCCTATTGTTTCCTGTTGTTTAACCAATTTTTAATTCATAAGACAACCCATCCTCTTATCCCATGACTGCTATGAATCTTTGGTGAGGTATCTTTTCAAAAGCCATTTGAAAGTCCAATTATATAATGTCTACTCTCTACTGGGTTACCATTGTTTACATGCATGTTCACTTTCTCAAAAAAAACTCCGAAAGGGTGGTAAAGCAGGACTTCCCTTCCCCAGAGGCCATGCTAATTTTTCCTCAGCAGGCTTTGTTCTTCTAAGTGCCTATGTTTGATTACAATTTCTACCAATTTCCCTGGAACAGACATTAGGCTAAATGGCCTGTAATTTCCTGGTTCCCCTCTGGATCCCTTTTTGAAAATTGCTGTAACATTTGCTACTCTCCATTCTTCTTGCACAGTGGCTGAATTTAGTGATAGATTACATATATGGGTTAGTAGATCAACGATCTCAAATCTGAGTTCCTTAAGAACTCTTGGATGTATGCCACCAGGACTTGAAGACGTATCCATTACTAACCAGGGCCAACCTCACTTAGTCTGAAAGATCTGACAAGATCAAGCTAGCCTGGGTCATCCAGATCAGGGATATAAAGCAATTACTTGAACAAATAGATTGAGATGCATCAGACTATACAGCCTCATTGTTTTTGTCTGCTCTTCTAATCTAGAGACATTCAGATCCCTGGAAAAAGGATAAGGATGCAATATCTATAGGCTGGGAGTATCACCATAACCCACTGAATGCTTTCCTTGTAAAATCAGTCACAATTGGAAGACAGTGAACTGATGAAACATCCTCAAGCCCAAGACAGTATGCAGAACACAACCCATGCAACTGTCCATATCCCCTCCCCCAGACAAATATTTCTTAAAATTAGGAGAGGCCAGGTCTAGTGGGAAGCAAAATTGGCTGGAGAGCTGGTACAGCAGCCTATGTGGTATGTTTAAGACCTAGATTTCAGTTTACATACCTTGAAAGCTATAGTTTGCTGGCAGGGTGTTTGGGAGGATAGGACAGTTGCAGGGGTCCTGGTGACCTTAGGGTGTATGTAAGTGGGCAAGATATAAGATGTGTGGGTTGTGTCTTCATGGTGTGAGGAGGCCTCCCAATGAAATCTTTTTTTGGGGGGAGGGGGGAATGCAGTCTTGTTTGCTGTTGGTGGAAATGCCCATGTGGTTACCAGTTCAAGACCTGGCAATCTCTATTTTTCACCCTCCAAAGTCCTTATTTTAAAACCAACAATATTGGGGACTTTCTTGGACAGACTTGCTCACTAGATGTGTCAAACATGCAGTCCAGGGGCCAAATCAGGCCCCTGGAGGGGTCCTATCAGACCCCCAAGCAACTGGCTTGTCATCTGCTTCCTTCTCCCTTTCTCTTGCTTCCTTCTGCATAACAGCTTGCTTTGCAAAGCTTGCTCAATCATACAGAAGCTACAGAGCAAAACCTCTATTTTCTCCATTGGCTGAGGCTCCTCCCTTGGGGAGGAAGGGGGGGAGGGAGAGCTTGCTTTGCCAGGCTGTCTCAGTTACACAGCAGAGCTACTGAGCCAAGCCTCTTGTCCTTCTATTGGCTGAAGCTCCTCCCTCTCCTGGTCACCTGAGGAAGGAAGGAAAGAGCCAGAGTTCCTTTGCCCAGTTCCCTGGATCCCATGGGAGAGATACAAAGAAAGCACCTTTAAGACCAATGAGTGCTAATGTTTTAAGCGTGCTTTATTCAAGGTTCAATAAAAAAATATTTGTCTTTGTCTGTATCCTTTATAAAGTTTATATATCTGCTACCTGGCATTACATTTTATGACACTCATGGCCCAGCCCGACTTGACAAGGTCTCATTTATGTCAGATCCAGCCCTCATAACAAATGAGTTTGACACCCCTAACATCATTCAGTTTTTGTATTAGTATGCAGGTGCTGACTGAGCACTGAATACTGACTGGCTAGTGTCAAAAGAACTGCAGGAATGATCATTCTAGCTGAGCTGTAGAGTTTCAATATGTAGTATCATGCACCTCACCATCCCATTTGTTTGGTTTCATATACCAGGAAAATAGATGTATGTGATGGACTCAGGCAAGTTAGCCTGGAAGCTGGGAACAGCCTTGCAATGATTGGCTGGGCCACAGCTATGGAAATGGAAATGTAACAAATTGAGAGATGCTTGGAGGGAAGTAAAATGTCTCAGGGTTTAGATTCAGTTCAATTGGAGCTTGAGTACTGAACAGTGAGGTGAAGACTGAGTACTTAAGCTGATAAGTTGTTGTGAAGTAACTGGAAGGAGCTGAGAACAGCCAGTGGAGCTGAGTTCCTGGGAGACAGAACTGAAATAAGCTTCTGTCTGTGAGAGAGTTTGTAGTCAGAAGGGGGTCAAAACCAGTCACTTTCTGTGAGGAGGAACTCTCTCAGTGGATCTGTCAGCACAACAGGGCAGACTCCTAGTAAACTGAAAACACTCAAATACTCAGAAATTAGGACTGGATTTTGGTGACTAGAAGGGAATCCCAAGATTCAGAATAGGAAACTAGCTGGGTGGGTCACACAGGAGTGAGGGGCTGGAAATAGCACTCAAAAGGTGTGGATCCTGTATGCTAGTGTGTATGTCTGTGAGGGAGAATTGATCTGGCCCAAGTCAGGAGTCCTCAGTGTGAGTGGCAAAGAGTGTTAATTTGTTATTTTTATGATTTAAAGAAGCCTGAGTTTAGGGCTATTCCTTTTCTGCCTAGTGTTCCTAGTGCCAAGTACACACTTCCTGCCTGTACTAAGTTTTATATATTTCTAAAGCCTGCCTGTTTATATCTTTTTAAACTCTCTCAGCCTGATAAATCTCTGGTGATCAGAGATTGGTTGTTTTGAATTACCTGCCAACTGATTTGTTATTGATCAATTAATTAATATTTTACCCCTCTCCCTACCTTTTGTGAAGCAATAGATATTCTTTGTGGTTTTGAAAACTGTCTGGTGCCTAGTTTACTTACTACCATTCACACAATAGGTATTCTTAGCTTAAGCAGATCCAGACCTTTTAACAAAGCAAGTAAATATTAACAAACACATCTTTTCACAGAGCTGGCTGGCATTTTTAAGGAATGTATTTTCAAGAATTTTAATACACATACATATCTTTAAAAATATTAAGTAGTTTTATGAAAACGTTTTTTTCCCCATAAAATACAGCTGCCAGCCCCCCCCCCAACTACTGGTGAGGGGGGTGTAGAGCTGCCAGCTCCAGGTTGGGAAACTCCTGGAGATTTGAGAATGGAACCTGGGGAGGACAGGGACCTCAGTGGGATACAATGCCATAGAGTCCAACCCCCAAAGTATACATTTTTTCCAGGGGAACTGATCTCTGCAGTCTGCAGATGAGCTGTAATTTCAGGGGGTCCCACTTGGAGGCTGGCATCCCTACCATATAATGTCAGACATCAACAAGACTATGTCCTTTTCCCCACAATGCACTGTCCAACCAGGGGTTTTTGTGTGTGTGTGTGTGTTGTTGTTGTTGTTGTTGTTATTAGAGTGTGGTTTTAATTTTGCTAACTGTTTATATCACTGCTGAGTCTACTTCACCTGGAGTCAATCGTCACCATTTAAAACACAAGGAAATGGAAGAAATTTGTGCTAATCACAATTCCCTTGTCAAGGCAGTCTCCAGGGCATGGAATGGTCCAGATCAAAACTCCAGCTGTGTAAACTGTTTAAATTCTGGACAGAATCTATAGCTATAAGAGCTGGAATTTGATTCCCCCCCCCCCCACTTTACCCCACATGTTCCCTTTTTAAAAAATTTAGATTGCTAGATTCAGATTTCCCAAGTGGAACAGATCTGTAATATAAATGGATTTAAAGGATTTAAAAAGCAGAGTGAGTGGGAAGTACATTTTTCTCATGTATATGCATGCATACACACAAAGTGATATATACGTTTTATATCTCTGCACTAACTCCAATTATTCCCTGGTCAATTCTGTAAGTCAGCAAATTACCTGTTCATCTAATAGGTTTTCTCCACAGGGTTTTTCTAACATTGAGCCTATAAGCTCCAAATACCTCTTGCCAAATGTCCTTCCCAGGAGTAAACATTTCTGTTTGAGTCCAAAACCAAGATGACATAATGCGACTGGACAGATTTCAAGGGACTTCCACTGTTAAATTACTCCACACGAATCTGCCTAATCTGTGCCTAAAGCACAGTCACAGAAAAGCTGCAATCTTTTTTCTTCCTCCATCTGGAATAGAAACAGGCCTTACACATAGAAGCTCATAACAGAAAAAGTGCATGCTTGAGAGCTTTATGAGTAGCCACTATACCAGAAAAATGACATCTGTCCAAACCAAGACGTCGATGTCTTCTACTAACTGGACTTTGGGAACTCTTGGAGCCAAACTGATTGCATTTCTTAGTTGTTTACAGTCTTTCATTAATCATTATTGTTTCCTTACAAAACAAGCCTGGAGCCTGACTTCATTCTCTGTCTTCTTTAAACAAAAAGTAGTTCTTTAAATATTCTTCAGCAATTGGCTGCCTGCCACACCAGGGGTCAAAAGAGATCGGACTGCTTCATGATGATTGAAATAAACCCTTGGTGCCATCCTGAGACAACAGATTAGGCGGAAGATAATTGAGGGAGTAGCCCTGTTCGAGAATAATGCAAAATGATTCTGTTTTTTCTTTCTCCCTCTCATTTACTTTTTAAACGTGTGCCCTTTGTATTAAACCACCAGCACTAAAAATAAAGAAGGGGCACAATCGCTAGGAAATATAAATGCAGCCTTCCTACAAGGTTATACTTTCAGTAGACATAACAATGATATCCCTCTAGAAAACAACATAACTGAAGGAAAGGTCAACGGTTTGACACACCAGCCTTGTCCTGAATTCATATATAGACTTAGAAGGCAGTCTTAAGACTTTGCGTACTTTGCCCATGCTTTCAGAATGTTACCTTTCACCTCCTTCCTGGAATACACATTGTGTTAGAGCTAGAGGTAAACATCTGTCTCCTTGTTCTGCATGCTTGTAGTATATGACTGTGTAAAGAGAAGCGTATAAAATAAACGACCACTGTCAGAGAGACAGAGACCGATGCGTAGAACCTCAACCCTGTGTTGTGATTCCTTCACATAACAAGCACCACAGTTTAGCGTGGAGGCTTTGTGTGTGTGTGTGTGGGGGGGATTAAAGATCTTGCTACAATATCTGTGAGTGAGGGCAGGACAGAAGTCCTTTGAAACCTGCCAGCACTTCTTTCAGTGTGTCTCCTCCTCCATTAAGTATATGTTTTAATGCTGTACTTGGAAGGTTTAAACCGAGAAAGCCACACAGGGGCAAAATATTAGGAGGAGAAAGCTCAATTATAAAATCAGTTCCCAGCAGGAAAAACAAAACTCTTATTTGAACATTTTTATTTAAGAGAGTCTTGAGAGGCAATGGTTTATATTTCAAGGGGACAAAATAAGAGTGTTCTGTATAATTTTTCAAGTTTTTTTTCAAGCCAAACCTTTCAAGTTTGGGAAGTGACCTAATGCCATTGCATTGACACCACCACCCCTATTTCCCTCCGCCTGCAGACACTCACCCTAATGACACTGAATACATTTCAGGCCATCTTCAGAAATATTAAGCAATCATGGAGTCTTGGTACCTACAAATTAAACTTTCCATGAAGCCAAGCTAGAGAGGCGGTATCTTAGACCTGCTCTGAAAGTGTGCCCTGGTAGGTAATCTCTCCAAAGATGGCCTCTACTGTGAAGGGAAAAATAAACATCTAAAAGTCTCATAGTAAATTAATTCTATGGTAAATCCCATGGGAAAAAATATTTTAGTCAGTACTCTCAAGACCCTTATGATAAAAAGAAAGTGGTCGATCCATTTCAGGTGAGAGCAGGTTCATACATTGTTTTGTTGTGCCTCAGCTGGACTTTCAAATATTATTTGATGCGAGAGATTTGGCTTAATACATTGAATATAAGACTCAAATGATACATTGTTTGTAACTCCTGATGTGGAGAATGGGATTAAATACAAATAAGGAATGTGAGCTTTTAGAAAGTCTATTATATTTTGCTGTGCCTGGACTGGAAAGACAGGTTGTGTTCCAGAAAGGAGGTAGAAGATGTACCGATATTTGGCCACTCATCAAAGCATACTATTTTGTTACCTGCAAACTGGACTTCAGAGGCAGACAAAGAGTAGCATCAGTGAACTTCTGAATGCTGTAACATTTCTAGAGCTGGTAGTAAGTCTTTAAAAGGACTCATTAGAGTTGCCAACTTCCAGGTCTGGCCTGAGGATCTTCCAGAATTACAGCTTCCCTCCAGAAGAGATCAGTTCCCCTGTATAAAATGGCTGCTTTGGAGAGCAGACTGTATCACATTACACCTGTTGTGTCCTCTTCTCACCAAGTCCTATCCTTCCCAGGTTTCACCCCCATATCTCCAGGAGTTTCCCAACCTGGGATAAGCAACCCTAGATCAAACCTTCTCAAGGCCTCTCTTGTTTGCAGTATATAACATAAAAGTGTGTTTACCTATAAAGCTTCACAAACCACTCCTGTGTATTCCTTCTCTGGCTCTGTTATCCTCCCCTCTCCTACACCTGAGTTAGGGCAAATACCCACTGCTATAAGTTTGAGTTGAGGGCTGGTGAAATGCCAGGGTGCAGCTGCACTTACGTTATCTCCCCTTTGTTCAAGTTACAACTTGGCAACCCTATAACTTCTCTGGACTGGAATCCTGAAAGATTTGAAGGTACAAGGACTGAGAAAACTAAGGACTGAGACTGAGACTAAGACAAAAGAGCACCAGGGTGGAAATAGGAGGGGAGGAAGGGAGCGTGAAAGAAAGAAAGAGGAGGGGAAGTTGAAAGAAAGGAGGGGGAAGTGGAAAAGGTGGACGTGGTGAGGAGATGTGAGATGTGAGTTGAAGAGCTGCGAAGGAGCAGAGAACGGAGAACAGAGAGAGAGAGCTGGAGAGCTGGAGGTTAGAGTGCGGAGACAAGCTTGGAAGATGGCGGAGGTCGGTAGTGTGTGATGTGCTGAGACAGAGGATGACGTCGAGGGATAAAGGAGGTGGAGGTGGTTCTTAGCGGCTTTCCGCCGCGGCTGCCTCCCCCTTGAAGAGTGGGTGGCTGTTTTGTCTCGTCTTGGAGCTTCTTTGGAAATACTTTTCACTACTGTGTTTTGTGCCTGTGTTCTGGAATTACACTGACTCTGTCTGATAATGGTGAAGGTTTAACTAGACGTTGCTGAAGGAGTGGAGACTTCTGGGAAGAAGAAGGAAGAAGGGAGAGAAGAATGCTGGGACTTGTAGTCTGAGAGCTTAAGGACGGGTGAAGTATCTATTTAAACTGAATGTATGAACTTGATTACACATTTGCCTCCACTTGCCACAAAATGTAATGAACTAATTTCTTGTTGTCATGATCTTTGTTATAATGATCTTTGCTATGAATCACTGAATTAATTGATTAATTGATTATCATAATGATTTAATTGTTGTAAGGAACTAATTAATTATTTAGCTAATAGCTGAAACCTTAGACTTATTACTGGACTTAAATTAGCCTTTGTTAGCTTCTGTCAAGAAAGGCTATATGAAGTTAAACAAAACTTAAGAGTGAAAGTATAAAAAGTGATATTTGATGACAAATAGGGTGACAAACTCAATATATAGAAGGGTCAACACTAATAGTTGAAAATAATAATAATTTGCTCTTGAGAAAGGGAGGAAGATAAGACTCTTTACTTAGACTATAAAATGGATACCAATGCTAAGAAGCTAGCCCAGGCCACCCCTCCTGGTTTGGGGAAATCTGCTACTTCAGTACTGAATCAAGATGCAGTTGAAAAACTTCAAACCATAATGTTGGCAGGTTTTAAACAGAATCAAGAGGCCTTGGAAGAGATCCAGGCAGGGTTAAAGGAAGAAATAAAGAAAACAAATGAAAGGATGGATGAATTTCAAAGACAAGTACTGGCAAACACACAACAAACACACAAATTGTCAGCTAAAGTTGAAGTGCTGGAAGGGCAGGGGAAAACCATGGCTGCCTGTATGAGAGAAGTTAAGAGCACCACATCAGATTTAGAGGACAGGCGGGGGAACCACGCATGCGTCAAATCGGTTAAGACGCTCCCAGAACGTACTCCCGGAGAAATTTGTTATTAAGCCATCGAAGAAGAGAGATAAACTTCTGAAAACAGTTTGAAATATTTGTGAAAGGAAGCAAGACTTGGAGGGCATCAATCAGAGTGAGTCTTTGGAAGTGTGATTTCTTATCATCTCTTTACTCTCCGCTCCCTGGGAGGAGGCCAGAAAGCGAGAAGAGAACATGGCGACTAAAAAGGAGCTGAAGGATTTAACACAGCTCATTGCTTCTTCAGAACAGAATGTAAGGGGCGATATTAAAGCTCTTAAAACAGACCTGAGACAGATGGCTATAGAAATTAAGAACATAAAAAAGGTGGCTGATAAGGCAGCCAAAAAAGCTCAAGTTAATGAAGACAAAATTAAAGAGCTAACGAGCAAATTAGCGTTTGTAAGCGATCGTCAAAGGAGAAGAAACATTCGCTTATCAGGCATCCCTGAAGAGATTACACAGAAAGACCTTGAATCAAAACTACTGGAATGGCTTGAGCGATATGATTTAAGGATACAAACGGAAGATATAGAAAGAGTACACAGATCTCTCCGCCCCAAGCCAAGCCTGGGAGCAAAGCCAAGGGATGTTATTATGGCTTTTGCAAGAGAGAAAATAAGGGACAATATTTATAAATGTTTGAAACTTCAGAAGGATTTACAGTTTGATGATAATAAAGTTATAGTAAGACAGGACCTCTCTCCAGAGACACTCCAGCAAAGAGCAATACTAAGACCTTATACGCAAAGTCTTGTTGAAAATGGAATATTATTTTCATGGGGCTACCCGGCAGTGATTTTGGTTTTTAAAGAAGGCAAGCTGCTGCGAGCTAAAAATCCAGAAGAGGCAAGAAAAATGTTGGAGAGATTGGGAATCAACATGAGGCCGTTAGAACCAGGAAATGTGGAGGAGCAAGAAGGCGAGCAACAGGAACCTTGTGAGAACACTTCAAGTAGCAGTGAAGAAGAAGGAGAGTCGAGTCAGACACTGCAAAGCAAGCCAAAGCGTTTGAGAAAAGACACTGGGGGCTCTTAGTAATGAGAGTCTCCAAGGAAATTTAATATTGCTTTCAATTTACTTTAAAAAAATCTTCTTCTTTTTTTTTGGAATAAGATGGCTTATAGAGAAATATTGAAATGAGTTATATTAATTAGATAGGGAGGAAGGGAAAGGAACGTGGACCCCAACTTAGCAACGAAGAGGTCAGGAGGTTATGCCACCTGTACACCCTTTGAGGGTTCTTCTTCGGGGAGGGGGAAGGGGAAAGGTAGTGACCATCAAAGTAAGAGAGGATAGAAATGAGCACATATGTATGAAATTTACAAAGGAAAATGGTTGAGACAATTAAAATATTATCTTTAAATATAAATGGGTTGGCTTCAGATTTAAAAAGGTATAGATTGAAAAATATGCTAAAAAAACAGGGAATAGATATAGTGTGTCTCCAGGAGACTCATAAAGGTAAAAAAGATAAAAACCCCTACTAAACTCTACACTATGGGAAACAAGGGTGGAAGCAAGAGGAACTAGGAAGGCAAGAGGGGTAGCGATACTTACACATTCTAGCTTGAAGTTAGAAGTACTGGATCAAATATCTGATTTAGAGGGAAGATATGTTTTTTTGAAATTTAAGTTGAATAGTAGGAAGTTTACAATAGTATCTATTTATGCCCCAAATATGGGTCAGGTAAGCTTCTTAAATAAGGTATTCCAGAAATTGCAGAACTTTTATGAAGGGGATGTGGTAGTGGCAGGGGATATGAATTATGATTTTAAGAAAAGTAAAACCTTGAAATTTAAGAAATGGAAATTGAAAGATGTGTTCACATATGAAGGGAACAATTCTCAACCTACATATTTCTCTAATAGATTTAAGACTTTTTCATATATAGATTATATTTTAGTAAAGGAATCAAATGAGTTAGAGGTGATGAAGGCAGTAACTGAGCCATTATGGATTTCGGACCACGCTCCTTTAAGGGTGCAATTTAGAATAAGTGAAGAGAGAAAAGAGTTTACTTGGAAATATAAGGCATATCTGCCCTTGACAGGAAAAGATCGGATGGACTTAAGAAGGGATATAGAATGCTATTTTAGAGAAAATAGGAATTCAGCCACAGAAGGAGTAGTTTGGGATGCGGCTAAGGCAGTTATAAGAGGAGCTTATATAGCTAAGGAAATTAGAATTAGAAAGGAAAATAATAAGGAAAGAAGTAGGATAGTAAATGAGATTAAACGAATACAGAAAGACCTACAGGGAAATTATAATAGGCAGTCATATGAATTATTCAAAAAACTTAAAAAAGATTTAGAGAACTTGGATTCATTATCTATGTGGAAAAAGGATATATTAGTTAAGAATGAGTACCATAGAATTAATATAAATACAATGAGAAGAATGGCGAATTATTTAAAGATGAAAAAGGAAAAACAAAAAATTGGATGTATTAAGGGAAATGGGGATAAACAATTTTTTAAAAATGCTCGGATAAGAGAGGAATTTGCTACATTTTATCAACAACTATTCAATTTGGGAGAAAACCAAAGATTCGAGGAACAGCTAGATAATAAATTAACGATAGAACAGAGAGAGAGCCTGAATAAAGAAATTACCCGGCAGGAAATAATAGAGGTATTAAAAAGGTTAAAAAACAGGAAATCCCCTGGTTTGGATGGTTTTACGGCAGAATATTATAAAGAAATGGCAGAGTTAATAATACCAGAAATGCAAAGTTTATTTAATTATATTTTAAAAGGGGGGAAAATACCAGATTCATGGAAAAAAGCTGAAATTTTACCAATTTTGAAGCCTCAGAAGGATCCCCTAGAAATAAATTCATATAGGCCAATTAGCCTGATGAATCAAGACTATAAAATATTTACAAAAATTCTAGCTAATAGACTAGAAAAATATTTACCAAACTTGATTAAGGAAGATCAATATGGTTTTGTTAGAGGTAGATTTATTGCAGATCCATTGAGAAATATATTGAATGTTTTGTTCTGTAAGGATAAGAAAACTTTGGCCTTGTTAAAATTAGATGTGTATAAGGCGTTTGATACGGTAAATCACAATTATTTAATGCAGGTATTGGAAAACTTTGGTTTTGATGGGCCCTTTTTAAATGTTGTAAGGGAAATCTATAGGGGGGGTAAAGCAGTAATTAGAATAAATGATGGGCACTCTAGAGAAATTTCGATACAGAGAGGAGTAAAGCAAGGTTGCCCATTATCTCCTTTGTTATTTGCATTAGCAATTGAACCCCTAGCAGATAGGATACGAAATAGTGGTAGAATTCAGGGATTTCAAAT
Source organism: Heteronotia binoei (assembly GCF_032191835.1). Taxonomy (NCBI): domain Eukaryota; kingdom Metazoa; phylum Chordata; class Lepidosauria; order Squamata; family Gekkonidae; genus Heteronotia; species Heteronotia binoei. The sequence continues at coordinate 139,704,481 of NC_083227.1, forward strand.
AGGTAAGGAAGAATTGAAATTAAACCTTTTTGCGGATGATATTTTGTTGACAATAAGTAATCCACTGCAGGCAATACGAGAATTGTTAGTTATTTTAGAAGATTTTAAGTTATGTTCGGGACTTGGAATAAACATTAAGAAATCAGAAATAATGTTTATTAATGTAGGTGGGGAAACCAAGAAGGCAATATTAGCCTTAACGGGGATGAAATCAGGAGTTAGAAAAATTAAATATTTAGGAGTTTATCTTAATAAAAATATAGAGAGGCTACAAAAAATGAATTATAATAAGGTGTGGTTAAAGATTTTAAAGAAATTGAAGGAATGGAAGAACAAAAATTTGAGTATCCTAGGGAAAATTAGAGCAATAAAAATGTTTATACTCCCAAAGCTGCTATATTTATTCCAAGTACTTCCTATAAGATTAGATCAGGAAACGATAAGGAAATGGGATGAACATATTAAAAATTGGGTCTTTGGTCGGAAAAAAGCAAGAATACAAAAAAAGTTGATATATATGCCCCAAGATGAATTAGGATGGGGAGTTCCATATTTACAAGCTTATTATGATGCAGTTCAGTTGAAAGCACTGATGGAGTTAGAATGGAGGAAAGGGGATAAATGGGTAAGACTTGAATCTGCAGTCAATAAGGGAGCAGGTAGTAGTGGAATTTACACGAGAGAGATAAAAAAGGTAATGATACAAACCGAAGGTCCAAGAAAAATAGCTTTAATTGTGTGGAAGAGGTGGAAAAAGATCTTAATGCCTTTAACCTCGAAATGGACCCCACTTAAGGATATCTGGGAAAAAGAGATGAACCCAAAATTCTATGAAGAGCTGCAAAGGGAAGACATAATAAGAGTCAAGGATTTGTACAATAGCCAAGGGGCCTTATTACCACTTCAGGAGTTGAACTGTAAGATAGGGAAACAATATTGGCTAAATCTAATGGGATTATATCAAACAATCCGACAAGAAAAGTATAAAGATGCTATTAAAAGAGATGACAATTTTATAGAAAAGGCACTATATGTGGATGAAAGGAAGAAAGGACTGTCAGGGATTATTTACCTTGAATTGGTAAAAGATAAGGAGTTCATGTATAGAACCTTAAAGAACAAATGGAATAAAGAAAAACAAATAACTGATGAGGAGGTGAATAAGTTAATGATGAATTTGAAGAAAATTAAGATAGAGAAATATAGAGAACTTGAAAGGAAGATAATCTTGAAATGGTATAGGACGCCGGCTCAATTGGCATATATGATTAAAGGGATGAAACCAAATTGTTGGCACTGTAATGCAAAAGAAGGGTGGTACTCCCACTTATGGTGGGAGTGCCCCAAGGTTATAGAGTTTTGGGGGAAAATTCGGGGAAAAATAGTGGGGGCATGTAAGTTTAATATTGATATAGATGGGGAGTTATTATTTATGGGGGTACTGGAAAACAATAACATTGAGAAACAAAACCAGAGTATTTTCAAAGCAATGATATTAGCAGCACATGCAGTGATAGCATATGGTTGGAAGGAGAGCTTAAAATGGACCCTGGAAAGATGGAACAATTATTTGTATGAATATATACAATCAGACATATTAGAATGTTTAAAACAAGATAAGATATGGGATAGAAAAATTGAAGAGATAAAAGAGAAATGGGATATATACTTCTCATGGGTATTTAAGGGGGAAGCCAACAAAGCTATATTTGAAAAATTGGGAAAAGTGTGCTCATGGTTAAAAATTTAATTGTAACTTTAGTATGGTCACTTGGTGGGGGGGAGGGATATAAATAGGGGTAAAAATGGTGTCATAAGAGAATTGGAAATGTATTCTATGTAATGTAATATTTGAGACACAATAAAATAAAAAAAAGGAAAAAAAAAGATTTAGAGGACAGGCTGGCTAAAATGGAAATGGACAAAGCCATGTACAAATTAAGATTCCAAAATGTTCAAGAAGAAAAAGGTGAGGATATATATAAAAAAAATTGAAGAAATTTTGAGCCTAGGTGAGGAACAGGCGATGAAGGACATAGGTCTAGAAATTGACTGGATAAAAAGAGTCGCAACAGTGTATAAAAAAAAAAATAACCTTCCAAGGGAAATTCACGTGAGATTCATGAGAGTTTCCACATGTGAGAAGATCTTGAAAATTTCAAGGGAAAACGACTTAATGTGGAAAGGAAATAAGATTAAAATTATGAAAGACATACCCTGGTGTGTAAGGCAAAGAAGAGAAGGCTACAGGAAATTGGTGTCTTGGCTGACTGACCAATCCATTTCATTCAGATGGCTGGTCCCGGAAGGAGTCTTTTTCATATATCAAAGTAGGAGGTTCAATATAACATCTCTGGAGAAAGTGCAGGAGTTTTGGCTGGAACACGTTGACATTGATGCTCAAGAGCCTGAGGTGGAAGAAGTGCAAGAAGGAGGAGAAGCTTCAAGTAGTACTTATAACCAGAATGCTAAGAAGAAAAACAATGGAAAAATAAAGACAAGATCGCAAGTGCTGAAAGAAAAAAGAGTGATAGCAGATAGTAACTCGAGGACAGAACAATGAACAAAATGGGTCTGAAGATAATATCGGTGAATATTAATGGCTTAAATGAACCACACAAAGGAAAAAGACCTTTCTTCAACTTAAGAAGACCCAGTCGGATATAACATGTATCCAAGAAACACATATCAAGAAAGAAGATCAAAAGTACTTACAAAATAAGAAATTGGGTTCTCTCTATCAATCCTCTGACCTCAAGAGGAAAAGAGGAGTAGCTATATATGTGAAAGAATGGATAAGAGCTAAGCTACTCTATGGTGACAATGCCGGAAGAATTGTTTTGGTGGAAGTTGAAGTGGAGGGTAAAAATATGGTTATAGGAAACATCTATGCCCCCCACAATAGCCAAGATAAATTTTTTGCCGAGTTACATAAGAAGCTGAATTAATTTGAAGCCACAAATTACTGTATTCTGGGAGATTTCAATGCTGTACATGATGTCTTCAGAGATAAAAAAAAAAATGGGAAGAAGGGGGGGAAAAAGTTGCATGGCTCACTCCCGAAAGCTTTCTTTAAGATGGCAGATGAATTAAACCTGGTTGACACCTGGAGGATGAAAAACCCTCAAACCTCAGATTATACTTACCATTCTCAAGTGCATGATACATGGTCAAAATTGGATATGTGTTGGATGTCGACATCGGTGGCAATATCGGTGGAGCAAGCTGATATACTTCCAAAGACCTACGCTGATCATAGCCCAATTCAAATAACTTTGGGAAAATCAACTCCTAGACCTTGTTGGACTTTAAACTTGCAAATTTTAAAGGATAAAGAATTTGTAATGGAATCCAAAGAAAAAATAAGAATGTTTTTCGACTGTAACCGGGAAGATGATACCCCAATCCAAACAATATGGGACACTTTTAAAGCCTTCTTCAGAGGCTTAGCAATTTGTTATTCGGTCAAAAAAAAGAAGCAAAGAACTCAAAAATATAATGACCTATTGGATAGCCTACGTAAACAAGAAAATTTGCAAAAAGTGAATAATACAGATCAGATAAAAACAAAGATTCAAGCCTTGCAACATCAAATAAACTTATTATTATCAGAAGAGCTCGAGAAGAAGTTAAAATGGACTAGACAAAATTATTTTGAAAATGCAAACAAAACCAGCAGGTGGCTAGCCTTTAAATTGAGAAAAGAAAGAGAAAAAAATTATTAGATCATTAAAAGATGAGAACCAAACAGAAGTGGTGAAAGAGGCACAATTAAAAGAAGTAGTCACAAAGTTCTATTTGAAACTATATCAGAAACAGCAAACATCTGAGTCTCAACAGAATGAGTATATAGAGCAAGCTAAGATGAAACAAATTTCAAATCAACAACGGGAATCTTTGGAAAACTCGATAACAATACAAGAAATTGTTGAAGCAATAAAAAACCAGAAAAATAATAAGGCCCCCGGTTTAGATGGCCTACCGGTCGAATTCTATAAGTGCTTCGAAGAGACTCTCCTACTGCCATATAAGAAAGTACTGGAAGGAATAAATAAAACAACTAAAATGCCTGAGTCATGGAAAGAGGCGCTAATCTCATTACTGCATAAAGAAGGGACTGAACCAACTGATATTAAAAACTATAGGCCGATCTCTTTGTTGAATGCGGATTATAAAATCTTTGCAACTATATTAACGAACAGACTTTAACAAGTTATTCTGAATATTATACATGAAGACCAGTCGGGCTTTATTCCAGGAAGAGTAATGAGGCAAAATGTAAGAGTACTTATGAACATCCTAGAATACTATAAGGAACACCCGGATAAGCAACTTGCAGCAATCACATTAGATGCGGAGAAAGCCTTCAATAATGTTAACTGGTGCTTCATCCTTAAAACCTTGACATCAATTGGTTGTGGAGAAAATTTTGTAAAATTTGTTAGGTCAATTTACTCAAGCCAAAAAGCGAGAATCAATGTTAACGGCTCCCTGACAGATCCAATAAAAATTGAGCAAGGTACTAGGCAAGGATGCCCATTGTCCCCTATCCTCTTTGTGTTAGCATTGGAACCGTTACTGCAAATGATTAGAGAAGATTTGGAGATCAAAGGCGTGAAGATCAAGAGAGAAATTTATAAAACGCAGGCCTTCGCCGATGATTTATTAATTACTTTGGAAGACCCAAATTGCTCAATTGGAAAGTTGATGATCTGCCTAAAACAATATGGTGAAGTAGCAGGGTTCAAGGTTAACTATCAAAAAACAAAGTTTCTATCCAAAAATATGACGAAAGAACAAATATCTGAACTGGAAATTAAATCAGGATTTCATTATGAAAAAAAAGTAAAATATTTAGGTATAAATTTAACAACAGAATTGAAAACATTGGTAAGAGATAATTATGAAAAAATACTAAAAGAGATCAAAGCAGATTTAGAACGGTGGGGTGACCTGCAAATCTCTCTGTTGGGTAGAATTGCAACAGTCAAAATGAATGTACTCCCGAGAGTATTGTTTTTGTTCCAAATGATACCAATTATACTTCCAAAAATCTTCTTCAAGCAACTTAATAAAATAGTGGCAAGTTTTGTCTGGCAAAATAAAAAACCCAGGATCAAACTGAAAGTCTTACAAGATAATAAAGAGAGGGGTGGGTTTGCCCTGCCAGAATGGCAAATCTATCATAAAGCATGTGTCTTGACCTGGGCCAAGGATTGGCTGTTATTAAAAAATAAAAGACTCTTAACACTGGAAGGTGCTGATTTGGCTAAAGGGTGGCACTCATATATATGGTACGAAGACCCAACAAAAGGAAGTATCTTCCTCAGGCATGAAATAAGAAAATAATTGTTCAAGACGTGGTCTGAAATCAAAAAACAGGTGCACAGGTATACTCCTAAATGGCTCTCTCCAGTTGAAGCTTCGATGCACCCAAATCTCTTCCACTGGGGAGACAATTATACCTATGAGTCCCTACTTGATGCCAAGCACGAATTGAATATTGAGGAAAATACTAACATGGATTGGTGGCTTAAAGTGCAAGTTAGATCAAGATACAAAATGGATAAGGGATTAGGATTTTCTAAAAAGTTAAATGAATTTGACCGTATTATATTGGAAACAGATCGGAAACTTATTTCAAAAATTTATAATTGGCTGTTGGACTTGAAAATGCAAGATGAAAGTGTGAAAGAAAATTGGGTTAAATGGATGCAGGACTTTGGTTATGCTATTGAATTAAGTGAATGGGAGAAAATATGGAAAGAGAATTTGAAATTGACAAGATCCTCCCAGTTTAAAGAAAATTTATACAAAATGGCCCATCGATGGTATTTTACCCCGGAAAAGCTTTCTAGAGCCTTTCCGAATACATCTGACAAATGTTGGAAATGTGGCAAAGTAAAAGGTTCCTTATTTCATATGTGGTGGAAATGCGACCTTGCCAAAAAATACTGGGTACAAGTATCGCTTTGGTGCAAAAAGATATTAAAAGTAAGCATTCCCCACGTACCAGAACTATATTTATTAAATATATGTAAAGTTCCACTACCTAAAACAACGAAAAAGTTACTACTCCACATTATTACAGTAGCGAGGATTTTATTTGCCAAATATTGGAAAACGTCTCAGATACCGACTAAAAGGGAGTTTATGTTTAACCTTCTTGATGCTGCAGAAATGGATACGTTAACTTATAGGTTGAAAGATGGTAATCTGGAAGAGTGTAAGAAAACTTGGTATCCAATGTATGAATGGGCCAAACAAATCCCAAATTGGGATTTGAATGGATAGAATAATATTACTTGTATTAGTCTCAGTAATTTCGCTCCATTAGATAAATGTATATAGGTTTGTCAATAATGCTTTTGTTGTTGTTGTTGTTGTTTAATTGTTTATTTGTTTTTTGTTTTTTGTTGTTGTAAATAAAATTCTTTTTTGTGGAAAAAAAAACTTCTCTGGACTGAAATTCTCTCACTGTCAAGAGGGTGCTTGTCTTAGCATATGAAAGGAGGCAAGAGACAGACCATTGGCCAGCCAAGATCTTTCCCCAGGGTATCAGAGGAAAATCACCCTTTGGGAACAGGCCAGTAGTTCAGGGAGAAGTTATAGGTGAGGAAGGTTGGTGTGAAAATTTGAGGAGGTAAGAAGGAGTAAAAGAGGAGATTCATCCTGTATTTGTTCTATTTGTATCTTTTCCTCCTTTCAAAAAGCTGGGAGCAGCATACATAGAGTTTACAGGCACACTACACCCCAGTCATTTGGGGCAGTACTTTCCTATGGTTCCAGTCATTTTACTGCTGAGGGATGCATGTGGGCAGCAGAGCAAGAGCACCAGGGGCAGGAAATTCAAGCTAAGCACCAGGAAGTACCCATACCACTTGCCTAGAAAAGCTCCTTCTTGCCTTCTTTCCCTTCTCACTGCACCAGGCCACCGCTTCTCCCTACATTTTCCAATGCTTCTTGCTCCTGCTTGTGGCCTAGAGCTCCCCCACTCTCATGACAGATGAGCATTCCCAGGGAAAGGAGTATTTGAATCAAAGCTCAAGATATGCAGTAGGTCTGTCAGCTTCCAGTTGGAGCCAGAAATCTCCTGAAATTACAAGTGATCTGCAAACTAGATGGATCAATTCTCCTGGAGAAAATGGCTGCTTTGGAGGGTGGACTCTGTGGCCTTATATGCTACTGAAGCCCCTCCCCTCCCTTAAACCACCTCCACCAGGCTCCACTCCCAAATCTCCAGGAATTTCTCAACCTGGAGTTGGAAACCTTAGCACTGAGTCCTGGAGGAGGGGTGGCCAGCTGAAGGGAAGGAAGAGACAGCAAGGGAGAATGTTCGCCTTATTGTCCTGCTGCTCTATTCAGTAGGTATGGCAAGAGGCAGGTCCTTTCAAAAAGCAGATAAAAAGGCTGATAATATATGGGCAGTTTGGGCCAACTCAGAGACGCCTCAGAAATCAACATGAAAAATCCTTTCAAACGCTAACATCTGCCACCCGTCCCCATCCTGTACTAACCCCATCCTCCAGCATCCTCAGAGCAGCTCAAAAAGCTACCGCTTTCAAAGTGGTAGCAAATTTTTGAGCTGCACACCAGTTGCCTCTTTGGCATGTGGAAGCAGAAGTACGCAAGCGAGGCGCCTTGGTGGTGTGAACGAGGGGTATGCAAAAAAATAAATAAATTCGGAATTATTCGGATTCGGAAATATACGGGGCCAAAATTTTCAGAATACCGTAGATTTCCCAATACCGGTATTTGGAATAGCCGTATATACGGGAGATATATGGCTATTTCTGAATATACGGTCCCATTATACCCTATGGGCAATTGAAATCAATGGCAAAATAGGGTATATTGGAAGCCACCTGGAGGGAAGGGGGTTTGAGGGAGAGCCCCCAAATTTGCAGGGGACCTGCAGGGGACTCTCCCCTACAACTCCTCCAAGTCCCAAAAAGATTGGGCCAGGGGTTCCCATTCCACCATTATACCCTATGGGCCATTGAACTCAATGGCAACATAGGGCATAATCAGAGACTGCTGGGGGGCAGGGGGTTTGAGGGAGAGCCACCAAAACTTCAGGAAACCCTCAGGAGACTCTCCCCTACAAAACCCCCAAGTCTTAAAAAGATTGGACCAGGGGGTCCCTGTCTTTGGGCTCTCCAAAAGGCCCATTGCCAACAATGCTGGGAAAAGCCCAATTAGTCACTTCCTCCACTATAATTGCTGTGGGGAAAGTGGCTCTGGGCAGAGGGGGGTTTGAGGGAGAGGCCCCAAAACTGGAGGCCGCTTTAGGGGACTCCCCCGCATGCAACCCCCCCCTGGTCCAAAAAAACTGCACCCATCTGTGGGCACCCCAAAAGGAACACTGCTCCCAATGGTGAGAAAAAACCAATTAGAGCCACTTCCCCCACTGTAATTATCATAGGAAAAGTGGGTCTGGGAAGCAGGGGGTTTTGAGGAGAACCCCCCAAACTGCTGTGCAGCTTCAGGGCACTGTCCCACACAAAACCCACAAGGCCAAAAAAAATTGGAGCAGAGAGTCCAATTCCTGGAGCACCCAAAGCCAAACCTAACTTCACACCAGAGAATCTCTATAGGACCCAAATGCACTACATCCATCTATCTACTCTATGAACCCTGCTGGCCTGGAACCAATATAAACCCAGTTACCAACATCACTGCCACACAAAACACAATCTGCTCAAGGTCTGCTCTGCAGACCTGGCTGCAGCAAACCCAGATGCCAACTCTCCAGCCCTGCCCCAAACAACGCAGGGAGAGCTGGCCAAGCACAACAAGCATGCTGGTTCTGGGTCTCTCACCCAGATGCCAGCTTTCCTGCCACAGAACAGGCAATCTACAGAAGCCAGCTCTCCAGCTGAGCCCCAAACAACGTGGGGAGAGCTGGCCAAGCACAACAAGCATGCTGGTTCTCGGTCTCTCACCCAGATGCCAGCTTCCCTGCCACAGAACGCTCAATCTACAGATGCCAGCTCTCCAGCCCTTCCCCAAACAACACAATCTCAAACAAGAGAAAAGGTGGACCACACCTAGCTCCACATCATTCTGTATCTGACACAAAGCAAGAAGCATTTAGACTTACCATGAGTGATGGATGGTCGGCTGGTCCAGGCTCTTTTGCATTATCCAAGGTGCACCACGAGGAGGTGAGCCAGAGTTGCACCCCAAATGAGGAAGATAACTGGGAGGGCCTCAGATTGTGTGAGAGGAAGGGAACCATTCCTTCTCTTTCAGCTCAGCACTGCAACACACCAGCTATCACTGTCCCATTAGAGGGACCTCAGCATTGGTATGGCTGCTGGCTGCCTGTCGTCATCACTGGCACCTCCCTCTTCCTTTCTCCTGCCCCTGAAAAAAAACAACTGGGTTATCCTGGCTGGGCTTGTGGGTGCTGTTGGTTACAGTGGGGGCTGCAATGGCCCTTTCAGTATTATTAGGTGTGTGTGGATGGGGATTGGGGAAATTTGGATCTGGAGACTGGGGAAATTTGGATCACTTTGCAGCTTTTAAATCAATATTCACTTTTGGTTTGGGAATGGATGAGGTGTGGGGGGCTGCACTGCCAATCAATTTGTGAGTGAGTTTTTGGGCTGTCTTTGGATTCTAGTCTATGTTTAGTGGGAGAGCATTTTACAACCACATTCCAAGCGCGGACCAAGAGAGGATGCAGGCACAAGTAGGTGCTCACTTCATTCACTCTCAAAGTCTATGTTTGGGGAGCTGAACAGAGGCAACTTGACCTTCAGGAAGAGCAACTGCTCAACTGTCCAGGGTTGCAGGCAACTGTGATGTGGGCAGATAATGTTGCCCATATGTGAAAAGACGCGCTCGCTCTGCATGCTCATCGGTGGGCATGAGAGGAATGCCTGGGTCACGGCAGAGACGGCCAGCCAGACCACCTCTGTCGCGGCCCAGTAGTTCAAAGGAGACATTTCCTGCAACTCATTGGGCTTCGAAAGATAGTCCCTCACCATCGCAGTGCCCGTCTCCGCTCTCAGGGGCCTACCGCTCCCAGAGGGGCCAATGAGCTGCCCGATGAGTGTCATCTCAGCACTCTTCTTGGCATGAGTTTCTTGGGAAACACTGCCTAGCTGGGGAGGTTGGGATGAACAGCAGTAGAATTGGCAGATGAACTGCTTCCACTCCCCTCCTCCTCAGCTACTGGCACTGGGCCCGCCCTGACTCTGCAGCGCTTGACCTACTGGGAGAGCTTGTCTTGCCAGCGATCGAGGTCGTTGGCCCGCTCGGCGATTGTGCCCTTAAGGAACGGGTCTAACATGGTCGCCATCATGTAGACCTTATCCTGGGTGAGAGGCTGAAAGCGGGCCTCAAGCCCTTCCTGCAGCCTAACAACCAGAAAGTCTGCACGGCCTTGAGCTGGCACTAGAAACAAGGCCAAGTCCTCATGGGCCATGTGGACCATGGGGACGACCAGTGCGATGCTTGCCGCATCAGATTAGAACATTTCTGTGTGGGACTTGAAGGACCCAAGAACCTGCACAGTCTGAGAAATGACCACCCAATCCTCTTGGGTGAGACGATTCTCATCCCAAAAGACCCTTGTCTCAGAGACAAAGGCATCCAGGGCTGCTCTCTGCTCCACCATGCGCTCCAGCATGGCAGGGGTGGAGTTCCAGCGTGTGCTGATGTCACCAAACAGGCGGTGCCCTGGCACGCCTGTCAGTGTCTGTTTCTCACGCAGCAGATATGAGTCTGTATTGCTGCGTGAGAAGTGGCCCGTGATGTGCCGACACTTCTGCAGCAGAAGTCGGTACTCATGGGTTGCGGAAAGATACTGACGATCCTGGCTTTTCGTCTGGCCCAATGTGTCTTTAACCTCCAGGTGGAGAAGGTGGGCCATGCAAGGAAGGCGTTTTAGGCCCTGACACTAGACTGCCGCCTTGATGTTGGAGCCACCATCAGTCACCACGAAGCTCATGGAGATGTCTCTGCCTACCCAGCCCTCTAACTGCCATGAGAGGATGGCTCCGAGAGTGTCCACCGTGTGCAGCATATTGACTGCTTCGGCATGCAGCAAGGCCCAGAGATAGCCGGCCTGGCGGCCCTGACCCTACCTGCTGCTACTGCCATCCCACCCTGCAGCTCACTGGGTTACAACCAATGCGCTGTCAGGGAGAGATACCCTTTGAACGCATGTTGGGAGCTTCAGATATCTGAGGTGAAATGAACAGCCCCCCCCTCCCCCGGCAGCAAGGGACAAATGCTCTTTCACCACAGATCTGATCGCCCTGAAAACAGATGGCACAATGGTCCTGCTAATGGTGGTTCTAGCAGGAACTTTGTACCAGGGCGCCAAGTATTCAAGCAACCCTGGCACCCCAGGATTCTCAACCACTGAAAATGGAAATCCATGGGCGACCGACCTGGGGAGGTTCCAGGTGATCACCCTCCTGCCATACCTGATTCTCCCTCTTGGCACACAGGTGCCACCCCCACCAAACATCTCAGGCAGAAATGCCTGGCATCCCTGCCCTTTTGCGGAACTTTCCTGGAGAGCTCGGGAGGTAGTCTCGGTGGGACGGACCTCCTGGCTAGGTGGTGTTGACCACTTGGGCACCCCAGCACCAGCCTGCTTCTCCCCCTTAAGAAGCACCGCATGGTGGTGCTTCCGCAGGTGGTTCCGCATACCCCCCAGAGTCAGGTGAGTAGGGTCGTGCCCACGACTGATCAGGGCGCTGCACAACTGGCACTGCGCATAGCGTAGATCCTCCGTAAGTCAGAAATGTTTCCAGATGTTGGAGGTGTACGAATGTCCAAGCTGACCAGCAGCTTGGGTGTCCGGAGCCACCTCCTGTGAGGTGCTCGGGGCAGACACATCATGTCTTGGGGTGGCAGGAGGGGCTGGCTGCCGGGGGGAAGTGGGTGGAGATGGAGGCACCTCGTGTGTCTCCATCTTTTCCCCCTGCACCCCATGCAGCCTCCCCTCCTGGCCATCTCCTGAAGGAACCGAAGAAGGGGGCTGGTCCTCCTCAACCAGCTTCTCCTCCAGCTCCTGCATGACACTCTGCACCCTCCTTGGGGTGATCGTTTTGGACAGAAAACTGTCCCCAAAGCTCATCTCCAAGGAGGGCTACTCTTGCTGCTCCTCCTCTGGCTGCTGAGGCTGAGCAACATCAGCTGGAGGAGAGACTGCCCAAGCAGCAGACCCCTGCTCAGTGCCAGCACCTGATGGCACCTCTTCTGGGGGCGCCCCGGCAGCAGCCTGGATGAAGGGCCCAAGGCGGGACTTCTTCATCACACTCCGGCCAGAGGTTGGAGTGCTGGAAGTTGGCTGTGGAGTGGCCCTACGCACAGGTGGGGGGGGGGGGACTGGGTCCTACCCCTCCCCTCCACCCCTCTAATCTTCTCCTTGGCCTTGCCCCCAGATCCCCTCTTATGCTGCCTGTCACTCATGTCACCCTTGGCCAGTCTCACACAACCTGAACTGAGAGTGGGTTTTTTACAAACCTAACTCACAACACTGTACGCTGAACCAACAGGTGGCCTGACTTCTTTTTAAAAACCCTTCCACCAAAACTTGTTTGTTTGTTTTTTTGGTCCCTAACCTGTCCTTCTTTGGGTTGGGGTAGTAGTCTGGTAAAGTTTAGGAGACCAGGTGATTCTGCCTCTACCTGGCTACAGTTTTTAAAAGGCTACCTTGAGATGAAGGCAATCCTTGTTATATCCTCCTAGTTAAACTTCTCCTAACTAGATCCTGGGACAAACCGGATTTCCTTGCAAACTAGAAATCAGGTGTCTCCTATGACTAGAGAGAAGCTGTGGTTTACTCTATGGAAATCTAAGGATGCATCGGCTTTCAGTGGCTGAAAGCAAGATGCACTGCAACCCTAGTCTCTTTAAACGGGAGCCTGATGTGGCCTAGTAGTCACACTGCCTTTTATGAGAAACCTAAAATCTTTTTAAATTGCTCCTGTCTGGCCTAATTGAATTTTGAAAGAAGATAAAGCCCTAAACTGGATTAATTTTTTTTAAATATCAAAAAGCACAATCCCTAAAAACACCATTATTAGTAGAGCAGTCTATTTAGTGGCCCTAGCCAAACCGAAAACACCCTCAGACTCCGAAAATAACTAATGAACAGGAAAATTAATTGACCCACGCACAAAGCCTACCCACTGGCCACCAACTCCTTCCCACCACCAACCAGAGGGAATTTGGAAAACACAAAACTTAACCAAACCTCTTGAAAACTTAACTTTTACAAAAAAAAACCCATCTCAAGGCAAACCCCAGACCCCCCCAAGAAACAGAACAACAGCAGAAAAAATACAACCGGGAAACCTCTCAAAAACTTAACTTTTATCACACACACAAAAAAAACACCTCAAGCCAAACCAGACCCCCCCCCCCCCCAAGAAACAGAACAGCAGCAGAAAAAATCCAACTAGGAGACATCTTGAAAACTTAACTTTTATCACAAAAAAACTCCAGGCAAACCAAACACCCCCCCCCCTCAAGAAACAGAACAGCAAGGTCAAGAAAAAACAGGAAGCACGCAACAGCAGAACAAACCCAACCAGGAAATGCATTAAAAGTTTTAAAACCTTAACTTTAACTTTAAAACTGGAATTTAACAAATGCAACTTGACCAACCTCCCCCCAAGAACCTTCACCCTAACCTCAAAAAATCCTAGCCACCCACAGAAATCAGGGGAAGTAAAAGGACACAGCACTTTTAAAAGTCCTCTTACTAAAGTAGGCTATAGTAGGCAACCCCCCTCCTTTCCCCATCCCAGGCCCCCACCCCAAAAGAACCCCTTAACCCCAAATAAGCTACCCACCCAAATCTAGGTAAGTAAAGGGACTTTAAAGAGTTTTTAAAGGTTCTTTTCCTTATATCCTAAGTATAATAAAAACAAGAAGAACCCCAAGACTTACCTTTGGATGTCTTCTCCAGTCCAGGTAGGTCAGGCAAGGCTGAGATAGAGAGCAGCATCAGCTGAAGCCATGGGGCCAGCGCAGCACAGTCTCTCAGTCACAACACAGCAGCAGTCCACCAGCAGCAGCAATGGAGTCCAGCCAGGCAAGCAGACTCCTTAAAAAAGGTTCTCTGGCCCTACACAGAGCAGTTTCAAAAAATACCACTGCTCTGTGATTGGCCAGAGAACAATGTTTACTTGGATGCCCAAGTAAACAAAAGAACAACAATGTTGCTTATGGCTGGGATTAGCCCAGCCATCAGCAATACAACAGCCCTGCAGTGCAAAGATGCATGCATTTGCAAAATGCAATGCATTTTGCAAATGCATGCTTTGGATTGGCTTCTGGGACTCCTCTCCCCCTCCCTCCCTGATCCCAGGGAGGCTATGGGAGAGGCAGGAAAAGGCTTCCAAAGGCGGGAAAGGAGGCAAGTAGCTTCCCTGAGGCTGCAGAAGCTCCTTTCCCGCCTTTTCCATTGCATTCCGAATACTTCCGAATATTGATTCAGAGGTATTCAGAGGAGCCTATACGGCTCCCGTATAGTGCCTTTAAGTTGGATGTGGAAGTATTCAGTGCTGAATACTTCCGAATCAGGGGGTATACGGGGGTTTATTCGGTTCAGCTGAACCGAATGCACACCCCTAGTGTGATCCCACCAAGCTGCTCCAAGCCACTTCCGGCTTTTTTTAAAAAAGCAAACTATCCAGAGCATATGAGTGCATGTGCGCATGACCACTAAAAATGTATGGAAAAAAGAAACTCAAACCGTGCCAAGGAAATGGTGCACTACAGCCGTCTGACCGCACCAAGTCACCTCACGGACAGAATGGGGACAGCTTGCAGGGGAGCGTGTGGAGGTTTTGGACATGTTTTTCTGAGCTGGCCCAGTTTGGGACCCCAGATCCACCCCAAACTGACTGACTGTTATCAGCCAAAGGGTCTCACAATCCAGAGAGTGGAGCTCTGTGACATATTTGAGGGTATCTCATGAGTTGAAGGCCACTGGTTTGGAGGGCAAAACCCAGTCTGTTTCAGCAATATATTTCTCTGATATCAGAACTGGAATTCCAAAAGATGTTTAACAGAGAATTTACTGCACTGAGATAGCCCAGAATACATAGTAAATTGGCCTCCTTACTGCATGAGCAATGACATCCAGAGAAAACTAGTCTGGTGGAATAGAGTATGAATTTTCCTATTACCACAACTGAGACAGGATTTTGCCAAGTTACATAAGTGATGGCTATGAGTGCCTAGCACCTCTGGAAGTCAGCCCGGTCTGCTTTGCTGTGTTTTCATAAGCGCACAATGATCCAGACATCCCAAAGAGTTCAAAATAAGCATGCCGGATGAAAAGGGAATTAACCTCTTCTAAAAGCGTAGTCCTCATTTGCCAATGCCAAGGTCTCTTGGAAATAGTTGCCAGGTCACTTGGCGATGAGATGAGATCACACGCTGTTCCTCCATCCCGATAAGAATTCGGATGAAAGGCATTCAGATAAGGGTGGAATGAGCAGCTTAACTCCCTTTGTGATTTTATTGAACTGAGCTGTTTTATCCCATTCCATTCACATTTCATCATCAAATGGTTTGGGTATGGGCTACATGGATACGCTGATAGTATACCAATGTTAGAATCACAGGATGCCTTTGACTTTTGGAGACTGTTTTAAGGGGGGAAAGATGAAATGGTTTTAAGCTTACCTCAGCTTTCTCTGCCCCTTCCATGTTACTTTCCAAGTAAATGAAGCTCCCTCACGCACACAAGAACATGAATGCTCTCAGATGTTTACATCTATTTTTCTGTTAACTGTTTTATGCTTAGACTTTCCCTGATTTAATATTTAAAAAGGACAAACTGTAAATCACCACACTTCAGACATTTGAGTTACACTTCCAGGCAATTTGTTTACCTATACTGGGCAAGAAAGACTTTTTTAAAAATATACCCCATTTTCCCTGCCCCCATGGGCACCCAAAGTGGCTTACAACATTCTCCCCTCCTCCATTTTATTCTCACAACAGCCCTGTGAAATTATGATTGTTTTCTTCAAGATTGGCTGGCATGCTATCCAACTGATACCTTGTATTAACCACTGACGCACAAATTGATAGACAGAAAGACAGATAGATTAAATTCCAAGCCCTGGTCTAAATCAGAAACACAAATTCAGACCAGCAAAGACAGCAGTATACCAGCAGTGATATGGCCACTTCTTGAATGATGGTATTTGTACCTTAGCAAGGGCATTGTCCTGTTAAATAGGAGGACCTGAGGAGGTGTTTCTTATGACTTCGCCAAAGATACTCTGATCTCATCAGCCAATGGTTTCATTTCCAGCTGTCTCAATCAGCATTTGAACATTGATATTTTGGAGCAAGGACAGAACTTTTGTGCTTTGATTTCCTGTCCTGATAGCTCCAATCACTTCCACGTTAACTCTGACTATATTAAAAAAAAAAATTAATCAGAGTATCCCTACCCATAATTGAAGTTATTTCTAAATAATACATTATAATGATAAAAGTGGGCATAAATGGGCAATTCCTTCAATGGATGGCAGCTAGTTACGTTTAATCAGCCAGATGCCTCCCTCACTTTGCCTCATACAAAGCTACGGAGGGCCTGGTGGCAGCTCCCCCACCTTGCATAGGCCTTGTGTGGGCCGCATGACCACTTCCGCGCCTTGAGCCAGGTGTCACCGGCCACAAGTTTGTCATTATGTCTCAACTACAAAACATAGTTTACATGGAGACAGAGGAAGCTGACATACTTTTAACAGGAAACCCCAGCATAGAAATGAAGCTGTGTTTCAGTATTAGAGCATCTGTTTTACATGCAGCAGCACCCAGTTGCAATCCCTGGCATCTTCCATTAGCAGATTAGGTAGTAGGTGGTATAAAAGACAAGAGACCCTGTAGACTCTAGAGCCACAGCCGGTCAGGGTGGGTAGTATTTACCGTAATAGGCCATCGGTCTGACTCAGGTTAAGGCAGTTCCAGGTAAGTCACATTTTGTAACGATGTAATAATAATAATAAGAAGATATTGGATTTATATCCCGTCCTCCACTCTGAAGAGTCTCAGAGCGGCTCACAATCTCCTTTACCTTCCTCCCCCACAACAGACACCCTGTGAGGTGGGTGGGGCTGGAGAGGTCTCTCACAGCAGCTGCCCTTTCAAGGACAACCTCTGCCAGAGCTATGGCTGACCCAAGGCCATTCCAGCAGGTGCAAGTGGAGGAGTGGGGAATCAAACCCGGTTCTCCCAGATAAGAGTCCGCACACTTCACCACTACACCAAACTGGCTCTCCCTGACAACCCCCTGTCCTTCAAGTCACAGCCAACTTATGGTGACCCTATAGAGTTTTCACGCTAGAGGCATTCAGAGGTGGTTTGCCATTAGCTGCCTCTGCACAGCAATCCTCATTTCTTTTGTGGTCTCCCATACAAATACTAACCAGACCAGCCTTATTTAGTGTAAGATGCAACTCAATTTTATTTCAAACCAGGACTGGGGAAAACAGGCAAACATACAGGGAATATATACACGAAACCCTGCCCAAAACACACCCATTTGGTTGGTGGGAAACTGCCCTATTGGTCTCTCCAGGATCCTATATTTTGCATAATTACAGTTACATGCCCAGAGCCCTGACTGGCCGGTTCACAGGGAACAGCCAATTGGAACGTAGGCATTAGGATCCTGGAGGGCAGACGCATGCTTTGTTTCAAGAATTATGTACAATACGTAACATTTCGCTTCTGAGATCTCATGAGATCGGTCTAGCCTGGGCCGTCCTGTAAATCAGGAAGTCTTTCATTTCCAGTCCAGGAGTGAGGGGGGAAGGGAGGGAATGTATGAGCCCAAGGTTTCCCATAATTTGCCGTATCTGACCCAGCAGACAAGTTTGTTTATTACTTTGGTGAATAATATTTCTCTGTATGACAACAGTATTCAGTAGGGGCAAAACTTGGTAACTGACAGATGAGACGGGTCCAAGTCTCAGGTGTGTGACTGTGGAGTCAGAACCACAAGTATCCCTGGCTACATGTTTTACTGAAATGAAGACAAAGCATCCAGGAAAACCTTTGTACGAGAGAACCATCTACAGGACATTTAGACTTAGAACTGGTTTGGTGGTGCTGACAAGCTTCCTGCCTGCCTCTTGCAGGTCTTGTTGTAGATGGAGGCCCTCTGGTGGCATCTGAGTATGATTACCTTATAACAAAATACTGCATTACCTGGAAAAGAGAGCAACAGTGGTTTCATATTTGCAATCAACATCATTAAAGGATGATAAAAGTCAGGTTTTGTTTTCCAGGCACTCTCAATGCATATGTAAGTGGATGGCAACTGAGCCCCATGCCACCTTATCTCAGAGATAGCCAATGGGAATGCCCCACTGGCATTGCACCAGTGGTGTAATTTTTAGGGCAACATAGAATAAGATGGCATCACAAGTATACTGTGGGTGGATTGGGACTCAATCAGCTGCCTCATTTGCAACAGTCCTGAGCACACCCCTGATATCAACACAACATTAAACCAGCTGGATCTGTTGCAACTATTTTTCCTGCCTTCCCAAACCTGTTCTGTGTATTGCATTGACAAGTCTTCACCCTCACAATAGTTGTGAGCATTGATCAGCTATCCTGAAGGAGAGGAGAGGTGGTTGGCAGATATATTAGCACTTCATTACCGTGCTGTGAGCATAACACCATGCTGGTACAGTGCCTTTCTCTGCAGGTGGGCAACACAGAAAGCACAACGACATTCTCCCAGCCACTCTACTCTAGTCCATTCCAATGCTGGCCATACAGCTATGAAGCCTATTGCCTTGCAGTATCAGAGCCAATGGAACAGCCTTGGCAGAACACGAAACATGGTTCAAATGCAACTCTCAGCAAGGATGGGTTCATAATGGCACAATGGGTTCATATAGGCAAACTTTTGGCTCAAACCCGCCCCTAGTGCAGCACCTAACTAAAAGTATGTTACTATGCTGGCACACAAAATGGAATGAGGGGGCGAGTGTTGTACTTGGAGACATGCTTGGCTCAGTCAAGGTCCAGCAGCTATGCAAATATCTCAGGGATTCACCTTGGACTTACTGCCAGCGTCTTGATTGCTGAGGTGGAGATCTGGCCTGTTGTATATGTGGTTGAAATTGTATCTATTATATGGAGTTCTTGCCTGGCTCTTGCCTGTAGGACTGAGCTTGGGGACTCAGGAACAATAGGCAGTAGGGTCCAGATTTCTGCTGCCCTGCTCCAATCACGAGCTCCCTGCTGGTTTGAATGGTCCAATAGCATGCTAGCATAGGAACTTTGTGTGTGTGTATATAGTTGGCCCTGTTGGCCCAGTCTTCAATCTTCGGAGGCAGCCTTATACTATGCTGTATTCAATAAAAGAGCTATGATCACTACCATCTCGCCTCATCATTACTTAGAACCCACTATATTATATGGCCCTAGGTAGCTGGCAAGCAAAACGATGCCCGAGGACCCTGACAGACCACCACATGTGGATCTTTGTATCCCATGTACTCTGTGGTGTTTCACAAAACGTTTGTGTCTTTCAGGACTCCTTGCAGGCAGCCGTGCAACAAGGGGAGAGGCCAGGAAGGATGCAATTCCCACTAGGGACTGCTGGGGATGCCTAATGCAGTAAGCTGGGTGAGTGGTTGGAGAACTGCTCCTGAGAATGTGATTCATGGGTTCTACTCCAGACTCTCCCTGCAGACAGTTTTGCTGTTGCTCCACATTGCAGGTCAAAAGTTGACCTTTGCCATCCGGTCAGCATCCCCCTTAGTGGGAAAACAAACCCATGGCTCCATTGGCCACATGAGTGCCTTCCCCTTAGCTTGCGTAGAGTTGGCGGTGGAAAGTGCCGTCAAATTGCAGCTGACTTATGGCAACCCCTCGTGGAGGTTTCAAGGCAAGACACATTCAGAGGTGGTTTGCCGTTGCCTGCCTTTGTGCTGTTGCACCCTGGACTGCCTTGGTTGTCTGTCCCATCCAAATACTAATCAGAGCCTCCACTGCTGAGATCTGACAAGATTGGGCAAGCCTGTTCTATTTGAGTCAGTGCTACATAGTCTTAGGCGCTGTTTATTCATGTTGTTTCACCAGAACTTTATGTCAACTGAAACCAATGACCCAAAGTGTGTAAATCTGTTAGCCAAATGCAAGTGCTTTGTAGATAGGTATTTTCTTTAAAATCCTGTAGTTTGGATCCAACTACAAGGTATTCATGACTATAAATAATCTGCCTACTGCAATCCCCAGATCACTCCCCAAGAAAAAGCCCTAATGGACTCAGGGAACAAAGGAAAGGCATTATTTTAAAATATAAATGTTCAACAAACCATACATGGCCCCTTTAGTTTTCGTTAGAGATCTATCCCAGATGACAGTGTCTTTTCTTCTGAGTTTCAGTCAAAAGCCCTGTTCTCGGATTGCACATAGTTTAACATGTGATGTTGATGATGCAAGGTAGTCTGAGTTTATTTATTGAAGCATGCTAATAGCAGACCTGGTTCCAGGAGTGTGGGTATATTTAGAAAGCCAAACATTACACAGGGAATTTCCACATACTCAGGGGCCTTTTTTCAACAGTGAATGGACAATTTACAAGAGTAGATCTGCCTTTTCATGTCAATAAAAATCATTACCAAAGAAGAGCCATTTAGGAAGCAGACAACAGAAGTTGCATTTGGGAGTCTCTTAGCTGGCTTCAAATATAAAGGGCCTTGTGGGATGTTTAGAGCTGCCTTGTAAATCTGTTAGCTTAAGCGTTAAACTCTTATTCACCTAGAGAGGAACTTATGGCCCTGTGTTCTCAATGGATGTTCACTACAGTTTTCAGATCTGCTGAAAAGGTTTTGAGTGGTCTTCAAAAGAAGTGACAGATGGATAGATACAAATGTATAGTTTGCACTGGCCTTATTATAAAGGAAACCAATGGGGGCAATTGCACCAGGCCTCTGCTTTAACAGACTATGTAGATGTTGACAAATCGAACTATGTTTGACATTTGAAAGGATAACATCCTTTCCCTTCGAGGATAGTATTACTAGTCAATTAAAATGTCACCTCAAGACTGACCATTATTTCAGTACTTCATGTTTACCCCATGCATGATTTATTGTTTGCCCGATACAGCGGGGGAGGCATTCTTAACTTATTCCTGGTGTCTGCTACCTGCTAAAAGCATGCCCCAGGTGCTTCTTGTCCCAGAGGAGGAAAGATACACCTACCTGGTTGTTTCTTACAACACAAAAAGCAATTGGGTAGAATAATTTTGTGGCAAAAATGGTGCCAGGAAGAAATGCTAGAAGGTTAAACTTCCCCTAGCCCATGTGCCATTGTTTGGTTAAAGTTGTCTCATCTACAAGGGCATTTTATGAAATAAACACAATAAAAGACACGCAACGGAGAATCGCAAGTTGCTTGGGGGCCTTAAGGGAAGAGTGAGTGTACAATGTATTTATCCATGGATTAGGATATCAGAAAGTAGGTTGCCCCTTGGTGCTTTCTAAAGACTTATAGTTTTAACTTTTGATAATGCAGTGTTAGGAAGGGAGGTGAAGGTATATGGAAAAACTAATCATGGAGAGTCAACTCCCCAGCTGCCGAGAAGGGTCCCCTAAATAAAGCTTTTTCTAAATAAAGATAGACAGCAGGCAAAGAGAAAAGTTGATAAAACAGAACATTGTTCTCTGGGCTGTTTACAGAAAACCTTGTGTACATTCTATGGGGCTAATTTAAGAATAGAACTTGCTAGGTGGAGTTGCCTGCAAACAAAATTTCTTTAACACAAAATGCTCCAAAATGCTCCAATACAATAAGGTTTATAATATAGCTAAAACACATTTATAACAGGGAACAGAAAATGGTAATGTAATCTCTGTGGATTCAATAAAGGAACTGGATCTTGCTTGCAACAGTGCTATAGTTAGCCAAGTCTATCAAAGTGTGGTATTCTTGCAACACAATCTGTTCAGAAAGCTAATTGTTGCCAACTCTGTTTCATTTGTTCTAGGATTTATGGCATTCATGTTATTCTTCTAAAGACTGGAAACTGTAAATTAGCTAGAACAGGAGGTTTGTGAGAACCTAAAAGCAAACTCAAGAAGCCTACCATGTCAAAACATCCTGAAAAGAGTTTAATGTTAAAATCTGCAATGAGGCAGTTGACTGATCAGCAGGTCAAGTCTGCTTCCATTTTTATTATGTAGTTTTCATCAGAGTGGCTTCTGGCTGATTATATATATGCATATTCTTTAGATAAACTGATCTGAAGGCAGCCTTTATTCAAGCAACTTCAGAGCCTAGCTCAGCAGCATTTCTTGGAGTCATCCCTGTGTTTAAAGCTATGCAAAAAAAACCCCGTCTAAATGAAAAGGCAAAGAATCAATTCCAGGCAATAGCCTTAAAGGCTAGATGCATTAATAAAGATCTGGACTGAACTGCAGCCAACCTGTAGATGACCCTCAGCTGTATCTTGTACTTCCAGCAGATCCCAGGGAGGCTGTGGAAACTCAACAGGTACCTGCAGGCAGTTCTGGAATGGATGAGAACTAACAAATTGAAGCTTAATCCTGAAATCCTTAAAGGAGCAGGTTCATAGTTTGGGGATTCTCCTGTTGGATAAACAGGTGATTGTGGTGGCCAGTGGTATCTTTAACCAGCTTTGGCTGGTCTGCTGCAGTCCTTCTGGGTGGGGTATTTTACCACTATGATGAATGCCCTGATAACATATAGATTAGATTAGTGCAATGATCTCTACATGAGGCTGCCTTCAAAGAATGTCCAGAAGCTTATTGGTATAGAAGGCTGCAGCCAAAGTGTTTACTGGAATGTGTCATACGGACCATATCACTTCAGCCTTGCTCTATCTACAATACAGTCCAATTTGTTTCTGGGCCCAATTCACAGTGCTGGTGTGTAGGAATTTGACTATGGGGTGGGCAGACTTTTGCCAGCATTGACACTCTGTTCACAATGTACTTTCCTCACCCCAGAGGCTTGCAGTACAACCCACAGGTACTTAAAACCGGCCACCTTTCTATCTTGGGACCACTGATACTTCACCCTTAGTTTTGGGTCTCTTGCCAAATGCCATCATTTTAGTTTTTAAAAATAATTTATTATCAGACGCAGCTGAATGCCTTTAAAACTCTTCTAAGGTTCACTGGGTTCTTGATAAGATTACTGTAATCTGCATATAATAACACAAAAATCTTTTGATCTGATAACTTGGAGAGGGGGTAGAAATCTAAATTATTTACACAGCTGACCATTTTGTTAATATAGAAAATAGTAATGGGGCCAGAATGCATCCTTGTTTTACTCCCTTTGAAATTATAATTGAGTTTGAGAGATGTCCTTTACTATTACACCTGACCTTAAGAGAGGTGTTAGTATATAAAGCTTGGATTAATGTAGGAGTTTACAATAAATAGACATTTGTGACAAGGTGACCGTCTTATTAGTCACCTTTACATAAACATCACTCTGATGTTACATCAATTTACCAAAATCTGCCTTCAGAAATTCCATGGGAGGTACTCTTAAAAATTTAAACATTTTTTTTATCTTTATTTGAATAAACTGGCAGGGAAGGGAATTGATATTTACACAGTGTTTCGGATGTGGAATTGGTAGACAGAAAATTACATATAATCACAGAACTTCATCTTATGCTGTTGAATAAACAAGAGATGCTTTTAGACTTAGGGATGTTTGGCTTTCACTGAAGGTATAACAGATGTTACAATGCTTTTTCTTAGAGATTGCTTGTTTTAGTTTGCCTTTTGAACTTCACACTGGTTAGTCTTGAAAATATACTCAGATTTATCTGTTTGTTAAAGACTAGGGATTTTCAGCTAGATTCGTTTCCCTGACAAGTTTATTATCTTTATTTTAAGATCAATAACTTAGACTTTTGGCATGTGTAGAGTCAGTTTGGTGTTGTGCTTAAGTGTGCAGACTCTTATCTAAGAGAACTGAGTTTGATTCCCCACTCCTCCACTTGCAGCTGCTGGAATGGCCTTGGGTCAGCCATAGCTCTTACAGAGCTGTCCTTGTGAAAAGGGAAGCTTCTGTGAGAGCTCTCTCAGTCCTATCTACCTTCCAGGGTGTTTTTTGTGGGGGAGGAAGGTAAAGAAGATCATGAGCTGCTCTGAGACTCAGAGTGAAGGACGGAATATAGATCCAATTTCTTCTTCTTCTAATGCCACTTCAAACCAGCTGCCAAATCCCAGGCCTCATTTTGGGCAGGAGCTCACAGGAGCAGAGCCCTGGAACCTCTACATTTTATTGTGCTCTTTCTTTCTTACCCCCCTCCCCAATACTTGCTTCTAGGCGCCATTGTTCAAACCCCCTGTGAGAATTTTGCTGAACTCTAGGATTTGACAAACTTTCTAATATTTCCCCCCCACACACACAAAAAATTGGGAAAATAACCAAAACGTATAAACAGACAGATGGAAATCTTCATCATGCCACTGTGGCCACATAGAAGAAAGTAATTTAAAAAGTATGATGGGAGTAAGGTTTTATTGTGACAATCATAATTCAAGAAGCATTTGAAGGTAGATGCTGAGCTGATATAATTTAGTACACCTTCTGGTGATGTCAGGGGTATGTGACGTATGCAAATGTGTTGTGCTAATGAACTCCAGCACCTTTTCTCTATGAAATGACCCCTGCCAAATCCTTATCTTCCAAATTGACAGTCTTTTCACACTGGATATTAAACTTAAAACTGGAAACCTAATTTCTTTCTCAAGTTGTGTTTCTTTGTTTCACACACAGAGACTGCTTATTTTATTGGACTAGTCTCCACCAGAGCCTCTCTTTTTTTCAAAGCCACTAGCCACACCACGCTGGCTCTGAAACAGACTAAGTAATCTATTTCATGCATCCCCTCCATTTCCACTGATCATCATAGTAGTACAGAAGATACAGCAGAACAAAACATCATGTTTTCTAATAACCCTGTGGTGGCCCCGACAACCATGGTTTCCAACTGTTACAATTCAGCAACAGGCAATACATTTGGATATCTCCTGCCACCAACCTTTTGTTCCAACAATGTGGATGAGTTCTTCATCACAACCCAAGTTTCTTCAAGTTAACAGCTTGGAGAATTCTTCTCTCTAACTTTTATGCCTGAGGTGGCAGACATCTTGCTGAATGCTCTGAAGTCTTCAACTTGAAAATCGTACTCTTTGAAATGGGAACGATTTGTATCTCATGCGTCATCCCAGCATTTCTCTCCTACTTCTATGCCTTTGCCTGAAGTCCTCCTAAGCTTTCATGCTCCATCATGCAGGCCTCAGTTTTTAATCGATAAAGTTCATTTATTGGCTATATCAGCCTTTCATGACAATGTTGGATCTTTGATGCTGTTCTCGCACCCTGTTACAAAAGCATTCCTGTAGGGTCTCCTTAATTTATATGCTCCATGAAGGATTTGTGTCCCTGCTTGGAGTTTATTGCTGGTGCTTTCTCAGTTGCTTGCAAAACCTTTTGAACTAGTGGCCACATGCCCTTTACGTTTGTTAATTTGGAAGACAGTTTTACTAGTTGCCTTAACATGTAGGGTGAGCATGCAGGGCAAGTGAACTCTGTCCCTCCGTGTTGATTCACCATACAGTTTTCCATCCTGAGAAGGTTGTTCTGCAGCCTGACTCATCTTTCTTGTCCAAGGTAGTCTCATTTTTCCAGATCTTGCAGCCAGTGATATTACCTGTGTTCTTCCCTCAACCGACTGATGATGCCCAGTGAACTGTACATACATTGGATGAGTGATGGGCACTCTTTTTCTACATTTCCCACTCCAGTTTAGACAGGACTGCTCTTTATTTATATCTTGTGCTAGTGCTACAAAAGGAAACCTATCTCTTCACAAAAGCTTTCCTGATGGATCTCCTTAACTATTGCCTTATGTTATGAACTTTCTGGCAACCCTCTGTCATCCTTACCTAGAGCCCACTTGTGAGGGTTATGTTCACCTCATCAGCGTTCTGGGCTGGTGTGTCCACTGAGGACATTTGTGCTGCTGCCTCGTGGTCATCACTTTCGACTTTTGTTCACCATTATCCCCTTGATATTAAGGCTTGGAAGGATGCTGCCTTTGGCCACGCTGTTACATGATCCATTTTCCTCTGTTGACTTGTTTTCTTCTTTGTGCCTGTTCAGCCCCCCCCCCCCAAATGAGAAAAGCAAAGAAAGAACAACCAGAAAGTTATTTCAAAAGAAGTGTTTGTTTATGTAATTCTTTCAGTATAACTGTTGAAGTTGCCTCTGCTATGTCTGTCAAGTCGGCAGATCCAATAACGAGTCGTTGTTGATACAAAGAAACTGTTTTATTGATACTGATACTTGAGGCTAGGCCAGCATTGAAAGACTAAAGAATAATCTGTAAATGCATTGCATATAAGGGACACTTCAAAGGGATTCCTAAGGGGGGAGGATTATGCAGGGCACATTCACACATTGATGTTACCAATTCATTCTCAGGCTCGCGTGGCCTTGATCGTAGCAGGCTCCTGACTCCCTTCTGAGAACCAGGCCTGAGAAGGCACAGATAAGACTTTCACATCTTTCCATTTCAAAGCAAGGACACTCACTACAGGAAGGGAGGGGTAGGGAAGGTACAAGCTAGCAGCAATTGAATATACTTTGGTTCTACCCAGAATGCTCTCTGACTGAGCCAGAGTTACATACAGACTTGACATACTGCCCCCCTTAAGCCGCCTCTACAGCCCTGGTGGAATGCTTTTGTTGGGATCTTTTGATCAGGTCTGGTGCTGAGATGTCGCCCTCAGCCACCCATTCATTTTTGCTGACTGGGAAGTGTTTCCATTTCACCAAATAATACTGGACCCCCCTTTTGACCTTAGAGTCCAGGATTTCTTGGACCTCATGATGACTTTGGTTCCC
Source organism: Heteronotia binoei (assembly GCF_032191835.1). Lineage (NCBI taxonomy): Eukaryota > Metazoa > Chordata > Lepidosauria > Squamata > Gekkonidae > Heteronotia > Heteronotia binoei. The sequence continues at coordinate 139,731,400 of NC_083227.1, forward strand.
AATTACCACAGGCTGGGGGGCAGGTACTCGAGGGTGCCAAGCCAAAGCCCCGGGGTCTCGACAGAGAAGGCTGCAATGAAATACAGGGTGTATTTTACTAAGTGCCTTGGACAGCTCTAGTTCTACGGTCACCTGGTTTATGACTCTTTTGATCTCAAATGGCCCCAGAAACCTATAGGCTAGTTTTCTCGATGGTTGGCTGAGAGGCAGATTCTTTGTAGAAACAAATACCGAGTCCCCCACCTTGAAATCCCATGCAGGAGCATGGGATTTGTCATATTGCCTCTTGTAGGTTTCTTTGGCTGCTTCCAGATTCTCTTGGATTGTTTTCCAGCTCCCACTCGGTCCATGCCACCATTGTTCGAAGGCAGTGGGCTCCGAGGGGGGCTCACCTCCTGGCAGTAAGGGCATGAGCTTCCCTTCGTACCCATAGACTGTGGAGAAGGGGGAGGTCTTGGTGGAACTGTGCACACTGTTATTGTACCCATACTCAGCAAACAGGAGCAGATCGACCCAGTCAGACTGTCGGTGGTTCACAAAACAGCGTAGGTACTGTTCTAGAACCCCATTCACCCTCTCAGTCTGTCCGTCTGGGGGTGGTAGGCAGAGCTCAAACCTTGCTCAATCCCCACCAAGTTACAGAACTCCCGCCAGAAGGTGGCAACGAACTGCGGCCCGCAATCGCTAATTACCTTATCCGGGAATGAGTGGAGTCTAACCACGTGGTTAAAGAAGAGCGTGGCTAATTTCCTTGGGGTGGGCAATTGTGCGCAAGGAATAAAGTGAGCCCATTTGGAAAAAGTGTCTACCACCCCCAGGATCACTGTCTTCCCATGGGAGGGGGGTAATTCCACAATGAAGTCCATCGATACCACCGACCAGGGGCACTTCGCTGTTTCCAAGGGCTGGAGAAGCCCTGGAGTTTCCCCCCCTTCTTTTAGCCATGATGCAGATGGGGCAAGAAGCCACGTACTCAGACACATCCTTTTTTAGGGACAGCCACCAGAACTGCCTACTAATCAGATGCAGGGTCTTTACGTAGCCAAAGTGCCCCGCTAGCTTATTGGAGTGACAGAACTGCAATACCTCTGCTCGTAAGCTTTTTGGGACATACCTTTTTTCCCCTTTGTACCACAACCCATTTTTCTGCACTCCATCGGGCTGTTCCTCTCCTTCCTTCTCTGTCTCCACAGCCAACTTCTCCTTGCCCAGCCCTTCCAGCTCCCTCCTCTTTTGCGATCGGGTAGTGACCATGGCCGCTACCTGGGAGGGTGGAATTAAGGAGTCTACTATTTCTGCCCTCTGGCTCTCGTGCTGGGGAAGCCGCGAGAGGGCATCCACCAAGAAATTTTTTGTCCCCGGGATGTACCACAGGGTAAAATCGAATTTGGAGAAGAACCCCGCCCACCGGATTTGCTTCTCACTCAATTTTCGTTTCCCCGTGAGAGCCTCCAAGTTTTTGTGGTCGGTCCAGATCTCAAATGGCACTTTTGCCCCCTCTAACCAGGACCACCACATTATGAGAGCGAACATCACTGCAAATGCCTCTTTATCCCACACTGACCAATTTCTCTGCTCCCCTGAAAATTTCCAGGAGATATAGGCGCACGGTCTCAACTTCCCCTCTTCGTCCTCCTGCATGAGTATGGCGCCGACAGCTACATCGGAGGTGTCACATTACACAATGAAGGCCCTCTGCTCATTGGGGTGGCTCAGGACTGGCTCGCTAGTGAATAGGCATTTCAATTTGTCGAAGGCCGCTTGGCACTTCGGAGTCCAATTTAGACGGGCTCCTGGCTGCTTGGCGTTGGCCCCCTTTCCTTTTGTCTTTAGGAGCTCTGTCAAAGGGAGGGCGATCTGGGTGAACCCCTCTATGAAGGTCCTATAAAAATTTGCGAACCTGAGGAATGATTGGAGCTGTCTACGTGTCCTTGGGGGAGCCCATTCCAACACCGCCTGTACTTTGGCTGGGTCCATTGCCAAGCCCTTTTCTGACACCCGGAACCCCAAATAGTCCAGCTCGGTCTTGTGGAACTCACATTTGGATAGCTTAGCATAGAGCTGGTGCTCCAGCAAGGTGCTGAGCACCTCTCTCACAAGTTTTACATGGGACTATTTGTCCTGCGAGTAAATAATGAAGTCATCCAGGTACCCCCCCCCCCAGTACAGAAACTTTCTGAGCACATCATTTATTAAGTTCATAAACACTCCCGGGGCCCCCTGCAGTCCGAAGGGCATGACCAGGTACTCAAACTGTCCCATGGGCGTATTGAATGCTGTTTTCCACTCGTCTCCCTCTTTGATGCACACTCGGAAGTACGCATCCCTCAAGTCCAATTTGGTAAAGATTTTGCCCCCCGACACAGTGATCAACAAGTCCCGGATGAGAGGGATGGGATAGGCGTTAGAGGTGGAAATCACGTTTATCCCGTGAAAGTCAGTGCAAAGTCTAAGCGAGCCATCCTTCTTCTTCCTAAATAGGACTGGGGCAGCGTGTGGAGCCGTAGCCGGTCTAATGAAACCCCTCTCCAAGTTCTGGTCTAGGAATTTACGGAGCTCCTTCTTCTCCGCCCACCCCATAGGGTACAGTTTTACTCGGGGTAGGGTCTCCCCTGGGATTAGTTCTATGGCGCAGTCCGTGTCTCGATGGGGAGGCAGTTGGTTGGCTCCCTGCTCACTAAACACCCCCATCAGGTCCCGGTATATTGTCTGGCTATTTGTTTCTTATCCTAAAAATACTTCAACTGCATACAAAGATATATTTAAAAATCTAATCACATATGTGAAGGACCATCTCTTTCCATATGCTCCTACATACTCTTTGATTGCTAACTTCTGGTCATCTTCCCTCCCATTTAAAATTGCACAACTGGTGTCTAATAAAGCCTTCCACCTCAAAAGTTATGGAATGGGGTTCCTAGGGAGATGAGCGGGGCACTCTGTTTTAGGAAAAATTACAAGGTCATTTTTATTTCTTCAGTATTTCCTGGGATTTTAATTGACTCCATTTAATTATGTTGTCGTTGTTTTAATTAAAAATTGTCAGCTGCCTTGAGACAATAAAAAGAAAGTGGGATATAAATATTTTGATAAATTAATTCCACAAAAGGTTGAAGAAAGAGCAATTTATTTCATAATCAGAATAATGCTGGTCTTTTGATGGCAATGAGCAACATCCAAAGAGCTGTGAAACTAGCTCCATCACCCCGAGAGCTGTAGGTTCTTTTTTCTCTAGATGATGGTCCACCTCCAGTGCTTTTCTTGAATCTGAAACAGTATGTAATTTGGTTTAGGATCAGATTTCAAAGAAAAAGGGCCAGCAATTCCAGTGAGCCAGACATTTGTAAACTTTGGGAGAAAACCTGGCCTATAAATGCAGAGTGAGAGCGGGTGGGTGAGGAAGAATGAGAAATTGTCTTCCTTAACCATACAGGCCAAGTGAACCATTTTTGAGATTAGTTTCTATAAACTTGAGCCAAAAGACAAATGACAAAGAATAAGGCCTGTCTTACTTGTGTGTGTGTAAAGTGCCATCAAGCCCGCCTGTAGCTCCAGGCCCCACCAATCAACCCCGTGTAACCTTTCTGGCCCCACCAATCAGTCCCCCATCACTCACTACTGCTTGCCACTGCTGAGGGTCCTCCACAGCTGGACTGTGCTCCCAGTGAAGGGGCTGTGAGGGAGGCCGGTGAAGGAGTAAGGGCCACCTGGGTCTGCCTTCTCCAGAGAGGGTGCTGTTTGGGTCCTTGGCTGGCGCAGCAGCTCTCCATGCCTAGGTCTGGGACTCTCCACGCCTAGGTCTGGCTGCCTCCAAAAGTCTCTGACAGGACTGGCCTGGCTTGGGAGCTGAAGGCTGCCCACAGCCATGCAGCTCCCAGGCTTGGAGAAGGCAGGCATGGGAAGTGGCAACTGTGGTGCTGCTGCTCCATGTGTGAGGTGGGGCAAGCAGAGGAGGCCCCCAGGAGACATGGCGTAGTCCAGAAATGCAAGGATTTTTGATGGCACTCTGCCTGTGGCACATTTGATTTTAGGGGGGGGGTACTTTCACTTTTGAGATTTGTGAGTGTTTGCATGTGTGCACTTCTTTCTAATGAAAAATAAACCCACACCCTCAGCCCCACATGGTTTCTGGTGCTCCCTGCCCCCCCCCAAACAAAAATCTTCTCTGTGCTCCCCACCAAATTTGAAATCCTGGCTACAGCCCTGCATCAAGTCACAGATGGCTTATGGTGACCCCAGCAAGTCAAGTGAGAAGCAGAGGTGGTTTGTCAGGAGAGCCAGTTTGGTGTAATGGTTAAGTGTGCGGACTCTTATCTGGGAGAACCGGGTTTGATTCCCCACTCCTCCACTTGCACCTGCTGGAATGGCCTTGGGTCCGCCATAGTTCTGGCAGAGGTTGTCCTTGAATGGGCAGCTGCTGTGAGAGCCCTCTCAGCCCCACCCACCTCACAGGGTGTCTGTTGTGGGGGAGGAAGGGAAAGGAGATTGTGAGCCGCTCTGAGACTCTTCGGAGTGGAGGGCGGGATATAAATCCAATATCTTCATCTACCTCACAGGGTGTCTGTTGTGAGGGAGGAAGGGAAAGGAGATTGTGAGCCGCTCTGAGACTCTGAGATTCGGAGTGGAGGGTGGGATATAAATCCAATATCTTCATCTACCTCACAGGGTGTCTGTTGTGGGGGAGGAAGGGAAAGGAGATTGTGAGCCGCTCTGAGACTCTTCGGAGTGGAGGACAGGATATAAATCCAGTATCTTCTTCTACCTCACAGGGTGTCTGTTGTGGGGGAAGAAGGGAAAGGAGATTGTGAGCCGCTCTGAGACTCTTCGAAGTGGAGGGTGGGATATAAATCCAATATCTTCATCTAACTCACAGGGTGTCTGTTGTGGGGGAGGAAGGTAAAGGAGATTGTGAGCCGCTCTGAGACTCTTCGGAGTGGAGGGTGGGATATAAATCCAATATCTTCATCTACCTCACAGGGTGTCTGTTGTGGGGGAGGAAGGGAAAGGAGATTGTGAGCCTCTCTGAGACTCTTCGGAGTGGAGGGCGGGATATAAATCCAATATCTTCTTCATTGCCTTTTTCTGCAGTTTTCCTTGGAGGTCTCCCATCCAAGTACTAACCAGGGCTGATCTTGCATAGTTTCCAAGATCTGATGAAATCCAGCTGCACCGTGCCAACTTCCCTCTGTCTTAATTTTAGTGACCTGCAAAAATAATTTGTTTTTAAAAATTCTATCTTTTCCCTGACAGAGGTTCTCTCAAAGTTTATCAGGAATACTAGAAAACTAAATGAGGCCTCATCTTTGCTTATCTGTGTTAGCAACATTCAGTGTAAGACAACACTGACTCAGCAGAAAGTATAATACATACATAAAGCTAAAGTCCTGAAGATAATTTCTGAGTTCTATGGTCTTTACTTCCAATTAGCCATGCTTTCAATGATCCTGCAAATGTGTAGAGGCTTTTGCCCAAGAATTATTTCACAAGCAGAATATCTTAGAACAAAACAGAATATATGGCATGTCAGCCACCTCTCCATAATGTATGCCTGAAACAGTTTACAATATTAAAACATAAAACTTGTTGCCATGACTGTTAGTTCCCTTCCCCCTTTTTTTCTTAATGCAAAATAAACTCTGCCTTTGACACAGGTATCTTGTGCATGCATATCCCTGGAGTAGAACAAAAATTTAAAATAAGTGCTGTGACAATTTAAATTAACTTAAACTATGTATTTTAAATATACTAACTGGTTAATATATGTTTAATCTTTTAATTGTTAAATTTAAAGTTTTTATCTATTAATGTAAACGTATAGAATGCTGTTAGCCGCCCTGAGCCACTTATGCGGGGAGGGTGGGATACAAATAAATCTATTATATGGCGCAAATGGAAAATCAGACAAATGAGTGTGTCCATGTACCACTAACTGAGAGATTTTGCACAGCATGTATTAACAACACTTATTACATGTTCATGCTGGATAGTTTCAAGTGGTGATTCTACATGTAATATCAAGTATCTGCAAATATCCAATTATGTTTTTAAAAATTGCCATACAACTTTAATTCTATCAAAGCCAACTGGTAAATCCAGCAATCGTTAACACCTTTGTAACTTATGTAAAATTACTGTAGGAGAGGAAGTAAAAACATGAGGAGAAACCCCCTTTCTTCTGAATGTACTTTTAAAAGCTTCCTAAATTACCCTTCAGTTTAGAACTGGAGGAAACTGAGAGCTGCTTCAAATATTTGCTGCGGCTGAACCGATGTTATGCCACCATCTCCCGCAGTTACATATAAAGAGCAGATATATGCCTGAATAAGCAAGGGGCACACACAAGAGAGCTGCAGCCACTGTGGCTGCCCATAGCATCCATCTCCCCGTCACACGTTTACTGCATGAAAAACTAGTATTTATTTGCTTCATTTATACCCTTTGTTCCCTTGTAGGGAACAAAAGTGAATCTCAACCTTCTCTCAATCTCCACTTTATCTTCACAACAACCCTTTGAGGTACATTAGGCTGAGTGTGTGTGAGTGGCCCAAGACCACCCAAAAGAGTGCAACAATGTTCACTGGTGTGGGAAGTGTCTGTGAGACCAAGTAGTATGTATACAAGAGTTCTCTGCTTCTGTCCTCTCTAGCTTTCCCAAGCAGTTTAATGGTCAAAAGGTAAGCAAGGAAAGACAACAATGGAAAACTCCTTTCACATGCTGCCAATTGCAAATCCTACTTTAAGTGAATTATTAATTCCCCTATGACATTACACTGTGAATGTTTCAAGTCAACCAGGAGCTCTTAGTGTGTTGTTTCCTTCACAAGACCTGAGGCAGATGTGGGAACAGATTCTATGTTCTTTGGCCCTGAGATTAGCTGGAAAAGCTTCCAGAACAAAGGCTATTACCACTAGGTAATGACTATCATTTAGTGTATTTTAAAAATCTGTGCTTGTTGATTGCAGCCAGGATTCATTATGCTAGAGTGGAGGGGAGATCATAAGCTACCTTTAGCGTACTAGCAGAGCAATTTGTCATTATGTATGGTCAGAAAAACACATATATAATAGACATGTTTCCTTTTGAATAAGACCCACCTTGCAATCTGGTCCACATTTACTGGAAGGAAGCCCGAGTGTAAGGGGGAAAAAGCTTTTTTTCTGCCACCTCTCACTCTTAATGGAGATGCAAGCTTTTATACTTGATACAAGGGGTACTTACCTGAAGCAGCAGATGTGCAAGAGACAATTCAGCTGAAGGATTCCAATTGAGAAGGAAGAAAAGAAAGCATCAAACATCTGCTACAAAAGGCAGAGCTTTCAAGGTATATGGCATGACCAAGTAGGCAGAGCAGATCAGAATATTCCTTTTTCCTGGGTTTGGGAAAGGGGAGGAAATCAGGTGGCTAAACAGATTATTTTGATGTCTATGAAAACTCATATACCTTCATATGCTGAAGGCAAGAAATCTTCCAGGTTTAGTAGAATTAATACGAAAATCTATCTTGGATAATTTTAGTGCCACATGGAATCCCTTTTTAGAATGTTTCAAATGCAATAATGATAAGTCTTCATACTTATTCCTATACCACAAAAAGCTGAGGTTTGATACATCTGCCCATTCATTTAAAATTACTAGTGATAGGAATTAGTTGCCTCAAAAGTCTCTGGGACCCAAAGACTGTAGCTGCTGCTATGAGCTGTGTGTTCCTATTTCCCAACATGTATTACTTTCCTGATGTGACAAATGCTGTAAAGCAAAAAAGCAGTTCAAGGTACCATGTGAAGCAGCTTCCAATTTCCCTGCTTTGTTCCCAGATCAGTCCTAATTTCCCTGATTTGTTCCCAGATCAGAGACAACTTTAGATACCTGGTACCCTTTTAGCCGCTTTCACATTTTTGCAAATTAAGAGTATACTCATATTCTCTTCTCACCTAAATCAGATTATAAACTCAGAAAGTTTTAATGCCTAATTCTGCATGAGTAATTGGCTTCCCCTGGGGGGGGGAAGGGAAACAATTATGTGATTTTCCCTCAGATTTTGATTTGATCTAATCAGCATAGCTGGCAGCCTTATTCCAGTTTCAAAACAAGAACAGATCATAGTAGCTCAATTTTTATTTTTCTTCTTTGAAAACAAATTATTGAAAGAACAAAGGCAGCAGGTGCCAAACAGATTTCTGAAGCATTTTAGTATTTCATGAGACATTTAGTGTGCATTCACACCTCACAAACACATTGTGATTTATATCTGATGAGAACAAGTCCTTGGTTTAGAGACTAAATTGTGGTTTGGAGTCCAGGTTTATAAGTGGGGGGGGGGGGTAACTAACTACAATGTATTAAAGCAATAGAACTGAATGTCAGAACTGCAGTTTCTAACAAACCAGGAACTCTTCAAGTTTAGCATGGCATGAGAAGAGAATGTGAGCACACAGATTTATGGGGTCATTCTCATCACAAATTACAATTTGTCAATGATGTCTGAAAAGGAATTTAGAGTCATAAAGTTGACTTTGTTCTCAAAAGTCTTGACACATTTACAAGGCATATGGATAGCAACTGAAGGAGTAGGGCTATAATCTAGAAAAACAGTCAGCGGTTCTCAAGCTGGATGAGACCCCAAAGTGGGATGTGAGTCTCTTGAAGGTGGATTGGGAGCCTAGGAGGGAGGAAGAGGAACAGGCTGAGCTGGAAGTTCTAGAAACATTAAAATCTTGAGCATTTACAGGAGAGAAATAAACACCGATTTTGTCCTGTTTGAAGCATCATTGGCCTGTCTTCCATCAAGGACAAGTAGGGAAGGAGGAATGCAAAATCCATGGCAGCTCCTTTCCCTGCCACCTCAACTCACTTAAGTCTCTTATTTTTCTCAACCAAACAGGGAACTAACTTGCCTTCTTACTTGCATACAGGCTTCAAAGCTAGTGCAGCTTGCAGATTTAATGCCTAGTACTCCTAGTACTGCTGAACTTCCATACAAAACTTCACAAGCACAATTACTAGTGATAGGAATTAGTTGCCTCAATAGTCTCTGGGACCCAGAGGTCCCTCTCCCCTCACCTTTGGTGTTCCTCTAGACAAGCCTAGGGTTCGATAGCCACATGGCATCCTAAAAAGCCAGTCTAAATTAACCAGATTAAAATGTGTGATTAAAGGACATAGTTGCAACACGTCTGCAAGCTGCCTGGAGCATCTTCCCTTTCTGATGGAACGGCTAAGCCACTCTTTCCCTATGAGGAAAGGTTGAAACGCTTGGGGCTCTTTAGCGTGGAGAAACGTCGACTACGGGGTGACATGATAGAGGTTTACAAGATAATGCATGGGATGGAGAAAGTAGAGAAAGAAGTACTTTTCTCCCTCTCTCACAAAACAAGAACTCGTGGGCATTCGATGAAATTGCTGAGCAGACAGGTTAAAACGGATAAAAGGAAGTACTTCTTCACCCAAAGGGTGATTAACACGTGGAATTCACTGCCACAGGAGGTGGTGGTGGCCACAAGTATGGCCACCTTCAAGAGGGGTTTAGATAAAAATATGGAGCACAGGTGGCTATTAGCCACAGTGTGTGTGTATATATTAAATTTTTGGCCACTATGTGACACAGAGTGTTGGACTGGATGAGCCGTTGGCCTGATCCAACATGGCTTCTCTTATGTTCTTATGTTCTCTCTCAGTCCAACCTCCCTATATGAAGTAGCCATGTAGTCTTCCTACATTTAGAAAGTATTTTTTCATTCCAAAGTTAAAAATATTACTGTTCAATGAGCACTAATTCTAAATTATATCTCAGCATACTTTTGCTTTAGTTAAATGCATGGGTACATACATGTAACCCCACATTCAACTAAAGCAAAAGTATGCTCAAATAAAGGCAAAACAAACCACTTATTAGAGCTGAAAGTCTTTGCTATTCATTTGCAAACAGAATGTGCTCTCGGATTTTGACTTTGTAATTATGAGGCCAATCCTGGGACCACATGTCAACAGCAGATGTTCAAAAATGGGAAGCAAGATATGTATATACGAACAGTGTATTTCTTGGAGAAAGGACAGAGGATTTTAGTGTACTGGTACTCTTGTAGTAGACTCATTGGTCTCCATTATCACCAGCAGTGGTGTCAAATAGGCTGAGAAAGAATTTAAGCAAGTTCTTCTCAATCTCTTTGCAATGCTACTGCACAAAAAAAGACTGGATACTGTAGATACATCATCTTGAAGTTACAGGAAAAGAAAGAGCACCATACTCCTCTTTAGTTTAGTTCTAAAGCTATATGAACCTGACCTTTTTAAATCTTGTTCTTCTGAAGTGGTATTGTTGCTTCCTTTGAATTCCCCAACATATCAACATTTTTGCAACAATCCCAAGATGACATGCATGGTCATTTCCTGAGTGGTTCTTCTTTCCAGTGGAAAGATTACTGAAGACTATAAAATGAAGTCAAAGTATAAACCACTACATTAGGGCCTGCTCAGAGTTGTTTCCACCCAGAGAGCAGCAAAACATAAAGCTATCCCTCATACTCCCAATGAACACTTCTTCACATAATGCATTATTGATTTTATTTATTTATTATTTTCAATTTATAGCCCGCCGTTTCCCGAATAGGCTCTGAAAACAGAGATTGTACATACTCCAAGTCTTTGTTTTTCCTGGCTTTATTAGAGCCTGAAAGCAGCCCAGGTCTATACCACTCACCTGGTGTCTGTAATTATTCTCCAGATATATGTAGACCAGTCTGAGGCAGCATTTATATCAGCTATCTGACAGAAAATTCTTCCTGGAGATTAGTTTAAAAAGCTAAGAAAATGCACAATACCATTCTCCCATTGAAAACCATGGGACTGAAAATGCTTACCTTCGGCAGGATGGCACCAGTACTCTATTTTGACCTTTTTCATGTGATGTAGTATGCATTCAAAAAGTTTGAAAAATAATTCCCAGCTATTTTTCCCCCACTTCCCTGTGGCAGATATTATACACTTTTAGGAGTCCCTCGCACACTGTGTGATATTAACACCTTAATTCTTATGAAACAATACAAAATTTAACAAAATGATTGCTATAGGAGATTTATAATTAAATTATTGAGGTAACCTGCATAAACTAATCTTTAATATCAGGAGTTTAAGATTTCACAAGTAACTGAAATATTCTGAACTGTAAAACAACTATTCCTTTATCCACAAACACTTCTGATGCTAACAGTTCATACACATAAAGGTGTACATATATATTTTAAGTAAATATCAGGAGTTTTGACAAGGGTTTAAGTAACTTCAGTTTCTTGTTGGTATTGTCTCTTTTAGACAGCTCAAAGCAAATGATGGTAGATACCCATATGCCATACTGAAGCGTACCCACTTTTTTCATCCCTGGTTTTGAAAAAAATAATTGATTGTAAAGAAGGATGTCCAAGGCCCTGTATAAAACCACCTATAATTGCACGCAGCAATCAGAACTGTCAATAGCGGCTGGACCGATCTCAAGGCACCAACCCCCCAAATAAGTGTCACTCACAAGAGAAGTTAACACCGCTTATACTCATAGGCACTTTGCTGTATAGTTTTTCTTTAATTATTTTTTTAAACCCTGCGTTCTCCATGGGAAAGAAATACCGCACACACTCAGAAGCATTCAATCTAACAAAAGAGTCTCCAGTGTGGTGTTAATTGGTGCTATGACACCTGCTGACACCTTTTTCTGATGTCCACCCAATGTCTGGATAAACATATGGAATGGAAGTTCACTGTGGCTATTAGCTACAAGGTATAGATACTCTGTATTCTTGGTGTTTGGGGGACAACAGTGTAATAGCTTCTGGAGTTCTAGCCCCACTGGTGGACCTCCAGATGACACCTGGATTTTGGCCACTGTGTGACAGAATGTTCGACTGGATAGGCCATTGGCCTGATCCAACACGGCTTCTCTTATGTTCTTAAGACAGTAGGCAGAGCAAGGCAGGCCTTTTGCCCAGCAGGGCTTTTGACTTACCACTGGAGAGCTGATTGACTGTCCAATTAAAAAACAAACATTGTTTTGGCAGCTCCCACCACAGCACAGGGATGTGACTGAAAGTAATGCAATAACAATATTTTAAAACAATATGTTCATTTACAAGATGTTCTGTTAAGCAGGACTACCTGAAATGTTATTATTGCTGGTGTAACCCATTACCTCACTCCCTGATATTTTGTGTTTGGCTCCACCTCTTACAAAAGAACATAAGAGAAGCCATGTTGGATCAGGCCAATGGCCCATCCAGTCCAACACTGTGTCACACAGTGGCAAAATTTTATACACACACACACTGTGGCTAATAGCCACTGATGGACCTCTGCTCCATATTTTTATCTAAACCCCTCTTGAAGGTGGCCATGCTTGTGGCCGCCACCACCTCCTGTGGCAGTGAATTCCACATGTTAATCACCCTTTGGGTGAAGAAGTACTTCCTTTTATCCATTTTAACCTGTCTGCTCAGCAATTTCATTGAATGCCCATGAGTTCTTATATTGTGAGAAAGGGAGAAAAGGAAAGGAAGTTTCAATTCCCTTCCTAATAATTCTTTCTCTACTTTCTCCATCCCATGCATTGAGGTGCGGCGACCAGAACTGCACACAGTACTCCAAATGAGACCGCACTATCGATTTATACAGGGGCATTATGATACTGGCTGATTTGTTTTCAATTCCCTTCCTAATAATTCCCAGCATGGCGTTGGCCTTTTTTATTACAAACGCACACTGTCTTGACATTTTCAGTGAGTTATCTACCACGACCCCTTGTGGCAATCCTTTTTTTCAAACTGGCTCCACCTTCTCTGACATCTGTTTTGTGGCTGGCTGCACCTATTTTGTGGTTGCACCCATAACCCTGTCAGAATTCGAAAGGAGCCTGCAGGCTCAAAAAAGACTGGATACCCCTGGTGTAAAGTACTAGAAATGTTTGACAATGTAAGAAAGCCACTTCAGCAGCATGGTACCGAGTTAACCATTTTCAAGAATACATTAAAAAAGATTAATGCCCAGTAACACTCCACACGTCTTGTGAATTGATTTCTCACACCCTTAGTGATCAGGAGCTATTTTTGTCTCTGAAAACAGCAGAACAGGCAGCACGACTTCCTCTCCAGAACCGTTACCATGTGGCTCTTCTTTCCAGATTTTGCAATGGCAGTAAACAATAACCGCAAGACAGCCCTTGCCATATGAGTTTGCCGGTCGTCGTGGCGACGAATTTCCCGCCAGGCACGCCTGCGTGCAAACCTCTCCCTCTTCCGAAAACCGCTTGCAACTATGGCGAAGCTTTTCCCGGGAAGGGCGCGGGAAAGGAGGAGTCGGCCAGCACGAGACCCCACCCCCGGAGGGATGGCAGAGCCAATCGGGTGGGTGCAGCGCGCCTACTTGCTGCCCAGACGGCGCTGTGTTGTGTTGCGCTTCTTTGCGCCTGCCGCTGCGATGCGGGACTACGACGAGCTGATTGCCTTCCTGGGCGAGTGGGGCCCCTTCCAGCGCCTCATCTTCTTCCTGCTCAGCGCCAGCATCATCCCCAATGGTTTCAACGGCATGTCTGCTGTTTTTTTGGCCGGCACGCCGGAGCACCAGTGCCGGGTGCCCGCCAGCGCCAACTTGAGCGGCGAGTGGCTGAACGCCAGCATCCCGCTGGAGGAGCACGAGGGGCGGCAGGTGCCCAGCCGGTGCCGCCGCTACCGCCTCGAGGCCCTGGTCAACTTCTCCGCCCTGAACCTGCAGCCTGGCCGCGACGTCAACCTCAGCCAGGTGGAGCAGGAGAAATGCCTGGACGGCTGGGAGTACAGCCGCGACCCCTACCTCTCCACCATCGTCACCGAGGTAGGGAGGGGCGTGCGTCCGGGGGCGGCTGGCGGGGTGGGAGTGCCGCTGATTGAGAAGGCGGCCGAAGGTGAACGGGTGGAGAAGAGCAACGACGCTCGAGTGGAGAAAATGGAGTAGTAGGGTGCAAAAAAAGGAGGGGCTTGGCTGGGGCCGTGTTGGCGAAGCTCTCCGAGGAGGAAGATGCCTTGGGAAGGGAGTCCGGAGCTCCCTCTCCAAGGTGAGGCTCTCCGTCGCTGCTGCCCTTGAGCTCAGGTCTCCACCTGAGCCGTGACATTTGCAGTTCAACAGGGAGAGTCCTGTGAGCCCCCCCCCCCGAAAAGGGAGGGGAAATGGAGTGTCGCCTTGCTGGATAAGCATCGGCTCGAATACTTCGAAGGGGTCGGTTTTATGGTAAGATTGGGAAGCTGCTTTGTCTTGCAAATGCGCAGACCTTCGTCCTCTCGGCTGCTCGCTGTGTGCTTGAAATCTTCGTCGCTAATCTTCATTCCCCGCCTTCTGTGCATCGGCAACGTGAAAACGTTGTTTTATTTGTGGGCGTTTGTGTGTGTGAGAGAGGGCGCAATGCCTAACGGACGCTACTCGCTGGTTATGCAGATCTGTGCATGAAGGACTCAACGGAAAATGAGGATCCCGTTCAGTGATCCAGGCCAGGAAACCATCCAATCCCCGGGTTTATTGTCGTTTGATGCCATCTCGCTCTGAGAGCTGCATCCATTGCAACGTATTGTGTGCTCGGTGATATTAAGTGACACGAACCATGGATGAAAGTCAACTGATAATTGTGTCATTAAGCAGTGGTCATCATACAGGAAATGTTGTGCTCCCAGTTGCTGCTGCTTCTGTTTCTTTACAGGACCACACAAGTTTAGATTTAAGGAAAGGTTATGGAGAGACTGTAAGGTTTCTTGGATTAGGTTAGTGTTTGGAATCCTGAATTCTTTTTGGCATCTTTGTTATTCACAGATTAAGCATGATCCTTTGGGGAGGGGGGGTGGAGCTGAAGAGGCGGTTAAAACAGCTTCCATCTGGAGATTACATACCCTCTCCAGTCCTCACATGCAGCTCAGAGACTGTGTTCTGTAGTTGCTGATTGGACTGTGATACATACCATAAATAGATAGATTTCTAGGCTGCTAATTAAACACATGGCATGGTACAAAGATATTTGTCGCTTTATAAGGCCAAGTTAAAAGTTTAATCAAGGCTAGATCTGATTATAATGTTCAGCAAATCAGGCATAAAATAGTCTAGAGCAGGGGTGTCGAACTCATTCGTTATGAGGACTGGATCTGACATAAATGAGATCTTGTCAGGCTGGACCATGCGTGTACCTATTTAAGATTAGGTAGCAGAGATATAAACTTTTTAAAGGACATCGATAAACATGACCAAAGATTTTTTTAAAAAACCTTAAAATAAAACATGCTTAAAACATTAGCACTTATTAATCTTAAAGGTGCTTTCTTTGTATCTCTCCCATGGGATCTAGGAAACTGGCCAAAGGAAGCTCTGGCTGTTACCCTCCCTCCCCAGGGGATCAGGAGGGGGAGGAGCCTCAGCCAATGGAGAAAATTGAGGTTTTGCTCTGTAGCTCCTGTGCGATTGAGCAAGCCTTGCAAAGCAAGTTGAGATGCAGAAGGAAGCAAGAGAGGGAGAAGCAGACAAGACCCAGTTGCTTGGGGACCTGATAGGAGCCCTCTGGGGGCCTGATTCAGCCCCTGGGCCACATGTTTGACACCCCTGGTCTAGAGTCACATTAGGTTATAGTTGCTTTCTTATTCTTTGTTTCTCTCTCTTTAAAAAAAATAAAATAAAAGCCTGATTGCCACAAACATTGGAACAGGCTCCTTCAAAGAAGAAAGCTAGAACTGATTAGCATTTAAATAGTTTATCAGACTTCCATTATTTTTTAACATCTGGAGATTTGAAGAGCATGTAGGGCATACAGTTTGACTATATGACCACATGTGGCTCTTTCACACACATTATGTTGCTCTCGCAGCCCCCACTGCCCTTGGAGAAGGCATTTGTCTCTTTAAATCACTTCGCCAAGCCAGCCCAGTGGCTTGTAGAATGCATTTAAAGTTAAGGTTGCTTTCTTTCCACCTTTCCCTCCCCTTCTATTTGCTTGCCTGCCTGCCTGTCTTCCTGTCTTGCGGTTCTCAGACATCTGACATTTATTCTATGTGGCTCTTACGTTAAGCAAGTTTGGCCACCCCTGGACTATGCTATAGATCACGTTTGGAAAGTTTCTGGGTGCCAGCCAACTACCATGTGGGAAGCTCCTTAAAAGCCCTCCAAATTTAAATTCAGTTATTTCTGCACTTTGCTGAAGCTAAAACAAATTCCATAAAGATTAACTATTCTTACCTAGAAAACAAATTGAGGAAATAAATAGCCATCTCACTCTAATACAAATCATAGCCCTCCTGGGCAGTGGCCCTTAACAGACACATTTTTGTGAGCAAAACATATTATTACAAATATTATAAAACAAATATGCACAGATTGATTTTTGTTGTCTTGTGGGCCCCTTGACAGCATCACTCACTGATGGTTTGTGGACCACAGTTTTAAGAATCCTTGTGACTCCTTTTAGCAAGATAAGATGTTTGCTGTCCTTCCTTCTCTCAACAGTTTGTTTATCATGCAGAAAGGGGGAGAGAGGCGGCAGAATGGATGAGCAAATTCTCCCACAACTAAAAACATAAATATTTTGTGCCAGGAGAAATGTGTTTCTTCACCCATTATTTGTTGGTTTTGTGATTGCTGTGTAGAACTGCTAGTGCAGGTGTCAGGAGGACACCTATTGTAGTGACTTTAAAAATGTTAGAGCTCTTTGTGTCTTTCCCCTCCTATACAAAGACCATAGGCCAGCAGTTCACAAACTTTAGCTCCACAGTGCACTCATTTTGATTAAACATGTTTTGTCAAACCCAAGCCCTCTCTTTGTTCATGGCACACACCAGACAGACCATTTTCAAAATATGAGCAGCAAGCGACGTGTTCTTTGGAGGCTTCCATTGTCTCACATTCTCAAAACAATGTTGTGTGACCCTTAACAGTTAAACTTTAGAATCAAGATTTTTAAATTATATATATATATTCCATGACCTACAAGATCAGGTCTTAGAAGCTAGCTATTCTGTAGGATCGTGATTCAAAAGAGTGTGACCCAACTTCTAAACAACCTTGCCCCTTGGTTGGATGAGAATTTTGCACCAGAGAGCAAGAAACTTACTTATTGGTTAATAACTGCATAAGTAGGGTTGCCAAGTCCAATTCAAGAAATATCTGGGGACTTTGGGGGTGGAGCCAGGAACAAGGGTATGACAAGCATAATTGAACTCCAAGATGGACAATTATGCCGCTGATGGACCTCTGCTCCATATTTTTATCTAATCCCCTCTTAAAGCTGGTGATAAGTCCTCAAGTGACATGTGGATCCACCCCCCAATGCAAATCTGCACTCCGCCATGGTCCTGCATCTGGCTGAAATCCCAAAGGCTTTGATGACCAACCCTTTCCTATTGGCAGCTCTTTACCCAAAGACTGCGGGGGGGGGGGGGGTGAGGCGCGGCGGGGGGGGGGGATGCAACACCCCATAAAGCCCTGCTGCTGCTGCCCTTAGGGATGGATTTGTGCCCTGCTGCTACCTTGGAAGAAGAGAAGCCTGAGGGGCATTCTGAGGAGCTCTTCCTCAGAACCAGGTGAAGAAGCCCAACGCAGCATGTCCCAGAAGAAGCCAGGCAAACAGGCTTCGTTAAAGCTTTGGCTGGAATGCTGCCTCGGGCTAGTCTTTCAAATGGCTCGGGATCCCTGTCCTGGCCAAGGCGGCTGCCCTTCTGGCGCTCGCTCGCCCTTCCCAGCAGTCCCTGCCTTCCCCCACTTTGGCCAGGCGACTGTCTGTCCCCCAGCTTCAAGCAACCAAGGCAATCCCGGCACCTTCTTTTCTGACACTGCCGCTCCCGCCCGCCCATTGATTAAGGGCATTCCCCTCCCCAGCAGCAGAAGCCGCCCACCGGGCTGCCTGCCTGCCCACCCACACCAGTTCGCCACCGCGAGTTCACCTGCCCTCCCTCAAGTCAAGGCAGTCAGAAGAGCCTGTCCCGCCGAGTCCCGCCACCCGCGTGCAGTCCCATCACCTGCTGGCTCCTGTAGAAAGCGCCCGCTCTGCCGGGGGTTTCCCGAAGTGGCTCTGCTGCGGCCCCTGGTAGAAAGCAAGGGCGCGGGGGGTGGTGATGCGGCTGGAGCCGTCGTCGCCTGCGGAGTGGCTGTGGGTGGCAAGGCGGCGAGCGCGGCCAGCAGCAACGGAGCAGGGGGCCAGCTGCCCATCGTGCCTTCCTCAGCTGCCTATGATCCTCTGGGGGCGGGGCTTCCCCCTCTGGTCAGCTGACTCGGCAGCAGCGTGGGAAGCAGTTACCCCCACCCCCCCACCCCGCTTCCAAATTTTTGGAGAGCGGGAGAGGGGGGCTGCAAATACGGGGGTCCCCCGCCAGGGCAGTGGGGTTGGTAAGCCTATGCATAAGTAAACTGAAAATCTGAGATGGGAAGGAGTTTAGAAGAACATTCAGAGAAAATTCTGTCCATAGAAACAGAAAAAGACCAGCTTCGCATAAAACATGGATTTCTAGTATTCAGTGAATGTGGATGACTATTATTGTCTGCATGCTGAGGGGCATCTCTGTACTGCAATCCTTTATAATGGAAAATATATTGTAACCAGTTCAGTTTTATACCCAAAATTCGTTTGATGGCTGCATTTTTAACTAAATCTTGCTCAATTAATTAGAATCTGGCCTATTAGATCCCAGAAACCACTCAAATTGGCTAGTGGTCTGGGGTGATTTGGAAGCTAGGTGACTGCAGATGCAGCTGAAAGAGAAGGAAGCTCATTTCTTCTCCTGAAATCGAGTGTCTCTGCTCCCAAATTCTTAGAAAATCCAGTAGGCTTAGTTTTCAGGTTAGCCGGTTGTCTGTGGACAACAGTAAGAAATGCTGGCATAGTCTTTACTTTTAGATTTTTCACAAAAAGCATAGCAAAACAATTACAACTATTTATATACCGGGTTAATGTAGAGACCTATACTAGAGGACACATGGGAACTCCAAATTGTCATCTGTTCTATACTCACAGACTCACACTTTAGTCTATGCACAAATTTGGATTTCTTAAAAATTAGCTTGCAAAATTTATTAAGACCTGTGTAGAAGATTCAGGCAAATGATAGGGTTTAAAAAAAAAACCTGAACAATTCACATGATCTGTCTTCCTCAATGCAATCTTCTCAATTTCTTTCTCATTCTAAATGAAAAGTACTATGAAGTCTTGATTCTTTCAAAATACGTTGTAGTGAATGAAGAGTTCAAATACATACATTTTTATTGCTGATAACTACACCTAAAGCAAACTTTCCATAAAAGGAAATACGTTCCTGCCCAAGAATGAAGATCATAGGGAGAGGCCCTCCTGACTGTCTCATCAGTTAAGCAAGCTCATCTGGTGACCACAATAGAGAGAGGACCTTTTCAGTGGCAGCCCCATAATTATGGAATTACCTACCCAGGGAGATGTGACTGGCTCCCTCATTTTCAGTCTTCAGGGGGCTGCTAAAGACAGTTTTATTTATTTTATTTGTGTTTGACTGATTTAGGGTTTTTTATTAGCAGTCCTATGAGGTTTTTAATTATGATCTTTATATATTTTTAATAATCATCGTTTTATTTACATTGCAAGCTGCCTTGAGTTCCACAATGTAGAAAGGTGACTAAAAGATGCTTTAAATAAATAAATAGTATTCCAGAGAAATGCACACTCCATGCATTTGCATTGCTAATGCTTGCTGAGGGAATTAATGTAATACAAGAACAAATGAAAGTGTTGCATCCTCCTATAAAGTGCTAAAACTATAATCCTATGCTAATTTACTGAGCAGTACCCCTCACTGAATATGTCTCATTTCAGATATTATATTACATTGTAGTCTGCAGCTACAGTTAAGAATCCAAACTATGATTTGAGCTTCCAAATGTGCATGTGTTAATTATGGCGACACAGATGGTCATTTACAGCAAATGATGGTTTAGAGCTGCTTTTCAGTGTTCATTTCTGAAGTATGAGACTTTTATAAGATCTTTGTTTCTGTGCTCCGGAGGATCACAATATTAAATGTGGTTTCCACGGAGCATTTTATATATGTATGTGTGTGCAATCGAACATCAGATTTGGCCTGACCTACCTAGCAATGCTTCTATTCTGGATTTAATGTGTGCAATCACATGCACACATCTCCCCACTCCCGAGTCCTGCCTGTCCTTACCTCATTTTAGGATGGGCTGGGACCAGATTAAATAACTACTGGGAACTTCCTGGTAGGAGATCTCTAAAGTGTATGCAGGGCAAGTTTCTCAGCTGAACGGCCAGGGCATGCAATGCACCTTTCATGTGCAGGAGCAGGCTGAATGCTTCTCTTGCATGTGTGCAGCCTGTGCCTCTCCTGGCAGTGGGGCAGGGCTTTGTGATCGCTTTTGAAGCCCGGATACTGCTGCATCAAATTCTCAGTGTGATCCCACCCTGTGTGTATACACACGCACATGTTAATAGCATGTTGTTCTGCAACAAACCTTAATGCACTATGTACTCCACATAGCAGCAGTTAGTTCACCATTTCAGGGTCATCTGACAGAAAGCAAGGACAGGATTAAATGTTATCTCCCTTCAACTGGATTGTTTCAGAATCTGACAGGCCTTGGGGCTAGGTTCTCTCTTAGTTTCTCACTTAATCACAAGCTTTTGAAAGCTTCTGTTTGTTTCAAAAAGCCTGTATAATTTTCAGAATTTTAACTTTAATTTTTAAAGATAATTGATTCAGTTATCTGTTAAAATGGAATTAACAAAATATATACAGTCTTGCAGATTTTTCTGCAATTACTTAGTTTTCTACTTTGCGGTTCCTGATTTAATCCCTGTGTCTGTGTTTTCTCTCACACAGGGTTCCAGAAGATTAGTGTTGGTTATTTGTTATTCGTTTGCCCCAAGGCGGCCACTCTATGTGCCAACTTGTTAAGTGTAGGCTAATGAATGTTGTTCTTCCTCTAATGCAGATGTGCTTTGTTTTTCCGGAGCTCTGTAAAGTTTCTGTAAAGCCAAGTTCATGATAAGGGTTCATTTTTCTCAAATCACTGGCACTGCCAACTAATTTTTAATACTGTATATTCATATGTATTTAACTTTCTTAGAGGGAGGAAAGGGACCAGAAAGATGTGTTTCTGACTTCGTTCTGTGCTGTTTATGTGCAAAACATTAGGAAAGTTTATTCTTATTCTGGCCGTTATGGAGCCTGTAGGAGGACGGGAGTTTTGTATTGGAATATGAGTTGATTACATCATCATAAACAACAACAACAACTTTGCCTGAATGTTAATTAGTCACAATAGTGGCAATTATCAAATTATTATTATGAACCGGATATTCCATTCTTTATTGATTGCAGACCTCTTTTTAAAATCTAGCTTCATCTTCAGATTTCATTCATTCATTTGATACTCTGCTCTGGGAGACCCATATTTGAATCCCCGCTCTGTCATGGAAGCTTGCAGGGTGACTGGGAGCTACTCACACATTCTCAGCATAACCTACATCACAAAGTTATTGTGAGAATGAAATGGAGAATGGGAGAATGACTTTGAATGTTGTGGTGGCTGATTTGGGCAAAAAAACCCCCATGGAGTTGGATGTTGTCTGCATTTTGATGATTCCAACTTCAAAATGATGAATGATTTCTCCCACAGCTTTTATATAGAGAGTAAATGGCATGAGTCCCACACTGATGAAAGCTGGTCTCCAATGACCTTCTGAGATTTAAGCCGCATTCCCTGATACGTACTTCTGCCTCCAGATGTCTTAACTAGATGGCGTATGTTTCACCATATCAAAGGCAGCAGATAAATCCATTAAGACCAACAAGGAAGCATAGCTCAGTACTCAATATGAGACTGTCAGCTAAAGGCACCAGTGATTCTATAACCTTGCCTGAAACCACTGAGTCTAGGGCAGATGAGTCATCGAGGAAGACCTGTTCTTCAACCACTTTTCCAATTACCTTTGCTCAGAAAGGGAAAAATAGGGGTTAAATATATTTGCCTGCAATATTTTTCTTTGGTAGTGCTTTCTGAAGTGTATGACATTTAACTGCCTATTATAATGATGGGAAAAAGATGTCTTGAGTTGGTGATTATTTCTAAAGGATGTCAGAGGCTGTTTGATGTGATCCTTTCAAGATTTCAAAAATCAGAATAGACAGGGATCCAGAGTACCGAGTTTTCCCACTAACACCTTTTCTAGACATCTCTCTGGCCTCTTCAAATCACCCTTCTCTGTGGTCAACCAAGGGGCAGAAGTTTGGCTGAAATATGGATGATGAAAGGCAACCTTGTTAATAACTTGCAGGAGCTTTTCATTCTGGTTCTCTGCAGCCTCAACAGAACTATTATCTGGGATCTTAAAATCCTCCAAAGCATACTTGAATCCAATAGAATGCATAAGTCTCTGTTGGTAAACCATTTTAACTTGCCCTTGCAGAGGGTTGGTGTCACATTCAGCTGTGCCTTGAGGAGATAGTGGTCAGACTATGGCAGGGGTGGCCAACGGTAGCTCTCCAGATGTTTTTTGCCTACAACTCCCAGCATGGCCAATGGCTGGGGCTGATGGGAGTTGTAGGCAAAAAAACATCTGGAGAGTTACTGTTGGCCACCCCTGGTCTATGACATAGACTGGATATCCAGGTCCTGAATTAGTCCAGGATACATGCTTTTGCATACATTGGTCCCATCACAACCTGATTAAGACCCATGGTGACCAAACAGGCTATGAAATGCTGAGCTGGTTCAAACAGCTGAAGTCCTCTAGAACAATCAGTCTGGGAGATTCCAGAACCAGGCCTGATATCTGTTCTGCCAGCTTAGCCAGGACCCAGTCTATGCCTACATCCTAACATAAGGAACAATCAATGCTGGCAGTATTTTGCACCAGAAATCTTTGAAATGGGAAAGATTGATGGAGAATGGAAATGAAAAAGGCTCCTGCAAGAATAATAGCTACCACCTCCTCCTAGGCCTCTGGTTCAGGTTTGATAAAGGGCTGCAAAGCTAGATGGAGCTCAGCTAACATTCTTCCAACTGTATCTTTGTCATGCAACCCAGATCAATGTTCTCCTCCAGCAGCCTAGACAGGAGAGCAGTTTTATTCCTTACTGATCTTGTATTTCACAATATTAATGAAAAAGGAGAGGGGATACACCAGCATCTCTTGGGGTGAGATGAATGCTAGATGGACAATGAGCACTGATATGGTCTTACTGGCTATTTTTGAAAACTGGCTTAATTCCCATCACTGTATCTCCCAGATGAAACACAAAAGCTTCGTCTAAAATCATGCCCTGGTCAGGAGCTAAGACCAATGGAGTTGGGTAAGCCACAACACTACATGTTCTGCTAGCCATAAGCACTCTAGACACAAGTGTTAAGTCGAGGCTGCTGTTATTGAGTGATTGTTGCCAGGCCTATTCACAGTTCAATGTTGTTTCCTCAACTCCACATGAAAGAAGAGGCTATCATTACTTCTTATATAGGTTGGGAATTGAAATCTCCTACCCTGTAAGGGATTGTTCAGTTGCATCCAGCAGAGCAAAATGGTTTTTACTCTCCCTGGAACATGTATGTTCATCTCCTGTCTCTCCATGATTGCAAGTTGATATGGTCGAAGAAAACATTGAAAAGGTCTTGTGTGCAGTCGTGCCCATTGCACCGTCTCTATGCACAACACGAAGAGACCCATAAGCTTGGCCAGTAACATGAGAGTCGACTTATGACTGTTGATCACCTTCTGCATCACATCGCATATCTTCCTGGCTTTGCTCGATGGGAGAAACAAAGATGAGGTGTGGGAATCTATTATTGCTCCCAGATGTTCTATCCTCTGTGAAGGAATGAGTGAGCTTTTCGTCAGATTGACCAAGAAACCGTGTTGTTGAAGACATTTGATCGTAGTTTGTGTCCTGAAGAGACTTGGTTTGGGAACTGGAACAAACTAGAGGATCATCTAAATATGGGTGAATGTGGATGCCCTGTTTCCAAAGTGTGCTACTGGGTTGATGAGTGACTTGGAGAATACTCTGGGCGCGGTCCTCAGGAGTCAATTCCCTGATTTCTAAAGCCCTAAGGGTCTTGCACAGAAGGTACTGATAATCTTCTGCCTTGAAGAAGTGTGTGGCTTGTTCAAGCACTTGCACTTCATCATCGTCATCCTCAGAAAGGAAGGGCACTAAAGATCTATATCGCCAGAACTGAAACTATACAAGAGACGGATTGTCTTTTTATCAACATTTGTCATCCTAGACTGGGGAACAAAATGTCCAAGAATTCTGTTAGTTCTACACTGAAATCATGCATTGTGGAAGCATACAAGTTTATGAATCTTCCAGCCCCCAGCAACATCACCGTTCATTTCCTACACAGTGGTTCTACCAACACAGCTCTTTTGAATCACATTTTCTGTGAAAGAAATCTGCAAGGCAGTCACGTGGTCGTCAATATCCACGTTTGTCAGATTCATTCCTTGGCATCAGCTGATGCTGCCTTTGGAAGAAAGATTCTACATCACATTGTTTCTACAGACAAACACGATGATGACCCACTCATCTAGGGACACAGCTCTGGAAGGTCCCATTCAGATGTCCTCTGCCTCTGAGGGAGAATGGCCCATTGGTTCTTACTGTGAGGGGTCCTTCTCCTCAGAGGTAAGGAGGACATCTCGCCTCTCCCGTATCATCGTATCTTTTGCTGTACCTTTCTTCTTATTCTTATTTTTATTCTGTTTTATACTGTTCAAATTCAGTACGTCATTTTTGATCATTACTATTGTTATGTTCTCCTGCTAAGTGTAACACTTATTGAATTATATTACAGTTAGAGAGTTAAATGACACATGGCTTGTTGAAGTCCCAAAACTGAAGGGGCGGGGTTATCCCATGGCGCCAAAAGGAAGGAGAAAAAAGTTCCCGCCTCCCTAGAGGATCATGGGAAATAACCTATTCAGATGTCCTTATCTCTGAGTAGAAGGACCCCTCATGGTAAATACTAGTGGGGCTGTCCCGTGTTTTCAGGGTATCTGTTGTAATATAAATTTCTCAGAAAAACTTCTGAGAAAGAAATACCCTCATTTTGGCCCAGGCTTATAACAGTAGAGTGATTAATAGACATTCTCACATTTTGACATGTTAGCATTTTATTGGTTTCTCACACTCATGCTACCCAGATCAAAGGTTTGCTCAATTTATTAATTTTACTATTCTGTCACTGTATCTTAAATTTGTACCATTTTGCATTCTAAACCACTGCCTACCAGTTATATGTAGCTCTACTTACTGTACCTGATTCCTCGTCTGATGAAGTGTGCTTAAAGCACACAAAAGCTTACATTCAGAATAAAACTTTGTTGGTCTTAAAAGGCAGGGCTTTTTTTGAGCAGGAACACACAAAAACGCAGTTCTGGCTGGCTTGGCGTTAGAGGAAGTAGTCTCATATGCAAATGAGCTCCTGCTGGCTTTTTCTTTAAAAAAACCCTGTGTGAAACAATGGTTACATTAGGGGGTGTGACTTAATATGCAAATGAGTTCCTGCTGGGCATATTCTACCAAAAAAGCCCTGCAACTTGACTCTTACTTTGTTGTAATATATGCAAGCATTTTGCTATCACACCATGATTTATTTTGATTATGGTTTGAAAGGCAAAGGTTTGAAAGATTTACTTGCATTTGCACCAGTAACCAAGCAGTAAGCAGAACTAACTTTTTTTTGCCTTTTGTTTAAAGAAAATGCAGAATGGACTTTCCATTCCCAAAATATTCTATGTGGGCCAAGAGACCTTAATCCATTCCACATTTTCTTTGCAACTTTTTTTTTTTTTTTTGGTGATGCAATGTATTTCAGTAGAGCCCATGCAAGTCAGTTGGCATTCTTGGCTCACATTATCTCCAGTGGGCATTCAAGCCTCACCCCGTGATTTCTGGCTATTTGTGATGCAACTTCTTGCTTGACTCACATGGTGGTATGCACATCCTCTCAATTGTAATGTTGGAGTTCTGCAATTCCCCAGTAGTCATTATTTTTGTCTTCTTGATGGTCAACTGAAATCCTGCTTTGTCACGGTCTGCTTTAACCATTTCAAGTCTTCACTGTTTTCTGCCAGTGATGTGGTATCATTTGTGTATCTCAAATGGTTAATGTTCCTTCAACTAATTTTCACTCCACCTTCGTCTAAATCTAATCCAGCTTTCTTTATGATATGGTCTGCATATAGATTGAAGAAATAGGGAGATAAAAATACATCATTGTTTGACCTGTGATAGGAACTTGGTATTGGCTGATAATAGATACAACTGTAGTTTGTTCTATGTATTACAATGGAAAAGCCTGCCCCCCACCCCAATATGTGTGGGTTGAAGGAGTCCCTGCTTTTATTATTATTATTATTATTAGTCTATTTCTATTCCGCCCCTTCCCTCTTTTGGGGGGCTCAGAGTGAAGAACAACAATTTAAATTAAAATCACAATAAAATCATAGTAAAAAACAAATTCAACATTCAGTAAGTGCCGTAAGTTACAATTCAACATTCAGCAAGGTGATATGAGCAAGATGGTACAGCTCCACAATACAGTGATGCAGTGGGCCGTAAAAGCGTAGGGGGAAGACAACCAATTTAATAGATGGATGCCTGCTGCCTCATCGAAAGACCTGGCATAACAGCTCCGTTTTACAGGCCCTACAAAAAGCCAGTAGGCAAGGTAGGGCCCAGATCTCCATTGGAGCTGATTCCACCAGGTTGGGGTCAGGGCTGAGAAAGTCCTGGCCCTGGTAGAGGCAAGATGGGCACCCCTTGGGCCGAGGACTGTCAGAAGATCCTGGGAGGCCAAACGAAGCAACCTCCGGGGTGTATATGGAAGGAGACGGTCCCATAGGTATGTTGGTCCCAGGCCGCTTAAGGCTTTAAAAGTCAAAACTAACACCTTCAAACGGATCTGGTTCTCTATAGGCAGCCAATGCAAGTCGCAGAGCGCTGGCCGTATGCTCACCCGTATAGGTGATGCTGTCAGCAGGCAAGCTGCCGCATTCTGCACCTGCTGCAGTTTCCGGATCAGTTTCAGGGGCAAGCCAGCGTAGAGCGAGTTACAGCAATCCAGCCTGGAAATGACCATTACATGGTTCACTGTAGCCAAATCTTGGGAGGATAGGTATGGTGCTAGTTGCCTGATCTGCCATAGGTGGAAGAAGGCAGACCGCGCAGCTGTTGTGACCTGGACCTCCGTTAGTTAGGATTGTAGATTTCATGAGCTCATTTGTCCTGAAACCAGTTGTTCCCATCTCTGTATCTCCTTGCTGATAAATGGATGTTAGTTTGAACACACCCATCTTTGCTGTGTGAACGTAAGAGTAGGAACCTAAGCGAGTACCCTGTACTTTATTTGCAGGCAAAGCAAAGTATCACATAGTGTCAGAATTGGTCCTATTGCTTCTCTGGGTCTTCAGCATTGTATAAAAAGAATCTAGATTATACCCTTTATTCCAGGGTTGTCAAACCTGTGGCCTGTGAGCCAGAACCCAGGGTTTTAATCCATCCCACAGCTCTCTCCCAACCCTCCACTCCTTCCACTGCCTGTCCTCACTCTTCAGAGCTCAAGCTACCAAACTTCACAGCTCCTCTTCACAAGCTTCTCCTCTGGCGGGAAGCTTTTCTTGGCTCCCTTGAAATACAATGCAGCACAAAAAAGTTGCAAAGAAAATGTAGAATGGACTTTCCATTCCCAGAATATTCTTTGTGGGCCAAGAGAACTTAACGGGAAATCCATTCCACATTTTCTTTGCAACTTTTTTTTTTTATGTGTGTGATGCAGTGTATTCCAGTAGAGCCCATGCAAGTCAATTGGCATTCTTGGCTTCTATTATTGCCAGTGGGCATTCAAGTCTCACCCTGTAAAAACATCTGACCCTGGAGTGTGGTATCATTATTGTATATGTGTAATTGAATGGTCTGCTTCCCCCTGATATCTGTGTGATTTAGTTTGGTGCTATTGGGTGGAGCTCTTGTTTCAGTTTCCAGTTTTGGATGTTAGCTGTAGTTGTTGGTTGTGGGAGTTGTCCCCTTGCAAATAAATGGTTGATGTTTTGAGCCAACTTGTCTCTGCTGAAAGGACCTGAGAATGGGTTCCTGAGTGAGTAACCTGGGAACCCACAGCCAACGGGGAACATTACCGGGGTGAGGGAAGAAGTTTGCAGTGCCTAGCCATTTCATATTTTCCTATGCTCAGAGTATTTTATATTAGTTTATATTTTTAGTTTCTGCTGTGATCCTTGTGCTTTTTCTTGATGTCTTATTTTAAAACTGCATTGCCAAATCCCACTACCCTCCCCCCCTCAATCTTTCCATTTTTAGGCAGGCATCTTTTAAGGGCAGGGTGAACGTTTAGAAGTGTCAGATATCAAACAGATATCAAATAAATAAAATGTCACAAGAGTGTTACTGCTTTAAGCATGCTTGTACTTTACATAAAAAATGATTATCTTTAATTGTGTGTCCTTTATATAAAGTTTATATCTCCACTGCCTGGCATTAAATGTTATAACATACATGGCCCAGCCCAGCAAAGTCCCATTTATGTTATGTTAAGCAAAGACCCATAACATTTATGTTATGTTAAGCCCGCATAACAAATTAGTTTGACACTTCTGCTTTATTCAGTAATAGAGAATTTTAAAACTCCATCAGATTTTCCTTTGTGGGAAATTTAGGGGGAGAACAGGAAGTGACAGGAACAGAAATTAAAACCATACTTAGCAGTCGCAAAAGCTGAAGAGTTTGAGGATTATAAAATTGCAATCTTGCTTCACTGCCTAGGAGAAAAAGGCCTATGATGATGATTTGTGTTTGTTAAATGTCATCAAGTTGCTTCCAATTTATGGTAACCCTCTGAATTAATGTCTTCCAAGGTGAGCTTTTTCAGGTTTTACAAACTGGACCGTGGCTTCCTCTATTGAGACAATCCTTCTCATGTTGAGTCTTCCTCTTTTCCCGCTGCCTTCAATGCTCGTGGGGTGGGTGGAATATAAACCAAAAAACTAACTAACTAACCAACTTTTCCTGGTGTTAGTGTCTTTTCCAGTGATTCTTATCTTCTCAGAAAGGTCCAATATCCTCTTCTTCAATACCACATTTCAATCAACTTTCTTCATTGTCCAACTTTTGCACCCATACATAGTAATAGTAAAGTAAAACTTCGGCAGAGGCTTTAATAGTCTTCCGGTCTTACTGTGAACCCAGAAAAAAAATCCTGTGTTTGATAGATATCAGTTCTGGTGATCAGAATTTAACAAGCCTGATAGCAGAGATGGTTTTTGTTATGGATCTAAGGGGTTGGGGGGAGCCCAGCATTGCAAGTTTGGCCCATCTAAGGACCTTACGCTAAGGGGCAAGATTGTGTTCAAAATAAATGATATCAAGATTAAGGAAAACTAGTTAGAAAAACCTGCGCTCACCCTTAAGATATATGTAGAAAAGTTCTTATCACTACCCAGACGAGAGCTATGTATGCAGAAGCAAAACTATCCCTGTTGCCTGCACAGGGAAGGGAAACTCACAGCAAAATTTCCATTAAGCAACAATCTCAGCAAGCACCAACAAGATTTATGGAACTGTACATAACCCCAGACAGTGTCCAGTCTTTGGAATAATTTGTTATAAATGCTTCAGGGAGAATCATTTTGCAAAGCATGCAGTCATAAAGAAAATTATGCAAAGCTAGAAAAGGGCACGAGTGTTCAATTAAT
Organism: Heteronotia binoei; assembly: GCF_032191835.1. Taxonomy (NCBI): domain Eukaryota; kingdom Metazoa; phylum Chordata; class Lepidosauria; order Squamata; family Gekkonidae; genus Heteronotia; species Heteronotia binoei. Next base: position 139,761,132 of record NC_083227.1, read on the forward strand.
GGGTTCTGTGTCCATTCAACAGCTTTCTAGGGACAGTGATCATTCTCATGCATGCTACAGCATAGTTGCAGTAGCAGGCCTGCTAACATTCTTCTGTTTCAGATCTTGAATATGCCCCTGCACAGTTATTGATAGTAAGGCTCTTGCACAGCAATCTGCCAGCCACATCAGTGACACACCCATGTTACTGACTGAAGTTCATCAGTAGAATATCTAGTATCAACTACCATGATGTGGAAACGTGCACTGCAGGAACTGGAGGCATCTGAGAAAGTCCCTGCAGAACTTGTTGCAACATCAGCATAGATCTCTGGCAAAGTTCTGGACAAGTAAGAACATGAAGATGGTTACACTCCAGTTATCCTTCCAAAATATGTTGACACTCCAGCTGAAGGTGTACTCACTGGGTGGGTGGTCAGATTGCCTGCTAAATTCAAAGACTGTGATGGGTTAGTGGTAAAGGCGCTGAGAAGTACTAATAACCCTTGCCATGTTTAAATTGTGTTCATTGAGCACCCTAAGGTAAAGCAGAGGGATGTGATGTATTTATTGTATATATTAGCAACTAAATGGTCTTCCCTCCCCACCCCGAAAAAAAAATTGTGTGTTTGAATTAGTCTTATGCGACGAGGGTCCTCCTTGTTAGTAGTGCTGGTTGTTAGAACTGTAGACTGTATGAGCACCATTGTCGTGAAATCAGTTTCTGCTATTCTGGTACCTTCTTGCTAATAATGTTGTTTTGAACACACCTGCCTCTGCTGTGTGAACCTAAGATGAGGAACCTAAGTGACCACCCTATTCCTGATTTGGTAGCAAAAGAGAACATCAGAAAGGGAATAAATATCACAACTATGTCTGAAGTTCTTAATGAGTATCAGATATTTCTGAAACTTAAAAATAAGATTGCCAAAAATAAACCTCTTCCTAGTATACAGAAAAATATTGTTTCAATTTTCAGTTGTATTTTATTACTGTTCCTGCCAAGTTGAAAGCACCAAACTAGGCTTTGAAAATTATTGTTCTTAATTACATAACATGTAGTCTTAATCCATTTTAAATCATAGCTTTTATGACATTTTTTTAAAAAAAATCAAGTAACAGCTGATTTTCCAAACTTGTTTTACAAGACTGTATCTGCAACTCATGGGAAAAAAAAGCAGTGTGTGGCTTAATTCCATATTTAAAAGCCTGAGGAGGTAAGAGAACAGTAGGTGTTCTTCATTTTCCATTGGTACTTACATTTGAACATCTATTATGGGTGAAAAGCCATACAAGCCGTACACAATGTGGCACAGATTGCAGCCTTTATAACATGGGTGTGTGCTCTATGTTACATGGCATATGACTATTGAAAATGAGGATTTTAAAAGCAGTTTAAGATATGCCATGAGTATCTGGCCTTTAAAAGAAAAGTAACCAGAAATTATCCTGGCTTGCACAGGTTTGTCCATTACCCTAAATTAGCTTATATATGCCAGCCCATTTAGTGCATAGTGATTCTGAGTTCTTCTATCTAGCCAAAGTTAAACACTTTGCACCATTAATTATCATTGGGAGAGCAAAACATTTGTTTAAATTTATCGTGTTGAAATCAAAGGGAGTTGGAAATTCTGAATCACACTCTTCACTTCTGAATGCATTCTATTTTTTTTAAAAAAACACACCTTGGTTTTGTTGCAAGATAAGTATTTTTAAGATATTAAGAAAATTTAATGCTTATGAAAAATATTCCTAATTTAGAATGCTGGACTTGTGGGGATTTATTATTTGGTAGACAGCAAATTCAAAGCAGCCAGGATCCATATTTGTTATGAAGATTTATTAATATACAATAGGCCATTTTAATAGAGTCCTGCTGGTGAATATGAGAAAATATTCCTTGTGGTGCATGCATCATCAGTAATAACAGATTTGCCATGGTGGCAAATCTGAGAAATTGCATTGGTTGGATGTGGCCTACGTAGGATTGGCTCACACTCTTGTCTCCAGCGTGCTATTGACTGATTCTGCTCTCTCCCGCCTACCACCGGTCCCATCAGGCAAGAATCCCACCAGAAGGCCACTGACCTTTGAGTTCTCTGCTGACAGGTTCTCCTGGGGGCTTACTGGTCACTATTCCCTCTCCTGAGGGCTCATTGTAGAAAGTCCAGAGCAGTCCGTCTCCCCCCCCCCCCCCCCCACACACACACATCGCTGCCACGAAGCGAACAGTGGAGCAAACAGTAAACTAAGAGAGACATGTTCATGAGACAAACAGTAGCAGTTACTTCTCTTCAACTCACACAGAAGGAATGTTAATTCACAGCAGGGAGGGGCCTGCTTACACTTACATTCATACACTTCCCAAGAACGTGAAGTACTGAATTAGTTGGAAGTGCCTTGTTGTGTATTGAGGCTTGGAAAAAGCCCTTCGGGTGAAAATGAGGTTCCAAAGTCCCGAGAGAGCCCATTCAGCTTGTATTAGGATTAAAATATCACTGCACATCAAAGAATTCCTTGGACTGCAGTTCGCTATTCTCCTTGTTTCCTTGTGTCATGAGGTCCGTCCTTTCAGTATCTACACCACAGGAGTGGACAGTCAACCTAAAAAAGAAAGAAAAGCAAACTTACCTGTTGAACTGTTAGGTTTTGGGAATTGATTGTTCCCAAAATGTAATATTTTGTTTTGTCCATTATAAGTGTATGCTACTATTAAGGAATTCAACGTAATTTTCTAAGTGTTGTTATTGGTAGTTATTTCTTTAATAATATTGTTTGGACATTTTTCACAGAAGCGTTGCTTCTTTTGCTTACCACTTCCGTGAGTCTCATTTTGGTTGCCAAAGCTTCAGGTGAGGGCTGGAGATCAGTCAGAATTACAACTGCTCTCCAGATGGCAGAGATCAGCTCTCCTTGAGGTGGGGAGGGGAGTGAATGCTTTCATTTGGGTGGATGGGAAGACAGCAAGGGTAGGGGGCACTCACCCAGATGCCTTTAGTGGTACCTTTCCAGGTTGGTGGGAAATTCCTGGAGATTATGTGGTGGAGTTTGAGGAGGGCATATGAGTTAGGGCTTCAGAGTGGGGCCTCCCAGACGCAGGTTCTTACTGTAGAAGTGGACTGTGTGATTTTGGACCAGTCACAGACTTCCAGCCTAACCTGTCTCACATGGTTGTTGTTCAGATCAAAGGGGGGGAGAGGAGAATGATGTAAGCTGCTTTGGTTCCCCCCACACACACTGTGGAGAAAGACTGTCTTTTTCTTATATGGAGGCTGCAGGGAGGGCGAAAGGAATGGAAATGAAGCCAGGGGGCAGATAAAGGGAAGGAGATAGGCTTGCCAACTCCAGGTTAGAAAATTCCTGCATATTTAAGGGGTGGAGCCTGGAGAGGCTGGGGTTTGAGGAAGATAGGACCTCAGACAGGTACAATGCCATTTCCTACTGGGGAACTACTGGAGATTTACAGCTGCTCTCTAGATGGGAGAGATCAGCTCCCCTTGAGGTGTTGGGGGGGGAGTGAATGCCTTCACTTGGGTGGGTGGGAAGATAGCAAGGGTGGTGGGCACTCACCCAGAGCCTCCTTCTAGAGCCCTTTGTATTTTACTCCTAGTGTTAATAGAATAGTTCTTAACAGTGTTTGGATAATGGTGTTCTTCAGAACGCTTAGCAGGAGATATTCCACCTGAAATTGAGTGATTTTATTGTTTTAATTGTTTATTTACTTCTAATTTTATTGTCTGATGTTATTATCTGTTGTGAAATTAACAAAAATAAATAAATAAAATTATGAATAAATTAATTTATAACTTTTGTATATTGGTTTCCCCCAAAAAAACTCAATATGGCCTGCTATATACAAAACTAAAACAATAGTAATATAATATGAACATCAAGAATACATAAACCTTCCAAAAAGAAAAAGAGCATAGTAGGAATTGGCAAAAAAATTGGCCTTGCATCCAGCAGTAGTTTCTATTGCAAAATAGAACTTTTTCACTGCATTCCACTGCTGCTCAAAATGTTCCTTGAAATGCTATTGTTGGGTGAAGCAGCATTAGTGGTGAGTCAGCAGATATGCTCCCTCTCTTCAATTAGCAGAAATCCACCATTGGAGCCAAAGTTTTTATCTAAAAGGAAAGCTCTTACTATCTTTCCTGAAAAGCACAAAGAGGAACAGCTCACATTTTTGAGGTTATTGCTGTAAAGAACATCTATTGCTTCTAAATGGAGTCAGGGTTTGATTAGATGAATATGGAGGAAGACCGTCTAGGTCAGGGGTGGCCAAACCACAGCTCAAGAGCCATATGTGACTCTTTCATACAAATTATATGGTTCCCAGAGGTTGAGGCTTACTCTTAAGTAAGTCTGTGTAGCATTGGGTCCTCAGTGCACCTCTGAGCGCTGACCCACCCATACATAGGCAACTATTTCTACCATGTGTGAAGGGGGAAGGCTTGTAAGCTCTTCTTTACCACAGAGGTCATCTGGAGACTAGATGGGGAAAGAGAGCGCAAGACTCAAGGGAGAAAAGCAAGCATGTAGGGAAGGGAAGCTGCCCACTAGGCCACCAAGTCCAGTATTAAGAGTTTTAATAAAACGTGTGTGTGTTATTTGTTCATGTATTCCGGCTCTCAAGCATCCAACATTTATTTTTTGTGGATCTTGCATTAAGCAAGTTTGGCCACCCCTGGTCTAGGGTATATGTGTTCTAAGACATAGATTTTATATATTTAAGCCAGCACCTTGATCTGGGCTCCAAAGCAAATCTGAAACAGTGTGGTTGGCCTAGTAAAGTCTGAATGTAGTCTCAGCATTTTGCACTAGCAAAGTTTCCAGTTCAGAGGCAGCCTCTCATAGAATGAATTATAGTGGTAAAGACCAGAAATTACACAGACGTTCAGAGTGGCAAAGTCCCAGACTTCCAGAAGGGGACACTGCTTGTTCGTCAAATATATTTGGTAAAAAGGTGCTGTTAGATTATGGTGTCAGACTGGAGTCCCACTCCTACCAGTAACCACTCCCTGGTTATCTTAGGTGAGATCTGGCCCCTCCTCCCTGACTCTACCAGAGTGTACCTTATAAAGCTGCCTGTAGGTGGGATAATTCGCATCTCACCCACTCCCTCTGTCCCAGGGAATGGGCCTGTAAGCAGCGGTCCCCAACCTTTTTGGCACCAGGGACCAGTTTCATGGAAGAGAATTTTTCCACAGACCTGGGGTGGGGGGAATGTTTCAGGATGATACAATTCTGCACTTTATTCCTATTATTATATTGTAATATATAATGAAATAGTTACACAACTCACGGCCCAGTTGCTAACAGGCCACAGACTGGTACTGGTCCATGACCTAGGGATTGGAGACCACTGGCCTATAAGACTGGCAGCCCTTGGCCCAATGCGCCACTGCCTGCCTAGAATTCTATTTTGCCTATTTCTCCCCTCTGGGAAGCCTTATATAGGGCTTTTCCTCTAACCCTTGGCAACCCAAGGAGGTCACTGCAGTTTGCAGCCTATTTCCTGCTATTGCCTTGTAAAGAAGCCTGCCTGATTCCTACAACTGGTGAGGAATGGGGTGTTGACTGTGCTCTTCTGCCACTCTTGTTTCCTTGTGCCTCTGCTGGTGGCCCTTAAGTGCTGAATGAATATCAACCCACACTAGCGTACCATGATATAAATAACAAGAACAATTCTTACAGATTTCTTACAAATTGCAAATACTGATATTTACTGAATAAGTTTGTTACCAAAGTGTCTAAATGCTCATTAATCTCCTTAATCTACAATGCATACAAATTCATTCAAACAGCAAAAGGTTTTTTCAGTGGTACAAGTTCCTTTCAGTTTCATTGCGAAGGGTTAATGATTAACCAAGTTGCAAAAGTCTGATTTAATTCACATGGAGCAAAGATGTTCCTTTCTGGAGACTTCGGACCTCAAACCATTTGTAACGAGCAGCTTCCTGTGTGCATTGCAATTTAAATAGTCCAGTTCGATAAAAGTATTCCCACGTTTTGCCAGATTGGTCCTTGAATGCTATTCCAACTTTATTCCAAAAATACTCTTTAATGAAATACTATTGATGATAAGAAGCTGTCCTCAGAAGATCATTTCGCCAGCGACTTTCTCAAAGATTTTAATGGCTTTTTCTGAGACCTCAATGCTAACATCCTTCTATAATTCAAAATATTACAATTCACATAGCAATAATCATTAGATATAATATACATCACTGTGAAAAACAGCATTGTGACTTAATTGACCATACAATTATTGTTTGATTGATATGGAGACAACACACCTCAAAAGTATCTCATTTAAAAACCACAGTTAATGCATCTCAGCTGGGAAACACATTCCATCATATATCATACAAATTTCATATTGATTCAGTGCACTATTGGGAACATTCCAGAATCATATAAAAACATGAAAAATCATTGCTGTTATTTAAACCATTTGGTATCAGAGCATCCAGTTTAAAGATCCAATAATACTCCTCTTGCAGAAGGGTTTTATTTATATCTTTAGCCTTATGTGAAAAATCCTCATATTTAGAGAGCAGAAAACCCCGCAATTTATATCATGATTGTGATTTATGAAATGGACTATCAGTGGAGCCTCTATAATGGCATTCTTAACCCTTGAACTATGCTCCAACACCCAAGTTTTTACAGGACAAGTTGTGCTCCCTATGTACTCTAAACCACATTCACACAATATTAAATATTATTAAATAGATTACATTACGTGACCTGCAGTTAGTAAACTATTTTAACCAGTTGATGGGACCCCCTTTCCTTGGGGTGTACTCTTTAAGTTCCAAGACAAAGGGACAAGCTAAACAACTATAGCGTGCCTGGCTGTTCCACAGTGGGTATTAGATGCACAATTTATTTCTGCCCTTACTTACCATATGTTGGCTGCTGCCTTTCCTGGCTTGCCTGGCTTCTCTAGGTATTGCAGCAAATCAGGAAACTGCTCTTGGAGCACTGAGCTGGGCTTCTGTGGTCCTCCCTTGATAGCTTCTTGGTGCAGTCTGGAGACCACAGCCTCCTCAGAAGTAAGTGCAGAGTGGGAACTCTGATCCTGGACAGCTGCTTTAGAGATCAGCCACCTACTTATCAAAATTACTGTGCAAAGTCAGAAAATAATCACAAACAGTGTTCTGTTGTCTCTGCTAATCCAATTTAATAGCTGCAAGATTTAATAACTGCAATTTTCACCTCGCTGAGCTAACAGTGTTGGAGCAGGACCAGAGTAACTGAAACTCAGACCCTTCTTCATATGGGGTGGTTACACAAGGAAGTCATACTAAAGTTTAGGGTTTGTTGCCTTCTACCCTAGCTGTGGGTGAAACTCACATTAACTATGCCTTGTAAACCTTTGGGAGGTGGCTCATTTGCAGATACTTATGGACACATGTGCAATTAATGGTTTTCATGCTGATAATAGAGATATGAATAACACTTAAGATTGGCTGGCTTTCAAAAATAATTTTGTCCTTTTAAAATGGAAGCTAATAATGTAAAACTGCAAAACCTTAACAATCCAGGCCAATATTTCTGTGCACAGGGAAATCAGAATTCAATAAATTAAGATTATTGCTTATAAAATTCTGATTTTGATAGATATGGAATTTGTGGACCTTAGAGACAAGGAATAAGTTTAGTATAGAATTCCATGCTTTGACTACAATTGTGACTTTGACTTTTGATTTTCACTCAATAGCAATTACTAGTTATTTCCAACCACTATAATAAAGGAAATAAAATGTGGGGTTAAAGGGTTAAAAAGCATCCATATGGTCCCTGTAGCCAGTGTAGGGAGTGGGACAGAACTAAATTCCTTAATCTTGCCCTTCCCAGCACCTTTAGTCCTTAAGGGCTTTTTACTCTTGCCTGCGGAGCCACAGAGTAGCTAACCACTGCTCAGCTAGCAAGGAGGAAAGGGAGGGTTGTGACTGGGGATGGGCATGAACCAAACGACAAATCTTGATTCAAGCTAAAAATGACTGATTCATGGTTCATTTGAACTGGTTAGTCTGAGCCTGCCACACCCAAACATGAAAGTGAACTGGCCTTTTTTCTTGTCATGTTGTTTGCTTTGTTTTTCCAGACAGCCTTGCGCTGGTGTGATTCCCCAGCCCCCTGCGCTTCTGGTCATTTTCCAGTGAAACTGACTAGAAATGAGGGCTCTGTTCTTCCTGCCCCCCCACCCCCGTACTTCTGGTCAGTTTCTAGTGAAACTGACTAGAAGCTACAGTTCAGTTTTCCCCAACTCCCTGTGGCTTCTAATCAGTTTCACTGAAAACTGAACAGAAGCATGGGCTGGGGAGAAGTGGAGCTGCTACTTCTAGTCAGTTTCCAAGCTTGCTGGGGGTCAAATGGACCAGAAGCTGCAGGGCGACTTCCCTTTCTTTCCCCAGCTTGACATACTCCTAGGAAAGGAGTTTACTGGGGGCACCTGCTTTGGAGGGCTGTAGCTTGGCCCCGAAATCCAGTTTGCTCCAAACTTGGAAGAACAGGTAGAGGAGTGTCCATTGAAGAGTTTGCTGCAAGTTTGGCATCTCTAGCCACTTGGGGATTGTTCTGTGCCTTCCCAAACTGAACTAACCAACGAACCACAAATTGTTTGAGAAATTGGAAAAAATGTGAAACAAACTGAACCGCCGAATTGGGCGACCCAATGAACTACAAAATGAAATGAACCACCGTTTTTGTGTTCTGTGCCCATCCCTAGTTGTGACACTTGGCAGATCCAACATCACAAAAGAAGGGGATAGGAACAACAGGAAGAGGCTAAGAGTTCTGAAAGATAGATGTCCATTTTTAAATTCTGTTCATAGTTACGTCTTCTTCCACCTGGGGGTGCAAAAACGCACCTCTGATGCAGAAGCAGCAATGGGTGGTGTGGCAGTGAGTGTGCGTGGAATATGCTGTTTGCTTCCATGGTTTCAATATGTTTAGAATAGAAAGGTATATTTCACTTGTATTTCTGAACCTAGACATTTCCCAGGGATATGCAAGTCTAAGATCCTATTTTGTGTTCGTGCTGTAAGACTGCAAAGCCAAACAATAGCCTGGGACTGGTGGAAGCTAAGAGCTAGGCTAATTAGCGAGTTTAGATTGTGTAATGGAATAAAGTCTTATGAACAGAGTGCTGTGCCCCTAAGGAAAGCAGTGCTAATGCAGGCACTGATGTTTCCTATTTGGAGATAACAATGGTATATTTTCATGCTTTGAGTTGATTTGTCATTGTTCTGAAAATGGTTGCCAGGTGTTACAAATTCTTTGTGCAACTTTCAGTGTTGTCTGCTTACTTTCATTTCTAGTTTATAATCTTTCACCGTATGAACAGTGCTTATTTTAGGAACCTGCATTGGACTTTTAATCCCTGTACAAGTGGCACAAATTCCATAGCTTCAGTAATTTATGGAAGAAATAAAAGACAACTGGATTGGGTATGGGAACCACACACAGGATTCCCATTCCTGGTCACATCCTATTGTATGGCGTAATCATACTACTGTATCTTCAGGTGTTACTGTCAAACTAAGTAATTGTTCATGGAAGAATCATGCCCGTGCACACAGTAGGTAACAATGCAGTTGAGGGATTTGGCAATTGTAGAAAGACAAGCTCAGTTGTAAATAGAGGAGTCTATACCCTGCTTCAGCATCAGTAAACAACACTTTATTTCAAATTTCAGCAAGACTTTGTCCTGTGGTAAGTTTGGCTACATGACAGAATGACTTGGTTCCTAGTTAATTACTAACATGAAGCAGTGATATTTTGACTTTAGATGATCAGTAAAACAGGGTTTTTTTTCTGTTTGGCAGTTACTTTATCATGAAATCAGGTTTGTTAATTTTGAAAACATAAAAAGGATAATGGGAGACAAAAATTAGTTTCTTAGTTTCTGTACTTTTTGGTGAAATAACTGCAGTTAGTATTTATGTAAATTGGTTGTGATATTGTTGCAGAAAAATTTTGGTTGGTTCTCTTATGAATACAGCCCATGAGGGATTTAAGCCATTTATATTGCTTATAGCACTTAGAAAAGGCCTAGACTTGGCTGAAAGTAGCTCAGTAGCAGAGAGTTATCTTAGACCTAGAAAAAATGATTCTGGCTGAAGAGATGTTTTGATTAAGGTGATTGGAACAGATCAGATAAAGAGAAGGTTCTCACCAGATCTCAGCTGATCCCATCATCAGATCTAAAGATAGCTGGACATTGGCAAATGTGAGACACCATCTGCTAGTGCAGCTGGTGAGAAAAGGTCCTGGGAGTAAGATAAGATTAGAGATGAGGAGGGCTTTTTTTTTGAGCAGGAACGCAGTTCCAGCTGGCTTGGCATCAGGGAGTGTGGCCTAATATGCAAATGAGTTCCTGCTGGGCGCTTTCTACAAAAAATGGCCTGGAGATGTGAGAAAGTTTCTCAAGGAAAGCCTTTATAAACCCTGGAATTTTCTCAGGAGTTGCTTGCTTGCATCAGAGAGCCAAGAGGCTGTCTCTGTGCAGGGCAAGTCAATATTGGAGTTAGAGATCTCTAACATAAAAGATGTGGGCTGGTAGAATTTAGAAAGAGAAGAAGAAAGTTGGGAATTAGATTCTTAGAGAATTTAAGCTTCAGCAGGTATTAAATTGTAAGAGTGATAGATTAATTAAGATATAGAATAAGTTTAATTACTGAATTGGAAATGCTCTCGAGAGGAGAAGGACCCCTCACAGTAAGTGCCAATGGACCATTCTTCCTCTGAGGTGGAGGACATCTCTCTATGGGACCACCCAGAGCAGTGTCTGGGTCATCATCATCATCAGAGAATGGGTGGGTCATCATCATCATCAGAAGTAATGATGTGCTGTAGAACTCTTCTGCCAAAGGCTGCATCAGTTGAAGCCAATGTGTTCAGTTCATAATGACTAATAAAAGTCAAAATAGACAACAATGTACCTGCTCTGCATACTTCTTCTACAGAAGCTCAGTTAAGGAAGGCTGAGTTAGTAGAGGTGCTGTGAAGTAAATGAGCTGTGATTCCCTTAGGAAAGTATACACCTCCACAGCACATGACTTGAGAACTCTGCTAATGGAAGCTTTGGGCATCCTCTCCCCTACCTTGGGGGGTGGGATGTTGATAAACATGCTTCTGTCTTTCTGACTGACTCAGTTCTTACAATGTACACCTTGTGTGCTCTTTGGGCATCTAAGGGATGCCAAACAAACTCCTTCAGATGTTTAGGTTGTGAGCAAAAAGTGGGTAGATAGATTTCTTGAGTCCTATGGAACAAAGATGATGCCTTAGATAGAAAGGTAGGATCCGTCCTAAGGATCACTGTGATGGACATCAAGCAGATGCATGCTTTTGGTAATGCTGCTTGGGAGAGAGTGAGTTAGCTGAAATGATTGGCAGCTCATGGAACTCACTCTGATTGGGAGACTGCAGCTAACTGTAGAGGGGAGTGTGACAGGCATTTGGGAAGTTGTTTGGAGAAGAGAGTAGTGGCTTGGGAGGCTCTCTAGTGTGAGAAGAGTCTTTCAGAGCCAGTGTGATGTGGCTTTGGAAAAAGGATAGACCCTGGAGGAGACTGTTACAATAGTTCAATCAGTTTTTGTGTATAAAACAAAGAAACAGAACTTAACTAGGGAATTAGCTCTCTATTTATAAGCTTAATATCCAGCATTGAAGAGATTGTGAATCTGAAAGATAAGAATTTGGCAAATGGCTTGAAGTAGTACTTGAAAGGACCTAAGCATGGCAAAAGATATAGTTATTGATCTTAAAGAGAAGATAATAATGATTTTGCCAGAGAAAAGGGGCTAGTAGGAAAACCCTAATCTTAAACACAAAGGAAAGGAGGACATCTTGTCTCCCCCAGAGTCATCGCTAGAGAGATGTCATGCTGGATTCTCCTCTTGTCTCAGCTTTTCTCTCTCTCGTTCTTTCCTTTTTCTCCTATCTAAAGATACCATACTGTACAATAGACTGCTATGAGATTTGCCAAACTGGAAAGGGTAACTCCCACAGCACTAGAGACAGGAAGTTAAAAAATTAGTTCCTGCCTCCAGTGGTGGGAATCACCCAATCAGAATGTCCCCCTTTCCTCAGAGGAGAAGGACCCTTCAGAGTGAGTATCTAGTGGTTTGTTTTTAAAGAATGGAATAGTATTAATTGGATCTGCTTTCCTTCTTTTTGTGTGGGAACACTTGTGGGTTAAGGGGCATCAAATATAATAAGGTTAGTGTACAAATTTGTTTCTAAGATAAGGTCTATGTAGAATATATGTCTTCCATCAGTGAGTTTATACATCATCTGTTGAAGCAGGGTATGACTTTCTCATACACTTATATTTTGTGCATTTTAACTTATACATAGGAATAGTTAGAAAAATACATTCACTTAGCTGCTTTATTCATTGCAAAAATTGTTATGCTACCACACCATGTACTCAGAATAGTAAAACAAAGCCAAGCAAACAGATGATAAAAACAACAACAAAATATATCAATAAAACACGTCATATCAATAATGTAAATAAACTTGGCCACGTTAATTAAAAATATTTCCATTAAAATAGCCAACAAAAGCAAGCCAAAGCATAAATGCACATTAAATGGCGTGCTCTAAAATGATAATTAAAACATTAGTATAAGCAAACCAGAAAACAGCAAAAAAGATGTTGTTAGATAAAAACCTGGGTAAAATAAAACATTTTAGTCTGGCATCTAAAGCAGCATTTCCCATTTGCAGGGTCGTGACCTGGTACCGGGCCACGGAAGCCTCACTACCGGGTCACAAGAAAAAGCAAAGCTTGCCCTGCCCCCAGCAAAGAATGAGCTCTGCTCTGCGTCCTTCCTTTCCCATCTTCCTGTTGTGCAAAGAAAAGCTAGGTTTGAAGACTGACATAGGCTGCAAAGCCTGAGCTCCATTTTCCTTCCTTCCATCCCCCAGCGTCTCTGTGTTGTGCAAATGAAAACTAGGCTTGAAGACTGACACAGGCTGCAAAGCCTGAGCTCCATTTTCCTTCCATCCCCCAACTTCTGTGTTGTGCAGATAAAAGCTAGGCTTGAAGACTGACACAGACTGCAAAGCCTGAGCTCTGTTTTCCTTCCTTCCATCCGCCAACATCACTATGTCGTGCAGATAAAAGCTAGGCTTGAAGACTGATACAGGCTGCAAAGCCTGGGCTCCATTTTCCTTCTTTCCTTCCTCCAACATCTCTGTGTTGTGCAGAGAAAAGCTAGGCTTGAAGACTGACACAGACTGCAAAGCCTAAGCTCTGTTTTCCTTCCTTCCATCCCCCAACTTCTCTGTGTTGTGCAGGGAGGAGCTGGGCTGCTTTTAAAGGCATGGGAAACACAGCCAGTAAAAAGCTGCAGGCCCCTCATAAATATCCTTTTTGGGATAACTGCAGAAAAGCTTGTATGAACTTCATATAACTTGGAATTAATTCATTAATTGCAGTACAATTCTCTGCTACCTTTCACAGCAGTTTCCCAATGTTTCAGTCAAGGAAAAGTATGAAAAATAGCTGTCCAAAGATTTTCTTGAAACCAAGCAAACTTGGTTGTAACTTGAGTCAGGGTTCCAGTAGTAGCAGCTGAAGGAAGGTCCTACTAAATGTATCAGCATATTTTGAGGTAGAGCAGGTGCCAGGGCTCAGTGTGGGTGGTACACAGTGCTGGCATTCCTGATGGCAATGGCAACAGCACTCCCAACTGCATACACTGGCCAGTGCTGTTGAGGAAGGGGTGAGTAGGTGGTGCAAGCAATTGAACACTGGCATTAGGAGTGCTTGCAAGCTGGAGAAGAACACACAAACAGATAGGTGCATGCAGGTGTGCAGGTGGAAAGAGCAGACCCTGGGAATATATGAAAAAGTTGCAGACTGCCCACTTACCACCCCCATTTTGGCTCAGCATGAGTTTCAGAGAGATTTTTCTGAAAACAAAGTTACTTCAGAAGAAGAGGCAGGTTTGGGGGAGTGCCACAGAAGTGACATCACTTGGCCCTTTACCTGGAAGTGACATCACAGGAAATGACATAATTCCTGTCTCTCAGCTTCTCCCCCAAAGTCTCCTGGCTCCACCCCTGAATTTTAGTGGGCCATGAAGGAGAAGTGTAAAAATAACCAGGTCATGGGGGGGGGGGGGAAGTTTGGGAAACCCTGATCTAAAGGAAAGGAAAGTTGCCAGCAGGTGAGCTTTAAAGGGAAGCGTGTTTCAAAGGTGATTGTGCCACTGAAAAAGCTTTGTGTCTGCTTTCCACTTGCCTTACTTCTGCAGGTGCGGGCACAGAGTGCAGGTCTTGAGGACCTCAGCTGGTGGTATGGACAGTAGGGGAGGAGGTCATCTTTCAGGTACCTTGGTCCCAAACCATTAAGGACCTTAATAGATAAGAACCAGCATCTTGAATTGAGTTCAAGATGGTGAGCATCAAACAGATAACTGAGTAATCTGACAAAACAGATAGTTGAATGTCATATAAAAGTGTAGTGGTCTAGTGTATTTGAATCTATAACAGGTAATGAATTGTTCTCTTTTCTTTCCCATTGCTGACTAGTTTTTAAAAGGATCCTGTTTCAAGTACTAAAAATGAAGCTCTTCCAGTGATTGACATTTTCTATTCCCCATATTTCTCTAGTTACAGATTGCCAGTTAAAATCACAGACTGTGATGACAAGTTTGTGTGTATATGGCACCTCTTATTTAGGTACAGTACTTGGATCCCTTTTCAAGGGCCATTAGCAGCCATCCACTAATGACAGTATCTTAAGAATTACCAGCTGTATCAAATGCAGCATAGCACAGTTCTCTGACATTCAATATTACTTATTTAAGGACCTCAGTGTCTGCTTTCAAATACAATGGCTAAGCAGAGAATGGCATTGCTTGAGAAAATGCATAGAAAACTTACTCTCTAAGGAATGGGCAGAGCAATAGATAGATGATTATGAGATTTAGAATACATAATAGCAACATTTTATCAACATATTTTAATTATTGGGTGTTATAATGTACACCTGCTCTACACAGCACCTATGAAATGTGTGGGTAATCTACTTTGGTTATAAATTATATGTAATGATATGTCCCATGCAAGCTTTGAAGCTTTTTTTTAGACTACCGATTAGCTCAGAGTACAGGTTGTGTTGATGTTGAAAATTGAAGTAGGTTTCAGTCTACTCTGATTTTAATGCCTTCCCTCAAATTGGTGTTCAATACTAGAGGCCTTCCTGTCATAATACTACAATTAAATGTTGTAAGCCGCCCTGAGCCTGCTCTGGCGGGCGGGGTATAAATAAAATTTTACATTACATTACATTACAATTCCCAGAATCCTGGCTTGGGAGCTGAGAATATTTGGAAGTGGAACAGCAAGGAGAGATGAGGCCTTCCTGAAGGAACAATGCAAACCAATAGAGGAAAATAGAATGGGAAGGACACGAGATCTATTCAAGAAAATTGGAGAAATCAAGGGAACGTTTCGTGCAAAGATGGCCATGATAAAGGACAAAACTGGTAGGAACCTAACAGAAGCAGAAGAGATCAGGAAGAGGTGGCAAGAATACACAGAAGAATTATACAAGAAGGATCTCAATATCCCGGACAACCATGACAGTGAAATCGATGACCTTGAGCCAGACATCCTGGAGTGTGAAGTCAAATGAAGAAGAAGAAGATGAAGATATTGGATTTATATCCCTCCCTTCACTCCGAAGAGTCTCAGAGTGGCTCGCAATCTCCTTTATCTCCCTCCCCCACAACAGACACCCTGTGAGGTGGGTGGGGCTGGAGAGGGCTCTCACAGCAGCTGCCCTTTCAAGGACAACCTCTGCCAGAGCTATGGCTGACCCAAGGCCATGCTAGCAGGTGCCAGTGGAGGAGTGGGGAATCAAACCCGGTTCTCCCAGATAAGAGTCCGCACACTTAACCACTACACCAAACTGGCTCTCTCTCTCTCAAACTGGGCTTTAGAAAGCATTACTAACAACAAAGTGAGCTGAGATGATGGTATCCCAGTTGAGCTATTAAAAGCACTAAAAGATGATGCTGTTAAAGTGATGCACACATTATGTCAACAAATTTGGAAAACACAACAGTGGTCACAGGATTGGAAAAGATCAGTTTATATCCCAATCCCAAAGAAGGGTAATGACAAGGAATGTTCAACCTATCGCACCATTGCACTCATTTCACATGCCAGCAAGGTCATGTTAAAGATCCTACAAGCTAGGCTTCAGCAGTATGTCGATCGGGAACTACCAGAAGTTCAAGCTGGGTTTTGGAGAGGTAGAGGAACTAGAGATCAAATTGCCAACATTCGATGGATTATGGAGAAAGCACGGGAGAATCAGAAAAATGTCTATTTCTGCTTCATTGACTATGCTAATGCCTTTGATTGTGTGGATCACAACAAACTGTGACAAGTCCTTAAAGAGATGGGAGTACCAGACCACCTCACATGCCTCCTGAGAAACCTGTATAAGGGTCAAGAAGCAACTATCAGAACGGGATATGGAACAACTGATTGGTTTAGAATAGGAAAAGGAGTTCGACAAGGATGTATATTGTCACCCTGCTTATTTAATTTATATGCAGAGTACATCATGCAGAATGCTGGCCTGGATGAAGCACAAGCTGGAATTAAGATTGCCGCGGAAAACATCAACCACCTCAGATATGCAGATGACACTACTCTAACGGCAGATAGTGAGGAGGACCTAAAGAACCTCTTGTTGAACACAAAAGTAGGCTTGAAACTCAACATCAAAACTAAGATCATGGCATCCGGCCCCATCACATCTTGGGAAATAGAAGGGGAAGACATGGAAATAGTGACAGGCTTCACATTTCTGGGATCCAAGATCACTGCAGATGGTGACTGTAGCCATGAAATCAAAAGACGTTTGCTCCTTGGGAGGACAGCTATAGTGAACCTGGGCAGTATAATAAAAAGTAGAAACATCACCCTGCCAACAAAAGTCCGTATAGTCAAAGTGATGGTATTCCCAGTAGTGATGTATGGCTGTGAGAGCTGGACCATAAGGAAGGCAGAACGCAAAAGAATAGATGCTTTTGAGATGTGGTGCTGGAGAAGACTCTTGAGAGTCCCTTGGACTGCAAGAAGATCAAATCAGTCAGTCCTAAGGGAAATCAACCCAGACTGTTCCCTGGAAGGTCAGATGCTGAAGCTCAAATACTTTGGCCACCAAATGAGAAGGGAGCATTCCCTGGAGAAAATCCTGATGCTGGGAAAGACAGAAGGCAAAAAAAGAAGGGGACGGCAAAAGATGAGATGGCTGGACAGTGTTACTGATGTAACAAACACAAATTTGAGCAGACTTCGGAGGATGGTGGAAGACAGGAGGCCTGGCGTGACTTTGTCCATGGGGTCACAAAGTGTCGGAATTGACTGTGCGACTGAACAACAAATTTGCAATGTTGATAAGTCATCCATTCCTGTTCTGATGTCAGATATTTATGCAATATAATACCAACGTTTTCTATTTCCAGCAGCACCTCTACACCAGTTTCAAAAATATTCTGTACTAGATAGTACATGGACTTCTCCTTTCTTTGAATTAGGTATGTTATATAGTGCAGATCAATTCTTAGCTTGTAAGAATTTCTACATAATATTTATTGCCTTTGTGGGTTTTGCTTACTATCTTTTCTTTCCAGCCATTTCTAAACTCTCACCAGTTCGCTGTCAGTGGCAATCTGATTAGTTATCTCCAAGACTTGTTTGTACTGTCCTTTCCACAGATAGTCATGAGTCTCAGAATGAATGTTTCTTCTCCACTGCTCCCAGCCTAGTCTCCCATCTTTTCACAAAAGAAAGAGACTGAGAAAATCCTATGATTATCTGGTTGTAAGAAGTAGTGCAGTCCTAGCAGAGGTACTCCCTTATAAGCCAGTTAACGTCATGGCAATCATAGAAGGATGTGATTCTACTATACATTTTCATAAGATATAATTGCCTTTCACCAGACTTGTGCAATTTAAATAGCCTTGCTGTTTGTGGTAACACCTTTCCCAGGAGTAAATTCCAAGTTTATATGGAAATGTGACAACTGAGCAACCAAAGAAGTCTATCACACAAAATATCACACTGTCTACCTATGTGTGATATTTTGCAGACCCAGGGGCAAACCATGTGTGGAGAGGGGGTGAGACTGAACCAGTACACCAGTAGGTAGGGAAAAACAGGCCAGAGCTTTATTGAATATAGCGCAGGTGCACTGGTGCAGCATGGGGGTGGATCCTGCGTCGGGAGACCTGCCTGCAGCTCAGTGTACCAGCCCACCTGCCAAGGGGCTATACCACAGAGTGGCAGTTCCAGGGATCCATGTGGGCACTGGCTGATATGTGATTCCCTCACCTTCTGGTGGTGAGAGCCAGCTGGGCATGCAGCTGAATACCCCCCAAGACTCCTTAGGGGAGTCCCCAGACCGGGGGAGGCAGGCATGCAGGCCCAGCCTCCCCCTCAAAAGGATCCATTCCAGTGCCTAAATTGCCTAAGCCAGGGGTGTCAAACTCATTTGCTATGAGGGCCGGATTTGACATAAATGAGACCTTGTCGGGCCGGGCCATGTGTATCATAAAATATAATTCTAGGTACAGACACACAAAGATGTTTTTAAACTTAAAATAAAACATGCTTAAAATATTAGCACGCTTGCAATATTTTGATTTACAGTCTCTGATAAATGTCACCTCTTGCTATGAATTATTGCATCAAAAACTGCAGACAATGTCTGTGCTGTACCAGTCTTGAATATGTGCTGTTCAGGTGTGCACATTTGTAAGTTGCAAACCTACTTTTGATTCATTGACATTCATTACAGACATCTCATGGTCAATTCTTTGAGCCTAAGATTCAGAGGAACGTAAAGCAGCTGGGCATTGTGAGCTTTTGTACAGAAGTTGCTTCACGTACTAGTCAAGAACTTGTGAAGGCATCATGGCACAGACTGAGGGCTATGTGCTTGTCAACAAAACTATAATTTTAGAAAAATGACTACAACAAAAAAATACAATTTCCCCCCAAAAAACAACTACAAGAACAGAGAGAGAGCCATGCACAGTGTTCAGTGTCAGCCTACTATCTGGGAGGTCTAAATTCAAGACCCCAAATCAAAGGAAAATGTGAAAGAAAAATTAAGGAAAATTTGCTGAGGTGGAACACACTCTCAGCCTAATGCTGATATTTCTCTTCTAAATAGTCCACATGCTTTCCTATTGAGAAAGACTGGAGGGCATGAGTACAGTGAAAAAAAGGAGGGGGACCCAGTTCCACCCATAACAAGCCCAACAAAACTCTCTTTCTCTCTCTCTAGCAAGGCAAAAAGCTCATACCTTCACTAAAACGTTGCTAGTCTTAAAAGCACTCTTTGTAGCTCTCCTGATGGTGGGGACTATGCAAAGCTCTGGCTCTTTCTTTCCTTCCCCAGGACACGAGGAGGGGGAGGAGCCTCAGCCATTAATTAGAAGGAAGAGAGGCTTGTCTCAGTAGCTCTGCAGGGTGATTAATTGAGCCTGGCAAACTTAATCACCCAGCAGAGCTATGGAGCCAATCTCCCTCATTGACTGAGGCTGCTCCTTCCCCTTCCTCCCTTTGGAAAAAGGGAGGGGGGAGAGGGAAAGGCTGCTTTGCTTCCTGGCTTATCCGGGGAGAAACACAAAATGGCTACAAAAAAAAGCAGGCAAGAAAAAATGAAGCAGATGACAGCCAGTTGCTGGAGGGCCTGATCGGAGCCCTCTGCGGGCCTGATCTGGCCCATGGGCCGTGTGTGATAATTAAACAAGACCCAAAATGCAGCCAGCTGAGGGCATGGTCCAACAGCAACCACCTTAAATAGAGAAGAGTGGGATAGGCCAGAACGAAACCTCTGTCTTTCCTTCTCCGAAGCTCTGCCCTCATTGACTTGCACTGTGCGGACATGATTTGCTCCCAGCTGGCTTCCCTTGGGACAGGCCATCCACACAGACCATGCAGCTGGCACATGGCCAGCCAGTTCTTCTCTGCCCCCCCCCCCCCAGCCCCAGGCCACAAAAGGTGGCTGTCTGGTAAGTCAGCACTGTGGCATTCTTCAGTGCAAAAGCTGGAAAATATGTTAAGGTCCTGTCAGGCAGTTATATCAGTATCTACTTTATGAAAAATGTGTGCTTTGTTTGGTGTCTTGGAGGAAATTGTTGTATACAGTTGTGTTTATGGAACCCACCACTGCATGCAAAGATCCATGGACTAAGATGAAGACGAATCACACTTTTCTTTTTATCATGACAAATCTCCAATAATTTCTTTCTGTCCCGCACCTCTCACTCTCACTCATTCACACAGAAATCTCATAGAAAGGCCAGCTGGCTACAACTGGGGTGCCAACTTTTCATTGGCAGAGCTCCTATGTCTGCAACAACAGTATGATGAACAGAAAAGTTTCATTCAGTAAAAATGGAAAGAAAGAAAGAGAGAGAGAGAGAGAGAGAGAGAGAGAGAGAGAGAGAGAGAGAAATGGAAGGAGAGGAAAAGAAGACATGGAAAGAACGAACATAAAAACATAAAAGGAGCTATGGTGGATCAGGCCAGTGGACTATGCAGTCCAAAAATCTCTCATACAATGCCCAAAAAGCACCAGAACTTCTACCAGTGGGGCCAGGGCACTAGAAGCCCTCCCACTGATGCTTCCCCCCTCCCAGCACCAAGAATACAGACAGAGCATCACTTGCAGGGAAAGAAAGAAAGGGAGGGGGGAAGGGGGAAAAAAAAGCCTTTCTCACCATCAGATGACCCCAGCCAGCAACAATTCTGCCCAGGGGTCATTTGGTAAAAAAAATAGCTACTGGAATGCTCACTTCCCGCTCCTCCCAGCTGAAAAAAACACACACACCCTTCTTTGCCACTCAGGCCTCCCGGGGAAATCTCCCCAAAAGCGCATACTGCAAGGCACATGAAAGCTCATACTTTAAAGAACACTTCATGAGTCTAAAGTGCCAGTGGACTCCAGCTTTTCACTTAAACACTGGGAGGGGAGGAGAAGGAAGAAGAGGCAGCCTAGCTCCTCTCTGGACAACACAGAGATGGGGGAAGGAAGGAAGCCAAACAGAGCTCAGGCTTTGCAGCCTGTGTCAGTCTCCAAGGCTAGCTTTTCTCTGCACAACAGAGAGATGGTGGGAGGGAGGAAGCAGAGCAGAGGTCATGCTTTGCTGGGGGGGGGCTAGCTTTGCTGGGGGCAGAGCTAGCTTTGGCTTTTCTTGTGACCCAGAAATGAGGTGTCCATGGCCCGGTACCGGGTCATGACCCTGCTAATTGGAAACACTGATCTACACAATTGTGCCTGGTTTTTGTCCCAATTAGAAAGCAGCAAGGAAATGAGGATGTCTGGTGTAGCCTCCATTGCCAGGTTTATAACATTGGCTTACCTGAATGGTCTGATGGGTGGGAAGGTAAAGGAGCTGTTCATTTAGATCAGAGGTTCCCAAACTTGTTTGGCCTAATGCCTCCTTTTCAGAAAAAAAGTTACGCAAGCGCCCCCTGGAAATCTACCTTCAAGAAGTGGATTAAAAGATGCAGTGACATCTTTGCACATAGAGTAAAAGATGTTGTAAAGAAGACACTTTGAAGCTTGAAATTCTAAAATTATTTTATAAAATCAACCATAGTAACATTCCCATACACAGAGAATTTTTGAAATTTCTTTACAATTATTATTTACCCTTCCCTTGTCAGCTCCAACTAACGCAATGAGAAGGTGCCACCGGCCAGCCACTTTCAGCCTGAAAGCAGCGGGCAACAGTAAAATGGGGTGCTCTTCGTAGGCTTCCTTGGAAGCCTCTGACAAGTGCAGGTAATGTTTGCCTTGCGAAGAAAAGTGGCAGCATGGCAGCACTGTCTGGGGCTCTTGGCTTGCTTCCTGGCTGGTGCAATTGTGCCAGAAGGAAAGGGGGAGTAAGGGGTGCCCAGCAGTGCCCTCTGGCGGAGTGGCACCCTAGGCCTACCCACCTACTTCCATGGCTGGCCCTGCAGAAGACATTCTGACTGATTCCCCACTCGTCTTACGCCGCTTTCAAGCTCCTCTTCTCAGTGGGGCTTCCCTCCAATTTCATACTATCTGCCCTGGGGCTGCAAACAGAAACCCCTAAAACCCAGTTTTGGCTTTTTCGTGCTGCAAACAGAAATCTCTAAAACCCAATTTTGGCTTTTTCGTGCTGCAAACAGAAACCTCTAAAACCCAGTTTCTGTTTCTGTACGAAAAAGCAGACACTAGCTGCAGCCCTGGGGCAGATAGTGTGAAATCAGAGAGAAGCCCTGCTGAGAAGAGGAATTTGAGAATAGCGTGTCTGGGGCATTGTGGTTGGCTGAAATCAACAGAAGCAACCGCTTGGGAACGAGAGGATTGTAAGAAGCTTGATGCTCTGCAGAAAACCTTGTGAGGAGCAAACTAAAGGTTGAAACTCTTTAGAGAAGTTTGTGTAATTGTCTCAGTGCTTCCACTGTCCTGACTTGAACTGTATTGCTGAGAGAGAAACTGCAAGCAACCTTGAGAAGCTGCTAGCTATAGCAAGTATTGGCTAGAATAGACTAGTAAGGTTTTTTGTTTCTGTCTCTTTTTTGTCTATACACCTCTATTTTTTTTAATTCTGTTTTGTAAATAAACGGCATCTTTCTTATATTTTAATTGGAAGGAGTTCTGGTCCTCATTACTAGTCTAATTGGGTGAATTCGCACTAAGTAGCAGAGAAAAAGAACCCTATTTTTGTTAATTGGAATTTTTCACTAAATTAGAAATTCTGGACCCCTTCCAGAAACGTGTTTTGACATCTCCCACTCTCTTCTCTTCTTCCTTTATGCTTCCACTGCCCCCTTATTTTTATGCACCGCCCCTCAATTGCACCTAAGGCACTGCCCCCCTGGATTGTTCCAGCGCCCCCCCCCGGGGGGCAATATTGCCCACTTTGGGAAACACTGATTTAGATAAATTATGTTCTATGATGTTGGAAAGGGGATAACTGTCTGCTGAAAGCTTTCAGCATTGGCTTAAATGACAGAATCTGAGAATCTCCTTTACCTAGTTGCTTTCCATTGAAATCTTCTTTGAAATATCCTGTCTTTCTCCAACCTTCTTACCTTTTCCCATGATTACTCACACCAAGGCTCCAATTTGGGTGAGGACAGGTGGGAAGCAAAGGGAACAGCCACAGATTTTTGCACTGACAGTGTGAGTCACTGCCAGTTCCAGGAGACACCTTGACCTGCTGCCCCTTCATGGGAAGGAGGAGGGGGGATGACATACTGCACAGACTGAGAACTTAAGCTTTGGTATGTTACAGAATTAAGAGCTTTACTAATAATTTGGATGACATATTTGATGATAGCAGCTGCTAGCATGACTCACCTTTCGTTATCTTAAAAGTGTCATCTTTACTTTTAATAGCTGGATCAAACATGATTTCAAAAGGCTCTGCATCCTTGAAAAATATATATGTATTACAGAAACTAATATTATAGCCATATAGGCACAAAAGGGATAACTGTATAAGACAGGCCTCTATTTTTCCTATACAAAGCTGAGTTATACTATGCAAGGCTTATATAGCATACTCATGATGCATCATTCCTACTGATATTCAAAAAGAGTATTTGTGCATAAACATTTACCACACATTGTGTGACACAGTACTATAGCTGGCAATCTGTATTCCTATAGCTCTTGTGATTGGGTAATTGGTTTATTGGTTGTATTGCCCTAAGGACTTCCGACAAGAGCTTGTTCTGAATTTATTTGCTTTGGGAGGGGTGGGGGAAGCATTCAGGAAATGTGATGTGCCCATTCTTACATTCATTTGATCTTATGTAAATAAGTTATTCACATACAAATTATATTTCCTCTCGGTGTAATCTAACCCTGTGTTCTTAGGCACAGCTCTCCCTCATAGCCTATTTGCCAAATCACATTTCTGCCTTGTCTTTGCTATTTCAAAGTGTCAGTGGGCTTTCTTAAAGACATTTCATTTAATAATTTTTGCATCAGCTCTTAAACATCTACAGCCCTTTCATCCACAGTGCCATGTGCAATTGTCGTTTGCTTGAAGCTTTCCCTTCTTTGAATAAAGAATTAAAATGGACCAGATAGCTGGTTTTATTTTTATGTGTGTTTTTTCTGATTAATTCTATAACCTTGGACATATGAGAGGAAAGAACACTGTCTTTTAAAAAATACTGGACGCTATGATTCAGGCTCCCACACATTCCCATTAGGCTACACCCCCCTGATTTAGCCAGTCCTCCAAGACTTACAGTATGCCCTCTTGGGGTGGGGTATAGCTTAGTATGCAAAAAAAGCCCTGGGAATGAGACAGTAGTACAAAGCAGCAAGACTTCAGTAGCAACAATACAACAGTAATTTACATATGGTGATCTAATTTTTTAAAAGTGCACTTTCCTAGTGCTCATTTGCATTACTTTAAACTCAATACCCATTTAATCCAAATTTGTTCCTTCCATGTGGCTAGTGCAAAGCAAACCAACTCATGGAGAGGACAAAGGTAAGGGTTTGCCCTGTAGTGACCAAAAGGAGTGGGGTAAAGGAATTCCAGGTGGGACTGAAGGAGTCCTTGACAAAGGAGAGATAAATTCTGTAAGGGAGACTGGCTTGTGATAAGGAGGATCAGTCTGGAATGAGAGGTAGGAGAGCTTAAAAAAAATTAGGAGGAGACAGAAAGAAATGGAAGGATTAGTCTGGGATGGAGAGCAAAATATGGGAATGGGAGAAATGCCATATTCTGCTTGTCTTGAAGAAGAGGAACTGATGGTGAAGTGGAGTTTGGTGATAGTGAAGGAAGAAGGTTCAAGAGACAACTATGAAAATAGAAGGCTTGAGGTTCTCTTTATGTACCTAGAAGGGCTCATTAGGGAGTCCAGCTGTTGGCTGAATTTGGGCCAGAACTAAGATCTATGATGGGATGATCGCAAGTGCACAATTCTGCTTACTATTGATGGATTTGAACTTTTGGTAAGTAGAGAATGATGTGTACTCAAGAGAAGTAGTATGGTAAAGAAGTGAGGCATGATGGGAATCTTGTGAGGCCATGGGGAACAGAGGCAGGGTTGTCAGATTATTAAGTGGCAGATCAGTTAGTGTCTGTTTGACAAAGGCCAAAACATGGCTTGATGGTCCTTTCTGGGCTCATAATTGATTTATCAAGGTTGAGGACATTATGAGGGAGTCCTAAGAGGCTGGGTTATTATCTCACAAACCTGGATTATTGCTTATGGCCATGAGGACCTATTGAGGTCAGACAAAGAAACCTAGTTTACTGTTCTCAGACACTCAGGCATCTCCATTTTTAGAGCACCTAAGAGAAATCTTGCTTTAACTGTGAGACCCAGCTTTTATGGATTCACTTCCTGCATCTGTGGCAGCTGAAGGGCAAAGGACCTTAGGGTTTAAATCACATTGGTCTCTTGGGGGGGGGGGGGGAAACATCACACACTCCCATTTTAAAGTACCTTTAGCTGAAGCAGATTCAGCTTCTTTGCTTCAGCATTTAGGTGCATGTACTAAAACTCTTGCACTGAGAGAGCAGAAAACTGTTGCAATGTAATATTTTTTTACTAACAGTGTACAGTACAAATGGACACAGCCCGGGTTTAATGGATGAACAGCATTGGAGTTCTCAGTGTAATGGTGGTGAGTCATTCAGAGCAATTATGTTGTAAGATAGCACTGGGCAGAAGTTCAAGGTTAGGTTTGTGTACTGTGAGTTGTAAGAGCTCAACACTGAATCTTGGACCAGTGCACACAGTTTTGTTATAGCTGTACAGTCCTCAACATTTAAAATTAAGTTATTCTCTGAATTTATTTGGTTTGCCAACTTTCACCCTTTTGCCAGTTTTCTTGCCCACTATTTTAGCCCTCACATCTTACTCTAATGATGGGCCAGCAGCCTAGCTTATTTCAGATTTGGGTTCACTACTCAGCAACCCAGTGTCATCAGTTGATGAAGTGTAGATTATTAGTGGCTGCTCAGGTTGCCATCCTTGTCAATGTCATCAGGAATATGGTGGGGTTCTTAATCACTCTCCCCATACTCCCCAAATACATATGTTGAGGCGCCCTGCATTCCCTTACCTGGCTGTGGATGCTAGGAATAAGTTGGTCCTGCAGCCTTAACGTCCAGATTTCCCCTGATCTTGATGTCTGGGATACTGCTGGAACCCCAAAAGGATTGGTAGGGTTAGCTGGGAGGAGGTGTTCAGGGTTAAATACAGAGCAGGCTAAGGGAGAAGCATCCATTTAAAATGTTCAGCTTCATTTAGAGGCTAGCTTTCCAAACGGCTTGTTCAGTGACAAACATTAAACATTTTGCTAACATCATTATCTTAGTGTAATAAATTTTTGTTTCTTGGTGCTATGTCATCTGATTGCTGTTCATTTTGTTTATTTAGCACATTTGTTTAGGGACTTTTCAACTTTTAAAATTCTCAAAGCAACTTGCAAAATCAGTTAAAGATCCCTATGGCCGTAACACTCTGAACATGCCTGATCTTGTCTCATTTCAGAAGCTAAGCAGGTTGGGCCTGGTTAGTACTTGAATGAATGAGACCACCTGGAAATACTGAGTGCTGTAGGCTGTATTCCACATGCATAGCTGGCTCTAACAACATCATTTGTCATTATTCCTTGGAGGATAATTGGGCAACTCTTGCCCAGTTTCATTTAATGAGTGGGTATTTAAGGCTGTGGAGGATAGAAACACAATCTCTTGCTTCAGATTTTCTGCCTGGTTCAAATTGCTCAAAAAGAACTTTTGAAGAGTTTCTTATCTGTCCAACATTACTTTCCAGTCTTAGAACGGCAGTTTCAAATTGTGCCTTCTGCTATTTTAGATGGTTGCTGCGTACAAACACTGATTCCTTCATGTCTGTGTATTTGTGGAGCCTTGGTTCCAGAAGATCTTCGGCATTGTATAGTGTTCTGCACTGTGTACATAAATCTCAGAAATAAATCTCTTACTGAGATTTTAAAAGACACAAATGCTTTACCTGCAGTGGAAGGACTAATTTTCCTTATCTCTGATTTAGACTAGTATGTTTTTAATAGAGTGGTACAATTTGCCATGCTAGCCAAGAAAATACAGGCTAGAGCTGTGTCTAAAGGCTGAAATACTTTATTTGTATATAGGGAAGGTGCTTTTCCAATTTGTTTTATTTGCTTTAAACTTTATAATGTTGTTGTTTTTTTTCTGAAGTCTGTCTATGTTCTCTGTTGTGCATTCTACTTGTTACGGCCTTTGGTCCCACACAATAAATGCTTACCTACCCTCTGGTTTCCAGATGCCACTAATGAGGCCACTGAAGGGAAGATGCTAGCCAGGTATCCTTCTACTGCAATGTATTTAATACTTTATTGGGATCAACTGCAATGACACCAAAGTCAGCATAATCTTTTGAGATCACCGGAAATCTTTGTCAAGCTAGGTGTTAACAATATTAAAATTTTAAAAGGATGTGGGGGAGGAAAAGGCCATGATTTTAAAGGCCTGTTCTCATGGTATCACTGTGCTTCTTTACTTGCAACTGTAGTGGCTGCATTGAATTAGTCAGAGTACTTCAGTTGCTCCTAATCATGGTTAGTGAAGAGAACCTCCATATTCAGAGGCAGTAATCCTTTGAAACCCAGGACTAGGAAGCAACTTCAAGGGAAGGCTTTGGTTTTGGCCTCTGTATCCAGTATGAAACAGATGCTGGACTAGATGGACACTGGTCTGATCCAGCAGGTCTCTTCTTATGTTCTTATGTTGTAGAGTCCTAGACTGGAGTAACAGTAGATAAAGATACACGCATACACCTGACTCACTCCTTTTTTCTTTTTGCCATCAAGACACAACCCACATAATGACCCCATAGGGTTTTGAAGGCAAGAGATGTTCAGAGGTGGTTTGCCATTGCATGCCTCTGCATAGCAACCCTAGACTTCCTTTGTGGTCTCTCATACAAGTATTAACCAAGAGTGACTCTGTTTAGCTTCCAAGATCTGACAAGATTAGGTAAGCCTGGGTTATCCAGGTCAGGGCTGCTCCCTTGTACCCCATTTTTTCCAGACAATATGAAGAAATAGGCAGTCGTCTCATGTTCTTTTTCTGTAAGCACTTTTAAAAAGTACAATAAAAATTGTGGCTGGTAAGATCACTGAGACCTTCAAAAAAACAGCTTGTTTTTGTTCTGGCTGCCCCTGAAAGACTGAAAATATAAAACACAGTTTACCTACTGAAAGCTTTCTTCTCTTCAGTAAGCACAGCAAAAGAATGACTTGCTTATTTTTGTTAAGAGAATGGTGTGGGGGAAGGTCATGACTAAGGTCATGACTAATAATTATACCCTTCTAAGTACAGTGAAGTCAGTGAGCTTAGAAGATGTAATTCTGTTTAAGACAACTCTATAGGATGCTGAATGACCTCTTATTACTCTTCTCCACATATCTTAGTCTATGTTAGTACCTGTGGTTATCAGCCTTGCATCCCTCCTCTTTTCTTGTTGGGGCTCTGATGACCTTTTCCTAAAACCAAAAAGGCTGTTTTGGAACATCTTAAAGGGAGCTCTCAAGAAGGGCTAAGACGTCTACTGGCCTCTATAAGTGAAGTCCCAAAAATAAAATACTGTCAACTCTTTTTAGTGAACTGTGATTTACTTGTGCGCTTCAAAAAATAGGTAAAGAGCTCCTGAAAATTTATAGTGGCTGTGCTGAAGCTACCATGTCAAGTGCCTCTGGTTTTTTCAGCATCTTTAAAGACTGAAAGAATCCCTTCTCTCTTTCTTGTCTTGTAAAGTGATCGGAGGATTTGTGGAACAATTTATGTTTCTGCGGTGTAAGCACTTGGAGGTTGCCACTTATCCACTGATTATCTGTCTTATCAGGTTTTGCAAAAAGGCACTGGAGGCCATATCTTACTTTCCAGTGTTTTTATTCACCACGCAGAGACACAACAATAGACAGGCTTTCCAAGCAGTGCAGTTTCTTCATTCCCAACTGCTTGACCTTTAGCCGCTTCCTCCTCCGTTTCGTGATTGCTAATAGTGCAGAATTCTCTCAGCTGCCATATTTAAGGATCAGCCCAAGACCCTCGCATGTCTGCCTCACCCGCTCGAAAGCCCTGCGGAAATCCCTTCCTTTCCCATATCAACTGTCACTTTTGCTCAAGCTGATTAGATCCTGGCCCCACCTGGCCTAATGGCTTCTCCATTGCTTCCTTGGGCCAACTTCTTCCATGGTAGAGGTCTCATTGGCTACCACTACTCTCCCAGTGAGTCTCCAATCTCTCAGGTCACATGTAGCTAAACATTGTTTCAGTAAGCACAAATAGGTGTGAAAGAGATTTGCATCTCCAAACATTCAGGAATATGTACTAGATACATAACAGGAAGTCTCAATTACCCCTGGTTTCCAGGTATGCCTTCTCTTCATGTTTGGAGAAACCTAACTACTACTACATCTCTCTTCCAGCTTTTTATATATTTACCCGAAGCCTGAATACGATACAAACTTTTACCCTGTCTTCTCCCCCCCCCATAGTACAGTTTCACAGATGATGAAATAAAATGTCAGTTCTGTTTCTGAAATTACACAAAGAGGACTGTATGTCCCTCTGTGCCAGCTGTGGTCTTCAGATTATCTCCTCCTGATCATTCCTCATTAAAGGTGGTCTGTCGGGCAACATGAAGAGTCTGTGCTTTCTTTGTGCTTGCTTCCAATTTATGGAACAAGGCTTCCTGAGGAGGTGAAGGAAGCATTGTCCTTGGACTTTTAGAAGGCTCTGTTGAGCTGTTGTATTGTTTAATAAATGTAGGTTGCTGGCATTTTATTATATTCTGTTAGGTTTTATTATTTGGGGGCTTTGGGGTTTTATTGTTGCTTGGTGTTTTCATTATGTATTGGAAGCTTACTTAAGCCATGGAGACATGTGGGAGGGATATAAATGTTTTAATAAATATCACAGCAATGGGCTTGCGACCCAAGCTTCCTTCCCCATATAGACTTGAAAGAGTATATCATTCCCTTCACCCCCTTCCCTGCTTCGGCTGATTTATTCTAACAGCCTCTGTTGCATGGCATGCAGATAAGTTTGCTACAGCTGTGAAGTAACTCTGAGTAAAAGTTCCATGAGGCAGACATAAGTTTTATAAGGCGTTTAAACTGTGTTTCAGGCTGACGAACTTTATAGCACATTCCTTGCCCCTTGTTTATTAACGCAATCATTTTTATCACCTGATATCACTGTAAAATGATGTGGAATTTACTTTGTTTCTCATGCAGTGGAATCTGGTATGTGATGATGACTGGAAAACCCCCCTAACAACATCTCTGTTTTTTGTGGGTGTGCTGATTGGATCCTTTATATCAGGACAGCTCTCTGACAGGTATTGTACGTGCTTTATTTTAATCCCTGAATGAAACTTAATGGCATTATTTTCTTTAATGCAGTTTGGAGTAAGCAGAGTAATCTTTGCTTTGAGACTAAATTCCAGTGCTGTTGAAAATATTGTGGATTCATGGCCAATTCTCTCTTTTTTGATTAACATGGACATACCTCATTAAAAACACATACACACTTGCTTGGTTGTTGCATCCTATTCTTATATGCCTGTATCATTTAATAAGTGTAAATTGCTGTGCACATTTTTTATGCTCAGGTATGCAATAACCAGGGCTTTTTTTGTAGCATGAGCTCCTTTGTATATTAGGCTTCACACCCCTGATGTAGCCAGTCCTCCTGGAGCTTACAGTAGGCCCTGTATTAAGAGCCCTGTAAACTCTTGGAGGATTGGCTACATCAGAGGTGTGTGGCCTAATATACAAAGGTGTTCCTGCTACAAAAAAAGCTCTGGATAACAAAACAAAACCCAAAGGGAAAATCAGCCTTCCTAGTTTGTTGCTTATAGGTGACTTTTCCCCTGGCTGCCATCCTTGAAATAATGATATCAGCTAGTTTGCACCTCTTTACCCTATCAATTCATTCCATACATGTTACTTTTGGCCACTTAAGGGCTGATTATCATACTATTCTGTTTAGTGATAGAGAAATTGTTTTGAATTATTAGCTATTTTGGTATACAGGGAGACTAGCAGCATTTAATTAAATAAAAAAACCCTAGAAGTCTCAAAAAGAATATAGTTTTTAAAACCCTGGTGAACTTTTTAAACTAAGTTTAGAGTACCAAAATATTAACCCACAAACTTGATCTAAAAGCATTGTAATGTGAAGGTATAGTACTTTATTGTCACAAATGTAACCATGAGGGCCAATCTAGGGCTGGGTTTGTGACCATAGAAAGTGGCAATACTGAATACACACTGGGGCCATCTGGTCACTGGACAGCATGTCTACTAAACATTGACTGGGGAATTTAGTTCCACTCCATATTCTGAACTGTGTGCAACCTTTTATTCCTGCTCTCTTATTATACATGTACTAGACGGACTGCATCATCCTCTAAAATGCATAAATGAACGAGTGAGTTGTTTCAGTAGGATTGATGTACATATGTTCCTGAACTCCAGAATGAGAACATATCTTATGCATTCTGTATCAATGCAGTTCCTTGCTGCCTGCTTATCCACTTGTCCCAAGCAAGAAGGGATGTGTAGGGGTGGGGACCAGTCCATTTTATATATATATATAAAAGTAACAGAGAATGGAAACTGTACCAGACACTGATATATATATCAGTTTTTGTGGTTTGGTCTTGAGATGATTAACTTTGCTATTTCAAGTGTTATTATATGCCATTAGATTTTAATTACAGTGACTTTGAATCTAATTGCACTTGTATTGTCATTCATTGAGCAGCACTGTCATTGAATGTAACCTATGCATACCTACATAATTATGCAGAATGGTGATATTCAGCAGTGCTATACTAGTTTCAGAGTTCGAAGTTAACTTATCAATACCTACACTGGTTTTGGTGCAGTGAGCATAGATTGGCAACCATCTTAATATGCACTGTAGCTTGGCATTACTGGAAGCCTTGTAGCAGGTGTACTATAAATTGTTCATAATACTTTTGGGACTGCCTCTCCTGATATACCCCAAGAAGAGCTCTTTGCTCTGAAAATAAGAACTTACTGGTGGTCTCTTGCCCAAGAGAGATCTGGTTGTCCTCAGCCAAGACCAAGGCCTTCTCAGCCTTAGCTCCTGCCTAGTAGAACCGTCTGCCAGATGACATCTGTGCCCTGCAAATTTTAATTCCTTTCCACAGGGCATGCAAAGCAGAGATGTTCTGCCAGGCATCCGGTTGAGGCAGCAATGGTACAGAGTAGTCTGGCACTCTCATACCCCTCCAATTCTCCATAAACCTCTCCTAGGAGACACTGAAAAAAATTATGCTCTCCATCTGCAGTGTATTATAAACAAATGTTTTATTAACTTGTTTTCAATTTAATACATTGTATTTTATCATGTTATTGGCCGCCCTGAGCCCTGCTTTCAGGGAAAGGTGGCCTATAAATCGAATTGAATATAATAAATAAATATGTATATACCCAATTCCATGCTACTTGGAGTCTTATGTTATAGCCCAAGGAGTACAGCATTAGGGAGGCAGACGCCAGTTCAGAGATGCCTGAGACATCTGCTGCTTCTATAGCATCTGTGCTGAGGTGGATCACTAGAGCTATAGTGGACATGCTTCCACATGGATGACTACTATGAAGGCCCATCCACTTCCCTCCCTCAGATTTTTCCTTCGTTTTTCTTTTCTTGTCAGACTGAGCTGCCCTGGTAATGTGTTTTCTTTTTTCCTGACGAACTCTGGCTGCCCCACCTTGTCACAGTATAATATTTTGACTGTTTGCTCAGCCCAGGAATCTGAGGGAAGAAATGGGAGCCCTCTTTAACTTAAATGGCACTTGGGAGCTTTTATATTCCAAATTAACAGAATATTTTATTCAACATAGAGGGGAAAGGTCAGGGGAAATTGGGGTAAAATTTCTAAAGTAACTCAATATAGATAACTCTGAGGTAAAATCAGTGCACATACAGACTTTAGTTCTTATATTTTAGGCTAATTAGAGTTTCCTAAACTTTTCTCAGATACTTAAATCTTTGTGTTGAGAGGCTTTGGTTCCAGTGTATTCCTCAAACACTCCAGTACACTTTGAGTATTAGCTAATTGTTTTGGTTTCTAGAAGGCTGGTGCACTCTTTCCAGAACCCAAACCCCGCTTCTCTTGAAACACCAGTACTTGTCTTGAGTTTTTAATGGACTCTTAAGATCTCTAAAGGCAGTTTCTAACCACACCAACCCAGGGATTGCTACACTCTTCAGAGCTATCACCCTATTTAGACTTGGTAGGGAAAATCCTTTTCCCTTTAGAAGATCTATCCCCTTTCCTTGGCCAAAATGAGAGTCTCCATCTAACTACCCACTCATTCTTGCCAACTTTCCCCAGTTCTCCTGTCTGTGTTAAACTGCTCTCAGTCAGGACTGAATTCTGAAACTGTCAGTATTGGACTCTTCTCAGCTAGGGCTGGGATCAGACTGAATTCTCCTCAGTATCCAGTTCAGAAGTCTTTCTCTGTTCAGCTGATGCTAACCAATCAGATTTCTTGGAAAAACCTGTCACTCAGGACTTTCTGGCTCTGTGAACAATTAACCCTTCACAGTCTTCTGTCTGTTTACACAGCACTTCTAAGCTTTTAAAGATGTAGTCCATAACATAGGGTTTCTAGGTCCAGCTCAGGAAATACCTGGGGACTTTGTGGGTGGAGCCAAGAGACTTTATCGCTCCCTAAAAATAAATAAAAATACAGCAGTGCAGTTCCCCTGAACAGTGTTCATTTCCTCATCCTCTTTTTTTACTTTCAAAGGCTTCCCCAGCAGCTGCACTTCCACTAAATGAAAGTGAAATTTGTCATAACTCCAGAAGTCTCTTGTCATGCCTTTATTAAGATACACATGCAAACTCACAAAGCAGCTAAAATAAACCACAGTTTGCAAGCCCACACTTGTGATCTCACTGGGGCAATTTACTCATGGGAGTTGTTGAATGTAATAGCCTGCTGTATTTCAATCAACTTCCTCAAACTAACACAGGAAAACAAAAGGAAGGAACAAAGCAGTCTCGGGGGTGGAGTTTTCCTCCATCCCATAATCAGGTTCTAGTTTACTCTTTATTTTACTATGCAAACGACTCCTGAACGAATGCAAAGGAACTCTGCTCTCTTACTTTCTCACAGCTTTACACACTCAGGAAAAGCCACATGGCGCTCTGCCTGCTTCCCCCACCCGCATCCAGCTTTCCTCCTGCTGAGATTTAAAGGCATACACACCTTCCAAAACACAAGCAGTTTCCAAGCTTCTTCTAAGTCTGCCAAGATTTAAAGGCACATCATGGCTGTTGGGGCAGAATTCCCCGCACACACACACACCAGCTGGCTGGCAGCGGGGAGGAGCCTGCAAAACGAGGGGATCGCCTGCCTAGAGGTGGGGACTGGCAAGCTTACTATTACAACTGCACATTTAGCCTTTATTATATTGACAATAATATATATATGGATTCAGATTAGAGTACTGCCTGTTCATTTCTAACAAACATTTGTTTCCCACCTGTCCATGTGGATCAGGGTGGCTAAAAGAATTAAAATGTTACTATTTAAAACCTATAGATTAAAACTTCAAGCAGCACCTCACCCCCCAAAAAAGATGTCTGCTGTTTAGATCCCATTAAATAAAATAAATTAAAAGCCCAAATGAATAAAATGGCCTTGCTGCACTTTGTTATGTGGACTCTAATAGTAGTAATTCTTTAGCATGTTCACTCTGATGTACACTTCCTTTTCTAAACTGAACCTTTTTTATGCTGACTAATGCAATGCTAAACAAAGTTATACCCATCTAAATCCATAGAAGTCAATGGGCATAGAAGGATATTATAACTATGCTGACTGAAAATAATTGACTGGTGATGCAATTACTGGAAACTGATGTTGCCTAGGTAAGTAATATGTAAATGTTTAAAGGCAGACGAGTGTTTTCAACTCTCATAATGTAATGGGAAGGAGGAACAACTGCTCCGTGAGTAGCATGGACTTGCAAAAAGTCTCTTTGCTTTACCTAGCATATGACAAAAGTTATTTTGGAGATTTATTTATAGACACCTTGCTTGTTCTTTCTTCTTTTCTCCAAAAGGTTTGGAAGAAAAACTATTCTGTTTGCAACTATGGGTGTACAGACAGGTTTCAGCTTCCTGCAGATATTCTCAACGAGCTGGGAAATGTTCACAGTGCTTTTTCTAATAGTTGGCATGGGTCAGATTTCTAACTACGTCGTGGCCTTCATTTTAGGTAAGAGCATATCTGATCTAGTAAAACTGTTGTCTAGTGTGGTAATTTAATGATGCCTCAGGAATATCATTTAATAAGAGACCATGGCTTATAGAATATTGTTAGCTGATAAAAGTTGGCAGCAGTCTTACATCAGTGATAGGACAATGGTTTTACCAGTTTAAAGTGTACACAAACTGGCAAAAGCATGGAGAGAAAAGATGTCAGAAAAGCTATTGTTTAGTTTTTTGTAGTTAATCAATTCTATGATTGCTTCGTTTCCTCTCCTTTTTATTATCTATATAACAATTCTAATAATAATATATTTTTTTAAAAAATAAAAGCTATTGTAAAAAAGATTTTCAATTGGAGTATGAAACTTCTGCCAATTTTTTATCTTGCTAGGGATGAAAAACAAGAGAAACGCTGGGGTTGCCAATTCATGTTTTCCTTGTAATTCCAAGACTGAAATGGAATATTTCTACAGGATAATCAGCAGACCTAATCACTCCATGGTCAGTCAAAGAAGAAGAACTCTAGCTGCAGACTATCTGGGAGAGTATTTAAGAAGGGGAATTGACGGGGATAGGAAAGGTTAAATAGTCCCAGCATCTTGATTCTGCCATTGATTCAGCTATTTAAAATTACTAAGGCAGTGAAGAGAGTGGGTTGTTTCTTTAAATGAGAATGTTTAGATAACAAGCTAATGGCTTATTCTCTAAATAATTTCACTTAAAGAAACAACTCAGTCATATTTCTTCTATAGATGTCAGACTCCCCCAGTGGTGGGTTGTTTCTTTAAATGAGAACGTTTTGAGAACGAGCTAATGATTTATTTTTTAAACTGTTCCAAGTTGGTTGGATCCAACACATATCTTGTATTACTGGAATTTTCCATTTAAATTAGTTTTTCCCAAAGACTGGCAAACCTGGCTAGTTAGTGCTCACAGGAAAATAAAAAAATGATCATGCATTTTCAGATTGATCTCTCAGATGTACCCTCAGATGCCTGTGAAGAGGGGGAAAAGGGGAGGGGGGAAGATACAATAAATTGAATGATGGCTCATACAAATCTAGGAAGAAGAAGAAAAAACTTCAAACTTAGACTGAGCTGCAGTCACACCCCATCAAGCTCCCAGAAGGGTCTCCTCCCCCAGTTTGGTTATACTTCTTAACAGATCTTAATCAGAGGCTTGAACTGATTGGTGTATGGCAAAAACAGCTTATACAACATACAAACAGTTCTCAAATAAGCTTCGGTATTGTTCTTACAACAGTCCATGAATTCCTTACAACCTTCTTGATGTTGTGTTGCTTTAATAAAGATAAGCTAAAGAAGCCTTGCTGAAATATTTATACCCCTTAGAATGAAATCCTTAAATTTTACCTGCTAGGCACTGGTGGCTCATTGACTTGGGTTCAGGAAGTGATTGTTAGGTTCAAATGTAGCTAGAATTCAGAAAACCTTGGAGAGCTCTATCTGTTTGGCTTTCAATTATGCGGTGCCATCTACAGGACAGCATAATACATCCAATTTTCTTTCTTTTTTCTCTATGATCTCTATAAAAATACTTCCTTATAATAAGGAATTGGGGGACACACTTGAGAGACACAGGATAGCCATTCAATAAAGTGTGAAAAAGTAGACATTGTTATATTACAGGAAATAAATTACAAAAGAAAATTATATAAACCCCTTAAACATCCAGATTTTGGAGATCACTTTCACTAAGAAATATTAATGTTCAATCAAACAACATCTTTAGAGAGCATAAGAGGAGAT
This sequence comes from Heteronotia binoei, assembly GCF_032191835.1. Lineage (NCBI taxonomy): Eukaryota > Metazoa > Chordata > Lepidosauria > Squamata > Gekkonidae > Heteronotia > Heteronotia binoei. Next base: position 139,798,220 of record NC_083227.1, read on the forward strand.
ATGTTTCTCAAAGGAAAACTGGAAGGCACACTGTTTCCTTTGGTTTGTAATATTCTCCCAGTATCCAACAAAACTTAAACAAATGTTCTCAGTTTTTAAATGGGACGGTCGTTCTAGGAGGAGATTAGTGATGTTTTGAACTTCCAAAGATAAGTCATTCGGTAAACTAAAACCAAAGTATACTTATCTTAAAATATCTGCTGTTTTAAAAATAGACTAGTTGATGTTTGGATATTGGAAAACCTCAGAGTAAGACTGTGAGAGCAATCCTAAGCAGGCCTACTCAAGATTCTACACAGGTCTGTTCAATGAAGCTTACTCCCAACTTGCACAGTAGTCATAGTCCTGCTCTAAAAATAATTCTTACTTATGGATAAATTATGTTCTGTTGTCCCAGAAATGGCCATGAGCTATTATGGACTCCCAACACAGTTTCCATCATAGTCTCTGACAATATCCCCATTTTGAACATATGTAGACCACAGCCAGCAACCATATATTTGGAAAGTTAATCCTGCTCAGGGCTTTTGTTTTTGTAGCAGGAACTCCTTTGCATTTTAGGCTACATCCCCTTGATAAGAACATGAGAAGCCATGTTGGATCAGGCCAATGGCCCATCCAGTCCAACACTCTGTGTCACACAGTGGCCAAAAAACAAAACAAAACCACAAGTGCCATCAGGAGGTTCACAGGTGGGTCTAGAAGCCCTTTCACTTTGCCCCCCCCCCAAGCACCAAGAATACAGAGCATCAATGCCCCAGACAGTTCCATTAATATACTGTGGCTAATAGTCACTGATGGACCTCAGCTCCATATTTTTATCCAATCTCCTCTTGAAGCTGACTATGCTTGTAGCCGCCACCAGCTCCTGTGGCGGTGAATTCCACATGTTAATCACCCTTTGGGTGAAGAAGTACTTCCTTTTATCTGTTTTAACCTGACTGTTCAGCAATTTCATTGAATGCCCGTGAGTTCTTGTATTGTGAGAGAGGGAGAAAAGTACTTCTTTCTCTACTTTCTCCATCCTATGCATAATCTTGTAAACTTCTATCATGTCACCCTGCAGTCGACGTTTCTCCAAGCTAAAGAGCCCCAAGCGTTTTAACCTTTCTTCATAGGGAAAGTGTTCCAAACCTTTAATCATTCTAGTTGCCCTTTTCTGGACTTTTTCCAATGTTATAATATCCTTTTTGAGGTGCGGTGACCAAAATTGTACACAGTATTCCAAATGAGACCGCATCATCGATTTATTCAGGGGCATTATGATACTGGCTGATTTGTTTTCAGTTCCCTTCCTAATAATTCCCAGCATGGCGTTGGCCTTTTTTATTACAACCGCACACTGTCTTGACATTTTCAGTGAGTTATCTACCATGACCCCAAGATCTCTCTCTTGGTCAGTCTCTGCCAGTTCACACCCCATCAACTTGTATTTGTAGCTGGGATTTTTGGCCCCAATGTGCATGACTTTGCACTTGGCTACATTGAACCTCATCTGCCCACTCACCCAGCCTCAACAGATCCCTTTGGAGTGCCTCACAATCCTCTTTGGTTTTCACCAGCCTGAACAATTTAGTGTCATCTGCAAACTTGGCGACTTCATTGCTTACTCTTAACTCCAAATCATTAATGAACAAGTTATAGAGCATGGAACCCAGTACTGAGCCCTGCGGCACCCCACTGCTTACCGTCCTCCACTGCGAAGACTGCCCATTTATACTCACTCTCTGCCTCCTATTAATTAGCCAGTTTTTGATCCACAAGAGGACTTGTCCTTTTACTCCATGACTCTCGAGCTTACTAAGGAGCCTTTGATGAGGAACTTTATCAAAAACTTTCTGGAAGTCAAGGTAAACAACATCTATTGGGTCCCCTTTGTCCACATATTTGTTCACCCCCTCAAAGAACTGTAACAGGTTAGTGAGGCAAGATCTTCCTTTACAGAGCCCATGCTGAGTCTTCCTCAGTAACTTGTGTTCATCAGTGTGCCTACTTATTCTGTCCTTGATAATGGTTTCTACCAACTTTCCTGGTATTGAAGTCAGACTGACTGGCCTGTAGTTTCCTGGATCTCCTCTGGAACCCTTTTTAAAGATGGGGGTGACATTTGCTACCTTCCAGTCCTCAGGAACGGAGGCAGATTTCAATGAAAGATAACATATTTTTGTCAGGAGATCCACAAGTTCAACTTTGAGTTCTTTCAGAACTCTTGGATTTATGCCATCCGGACCTGGTGACTTGTTAGTTTTTAATTCGTCAATCAGTTGAAGGACATCCTCTCTTGTCACCTCAATCTGACTCAAGTCTTTCAACACCCCTTCCAAAATTAGCGGTTCTGGAGTGGGCAAAAAATGGGTTCTGGGACGGAGGCAAAAAATGCGTTTAGCTTCTCAGCCATTTCCCTATCCTCCTTCAGTAGTCCTTTTACTCCTTGGTCATCCAAGGGCACCACTGCTTCACTGGCTGGTTTCCTGCTTCTAATATATTTGAAGAAAATTGTATTGTTGGTCGTTATGTTTTTTGCAGTATGCTCCTCATAGTTCCTTTTTGCCTGCCTGATCATAGTCTTACATTTGATTTGCCACAGCCTGTGTTCCCTTTTATTAATCTCACTTGGACTAACTTTCCACCGGTTAAAGGAATCCTTCTTACCTTTTACAGCTTCCATTACTTTGTTTGTTAACCATGCAGGCCTTTTCTTATACGTGTTTGTGCCTTTCCTAACTTGTGGTATATATTTTATCTGAGCTTCTAGGATTGTAGTTTTAAATAGCCTCCAAGCTTCCCCAAGGATTTTGATTGTATTTACCTTTCCTTTCAGTTTCCTCTTCACATGCCTCCTCATCTCAGAGAATTTACCCCTTTTAAAGTTAAACGTGGCTGTGCTGGTCTTTTGGGGTAACTCCCTATTTTATACAAATGGTCAAATCAATAACGTTATGGTCACTGCTCCCAAGTGGTGCAGTCACTTTTACATCTTTCACCAAGTCTTGGGCATTACTTCGGACCAAATCCAGGATCGCTCCACCCCTGGTAGGTTCTGTGACCATCTGCTCCATAGCACAGTCATTGAGAGCATCTAGAAACTCAATCCCTTTCTCTCGACCAGAACACATATTGACCCAGTCAATCTGCGGGTAGTTAAAATCACCTATTAAAACACAGTTTTTACGTTTAGCCACTATCTTTAATCCTTCCATCATATTATAATCATCCTCTATCTTTTGATTTGGTGGGCGATAACAAACTCCCATAGTTAAATTTCCTTTTGGGCCCTCTATTTCGACCCAAAGCATTTCTAGAAGGGAATCTAATTCTCTGACCTCAGTCTTACTGGACTGTATACCCTCTCTGACATACAGAGCCACCCCACCTCCTACCCTTCCCTCCCTATCCTTCTGATATAACTTATATCCAGGACTCACTGTGTCCCACTGATTCTCCTCATTCCACCAAGTTTCTGAAATTCCCACAATGTCTATGTTTTCCCCCAACACTAAACATTCCAACTCACCAATTTTACTTTGAACACTTCTAGCATTTGTATACAAACATCTATAATTTCCCAGGTAAGTTAGGCCCGCAGCCTTCCTCCTGCTGCCTCAAGACTTTGGCAAACAGTCTATACTGTTTGTCACCATCTCAGTGGAGAACTCTGATCAATTACCCAGTAGAAAAGTAACAGCTAACCCTTCATCTCTTTGAGATGAATCCTCCCAAACCAGAGGCATTTCATCTCCTGTCAGCTTTCCCCCAAGATTTAGTTTAAAAACTGCTTTGCCACCTTTTTGATTTTAAGCGCCAGCAGCCTGGTTCTATCTGGGGACAAGTGGAGACTGTCCCTTTTGTACAGCTCCCGCTTGTCCAGAAAGCATCCCAGTGCCTAACAAACTTAAACCCTTCCTCCCTACACCATCGTCTCATCCACACATTAAGACTTCTAATTTGCCTGTCTCTCCAGCCCTGCACGTGGAACAGGTAGCACTTCTGAGAAGGCTACTTTGGAGGTCCTGGCCTTAAGTCTCCTGCCTAGCAGCCTAAATTTTTCCTCTAGGACCTCACGACTGCATTTTTCCACATCATTGGTGCCAACATGCACCACGATCACTGGCTCCTCCCCAGCACTGTCTATCAGCCTATCTACAACACATGTAATGTCGGCTACCTTCGCACCAGGCAGGCAAGTCACCATAGGGCCAGTACGTGGCTTTTGCCACCCAGCTGTCTACTTGCCTAAGGACTGAATCATCAACTACCAAGACGCCCCCTCTCTCCCTGTCCAGAGATGGTTCCTTGGCGTGAAAGGATACCCGCTCACCAACTGAAGAAGAAGTCCCTTCTGAGGGTGCATTCTCCTTATCCTCAGCACGGTGCCCTGTTCCCTCTCAACCCTCATGCTCCCTGGCAGCAGCGGGGCTGCCATGTTCAGAGTGGGGCTCATCTAATACGTCCCCAAGAGTCTTCTCCAAGTGCCTAACTGACTGTCTCTGCTTCTCCAGGTCAGTCACCTTGGCCTCAAGGGTACGAACTAATTCCCTGAGGACCAGGAGCTCTTTGCATCAAGCACACCCCCAAGATTTATGCCCTGTGGGCAGGTAGTCATACATGTGACACTCAGTGCAAAACACTGGAAAGCCCCCACCCCCCCTGCTGGCATTCTACCTTCATGATAGCTTTTTTAAAAAATATACAGTCCCCTTTTAAATCCTGTTTGTTTATGTTGCTCTCCTTCTGGTGGGTCTACTTCCCTTATTGGGAACACAAGGAAAATAGGGATCTGGGTTCCTGGTCCTTACACAGCCCCCAGGCCAAGAGCCACAGGCCAGGAGGAGCCCTTTAGCTCATGCCAAAGGCTCGCGCCTCTGGCAAGGCGCAGCTTAATAATGCAAAGAGGGTGGGGCTTCAGTCTGCCCCAGGAACACAGCCACTCCTAATCAATCAGCAACAATCACCTTCAGCCCACTCAAACCAAACAAACAGCAGTTTCCCAGCAACCACAAACTCAGAATTTTCAGCAATCACACAGTCACACATTCTCAGCAACTTCCCCAGCTGTTTATCAACATGATACCATGTTCCCCAGATGTAGCCAATCCTCCAAGAGCTTACAGGGCTCTTATTACAGGGCCTACTGTACACTCTTGGAGGATTGGCTACATCAGGGGTGTGTGGCCTAATATGCAAAGAAGTGCCTGCTGCAAAAAAAAGCTCTGAGCCTGTTATTATCTTTAAGTTAATATCATTCATGCTGACATGGGTGCAAAATAAATCATTCACTGTGGTGGACTTTTGAAATAATTTTAAAATTCTGGGTGTATAGTTTTTAGTTTAAACACAGAGCTCAGGTTGACATTGCTAAGTAATTTCCCAAATGAGATAAGGAATGTTTTACACCTAAATATAGTCATCTCATGACTGCTGCTAGAATGATCATCACTCAGTTCTGAAAAACAAAAAATGACTTTAAATTCCAAGTTTGGTATCATGTTGATAGATTTTAATGTAAAAATACATCTGAAACTTCATAGAGGGCAAGTTGATCATAAAACATTTTATTTGGCATCTGTTAATTTGAACTGAAAACAACCTTTACCTCCAAAGTACATCTGGTCATTTTGTAAGACATAATAACCTTCTCACAAATGAGCAATATTGTGACTTTGCTGTTGTCTGTTGAAATATTTTTCCTTCATGTTGTAATCTTTAGCTCTCGTTATACTTAAATGTTATGATAAATTTGAAAAAAATTCCACACAAAGAGAGAGTTAATTTTACTGTTGTTTGACTCAGATCTAACACCTAATTTTGATGATTCTTGCTTATAGATGTTTTACAGATAACTTTATCAGAAATGGGTTTAGCAGAGAACAATTGAAAATCTGTAATACTAACAATTAAGACTATGTTAATCAAATAAATGTTGGGGCAGGTGGGGGACAATGACCTCACTTCTCCGCCAACCTGTTTTCAGGCTGTGAGGGAAAAGGGGTCACAGGAGGATAAAAAGCACCCCCTGGAGGTTTCAGAAACATCATCTCCATCTGGCCTTCCCACAGGCCTTTCCCCTGCGGGAAACACAGGAAGGATGAGAACTGGGGTTTGGAACTGGGGATCTGGAAGAACCTGGTTCAGGTACACACACCCCTGAGGCAGGACCCTGTCATACAGGTCACCTGCTGCCAGTCCCTCAGTTTGGTGCACCTCACAGAGTTGGTGGGGGGGTAGAGGGGGCAATCCAGTGTGCCGCCTCAAGTTCTGCAAAGACAGGATGGGGGATGGGGAAATAAAGAGCAAAAGATGGATTGTAGCCATGCTCGACTACTGAGGCTGGGCATATAGGGAGGTGCTGAAAAATTACCTTATTTACTTGCAAGGCTAATTTGCATGGAAGTATAAGTTACCCCCCTTTTATGGTATCCCTTGGGGGGAAATTCTGCTTTCATATGATTAAATACGTTTATTGGGACTTTTGTGGGTTCCCCAATAAATCAGTTGCTTTCACAGCTTGGAATCAGTTGCTTCTGTATGTATTTTGTATAAAAATAAAAGTTAATTGGGTTTGCCTGTATCCTTTATAATGTTTAGAACTCCAGTGCATTACATTTTATGGCACACATGGTCCGGCCCAACAAAGTAACATTTATGTCAGTTCCAGCCCTTGTAACAAGTGAGTTTGATACCCATGGTCTACACTATATGCAAAACTTTACAGTGTAATTAAGAAATATCTATGTCCAAAGACCTTGCTTTGCATACCTTCATGGCCTTTAACCCTTGTACCTGAACATTCTTGTCATCTCCTATCCTAAAATCACATTTTTGGCTACTGGAGCCTGATCCTTCTCCATAAAGACTCCCACTTTATGAAATAGGCTCCCTTCAAGGTATGGGGAGACATTGTGATACATTTTATTTGCTAGGATGTTCAATGAAATTTGAGTTTCAGAAATTTCCTGAGGTTTTGGTTTTTTAAAATTGAAGTGTTGAATTGAATTAATGCCCAAATTCCGTTGGGCATTAATTCAGAAAGACAGATATAAATATTTTAATAAAAGAAAGCTGATTTTTGGCAGTTGGGAGACAGTTAAGGGGCAGGAAAGGGAGACACAAGGGTAACAGACAAATGGCTTACCATTAGTATTTCATGGTGCAATTTAAATGAGCTACTACATTTCTTAAAATTTACTTAATTTATACTTCGCTTTTTGTGATGAATACTTGTCCAAGAATGGTTATGGAGTAGTTCACAGTACAATTCTGAACAGTTATTGCTGCTGAAGCTCTTTGATTTCAACTGACTTTGCAGTAATTTTGCATAGGATTATGCTGGGATGTTTCAGAGGAACACTGGTAGTAGTTAGGCATCCTACAATGCTGTCAGTGAATTTAAATTAACTGTACTTAAATTATATTTCATTTTCATTCTTTGGCTAGCAACTTTAGATATTTTTTATCTTCTACTTGACAGATTTTTTTTTAAAAAAAGTAATCTTGAGTAATCTGTTTATTAAAAGGAGGTTGTTTGCATATTTTATGCTGGTGCTTATCTGTTACAATTGAGAACATAAAGAAATTCGTAACTACAAATTTTAACACTACAACTGGGGCAGATGATTATGTGAGTGGATGATTTTTATGGCTTCCATCTATACATTTTAGAGGTTTTTTAATGTTGATTTTGATGGGACAGGGAAGGCATCGATGCTTGGGACTTCTAGGAAATTGGAAAGCCAACAGCTAATCTCTAGGGTCAGGGTCATAGATTGAGAACATAAGAAATGATTTTGGCTGTTTTTCAAAATTAAGTATCCGTACCCACTAACAAAGACCCCATTCAGACCTTCAACTGGATATGATTGGAATTTGCATGTACAGTTCAGTAAACTTGAGATTTAAGCTATTGTCTTTCAAAGATTTTATTTTCTTGGTAGTAAGACTGTTTTTACTTCCAGTCATCATCTTTTTGCATATTGTCATCTATAATCACACTGTGCAATTTACCTTACCAAATTTGGCAAAATAATTATTACATGTACTCAGGGATTTTTGTAGAAAAAGCCCAGGAGGAACTCATTTGCATACTAGGCCACACCCCCTGACATCACCATTGTTTTGCGCAGGGCTTTTTTGTAGAGAAAACCCAGCAGCAACTCATTTGCATATCAGATCACATCCCCTGAACCCAAGCCAGCCGGAACTGTGTTCCTGTGCGTTCCTGCCCTGTATGTCCTAGGAATAAGGCCCATTGTGGAGAAAAATGCAATGGGCTCTAGAAGGAGACTCTGGGCGAGTGCCCCTTCTCACCCTTGCTGTCTTCCCACCCAGGGTGGCCATTTTATGTAGGGGAACTGATCTGACTTCAGCTTTCCATCTCCTCCCCCCTCCCGGCAGCCTCTACCTAGGAAAAGTACAAAGTAGGGACCAAAGCCGCTTACATCATTCTTCTCTCTCTCTTTTGATCTGCATAACAACCCCCTGTGAGGCAGGTTAGGCTGAAAGTTTGTGACTGGTCTGAAATCACAGTGTGGACCAAGGCAGGAGGGAAGTGACTTCAGCAGGGTATAATGACACAGAGTCCACTTTCTCTAGGGAAAGTGATCTTTGCCATCTGGAGGGCAGTTGTAATTCTGAGTGATCTTCAGCCCTCACCTGGAGATGGGCAGCAATGGTTCTCCAGAAGAAAATGGCTGGTTTGGAAGGTGGAGTCTATGACGGTGGAGTCTATGGCATTATATTCAGCTGAAGGTTCTCCCCAAACTCTGGCTTCCGTAGCTCCACCACAAAATCTCCAGGAATTTTCCACCAACCTGGAACTGGCATCCCTAATTGGGACTGGCCCTAATGAGTTCTTCCTCAAAGGCCTTTTGTGATACCTTTCAGACCAACACTCTCTGATAACATTGTTGGTCTTAAGCACAGGACCTCCCTCTCCCTCTCTCTCCCCATATCTGGTCTGCTGCCCACAGGATGCCATTCCCCCCTCCGTCTCTGTCTCTCCCTCCTCCTCTCTGCCTCAGCCAATCAAGGGAAGGCTTTCTCTCTTCTGCGAAGCAGTGTCCCAATCCTTGTCTGTCCTGTGGTTGGAGAGTAGAGGTTGCTCACCATTGAGATTGAGTGACAGGAAGCTCAGCCAGTGGGAGAGTAGGTGAACTGTGGCCAGTCTGTCTGGAGAATGATATTATAAGGGAGATACCAGTGGTTTATTCCTTGAAACATTGTGCCTTTCAGAAGCACTCTCTTTCTTTAAGAGGTCTGTGAATCTCACAGTTCAGAACAATACAAGGAAGACTACAGACCTTTACAATTTTAAAAACATCCAGCCTGAGGAAGAGTTCTAGTGAACTCAAAAGCTTGCAAGCTGTTTTGTGTCAATGTAGCTGGTAGTACTAAACAGTATTTTGTGGACTGTGGTATACGGTTGGTTTTTAATTGGGATCTGGTTCTGCAGCCTTGTCAACTTTGTGAATGGACGGACTGATGTAAAGCACTTTCAGTGCATTAAAACAGTATATAACAGCTAAGTTGATATAGAAGTCCTTCAGTTTCAGTGACAGAGTAATTCATTGGCTCCATGGCCTTCACACACACACAAAAAAGACATTCAGGGAGCTTTCTTCTTCAGAGCTTTCTGCCTTACAGCTGTGAGGAAATTGAGATCAGCCTGATAACTCTGGACTGCTCTGATGTGGGCATTTTTCCTGTTCTTTGAAGTGAACTCTGCAATGTTTCCATTTCAATATTAATTGACATATCACAGCCTATATCTTCTATTCCTAAATTACATTATATTCCTTTAAAACTATGGGAAATGAACAAGAACTAGACTGAAAAGGCATTCTCAAATGTATTTCAAGGCAATGTGTACTATGACTATAACCTTCCCTCTTTTCCCCTCTTCATGGTTACATAACTTTTAAGTGTAATAATTAAAAGTGAGTATGAGAAAGCCGCCCATGATTATTTTTTGGTTTATTGTGTTCCTTATGTAACATCAGCATTTATATAATTATGAATAGTTTGGAGAGTGGGCGGAAGGATTTTCTTCCCTTCTTCGTAATACAAACATTTATAGTCATCCCATGTGGTTGATTTTATGATAGGTTCAAGAGAGACAGAACACATGCTGTTTGTCTTATGGCATTCAGACTTAGATGCCTTTTAAGAAAGGATTAGACAAATTTAGTCAAGAATGGTCTACCAGTAGCTATTAACCCCGTTAGCTGAATGAAACTTTTATTTGCAGAATGTGAATTCTTGGTGATGGAGACAAACAGGATGGTCTTTGTCACATTATTGTCTTGCTTTTGTCCTTCCAAAGGCATCTGACTTGCCAATGGTTAAGAAGAGTCTTGGTTAATCCAATTAAGAGCAGACCTAATGGTTTGCTTCTACATAAGTGACCTTTGAAAAAGATTCGGGATGATTTGTGTATTCCTTCCTTTGTGAATGGTGAGCTAGTTATTTGTATGATATCAAACCATAGATTTCTATTACATCCAAACCAGTAAGTTGTGTCTGCAAACTCTGTCTGCAAACCGGCATTCTCGGAACTTAGGAGCAACATAATTTTCAGGTTTTCATTTAAGGGCATACTGGTTTGCTCCAAACTCTGGGTCTAATAACTTGATAACGGAGTCAAGTTGGTAGGAATCTAAATAGTATGTTTTATAATTTGTAGCATGAGGCACATTAGAAAGTCCAATCTGAATTTGGCGGGAATGGTTAGACATTGAATGTGAAGTAATTCATTTCCCAAGTGCTCAAGGCCCAAGTTCAGAAAAGGTGCTAGCCTTCTCTTTGCAGCATTTCCTGGCCCAAAATGGGAGTGGAGACGTATGTGTCCTGTTGGGGGGAGGGGCTGCACATATAGCCCCTCTGTACACACAAATTTGAAAGAGTCTCAATTTAATCTCTTGAAATACTATAGGGGAAATCGCTCATTTTAAAGACTGTATTTAAATGCAATAAATATTTTCAGTGACGTTAGAAAAAAAAAGAGCTAAGATGCTAACCCACACTCCTTGTTTTGAACAGGCACAGAAATTCTTGGCAAATCAGTTCGTATTATATTCTCTACATTAGGAGTTTGCATATTTTTTGCAATTGGCTACATGTTGCTGCCACTATTTGCTTACTTCATCAGAGACTGGCGGATGCTGCTACTGGCTCTTACTGTACCGGGGGTATGCTGCATTCCACTGTGGTGGTGAGTTTAACTCTGAAAGGTGTTCAGCTCCAGATATGTGTCCTCTGTAGCTAACATCCTTCAGCTTGCATTGTTGTATTACCAGCTGGGTTTTAACAGCCTGTCATTGCTTGGATATATCCTTCCCTGAAACTTTGGTTGCCTTGAAAGTCAAACATGTTCTCTTAGATAAAGTATCTTTGTCCTGAGCTCCAGTGTCTCGGCTGGGGTGGTTGAGTGTATCCTTTGTTCGCTTTTCAGCACTGTTTTGAAATTCTTCCCAAGGATATCTGATTCTTTAACTTCCAACCATTTTGTTATCTTTTTTGCTGTCTCTGTTATTGCTGGATGATCTTTTGTGCAACCTTTCCTTTTCTTAATCTTCTTCAACCTCCCATTTGAAAACAACTATAAATCTGATAGATAAATTACTTTATAATTGCACCATGTAGGACATGCGTTTTTTCTGTTACAATTGTGTCCTGCCATTCTTCCAAAAAGCTTGGGATGCCATACATGTTTATCTTCTGTCTTCTTGTGCAGCCCCACATTGGGACTGCACTTGCACAAGACTGGCTGTGGGACATTTCCTTCCTAGCTCAAAACCTTCAGAGGGGATGCCCCACCTTTTCTCGGAGACAACACATGCACAGGATTCCTGCCTAACGTGTTGTGAGTGCCGTTAGCAGGTAGCCACTTTTCTCAGTTCCTTTTTCGCCACTGCCAGGATAGGAAGCTTTCTAACATTCTCTGTTGATTTTCTTCATTGTCATTGTGGATGAAAAAGACTCCTTTTTGTCCATGACTATTTGTTTTGCACTCATGAAGTCATGGAAGGCAAGCCCCACCATCCAGGCTCTCTCTGTTTTTAAAATGTGCAAAATGTAGAGCAAAGATGATGCACAGTGTTAAGCATGAACTCTGCCTTCTGTGCTTAGGAGAGGCCCACAATGTTGGAACTTGTTCAGTTTGCCAGCATGTCACCCTGAAGGCTCAGTCAGATAGAACCTCTAGGCTGAAAGCTGCACTTTGGGAGAAGTGTTTGTTTTTGGTTCCTTCTAAGGTGACTCCAAGCTCAGGTCCTACTATCTTGGGTCCTCTTCCCTTTGCTCTGACTACTGAACCCCGTTCCAGGCCCTCATTGGTCCATTGGATTCCAGTGAGCCCAGCTATCAGGCTGGCTCTGATCCCTCCAAAAAGAGCCACTTTGGTTGTTCTGGAGGCAAAATCTAGGTGCCCGCACATCTACCAAGGTCTGGTCATGTTCAAAACCTCCTGTGAAGAAGCATAAGAAATTGAAACATAATGAAAAAACTGAAACATAATGAAAAAGTCTGCACCCAAGTCAGAACATGTCAAGTCTTCTAAGGATCTGGACATCATCCTGGTTCCCCCCACACCCCATTGCATCTAGCCTCCTTTGCTGGTTTCTTTTTGGATGCAGGTGATGACCAACCTGGCATCCCTGTGGGACAACTGGTACCCTTGGAATCGGGACCTCCCTTATCCTGGCAACCTACAGGGCCCCCTCAGCATTCTTAGTATATCATCTTGCTTAAATAGATGGACTGGACATCACAGTCAAACTTTAGAGGGGCATAACCCGAATGCACGGGGATACATGGATGCCAACTCCACACTGGTTTTGTCCCAGTCTCCATAACATGAGCCTGAAGAAGAGGTCTCTGTGGCATCTCATTATAATTCCAAGAGTGCTTCAGACCCATCATTCGATGATGTGGGTAACCAGACCCCAGTATCTCCTAGTGAAGACTTCCATCCCTACAGAGAACAAATGCTAAGAATGGCAAAAGCCCTTGAAATTGATGTTTCCACTTCAGATAGCCATCTGAAGGACAGAATTTTGAGTTGTCTCTACTCCAGCACTCCAGGGAGAGTTGCATATCCAATCCTGGAAGATCTTTCTAACCTCACGGTTCCGGTCTGGTAGAAACCAGCCTCCATTCAGGCCATACCTTGTAAGATTAAAAATTTAGATAGAGTAAAGCAGGATTCCTGTGAGTTTCTGTCCACACACTCACCATCATCTTCAGTAGTTACAGAAGACATGCAGGCATGTCAATGGCCTGGTCAACATTCATCCCTAACTGACAGGGAAAGCTGCCATCTGGATGCTTTGGGAAGAAAGCTTCCTCTGCCCTCAGTTTTCAAGTAGCAGATTTTCAAGTGATTATGGGAGACTACCAACTGTTCCTCTGGACAAGTTGCCTGATGAATCTAAATCCCTGGCTAAACTTATCCAGTTAGGGTGATCAAACTCTTGAAACAGGAGATTAACGCAGGTAGGCATACCCTGATGTGTCAGCCAGATTGATGGCATCTGTCATAGTCCCCAGGAGCACTCATGGCTATACAACTATGCTCTCCCTCTGAATACTTGCTGAAGTTGAGGATCTCCCCTTTGAGGGATCAACTTCCCCCCCACCACCACAGTCTACAGACGAGTTCCTCTCCACTATGAAGAACTGCCAGACAGCTAGATGGCTGAGCATGTTTTCCTCAACTCTGGCCCAGAGACATTTCTCAAAAGCAACATGGCTTTGCTGTCCCTTTCTACAGGGGTAAGAGACAGCACGATCAGCTGTCATTCGTATATCCTCAACACCCTTTCCAGTTGTCCCCTGTTTCAAAAACAAATGGTACTCCATGGCCAAGGCCTAGTCAACAGAACCCCCAGGAGGATCAGAGCAAACAGTCAGCAAAATTCTGACTGTCTGCCCCTGTAGTTTCCCATATTCTCAATTTTAAGGATAGGCTGGCACAATTTCCAGAGGCTTGTTGCCAGATTAGTTAGTCACACTGCAACAGCATATTATTTCAACAAATAAGGAGGCATGGTCTCCCAGAGACTTTGCTTAAGGGCAATAGCAGCTTGAGAAAGGTATAAGCATTGGAGCCCTTCCCAGGGCCATCCAAATAGCAAGAACTTTGAATACAGAAGCAGAGAACCTGAACAGAGTCTATCATACCAACTACAAATGGTTTATCCGGCAAAGCAATTTTGGACCCCTAGGGGTATCCTCAGCTGAGTCCAAGAACACTAGAATCCTGCTCCCTAGTGCGTAGTGATCTGACTTCGGTGGGAGAGACATTCCAGATGCATATCGTTGGTCAGACACACTCTTTTATGCATTCCCTCCCTTCCCTCTACTAAACAAAGTTATAGGGAAGATGGTGACCAAACAGACGGATTGTATCCTAGTAGCTGCCTTCTGGCCCTGCCAAATTTGGTTCTCAGTGCTGTTCCACTTAGTGAGCACAGACTACATCCTCTTTCCAAGTTCCACTTAGCATAGGAAGTTGTTTTATCGGTATTTTTCCCTGCTCCAAACTCGGGAGCAGAAAAGGCCCCCTCCGTACTCTTGATGTTAGGAGGACCCTCCTTTACTATATAGATAGAACCAAACCATTCTGTAAAAACAAAACACTATTTCTTTGTTATTGGCGCCCCAAGAAGGGCAAAGCTGCTTCAGCCCTATCCGTGTTTGGATGGGTAGTTACTGCCAGCTGTTCCTGCTTCATGGCATCCAGAGAGCCATGTCCACTCGATGTGAAAGCATGCCCCACCCGAACCAGGTCATCTGCCACATTTGATCAACGAGTTCCCCTGCTGGACGACTGCAAGGTGAAGCACGACACTTTAGACGTTCAGGCGAGGAAAGTAGACAATGTGGGCAAGGCTATTCTACATGCTGTGTTCCAGTGAAAGATTCACCCTGCCTCCTCTTGTGAGTAGCTCGCTCATGATCCCAATGTGGGGCTGCATTAGAAGACAGAAGATGAAAACAGTGTTGCACTTACCCGTAACTGTTGTTCATTGATGTCTTCTATGCATACACACACTCCCTCCCTCCTGCCCTGCCATGAGCACTCACAGGGCCTATTGGACCTTGGAAGCCGTTTCATGGCAGCTTAGCAGAAACTGAGGAAAGGAGGTGCCTGCCATGGGAGCATATGACATGCTGGGTGGGAATCTTGCACGTGTTGGCTCTGAAAAAGGGTGGAGGTGCCCCTTCTTTGGAAGTTTTGAGCTAGGAAAAAATGTCTTGCGGCCAGCCTGCACAACAGCCCCATGTGTGTCCGCACAGAAAATGTCGTTGGACAGCAGTTACAAGTAAGTGCAGTTCTGCTTTCCCTCTTCCCTCGCTTTAACTGCACAACAACCTCTTGACTCAAGCAAATTTCCTAATCCTTTTGAAGGCTAGTCAAAAAGTGGTGTGATTAAAATCTGTCCATACCTGATATGATACTTTAGATAAAATAATTTAAGTTGGACAGCTACTATATTTGGGTTATGAATTAGTTTGCTTTCATAACTTGTCTGAAGTTTTGAGTCTCAGAAAATTCAGGGGTGGGGAAAGGCACTAAAGTAAAATTGAATTCTAGGAATGTCAATAGTATTGCCCTAGGAATGGATCTAGCCAAGAAAAACAACTAAATAGATCGCCGTTATGACCAGATGATCCTTATGCTGGCTTCTGGGTAAAGGAGCGGAATCTGTTAAAACTGGAAAAAATACTGAGGACACACTTACTTGTCTGGAAAGCTTTCAGTGCTTGCTTTGGTATTTACTTCTGTGCTTATATTTCAGGGTTACTCAGCTTGGCACATGATGCTGAGTTTCTTCAACACCTTAAGATATTTAAGATTAACTGTATTAGCTCACAAGGGCATGGCTCATTCCTCCTGTTATCAGTTCTTACCTCAAGTAACTAGCTTAATACATTCACAGTAATTGTTCTTTATTCATTCTACAGATGGTGTCTGCTTCAGGTGGCATAAACACCAATGAGCTCACCTCAGGAGTGTTCATAAACCGTACATTAATAGTGCCTAACTCAGAGGACTGCTTCTACATTTTTATTAACTTGAAAGCCACATTACAAAATTATCCATAGAAAGTATTTTGCTATGATTTTAATCAGTGTGCTTGTTGCTCATTCTGTATACCCCATACTATCTCTCCAGTTAATAGAGCCAGTTTGGTGTAGTGGTGAAGTGTGCAGACTCTTATCTGGGAGAACCGGGTTTGATTCCCCACTCCTCCACTTGCACCTGTTGGCATGGCCTTGGGTCAGCCATAGCTCTGGCAGAGGTTGTCCTTGAAAGGGCAGCTGCTGTGAGAGCCCTCTCCAGCCCCACCCATCTCACAGGGTGTCTGTTGTGGGGGGGAAGGTAAAGGAGATTGTGAGCCGCTCTGAGACTCTTCGGAGTGGAGGGCGGGATATAAATCCAATATCTTCTTCTTCTTAATCTTCTACAACGCAGCAGGTCTCTCTGATCTCATCTGTTAATACTTCTCTTTCTTTCCCATCAATAGCTATTACTCTTTCTTGTCTCATTCTGCACCATTACAGGCTTCTGAATCCCATATCTTATCTTCCTCTCTTTTGTTCTTCAAAATGGAGTCTTCTCAGAGAGCACCACAGATTTCTCTTAATCTGTCTGTATCTCTATCAGTCTCTGTGCACTATCACTATAACCCCTCGTTTCCCCCCCTTCCCCGTTATTAGTATACCCCATCTCTCAGTTCCCTTCTCATTTTCATCTCTTTATCAATGCATACAGAACAGCCTCAGACATCATATTTAAATAATTACAAGAATCCAGTGCTTCCATTTTAAACCATTTATTTCCCAATATATATGTTACCTAAATTAATACAGCAGCTTCAGCCTCCAGGACTATAACAGGACCGTACATTTTGAAAAGTTTACTCCCCTGCACCTGTTGTTCCCCAAAAGATATATCATCCCTACTAATAAAATAAAACATTTACAGTGAAATTTTAAGCACAGTTACCCTGTTCTGAGTACTTCTAAGCCCACTTAAGTTAAATGGTTCCAATGACAACCTTCCTAAGTGTGGTATGGAAAAGTGCATGTTGGACTGGACGGACCACTAGTCTGATCCAGCAAGGCTCTTCTATAAGTGAGAACTTTTGTTCTAATGGAAAGACTACTTTCTCTGTAATAAACAGAAGGAATATATTGGGTCTACTCCTCAATATTTCTGGCTAAGCTTTATGAATAACAGGCAGTGAGTACAGTGTTCCCTTCTCCTAGCTTCAGTCAGCATGTGAGTAATACATGATCTCCCTCCATCTTCAGTTCTCCATGGATCACAGTGTTGTCCCCAAGGCCCAGGGAACAGAAGATAATGGAGTGGGTTTGTTTTTGTTTTTACATAAATATTTTCACATAAATATTTTCCCCCGGTACAGTTGTGTGCAGTGCAGTCATTTGTTAATAACTGCTGGCTAAACAGTGCTAGGGATTACATGTGAACCCTGTTTACTGTTCTGTTCATCCACTTTGGCTGCTAAATAAAATATTTTGATTCGTCCATTGTTTTAATTGGGTACATTCCACTTCGGCAGCGGTACCTCTCATGGTTGTGCTGAGTTCCTGAAATTGCCCTTATGTTCTAATAATCTACATCCATAAGGAAGCAGAGAATTTTAATTAAATTCCCTTTTTTTAATCACACATATTGTGTCCTTTGGTAGGTACATTCTGTCTCTAACTCCTTATTTCTCAGTTTCTACTAGCCTTAAAACCTTGAATGACTGTGTGGCTGTATATTTTAACCACAAGCCAAAGAAGCACATTTTTGTAAAGGCAAAAGCAGTTATCTTCAGCAAGCAACAAATGAAGCTATGTTTCTCCTTCCCAGTTCTCGAGCCAAATGGCATGAGGAGGTTTGAAGAAGACATGTTGCATTAGGCTGAAATCCAACTAGGATTGCTGTTAGTTTGCTTGTCTGAGACACCAAGGCTGTGGTCAGATGAGCACTTTAATCCTGTGTTGTTGCTGTTCCCTTCTGGATTTAAAATGCACAATTAGACAGCAATATTTGCCTAATGTTCCCCAGTTGTTGGCACCCCTTCTGACCCACCTTCGAATAGGAGTTATTAGGCACCAGGGAAAGTCTGGTCTTTCAGATGTCAGCGTGTTCACCTTGCATTTCCAGATGCTGGCTAAACATTGCTCCCCTGTTGTGAACTCAAGCCAGTTGGGAATTGTAAACCTTCCCATCCATTCTTCTTCCCTCCCCCCCCCCCCCATCAGGTAGTGATGTGCACCTAAGCACCCCTGGGTCATCAGTCACCACATTTGTGGCTTTGCTCCCAAGCTCTGAATCAGAAGCCCCCGGGGGAGTTGTTTCTGAGTGACAGTTCCCACCCCCAAAATGTTCCTGTTTCTTGGGGTTGGAAAACCATGGAGATACTCCTTAGTTCAGAGTATCATCAGGGAGCCTGGGGAGACTGGCAATCCTTCTCCTCATCCGCATGAAGACTATATTAGTGGGAAAAGGGTTGCTGTTTGAGAGCATCCCATGATTGACACAAGAGTAAATGTTCTGAAGTCAGTGGGGCTACTCTCATAAATCTGCACGATGCTTACACTTCTAACCTCCCGAGTATTCCAAAGAAGAGAGGCAATGTGAAGGAGGCTGAGAGGAGCCTCCGTTCTTGGCAGAGGGATTGTGGAGCTGTCAGAAAGGAGCTGGAGCATCTTCTTCGTGGTCTCTGTGCATCACACCAATGGGAGAGGCGCCGATCACAATCGGCAACTTCAAAGCCGCGGATTTCCGCGCCCCCGTCCCGGTGCGCATGCGCAGGCACCCCCTCCTCTGCGCATGCCCAACGGGACAGGAGCAGACATCCCGCCAGTTCTCTTCTGACTGCCGTTGAGATCAGTCGATCTTTCCTACGGTCGGTGGATTACTTACTTCAGCCTTGCTGGTTCTTCCAGTGCGGATTCTTCTAGCATTATCGCCTTCTTTCGTGAGTGGGGTGGAGTGTGACTTTTGTTATTTTCTTCCTAACTCTAGTACCCTTTCGGGGACTACTTTATACCGACTTTATACCACACTAACGACTTTATACCACACCAAAAGTTCTGTATGACGTCCTTATCCAACATACTTCCTCTGCTGAACCCTGGAGATTGGATGGCCATCTTAGACCTCCAGGATGCTTACTTTCACATAAGCATCCATCCGGCTCACAGGAAATTTCTAAGGTTCGCCATCGGGACTTCACATTTTCAGTACCGTGCACTCCCTTTCGGCTTGTCAACAGCTCCGAGGGTGTTCACAAAGACCATGATAGTGGTGGCAGCCCACCTCAGGTTGCAGGGCATAGCAATATACCCGTACATCGACGACTGGCTGCTGGTGGCCGGGTCCGAACTCAACCTTCTACAGCATATCTCCACCACCCTGAACCTCCTCCAGCAGTTGGGGTTGCGGGTGAATATGAAAAAGTCCTTCCTCCATCCATCCCAGAGGATCCAATTCATTGGGGCGATTCTGGATACACGGCAGTGCAAAGCATTCCTGCCAGAGAAAAGGGCACAGGACATTATGGACTTAATACGCACGTTCCAGTCCAGCCAAACTGTAACTGCTCTCCAGATTCTGCGGCTACTGGGACTAATGGCAGCCACGACTGCGGTTCTCACGTTCGCCAGGCTACACATGAGAAGTCTCCAGTTGTGGTTCCTGAGACGCTTTCGTTGCGGGGTGGACCCTCCACGACGCAGGTTTTCCATTCCTCCAGAGATTCTGGCGTCACTGACGTGGTGGTCTCACAAACACAATCTGCTGCAAGGGGCGCCGTTCCACAGGCCTCAACCAACCATGACTCTGACCACGGACGCATCCTTATGGGGATGGGGTGCTCACGTCAACGGTCTTTGCGTGGGCAACAGATGGCCCAGGGACCACCTGCAATATCATATCAACTTCTTGGAACTTCTCACGATTCATCACGCCATCCTTTCCTTCAGGCCCCTGCTGGCAGACCGAACAGTTGCAATACTGACAGACAACACCACGGCGCTAGCCTATATCAACAGGCAGGGTGGCACGGTGTCTCGCAAGTTGTGTTTCCTAGCATTGCAGGTATGGCAAATCTGCATGGAGATGAACACTTACCTCATTGCAGCTCATCTCCCGGGCGAGCAGAACGTGTGCGCGGACTTCCTCAGCAGGGGAGGGGCATCCCTGCACGAATGGGAACTGAACTGGACCTTCCTCCAGCCGGTCGTCCAGGAGTGGGGGACTCCGGAGATAGATGTCTTCGCCACCCGCGACAACAGAAAGTGCGAGAGCTTTTGCTGCCGGGGGGGGGGGAGAGGCCCCTTGTCGTTGGGGGACAGCCTTCTGCTTCGTTGGGACCGCCTCCACCTCTATCTGTTTCCCCCGATCCCGCTCATCACGCGGGTGGTGCAGAAACTGTACACAGAGCGCCCGCGGGGCATTCTGATCACCCCCTGGTGGCCCAGGCAACACTGGTTCGCCCCTGTGCTGCAGCTGTCCAAGGGCAGGTTTCACCACTTTCCAGGGGTGCCGGATCTACTCTCCTCCCAGCAGGGCAGGATAGTCCACCACGACATCCCGCATCTGAAACTGACTGCGTGGAAGCTCGGATGAGCGAGCTGTCAGAGAGAGTGCAACGCGTCCTCCTTAATTGCAGAAAGGAGTCAACTAGAAAATCCTACGCCTACAAGTGGGCGCGATTTGCTAAATTTGCCTCAGAAAGGGGCAGAGACGCAAGGAAGGTGGGCCTTCCTAGCATCCTTGACTTTTTGCTCTCCCTGTTAGACAAGGGACTCACTGTTTCCTCCATTAGGGTGTACCTGGCGGCCATTTCAGCCAACCACGAACAGATCGAACGCCGGTCTGTGTTTACTCACCCTACCACTAAGAGCTTCCTAAAGGGGTTGGTGCGGCTGTACCCCTCCGTCCGGGCTCCTACGCCTTTCTGGGACCTGCCGGGGGTATTGGAGGCTCTCGTGGGGAAACCTTTTGAACCTATGGCCACGTGCTCCCTGCAGCTGCTTTCTTGGAAAGCGGCATTCCTGGTGGCCATCACCTCAGCACGTCGGGTGGGAGAACTGACAGCTTTGCGTTGCGACCACCCCTATCTACAGATCAGTCCAGAAGGGGTGCGCCTACGACCAGATGTGACCTTTCTGCCAAAGGTGGTGTCTGTCTTCCACCTGAGTAGAGAAATTTATCTGCCAGTCTATTTCCCGAACCCGTCTTCGGATTCGGAAAGACGCCTTCACGCCCTTGACGTGAAACGGGCACTCTCCTTTTACCTGCACAGGGTTAGACCTGTGCGCAAGGATTCTAGGCTCTTTGTCTCATATGCCACAAACTCTATGGGGAGGAGGATCTCTTCTCAGAGACTCTCCAAGTGGTTGACAGAGACAATTAAGTTGTGCTACTTGCTACGAAAGCGACCTCTGCCGAGGCCTATCAGAGCTCACTCCACAAGGGCAATGGCCACCTCAGCTGCATTTATGAAAGGGGTACCCTTGCGAGACATTTGCAAAGCAGCTACCTGGTCCTCCCCACATACGTTCATCAAGCACTATGCTTTGGACCTCCAGTGGAGACAGAGTTCGTCAGTGGGCAGTGCAGTTCTGCGGTCGCTTGCTTATTGACGGACCACACAACCCTCCTCCAGGTATGCGGTGAGCTTGCTATTCTCCCATTGGTGTGATGCACAGAGACCACGAAGAAGATGAACAGGTTTCCTACCTGTAACTGATGATCTTCGAGTGGTCATCTGTGCAGTCACACTACCCGCCCACCTTCCCCACTGCTGCGGGTCCGTCTCCAGGGCTCCTGCAGTGGTCAGAAGGAACTGGTGGGATGTCTGCTCCTGTCCCGTTGGGCATGCGCAGAGGAGGGGGTGCCTGCGCATGCGCACCAGGACGGGGGCGCGGAAATCCGCGGCTTTGAAGTTACCGATCGTGGCCAGCGCCTCTCCCATTGGTGTGACTGCACAGATGACCACTCGAAGATCATCAGTTACAGGTAGGAAACCTGTTCTTCAAATACATGCTTATGCACACATGTGAAAGACAAACCAAAAAAAGGGATGCCCCCAGACTGCCCACTCTATGGTCAACACACAGCAGCAATCTGAACCACAGAGTGAACACACAGTGATGTGGGTTAAGAGTGGCATGTTTGGACAAACCTCTCTGGAACAGTTAACACTGGATGAAATAGAGGTGGTGCAGTCAGACAGCAAGCCTGTCTGACTGCAGACCAGAGATATGGCATCAGTTTGATAGATAACAGATGTTGAATATTTAGCCCATTTCAAAATGCCTACTTAATAGAGGCCATTGTATCAAAGTAATCATGGAAAAGAGCTTTTGGTTTCAAATGAAGGTCAGCAGCAAGAACTTCAGGAGGGGAGGTTGATACTTTTGTAGACTTTTCATTGCACATCCACATATTTAGGAAGAGAGAGCAGGACACTCTTTTCCCTTTTGATTTGGTGTTGCATGCTTTCTAACATCATTTGCACTTAAAAGTCTTGAATCTTATTCCTAAACCTGGCCATTACAAAGCTTGCTAACTTGTGTGTGTGTGTGTACAACTTTTTCATCCTCTCTTAAGTAACTTTTCTTTAGATTTCTGTGGCAGTTATCCTTTTAAAAAGTTAATACAATTTTAAACAAATTCACATTAACTTCCTTTTGGCTGGTTATATGGTAAAAAAAAAAATATATTGTTTGATATTTTAAAAGGGCTGTGAGTTTGTCCTTAACTCTGTGAGGGAAAATCTGAAATGTGAATTATATTCTGCCAAAAATCAGACAGTTCCTTTTCACACAGATCTTCCTCTGTAAAATCAAATAGCCTCTGATAATTAAAATATGTTTTGTCACTTTATAGAACATATCAGAAAATTACTTGCTTTTATTATTGTAATTTTTTTGTCTTGTATTAATTAAACAAAAACTTGGGGCATGATTCCTCCCCATGTGATTGCAGTGCCTATTGTGCCTTCATTAAGATTCTTATTCCCCGTCCTATGAACTTAAAAGTTCTAGTGTTTTTTATTTTGGGGTTTGCCAGAACAAATGCCTACACATGGAGTGATTCTAAACAGGACATAATAAACATGTTTTCTCCTTCCACAGTCCCTTGGTGTATGTATACACAGGCACTCAATATGCAAAGCTGTTAAAAAGAATGAGAGACTCAGATGTGCCTCCCACATCCATCCATCCTTTGTTCTCTTTGCCTGAGGATAGATCTGACTAGTTTCCTCTTGCATTAGAAACTTGGTATTCTTGGATTGCAGCCCTTGTGAACACATAACCGTTGTACTCAGTGGGACTTGTTCCTGAATAAATCTGCATAGAATGTTGGGTTTGGTAGTCCTAATTTCAGAATCGGTTTTAAATTATCTTTTTTTTTTAATTTTACAGTTAGCTAAATTGGGGATAATTTGAGTTTGAAAAGTGTTATTTAAGTAGAAAAAAATAAATAAGGGAAAAATTGTGCCTTTAAATTAATGTAGGAAATTTTACAGTGACAGAGAAGCCTTGTAAGAAACATATTTCCTTTATGGTCATGGGGAGTACATCTTACTGTTTTTTAGAAACTTTTGTAGAAACTGAGCAAGAGATTACACAGTGTATGCTAGTACTATTAATGAAGACATTGCAAAGGAGCAGCACTGTAGCTTTCTGCTACTGTTCCCTGGCTGGTTAATGGTCCTCAGAAGTACATGTGAGGGGAAAACCCTGACTTTGTCCAGATGCCCTGTATGGGTCATAGTCTAACCATGCAGGAAGATGGTGAGCAGGGCTAATAGAGTAGGGCTAGTGGCTGTTGGTGCACTGTGACTGGGGCTGTAATCAAACCCTGTTATCACCACAAGTAGATGGGGTCTCCCTTTGTGCCATGATTAAGATCAATATGACCAAACCTATGAATCTGGGAGTCCTAGAGCTAGGATTTAGAGCTGGTAATTTCCATGACATTTCGTAACCGATGTCTGCAGTAGCTTCAGACAGTGTGTATTTTTTATCTCTGTTGGGTAGAAATGTATTGTGCTTAACATTTATTGTTATTTTAAAAAAATTATAACTGAGTAGACATTTATGTGGGGTTTTTTTAGAAGTCTGTAGCAGAAACGCCAACTGGCTAGCTCCTGATAGGTCTCCCTCCTCCCAAAAAACTGGCACACTTGTCCCAGTGTAAGAAAACAAAAAGCACATCCTATCAAGAGTGACACAATTTTAAAAATGATAATAAAGGAGGAAATATATGTACATCGATTAATCCCAAAAAATAGGGCTTGAGTCATCAGACATGGATTCTGCATATGAAACAATCATGTCCACAAGATGGCGCCAGTGAAAATTCTCATCTTCCGTGTTACAAATCAGTCTTGTCATCTCTTTCTGTTGTGACAGCTTTTCAGAGATTTAGAAGGAAGTCTTATAGAATTTGGAGTAGATCTTTGGTGCCCTGCGTAGCCTGTACTGGGGATGGTTGTGAAAGTTTTCATAGCACTTGATGTGATTCCCTGGAGGAGTCAAAATAAACCTATTTTTGTTCCAAATTGTAAACTGTACTACTGCACACACGTTAAAATTTGTTCATTAATCCACTCTCCTACTAGACCACATCTGGAACATTTTATGCACAGTTTGTAAACGTTTAAAAATCATATTTTTTAGAATGTTTTAGTATGTGAAAGGAAGTGTGCTCATATTGACATGTATGCTCCCTGGAATTCCTTCTTGGGCCCCATTTATACATTGTCATGCTAATGATATTGAATGAGAGCTAGAGCCACACCAGAGGTATAACCACCTGTATGCTGCTTTAGTTGCATATTGAAATTGTTCTGAAGCATCCTTGCTTTGAAAGAAGTTCCACTGAAATCAACATTACTAACTTACCTTTTAAGCTTGGGCTGTAAGTCATAGCTGAGCAATTTTGGTTCTGCAGTTGAATACAGTCACTTAAAACCATAGTGTTTTCTATGTTCCATTGCATGCAAAATTTTTAGGATTTTTTTTAGTTTAGTATAAAAACTCAAGCCAGGAGTGCTTTAGGTAACTTTTATCTCTGATACACTTAAATTGTACATATAAATAAGAAAAGTGTTTGCACAACCCGCCCCCCCCCCTTTTCCCCCACTTTGAGTTTAGTGAGATATTTAGGGAAAGTGCTGCCAAGTCGCAGCCGGCTTGTGAAGACCCCTGGTGAGGTTAGCAAGATAAAAGATGTTCAGAAATGGTTTCCCATTGCCGGCCTTGCATCACAACCCTGGGCGGCCTTGGTCTCCCATTCAAATACTAGCCAGAGCTGACCCTGCTTAACTTTTGAAATCTGATAGACATCAAGCCTAGCCTGGGCTATCCAGGTTAGCACTCAGTGAGATAATACACATGAATAAAGTCAAACATAAAATTGCTACCTGAGACTCCAGCCAAGGAAGCAGTCTGATAGTGGAAACTCTTCATCTGCCACAAGTGGAACTGTTGTGAAAATGCCAGCATAACTGTTTGAAACTTCTTATAGGATCATTCCTGAATCTCCCCGGTGGTTGATCTCTCAAGGAAGGTTTCAAGAAGCTGAAAAGATTATTCAAAAGGCTGCAAAAATGAATGGTATTCCAGTTCCAGAAACACTTATAGATTCAGTAGAGGTAAATGTATCATAACTTAGTGTTTTGAAATCTTTCTCTGTTCTTTATTGTAAGTTTATTTACAAAAGCCAATATAGCAAGCAGTCTAAAACTGAGCAGTCTCTCAGTGTAAACTAGAAGTCTGTACTCCCCAGCATGGTACCCACTGGTGCTGTTGTGCCCACTGGTATGTTTCCTGCCCCCTACCCAAAGTTCTTAAAAAGTAGGTGGGGCCATTATCCAGCAGGACTTTTAACTGTGAGGGTAGTTCTTGCAGAGCTACAGCCTCTTCGGGGTTCTTCAGGAATTAAAGTAAGTTGGTGCCTACCTTAGCAGTTACCTTCCCCTAGGTTTCCCTTCTCCATTCTTGGCTCTGCCAAGGAGTGCTCCTCCTGTCTTCTGTGGCTTTCTGAGGGGGGAGCCCTTCAGCACAGAACTCCCTCCAGGTGCTGGTGCCCTGAATGAGGAAGAGCTGCCCAGAGAAAGAGAAACCCCATGCAGCAGAAAAGTTCTTTTCATTCTGGATGCCATCACCCTAGAATGAACCACCTCTCAAAATGCCAAAGGTGCCTGTGGGCTCAAAAAGGTTGAGGAACCCTTCAGAAAGTGCTTAGAGCTGAGACACAGGTGCCCCGACCATGGTTCTCGGTCTCCTTCCGCAGAATTTAGCACTCTGACTCTTCTTTTACATTTTATGTTGCTTGTCCCTCAAAGAACTAAGGGTGATGTATACGGTTACACTCCTCTCCATTTTATTCTCCATTATAAAATAGGTTAAGTTGTGAGATAGTGACTTGCTCAAAGGCACTTGGTGGGCTTCATGGCTGATTTGAACCAAAGTCTCCCTGCTCGTTGCTCAGCGCTGATATCTGATACGCTATATTGGATCTTCGGTACTAAGAGAGAGAAGTGCATGTGGTGCTATTTTTGCTTTGGTTTTAGTGCAAGCAGTCCTCTAAAACTAGACAGACAGGAGCTTGCATAGGGGCTAGGAGAAGAGCTAGTGTCATTGGAGTACAGAGTTAGCAACTCTCTCCAAAATAATTACTTAAATGGCAGAGTGACTTTTGTCTCTCACAGTTTATACTTGGGTAGCAGGAGGCAGCAAAGCAGAAAAGATGTCTCACTATAGAACTTACCAGGGAAAAAATCCATAGTATTATGATGTGCTGTGGTGATAGGTAGAAGCGGAGCTTATGGGGCATGTGGTGAAAGCAGAGAAAGCTCCTACTCCTACTGTGAGTGTACAGATAAGCTGAAAACCTACCACTAACCTACCGCTTTTTCCAGTTAAACATAATATCATTAACAATTAGGGTTGCCAGGTCTATGTTGGAAAATATCTGGAGACTCGGGATGGATCTGGGGGAGGATGGGGTTTGGGAAGGAGAGGGCCCTCCACATGGTACAAATGTCATAGAGTCCACCCTTCAAAGCAGCCATTTTCTCCAGGGGAGTGGATCTCTGCCAGCTGGAGATCAGTTATAAAAGTGAGAGATCTCCAGGCCCCACCTGGAGGCTGGCAATTGTATTAAGAATAACACAAGACAGGAATGGAGTAACAGTGTATATACATATCCACAGAACAAAGAGAACTGTTACTAGTGCACTATGAACCACTCAATTCCAAATAAAGCAATATAGCTATTAGTAGCAGGAAAAGACATGTCCATGCAGTGATGTTCTAGTTGTCCATGAAGTCTGTAATGAAGACTCTGGATACTTTATTCTCCATTCCAATTAAAAAACCTTCTACAGATAGTATATGCTTCCATTATTCAATGAGATGCTGAACAGAGAACTGTTGCAGTCTATGATCTGGTATTATTGTGTCTAATCCTCCTATCACGTATAGCTCAGCCTAAACCCGGACTCAATCCATATGCAAGGTTAGATAAGGCAGCTCACATTTGATTTTTAGTTTGATGTATGAGCTTGTTTCAGCCTGTAACTGAAGCACTTGATAACTTGGATAAGTAACTTCTTTTGTTTGTTTTTTTAGACTGTCGACCCATGACCATATAGCCATATCATCTTCCAGGGCTTCTTTTGTAGAAAAAGCCCAGTAGGAACTCATTTGCACATTAGAACACACACCCTGACATCACCATTGTTTCAAAAGGGCTTTTTTGTAGAAAGCTCCCGGCAGGAACTCATTTGCATATTAAGCCACATCCCTTGACGCCAAGCCAGCCGGAGCTGCATTCCTCCTCCGAAAAAGCCCTGGCATTTTCCCAAATAAGCAAGCTGTTTCTTTCCTGCAGACTTCTTCCAGGGACCCTTCTAGCACAGATGTTTTCTTGTACTGGAAAAGTTTCCAGGATGCATTGTTCCTTATCAGTTCTTAAGTTCTCAGGGTTTAATCAGTGCCTGTCTGATCACCTAAACCATTTCAGCACTGCAATATTGTCTAATAATTCTGCAGTATTGTCTAATAAAGTGTCTAATAAATGTGTTTTCAGCTTGGATTCTATATGTTCTCCTTGCACTTCTCTTCACCATGAAGGCAGCCCACCTGCAAACTGTGTTCCTCTCTCACTGTGCACGTTTCAGATTCTTGAAATACATAGGTGTGCATGAGCACCAGAGGACTGCTTCTGCAACAGGTGAAGAGGAGCTAAAGCAGAAAGAAGGCATAGGATCCAAACATTTAAGTGCCAGACATGCATTCCTAGAATGGAGAATGCTAGTATATAAGAGATATCCAGGCATCAAAGTATCAACATAGGTTTTAGACTGAGATTGAAAGATAGTTTCTTGAATTGAGACCCAGTGTTTGCCTCCATATCTTTGTTGATATTTTTATTCAATTTTAATTTGATTTTGATTCTTATAATGCCCTTTCATATAGCAATACTATGTCTGTTAAATGATGAATGGTCACTAAGTCCTTTTGGCTTTCCCCAATTTAGTTAACTTCAAGCCTAGCTAAACCTGACTCTCCAACTGGACAGCCAGTTAAGTGTGCGGACTCTTATCTGGGAAAACTGGGTTTGATTTCCCACTCCTCCACTTGCAGCTGCTGGAATGGCCTTGGGTCAGCCATAGCTCTCGCAGAGTTGTCCTCGAAAGGGCAGCTTCTGGGAGAGCTCTCTCAGTCACACCTACCTCACAGGGTGTCTTTTGTGAGGGAAGAAGATAAAGGAGATTGTAAGCTGCTATGAGACTCAGAGAGAAGGGCGGGGTATAAATCTGCGGTCTTCTTCTTCAAATGTGGTCTGGTTTTCTAACAAGGGGAGTAGAACTAGGACAAATAATTCGATTTGAAACTGCATTCTAGCTTCTTGTTCACCATTGCTAAAAGAAGCTCCAAAGCTGGACAATTCTAGCTGTTTGTTCATTTTATACTGGCTCATGAATAACTTCAAGCTTGTTTGAATCATACTCTGTAACTTAACTAGATTACCATCTTGATTCTAAGGGGTTTTTTTTAGCATCTAGGAATTTTAACTTTGTTTTGTAATTTTCTTTTCTTTTTGTATTTTTTTTCTTTTTTCCCTCACAGATTCAGGATTTCAATGCCAAGCAGCAGCAGCAGGCCATGCTTCTGGACTTGTTCAGAACCCAAAACATTGCAGTGATCACTGTTATGTCTCTTCTTTTGTGGTAAGTGCAAAATCCCAAAACACATGAAGAAATAAGAGAATGACTACTTAAGTAACTTTATAGATGGCAGGAAAAATGTCCCTTATTTTTAGGAAGGCGTATTTATCAGGATTCGGATCTGTGTGTGAACCGAGTCACTCAAATACTCATGCTAACTATGTAAACAGCACATCTCAAATATATGTTTGGCTAGGCTTAATTAAGTTTGTTGCTCTTGTGAGAACATTTATCTGATCAGTTTCTAATAGAAAGATTCCCAGCAACATTTCTGCTTCCTTCTCTCTTATCTTTAAAGCAGTTCTTTGTTCCAAGACTCTTTTGTGTTTCAGTAGACAGTTTGTTTTTTCTACATTCATATTTAAGAGAACCACTAAATTTCCATGAGCATTTGGGGAGGGATGGTGGCTCAGTGGTAGAGCATCTGCTTGGGAAGCAGAAGGTCCCAGGTTCAATCCCTGGCATCTCCAAAAAAAAAAGGGTCCAGGCAAATAGGTGTGAAAAACCTCAGCTTGAGACCCTGGAGAGCCGCTGCCAGTCTGAGAAGACAATACTGACTTTGATGGACCAAGGGTCTGGTTCAGTATAAGGCAGCTTCATATGTTCATATATGTTCATATAAGAGAGATGCAAAAGAGAAATAAAATCTTCTTCCAACTCTTTGACTTATTTAAATGGCAATGTGGAAATTCGAGAACAGCTGCCCTGAGCCTGATAGGGAAGGGCAGGATGTAAATATAACAACATAAATAATAACTTGAGGTTTATACATAAAGCCCTTCTTATGAAGAATCATAAAACCAATGGTACTGCATAGAGATCAGTAAATGTGAGTGATTAGGAGCTTCAGATATTGCCATTCTGTAATACACCATTATTGTTGATAATAGTGGTAGTGATGATGTCACCAATCTTCTTCGTGGTCTCTGTGCATCACACTTGTGGGAGTAGGCGCCAGTGCCGATCTCGATCGGTAAACTTCAAAGCTGTGGATTTCCGCGCCTCTGACCCAGTGCGCATGCCCAGACGCCCCACTGCGCATGCCCGCTGGGACGGCCGCGGACATCCTGCCAGTTCTCTTCTGACCGCCGCGCTGATCGATTGATCTCTCTGCCACGGTCGGTGAACTTTCTCTTTCCACTTGGAATTTACCTAGTTTAGTTGTATATAGTTAGTAGTATAGTTTAGATAATTGTAGATAGCATAGGTTTTCTTCTTGTTTGGGAGAGTGGGGTTTTTCTTGTTTTCTCGCCCTTCGGGGAGGGGACCCCTCTCCCTTCTCCATTCTTCCCGCTTTTCCTTCCTCGTGTGGAAAGGAAGTGGGGATTTTTTCGCCGCTGCTCCGCATGTGGGAGTAAGATTGCCCCACCAGACGGCCACTCGCTGTGCTTATTGTGCCTGGGAGAGCGGCACAGGACTGATTCCTGCTCGCACTGTGCCAAGTTTTCCAAACAAACGCGAAAAAAACAGAGCGGCACGACTTGCGGTGGCCTTGATGGAGCGAGTGCTTTCCCTGCGAGCTGAGCAGGCCGAATCCGCGGCTGGTCAGGCAGATCAGTCGTCCTCAACCCAAGCGTCAGTGGCCTAAAACCTGGCAAAAGAAGCCATACTCCAAGTCGCCCGAGAGACAGTGGCGCTTGAAATCGGCCTCTTTCACTCGACCCTCCTATCAGTCGAAGCCCAAGTACTCTCCGTCCTCCACCCAGACGGCTCGCCAGAAAGGTGCGAAGCAGGGCAAGCAGGGCCTTTGACTTTCCCCCCGATACGTCTGGCCCATCGGATTTGGACTCTATCCGCCTTGCCAAATTTTTCCCTGCCTGGTCCCGTGTCACCTTGGACCGGTGGGTTTTATCTATAATCAGAATGGGTTATTGCATAGAGTTTTCCCGCTCCCCGTGTACCCCGAGGTTCGTCTCCACAGTACCATCTCCGACCCTCTGTGAGGAGGTCCGGTCGCTCCTTCAGAAGCACACCATCCAGAAGGTCCCCACGGACCAGAAAGGTCGGGGTTTCTACTCCCGTTACTTTGCAGTCCCAAACGGGACGGGGGCCTCCGGCCGATTATGGACGTGAGGGCACTGAACGCCTTCGTGAGGTGCGACAAGTTCAGAATGACATCCTTACCATACATCCTTCCTCTCCTGGGCAGCGGGGACTGGATGGCGACTCTCGTTCTGAAAGACGCGTACTTCCACATCTCCATCCGCCCCCGGCATCGGAAGTATCTGCGATTCACGGTCGGAGACGACCATTTCCAGTATCGAGCTCTACCATTCGGCCTTTGTACAGCCCCGAGGGTATTCACCAAGACCATGGTGGTCATTGCCGCCCACCTGAGGCTACAAGGAGTGACACTTTTCCCGTACATCGACGACTGGCTCCTGGTGGCGGAGTCGAGGGAGCAGTTGCTACGGCACATCGCGATCACTCTGGCCTTGGTGGACGAATTGGGGCTGCAGATCAACTTTAAAAAGTCTCATTTGATGCCTTCTCAGAAGGTACAATTCATCGGGGTGATCCTGGATACACGCATCTGCAGGGCGTTCCTCCCCCCCGACAGGGCGGACGCCATAGTGCAGCTGGTGTCCTCTCTCCAACTGAATCCGACTGTCGCTGCGCGGAAGCTGCAACGACTTCTGGGACTCATGGCGGCAACGACGTCTGTCCTGACATTCGCGAGACTTCGGATGAGGCCCCTGCAGCTCTGGTTCCTGCGGAGTTTCAGGTGCAACAAAGAACACTCTTCCCGGTTGCTGACCGTTCCTGCAGAGATTCTGTCGTCCCTCTCTTGGTGGGGGCTGAAAAGTCGCCTGATGGAAGGGGCTCCCTTTCACAAGCCGGAGCCGACACTCACGCTCACCACGGATGCCTCCCTCTGGGGTTGGGGGGCTCACATGGGGGGCATGTGTGTGGGGAACCGCTGGCCGAGCCATCACGCCCGCCAACACATAAACTTCCTCGAGTTGCTGGCCATCTTCCATGCCCTTCGCTCCTTCCAACCGCTTCTGGAGGGCAGGTCGGTAGCGGTGATGACAGACAACACCACAGCAATGGCTTATATCAATCGACAGGGGGGCACAGTGTCTCAGAGGCTCTGTCACTTGGCCCTCCTGGTCTGGGAGCTGTGCATCTCTCGGGGGGTGTTTCTCCGAGCAACTCATCTTCCCGCGGACCGGAACGTACAAGCGGACTTTTTGAGTCAGGGCGGAGCTCTCCTGCACGAGTGGGAGCTCAACTGGGAGTTTCTGCGACCAGTCTTCCACTGTTGGGGGACTCTGGAGCTGGACGTTTTCGCTACAAGGCAAAACGCAAAATGCGACCTGTTCTGCTGCAGGGGAGGCGCGGACCCCTTAGCGCTGGGGGACGGGCTCCTGGTACCGTGGAGGCATCACACAGTATACCTGTTTTCCCCTATACCGCTCCTCACCAAGGTTGTACAGAAGCTCTTGAGGGAACGCCCAAGGGGAATTCTAGTGACGCCCTGGTGGCCTCGGCAGCCTTGGTTCCCACTGGTCCTCCGTCTGTCAGGGGGGACCTACCACCAATTCCCTCAGGTGCGGAACCTCCTGCTCTCTCACCAGGGACAGGTCCTGCACCACGATATCCCGCACCTGCGCCTCACGGCCTGGCGTCTGGATCCAGATTCTCAGACAGAACCCAGTTTGTCATCCTGAACTGCAGAAAATCATCCACGAGACGCTCGTACGCGGCTAAATGGGCCAGGTTTGCCAAGTTTGCTTCAGACCGCTCTGCGGTGCCTGAAAGGGCGGATTTATCGTTAATTCTGGACTTCTTAGTTACATTGTTAGACGGAGGCCTGGCGCCCTCCTCGGTGCGGGTCTACCTAGCTGCCATCTCTGCAGAACACCTGCCGATTGACGGCCACTCGCCCTTCACGCACCCGGACACTAAACGTTTTCTTAAGGGCATGGCGAGACTGTACCCGGCGGTGAAGGCTCCTGCGCCAGCATGGGACCTTCCCCTAGTTCTTAAGGCATTGACGGGCAAACCGTTTGAGCTGATGGTGATGTGCCCGTCCCACCTCCTGGCATGGAAGACGGCCTTCCTTGTGGCAATCACCTCGGCAAGGCGGGTCGGGGAACTGGCCACACTCAGGTGCGACTCTCCCTACTTGGTGTTCTCGGCTGAAGGGGTCACGTTGCGCCCAGACATCACCTTCCTACCTAAGGTGGTGTCGCCGTTTCATCTCAACTCTGAGATCTACTTGCCAGTTTACTTCCCCTCTCCAGCCAACGACTCCGAGCGGGTGTTCCACACTCTAGACGTTAAGAGGGCGCTCTCTTTTTACCTGCACCGCACTGGCCCTTCCAGGAAAGATGCCAGGCTGTTTGTATCCTATGCTGCGTCCTCCCTGGAGCAGCGTATCTCGTCTCAGCGTTTGTCCAAGTGGATTACAGGGACAATTCGCTTGTGTTACCTTCTTCGGAAGCAGCCTCTTCCAGGACCGCTGCGTGCCCACTCGACGAGGGCAATAGCAACGTCAGAGGCGTTCATGAAGGGAGTTCCCCTGCAGGACATCTGTAGGGCGGCCACGTGGTCCTTGGCGCACACCTTCGTGACGCACTACGCCCTGGACCTGCGGCGCAGACAAGCTTCCTCGGTGGGCCGTGCAGTGTTGCAGTCCGTTTCCTTGTGATGGACCGGCGTACCCTCCACCAGGTCGGCCTGAGCTTGCTAATCTCCCACAAGTGTGATGCACAGAGACCACGAAGAAGATAAACAGGTTTCCTACCTGTAACTGATGATCTTCGAGTGGTCATCTGTGCAGTCACACTACCCGCCCGCCTTCCCCGCTGCAGCCGGTCCCTCTGTGGGGCTAACACGGCGGCCAGAAGGAACTGGCGGGATGTCCGCGGCCGTCCCAGCGGGCATGCGCAGTGGGGCGTCTGGGCATGCGCACTGGGTCGGGGGCGCGGAAATCCACAGCTTTGAAGTTTACCGATCGAGATCGGCGCTGGCGCCTACTCCCACAAGTGTGACTGCACAGATGACCACTCGAAGATCATCAGTTACAGGTAGGAAACCTGTTTTTATCACCTCTAAAACTAACCAGCAATTCTGCACAGTAGTCGCAACAAACTAGTAGCATCTGGATGACTATAGTACACACTGGGAGTCTGTTCTGGCCAGAAAAGGCAGGCAGTCATCTGCTTTAGTAAAAGTTTGCTCTATGGCTTGTGGGTGAAAGCAGTTTAAGCACAAACAAAAAACCTGCCACACAGAAAGGTTGGCTAGAATATATGGCAGCTATTTTTGAGATTCTGAAGTTTTAAAAATTAGAATTAATCCTTATATGTGTATCAAAGTCTGCATTGTTTGCTGCTTTTTTCTTCCTTTAACCCATTCAGGATGTTCACATCAATTGGCTATTTTGGTCTGTCACTCAACACCTCCAATCTGCATGGAAATGCCTACCTTAATTGCTTCCTGTCAGCTGTAATCGAAGTCCCAGCCTACGTGATTGCCTGGCTTCTCCTTCGGACCCTACCTCGGCGTTATTCGATAGCTGGAACACTGTTCCTGGGAGGAGGTGTCATTTTGTTCATCCAGCTGGTACCTCCAGGTATATTAATGTTTGTCAAAAGTGTACAAAGACTCTAGTAAAGAACAGGTTTTTGAATGAGACAAACTTGAGCCAAACATCTGAGAGCCAAGATAATGACAGCATACCCAAGTCCATCATGAGACTACTGTTGTATTTTAGGTGGTGGGACTGTGGCTGTGGCTCAGTGAATGATGATGATATTGGATTTATATCCCGCCCTCCACTCCAAATCTCCTCAGAGCAGCTCACAATCTCCTTTACCTTCCTCCCCCACAACAGACACCCTGTGAGGTGGGTGAGGCTGAGTGCACTCTCACAGCAGCTGCCCTTTCAAGGGCAACCTCTGCCAGAGCTGTGGCTGACACAAGGCCATTCCAGAAGGCGCAAGTGGGGGAGTGGGGAATTAAACCTGGTTCTCCCAGATAAGAGTCCACACACTTAACCACTACACCAAAAGGGTTTAGGTTCAATCTCAAGCATCTCCAGTTTAAACGGCACTCTGTCTGAGAACTTGGAGAACCATTGCCAGTCTTGAGTAGACAATACTGACCTTGATGGACCAATGGTCTGATTTAGTAAAAGGCAGCTTCTTGTGTTCATAAGTGTGTTCATAGTTCGTTTTACAAAAGCTGCAAGGGCCTGATCCTCCCTCCCCCCCCCCCCATGCCTGCCCCTTGCTGTTCGCAAAAGCCCATGGGAGTTCACAAGAGCCTTCATGGGAAAAAAGATATGAGTCTGTCATACCTGAAGCACAGTCTCAGATCTGTATCTAAATCAAGTGTCTGACTGTGTATTCAGTTCAGTACTTTTATTGGCATACTGACTGTGTATTCCACAAATAAGGCAAAAATGTTAACATGGTATGTAGGATAAAAACAAGATAGGATAATAGGAGGAAAGGTGCAAAGGAGCTTAATAAAAAGAGAAGAATGCAGGGCTTTTTTTGAGCAGGAACACACAGGAAAGCAGTTCCAGCTGGCTTGACATCAGGGTGTGTGTGGCCTAATATGCAAATGTGTTCCTGCTGGGCTTTTTCTACAAAGAAGCCCTGGAAGAATGTTCTTACTATGCCTTCTTTGTTTTTTTTCCAGATCTTCACCTCCTATCTGTTATCCTGGCAATGCTGGGGAAATTTGGTGTCACAGCTGCCTTCTCCATGCTTTATGTCTACACTGCAGAACTCTATCCAACCATAGTAAGGAACATGGCTGTGGGAGCCACTTCAATGTCCTCTCGAGTGGGCAGCATCATTGCTCCTTACTTTGTTTACCTTGGTAAGAAATGCCCTATAATTTGGCTTCTACTACAAGGTGTTTGCATTAAAGTATGCCAGAAATTTAAATAAGCATATTTTTAGGCATCTGTTAACTGTTGTTTGCATGATTCAATGTGCCAGTTGTATCATTTAAGCCACTTTTTGCTTTAAATCACACACCTCAAACCTTTAACATGAGAAGACCCCATTATTCCCAGTGGTGCAGTCTTCTTGCAAAGTAATATAAAAACAAAACCTACACCTTATTTATGTAGAAATTTTTATGCTGCCTCTCCAGACCAGCTCAAGTACGCTTTCAGCAATAAAACAAAACCAAAACAATGATTAAATTAATAAAAATCAAAACTTATCAGTAAAACAACGGAAGACAATAAAAATAATAAAAAAACAGCCAATAAAAGATTACAACAGCTCATAAAGACAGTACACAGAATTGATAAATTAACTGTGCCACAGATTTCATACAATTGTATAATAAACTTGCTCATCTTATGTGTTTACCAGGGGCCTATGACAGATTTCTCCCTTACATCCTTATGGGCAGCCTAACAGTGCTGATAGGGATTCTCACTCTCTTCCTCCCAGAAAGTTATGGGAACCCTCTACCAGAGACGTTTCAAGAAATGCTGCGAGTTAAAGGGTAAGCATATTTTACCAGCCTGTATCTTTCTGCTGGCACAATGTTTTCAGAGCCTTGGAAGCATGAGCCCCAGACTTTCCTGGAGTCTGTTTGCTGTGGTAGGTGGGAGACAGGTGAGGTGTAGAGGGACAGCCAGCTGTGGCTGTTGATGTGGTGCGAGGGCATTCCCGAGGGCTTCCACAGCAACACAGACCCTCAGTGTCTCACATCTCCAGCTGGCCAGTCAGGCACAGGCCTGGTCTTGGGTGGAATTCGGGCTGGTGGATCTTGGGGGTGGGGGAAGTCTTCCCTCTGTTCCCACTGGCCAGGTTAAGGAGAGGTTCTGCTGGCCACAGTTGTCCTTTGGTATAGATGGATTTGTTTTGGTGACAACAGCAGCAGCGTTGAATTAATTTTATTTTATTTCCATTTCACAATAACATTCTGGTAGTTTCAGCATTGGACCTGGTCCATTTTGGAGGAAACATGACTTGAGTTCCTGTTTCACCTATTTTTGGGGATCCCCTTGAAGGATCTTGCAATGAAGGAACTTGCAGGGAACAAATCTAGCTCAGGAGCTGTCAGGACAACTTCACCCTGAGGTAGCAGGGGAAAACCTGCAGTGGCTTGTGCCCATGTGGAAACCAGTGTTTTGCTATGCCATCGTATCCCCCCAGCAGGTGGGCTGGGCTGCATTGTGTCTGTCAGCCTGATGGCTGTAAGCTGATAAAGTTGTCACCTTTTCTACCCCAGCAATGTGTTTGTTATTTGTTCGCCTTGTCCTCTGCCTTTGTTCTGGGTCCACAAAATGTAAATGGGCTAACAAAATGTAAAACATACATGAATGTTATATCTATTAGCAGGGCGTTAGGAGCTGATCCAAACCGTAAAAGAAACCGTTACCGATCCCTCACTAGCAGTAGCTCTACCCCCAGGCTTCTGCTTTCCTCGAAGCAAGTGACCAATTCCCCACTAGTCGCTGCATGGCTGCATTTTGACTTGCAGCTCCCTTCAGTTTCCCTTGCCGCTTCCAGATCGCCAGAAAACAAGGCCAAGTCACTGCAGGGGAAACTGAGAGCCAGGAGTCAAAATGCGGCTGCAGAGCGACTAGTGGAGAATTGGTTGCTTGCTCCAAGGAAAGCAGAAGCCCGGGGGCGGAGCAACTGCTGAGGAATCAGTATATGTTACTTCTTTTTAGCCTGGGTGCATCACACGTAGGAATACTTGAGGAGGCCACACAAAGTATCATTTATAAACTTCCTAGAGCTTAATCTTAAAGGTGTTTGCTGTTGTTGGCTCTGCTAATTGTGACTTAAAAAGCAAAAATTGTATTTTTCTTATAGCAAGAGTGTTGAATTCATTTGTTCGGAGGGCCAGATCTAACCACAAATGGAACTTTGTAGGGCGAGCCATGTGTGTCATAAAATGTATTGTGAGGTAGAGATATAAATTTTATAAGGGACACAGACAAAATTAAGATATATGTTTTATCTTAAAATACAAAAAGCTTTAAAATCTTGCGGTATTTTGTTTAAGATAGAAAGGTGGGGGATTTGGCAATGCAATTTTTAAAATAAAAACTCAAGAAAAAGCACAAGGATCACAGCAGAAACTAAAAATATAAAGTGCCCTGAGCCTGGGAAAACAATGAAATGGCATTGCAAACTTCTCTCCCCTCCCCTGGGGTCTACTCAGATTGGAGTGGGTCTCCAGTGTAATATCTCCCTTTGGCTGTGGGTTCCCAAGTTAGAATACTTCTAAGGTCCATTCAGCAGAGACATTCTGGCTCAAAGCATCAACCCTTTATTTGCAAGGTCTCACAACTCCAGCAAGGAACAGCTTCTAACTGCTTCTAACTTACCTTTTTGGATAAGGTCATACAGCAGGCTGTAGCGGCTCAGTTACAGGGGTTCCTGGATGACACTTCTGCACTGGATCCATTCCAGTCTGGCTTTTGCACAGGTCATGGGATGGAGACGGTTTTGGTTGCCCTCACAGATTACCTCCTGTGCCATCTGGATTGAGGTGGCTCAGCGGTGCTGCTGTTATTAGATCTGTCAGCCGTATTTAATA
This sequence comes from Heteronotia binoei, assembly GCF_032191835.1. Classification (NCBI taxonomy): domain Eukaryota; kingdom Metazoa; phylum Chordata; class Lepidosauria; order Squamata; family Gekkonidae; genus Heteronotia; species Heteronotia binoei. The sequence continues at coordinate 139,837,027 of NC_083227.1, forward strand.
CAGTTGACCACCAGTTACTGACTAGCCGCCTCGCCAACGTGGGGATTCGGGGGTCCGCCCTGCAATGGTTGGCTTCTTTCCTCCAGAGTCAGGGACAAAGGGTGGTGATAGGGGAAGAATTGTCCCAGAGGCACCCACTCACATATGGTGTGCCGCAAGGAGCAATTCTATCCCTGATGTTATTCAACATCTGCATGTGCCCCTTTGCCCAGATTGTCAGGAGGTATGGGCTAGGATGCCATCAATATGCGGATGACACCCAGCTCTATCTATTGATGGGCAGCGGATCTTACTGTGCCTCGGACAACTTGTACCTGACACTACAAGCCGTGACATCCTGGCTCAGGCTGAATCAACTGAAGTTAAACCCGATGAAGACGGAGGTTCTCTGAGTCACGGGGACCCGGGAAAGGAGATTTCCTTACCGGCTTTTGACAGGGTGCCAGTAATACCGGCCTCTAAGGTCTGGAGCCTGGGAGTGCTCCTGGAGCCATCTCTGACTACAGAGGCCCAGGTAGCAGCCACTGCCAAGTCTGCCTTTTACCATCTGCGGTGGGTACAGCAGTTGGCCTCTTTCTTGGAGCACTGCGACTTAGCCATGGATTGCTATGGTCCCCTCGAGGACAGACCTCTACATGGGACTACCTTTGACTCTGACTCGGAAACTGCAGCTAGTGCAGAATGCTGGAGCACAATTGTTAATGCGGCTCCCCCGATGGGAGCACATTCAACCGGTACTAAAAGAGCTGCACTGGCTGCCTATTGTATACCAAATCCGTTTCAAAGTGTTGGTATTGACCTTTAAAGCCCTATATGGCCAAGGTCTTGTCTATCTAAGGGACCGCCTTTCCCCATATATACTCCAGAGAGCACTGCATTCAGGAAGTCAAAATCTGTTATCCTTCCCCGAACCAAGGAAGGCCAGACTAAACTCTACATGAGCTAGGGCCTTCTCAGTGGCAGCACCGATGTTATGGAATGCTCTCCCAGAAGCCATGAGAGCCCTGCGGGACCTCTCCCAATTCTGCAGAGCCTGTAAAACTGAACTTTTTCAACAGGCCTACAACAACTAATGTGGGAGGAGGTTGCCACTGTTATGTCGCTGAACAATATTATCTGTAAGACCCCTAATAGAATAACAAAGGAACAGAGAAGTGAGATATTTATAAACCGCCTATGTTATAAAATCTTTCTTATAAAACCTAATATTTAGGGTTTTTTTTTAAAAAAAATTGTTTATATGTTTTTATTCTTTTATAATTGTAATTTAAATTGTTTTTATAATGACTGTTAGCCGCCCAGAGTCCACTTGCAGAGTGGACGGCATATAAATCTAAAGTAAGTAAATAAAAATAAATAACTGGCCATATAAATGCTGAAAATTGAAACTGAGCTCCACTCCATTGAAACACATTGCAGCACAGACAAAGCTGCAAGAAAAACAAAGAATGGATTTTACATTAAGGTCTCTAGGCCCTATCTTTCCAGGCACAGAGACCTTAATGGGAAATCCACTTCACATTTTCTTTGTAATTTTGCTTGCTGCTGATGCTTGCAAAGAAAAGGCAGAAAGAGCAGGAAACTTCGGCAGCCTCAGAGCTTCAAAGGGTGAAGACAGGAAGGGGAGAAAAGAGCCCTGTGGGCCTCATTAAAGCCCTGGGCGAGCCAGTTCTGGCCCATGGGCCAGACATTTGACACCCCCCGTTTTACAGAGGTTGCCATTGGCTAATTCCTAGAATGAATGTGTTCTCAAAAGAAACCTGTTCCTTAATTCTAAACCAGGGGTGGGGAACCTCTGTCCCGAGGGCCATATGCGGCCCTCGAGATCACTTGGTGTGGCCCTCAAGTATTGCTGGACTGAACTGAGCCATGTGCCAGCCTCTCTGGGGCCTGGCTGGCCAGCTGCGCTGTGCAGCAGCCTCCTCAGGGCCAGGCAGGAATCCCAAGGCCCAGATGTACTGTGTGGCAGTCTCCCTGGGGCCTGGCTGGCAGGCCAGAATTGCTGCAGGGCCTGGAACAGTTACTGTCACAGTTCAGTTCACACGTGATTATCCCAGATGGTGTGGCCTAATATGCTAATGAGTGTGTGACCTAATACGCTAATATTAGGGGATGTGGTCTAATATGCTACTGAGTTCCTGCTGGGCTTTTTCTACAAAAAAGCCCTGGACCTTTGTATTTGCCTAGGGCAGCAGGCCGTGAGTGTGTGTGTGTGTGTGCCAGATTAGGCTTTCCCCACATGACTTCAAATAGAAAAACAATTATTTGCATTAATTTTGCTGGTCTGAATCATTCTCCCTTTGCGGAGCACTGTTTTTTAAGTTGATAATTTTTTATGGCCCGCGAATGATGTTATAGCTATCCATATGGCCCTTGGCAGAAAAAAGGTTCCCCACCCCTGTTCTAAACTGATGTACTACTGCAAAACAAAATCTCCGCATGTGTATGAAATGCAGAATGAGAAAAGTTGTAAAAAAAAAACCCCTATATTTTTAAGAATCTCCTGGAAGAAAGGAAAAAACAAAGAGGGAATCATCTCTCTCTCTCTCTCTCTAACTCCACCTGTTGAACCACTATTTTATTTCCGGTTCTGGGCTGGCGGATCTCTAGGTTCTATTAAAAACAAAGTAGATCTTGCAAGCCTGAAGTCTACACACGGTTGGTGTATAATACTGGGTCCAAATTTGTAGTATTTACCAAAATAAATTAATGTTCTTTTAAAAAATAAAAGATTATATGGCCAGTTAGCCTAGGAATTTTCATACTGTTACAGGTAATATTGTGGTGGGATTAGATTTTTAAAGCTGCTAGTAGAGAACAATGGTTGGTTGTCAAATCCAGCCACAACTTGTAGCCCCTTGGAAATGCATTTAGAATTTATCCCTTCTAGACATATTTAGGATTAAATCAGCTTTATTATAGCTATGTCTTGTTTGCAGGTATCATGTTGCATAGAAATATGCTTAGACGTAAGACTGATAGAGAATTCCCACTGGAAATATAAATATCAGCAGCCTACTTATTTCTAACATACGTCATCTTATTTTTTTTCAGACTCCAAAAAAGAAAACTTACAACTAAATTAGATCATTCCAAGACGAATGAATTGAATGACAAGAATTTGATTACACAGCTATGATTCTACATTTCTGCCTTTTAATATATGGATACTTGGACTTTTAAAAATGTAATTCTGAATAGAAATGAAAAGCTGTTAATGCTACTGGAGGGTTGTTATCCTGCAATTCACATCTGCTATGTACCAAATTTGTGGATTTGCTTTGAAGTTTCTGTAAAGCTCCTCATCAATAGCTGTTTTAGTGTCTTCATTTTTTAAAAAGACTTGAGTTCTTTCATCTTCTGGCTGAAATTTTAAGTACAGTATTACATATTTTTCAAAAGCAGGCCACATATGAATCTTGAGAGGAATGAAAATACTGTCTGTCAGAAGTGATGCCTCAAATCCTGGAAACCTAGATGAAATAACAGTCCTGTATATACACGGTGTGAGTGTCTAATGCATCAGTGCTGTTGAAATGAGTGGAGTTCAGACCAAAAAAGTACATTGAGCACTGGGCTCCTTTTTTTTTAAGGCTTGTTTTGAAAATCACAACTTTAAAGGTGAAAGCTTGCAAGACAAAAAATGTAATGCGTCTTACTTATACAGCCATTAGGATAACTTCTTCGGATCAGGACTACTAAGGAAGAAAGCACTTCAGATGCTATGTTAAGTTTCTTTGATGGTGCTGGAAAGTGCCATCAAATTGCAGATGAGTTATGGTTGACCCCTCATGGGGTTTTCAAGGTGAACTACAGGTAGTTTGCTCGCATCTGCATAGCAATCCTGGACTCCTTGGTGGTTTCCCATCCAGCTATTGACCAGGGCTGAGTCTGTTTAGCTTCCGAGATCTGATGAAATTGGACTAGCTTGGGCCAGGTGAGGGCATATCTGTTATACCGCCATAAAAACCCATTACGGGGCTGGAAAACTTTGCTTGTTTGTGTTTTGAGCCTTACGCTGTAAATTGTTATTTGGAAAGCAGATTTGGACGAATGGAAGCATATATAGACTGCAATACATTTTTTAGTTTCTTTATGAGCTTTTGAAGAAATGCCCTGCAAAATATTGTTAGCTAGGGAGTCAGAAGGTATTTGGACCAGCTCTGCATTTGTGCCAAGTAAATCTAGCAAATTATTACCAGCTTGCAGTGAAATTCCCTTCTGTGCCAAGTAAAGCCATCTAAATTACACAGTGTCTGGTTTGATAGTTTAAAGGTAGTAGGTGATGCCAAGTCTGTGTCAAAGTAAGAACAAATCTGTATGTTATCAGCAGTAGCATCAAAAACAATTCAGAACAGCTGTTTTTCTGTTGCAGCTCTAGTAGTACACAAGATTGAATTTAGGCAAGGAGAACTTTAATAAAAGCAGATAGATTCAGGAGGGTAGCCATGTTGGTCTGAAGCAGCTGAACAAAGTTTGAGTCTAGTGGCACTTTTTAAGACCAACAGAGTTTTATTCTGGGTGTAAACTTTCATGTGCATGCACACTTTTTGAGATACATTATAGCTAAGACTGGATGAAGGCAATTGGAAAGACCCGTGAATAGCAGCAAATTAGCGTACATGATAAAGGCATTTACAAACATAAGTGAGAACTGAATGACATTATCATGAGTAACGAGATAAAAAAACAATATCACTACACCATGGGGATTCCATTGTCCTTGAGTTTTGTAATTTGTAACTCAATCTCCCATTCTTATCTGTTTCTGAAGTGCCTTTGAGATACAACAGATATTTTGACATCTCCATTTAGTGTCCTGGAAGGTTGAAGTGTCCTCCTACAGGTTTCTCAGTTCTGTGATTCTTGATTTCAGATTTGTGACCACTTATCCTTTGGTGTAGGGTTTGATCTGTTTGCCCTTGTGGGAGACTGAAGGTCATTGTTGGCATTTCACTTGCTCATCTTCTAATATTCTTTTGTAAACTCCTTTATTATTCGCTATGCTAATTTGCTGCTATTCACAGGTCTTACCAAAGGTCTTCACCTAGCTATATTTACTACTCAGTTACTTAGGCATCTTGACTCTAATCGGCCCTTCTGGCAACACCCTCCCCACCTTCTATCTACGTGTAATGGTTGGTGACTTGTTTCAATGTATCTGAAGAAGAGTGCATGCACATGAAAGGTTGTACCCAGAATAAAACTGTTGGTCTTAAAAGTGCCACTGGACACAAAATTTTTGGTTACATCACCCATGTGTGCACGCGTCCTTGGGATCAATTAGTACCATTTAACAAGCAGTATTCCTTATTATGGGAATGGAGTGTGTACACCATGTGCCGATAGTAAAAATGACGCACATATGTGGGGAAAGAGCCTGCATACTTGGTTGTGAGCTCCGAATCCCCCTCTATAGGTCTGGCTTTTCAGTACAGGGCAGATGTATGTTTTAGAACAGCGATGGGAAGGAAGCTGGAGAAGCAGGTCAGCCAGAGTTTTCAATGGGAATTCACCTCCTGATGAGACCATTTCAGGTGTAACCATCATGATTATGAACCTGGCTACTAAAAACAGCTCAAGGTTTCACTTTTCTGAGCTAATATTTACTACAAATTTTATTTGCAAAACTAATTACATAATGGGTATTTCAACAAGGTTCTTTTTTTTTTCTGCCTGCTGTTTTTCCACATCTTGTTTTTTGAACATTATACATGGTAGTATAAACTAAGTGCTAACAATCATCTTTTTTATTATGGGTTATGCCGTAAAATCTCTCTGTAGCCTCATATGTAGCATGACTATTTAAGTGACTCGGTCATTCTTAAAGCTGCCAGTTTCTGAGACAGAGACTGTAGTTGCCTTTTACTGCATTTACAGAGACCCTTCTCCTTGCTTTAGTTGGAAGCAGGACTTTCCAGTGTTGTCCCACAGCAGAGAGGTTGAATGAATTGATTGCCCTGAATCCTGCCCTTCTGACCTTAAGCTCTGAAACATCCGCCTTGGTAAGGAACTGCCAGTCATTTCCTAGAAAACTGTTAATATCAGCAAATTGATAACGTTGTTTACATAAGTTGTTTTGACTTAGCACTGTGCATTACGGCACATCTTTATGAAGATATTTTATACAAAAAGACTGGACTCCAATCCTGTTTTACCTGTTTGTAAATTCAACTGTTTTTAAACTTGTATACTGTGGTATTTTGTGGGGAAACTTAGTTTTATCAGGATATTGTTAAAAAATGTAAAGTTGCCTATTGAACAATTTTTATTGGTTTTTTTGTTGACCTTTGTCTTGTTGATTTAAAAAAAAAATCCAAATCGTCGGGGATAGTAAGACAAAGATGCACTTTCAAGAGGACAGTGACATTTAAACATAAAAGCTTCTTTTTGTAGAGATCAGTTCCGTAAAGATTTTTCCAGTATAGGAACATACTGCAGATTCTTGTGGGAATTTAGCAGTTTTTAAATGTTTGCTGATGAAATAGCTAGGAAGTTCAGCTATGTTACTAGAGACTGTGGATTTGAACACCTGCGAGTTTTCATATCACACACCTACCCTTTGTTTAATGAGATCAGCCAAAAGCTTACTTCTCTGTGCACGTCACTTGACTTTAGAAAGGGCTTGAATGGATTTTAATAATTCAAATTTTTACGATATTGATCCTAGAAAGAGTTGCTTGATTTGGGGGGGAATTTTGCAAGGAAAAATGAACATTCTCTGCCAATGGTTTTGTCTCAGGGATTTATTATGATGTTTGTAGTAGTCTAAAGACTGTAAATGAAAGACACAACAAGGATGGAAGTTGCTGTTGGTACAGTATTTGTTTTCTTTGTTACTGTAAATTCCCCTGTACATGTGTTAAGATGATATCAACCAAAGTTTTGATTTACAGTAGTTGTCCTACTCAGTCTAGTTCCTGCTGGTCAGATTGGGCCCAAGATTCTTCTGTGATAAAGTTTAGCAACTTCCACTGACTGGAGTAAGAATCTCCCTAGACATCATTCAGATGCAAGGGGTGTTCAAACTCTTCTTTCTGATGCTTTGTATGACAATTATACTGCATTGATTCAGGTTTGAAGCTTTCTTGATGGACTTTTCTGAAGCGTGACTCGCCATGCAGTCACTATTTTCTTTATTTTTTTTCTCATTGATAGTAAAAAGAAAGAGAGAGAACTGATCAATTTTTGTCGGTGTTGTAGAAATACAAGGTGGAAAGTTCCATCTGCTGTCCTTATCTCTTTTCACTTTTTCTAAAACATTGATGAAAATCCTCCTATTTGATAATAGGATACAATAAGGATGCTGATTTTTCAAAATAAGCACTTGAAAGACTAACTGGGGGAGTGCAAATAGAAGTGTATAATAATGGAAACAACTTGTATTGTTTGGGGGCTGAAAAAAACCCCTGCCACAATTCCACTATGTTCTCAAACTTGTAGCATGCTGTTTGATATAACCAGTAATACTAAAGCCCCCAAATAAAGCTATTTCGATAAACAGAGAGTTGGATTTTTTTTTCTTGTAATAAGTTTAAGATAACTGAAGATTTGAGTTTGCTCACCTGTTTAAAACATTTATCTTCCCAGAGTAAACATCTTAAGTAGATGATCTAGAAGAAATGGTAGGGGCATGTCCCCACCCCCACCATACAACTAGTTTTACAAGGCATTTGGGACGTGAAGAATGTCAAGGATCTGCCAGATGCTGTGCTGAAGTGCAGAGAGACTATTTTGGGAGAGAACTCCAACTTCTTCCTGTCAGCCTCTACATTGCTCAGCTAATTGGGGGAGAAAAGTGCTGAGGAATAGCAGAAGAAAAGCAACCCATTAAGTGGCCACCAGGCAGAGTCTGAGTTTACATTTGAGCTCTACTGCCACAGTGCCAGGATTATACGACAGATAATGGGTGTGTTCAAACTGCACTAAATAATGCATTTTGCAACTGGATTTTTGCTATTCTTACACATTATGTAGTGTAGTGTGAATGTACCCAGTGTGTGTGTTGGTGGTGGCTGAAATCCTGTTAATGCCCCTTCGTGGGATTTATCCCCATCCCTTTTAATCTGAATCAATTAGAAAAGCTATATCTCTCATGGCTTTGGCTGGCACCACTGTGCTATTTTGTTATCCAAAAGGGGCTGGTTTAGTTCACAGTTAAAGGGTATGATTTGTAGGTGGCTTGCTTTAATTTTTGTGGGTTAGATAAGTACTTGAGAATTCTGCAGTAGTCTTTTCATCTGTAACTGACGTGCAAACTCACATGAATGCAACTTTGGCCCTTTTAGGGTTTTTTTTTTTAATAATAATAATAATAAATTTTTATTTATACCCCGTCCTCCCCGCCGAGGCAGGCTCAGAGTGGCTTACAGGACATGGTACATACCATGATACAACAACAATAAAATCAAAACAATAACAATATAAAACTGTTCATACATTAATTAAATTACATAATTTTAAAAATCAGAGCACTCCCATGAACTAAATGTATAATATGGGATGTCACTCCATTAAGGATGTAGTCAGACCTGATCACAGCAACCTAGATACACCTGAACCAGCCTAGCAGAATGATCATGCATCTAGTAATATACGGTGAACACTTAAATAAATGGGCAGGGGACTGTCTTTGGAAGATGGCAGCAACAGATGGCTGGTGAGCATTCTCTTGCAGCACCTCCTCCAGATACTGTCCTCTTTTGTTATTTCTTCTGGGCATACTAGATATTCTGTCTGTTGGACTTCCCTCCTGTGTCTACTTAAAGGTATCTGACTCTGTTTGCTAAAAATAAAGCTTAATGGGAGCTGGAAAACCCAAGAGATGTAAGAAGGAATTTCCTCCCCTCCGGTGTCCAAACAGACAAAGATAAATGACTTTTTTTTCTGAAAGAGTTGTTTATAACATTCCTGTCTCAAACAAATATGCAATTTTAACTAATGAGAACAAGAGTGAACCAACAGAAAGAAATGCAGAGATGGAGCTTTCAGCAGAAATAAACAATGTCCCTTTAAAGCAAGGGTTAGCTGTTGTGATTATGAAAGGGAATTAGATAATTTAATGGATTTGACTGCTACAACCGTTACATTTATTTTAAGGCGGCAAAATGAAACTAATGCCAAATTTGAAAAGTTTATGGCGATAGCAATATATAAACCACATCCTGAGCTTTCAGGTCTGTTCATTCATGGTTAAAAACGCTTTCAGCAATGACTGATTTAAAAATAACCTTGAGTCTGAGGAGATAGGTGCCATAGAAATGTTTTAAATAAATAAATAAGCCTGGATCCACTGTAACATTATGGTGTCATATAGACTGATTTGCGCTTTTCAATTTCTTTATCGCAGCCACTATTGACAGTCAACCTGACTCAGCCTGTCTCTGGCCCTAATCAATTTTGTCTGGGAACAGGCCTTTTCAATGCAAGTAACTGAACATTCATTTTAAAATTTCCTCAAAATAGACTGTTCTACATTTCAGCCGCTACTTTATTTTTCAGACTGAAATAGGTGTTATTCTTGTTCTGGCTGATCTGTGGTAAATTTGAACACTATTTGTATTTAAAAGGAATTATTTCTAATATGTTTGTTCAGCCCAGAAAAAAAATAAAGAAATCTTGCCCGATTTGGCAAATCAAGATCCACTTGCTTCTCTGAACAGAAGCTGTATGCATAGACTCGATCTTTTCCTTCCCAAGTTCTCTAGAGATGACTACCTATATATGACTAGATATAAATAGCCAGGCCTCGGATTCAGCGGGAGCTCACAGAAGTGCAGCTCCTGAACCTTTCTGACAGTTCTGCCTCCTCCTTCCCACCTTGTCCATTGAATAGTAGGTGCAGCTGCATAACAATCCCTGGATGAGCTCCACCACCTTTTTTTCTACAAAACGACCCCTGTAAATAGCAATGTGTATGACTCAATTGTTATATCCATGGACAAAAGAAAATGGGATAGAAATGATGTTCTCCAATTAAAAGTATACTGGATTTCCCAAGCCAAGCAAAACTTTGAAAATTTCCTGACCAGAAGAAGCTCAACGTTTCTTCCTTCAAAAGAAAGTGGAATTTTCCCTGATTGGATTTCAGCATATCTATAACAAAGTTTGCTAATCTCTCTCTAATATATAAACAGAGGAGGTGTACAGATGTGTCAAACTCATTTGTTATGAGGGCTGGATCTGACATAAAGGTCACTTTGTCTTGCTGAACCACGCGTGCCACAAAGGTACTGGAGCTATAAAGGTGATTTCAGATGCCAAATGGTAGCAGGTGAATGACAATAGTGGGCGTGATGAGATTAGGTGTGATTTGCAGAGAGGTGGTAGTGCTAGTATTTATAAGCTAATGGTGAATCTGCATAAGAAAAGATTTACAGGGGCCCAAAGCTAGGGTTGCTGTTAAGAAAACAACAAAACCGTGGAGTAATAATGAACAATGCTTACATTAACGAAACAACCATTGGATACTCACCATGAAGGGTCCTTCTCCTCTGAGGACAAGAGGACATCTTGTGGGTGATTTCCCATCCTACTTGTAGGGAGGCAGGATAAATTATTTATTTTAACTTCCTGTTTCCTGTGGGAGTCACCCTTGAGTCAGTTCGGTAACTCCTATTAGCAGTAGAAATGATAGAAAACTGGAACCACTGTAAAGCATAACAGCTTAAGAGCAACATTAGAATGACGGAACAACAAATAGTGGAAAACTGTAGAATAACGTGAAAACTTGACACAGGCTGAATAGTGTTAGGTAGGATATAGATAAGCTAGACAGATGCCCCATTCTACTTGACTTCTGACAACTTATTTTGGAGCTGGCGATGGCAAGCTGGGCGGGCCAAGATGTCCTCTTGTCCTTAGAGAAGGACCCTTCACGGTGAGTATCCAATGGTCGTTCTCCCTCTGAGGCAGAGGACATCTTGTGGGACCTCTTAAAGCAGTGTTCCTGTATATAGGGTGGCTCTCTGCCATCTCAGATCTCCAAAACTTGTTGTAAAACCTTCCTTCCGAAGGCTGCATCTGCCGATGTGTACGAATTAATTTTATAGTAGCGAATAAATGTAGACAGAGAAGACCATGTTGCCGCTCTGCAAATTTCTTCTGCTGATGCCCTATTGGCTAGCACTGCGTTCTTACTGAGTGGGCAGTGATACCTTGAGGTACTTGTAGACCTTGACTCTTGTAGGCTTCTGCAATACACAGCCTTATTACCTTACTGATGGCTGCTGCAGACATTTTTCTGCCTGTGAGGTGGTACAATGTTGATGAAGAATGAGTCTGTGGCCCTAACGTCTTTGGTTCTAGCTATGTATTGTTTTAGAGCTCTTCGCACATCTAGTGAGTGCCACATCTTTTCCTTTGGGTGTACCGGATGGGGACAAGATGGTAGGCAAATTTCTTGCACCCTATGGAATGATGAGTCTACCTTTGGGCGGAAGGATGGCACAGTACACAAGACAACCTTGTCTTTATGGATTACACAAAAATTTGTGTCTACCGATAAGGCTCCCAGTTCTGAAACTCTTCTTGCAGATGTGATGGCCACCAGGAACAGAACCTTCATTCGTAGGTAGGTTAAGGAAATTTCCTTAATTGGCTCAAGGGGCGTTTTTGTCAGTGCCTGCAGAACGGTGTTGAGGTTCCAAGTGGTGGCTCAGGAGAATAAGGCAACTACATGCAGAAGTCATTTAATTTAATGTTTCTAATGTAACTGTTTTATTGTTTGGTGCACCATTGGTCATCGTATTGTTAGCCGCCCTGAGCCTGCTTCGGCAGGGGAGGGCGGGGTACAAATAAAATTTATTATTATTATTATTATTATTATAGTGGTGGCCCCATACTGGCCAAGGAGACCATGGCTGGCAGATCTGCAGGAGATGACGATTCAAGAGCCAATGCCTCTTCGGGTAACAGAAGATTTACTACTTCAGGGTCCAATTCGACATCCCGATCCAAGGTGGTACCAACTGACCGTATGGAAGTTGAAAGGCGAAGGTTAACACATCTAGGATACGCAGAAGAGGTCACTAAAACCCTTATGGCAGCCAGAAAACCCTCCACGCAAAAGATATACAATTTTACTTGGAAGGTGTTCGTCAGATGGTGCCATAGAAAGCAGGCTGACTCGCTTCACCCACCAGTCAAGACTATCCTGAACTTTTTGCAAGACGGCTTGGACTCCGGCCTCAAGGCCAATACCCTTCGACGCCAGGTAGCAGCACTGGCCTCAGTATTACCAAAGGTTCACAGGTCGCCTATATCTAAACATCCACACATCCTGAGTTTTCTGAAATCCAAAAGATCTTCCCCTGCAACAGGTTAGCAAGATTCATCCACCACCTTAGGCTCATCTTCACCTGGAGGGGAACTCAGTAATATCTGTCTTCTTGGAGATCTGGCATTGGTAAGATCTTAGAAAGCTCTGGAGTGGCCGGGCATGGAACCTTCCCCATTGGACTGAATCTACAGATGTGATCATCAACACTTGGAGTGATGCTAGGGACATCAGGGATGACTGCTTGCTTCTCTCTGATTTTCTGTGCCTTTCTTAGAGGTAAGAGTCGCGTTGTCGATATGTCTATCACTACCCCTAGGTGTTCCAGGCATTGAGCTGCTGTGAGGGAGCTCTTCTGTCTGTTGATCATGAAGCCGAACTCCTCCAAGCATTGAATAGTACGATTGGTGGTTGAATCAAATCAAATCAAATCAAATTTTATTCTTATATCCCGCCCTCCCCCACCAGAAGGCGGGCTCAGGGCGGCTCACAGACATGACACATCATGATTTAATTAAGACAGATAACATTTTAAATATAGTACAGTTACATAAATAGATTAAAATAGATAAAAATAGGTGCTATAAATTCTGTCATCCCAATTACATACTATCAAACATCAGTTTCAGTTACCCATAAGATGGCTAAAGTTACAATGATTTAATCAGTTTAGTCTGGTCCTAATTCAAATGCGAGCTGGAAAAGAGAGGTTTTGCAAGCCCTGCGGAACTGGTTCAGGTCCCGCAGGGCTCGCACCCCCTCTGGAAGTTGGTTCCACCAGCGAGGGGCCACTAATGAAAAGGCTTGCTCCCGAGTTATCTTCAGTCTGGCCTCTCTTGGCCCCGGGATTTGTAGGAGGTTTTGGGAGCTAGATCTTAACGCTCTCCTGGGGATATATGGGGAGAGGCGGTCCCTGAGGTAGGCAGGTCCTCGACCATATAGGGCTTTAAAGGTAATAACCAGCACCTTATAACGAACGCGGTAGACGACCGGTAGCCAATGCAGATCCCGCAGCACAGGCCGCACGTGTTCCCACCTAGGTAGTCCCACCAACAGCCTGGCCGCTGCATTCTGCACTACCTGAAGTCTCCGCGTTCGACACAAGGGCAGCCCCATGTAGAGGGCATTGCAGTAGTCTAATCTTGAGGTGACCGTTGCGTGGATCACAGTTGCTAGGTCGTCGCGTTCCAAGAAGGGAGCCAACTGCCTCGCCCTCTTGAGGTGGAAGAAGGCGGATCTTGCGGTGGTGGCTATCTGGGCCTCCATTGATAGCGAGGATTCCAGTAGCACCCCCAGGCTCTTGACCTTGCGCACTGGTATCAGTGGCGCACCGTCAAAAGCCGGCAGAGTAATCTCCCCTCCCGGTCCGTCCCGACCCACGCAAAGGACCTCAGTCTTCGTTGGGTTCAACTTCAACCCGCTCAGCCTGAGCCAGCCAGCCACGGCTTGTAACGCCCGGTCCAAATTTATAGGGACATCACCAGTCCGGCCTTCCATCAGTAGATAGAGCTGGGTATCATCAGCGTACTGATGACAACCAAGCCCATACCTCCGGGCAAGCTGGGCAAGGGGGCGCATAAAGATATTGAACAATATCGGGGAGAGAACTGCCCCGAGGCACCCCACAATGAAGCGGGTGTCTCTGAGACAGCTTCCCCCCAATTGCCACCCTTTGTCCCCGATTTTCAAGGAAGGAGGAGAGCCACTGTAAGGCTAGCCCCCGGATTCCTGCATCGGCGAGGTGGCGGGTCAGCAGCCGGTGGTCGACCATGTCGAACGCCGCCGACAGGTCGAGCAGCAGCAATACCGCCGAGCAGCCCCGATCCAGTTGCCGCCGGAGGTCATCCATGAGGGCGACCAAGACTGTTTCCGTCCCATGGCCCGGGCAAAAGCCGGACTGGCATGGGTCCAAGGTGGAAGCGTCCTCCAGAAAGTCCTGTAACTGCAACGCCACAGCCCTCTCTATAATTTTGCCCAAAAAGAGCAAATTTGAGACCGGCCGATAATGTGCCAATACGGACGGGTCTAATGTAACTTTTTTCAAGAGAGGGCGGACCACTGCCTCTTTCAGAGATGTTGGGAAAACACCCTCCGAAAGAGATCGATTTATAATGTCCCATATAGGACATTTCAATTCCTCCTGGCAGGCCTTAATTAACCAGGAGGGGCATGGGTCGAGCTGATGACCTCGAGGGTGCCCGAATCAAAATGTCATCCAGGTACAGGTGGACGTGTAAACCCTGCTCTCTTAGGATAGTTATTGGGTTTACTAAAATCTTGGTAAACTAGGAAGTCTAACGTCGAATCAGTAAGAAAGGAGACCACTTTGAGTAGCCTGTTTGCTCCATCCATTGCCCGTGGATTGTCATCAGGAAGTATCTTCAACAATTTTCTGATGCAGACGATTGACGCCCTTGCTATCATGAAGCTCACCGCTGAGGCCTTGAGTGACATTTCAGATGCTTCCTGGGCCCTCCTTAAGGCGAATTTCGCCTACCTAGCCAGTGGATCCTTCAGTGTTCCGTGGCCATCTTCAGAAACTAGGGCATAGCTTTGTAAGGCTGCTACCGGAGCATCTGCAGCTGGCACCTGCAAGAAATCTTTTGTAAAGGAGTCTTGCAAAAAGTTCAGGGTAGTCTTGACTGGTGGGTAAAGTGGGTCAGCCTGCTTTTTTGATAAAGCCTGGATATTGCTTGTTAGCGAACGGCTTCCTCCATTCAGCTCTCATTTGTCTCTCGAAATAAACTGGGAATGGAAAAGCTTTTTCAGTAGCGCTATGTCTGGAGAAGAATTCCTTGTCCCCTTCCTTGTGTTTGGCCTTCTGCTTTACTTCTGCGTCCTCCTCAATGTCTGGATCATCATGCAGATCTAGGGCTGCTAGATGATCCTCTATTAAAGAAACATTTGGCTTGTTCAGGCACTTGAATCTCTCCTTCCTCGTCATCATCATAAGAAAATTCTCCCTCCTCCCTGTCCTCTGGTCTAAATGGGGTTTCTGATGCCCTATCGGGTGACTGGTCCCCAGTGTTCACGTCTCTGGGCTGCCTTAGTGGGCCATGGCTTAGTGTGACTCCGCTTAGGCTTGGTACAGGGAGATGGGGAGGGGGAGGGAGAAGAGGAAGATGGGGATCTACGGCACCTCTTGGCCCTGCTTTTTCTGAGCACCACCATTTCCTCCCTAAGCTGGTCCTTTATGATCTCAAAAAAGTTGTTTGGAAGCAGCACAGGCACGAACGCGGCCAAATCGCCCCCTTGTAAAGTATCTTGCGAAAAGCCCACCGCACCTTGCACCTGAGAGCTAGACGCTCCGGCATTAACATTTACCCCAGTATTTGCCGCCTCCATGTCCCTCGCACCATCTCTGTCTTCTCCCGAGTGCTGTGAGGCGATCATCGCTGCGCTGCTTGAAGCCACGGCGTTGGCGCGGGAAGTTTTGGCGCGCTTTAATGAAGAGTTGTGATTTTGCGGCGTCGACGCGGAGGCCCGCACAAGCCGCGACTGGGTCTTGCTGGCTCTGCTACAGGGGCTCTCTGTCGTCATCGGACAAAAACTTGTCCCTTCTGCCCTGCATTTTTTGGAAGCTGCTTCTGAGCCGTTTGTAGTTTTTTTTCCCCCTGGGCTGATAGCCTCACAGGAAAGCTTAAAATGGCCACCCGGTAAGTGGGACCGGCCCAGCAGGGTCTTTCTGCGTCTCTCTCTCCCCCCCCCCCTTTTTTTTAAATAGAGGATACTATTAGGAAACAGGATACTAATAGGAAAGAAGAGTTGTAGAAAGAAGAAAAAACAGACAAATGGAGAAAAAGGACAGTGAAAGATTGAATAGCACTCCACCTCCTTCTGGATCTTTTTTTCCCCTCCTGCAAGCTAATTTTTACCCAGCCCTGAGTATATGTGTCACAGTAGTGTAAGGGAGAGGTGAAGAGGTCAATCTCAAGCCAAGTCAAAAGGACAGCAGAAGGTATGCAGCTCCTGAAAAGCAATGAGAGCCCTGCATGCTCCCCTCATGAAGGTCAGATATCCTTCTAGGTGTAAAAATACATCTTGGAGCTGTGTTTATCTACAGCATGCCCACCTTGTCTTTAAAAGTCTTTCACTCATTCCAAAAGAGAAAATATTTTTGAAATTGTCCAGTTTTTTTCCTGGGCTTTCACATCTCTAATGGCCACAGTGATTAGTTATACCGTCAGACTAGGACCCTGGAAACCCCAGGTATTAATTCCCAGTCTGCCATGGAAGCTTGCCAGGTGGCTGTGGGCCCATCAATCTAACCTGTTACACAGGATTGTTGTTGGAAGTGGAAGAGGGAAGAACATCTGATAAGCAGCTTTAGGTTCCTACTAGGGAGCAAAGTAAACTATATAAATTTGAACAAAATTCTGGGAGGTAGGCTAGGGAAGATGATACTGAGAGACTTCTGCTTTGAGACACTGCAAAATTCCTTCTGGTGTCCCTTGTTATTTAGCATCCATGTGGAACCGCTGTGAGAGATAATTTCCTGCATTGTGCAGGGGGTTGGACTAGATGACCCCGGAAGTCCCTTCCAACTCTATGATTCTATGATTCTTAGACTCTTTGTATCTTGATAAACAGGTGATAAAAGCAGATGAGAGTGCTTTCTAGCAGCTTTAGTGGGCTGCAGATGTTTCTGCAGAACACTTTGACATATGCCTTTGTGACAACCAAGGTAGGTTACTAACACACTCGATATGCAACTGCCTCTGAAAATAAGTTTGGTATCAAATGTCATGGCCAGAATATTAACATGGAATTACAACTGTGCAAGGCTTTTTTTGAGCAGGAACGCAGTTCCAGCTGGCTTTGTGTCAGGGGGTGTGGCCTAATATGCAAATGAGGTCCTGCTGGGCTTTTTGTACACAAAAAGCCCTGCAACTATGAATATATAACACTTGTCTTATATCAACTACACTGGCTTCCTGTTTGTTTCTGATCCCAGTTTTATACTGCTGGTTTTTACTTTGAAATACCACCTCAATCTGTCTGAATCAGCCAAAGTCTTAAAAGTTTGTTCAGGAAGGCCTTGCTGTGGGAACAGTCTCACAGAGACTTCATTTTGTGGAGATCCAAGAAAGGGCCTTCTCAGGTGCCACCCCTAGACTATGGAATTCCCTTCCCTTGGAGGAATATCTATCCCCTCAAAAAGAGCTTATAGGACTACTTAATTTCAAAAGGCCTTCAATAGTAGTTGATTATGTTAAAATCTATCTAGGGGTTTAATCTGTTTTATAATTTATGGGCTTTGATTATTTTAATCTATTGCTGTTTTTTTTAGTGTGCATCTGCACCCCTTTGTGCATTTTATATTAAAAAGCAGAATATGCATTTTAAAAAATAAATAATTCAGCTTTCATATTTTTGTCAGCAAGCTGGAGTCCTAGAAAAAATTAATTAGATACAACTACTGTTGTCAACCAATTTGGAAAACACAACAGTGGCCACAGGATTGGAAAAGGTTAGTTTATATTCCAATCCCAAACAAGGGTAATGCCAAAGAATGTTCGAACTATCGCACCATTGCACTCATTTCACATGCCAGCCAAGGTCATGTTAAAGATCCTACAAGCTAGGCTTCAGCAGTATGTCAATTGGGAACTACCAGAAGTTCAAGCTGGGTTTTGAAGAGGTAGAGGAACTAGAGATCAAATTGCCAACATTCGATGGATTATGGAGAAAGCATGGGAGTACCGGAAAAATGTCTATTTCTGCTTCATTGACTACACTAAAGCCTTTGATTGTGTGGATCACAACAAACTGTGGCAAGTCCTTAAAGAGATGGGAGTACCAGACCACCTCACATGCCTCCTGAGAAACCTGCATAAGGGTCAAGAAGCAACTGTCAGAACGGGATATGGAACAACTGATTGGTTTAGAATGGGAAAAGGAGTTCGACAAGGATGTATTTTGTCACCCTCATTTAATTTATAAGCAGAGTACATCATGTGGAATGCTGGCTTGGATGATGCAGAAGCCGGAATCGAGATTGCCGGGAAAAACATCAACAACTTCAGATATGCAGATGACACCACTCTAATGGCAGAAAGTGAGGAAGACCTAAAGAACCTCTTGTTGAGGGTGAAAGAGGAGACCACAAAAGTAGGCTTGAAACTCAACATCAAAAAAACTAAGATCATGGCATCTGGCCCCATCACACCTTGGCAAATACAAGGGGAAGACATGGAAGTCGTGACAGACTTCACATTTCTGGGATCCAAGATCACTGCAGATGGTGACTGTAGCTATGAAATTAAAAGACATTTGCTGCTTGGGAGGACAGCTATGGCAAACCTGGGCAGTATAATAAAAAGTAGAAACATCACCCTGCCAAAAAAAGTCTGTATAGTCAAAGCAATGGTATTCCCAGTAGTAATGTATGGCTGTGAGAGCTGGACCATAAGGAAGGCCGAGCGCAGAAGAATAGATGCTTTTGAGATGTGGTGCTGGAGAAGAATCTTGGGAGTCCCTTGGACTGCAAGAAGATCCAATCAGTCAGTCCTAAGGGAAATCAACCCAGACTGTTCCCTGGAAGGTCAGATGCTGAAGCTAAAGCTCAAATACTTTGGCCACCAAATGAGAAGGGAGCATTCCCTGGAGACAATCCTGATGCTGGGAAAGACAGAAGGCAAAAGAAGAAAGGGGCGGCAAAAGATGAGATGGCTGGACAGTGTTACTGATGTAACAAAGATGAATTTGAGCAGACTTCGGAGGATGGTGGAAGACAGGAGGGCCTGGCATGACTTTGTCCATGGGGTCACAAAGAGTCGGACTCGACTGTGCGAATGAACAACAACACTGTGGGGGGGGGGGAGAGAGAAAAATAGTAAAAATTAACATATACACCCACCTTAAATTGGTAGTATAGCATGCAAAGGCACTACAACATAGGTTTTTACATCTGATGATGAGTACTAAGTTTTAATCATGCTGTGTTCAAGCCCTATTAAGTTGTGCTGCTCCACCTTTGGCCTAGTTACTATAAGAGAAACACTTTGATAAGGTGTACGTTCAGGTATGCAGCATTCTAACATTTATTTGATGTTCAGATATACAGCATTCTAATGTTTATTTGATGTTTGCTTTGTGGAAGCCTCTGTCTCTTGCTAATAAAATGAACTACATAATGATATAGCAATTTCTGCATGGCCTTAAGCACACCTCTGGTCTAAGCCAAATAATACATTGCAGAATCAAGTCATATTTAATTTATTAGGCTTTACTTTGATATAATTTGTTTCAGATAGCGGTAACAGCCAGCTGCAGCCATACTTGCGTCATTGCATTGTCCTCAGGGGTCTTGTAACACTGCCATTATAGAACTGTCATGTGGAGCTTTCTAGCATTTAAAGATAGTCCAAAGAAATGTTAAGAATGTACTGCTGAAATAATTACCTATTGCATAATGATCATTACATGAATTGAGTTTAAATGGAACTACTATCAGATCAGAAGAAACATACCTTTTCAGTACTTGTTCTTACAAGACTATGTCAAGAATCAAGATCCTTAATTTGGCTACAAGAAGAGTCTCTGGAATCAATTTTACTTGATCTTTTTCACAGTGATCAACATGGAATTAAATATTTCATCTTTATGCTTAGTCTTATTAGAGAAGGCTCTGAGAGGATATAATTTCATTTTACAAATACATGATGGAGTAAGTAGACAGTTTAGACCAAAGGAGAGTGTGGTGCTAAAAGGATGTAACTATATTGGCAAATTCACAGGTAAGATCAGAAAAACAAAATAAAAAATCAGAAAATACATTCTACTAGGCTCTTGGAATAAGTGATAGCTAATCGTTATAACTTAATTGTTATAACTAATTCAGCCCTGCCTGAGGTGCCTCTAACCACTACATAGAAACTGATTGTTTTAAGGAGCAGAGCAGAACTATAAGATCTCCCCACATGACTTCTACGTCAAAAAATATGCAGTGTAATCCTTTATGTGACCGGTGCAAACAGCCCAGGAGATAAGCATTTACTCTCACAGAATTGATGCTGTTTCCCTTTGTTCATGCAAAATCAGTTTTATTCCTTCAGTAAGAAACCACCATCAGCATTGTTCACATCAGCTACTTTGGTCTCTGCCTGTAATGCACACAGTATGGATCTGAAGAACTATTCTTGGTTTATTGTAAAACCTAACTCTAATAATTGATCATATGTATGCCTATTCAAAATAAAGCCCCGTTGAGTTTCAGAGAATGCTTAGAATTACAGAATAACCCCTTCCTCAGACATCAAAATAACTTTCTTATAAAATGCATTTCTAAATACTTTGCTCCGTTTCATGATGCTAACCCCCATGCAGTGCCTTTGAATTTGAAGCAATGTTGATCAAGAACTCAGCAGGAACCCCCGTTGCGGACTTGGCTGTACTACGACAACTTTGGGGCACTTCAAAAAATAAAATATGGATCTGGATAACAACTTTCATTATTTTAAAAACAAGTGTTGACACAGCTGAACATGAAAAGCACAAAAAGAGCTCAAAACACTTAATAATGTAACAGTCTATGTAACAGTCTATGTTTCCAGGAATCACAGTGCTTTTTTTAATATATATATATATATATATATATATATATATATATATATATATATATATATATATATATATATATATATATATATACATACACACACACACACACACACACTGTGGCTAATAGCCACTGATGGACCTCTGCTCCATATTTTTATCCAATCCCCTTTTGAAGCTGGCTATGCTTGTAGCTGCCACCTCCTGTGGCAGTGAATTCCACATGTTAATCACCCTTTGGGTGAAGAAATACTTCCTTTTATCCGTTTTAACCTGACTGCTCAGCAATTTCATTGAATGCCCACGAGTTCTTGTATTGTGAGAAAGAGAGAAAAGTACCACAGTGGAAGAATAAATTTTATTCAATTATATGTACTTAGTCTAGTTTCAGCAGAGGATGAGGATTAAGGGACTGTTTCAAAAGCTTTGCATAAAGAAAAGCTTTGTGGTGGGTTTTGGAGAATTTCCAAGAAGGTAAAGGAGGAATAACTGATGTTTTGGGAAGCAGTTCCAGGTCCATGGAGCAATGGCCTGCAGTCACGTAGCTGGCCAGAGATCTGAAGGTTCTTTAATGCTCACCTGTGTCAAGGGAGATATCAGAACCTTTACTTCTTGGTTGGGAAACTTTTTTTCTGTTTTTTTAAGAGCTACTTTTCCAGACAAGAAATAAAAACAGTTGTCAGCATTTCACACTGTCACACCAGCTGGGGACCAGGGAGGGCCTTCTACTGGCTGCCACCACTCTGGTAAGGGTCTGTTTGGGAGAGCCCAGAGCACCCAATCTCGGTATCTTCCCTATTAGCAACTACCTTTTAACTGTGACTGAAGAGATGTGAGGACCTAGGCAGTACAATAACAACAGATTTATTGTAAGTGCTCAAAACAATAAATGGTTTGTAAACTTTGTAGTGCAACAGTGCATACAGAAACAGTAAAGGTTGGTACAAAGAAACAAAAACCCTGATACAACTATCTAAACGTTCCCTTCGTCCATTCTCAAACCAAATTACCCTCCTTGGATGAGGGATCCCCCTCTGGCTGCAATCTGCTTCCAACCCAGCCTTTTCCAGAGAGAACCCTATCTGTAGTTTGGCCTTTTTATGTTTTCCTCCTAGGTCCCACCCCTCTGAGCCAGTTTTCCCTCCAAAACTGTTTCAACCAATCAGAGGGACAGAAGGAGGGTAATTTGGGAGATGTAGGCCCTGTAGCTACTCCTACACAGGCTTCTCTGGAGCCTGTAGGCCACACTAGGGCCTAGGATCATGACACTTCCCCCCCCCACTAGACCAAATCATGGCAATCTGGACCCCATTGATGAGGTCAGTGAATTCACACATAGAACCCAATGTGCAAAACTCTAAACTATTAAGTGGTGAACACAATTAAACACTACAGCAAATGAAACAGAGAACATATACAGTAAGGTGGCTAATTGTCACAAGCTCTACCAATTCCTCTGACCTGGAGCAGCTAGCATTTCTTGCTTGGAAAAGGCTCTTTTCACAGTTATGTCTGTGCATTAACTCTGAAAAATAATTTTGTTAACTTCATCATGATCATCAAATATCACAAAACTAAACCCCCTTTTCTTTCCGCTCTGCCTATTTTCCATTACTGTACTGGTTTGAATCGTGCCATATTTTTCAAAATAGTCCCTTAAATTATGGAGGGTGGAAGGGCTCTTGTCTATGAGTGGGCATCTGATGTGCTTAGGAGTGAGAGTTAAGAACCAATCAATACATATCAGAGCCTTTACATCAGCTAGGGCCTTGGCATCAGCCACTTCAAATCCATAGATCGTAGGACTTCCCCATCCTATAAACCGTGTGTAGGACTCCTTGGGTTCAGGTTTCACTTCCTTGAACCTCTTGTGGGCTCCTTCTTTGGAAAACCCCGACCACACTCACACACTGTTTAAACAGCTTGTAGTCTGACCTCTCTTCACTTTCCATCTACCCAGCGACTGAATCCAGAACTCCACTCAGCAAGGGTCTCAATTTCCCTATGTACAACTCTGGGGGAATCTTGTAGTCGATGCAAACTTGCTCACAGTTTTGCAAGAATGCTACAGTGTCTTCCCCTTCCTTGAATGAAGGGTATTTTCGTCTATCCTGCTGTACAACAGCATCTGGAGGAAGGGGCCCCTTTTGAATTTTGGCAAGTTGAATCTCATGTGCCAGCTTCATCTTCTCTTTTGCCAGCTCTGTCTTCTCTTTCTCTCTAATTCTATCTTGAATCGGGCCTTTTTGAGATCTGCCTGCTTAAGTTGCAGTTGGAGACACAAGGCCTCCTCATGGACACCATCGCTTTGGACATACTTCAACCAACAGATCATTCTCAGTTGATATTAGCCCAGCAGTCCACTTCTAGGTTCAGCTTTTAGGCATGGAAATGTTCTCAGGCTTCTCTTTCCGAGACTGGAGCAGCGTACATAACTATCTCTAGCCTCAGTATCTTGTTGGCCCAAGAGCTAGAAAATAAGCAAAATGCCACCAGTATGTGTACTGGGATATAGCTCCTTGCTGATATAGAGCCCTGCTGGATTAGACCAGCATCCTGTTTCACACATTAGTCAGCTGGTTGCCCTGGAGAGCCTACAGACAGGGCATGAAGGCCAACATCTTCCTGATGTTATTTCTTCACACTGGTTTTGAGGTTTTCTGTCTTCAAAAATGGAGGTTCCCTTTAGTCACCAGAGCTAAAAGCCACTGAGGGACTTTTCCATAGATCTGTCTAATCCCATTAAAACAATCCAACTGCCCACAAGCAGTATCCTAGGGATGTCAATCCCCAGTTGGGGGAAGGAGATCCCCCCCGTATTGGAGGCCCTCCCCCTGCTTCAGGGTCATCTGGGGGTGGGGAAAGAAATGTCTGGTTGGCACTCCATTATATTCTATGGAAGGGGTGGCCAAACTTGCTTAACATAAGAGCCACATAGGATAAACATCAGAAGTTTGAGAGCTGCAAGACATGAGCATCAGATAGTTGAGAGCAGGAAGGAAGGAAGGAAGCCAAATAGATATGGGAGGGAGAGGTGGAAAGAAAACATCTTTAACTTCAAATGCATTCTCCAAGCCAACTGACAGTGTGGTGGGGGCTTCAGGAGCCACACAACATGTGAGAAAGAGCCACAGTTTGGCCACCCTTGCTCCATGGGGACCAATTCCCATAGAGTATAATGAAGAATTGATCCATGGGTATCTGGGGCTCTGGGGCGGTTGTTTTTTGAAGTAGAGGCACCAATTTTGCAGCATAGGATCCAGTGCCTCTCCTCAAACACCCCCCCCCCAGTTTTAAAATGACTGGACCACAGAGTCCAGTTCCATGAGCCCCAAAAGAAGGTGCCCCTATCCTTTATTACTTTCAAATGAGGGGGAAGGATTTAAAAGGAGTGAGGTCCCTTTAAATGTGATTGCCAGAACTCCCTTCAGAGTTCAATTGTGCTTGTCACACCCTGGCTCCAAACCCAAAGTCCCCAGATATTTCTTCAGTCAGACCTGGCAACCCCAAGTATCACACTAGAACAACCCTATATTATCCCCTTTACAGGGCTTTTTGTAGCAGGAACTCCTTTGCATATTAGGCCACACACCCCTGATGTAGTCCAATCCTCCAAGAGTTTACAGGGCTCTTAGTTATTTATTTGATTTATATCACGCCCTCCCCACCGAAGCAATTCTTAGAACAGGGCCTACTGTAAGCTCCAGGAGGATTGGCTACATTGGGTGTGTGGCCTAATATGTAAAGAAGTTCCTGCCCTTTTACATTTAATTACCACTGACAACAATTTTGCTACTAATAACACAGTCCTATTTTCCATATCTAATATTAACGTCTGAAGTGGACTCTGAAAAAGACAATATTTATAAGATATAAACTGGCCTAAATATTTTTCCCGCAAATCTTCACAAAAACAACAGAACAGCGAAATGTGTTCCAAAGTATGACTGTCCCCACACTCACATCTTCTATCCAAATAAGAAATACCTGTATAATGGCCCTCAGAAACCACTGACAGAAAGGCATTTAGCCTAGCCAGCATAAACACCCTTCTATATTGGGGGTGTTACTATAAGTAAAAAACATTATAGAATCAAATTAAAGGGGATTAGGCTCTCTCCTGCATACTTCTAAAATCCAGGGATATCACCACTAACTTGATTTCTTTCATCTCGCTATGCTTTGGTTGGGCTAGCCCAATAACTGAAGCTTGTTTTCAATGACATTTTTCCATGAGTTCAATAGCAGATATTTTCTAATAAGACTTAGGAGCCCCTCATGAGTATCTTAACAATATAACAAAAACTATCTTTGCCATGCTAAAGCTTCCAGAGATTTCTGATTTTAATTCTTCTCTGAGGACTATCCCAGAGACGCAGTTTGGGATGCCTGATATGCTACAGATAAATTGTATTAAAGGTTGGTCAGTGGCTTCATCTACTGCATCATTCAAAAGCCCAATACCATATAATATTTGGGTAATTGGAAGGAAAGGTCCCCTGTGCAAGCACCTGTCATTTCCAACTCTGGAGTGACGTTGCTTTCACAACGCTTTCATAGCAGACTTTTTACGGGGTGGTTTCCCACTGCCTTCCCCAATCAGTTACACTTTCCCCCCAGCAAGCTGGGTACTCATTTTACTGACCTCGGAAGAATGGAAGGCTGAGTCAACCTCAAGCCGGCTACCTGAAAACCCAGCTTCCACCGGGGATCAAACTCAGGTCTTGAGCAGAGCTTAGGACTGCAGTACTGCAGCTTTAGCACTCTGCACCACGGGGCTCTTAGTTTTGGGTAATTAGTGTTAAATGCTTTGATTGCTGCAGGTATAAAATTCCCACCTTGGGTATGAAAAAAGCAAATTAGAGCATTACTGGATACGTTTGCTTTATGGTTAATATTCTTCACATGTAATTTCCAGCTTAAATTAACTTGAAATATACCAGTAATACCCAGATAATTAAATTGCCTAACTTGGTCAATTTTCTTTCCATTAACTTGCCATTATATTCAGGAATATTTCTTGCTTTCACTACATCCACTGGCAATTCAACAGTCTAGTTACTCACTGAGTAAAGAGCTATTTCTTTTTGTCTGTCTTGAATCAATTTCACTTGGTGCCCCCGAGTTCTGGTACTATTGGAGGGGGGGGGGGAGAATCTCTATTCGTGTCCTCTCTTGTATCCTACATATTATATAAACCTCTATATCATGCCTCCCATTAGTCACCTATTTTTTAATTTGAGAACTCCCAGACTCTTTAGTCTTTCCTCATCTCAGTTGTTCCAGTCCCTTAACCTTCTCAATTGCCCTAGTCTGAGATTAACAGATCTGTCAGGGATTTGAACAGGGGTATCACACCCCTGTGAGAATCAAACCCCAATAAGAATAACAAGTTACATAATACTTTTGTTCCGTGTGTTTCACATATATTGTTAGAAGGCTGTAGGAGTTTTTGCACAATGTGATTATAAATCCCTCTTCTATCTTATCTAGAAATTTCCACATCTCCAAGAGCTCAGGGTGAGGTAGATTAGGCTGAGGGGGAAAAAGGCCAAGACAAAGGTCATCTAGTGAGCTTCATAGCAGAGACATGTGAGTCTGAATCCAACTGATCATGGCACTATAATTTTTTGTTTGCTTAGGGAGTAGAATAAATAGCTTAGGTAGTAGGATAAACACTCTTACCTCTGGGTTTACTTTTTTTTAAAAAATACAGCACTTAAACTATATAGCTGGATGGCCTACAACCCTAGACATGGGACAGTAAATACTACTTTTTAAAGTGTCATGGAGTGAATCACCACTAATTTGATTTATTTTGTCTCGTTATGGTTTGTTTGAGCTAAAGCCCAACATTTACTTTACTGTGAAAATAATCAGTTAGGACCACTGCCCTGAGCCCCACTCACCAGTTTGGTGAGGCTAGCAAGGAGCAACACAATAGCGCCTGATTCTGCCATGCCAGCCCAGATGGTGGTGTGGCCAGCAAGGAACATGGCATCACCCAGCGTCACTCTGTGTCAACCCATGGCCAGCAAGAACAGACCTGGTGGCGCCCAGCTTCACCCTGATGGGGAACAGCATGGACATAGTAGTGTATAGCTTGGCCTGCAAGGGGAAGAACAAGCAACACAGCACTCAGCTTGTTCCTTGCAACCCAGGTATGTTGCCATTGCCATCAGTGAGGAAGAGCATTGCTGCACCTCATTTCAGCTGACCCTGCGGCTATGGGTGGCCTTTTTCCAGAGCTATTTTGGCCTCCCCAGAGTGAAACTATTATTCTGACTTACCAGTGTCTACCAAATTCAAACTGAGCGGACCATTATAACAAAGCGAATGCTAAAATCTTATAGAAAACAATAGGGAGTTCGCCCAAATATTCAAGCATGTCCTTTGGCCACCGCTGACACTCAAGCTCCGGCGGAACCAGCCGCTTCACCTTGCTCCTTTCGAGTTCACCACTGCGAGCAACAAGAAAGCCGGAAAGGAAAAAAACGCCCCCTTTGGCAACGCTCTTTCTGTGGCCACTCCAACGTGCAGGCATGGCCCGACTTTTGGCGCTGGGCCCGTGGCGGCTTTAGGTCTAGGCCTTTGTGCACAAAACCACACCCACTGTCTCCTCAGCCGGCCCATGGGAAGCGCTTGCCGCTGGCCCATCGAGATTGTATTTTCTTTGCTCGTAGCTAAGGCGGCAGTGCGGCCAGAAGAGGCCGCCGCATGCAGGAGGACTAGCAGCCGCGGCTCCTCATTCGCCCGCGCTCCCTTCGCCCGCTACTCCCTCGCTCCCTCCTGCTTGCGCGGTGCCCACCCACCATGTACGATTATGACCAGGTGACCGCCTTCCTGGGCGAGTGGGGCCCCTTCCAGCGGCTCATCTTCTTCCTGCTCAGCGCCAGCATCATCCCCAACGGCTTCAATGGGCTCTCCGCCGTTTTCCTGGCGGACACTCCCGAGCACCAGTGCCGGGTGCCCGCCAGCGCCAACTTGAGCGGCGAGTGGCTGAACGCCAGCATCCCGCTGGAGGAGCACGAGGGGCGGCAGGTGCCCAGCCGGTGCCGCCGCTACCGCCTCGAGGCCCTGGTCAACTTCTCCGCCCTGAACCTGCAGCCTGGCCGCGACGTCAACCTCAGCCAGGTGGAGCAGGAGAAATGCCTGGACGGCTGGGAGTACAGCCGCGACCCCTACCTCTCCACCATCGTCACCGAGGTAGGGAGGGGCGTGCGTGTCCGCGCACTGGCGGGAAAAAGGAGCGCAGCGCGCGGCTGGCCGCGAAGGAGCGCTAGGAGTGGCGCTGACGCTGCTGGGCTACCTCGGGTGGTGTGAAGGGGGTGTTGTGTGTGTGACCTTAAGAAAAGGAGGCGTTTCGGAGGGAGGGAGGGAGGGAGGGAAGGGTGCTAGAGAAAGGCCCCCGAAAGGCTTTTGGAGGTGAGGGGCGCTGATGAAAGGGCGCCAGGAACGTCACAGACGGCATTGTGAGTTCCACGGAGCAGCATTTTCCCGATTTTGAGAGAGAGAGAGGGAGAGAGCAATGTCAGTCCTCTGTTCAGAGAGAAAGAGTTTTGCGGCTGTGTGCGGTTTGATAATCTGAATGAGGGCAATAGGAAAAGGTACCAAAGACAGAGGCAGCCTTGTGGTTTGACAAAGAACTCAGTAGGAGGAGGCTGGATGAAGTGTGATGAATGGATGCTTTATAAAGTGTACAAACTAGGGCAAGTTTAGTTTGTGTCCCAGAAATGGGGGTGCTGGGTTTGTGTGTGTGAGAGAGACTTATTGTCGTTTCTGGACATTATTGTTTTTTGCCAAGTAGATTAAATAGTCAAATATTTTAATCTGGTGCTTGGGATGGAATGAGTGGTTCTCAAAACTCAAAAACCTCCCTTAAAGAAAGAGGTCTAGAGGGTCGATATTCTTTTCATACTTCACTTGCTTTATGCAAATCATTTGCACTGAATAGCATCATATTTATGTAGTGAGACAGGTTTAGCTGGCTTACTTTAAAGCTATAGGGTAATTTTGAACATCTAGTTGAAAATGCAGTCCATTGCTTTCCTTGTTGTCTGACAAAGCAGAGAACATTATATTTTATTTCTAACATAGATGGACCTTATCTTTTTATCAATGAGTCATATTTGAATGAATCTGGTTATATGGGGGGGAGGTACCTGTATACAAACCTGTTGTCTGAGCTCGGCTGTAACTATTGGCAAGTTAGATGTTCATGTTATTGAGTTTAATGTAAAACAACAACAACAATTTGCCATGGAAGCACAGAAGCTTTATGCAACATTTCCTATCCCCCACTTTTCCCACTTAAGGGAAAACGGCCCATTGGACTTACCGTGAGGGGTCCTTCTCCTCAGAGGTTCGGAGGACATCTCTGTGGGTTATTCCTACTATTCCTTCAGGGAGGCAGGAACACTTTTTTCAACTTCCTGTTGGCGCCTTCGGAATAACCCCGCCCTCAGTTGTGGGACTCCGAAAGCAGTGTCGTCTTCCCTCTAACTAGAAGGACTATAAACACAACTAACAACTCGTTTTAACATGTAAACTGTAAACTTGAACTCCGATAATACTGAAAGTAACACAGTACAAGGGAGATAGGCTATAGAAAGAAACCTAAGCGATGAAATGAATCTGGGAGTGGCGAGATGTCCTCCGAACCTCTGAGGAGAAGGACCCCTCACGGTAAGTCCAATGGGCCGTTCTCCCTCAGAGGTTGTCGGACATCTCTGTGGGACCTATCAGAGCAGTCCCCTTTAATCGGGTGGGTCTTCATCGCTGACCTCCCCCAGAACATGCAGTAATACCTTTCTCCCAAATGCTGCATCTGCTGATGCCATGGAATGGATCTTATAATGTCTTATGAATGTAGACGGAGAGGACCAAGTAGCAGCTCTACACACCTCTTCGACTGAAGCCCTATTCAGCAGTGCCGCGTTTGTGGAGGCACTCCTAAGAGAATGTGCCGTGATTCCTCCAGGTACCTGTAACCCTGATGCCCTATATGCTTCGCTGATACAGGCCTTCAGCACTGCACTGATGGATGAATTAGACATCTTGTCTCCCACTCTTGGAGGAGAGATGTTGATGAACATGGATTCAGTTTTTCTAATTGACTCAGATCGTAGAATGAAAATCTTCAAGGCCCTGCGGACATCTAACGTATGCCAGACTACCTCCTTTGGGTGTTTGGGTTCTGGACAAAAGGTGGGTAAGTAGATTTCTTGTGAGCGGTGGAACCTAGAAGCAGCCTTAGGAATGAAGGAGGGATCCGTGCGCAGAACCACCTTTTCTTTGTGGAACACGCAAAGACCCGCCTTCACTGATAAGGCCCCCAGTTCCGAGACTCGACGTGCAGACGTGATGGCTACTAAGAAGAGAGTTTTCATTCGCACCCATTTTAAGTCCACCTCTCGAAGGGGCTCAAATGGCTTCTTGGTAAGCGCTGATAAAACGGTATGGAGCCGCCAAGACGGAAAGCGATGGACTGTCGGAGGAGATTTCGATTTTGCCCCCTGCAAAAATAATTGGATGTGTGGATGTTGAGATAGCCTATACCCTCCAACGACCGGTAAGACAGTGGACAGGGCAGCTATCTGCCTTCTCAGCGTAGCTGGTTTTAACCTGGACTCCAGGCCCTCCTGTAAAAACGCTAGGATCTCCGCAATGGAAGGGGAAAGCGAAGGAACCTTTTTTCTACGACACCATCGGACAAAGGCCTTCCAGGTGGTGTTGTATATGCGAACTGTGGAGGGCCTTCTTGATGCTAGCATAGTGTTCGTCACCTCCGGAGAGTAACCTAGATTTCTGAATGTCTCCCGCTCAATCTCCACGCGGTCAGATGAAACCACCCCGGGTCGGGGTGCCACACCGGACCCTGATGAAGCATGTCGGGAGGAACTGGAAGTGACATTGGAAGGTCTATTGATAGCTCTGTCAACATTGAGAACCACGGACGCCGTGGCCAATAGGGAGCTACCATGATGATTTCCGCCTGTAGAGCTCTCACCCTCCGCAGTACTCGAGAAACTAGAGGGACCGGAGGAAACGCATACAAGAGACCTGGAGGCCATATGGCTGTCAAGGCATCTGTCTGTTCGGCTTCTGGATGGGAGAACCTTGTGAAGTACCTTGGTAGTTGCGAATTTGTGTTTGAAGCGAAAAGATCCACCTCTGGTAGACCCCAACGCTGGCATATGAGGTCGAATATGTCTGAGCTGAGGGCCCACTCGCCCTCGCAGATTTCCTGTCTGCTTAACCAATCTGCCTGTATGTTGTCCTGGCCTCTGATGTGTTCCGCCCTTAGAGAGGCCAGATGTTTTTCTGCCCATGTCAGAATTCTTGATGCTTCCCGGTGCAACTGAGAAGACCTGGAGCCCCCCTGGTTGTTCAGATACGCCTTGGCTGTGATATTGTCCGTTCTGACAAGCACATGCTTCTGGAACAATTGGGTCCTGAATGCAACCAGGGCTAGACGTATGGCTCTGATTTCTAGCAGGTTGATGGGAAGCAGACTCTCGGACTGAGACCACCTGCCTTGGACTGGCTTGTCCTGAAGAGAAGCTCCCCAGCCCCCCAGGCTGGCATCTGTGAATACCTCCAGGTATGAGGGAGGATGGAACAACTTGCCCTGGCGAAGATGAGACAAGTCCGTCCACCATCGCAAACTCCTCTTGACTGACAACGGAATTATCAGATTTATGGCCTTTCTCTCCATTATCTGAAGTTGAAATGGTCGTAGGAACAGTTGAAGAGGCCTGGAATGGAATCTGGCCCATTGAATCATGTCTATGGTCGATATCAAAAGTCCCATTAGTTTGGCAAGCAACATCAGAGGTGATGATTTGCTCTGGATGACCCTGGAAGCCAAATCCTTGATGGCCCTGGCCTTGGACAGAGGTAGAAATAGCGAATTGCAAGTGGAGTCGATCATTGCGCCTAGGTGCTCCAACCTCCGACTCGGCTGAAGTGAACTCTTTTCTTTGTTCACCAGGAATCCGTGAGACTGAAGACACTGAATGGCCAGAGTTGTCCCCCGAAGGGATTTCTCCTTGCTGTTGGATCTGACCAAGAGGTCGTCCAGGTAGGGGTGAATGTGAATACCCTGCTTCCTCAGCTGGGCTATTGGGTGAATTAACATTTTGGAAAAAACTCTGGGCGCTGTTGACAGGCCAAAGGGTAAGGCCCTGTATTGGAAGTGCTGATTCAGTACCACGAACCTTAGAAAACGACGATGAGAAGGGTGGATAGGGATGTGGAGATAAGCTTCGGTCAGGTCTATGGAAGTGAGGTACTCCCCTGACAATAGAGAGTCCATAATGAATCTCAAGGTTTCCATTCTGAAGTGACGTACTTTGACATAGCGATTTAGAAACTTGAGATCCAAGATGGCCCTCCAGTCGCCATTCTTCTTGGGTATGGTGAAAAGGATGGAGTATACGCCTTTCCCCTTCTCCAACCCTGGGACTAGTTCGACTGCTCGAATGTCGATAAGATGCTGAATTGCTTTTGAGGTGATGAGACGTTTGTGCTTCTGCTTGGGGGAAGGTGATCTGACAAATCTGTCTGGTGGAATGCGGTGAAACTCTATTGAATACCCCTCTTTTACAATTTCTAAAGACCATTGGTCTGCCTGAGAGGCCTCCCAGGCTTCTGCAAAGTGGAGTAGTCGAGCTCCCACCGGTACGTGACCGTAGTCATGCCTGCTTGGACTTGCCCTCTCTGTCAGGCTTGTCCATTTTGGAGAAGTTATTACGATTGAATTTGGAGCCGAATGAGCCTCTTTTGAAGGAATTCTTTGGTGTTTCCCAATTAAACTTCTTTGATTCAGAACGATATCTGGCCAAGGAATGTTGGGTCCGAAAGGACTGAGGGCCCCTCTTTTCATTCCTCCGAATGGATTTGGGCATGGCCTTCTTTTTATCCCTAGTCTCTACTAGGATCTTGTCCAAAGCGTCCCCGAAGAGACGATCCCCTTGAAAGGGATAAGCTGCCACTGTGGATTTAGAGAGGAAGTCAGCTTGCCAAGCCCTAAGCCACAGGAGGCGTCTAGCCACAGTAGCGGAAGCCATTGTTTTAGAGGCAAAGGTCAGTATATCTAAGGTTGCGTCAGCTGTGAATGACGCTGCCTTAAGGATGCGTGAGGCGCCCTCTAACATGCGTCTGTTGTCCTCTGGTAACATCTGGAGTAACTTACGTACCCAAACAATGGACGCCCTGGAGACCAGGGAGGCCGCGGAGGACGCCTTAACTATCATGGCCACAGATTCGTACAATCTCTTCAAGGTTGCCTCAGCTTTTTTGTCCAGGGGATCTCTAAGAGAACCCTGGCCGTCCTCTGAAACCAGTCCCGAAGACTGTAGAGCTGCTACTGGGCCGTCCACAGTTGGAGCTTGTAACAACTCATTGGTATAGGCAGGCAGTGCATATAACTTCTTTACTAAGTGAGGAAACTGCTTAAGGGAAGCTGGCTTTTCCCATTCTGCTCTAACCTGCTTTTCAAAGTATTCTGGAAAAGGGAAGACTTGTTCAGAAGCTTCCCCCCTGGGCAAGAACTCAGAATTACCACTGGTTCTTGACTTAAACTTCTTAGATTTAGCTACCTTGACTTCCTCATCAATAGGGCCCTCCTCAATTTCTAAGGCTGAAAGCGTTTTGGCTAGAAGAAACTGGTAATCTTCCTGATGGAAGAAACGACTAGCCTGTTCAGGAATTTTAACCTCCTCCTGTTCCTCCTCAGAGAAACATTCCCCCTCTTCCCTGTCTTCCTGGTCAGAGTCAGATGCCATAGTCTCGAGCTCTAAGGATTGGGAAGACTGCACTGGGGCCTTTCGCGCTGCCTTAGTGGGCCAGGAGAAAGAGCGGGGAGGGTCTGCAGGAAAGGTTGATCCTTGAGGGAGAAGCCCCAGCCGGGCGCAAAAGGAGCCCATTTCCTCCTGCATAGCTCTTCTAATAAAAAGCATAGCCTCTGGATTCAGAGGGTTGCCCATTTGTACGTTACCCCCGTCCTGGAAGCCTTCGATGCGCGGTTGCAGGTAGTTCCGAGTCTCCGGAGTGCCTGCTCCTGGGGGTTGGAAGGTCTGAGAGCTACGCTCCGCACTTCCAAAATGGCCGCCGCTGCTTGCTGCCGCCCCGAGGGACGTAGCCTGGGCCTTCATTACGCGCCGTTTCTTGGCGCTGGCAGCTGGCTCGTCTGCGGCCGCGTCAGGAAGGGCGCGAACAAGCCGCAAAGGCAGGTCGGCTCCTTCGACGTGAGTCGGCGCTGCTAGAAGCGCGGCGCGCAACTCTCCCTCCTCGTCCGATAGGAAACCGTCCCTACTACAGGCCATTCTAAAACGACCCAGAACAAGTTTCCTCGGTAGTCTTTGATCAGCAAAGGCAGAAGGAAAAGGAGGGATAAGTAGATATGGAAAGGAAAGGATATGGAATGGAAATTGAGAAGAAGAAACAGAGAAAAAAGGCTGAGCCTAGCCTTGTGCTGCTGCTCCCTGTAGAGGCAGGAACAAAACTGAGGGCGGGGTTATTCCGAAGGCGCCAACAGGAAGTTGAAAAAAGTGTTCCTGCCTCCCTGAAGGAATAGTAGGAATAACCCACAGAGATGTCCGACAACCTCTGAGGGAGAATGCTTCTTAGACAAATTACAAAGACGATCGGACTCCAATGGTAACAGGAGAAAGAAATTTTACTTACAAAAATAGAAGCATATCTTGCATGACATTTTCAACAGCCAAAGAAACTAACCAATGAGAGGGAGAGGCCAACTGCCAAGTTTACCTGAGTGAGAGAATTCTTAACCCTTTTCCTCCCAGATCCTCTTGCATGCAGAGTATAAGAACTGTACAAGGCTATTTTTTGATAGAAAAAAAGACAGTATGAAGTTATTTCCTGATGCTTTCATGTGACACTGAATAGAGTTCCAAATGCCCCCAGCATATGATGGAAATGAATGACCAAGGACTTACATTTGTTGGATTTTGTTATATGTTTGGCAGATAAAGGCATCCTAAGCAAAGTTAGATCCTTCTAAGTCTACTGAAACTGGTGAGCATGTAGTTCTGCTCAGGGTGGCAGGAAATGTTATCTAATGATTTTACAAGAGATTGGGAAATGGCATTTTAAAGACAGTATATATAAAGTGCTGACATTTAGTATTAAGTGATTCAAAGCACAGTGGTCAATCTCTTTCCTTAATCTGCATGAAGTGTGTTTTTCCCTCTTGCAGTAATTTTTTCCCCCTTTAGGAATAAAGTCACAGAACTTGTTGCCCTTTTATTAACTAGCTGGACAATCCAGTTAGCATTCTCCACCTTCCTTTCTGCGTATATTTTGTTTCTTTAGTAGTATACCCACAAAAGATGTGTTTGTGTATTTATAATATGTATAAAGTAGACTGTTTTTTGATTTGTACAATCATGATAGAATTATTTGCCAAGATGATTTGATTTTTTTGTACCTGCAATTGTTTTGTACCCAGAAAAAAAACTTGAATAAAAGAATGAATGAAATATGTGTGCAGCCTGAGCCTGCGCATGATTGCTGGGAACAAAATCCCATTGTGTTTAGTGTGGAGAAAAGGATTTCAGCCTTAGTCAGAGAGAAATAATAACCAGTCTGACAAGAAAGGGCTGAAAGGATTATGCAAGGATACTCCAAAAATATGGTACTGTTTTCTCTTGGTGTATCACTAGAGGTAATCTGTACACTGCTTTGCCTCTTTATTAAAAAAAAAACTGCATAAGAAGCACACTCACAGTCTGTCTGGGTTTGATATGTGTGATATATAAACTGTGCGTGTGTGCACATGCAGTATCATCATTAGAATGTAGGGTTCCCAGCCTCCCACTGGGGCGGGGCTTCCTCCAGTTGGGGGGCCCCACTCCCCACTGGATCCCCATCCCCAAAGAGCTCCGGCATGCCCGGCACAATGATGTCACCCAGAAGTGATGTCATTGTGTGTGGCACGTACATGGGGGATGCTGTAGCAATTTGGGTAGAAACGCTTTCGCCCACCAGGAGGCAAGTAAGACTTGGCAACCTTATTAGAGTGTTGGACTAAGATCTGGGAGACCCAGGTTTGAATCCCCACTCATGGAAGCTTACTGGGTGATCTTGCTCTCAGCCTAACCTACTCATAAGGTTGTTGTGGAGATAAAATGAAGAAGGGGAAAGTGTTGTAACCCCACTGGGGGGGAAAGCAAGGAATAAGTAAAGTAAATAAATGTATGTTATCCATTATATGCAGTCCTCTTCGGCCTCGTGTCATTCTTCCGTTAAGGAGTTGAAAGAGAATTTTTCAAAACATATCTGAGTAACATCTCCGCTATAGTTGTGTAGGATGCATTTCAGAATGTCATTATAGCCCAGTCTGATCAGATCCTGGAAGCTAAGCAGGGTCAGCCCTGGTTAGCAGTTGGATGAGAGACCCCCAAGGAAGACCAGGGTTGTGACACAGAGGCAGGCAAGGGCAAACCACTGAACGGTCGCTTGCCTTGAACGGGGTTGCCAGAAGTCAGCTGCAACTTGATGGCCAATTTGAAAAAAAAGAATCAGTGACAGGGCACAGTTACCTCAAATGTAAGTTAAATTTTGTCTGGCAACACACTCCTGAGTACATTTATTTGAATGTTAATTTCAGTGGCCCGTACTTCCATAAGTTTACCACAGCAGTATAAATTTATGCAAACAGTTTTGTCATGTATTCTCACATGCATGGAGATGGACTAAAATACTGCAGCTTCCTACTCTGCGCCACAGGGCTCTTGTTGGAGGTGGACTAGTGTTAAGTCAGCAGTTTTACATATGTATTGCGTTAAGTAAATATTGATAGGCACACCAGTTCATAGTCCATAGTGCTGCCTGAGTGGCCAAATGATGTAGCAAGCACAGTGAATCAAAGCTGGGTTAATCAAGAGCATGAGCTGTGTTTATTTAGCAGCAGCATAAAAGAATAAGCCAAAGGTCCATCAAGTTCAGTCTCCGGTTGCAATGCGGGAACCATCTAAATTCTCTCTCATCCTTGTCCCCTTTCTACCATGACCACCAATAGAAAGATGTTTCAGTTCACGCCAGTCCTGCAAATCAGCTGTCAGATGCTTCCGATTTGCTAAATTGCTTTCAATTCTTTAAAGCCACAGTTCTGTGTAGAGTTACTGTAGCCTGAGCCGTTTGCTCTGGAGTAACTTTGCATAGGATTGTACTGTAAATCTCACTGTCCTGCTATGTTGAAAATAAATAGACCAAAGAGAAAACAGGAAACTGGTTAGCAGAGTGTTAAGACACCCTCGTCTAAACAAGTGTGCTTTTAGCACACAAAAGCTTACGTTCTGAATAAAACTTAGTTGATCTTAAAGGTGCAACTTGACTCCTGCTTTGTTCAGCTGCTTCGGGCCAACACGGCTGTCCAGTTGGATCTATCTACCTTTTTGATTAGATTTTGTGGTGGGCTCTCCTTCCTTGGAGGTTTTTAAACAGAGGCTAGATGGCCATCTGACAGCAATGAAGATCCTGTGAATTTAGGGGGAGGTGTTTGTGAGTTTCCTGCATTGTGCAGGGGGTTGGACTAAATGACCCTAGAGGTCCCTTCCAACTCTTTGATTCTACCCAGTGAATTCATGACACAATTGAAATTTGAATGCAGGTCTCTCTGTCTCAATTTGACGCTCTCAAACTCTTGTGTTGATAAAGTGCCAGAAAGGATCTTACAAGGCAAATGATGAAGCAAAAGTGATTTGCCATTACCTTCCTCTGTAGAGTCATCCTTGGTGGTCTTATATCCAAGCACCAACACTGCTTAGCTTTCAAGATCCAATGAGCTCAGGCTATACCATGCTGCCTTCCCTCCTCTTGAACTACTTTCATTTAAAAATACAACACCCTGCTATGAAACCCTTTAAAACTATTTCGTTGTATAAGAATGTACTTTTTGTATCCTGCTCTTGGTCTGCTAAAACCTGTTCTCTTCCATTTCTTTTCATATCTGTCCATTCCCATCTCCACCTGAGGAATATTTATAGCTCTGTTAATTTGTGTTCCAAAAATATATCCCACAGATGTATAGGGAGAATAATATGCTCAAGGGAGGTCTGTACTTCTCAAACAAGATCTGTTGCTATGTGTATTTTTACACTAACATTCTGCATGGAAAGGTTTTAAAATGAGGGTCAGGGTTTCTCCAGTGTTGTGATTGCATGCAGACTTGCACAATGAATAAGCCATGTTGAATATAGTGGGACTTACTTCCAAGTAAACACACATATGATTAGACTGCTTGTGGTATTTACTGTATTCCAAAGTGCAGGGTCAGGCATGATAATAAATGTGATCTTAGAACTCCACATAAAAATCTCCAGAAATTCTCAGGCAAAGCACTTTGAAATGGCTACACAACAGCACCCCTGGGCCTCAGGACAGAGTGTGCAGTACTTTCACAGAGCACAGTAAGATCTCAAATTCCTGACCAGAACATGGCTCAGAAATTATTGTGTGTTTTAGAAATGAATTCTTCCTGCAAAAACCATAGGTGTTCATGTTGGTGTTAAGAGGCAATCTGCTGTGATTTAATTAAAGTAAATGCAAAGCAGGCATGAGTTTTAAAAGTAAAAGCTCCTTCTCAACCAGATCCTATGTTACAACAGAGCTCTAGAGTGTTTATATGATTACATAAGCCAAACTTTTAAAAATTCCCAATTCAAAAAGTTCTGGATAGGGCAATTTGTTCTACATTGAGATATGTCTTTATGCCACAATTCATTTAAGTTGTTGAATAAGCAGCAGAATCATTAGCACATTCTGTTGGAATAGACAATGTCTGGTTTACAAAAAAGATGAGAAGATTACCCTGAAGGAAGCAGCAAGAAGACAATTAGAGGATAGTGAGGTCAGCACCTTCTTTCCTTTTCAGTGTCATTTTTTGTCTGTCTCCAGATTACCACTCTTAGGGTGATTTCCTCCTCCTCAGAAGTTTCACACTAAGTCTACCCTTTCTCTTAGCTAGAGATGTAGCTAGGACCCTATCTGTTTCTCCTCTTTGTTATCAAGTATGTTATCAAGTATGTTCCTAAATAAACCTTTATCTACCCTTTAATCAAGTTGTGCACCATTGCTGCATTAATTACTTTGCCAACATATTCTTGCTTTTTTTGTAATATCTATATTGTCGAATTTAAATAATTTGAGGCCAAATGACAAGCAATCATGGTCTATCCCCCATGGCTGTTGCAGCACTTGAAAAAAGTGTGGGAGAGGCAATCTCCTAGAGTCACTGCACACCTGTTCTGGATTGGGGCCTTGCAGCAATTTTTAAAGAATTGAAAATTCTTTTAACATCATGTCGGTGGTCCTAGATAGCCAAGGACAATGCCATCAGATAGCAAGCACAATCTCATCAGAAGCTAAGCAGGGGCAGGCTTTATTCAGCCACCTCTCTGAATATCCTCCAGGCTCCCAGTAGGGGTCAGTCACCAGAGGTTGCCTGGTGCACGCACACACACACATTTCAAAATTACTCCCCTCCCAAAAAGCCCCACATCATGTCAGGGCCACAGGCTAGACCTCTGTCTACCGTTACCTTGTACTTTAGCCCTTGGTCTTCTTTAATTCTGAAACCAGCCCATAAAGGTGCATTTCAGGAGTAGAAGAAGATAAAGAAGAAGATATTGGATTTATATCCCGCCCTCCACTTCGAAGAGTCTCAGAGCGGCTCACAATCTCCTTTACCTTCCTCCCCCACAACAGACACGCTGTGAGGTGGGTGGGGCTGGAGAGGGCTCTCACAGCAGCTGCCCTTTCAAGGACAACTCCTACCAGAGCTATGGCTGACCCAAGGCCATGCTAGCAGGTGCAAGTGGAGGAGTGGGGAATCAAACCCGGCTCTCCCAGATAAGAGTCCGCACATTTAACCACTACACCAAACTGGCTCTCCAATCATGACTTTGTGGAAATAGGGAATTAAATAATACTGAACTACGTACCATGAAGATAGGATGCAGCCCCCATATCCTGGCAGGGGTTTCCCTGCTTTGGGGGGCTTTGGCCCACTGGCAACCAGCTGGCCAGCAGGGAAAACCCCAACCCCAAATAGTGACACTCTGGTTTTTGGGCAAACTCTATGGTTTTGAAGCCAAAAACCCATAGAGTTTTGCCCAAAAATCAGAGCTTCGCCTCTGACTTTGCCAACACAATGATGTCACTTCCGGGGGATACAATTGTACCCACGTCCCACCCAGCCACAGAACACCTCCCAAATCCTCCTGCCATGATGAAGAGGGGACCTGGCAACCCTACAAGGAGAACTGGCCTAATTTTTAATGACTTACAGCAAATTGTGTTTGAATTTATGAAGTGATTGAAGCCTAGATTAGATTGAGGAAGAAATTCTGCTTCCACATTTTGCCATGCGCCTTCCACAGTATAGGTTACTTTGAATGACTAGTGTAGCTAAGTTTGATTTTAAAAAATGGTTGAGCTGCCATTTCCAGTACAGTTTTTCAATTCACTGAGGCTACTTGAGTTAAAGTGTACTTTTAGAAACTGTA
Organism: Heteronotia binoei; assembly: GCF_032191835.1. Taxonomy (NCBI): domain Eukaryota; kingdom Metazoa; phylum Chordata; class Lepidosauria; order Squamata; family Gekkonidae; genus Heteronotia; species Heteronotia binoei. The sequence goes on from NC_083227.1 coordinate 139,877,395, forward strand.
CTTCTAAAAGTCTAGCCTTTAATTGCAGATATGAGTAGAGATGTGAGGTCCCACAGAAAAAAATCCAACATAAGGGGAGTGGGAGTAAATAGGGTTCCCCCTCTGTTTCTGAGTACTCCCCCCCCCATTTATTCTGATAAGAACTTTGGGCAGCACTGAAAATGCCTATGCAATGTTTTCTCTTTTAGAAAACAGAAATACCGTACTTCATAAGGTTTTTCACACTTAGAATGTATAGCCATTTTTTCCATTTGGGGGAGCATTAGAAAAAGACTCTGTGAAATATTGTCTCTTTAAGTGAGAAAAACCTTGCCATAAAAAGTATTTTTATTTGTTTAAAACAATTTTATTAATTTGCAATATATTGTTATAGAGATCTATCAGAAATTTTAAAAATAATAAAAAATAAAAACAATACATCACTTTTCCCCCTTCTCCCCCCTCCCTTTTTCTTGACCCCCACCGTTTTTTACTTAAAATTATAAAAAATGAAACAAGGTAACTTAACACATCAAGAATCTCCATTTTAGAACCTTATATCAGTAAGGAAAAAATAAAAACATAAAATAAGAAAAGTTAACTCTATAAGTTCATCTTCATTTTTCAAAGGATTTTTTTTCCCTTTGTGAACTTTAGTCCATTATTCCATTCCATTCATATATTATCAGAAATCACTAAATGTCTCTTTACTTTCCATTGTTTTTCAGCATATTTTTGAAATTTCTCCCATTCCTTCCTAAACTTCTCCAAATCATAGTCTTTTAAGATTCTTGTAAATTTGTCCATTTCACTCCATGACATAACTTTTAAAATCCAGTCCCATTTTTCTGGTATTTTATCTTGCTTCCATAACTGCGCATACAATATCCTTGCAGCTGAAAGCAGATACCACACCATCGTTCTGTCTTGTTTTGGAAAACTTTCCATTTGTAATCCCAACAAAAAAGAGTCTGGAGACCTCTTGATGTCATAACCTAAAATTTTTGACATTTCTTTCTGAATCATTTGCCAAAATTGTTTTGCTTTTTCACAAGTCCACTAGATATGGTAGAAAGATCCTTAATGCTTTTTACATTTCCAACATCTGTCTGACACCAGATTGTTCATTTTTGCTAGTTTCTTAGGTGTCATGTACCATCTATACAGCATTTTAAAACAGTTTTCTTTAATATTATAACATGTCGACAGCTTCATAGAGTTCTTCCATAAATTCTCCCAAGATTCCATTTGTATTTCTTTGTTGAAATTGATTGCCCATTTTATCATTTGAGATTTAACTACTTCATCTTCTGTAGACCACTTCAATAGTAGTTTATAAATCCTTGAAATCAACTTTTCATTATCGCCCAACAGCATTTTTTCCAATTCTGTTTGCTCCTATCTTATACCTTCATTTTTAATGTCCTGCTCCACCAAGCTCTTAATTTGTTGTAATTGAAACCAATTATATTTATATTGTAATTCTTCAGCTGATTTTAGTTCCACCTTTCCTCCATGTATTTTTAATAGTTGATTATATGTTAACCACATCCCTTCACTTGTTTCTGAGGATAATTTTATTATTTCAGTTGGCACAATCCATAGCGGCTTTCTCTCATCACCATATTTTTTATATTTTAACCAAGTACTTAGCAAATTTCTTCTTATATAATGGTGTGAGAAAAAACCATCCATCTTATTTTCCCCATAAAACATATATGCATGCCAACAAAAAATATTTCCATGACCTTTTAACGCCAGCAGCTTCTTATTTAGTAACGTCATCCATTCTTTAATCCATACCAAACATACTGCATCATGATACAATTTTAAGTCCTGCAGTTGGAAGCCTCCTCTTTCTTTTGCATCAGTTAAAATTTTCATTTTGATTCTTGGTTTCTTGCCCACCCATACAAATTCTGAAACTTTTCGTTGCCATTTACTGAATTGTTTAATGTCTTTCACAATTGGAATTGTTTGAAATAAAAACATAACTCTTGGTAAAACCTTTATTTTGATTGCAGCAATTCTGCCCAACATAGACAAGTTCCATTTTATCAGATCTTCATCAATTTTCCATTTTATCAGATCTTCGTCAATTTTCCACCAAAGCTTTTCATAGTTATTTTTATACAAATCTATATTTTTCATTGTAATTTCCACACCTAGATATCTTACTTTTGAAGCAATTTCACACTCTATTACTCTTTGCAGTTCTTCCTGTTGACTCTTTGTCATATTTTTACACAAAATTTTCGATTTCTCTTTGTTTCTATAGAAACCTGCCAATTCTCCATAATCTTGAATTTTATTAAGCAGCAATGGTGTCACAGATAGAGGATTTTCATTAATAAACATTACATCATCAGCAAACGCTCTGTATTTATAAGCAAAACCCTTCAGTTTCAGCCCCTCTATTCCTTTATCTTCTTGTATTTACATAAGCAGTATCTCTGGCGTCATTATGAATATCAATGGTTTATTTCCTCCTTCAAAGGATTTCCTGTTGTCGTCTCTTAAGGTTCCATTCTATCTCTTTGTTTAACAAATGTCTCCGTTGATTCTGCAATATTGTAATTTCCCTTATTATTTTCTTTTTTCCCGGTCTTTTTTTAGTTCTTTTTTTTTCCAATCTCTTTTTGAATATCCAACAATTGTTTCTCTTTATCTCTTTTGTCTTTATTATTCATTGTAATTTCATTGCAGCTTTATACGCATCCCACACAGTTTGGAAATGAATGTCCTCATTTTCATTTATTTGAAAGAAAGCTTTAGTTTCTTTTTCTAGAGACACCACTGTCTCTGTTTTCTATAGCAAATCTTCATTTATTCTCCATCTCCTAGTCTTTTTCACACTTTTTGCCGATCCCGTCTGTGGGTTGTGATCAGCCCCAAGAAGAATCTCTATTTTTTTATCATAAGTCCTAGATCTTTTGTAGTCCATAACATATCAATTCTTGAGAAAGAGTTATGCCTTGCTGAAAAAAAACTATAGTCACGCACCTTGGGATTAAATTTCCTCCATGTATCTTCCAAATTTTCTTTCTTCACTAAATCAAAAAATGACTTAGGTAATTTCCCCTCCTTACTTCTTCTTGATCTGTCCAAATCATTTATAATTGTTCCATTGAAGTCTCCCATTATCATTATTTGATCATAGATCACTTGGCCTAATTTTTGTGTGATATCTTTAAAAAAAAGAATCTTTTGCCCCATTTGGAGCATACAATCCCACAACAATGGGATATAAATCATAAATAAATAAATAACGTCTTTTTATCATTCACTGTCACTTCTACAGCTAGATATCTGCCATCACTGTCCTTAAAAATCAATTTTGGATCTAATTCTTGTTTAACATAAAAAATCACACCCCTTTTTTTCTCCTTCGCCAAGGAAAAAAATGCTTTTCCCAATTGTTTATTCCATAAAAATTTGTAATCCAATTGTTTAATATGTATGTGCTTCTTGTAGACAAATTATATTACAATTTGTTTTTTTATCCATTGAAATGTAGCCCTTCTTTTTTGTGGTGAATTTAGTCCATTTACGTTCCAAGATATTAATTTGTAATCCATAATGGTTCTTCTTTTTATTCTGTATCCCCAAATCCCCTATTTTCTTCAAAAAAACTTCCGCAGTTCCAGTACATTTGTCATTGTAAGCCTTTTTCCCTCCATGTTCAAAACTTAGACCTTCTGACAGTATCCATCTGTATTTCACGTCCATATCCTGCAATTTATCTGTTAGCTTTTTATATTATAATCTGTCATTTATAACTTTTCTTGGCAACTCTTTGGTGATTCTTACTCCGCTTCCCTCAATTTCCAGTGTTTTTTCAAATTGCTTTTTAAAGATCTTTCCCACCATATTTCTTGCAATGAATTTGACTACCACATCTCTTGGTAATTTATTTTTCTAGGCATATAGGGAATTAATCCTATATATATAGTCATACAAATAACTGGATTCATCAGTCTGTTTCTAAAAACTCAGCAATGATTCTTTATATATGTCCTTAAATCAGATCCTTCCTCTTCAGGCACTCCTCTCAAACGAATCTGGTTTTCCATTAACTTGCAATCTTGCAGTGCTGCTTTCTCCTGCAATTTATTAATCATGGAATCTTGATCTTTCACCTTATTTTCAACCACATGTACTTTGTTTAACGTTGTTTGTGAGTCCTTTTTAAGATCTTCAATCTCATTCTTTATTTCTGACTTCACCGCCTCTAGCTCTTTAACTACTTGCTTTTTATTTTCTGTTATTAGCTCCTTCATCACTTTGATCAGTCTTACCTCCATGGCATCTAGTTGTTCTTGTATTTTTGGCATTTTCCCCTCCTCAAGTGAAGCAGTCCTTGCGCGTGTCTGTTTTGGCAGCTTCTGCTCCGACATTCCACTCCCCTCACTGCCAAAATGAACTTTTGGGTTGATCTCTCCAAATTGAAAATAAACCACTGGATCTTAAAGATTTGGAGATTGCCTTTTCAATGCACCCAAAATCGCCATCCTCAGGGCTTCCTAGCCCAAGATATTAATTTTTAAAGTTTTTAAAATAGACAAAATGGCAGCCATTATTTTTCTAGCCCTTTTAAAATTTTCTTTTTCTCCAAAAGGCCACCAAAATTAATACCTCTCATATATTCCAATATATTTCACTCTGTAGTGATGAAATCTGCCGGCTCCAATTGTCCCAGGTTTTTTTCTTTGAATTATTTTGACCTTCTTTTAATGGCCGCTCAATTTTTCTATGATTTTCAACTCCTAGAGAAGGCCAGGATGTCTTTAAATTCCCTTCTTTCAATGGCCTCTTCCTGCTTTTCTTGCCTCGAAGTCCCGTTCTCAATGATTGAAAGATCTCACGATACAATTTATGCGTCACTTCCTGTGCAGTCTTCCAGCTCAGCAACTCAGTGACGATGGGGTTTTTTTTACAGAAACTGCAAGTATCCCAAACATAAGTTGTTCTTTTGCCTTTAACTTTGCTTCTAAGTCTCCAAAAAGTCTAAAAATTGCCCCCTTCTCTTGTTTATAACTTTAGAGTATTGTAGCAAAGTCCAAATTTCAATATTTATCTCAAATAAAGTTGGTTTTAGTCCCGGAATGAAAGATAAAGATCTCCTTACCTTGCAGCCAAATTTAACCTTCTTAACACCGTCCTCTTAAAAGATTAATATTTAGAAATTTAGATAGTCCAAAGAAAGCTTGAATCTTGATGAATTTAAATCAATTTAATGACCACAGAGACCCTCTGTAGATGCTGGAATGCAATTCCTTGATGGGGACTCTTCAAAGCCTAAAAGGAACCCCGCTGGGACTCCTCATCAGCTAAAGTAAATCCCCTCAGAATATTCCATGCATGTCTTGGCCTTTTCCCTCACTGAGAAAAGTAGGCAGCAGGCGTTGGATTCGCCTTCTCTACCCAGAACAAAGGCTCCGGACCGCTCCCCTTTTGAGAAGCGGCTCAATTCTCCATTATCCAACCCCGGAAGTCCCATTAAAAGTATTTTTAAATGTATATTGTGAAAAAGTCTGCAGATTTTCTGAATTTTTCTTTTCAAAACATTGGAGAGCACTGAAAAAAAAATCATGTGAAATGTTTTCTCTTTTAGAATTAATAAAATACTTTTATAAGACAAGGTTTTTTCATTTAAAATGTATTGCTTTTTAAGTCTGCAGACTTGTTTTCCCAATAGAAATATTGGGAAATTTGGGGGCACATAAAAAAACTTGTCTGTGATTATTTTACCTTGTTGAATGAGTGAAATGACAGACAAGATTTTATTCAAAGTGTGCAATATGGAAATGTTTGTGCAAGACAGTCTACAACATTAGATAATCAAATTCCAGGCAGCTCAAATCCGAGAGCCACAGAGGCAAATGGTCTGTTCCCTAAAGTGTTTTGGCATAGGCAGGGACTAGGCAAAAGCCCCAGCAGTGGGGCTGCACAGGCCGCAACCACACCAGTGCCCTAGTAACTGCACCATCAGGCCCACAAGACATTACAGAGGCACAACAGCAAGGGCATGACAGGCAGAGCAGAATCAACCAATCTCAGAGCAGCAGCCATAAGGACCTGGCCCCATGGATGTGTGAGGGAAGGGGCCATACACTCAGGGCCGGCGTGTGGGAGTAGGCCAACTAGGCAGCCGCCTCGGGTGCCACTTGGCCTAGGGGCGCCATGAGGCGCCTGCTCCCCTGGCGCCTTCTGGCGCCCATTGCCGCCTCCCTGCACTCGAAGACGCTTCTTGCGGCCACTGCTGCCACCTTCTGCTGCCTTCTCACGGCCGCTGCCTCCCTGCTGCCCCTTGCCTTCCTCCCAGCACCCAAAGAAGCTTCCTGTGGCTGCCGCCTCCCCGCTGCCCTGCACCTCCCTCCCAGGACCCGAAGACGCTTTCTGCGGCCACTGCCGTTTTCCACTGCCTATCCACGGCCGCTGCCTCCCCGCTGCCCCACACCTCCCTCCCAGCACCTGAAGAAGCTTCCTGCGGTGGCCATCGCCTTCCGCTAACTCCCTGCCACCGCCGCCAGCCATGACTCTCAGCCCGACCCTCCTCTGCTTCAAAGGGAGTCGACGGGCTGAGAGCTCACGTGTAGCATCAAAAAGTTGTCAAGCAGGCACTTTTGATGCAAAACCCAGCTGGGGAGAGGGGAGAGGAAAAAATGCTCCATTGAGCACCAAGGGAGGGCTGGGGTTTAGTTGTGTTAGTTCCAGTTGCCACAGCCACACATCCTCTCCTCCACCGCCCTGCCGAAGACTGTGTACAAGCAGGGGAGGACCCCACCCGACGCAGGAGAGGGGAGGGGAGAAGGTCCCCCTAACCCTGGATGGAATGGAAATGTGCACTTGTCAAAAATCTGTAAAGCCAAGTGGCTCCTGTGCTCAGTTTCCGGGGTTGAAAAAAGAAAGACAGACAAACGTTTGGCCATGTATGGCCAGACAAACGTTTGGCCAAGCTTCACTGCAAAGGCTTCAGTATCTGTGTTTGGGTTGCCAGGCCACCAGCAGGGGATGGGGAGATAAATTTCCTAGATCCAGAAATTCCTGGAGATGACAGGGAGCCTCAGTGTGGTACAATGCCATTGAGTCCACCATCCAAAAGCATCCATTTTCTCTAGGGGAACTGATCTCTGTAGTCTGGGAATGAGGTCTCACCTGGAGGCTGACATCCCTAGCTCTGCTGTATCTGTGCAAGCCAACCAGCTGTTCTGTGCTTTTGCTTCTTTGGCAGTCACTTCTGCAGTGTTCTCTGCTGCCTAAGGTACCAGCCATTTAATTTAATTAACTTAGTAATGCACTTTTTACTGGATGTATTCTACTGTCACAGTTATTGTTCTCTAATTGTGAGATCTAGTGGATGTGACGTATTACAATATTTATATATATAAATATTTGGTCTTTATTTGTATAATCCCAGTTTTTTGCACTGTTCATTGTACATATGCTGTCTTGGCTGGCTGGATTTTATCATCGGTACAAGATTTAAAATGGAATCTTGAACATTTTAATGTGCTTTCTTTCGTGTTAATATCAGAATGCTTAGTCTGTATTTTCAGCCTCATGAGCTTTGGAGGCAAGATTTTTGCTTTCTTTCCAACTGTACTCTTTGCATTCTCCTTATGTGTGATGTGTTTTCATTATGTAGACCAGAGATTCTCAAACTTAGTTGCATTGACCTTAAAAAAAACCAAAAACCTGTGCACCCAGATCTCTGTGCATGTGTGTTTTGTTGGACTCTTCTGTTCCTATGGGAGTATACTGGAAATGAGTTGAAAGGCAGTGCGGTCATACTGGTTACATTGCATTCTTGTTGGCACTGAGAGCAGGGCCCTCTCCCCCTATGTATTCGTACGTACCAGTGTTCCCTCTAAGCTGCAGAGTCTTGTGAGCAAAAACTCTACTTTGTGAACTACTGGCGTTAAAGCTGTGAGCTAATTTAGCTGTGAGCTAAATTAGTGTGCTCTGGGGTCATCCTTCCTGAACTAAGACAAAAATGTGTGAGCTGGAGGCTAAAAATGTGTGAGCTAGCTCACACTAACAGCTTAGAGGGAACACTGATTAGTACCTCCATGTACACTGTTCAATTTAGACATCTGTATTCTTCAAAGATCTTGAAGGCTGAGTGGAGTGAAAGAGTGGGCTGGTGGTGCCAAATGTTTGTAGATCTTGTTCTTGAGATTACTGTTTTGGGGTCTGAAGGCAGCTCTGGTTTTGTGTAAGGATTGAAACTTTGTCATAAAATAGCTTTTTGTGAGCAAATAGAGCTCTGTGTGTGGTTTGTGACTCATTCTGATTTATTTACTGTGGCAGCTGTCTTTTGGGGCTTGGATATGCTGCAATCCATGTTTGTAGATCTGGAAATGTAATATTTGATCTTGAAATATATCGCACTGCACAGGATTATTTGAAGTTATTTGTGATTTGCGTACTAAAACTATTTTCTACTTGAGAGATAAAAGCAAAGATTGATGATGTCATATTATCATCATTTTTTTTTTAAAGTTAAAATTTAAATTAAAAATGGTAAATTACAAATGTGAAATGTTTCATGTTTGGTGTTCTCTATTTTTCTTACATTTTTTTCATTTTTTTTTAAATGGGAGGGCACTAGTATAAGTTTCGCCTAGGGCGCCAAAAAGCCTAGCACCGGCCCTGCATACACTTCAGCACAAGACCCACAAGGTGTTGTCTCAGTTTCATCTGTAAACTGTGACTTCTGATCAGCTGGTAACCTGACTCTTGTTATTGTCCTTCTCTCTCAAGAGTCTGCTGCAGCTGAATGTTCAATTAATGGCTGAGAGCTGGCTGCATACAGCTCTTTGTCTGATGAATCCATGCTATTATTGAGCACAGACTGACTTATGACAGGGGCCCTACCACCCCATGCATCAGGAGCAATCCCAAGCAGGACTGCCAAGCTGTATGTCCTATGTGGAGCAACACATGGGATAATGGCCCAGGAAGTGCTAAAGGAAAAAGGGTCCAGCTGCGGAGTCTCAGGGGTCACTGGCAAGGGCATCTCCCACCACCACAGGCAGACTGCTGAATTTGCTGAAGTAAAACTCACCATTGGCATAGTGGGAGAGAGCCACTGGGGTGTTGGCTGGTATGATAACATGGATTGCTGCAGGCACATCCTCCATCAGCCCATCTATGTGTGTCTGCCTGCTGTTTGCATCCCGTTCTCCAGCAAGAGCCATTAGTCATTCCAGGTGCCCAGTAGCTGCCCCAAGAACTGCAGTGAGCCCCTCCAAGCATTGTTAACCACAGGACACAGCATCCCTTCACTTGTGCTTTGTCTACAGCTGTTCTCTCTGGATTACCATTCAGAAGCAGGAGAGGGTAAGGGATGCATCTCTGCTCAAGGGCTGTGATGGGGTCAGTGGATTACTGGAGGATTCTCACCTGGAGATGAAATACAACCAATGGTAGTGCAGTGATGAAAATGTACAGCCAACTCCTGCCCACCTGCAACGTTGTGGGGAACAAGGTTCTGCCATCCTTGGAGGGGGCGTCCCTTTGACGTTCATCTAGTGATCCAGCCATCCTCTGTATTGTTGATGCTCTGTGGGGGTGAGAGGCTGCGCATACATGTATTCTTTCTTTTGTTTGCAGTAGAATTTGTTTTCTGTCTTCAATTTTTTATATACATGTGTTATGGTAGCAAAAGGTGCACAAGTTTGCAACTTTTTCATTTGCATTTTTCTTATAGAAAAACGTTTATAACCTTAAATTCTATAAATATGCCAAATAGTACAACTTCTTATACTACCATGGAATAGGAAACTATGGGATCACTGCATTTGGGATCACTATGGGATCACTGCACAGCCTGCATTTGTAGAGCATTGGCTTCCTTTTTAAAATTTGTGTTTAATGAAAATACTTTGGATACTTCTGTTTCAGTTAAATATTCTTGCTTCACTTTGCTGTGACAGAAATTATACATTGCCATAAGTGCAGTAACCTAAATGTTATTTACCAACATTGGCTATAGTTTGCTGTGTTACCGATCTATATTGACCTTCTGCTTGTTTTAACATTTTGACTGTTCCTTTAAGTTCCTTGTTAATGTTCTTTTGCAGCTCATTTAATGTCTGTTCTTACATTATATTCAGCCTCATTGGCCTTGCTTACTATGTTGCACAATTTAATACTAATAAATACAATTTAAAAAAAAAAGTGGTGCATTTTGTGTGTTTAATACAGTAAAGAAGTTTACATTTGACAGGGAGATATATATTGTATATTTCAATTTCCTTCACACTTCCATATTTTTTTTGTGGCTTCAAAATTTTCATAATAGTAAGGGTGTAATAGTTAGGGTTGCCTATCCCCAGTTGGGGGCAGAGGATCCCCTGGTTTGGAGACCTTCCCCCACCGCCCCGCTTCAGGGTTATCAGAAAGCGCGGGAGGCCTTGAATGTCCACTGGCCACTACATTATATCCTATAATGGCTGGGCAATATGTGATGATATGGTAAACTTCTCTGAGTGCTGTTGAGTTGTCTGTTTTTAAAATGTTATTATTGTATTTTATTGTTTTATTATATGTTGTACTGCGCCCTAAGCCCTATGGGGAAATGGACGGAATAGAAATCTACTAAAATAAATAAATAAATAAGTCTGGTCCCCATAGGGTACAATGGAGATTCAATCCGGGGGGGGGGGGCACTTTTTTTTTAGGTAGAGGCACCAGATTTTCAGCATAGTATCTGGTGCCTCTCCTTTTAAAAAAACCACATTTCAAAAACCAGGGGGTCCAATTCTATGGGCCCCAGAAGAAGGTGCTCCCATCCTCCATTATTCCAGGGAAGGGAAGGGATTTAAAAGGAGTGTGGTCCCTTTAAATGTGATGGTCAGTACTCTCTTTGGAGTTCAATCATGCTTTCTCCTGGCTCCACCTTCAAAGTCCCTAGATATTTCCTGAGTTGGACCTGGCAACTCTAGTAATAATAATCTACTGACAACTGGAAGGCTTTCTGCACATGCTCAGAGGAACTCTTAGCTTACTGTTTTCGATGTTCCAAGGTTGAACCTGGGCCCTGAAAAATGGTTCTCATGCATGTGTGATACCTGGGTTACATTAAGCTCTGACTACTTGTCATGTCGGGGAGCAAAACTAGACATGCTTGTTTCTAAAGAGTTGGGTCTGGGTTCCTCACATCCAGACAGCAAAATACTCCATGTGGAACATGCAAAAATGGAGAAATAATTGCCCCTAGTGCCATTTTGGTGTGGGAAAATAGCTTGATTGAGAGACAGAAATCCATCCTTCCTCAGCAGTTGGGTTCCAAGCCCAAATGGACTCTCCTTTATTTTTAAAAGCCATTCCCTGCAGCTCCTTGGTTACTGTTTAACTCCTTAGAAACAAGCACATCTCATTTGGCCCTGAGAAATGCTTGCGATCAAGTAAGCTGACCTTGGACCTCACACAATTATTGCTTCAGTTTGTGCCGTGGGAGCCTCCAGGTACAGTGAGTTCCCATTTCAGAATGCTTTCTGTAGTCTTTTGTGACATTGGTTATTCCTTTGGTAGTATTAGATGTGCTCGTCCTTATTTGTTTAGTCTGCCCTATCTCGTGGGTTAATAGTGGGGTCAGAGCAATTTTATCAAGTATGAAGGATCCCTGAAGTTCACACATTCTAAGTAATACAAGAGCTCTGAGAAATCCCATACCCATTCTTAAAATAAACATTGTTTGATGTTTAAAGGTTAACAAAATTTTCCTGAAGCTGAGTTACCTTTAACCTGGTAACATTTATTTGTGCCTGTACATGCTCTTCCCTTCCCAGTCTATATACAGTTTTCTGTCTTTCATAATCTTAACCTTTGCCCCAAATTTGAAAGCTTCCATTTATCTCACCCATACTCAAACAAAATGACAGCTATTAAAGGGAGTGAGAGGATGGACTTTACACTCAGGCTTAAGTTAGCAAATGTGACCCAATACAGATCAAATAACTGAGATAAGTATGGTACTTTTTAAGGAACTGATTCAGCTGATATGCTAGAGAGGGCTAGATTTCATTAGAGTCTGATGCAACAAAAGTTTTGAAGACTTCTACTTGCTATCATGTGCCTATTCTCCTGAACACCCCACCCCACTTTTAAAATGCACTTTGTTTAATTTTCCGAGGCAGTTGCATAAGCTCTGTAGCCTTTCACCTAGTTTCCCACTTTCAGTTTTAAATTTGCTTAACTTGGTTCATCCCTGCCAATTTATGATTCACTAAACTTACACTTCACTGTTTTACCCCCTGTGTGTCAGATAACCATGGGGACCTTTGGCTGAGATTTAGCCTTGCGTTACATCTAGGAATAATGCAGGTTGTGTCTCTTTATTTCATTTCAGTTCTGTCTATGGATGTTTTCTGAGGAACTGGAGCTGTATTTCCATTTCTGCTTCTTGAAAACTAATCCCTTTTATATCTGGTTATATCTATGCGTATATTGTTACATTAACAAATCTGGACAAATAGTGAATACTATTTTAGTGAGGAAAGTTGCATAAGTAAAAGTTAAAAGAAGAGTTGTGGCTGCCTCAGTTGTACGTCACGTAATGAGATCGCAGTTTCAATATCCAGCCTCTTTCTTATATTAGGTAGAAATTGTTGCAGAAGACTTTTTCTCTACCTGAGAAGCTAAAAAGCTGCTGCCAAAGTAAAATATGATTTTTTAAAAAGCATAAAATCTTTAATATTGGCAAACTATAAAAACCTAGCCAGAACATAAAAAGCAGCCTAAAACAACCTTGTAAAACAATCCTTAGGCTAGAAGCAGAATGACATCTGCCTTGTCTCAACCAGGGCCAGGCCTTTTTAGCCCTGGTCCCTGCCTGGTAGAACATGCTCCTGGCTGAGGTCTGAGCCCTGTGTGATGTATTGCAATTCCACAGGGCCTGCAAAATGGTGCTGTTCCACCAGACTTTTGACTGAGGTGGCAGATGTCCAATGCACAGGCCTTCCCTGCTTCACTCAACCAGTTTGTTCAGTTTGCCTCATCTAAGCAGTATATACAGTCCTTGGGTTATGCTCAGGCTAGAACCTTTATAAAACAGTGTAAAGCACGCTCATTTCTTGACCATTTTTTACTGTGCAGAGAGCACGTCACCAGGCCTGCTCTCCTCCATTATTTACAACCCAGAGAGCACGTAGCAAAGCCAACTGGGGAATAATGAAGGATAGGGGTACCTTCTTTTGGGGCTCATAGAATTGGACCCCTGGTCCAATCTTTTTGAAACTGGGGGTATTTTGGGGGGAGCCACTAGATGCTATACTGAAAATTTTCAGTATAGCATCTAGTGCATCTCTCCAAAATACCCCCCAAGTTTCAAAAAGATTGGACCAGGGGGTCCAATTCTATGAGCCCCAAAAGAAGGTGCCCCTATCCTTCATTATTTCCTATGGAAGGAAGGAATTGAAAAGGTGTGCCGTCCCTTTAAATGTGATGGCCAGAACTCCCTTTGGAGTTCAATTATGCTTGTCACAGCCTTGCTATTGGCTCCATCCCTAATGTCTCCTGGCTCCACCCCCAAAGTCCCTAGATATTTCTTGAATTGAACTTGGCAACCCTATATCCTATATAGTAACTTTGTAACCTTTGGTACCCCATTACTCCCAAGGCTTGCATCCTTGGTAGAGCTCCTGAATTTCCTGAAATAAAACGATCTTTTGATTCAAAACAAAGGACTCTGTTATTAGAAATATCGGTGCTTGACATTTTGGGAGTAATCCCACTGGGGACTTAACTGAACTTTGAGACTCTCTAACATGATGGCAAAGAGAGTTCCAGATAACGGAGAGACCCCGACAACCCAGAAACGCCAACTGGTGAGGATCAAGGACCAGGAACAGCCCCAAGACAACCTCCTTGGCACATACTCAACACCAGGAGGCTGGCTGGGAGAGGTTCCCCGCTGCACATACAGCGACAATTCATAACCCAAAGGTTTGGAGCCCCAGAAGGTCTGCCAGCCTAATGGATGAAGTGCCAGCACGACGAGAAGTGATCTTAGTCCTACCCCCCCTGTGTGCCAGGATGGGGGATGATAGTGACCAGGGCACATCAGAGGCTAGTGAAAGTGATGGCCAGGAGGACCAGGGAACCAATCCTAATCCACCCTAATGAATTAAAACCTTTTGTGGTCCAATGTGACACAAGTGATGTCGCTGTGGGGGCAATATTAATGCAACCAGACGAGGGGGGGGGGGTCCCTAAAACCCTGAGCATACATCTCCAAGAAATTCTCCCAAGAGCAAAGAAATTGGTCAGTGTGGGACAAAGAGGCATTTGCTGTAACATTCGCCTTAAAGACTTGGAGATCGTGGCTCGAGGGGGCGAGGGTCCAGTTTGAAATATGGACCAACCATAAAAACTTGGAGGCCCTAAAAGGACACCAGAAACTAACCGAAAAATAAATCCGGTGGGTGGGTTTCTTCGCCAAATTTGATTTCAAATTAAAGCACATACCAGGGTCTAAAAACTTTTTGGCAGACGCTTTACCCCACCCTCCCCAGCATAACAGTCAAAGAGAAGAGATGATCGATTCGTTAATCTCCCCCAGTTAATTGGGGGGAGTAGTGACTACTTGCTCACAAACCATGCACAAAGCAACCGAGGAACAAGGGGGTAAAAAGCTGAGAAAGGAGGTGGAGAAGGAAGGAGATGCTAAACCTGAGGGTGTAATCAGGGGGAGGGAGGCTTTTGGTATAAAGACAGTAAACTATATGTGCTGGAGAGCCTTAGGAAGGAAGTCCTGCAATCATGCCATGACAACAAGATTGCTGGTCATTTCGGATATGTCAAAACTCTGCACCTCGTAAATAGACAATTTTGGTGGCCTTTCATAAAAAAGGTATATATTGGAGTATGTGGCTTTCTGCCCGATTTGTCTAATGGCAAAATGGCGGGGAGGGAAACCGCCGGGACTGTTACAGCCTTTAGAAACAGCAGCCCGACCTTGGTCGGTGGTGTCGCTGGACTTTATCATGGAACTCCCTCCTTCCCAAGGGAAAACCATAATTCTTGTAGTAGTGGATACATTTTCTAAACAAGCGCATTTTATACCATGTTCTCAAATACCGACAGCCAAGAGATTAGCCCAATTATTCTTCCAACACGTGGTGAAATTACACTCCTTCCCAGATAAATTGATTAGTGACAGAGGAGTACAATTTGTTGCCAACTTCTGGCGGGAGTTTTGCAAGTTAACAGGCATTGAGCAAGGGCTGAGTTCCACGTACCACCCTCTGACGGACATAGACTAGCAGTTGATACCTCAAGGTATCCTCCCCCTGTTTTCACACAGACAACTCTTTTCTGTTCACAGAGCAGTGTGAGAATGTTTCTGATGTTCTTCGATAGAGTAGTAAATAGATAGTTGCCTAGTAACCTTTGAACCCGTCACTCAAATATGCATCTGCATTGTAACTTTTGATGATATCCTATATAGTAACTTTGTAATCCTTGGTACCCCATTACTCCCAAGACTTGTGTCCTTGGTAGAGCTCCTGAGTTTCCTGAAATAAAAAAAATCTTTTCATTCAAAACAAAGGACTCTGTTATTGGGAAATATCAGTGCTTGACAAATAGCAGATGTTGAACGACAGATGGACATGAGTAGAAGTAGGAACCCTATATTTGATGTAAGTACACTTAAAAGAAACTCTTAAGACCCTATATTAAATATTTACATAACAGTAACCATAGGAGAATCTTTACTCTTTCAAGGTATAATGTTTTCCCCTCAGCTATACTCAAGGCCAGATTTACTAGATCTTCAAAGAAGAGTTGCTTGTGCAGGATGGGAGAACATGTTATTTTTGATTGCAGTTTATATCATGACATCAGGAAAGTACTGGTCATGCCAATTGTCAATGCCTATCCTGGTTGCAATAGAATGATACTTACGTCAATTACTAGGAGTAAGGCCCATTGTGAAGAAAAATACAATGGACTCTAGAAGGAGGCTCTGGAGAGTGCCCCAGCCACCTTTGCTGTCTTCCCACCCAACCAAGTGAAGGCATTCACGCCCACACACACACCTCAAGAATTGTGGATCTCTGCCATCTGGAGGGCAGCTGTAATTCTGAGTGCTCCCCAGCTGTCACCTGGAGATTGGCAACAGTGGTTCCCCAGGAAGAAATGGCATTGTACCTGTCTGAGGTCCCATCCCTCCTCAAACCTCACCCTCTCCAGGCCCCTCCCCTTAAATCTCCAGGAATTTTCTAACCCAGAGTTGGCAACCCTATCTATTTCCTTTTATCTGCCCCTCTGACTTCAGCTTTCCATCACCTTCCCCCTCCCTGCAGCTTTTATATAGGAAAAGGACACTCTCGGCAGGGGGAACCAATGCAGTTTACATAATTCTCCTCTGAACAACAACCCTGTGAGGCATGTTAGGCTGAAATTCTGTGACTGGTGGAAAATCATCCAGTCAGCTTCCACAGCAAGAACCTGAGTCTGGCAGACCATACCCTGAAGCTCTAACTTGTATGCTTTCCTCAAAGTCCACCACAAAATCTCCAAGAATTTCCCACCGACCTGGAAAAGAATCACTAAAGGCCTCTGGGTGAGTGCCCACCCTCCAGTCTTGCTGTCTTCCCACCCAAGTGAAGGCATTCACTCCCCCACCACCACCACAAGGGGAGCTGATCTCTGCCATTCTGAGTGATCTCTAGCCCTCACCTGGAGATTGGCAATAATTGTTCCTCAGGAGGAAATGGCTGGTTAGGAGGGTGGCCTTGTCTAAGGCCCCACCCTCCCTCACACCCAATCCTCTCCAGGCTTTACCCTTCAAATCTCCAGGAATTTCCCAACCTGGAGTTGGCAACCCTATGTCCTTTTCAGCCAATCATCCTGGGATGAGGCTGAGGGGAGGAGGGAGACAGAGAGTGAGGAAAGAGGCAGGAAAAACAGGAAATAAGCTCCCTGGCTTATTTCGGCGGCCTTCAAAGGATGCCTGTATTGGCAGGTCATCTGTGTGGGCTATTGATAGGATGGAAGAGATTTGTTGCTGGTGGCAGCGACAACACCTTTTGTGAGGCTGCAGTACAGCAGCAGTTCTTTCTGAGGACTGTTGACAGAAAGGACACAGAAGAGAGTGGGAGATGTGTCTCTTTCTGAGGTAAAACTGTTTTGGCAGTTTGTTCAACATTCTTGGGCCTGAGTAGGTGGGGGCAGGGGAGTCAGCCAGTGGGAGGCGAAAGACTCTGACTGAACTGTGATCAAGCAATGTTTCTGGAGTGCCTTGCTGTCTTCCCACCCACCCAAGTGAAGGCATTAATTCCCCCACATACCGCACGGGGAGGTGACCTGGAGTTGGCAACCCAGCAGCCTCTACATAGGAAAGTGTCAAGCCCCTTCCCTCTCATCTTTATTTACTGCCTAATGCCTTCTGCTATTTACGATTTAGCTGGTCTAGTATCTGGCATACTGCTGTTTATTACCCAAGACCTTCCTGTTTTGTCTATTGGAGAATGTGAAGGTGTCACCCTCTCCTTTCTCAGGAATTCTTATCTCTTACCAGAGCCTTAGTAGAATGCTTTGTAGTTTAGAGTCGTTTTGGTATGGTAACCCTATATCCTTTAGATTCGAATATTGCTGCCATTTGGTAATGGTCTATGCCATCCTATATAGTGAATGTGTATCTGGTACCTTTTTAGTCTTTTTAATGACTGTATCTATCATCCCTTGAGTGCTAATAAATAACAAGCATCCCTTGAGTTCTAATGAATGCATCTATTTGAAATAAACAAAGGATCTCATTATTTGGAATATCGGAGCTTGACGTTCTGAAAAGACTCACACTCTCAGACTTAACCGAATTTAGAGACATTTTAACGCCATGGCGGAAAAAGCCCCTGACAACGGACAAGTTCCAAGCATGCCGGAATCACCAGGACCGGAAGACCGAGGCACTGGAGCCATCCCGAGGCAACCTCCCGAACGGTGAGGAAATACGCGAATGCCGCGAAAGTCCATGGGTGGAGCGAGCAGATGAAGATGGAACAATTCCAGAGAGGGCTGAATGCTACCGTCCTAGACTGGACCCTGAACCAAGTCCAACCAACCTCCCTGGTGGGGTGGATTCAGCTGGCTAGGGAAGTGGAAACCCACATGCACCACATTGCCCTCCAACACCAGCAGCAGTAAGGGGGAAAGGCGGGACATGAGTCTCGGTCTGGGGCAAAACAAGAAGGAAAGAAACCAGGTCCAGGGGGCACCCAAGTGAAAGCCCCAGGACCACAAAATTGCTTCTGGTGTGGGGACAAGAATCACCTCGCTACCAACTGCACCGGGAGACTTCGAGGCCTCCCCCTTACCCCAAAGACCAGTGCACCCAAACCAAAAAAAGCAGCAGGATGCCAGAAGGAAACACCTCGAGGTCAAGCAGCAGTGGCAGCTCCCCAAAAGGAAGACATCATAAAGGTGGTGGAATTGGGAGAAGAATCCTGGGAAGAAGAGCCATCAGGAAATAAGAACGACCTGCATTGATCGTCACCAGGCAGCAGGTCGCAGAACTATCAACGCCACTATGGGTGAGAATCATGGGGACTTTATTTTTCATTCCTCTGACTCTAATGAACCCTAACCTCAAATGCTTCATGCATGTGAGGGCCCTGTTGGATTCAGGGTATACTAGAGACATAATCACCCCCCAAATGGTGGCAGTATTAGGCTTAGCCAAGAGCCCTTTGCACCACCCCATCCAATTTGAGCGGATGAAAGGGACAATAATGAAGGGAGAGCCATGTACAGACCCAACTAGTACCAGTAAGAATAGAAGACCACTGGGACATAGAAATTTTTGTAATCGCCCCTTCTTCATCCTTCGACTTGGTACTAGGAGGATGGGGGGATCAGATCATAGACTTGTGCATTAATCATAAATGGAAGAGCGGCTGGGGTCCCAAGCCCCCATCTGTCAATGAAAAGCTATGCCTATCTATAGAAGAAGTAAAATCCATACCAAAAGAGTATCGAGACCTCAAAGTGGTGTTTAGTGAGGAGGAGGCTAATGAATTACCCCCTCATAGAGACACCGACTGTACCATAGAACTAATTCCAGGGCAGTCCATGCCTAAAGCCAAAATTTACACAATGGGATGGGCAGAGAAGGTGGGACTGCGCAAATTCCTGGACAAAAACTTAGAAAGGGGGTTCATACGCCCGACCACGGTCCCCTACGCAGCACCCGTACTGTTCTGGAAAAAGAAGGACGGAGGGCTGCAACTTTGCACAGATTTTAGGGGGATCAATGCCATTTCAGTGTCAAATGTGTACCCCATCCCCCTCATAAAAGACTTACTGAACACTATGTCCCAGGGGAAATTATTTACGAAACTAGATCTAAGAGATGCACATTTCCAAGTGCAGATTAAAGAAGATGAGTGGAAGATGGCATTTAACACCCCACTCGGCCAATTTGAATACCTAGTAATGCAGGGGGAATCCCTTACTCCTCCCAACTTGTCCACTAAGCCCAAGTGTAGATCCCTGCTGCCACCGCACCATTGCTGGGTCCAGTGCAACTCCAAGCCTCTGCAGATATTTCCAAGCCCAGCACAAGTCCTGGACACAGCTGGACCCAGAGTGGCTCTTGGACTCTGCTTGTAGTCACCAAACCCAATGCCTCCATCTCACGACATATGACACAGAAAGTACATGCATTTATCTGTGCATGCACAGACAACACTCTTTATTGGGGATATTATTGGGATTTTTAAAAAGGTTTTCAGAGATTTTTCTTTTGCAAATCTGGGAGGTCCTGCAAGTTTGCAGAACTATCTGATTTGTGTCAGTTTGGCCTTGATCTGTGCAAAAGTATCCACAAGTGAGACCACACAGCTATTAGATATAAGACAAGTGGGGACCCACAAATCTCACAGCAGGATCTCTTCTCTACTTTAGCTTTCTGACCCTCACCAATGGCAGCACTAGTGGAACTGCTGCAGCTTCTCCCCACCACCATCAACTTTGCAAGGCTTAACATCACTCCCCTCCCCCCACACACATACAGTAGCAATGCTTCTGAGAGCAGCGTGGCTGCTGGGCCCACTGTCACTGCTGGCACCCACCATCAGGAACAGTGACACTGCCTGGTCACCCCACCATCACCACCAGTGCAGCTGGGCCAGGCTTGCCTCCTGACCTTGACACAAGGACTGGCACAGCTCCTTTCTCCTCCATCACCACTGCAGCTCCTAGGCACCCCCCCTCCCATCACCACTAATGCAACCAGGTTAAGCTCACCTCCTAGCCTTGCCACTAGGCCCACTGCAGCTTTTCTCCACCCATCTGTGCTACCATTACCAAGACTACCACAGTTCCCATCCTCCCCATCAATGCCAACACATTGCTAATGATGAGAAGTGGGTCAGATGCGCCTCCTGGCTTTTACACATTCTCACTGTGTCTTCTCTCTTCCATCACTGATGCCATCCCACGGGCCACCACAGCTTATCATCGACAGTGTATGGGAAAAGTGGTACATGTGTTGTCTAGGCATGTGCAAATGCTTAAAAAAAATTTCTTGGGGGGGGGAGAGTAAAAATCCCAATGTTTTTTTTTTTACTTCTCAAATTTTTCTGCAATCCTGTGCAGTCCCCCAAATTTTCAGAAAAATCTCTTTAGCATCAGTGTGATCCCAATCCACAGATTTTGGTATCCTCAGGTGGGGACCACATGTCGCTAGATAGTAGACATATAGATGTTGAACTAGAAGTAGGGAAATTTGGATTCAGATCAGTAAAGAAATTCACTCATTACTCATTTCTAGACTAACCTAGTTCATAGGGTTGTTGTGAGAGTAAAATACAGAAGTGAATAAGACTATATTCTGCACAGAGCTCCTTGGAAGAAGGAGTGGGTTTGAAAATGAGTTAGGTTGAGATGTACTGTTGCCATGGAAACATTCTCATCTCCTTTCTCATTGGGCTCAAACAGCCTGAATGGCAACGTTTCGGAAACATTTGTAAGGCCATGCAAGTGTGGGTCACATTTTGTTGTGCAAAGACAATGATGCCTGACTAGTATGAATGTTCAAAAATGCTGAAACTGTCAACAACCATAATGCAGTATTAAGTGCATCTGAGGAACATCCCGCTGACAACAGCTATTGATGATATTATATAATATCAAATTGTATTAACAAGCTGCTGGACTACTTTGGGTATGAGATTGGTTCAGAAATCCCTATGAAAGACTGATAAAATCAGAGTTTTCAAATAATGGATTACATAGCTACCCGTGGATCAAAAAATCTATATCAAAAAGCATAACCGAAGACAAAAGACATATAATTACAGATAGATTGTTTGGGAAATGCTCCAAAAAGAATCAGCCCCACATTCCCACCAATAATGTCACCCATCGATTCTTACTATGATAACCATACAAGAAGAAATAATTATTTTATAACTTATTGCGATACGATAAACTCTCAAGATGTGGCAAGAGATCAAAGAAGAAGGAAAGGAAATAAAATGGTGGACATTTTTTCAGATTTCTTCTTGACTTAAAATGATATTTGCATCAAGAGAGGTGTTACTAAAGAACTAACTGACTTTGAAAAGATTGTTCCACAATCTAAAGACCATTTATTAGGATGAATTTACAAGTTATTGCTTCAATATGACACCAAAGAAGAACAGGTTAAACCCTGCATGATTAAATGGATGCAAAATGTTGGTGAGGAAATATAATTTCAATGCTGGGAAAACCTATGGACTAAGAATATTAAATTTACTGCTAAAAGGTAAAGGTAGTCCCCTGTGCAAGAACCACGTCATTACTGACCTATGGGGTGACCTCACATCAGGACATTTTCATGGCAGACTTTTTACGGGGTGGTTTGCCATTGCCTTCCCCAGTCAGCTGCACTTTACCCCCAGCAAGCTGGGTACTCATTTTACTGACCTTGGAAGGATGGAAGGCTGAGTCAACCTTGAGCTGGATACCTAAACCCAGCTTCTGCCAGGATCGAACTCAGGTCATGCGCAGAGCTTGGACTGCAATACTGCAGCTGACCACTCTACATCACAGGGCTCCTAGATTTACTGCTAGTCAAGCACTAAGAGAAAACTGGTATAAACTTCTACAGATGGTACGTTATCCCAAAAGACATTGAAAAGATGGACACGAATTATAAAGGGTCTTACTGGAAATGCAAAGTATCAGAAGGCACCTTTTACCAGATATTGGAAGATGTTGGAAACATATACATGAAGAGATCCAAAATATTTTAAAAACCAAATTCCTAGTGAAACAAGAGACATTGGCAGTCTTGCCAGACAACATAGAAAGAACTTCACAAGATTTGTTTAGATATACGCTGACAGCTGCCAGAGTAAATATTTGTAATGAAATGCAAGACAGAAGACTGTCCTACAATAGAGATCTGGAAAGGAAAACTAGTAAAATATGCAACAATGGCAAACTAATTATATAAACAGAAGACCACTGGAAGAATTTCAGCAGATATTACTATATATATTATGGGATAGTTAAATATCTTGATTCTTGAAAGCATTTGTACTATATTATATCAAAGGTCTTTTAGGACTTTGTAAGTCCTAAAAGACGATGCTGTTAAAGTGATGCACACATTATGTCAGCAAATTTGGAAAATGCAACAGTGGCCACAGGATTGGAAAAAGTCAGTTTATATTCCAATCCCAATGAAGGGTAATACCAAGGAATGTTCAAACTTTCACACCATTACACTCATTTCACATGCCAGCAAGGTCATGTTAAAGATCCTACAAGCTAGGCTTCAGCAGTATGTAGATCGGGAACTACCAAAAGTTCAAACTGGGTTTCGGAGAGGTAGAGGAACTTGAGATCAAATTGCCAACATTCACTGGATTTTGGAGAAAGCACGGAAGTACCAGAAAAACATCTATTTCTGCTTGACTATGCTAAAGCCTTTGATTGTGTGGATCACAACGAACTGTAGCAAGTTCTTAAAGAGATGGGAGTACCAGACCACCTCACATGTCTTCTGAAAAACCTGTATAAGGGTCAAGAAGCAACTGTCAGAACGGGATATGGAACAACTGATTGGTTTAGAATAGGAAAGGGGGGTTGACAAGGATGTATATTGTCACCCTGCTTATTTAATTTATATGCAGAGTACATCATGTGGAATGCCGGCCTGGATCAACCACAAACCAGAATTAAGATTGCTGGGAAAAACATCAACAACCTCAGATACGCAGATGACACCACTCTAATGGCAGAAAGTGAGGAGGACCTAAAGAACCTCTTGTTGAGGGTGAAAATAGGCTTGAAACTCAACATCAAAAAAACTAAGATCATGGCATCCAGCCCCATCACACCATTGCAAATAGAAGGGGAATACATGGAAATCGTGACAGACTTCACATTTCTGGGATCCAAGATCTCTACATATGGTAACTGTAGCCATGAAATTAAAAGATGTTTGCTCCTTGAGAGGACAACTATGGCGAACCTAGGCCATATAATAAAAAGTACAGACATCACCCTGCCAACAAAAGTCCGTATAGTCAAAGTTAGGGCATTCCCAGTAGTAATGTATGGCTGTGAGAGTTGGACCATAAGGATGGCTGAGCGCAGTAGAACAGCTTTTGAGATGTTGGTGCTTGAGAAGAATCTTGAGAGTCCCTTGGACTGCAAGAAGATCCAATCAGTCAGTCGTAAGGGAAATCAACCCAGACTGTTTCCTGGAAGGTCAGATGCTGAAGCTCAAATACTTTGGCCACCAAATGAGAAAGGAGCACTCACTGGAGAAGACCCTGATGCTGGCAAAGACAGAAGGCAAAAGAAAAAGGGGACAGCAGAAGATGAGATGGCTGGACAACATTACTGATGTAACTAACATGAATTTGAGCAAACTTCGGAGGATGGTGGAAGACAGGAGGGCCTGGCATGACTTTGTCCATGGAGTTGCAAAGACTCAGACTCAACTGTGCAACTGAACAACAACATATCAAAGATGGGGAAGATACTGATTACAATCTTAACTCTTTTTAGTATTCAGTATTCCACTAGCTTTTAAATATTTAGTAAGAATAAGACATAAATATTGTTAAATGATTTAAGACAATATCTAGGTTTTTAGGATGGCTTAAACAGTACAAAAATTTGTCTAACAATAAAATGTGTAACTGTAAAATTTGTCTAACTATAACATTATTCATATCTTTCTATTGTTAATAGAATATCGCAACTAAGAAAGTTCATGTTTGTTCTTGTAAAGAGAGAATTCACAATACTGTGATAATGATGTTTTGCTATCTGCTCTCATATTTGAAATCCTTACCAAAATAGTAGATTTTACTTGTATGTAATTATTGATATTTGAAAATTATTTATGAATTTATATTTCCCCTTTCCCTTTTCTCCCTTTTGTACCTAACCTTTAAATTTTTAAAAAAAACTAATCCAAGATGATTTTCCAATCACTGACCTGGTTAAATTAATGTTTGTAAGTATGTTATAAAATTGGAGGGATCATTTCTATTTAAAAATCAGTATGTCGAATGCCCCTGTTAATAGAACATACTTCCATGTGAACCTAAAAAAGATTATTTTTCTGTCATTTGGGTTAAAATGAGTACTTTCCTAGATGAAGGCCCTTTTTGATCCTTGTAATGACCAGTCTAAGCTGCAAAATAGAAATGTTTGTCCATTATCAAACCCATGCTGTGCAATTTCATATTTTTAAATATGAGAAATAGTAGTACATAATTAAGAATCCTGCATACTGATGTGATAAAGTTGTTTCTGTAATTTTCGATTGGAAGACAGAGGCTGCCTACAGTTTAATCCTTTCAATTTAAACTTGGGAAGTCTGCTGCAGTGCAGCTGGAGACACAAACTGTGTGATGCTAAAACATCAAAATGTTCTGAAGATTTACTGTATATTAGAAAAGCATCATCTGGTTGTTGTAAAGTGGCTCTCTTTTTGTTTCAAAGCAGATTTGTTTTAATGGGCAGTAACTATGAAGGAAATGATCAGTGTTCTGCCTTCAACAATGTCTTCTCCTGGCTCACATTGATGGGAAAATATTGATTTATTGATCCAGGCTTTTACGGCAAGGCTTTCAGCTTACTGGTTCTTGGACAAGAGGACCAATGCCCCTTTGGTTAGGAAGAGGCACAGAAGGGAGACAAGGCGGTACATGTCTGACCTTGGTTTATCTAGTTCCCAGTGCTGTACCTCCCTTTGCCTGAGATCCTGGCAAAATGAGCTCTGTAGCTGTCCCTGTGATCTCTCTCCTCTCCGATACCCTAAAACCCATCTCGTCTTTATTATCTCCATGGACAGAAAACTTTTTATCACATTCTAATCATTTGTATGCAGTCTCATTAAGAACTGGTAATTGGCTACATGGTAGTAGGTTATATGTAAGGTGAATTCTACCACGTCTCTGCGACATGTATTTTCACTTTATCGAAGCTGAATGAATTTCATTTGCAGGCAAACAAACACTCTGAAATAAGTTTTTTTAAGTAACCACTGCGTCGTGATTAGCTTTCTACATTATGCTTTATTTATAAGCCATTGTCAAGCAGTGCAGTCTCCTTGTGACAACTGGTGGCAGTATTTTATGCAACATGTGGCTTAATGGTAGCCAGGATCTGATAGCCTTTGGCAGCTCAGTGTGGATTCCATCATCTATGCTTCTTTTGGCAGGAACAGCATGTGGAATCTCTGAAATTTTCTTCATGTTACAGTTGCAGAGAAGATGAGTAGTAAATGAAGGTCAAAGAATTGCAGTCAAGTTTCTTTTTTTCCTGTTTCCAGTTCTTACACATTTTTTACACTGAGAGATGTTATTTAGCCTTTCACTGTATGAGGCCTTCAGTCTGGCTTCAGTGAACTTCAGTAACCTTGATCAAAGTACTAGAGAGCAAAATACCTCTTGCCTGAGTTGATTTTCTATATTCAGTCCTGAGTCAGTTGCAAGCAACACAATTAGACAAGTCTACAGTCCTAACTGCCTGCTGAATTCTGCTTATGCAGTTACTAGACACCTTATCTGTGCAAACACAGCTTTGTAGTTTAGCAAACCAAAAAGAAAGCCTCACTAATGCCTAGCAATTTCAATGCAGGGGGGCAAATTAGATGCAGATTAAGCAATTTGGCATTGATGCATGGCAAAAATCAATATAAAAGAGCTGTAAGGATGGTTATTTGAATTCATAACAAAATATATTGTTCAGGCTGCAATTCAAGAAGTATTTCTGTATGGCTCTGAAAAAGTTGAAGAACCAGTATTCACTAATAGCAAAGTGACAATTTCTTGCACTCTTAGGGGTCAGCTATATATTACGTTTGTTCACTTGCTCAAACTGGTTTGCCCATATTTTCTACAGCTGCACAGCAGCATCAGGAAAGTGCTTCTTTTAAAAATAAAAAAGTAGAGCCTTGATGGGCTTTTATCTGCACCATTGAGGATGGAAAGAATCCTGCCTTTCCCCAAGCAGTTTACTCATGTGAATTCTGCTGGCTGGGTGGTGGGAGTTGTTTTGCTGCTCCATGTGGAGTATCTGCTCTGGGTGGAGTGGCAAAATTGTAAAATATTTCCCCTCAATGCAGTTTTTGCATGAAGAAACTGTTTGTGGGGGAGGTAGAAGCCCTCCCTCCCTCTGTGGAGCCACAACATGAGAGAAACTCCAGGTTTGCAGAAAAACTGGAAATTTAAAAAGGGGTGGGTTAAAAACCCTCAAAATGATAAGAGTCCCTGTAGCTTTAAGAAATAGATAACCTAAGTTGCCATTGCAACGTTGGTTTCTGACAGTAAAAGATAGGGGAGGGACCTTTTCCAAGGCTATTTTGGCCTATGAGAGAGAACTCCTTGGGACCAGGCCTGGCAGCAACCACCAGGCAATTTGCTACCATATTATTTGCATGGCTCACTAGGGTTGCCAGCCCCAAGTCCCAGTGGGGATTCCCCTGCTTTTAGGGACTGGCCAACTCGCCAGAGGGGGAAATCCTACCTCCAAACAGACTAGGGTTGCCAATCCCCAGATGGGGGCAGGGGATCCCCTGGTTTGGAGACCCTCCCCCCGCTTCAGGGTCATCAGAAAGAGGGGGGAGGGGAGGAAAATGTCTGCTGGGAACTCTATTATTCCCTATGGAGATTTATTCCCATAGAAAATCATGGAGAATTGATCTGTGGGTATCTGGGGCTCTGGGGGGGGCTGTTATTTGGGGTAGAGGCACCAAATTTTCAGTATAGCATCTAGTGGCTCCCCCCAAAATACCCCCAAGTTTCAAAAAGATTGGACCAGGGGGTCCAATTCTATGAGCCCCAAAAGAAGGTGCCCCTATCCTTCATTATTTCCTATGGAGGGAAGGAATTGAAAAGGTGTGCCGTCCCTTTAAATGTGATGGCCAGAACTCCCTTTGGAGTTCAATGATTCTTGTCACAGCCTTGATCTTGGCTCCACCCCTAATGTCTCCTGGCTCCACCCTCAAAGTCTCTTGGCTCCACCCCCAAAGTCCCCAGATATTTCTTGAATTGGACTTAGCAACCCTAAAACAGACATATTGCTGTGCAACATCCCCAACACAATGGCATCACTTCCAGGTGATGTCATCATGCTAGGGACGTCATGTGGCAGTGCTCCATTTTTGGGGGCAAACTCTATGGTTTTGCAGACAATAAAACTATAGAGTTTTGCCCAGAAAACCAGAGTATCAGGTGGAATTCCACTTTTGGATGATGTCATCACATCGGGAAAGTTGCATTCAACATCCCCCCCCCAATACCCCCCAAATCCCCCTTCAGTGACAGCAAGGGGACCTGGCAATCCTACAGCTCACCTGGGCCTGGCTGCTTACTACTGCTCAGCAGCAGCCACCCCATGAAAGCAGGTGCACTGTGGTGTTTAGAGTTTCAAAACAGAATGAGAGATCTCTGTTCGGATCCTCATTCTGCCATGATGTTCACTGGGTGACCTTTGATCAGACGCACACTGTAAGCTTTATTTACCTCTGTTGTGAGGCTAAAATAGAGGAGAGGAGAGTGATGTAAGTTGTTTTGGTTCCCTTTTGAGGAGAAAGGTCAGCTATAAGGTCAGATGGTATCACTTTGCTCTGCTCTGGTAAGACCTCACCTGGAGTATTGTGTTCAGTTTTGGGCACCACATTTTTAGAAGGATATAGACAAGCTGGAGCAGGTTCAGAGGAGGGTGACAAAGATGGTGAGGGATCTGGAGACCAAGGCTTAAGAAAAAAAGTTGAAAGAGCTGTGCATGTTAGCCTGGAGAGGAGGCAGCTGAGAGGTGATATGATCACCATCTTCAAGTACTTGAAGGG
Source organism: Heteronotia binoei (assembly GCF_032191835.1). Taxonomy (NCBI): domain Eukaryota; kingdom Metazoa; phylum Chordata; class Lepidosauria; order Squamata; family Gekkonidae; genus Heteronotia; species Heteronotia binoei. The sequence continues at coordinate 139,905,692 of NC_083227.1, forward strand.
CTGTCATATAGAGGATGGCGTGGAATTGTTTTCTGTGGCCGCAGAAGGTAGGACCAGAACCAATTGGGTTGAAATTAAATCAAAAGAGTTTCTGGCTCAACATCAGGAAGAACTTCCTGACGTTTAGAGCGGTTCCTCAGTGGAACAGGCTTCCTTAGAAGGTAGTGGGCTCTCCTTCCTTGGAGGTTCTCCTTCCTAGGTGGCCATCGACAGCAATGAAGATCCTGTGAATTTAGGGGGAGTTATTTATGAGTTTCCTGCATTGTGCAGGGGGTTGGACTAGATGACCCTGAAGGTCCAACTCTATGATTCTATCAATGGAATGAATAATATACATAGGTAAAGATGGGAGGAGAAAAAAGGTAGGTTGGTGGGTAGATGAGAAGGAGAGATGGGGGCAGGGAAAGCTGAGTATATGGGGGCTGTCAAGAAGAAGGAAATAATGTGTGGAGGGGATACAGAGGAAAGTGAGGTACCACTGCAAGTTCTTGCATGTTCCCCATCGTATAACAGGGCCTGACTGACCAGTATTGCTCCATTGGGCCTGGCCTAGCAACTGTCATTGCTGAGTTCCGCCAGAGTTTTTTCTGGGATGAGCTGCTGGAGAGGGAATGAGGGAAAGCTGAAGATGGGAGGAAATTTTTTTTAAAAAAAATTGGCTAATGGATGGGAAGAGAAGGAAGTGGGAATAGAGGATTTCAGGGAAGGGAAAGAGGAACTACTGTGGGAGGGTAAAATGTGATGCCCTTGCAGGACCCCCACTTATGTGTGCATATAAAATCACTCTCATGAGTACAAGTCTGGGACCCACTTACTTCCAGTAGGGAATTTATGTTATTTATAGGCCTCCTTTCTCATTGAGACTCAAGGCAGATTAAACAGTGTAAATCAATGTGATCGATAGAGCGAGGCATCTAATAAGCAGAGCAATAGAACTGGGATTGCGGTGATCTGAAATAAAGCAGCGATCTTAACAAAGCATTAAGTGTTCAGCATGTTAATCAAGTAATAAGTAGTGCTATAACGTAAACGGAAATACAATGCATCGAGAACAAGATAATACATACAGCAATATATGACATAATCTCAGGAACACAATTCAGACTCATTCATTTCCTTGAAATCTTTTGAGCCATTCTGTTATAATTTAGCCTTATCACCTTTATATAAATGCTCTCCAGAACTGTTTTATGTCATTTGTGGAACACCAGAAGACTGAGAGCTTTTTCAATCTCCTTGGACAGTGCATTGCACAAGGTGGGGGCTACTGCAGAGAATGCACATTTATAGGCAGCAGTGTTCCCTCTAAATTGTGGAGTCTTGTGAGCAAAAGTTCTACTTTGTGAGCTACTAGAATTAAGGTCGTGAGCTACTGGCATTAAAGTTGTGAGCTCCTGCATAAATTAGTTTGCTCTAGGGCCATTTTTCCTGAGCTGAGACAAAAATGTGTGAGCCGGAGGCTAAAAAATTGTGAGTTAGCTCACACTAACTCAGCTTAGAGGGAACACTGATAGGCAGTTGTTCATCTTTCCCATTTGCAGGTTGATACCTGCATAAGGTGTTGCTAAGGTGAGCAACATTGTCATAGTAAAGCACAGAAGGAGAAGGAATCCTGTAGATATGCCAATCCAAAGCCATGAAGGTCTTTATATGCGATGACCAGTACCTTGAATCAAATCCATGTAGCTGATGAATAGCCAGTGGAGTGACTGCAAAATTCTGGCTAGCCCCTGGAATTGAGAGCATCTCATATGTTCTTCAGCCCTGACAGGATAATTTTTTCCCTTAATCTGCTTTTCTGCTGTGGATTTATGACATCCATATTTACTGAGCAGAGTTTTAGGCTTGCCAGTCCCCAGGTCCCAGCAGGGGATCCCCCAGTTTTACAGGCTCCTCCCTGCCACCAGTCAGCTTGCTGGTGGGAGGAAGCCTTTTTGGAAACTGTGTGTGCCTTTAAATCTCTGTAGGAGCCAGGCTGAATGCGGGTGGGGCGAGCTGGCAGAACAATATGGCTATTCCCAGTGAGCTGTGAAGCTGTGAGAAAGGAAGGAAAACCAATACAGTCCATCCATTTGTTTTACATTCCTTTCAGAAGTTATTTGCACACTAAAAGAGAGAGTAAAGAGTAAAGTAGAACCTTTGGTTTCCCTGCATTAGTCTGAAGAACTTGGTTGAATACAGCAGATGGTTACATTCAACAACTCCTGTGAATAAATTGCCCCAGTGAGACCACAAAAATGTGGACTTGCAAACTGTTTATTTTGGCTGCTTTGTGTGTGTGTATTCACTTTGTGTGTGTGTATTCACTTCCAGCTGCTGGGGGATGAGGAAATGAAGACTGTATCCTGGGGAACTGCACTGCTGTATTTTTAGTTATTTTAGGGAATGGGAAACTCTCCTGTTAGATGGCCATCTAGCCTTTGTTTAAAAACCTCCAAAGAAGGAGAGCCCACTACATCCTGAGGAAGCCTATTCTACTGAGGAACTGCTCTGTCAGGAAGTTCTTCCTATTGTTTAGCTGGAAATTCTTTTGATTTAATTTCAATCCATTGGTTCTGGTCCAACCTTCTGGGGCAACAGAAAACAATTCTGCACCATCCTCTATATGGCAGCCCTTCAAGTACTTGAAGATGGTGATCATATCGCCTCTCAGTCATCTCCTCTCCAGGCTAAAACATACCCAGCTCCTTCAGCCTTTCCTCATAGGGCTTGGTTTCCAGATCCGTCATCATCTTCATTGCCCTCCTTTGGACATGTTCCAGCTTGTCTATATCCTTCTTAAATTGTGGTGCCCAAAACAGAACACACTAGTCTTGGTGACTCTAACCAGAGTAGAGTAAAGTGTGATCTGGACACTATACTTCTTTTTATACAGCCCAAAACTGAATTTGCCTTTTTAGCTATGGCATCACACTGCTGACTTATTTCAGTGTGTGGTCCATTAAGACTTCTAGATTCTTTTCACACATCGTACTGCCAAGACAAGTCACTCCTATCCTATAATTATGGATTGGATTTTTCCCACCTAAATGCAGAACTTTATATGTATCCCATTAAAATTCATTTTATTTGTTTTAGCCCAGTTTTTCAGCCTGTCAGGATCATCCTGTATCCTCTCTCTTCCTTCTACTGTGTTTGTGACCTCCAGTGTTTGTGACCCCTCTTTCTGCTACTGAGTTCGTGATCCCAATTTAGTATCATCTGCAAATTTAATAAGCATTCCCTCTGTTCCTTCATCCAAATTATTTATAAAGATGTTGAACAAAACAGTTCCCAGGGCAGATTCTTGAGACACTCCACTTGTCACTCCTCCCCAAGAGGATGAGGAACCATTCACAAGCACTCTTTGGGTGTGAACTGTCAACCAGTTACAGATCCATCTAACAGTAATAGGATTCAAACCACATTTTAACAGTTTGTCAACAAGAATAGTATGTAAACCTTATAAAAAGCCTGACGGAAATCAAGTCTGCAGCATTCCCCTGATTCAGAAAGGTAGTAACTTTTTTTTTTTTTAAGATAAGATTTCTGACATGACGTTCTTGAGAAACCCATGCTGGCTCTCTTAGTGATCACAGCTGCCCTTTCTAAATGTTCCAGGACTGACTGACTATACATTCTAAAACTTTTCCAGGTATAGACATCAAGGGGGTGGGTCAGTAGTCACCTGGATCCGCCTTTTCCCCCCTTCCTGTATATGGGGACATTTCCCTGCTTCCAATCTTCTGGCACCTCAGCTGTTCTCCAAGAATTCTCAAAATTAATGGAGAGAGGCTCAGAAATTATGTCCACAAGTTCTTTTAGAAAACTTGGATGCAGTTCATCTGGTTCTGAGGACTTAGTTTCATTTAAAGAAACTAGGTGTTTATGTACTATCCCCCAATTTAGGGTGGCCATAATGTCTGAAGGTCAGCCAGGGACACCTTTTGGGGGGGGAAGGTAGGGGTGCGCGCGCGCCACCGGAAACAGGGAGTGACGTCACTTCCGGTGACGTCGTGCCTCTGCCGGAAACAGGAAGTGACATCACTTCCTGTGACATCATCATCATCCCCCCCCAACGCCACCTGCCGGAAACAGGAAGTGACATCACTTCCTGTGACATCATTTCCCCTGCGCCACCTGCCGGAAGCAGGAAGTGACATCACTTCCTGTAACATCATTTCCCCCAAATGACATCATTTCCCCCAAATACCACTGCCGGAAACAGGAAGTGACTTCACAGCACTTCCTGTGACGTCCCCAAAAATCCCCCAAATATCACCGCCGGAAGCACCAAGATTATTTATAGAGAGGGAAAGGGGGAAGTAAAGTTAAATGAAACTCTTTTTTTACTTTTTTCAAAGTGAGAAGACTAGAGAGAACGGGTTCCATGCTGAGAAGCCAGTCAGATTCCAGTGAGACTGTGCTGCATAATGCAGCCTATTTATTTTGTCCTGTTTGCTCTGTTGGCTCTATCTGCGCCACCTTCATCACTTTCAGGGTGTGGATCCCCCAGTGGGGTGGTCTCCTGACTCCCTCCGCCGGCTGTTTCTGATAGCCCTGCGCCCCCTCTTTCATTTGATATGTGTCCCGTGCGGGTGCCACCCTCCCGCCGGGAGATGCCGCAAAATGAGCCCCCTTGAGGCTTATGGCGGCAGGGCTCGGGGGAAGCGAGCTAGACTGCTGTTCTTTTGAGGGGTTATAGAGTGTTTCGAGCCCGTCCCTGTGGCATCGGTCCCATCGTTGTGGGACCCAGGGGGCCGGCGCAGCGGCACGCCGAAGCAGCCTGTCACTAATGCAGGACAGGAACCCGGAAGTGACCGACAGGCTGCTTCAGTGACATCACTGAAGGAAGGAAGGAAGGCCGGCCGCCCCCTCCCGCCAGCCGCCCCCCCCGCTTTCGGCCCCCTCCCTCCCTGCTTACCTTCATCCAGGGCGGGTGGCGGCCTCTCCTCCGGGCGGCTGGTGCTGCTGGCGGGGCTGGCGGCGGCTGCGGAGGCCGGGGAGGGCCTCCGCTGGTCTCTGGAGGGCCTCCAGGGACCAGCGCCGGCCTCTCCGCGGCCTCCGCTGGTCGGCGCTGGTCGCTGGAGGCCCTCCAGAGTCTCTGGAGGGCCTCCAGCGACCAGCGGAGGCCGCAGAGAGGCCTCCGCCACCGCCGCCGGGCCCCGCGCGCGGGCAGGGAAGGCGGCGAGTGAGGGAGGGAGCGTCCCTGCGCACGCGCAGGGACGCTCCCTCCCTCCCTCGTTGCCTTCCCCGCCGGCGTCCGCGGCCCACCGCCTCCGGGGCTGGCTAAACCGGGACCTCTAATGGTCCCGGTATAGCCAGCCCGGGAGGCGGGAATAGGGGGCCAGAACCGGGACATTCCCGGGTGCCCGCGACGGTCTGGCTAAACCGGGACCTCTAAGCTGTGCTGGATATAATTTGTTCCCACATGGATCAGCAAGAAAGGATAATAATCCATGGGCTTGACATCCATCCATGAGACATCTCATTCATAAGGTCCTGAGAAACTTCCTTCAAGCTTCATGGAAGCTGGAGAAGTAGTCCTTGTTCCAGTGGTTCTGTATCAGTATCTTGGGATGAATAGGGTGCGAGACACGCCTTTTGCTCCAGAGCTCCCCCACTGCCAGCAGCCAGGTGAAGAGGGGGATAAGGGATTGCTTCAAAAAACATGCCAGACACTTTCCTCTCTAAGCCCCCTCTAGATGGTTAGCTGATGAGAGGATGCAATACTATGTTGCTGGATTTTATTTGGCTTTTTTGCTTGAATTACAATGCTATATTTACATCAGTTTTTCAATTTGGGAGGCTTTAAACCCCTTTAAAGGTTTAAAGGTTTTCTACAAATCTGGATGTTCTCCCAGGTTTTAAGGAACATCTCCCCTTTACCTAGCTGGTCCCATTGAGCTGATTTTTTAAATCTGTATTCTCAGGCCAAGTTCAAAATTAGATATAGGGTGGGTGATAATAGGACACATCAGATGGTAGTAATGTACAGCAGGAAATAGTCACATCTCCTGTGTAGACACTTGACTGGAAGGGGTTTTACCATCTGCCTATATCTCTAAACCCTTTTTGTGTGCCTGTTCTCTCTCTTTTATGTGTAACCGCACATCAAAAGCACTTTTAAAATAAAGGTTTCATCACAGTTTTTGTTTCATTGAATAGAGTTATTGACAGCCCAACTTTTAAATAGTTGCATGCATTATCTATTTATATATTGCACAGGGTATACATTTCAAACTCAAAGTTCCTTTATTAGCCAAAAATGCCAAATGTACTTTGATTGTAATCCTTGTGCTTCTTTTTATGTAATTATGAGAAGGGTTGTTTTAACATGAGCAATGTTTGTATTACAGCTTTTCTGTATTGTATTCTGAACAAGTATCTGGAGGCAGCAATGGAGTAAATAAATCTCAAACTGAAACACACCCCCTGATAAGACTGGTGGCTCTGTGATCACTATTGCTAATCAGGAAATGAAGAATCAGCCTATTCAGGATGGGTCTGCACTCCTTGTAAAGACTCAGGTTCATTGCTTAGAAGTTCTCGAGAGCCATGTCTGCCGAGTATCATTAGATATTTATGTTCCATCATATATTTAATTCTGGACTTGGCCTCAGCATGCCTGTAACCACCAGCTGGTGTACCGATGACAGCTCTTTCTTGAACAGTGAGATCTGCCTGCACTTATCCATGTTTTGATCACATGTAGGTTAAATAATTGCAAAATGGAGGTGCAAAATTATTATTTAGTATAGATAGATAGGTATATTGTAGGGAACATATTCCACCAGTGTTAAAAGAATGACGCTGGCTGCCAGTTTGCTTCTAGCCACAATTCAGATTCTCCTGGGATTCTACAGTTCTCTGAGGCACCTGCATTGAGACATCACAGAAAATTGCAGATTTTCCCCCAACACTGTACCTGTGGGCACTGTGGCACCTGCCAACACTTTTTCCTGCCAAGTATTTTTAGAAAGTAGATGGGGCCACTCACGGCTTTTCCCCAGCAAGGCCTCTGATTGCCTGTGAAGATTTTTTTTTAAAAATGTAGTTCCTTTTATATGTTCTAAGCCTACTGCTCATTAATTTCATTGAGTGCTCACAAGTTCTTGTATTGTGAGAAAATACTTCTTCCTCTACCGTCTGTATCCTGTGCATAGTTTTAAAAGTTCTATCATGTTGACCCCTCAGTCATCCTTTCCTCATAGGGAAAGTATTCCATCCCCTTTATCATTTTACTTGCCCTTTTCTGCATATTTTTCAATATCTTTTTTGAGGTGTGGTGACCAGAACTGTACACAGTATTCCCACTGAGACCACACCATAGATTTATACAGAGGCATTATGATACTGGCTGATTTGTTTTCAGTCTCCTTCCTAATAATCCCCAATACAGTATTTGCCTTTTTTTTTTTTACTGCAGTCACATACTGAGTCAACATCTTCAGTGAGTTATCTACCACGACTCCAAGATCTCTCACCTGGTCAGTTACCGCCAACTTGGACCCCATCAACATATATTTATAATCAGGATTTTTGGCTCCAATGTGCATCACTTTGCATTTGCTCACATTGAATCTTATTTGCCGCGTTCATGCCCACTTGTTCAGTCTTGATAGATCTCCCTTTAGCGCCTCAAAGTCCTCCCTGGTTCTCACTGCCCTGAAGAACTTAGCATCATCCACAAACTTAGTCATTTCACTGCTTACTCCTAACTCCAAATCAGTAATGAACAAATAAAAAAGCACTAGACCTAGTACCAAGCCCAGTGGTAAGCCACCGCTTACCACCTTCCACTGTGAAAACTGCCCATTTATCCTCATTCTCTGTTTCATGTTAATTAACCAGTTTTTCATCCTCAAGAGAATTTGTCCTTTTATTTCATGACTGCTGAGTTTACTTAGGAGCCTTTGATGGGGAACTTTATCAAAAGCTTTCTGGAAGTTGAGGTATACAACATCTACTGGGTTACCTTTGTCCACATGTTTGTTCACCCCCTTAAAGAACTGTAAAAGGTTAGTGAGACAAGATCTTCCCTTACAGAATCCATGCGGATTCTTCCTCAGTAACTTTTGTTCATTGATGTGCCTACTAATTCTACCTTTAAGAACGGATTTCACCAATTTACCCAGTATTGCTGTTAGACTGGCCTATAATTTCCTGGATCTCCTCTGAAACCTTTTTAAAAGATGGGGGTTAGATTAAAGATGGGGATTAGTGTCATATTACATACAAAAGCAGTATGTTGGATTAATTCTGATTTTTTTTTCTGTTTATGTTCCAATGCATCTAGCATGCAGAGTCATCTGGCAAGAATTAATCAAAAACAAAACTGCTCTTGCCATCAGCCATCCCTCATTAGCTCCAAGCCTCTCCTCACCTTCAGCTCCTAGTCTACCTGGTGACAAACTTGGACTCCTCTCTCCATTCCTGCCCTCTTAGATACACAGAAATACCACAGTCTCTTTAAATGTATCTAAAACAGGGGAAAGGCAGTACTAATGATCTTGACTGCCTGTGTTCCAACAATAAAGCTTTTTACACAAGCATCCTTGTTTACATTTATTTCACAGCCTTCCTTCCCTTGTGTTGCCAGTGCCCAGTTGTAAGTGAGATGCTGATACACTGAGACTTTTTTATGAGTTGGATGCCGTGGAGGAGGCAGGGGATAGTAGCTAGGTCTCAGGTAAAGTGGCAACACTGAAGGCAGGACTTGCCAAGACAAGCCAAGATTAACAGATGGTCTCTTTAACCATAGTTTTGTGTTACATCTAAACCTATCAAGAGTGTCTTGAAGGAAGATGTGTGCATAATCTTTGAGGCATAAATATCTGAGATTCCAAAGCAATTGGAGACTTCTGCCTTCTTCCCCATCACTATATGCTGAAGAATTTCACCCTCAAATGAAGCGCTCCATATAATCTAGGTTTCCCATTTTGTAAGGGCATACTGTGAATGGTTGGTTTTGTTATTGAAGGGAAAATATCTACAACAGAATTTTGGTTCTTTCATTATTCCTAAAATTTTCCACATTTACATTCCGATACTATTTTTATAGGTTATTGTTTGGTTGTTTTATAAAAATTAATCATATGTGTAAGTTAATAATGCTAATGCTTTTCTTTCTTTTCCAGTGGGATCTTGTGTGCGACAATGACTGGAAAACACCTTTAACTACCTCTTTGTTTTTTGTGGGCGTATTGGTTGGATCTTTTATATCTGGACTACTCTCAGACAAGTAAAGTATATAGTAGATACGTCTACCTTTTTATACATGACATTTAACCCTGAGTCAGAACGGAATTGATAAATTGTATTCAGATAGTTTGTTGTATTTGACTCTCAAAGTGGCACATCATTCCACTTCCCACTAACCTTCAGTTAGGTTAGAGTCACTGGCTTAAGTTAATCCAGTGAGTTTCATTGCTAAGTAGAAGTCTTAAGCCTGTGTCTCTCCAGTTATAATCCACATTTGATGAGAAATGTACAAGGAAAAGGGGAGAAGAAATAGATCTGTCCTGTCTTTACTCCCCCACTGCCCCAGAGGGCACATTTCCTGTAGGCCACAGTAAAGAAGGAACGTGTTAGAAAATAAAGAGACCTGAACGAATTTGCAGACATTAATTCCCTCTCTCATTAGAATGCAATTGAACCTTCAGTGAGAACATTTTACTGCTGTGGAGGTTTAAAATATTTCAGATGGGGATGATTCTCCAAATGTTACTTTGTCTGACATCAGAAGAGCATGTATTAATTGTCCTTTAATCCTTTTAATTTTTTTATAATGCTCTGTTTAACTGATCTTTGATGTTATTCTTTTCCTTCTGTTTTTGTCGCATGGTAGGTTTGGTAGGAAGAATGTGTTGTTTGCAACAATGGGAATCCAAACTGGCTTTGGCTTCCTCCAGGTCTTCTCAACAAGCTGGGAGATGTTTTCAGCACTTTTTCTTATTGTTGGAATGGGACAGATCTCTAATTACGTGGCTGCATTTGTGCTTGGTATGTGATCATCTTAATGTTATTGTTATTGTTAACAGAACACAAAGGAAAAAATGCCAAATGATAGATGATTGATTTATTATTGTGCAAAGTAATACAAATAATAGAAGGACCCAATGTCATCTGGCAGGTCGAGGATGAAATCTAAATGTTTAGCTATGCTAATGTGTGGTGTTCCTTTCCAAATATTGTAGACTTACTACAGTATGGAAATATTGTCACAAAGAGAGCAGATTTTTTTTTTTTTTTTAGCATTCTGAAATCATGCTGGCAAAGAACTTGGGGCCCAGTCATTACATCTTCACCCATTGCTGCAGGTATAAATACTAATTTTGCCAAAAGGGTCAAATATATAACTATAGGCACATCATTTATACAATGCCATAATATTTTTATGTCTCTTCTTATAGAGGTAGTTTCACATTTTTTTTCTAAGGGAAATATCTAACTGGGGAGCATTTTGTCTGAATTCTAATGAACTTATTCCTTGTTTTGAACAGGCGCAGAAATTCTTGGCAAATCAGTCCGCATTATATATTGCACATTAGGCGTTTGCATATTTTATGCATTTGGCTACATGTTGCTGCCACTGTGTGCTTACTTCTTCAGAGACTGGCGGACTCTGCTTCTGACTCTTACTTTACCAGGGCTGCTGTATGTTCCACTGTGGTGGTGAGTGTACTTTACAATAAAGATGTTCACATTGTACCCCCCCCCCCAAAAAAAAAAACAAAACCCTAATACCTGCTAATGCCCTTCAATTGAGCGGGAAACTGCTTGTCTTATGGTACAATCTTATGCAGAATTGCTCCATCCTTGCTCCTGGTATTGATTTAGACCAGATTAACTCTGCATAGAATTGTACTGTTAATGAAGATTAGAATGGTATTTCAAGAACTTGAGAAGTTATTATTACATTACTGATAGGGATAACTTTAGTTGCAAACACACATGGTGCTCCCTCAAAATAGCTAAAAGGCTTGATTTTCAAGAAAATGAAGAAAATGGCAATTCACTTGATGCTCAGACTGAGGACTGGTTTGTCAGTCATTGGAATGCCATTGATGCCATCGCTCTTCAACACCCTCTATGTCCTCACTCTCTCTTAGCGCCATGGTATACTTTGGAGCTGAGAGATATGAAAAGGTTGCTTCGACAGCTTGAGTAAATCTGGCAACAAACCCAGGACAAAATGACAAGAACACACTATAGTGTCCAAGTGAAGGCCTATAAGGTGATGGTGAAAGCGACAAAATGATCTTATTTTTCTGCCTCCATCGCATCTGCTAGTTTGTGTCCTGTGCAGTTTAGAACAACAGTCCTTGATTTCTGGTAATGTGGAATCCCAAAATGATAGGGAATTGCCTTGACACTTTGCAGACAAAATCTTGAAACTCCACCGGGAGATCACCAATTTGTATAGATAATGTGCCAGGGGCTTCTGTAACTTATACAGGTTGTCTCTCAGACTTCTTCTGCCAGCTCTCCCTGATGGCTATGGATAGGATCCTGGTGGCAGTCAAGCTAACAATCTGCACCTTAGATCCCTTGCTGTGATGTGAATCTTGCTGTGATGTGTTAGGAGGCTCCCTGAGAGATTGTGAATTTCTCTCTCTCTCTTTCAGGGCCACTTTCCCAGCTTTTTAAAGGAGGCCCTAGTTTGAGTGATTTTGAAGAAGCCTTCTTTGGACAGGACAGAGCTGGCCAATTGCTGCCAAGTCTCAAATTTGCCATTTCTGGGGAAAGTAATTGAGAGGGCAGTGGCTGAGTTAGCTGATGATCTTCAATGGCAATTGAACCATGGTTGGTCAACAGCTGATACTGATTGACCACCTCACCTCCCTGGGAATACAGGGTACCATGCTTCAGTGGTTTTCCTCATTCTTATGGGGACATCTAACGGAGGTTGTTGTCAGTGGCTGGAGTTCCCCTAGTATGCCACATTTGTGGCATTCCTCAAGGTGTGATATTGTTGCCAATATTGTTTAGCATCTATATGCACCCTTTGTCTGATCTTATCAGGGATTGTGGGGTGGAGTACAATCCGGGGAGGGATGGTGACTCAGTGGTAGAGAATCTGCTTGGTAAGCAGAAGGTCCCAGGTTCAATCCCTGGCCGCTCCAACTAAAAAGGATCCAGGCAAATTGGTGTGAAAAATCTCATCTTGAGACCCTGAAGAGCCACTGCCAGTCTGAGTAGACAATACTGACTTTGACAGACTGAGGGTCTGATTCAGTATAAGGCAGTTTCATATGTTCATACGTTCACGTACACAAAAAGACACCCAGCTCTGTCTCCTGCTTGGTGATAAGCTGGAGTCTGCTCTCTCTGAACTATCCCATTGTCTGGACACTGTGGTGGGCTGGTTGACAGAAAACTGACTGAAGCTAAATTCTTCCAAGACAGGTTATATGGCCGAGTTGGCACAGAGCTGTTGGCAGCATACAACTCCTGATTCTTGATGGGGTTCTGCTTACACTGTTGGGCTCCATCAGGAATCTGAGGGTATGGTTGGATACTTCACTCTCATGTAAGAAACAAGTGTCCAACATTGAACAGACCTTCTTTTACCATCTACAGCAAACCTGCCAATTAGTTCCCTGCCTGTCTTGCTCCAACTTTGCCACAGTGATCCATGCCATGGACACTTTTCACTTAGATTACTGTCATTCACTCTACACAGGGCTGCTCCTTGAAGCTGCTTCAGGTAATTCAGAATGCAGCCACCAGATTGTTGGCTGGTGTAACCTGCAATGGACATATTCATCCTGTGCTGCAGCAGCTACATTGGCTACTTATCTATTTCCAAATCAAGTTCAAAGTGCTGGTGTTTAAAGCCCTAAACAGTCTGGGACCATCATATCTGAGGTAGTGGTTCTCTCACTGTAATCCCCTTCAAATGCTATACTCATCATCACACAACTTGTTGATGGTGCCATGCCCCTGACAGGTCCACTTGGCTACCACCAGGACAAGGGCCTTTTCCATCTTGGCCCCCTCCAGGTGGAATGCCTTGTTAGGTGAGGTTCAAGCCCTGCAGGACCTTCCGAGCTTCTGAGAAGGCTTGTGAGTCAGTCTTGTTCAGGGAAACTTTCTTCTGGTCTTGTTCTGTTGGCCCTCCTGAAACTCATCCACTTCCCTAAATTGTATTGATTATTTATGAATGACGAGTGTCTGATTTTATTATCTTATGTATTTTTAGATGCAGTCATTTTATTGTTGTAATCCACCCTGAGCCTTCAGGAAAGGGCAGAATAGAAATCTAATAAATAAAGTACTTTTTTTTTTGTCTTGTCAATCTTTCTTTTTTTTCTGTTTCCAAATTTGGAAGTAAGTCAACTTGCAGTTACCCAAAACTTAGAACAAAGAAAAATATATGAATCTGGTTTGGGGTTACCTGGCACAGAAATATTGTGCTACTGTAGCACTGGTGACAATTAACACAAGGCATAAAACAGCCATCTTACATGTATGCTTGTAGTAAATTTAATTTTTATTTGTATTCAATCATTAGCAAAGAAGCTATTTAATTATTTCATACAGTAGTACTGGTTTATTGGATTAATAAGCAAATGCATACAACTGGCAAGTAGAAAATAGCATATGCGCAGAAGGGAAGGGGCCTTTCTGTACCATGTTTACAATGCAGTATATGGTGCAAGGGTATCAATACACACCTGTACTTACAATGGTCATGATACCCACTCATGTGCACACACACGTCTGCTTATCTCATGAGATTTCATCCCATTGCCATCACTGAACATATGCACATCATTTAGAAGCTGATATCATGGTGCAGCTGCCGTTGCCTAAATCGTAACTGCCGATTAGGCCCTCAGGCTCCCAACTTAGGCTCCCAAAATAGTTTTTGAGTGTGAAGAGATGTGTAAGATATTGCTGGAGAACAAGATGGCGGAGCACAGGAGCTTGGGTGTTAGAGCTGCCAAAAATGCAAAATTTTCCCCGCTCTATACCCGACGAGAGCCACAGGAAATTGAACCAATGGTACCAAAGATGGCATTATAACAGCCAGGGGCACAACCCCAGCCTCGGCCCCGGAACATCTCGGCGCCGTTGACATCGCGGACGCTGGCGGTGCAGCCGGGGAAACACTGGGAGAGTTTCTGCTCTCCTGGGGGTCCCTGTGTTGCTGCTGGCCTGCAGGTGAAGCACCAACAGGCTGCTGGCAGAGTGCTACGAGTACAAATAAAACGGAAGCAAAAAGAAGACGTGACATCTCATTCCTTGAGCCGCAGCTGGGATAACTGGAGGAGCTGCTTTTCTTCTAGCTGCTTATCGTTTACTGAGCAATTGAGAACTTGCCCTCGACACTTTAATGACACTCCAGGACTTAGACTGCACATGGCACTTTACTCCATCCATTATTTAAAAATCTTGACTTTCATTTTATCTTATTTATCCATCAACTCCATAAATTCGGCTCCAAACGCCGGACTCTGAATTCCACAAACTGCTGCTAATTGCTGCTGAATTTTACCGATAGATAGATAGATAGATAGATATATAGATAGATAGATAGATAGATAGATAGATAGATAGATAGATAGATAGATAGATAGATAGTTAGTTAGTTAGTAAGGGAACTCACTGAGCCTGATTAGAGATAAATTTAACTAATTGGAATGAAATTGATACTAAATTAATTATATGTATTTACTAATTTGAAATTAATTGAATTTTTGTTAATACTGATTGACTTATTTATTAATTGGCTGTTGGGAGGGTTTTAGTAATTGATTTAGTGGGTTAGTATTCGGTCTAATTACATGTTGAGAATTTTTAGACACTAAATTAATTTGATTGAACTGCTGATTAATTAGATTTAATTTATTAATTTTTTACAGTACTAAATTAAGAGGGAGAATTAGCATTGGGTAGGGTGTTATATTAATTTTGTGGGTAGAAATAAATTGGGAATCTAATCAGACTTAGTGGGAAATAGGAAAAACAAAATTAGTGCAATATTATATTACCAAGTTGGAGTATTCCAGGCATTGAACGGTTGATGTAATAGTGTGGTTACTCAGTGCTCCATCTTGATTGGTCTGAGGCTTCTACGAAGGCAACTGATGTGAGATTACTGAGCTGGGGATCCCGGTGCTCCTGGGGAAGGGAAAGTGTAGTGGTGGGAACAGGCGTTTGTATAAGGGAAGGAGGCCGAGATGCATGAATGCTCAACCTTCTTCCAGCCTGCGTCCCATCCCAATGGCTGCAAGCAGTGGGACCAAGTTAAAGCATCTGCCTCCATTATTGGTGCTGTACAACGCCAGGTCTATTAATAATAAGATCTCTGTCCGAGAATACTTGCAGGAGCAAATTATGGACCTGGCTTGAGTGACTGAGACCTGGGTTTGAGAAGGGGAGACAGGCTGAGTGGACTGAAATGAAATCCAACGAAGACGGAGGTCTTGTATCTAAGTTGCTGCAGTCTGGGACTGGAGGTCCATTTACCGACCTTCAATGGGGCGCAGCTTATGCCGGCGCCTAAGGTTAAAAGCTTAGGAGTGCTCTTGGATGCCTCCTTAACAATGGAGGCCCTAGTAGCTGCCACTGCCAGGTCAGCTTTCTACCATCTGCGGATGGTAAGGCAGTTGGTTCCCTTTCTTGATAGTGACGACTTAGCTACTGTGATCCATGCTACGGTCACCTCAAGATTAGATTACTGCAATGCCCTCTACATGGGGCTGCCCTTGTACCAAATCCAGCGACTCCAGCTGGTGCAGAATGCTGCAGCCAAGTTGTTAATGGGAGTTCCTTTACGGGAGCACATTTGGCCTGTGCTGAAAGCACTGCACTGGCTACCGATAGTGTACTGGATTCGCTTCAAGGTGCTGGTTATCATCTTTAAAGCCCTATATGGCCAGGTCTTGCATACCTTAGGGACCGCCTTTCCCCATATGTGCCCCAGCGAGCACTTCGGTCTGGAACCCAAAACCGGTTGATGGTCCCCAGCATCAAAGAAGCTAGGCTTGCGTCAATAAGAGCCAGGACCTTTTCCATCGCTGCTCCTAGCTGGTGGAATGAGTTGCCGGAGGAGCTGAGGGCCCTGCGAGAGCTCACACAGTTCCGCAGGGCCTGCAAAACGGCACTCTTCCATCATACTTTTTATAATGACATCTACAGCAGTGGATTGGGCTCAGAAACACCACCAGTGGCTTGTCTGGGACCTCCAGAAGTTTAAAAATCAAACAGTCTGATTACCACTACTAATATCTTGTTGTTCGGATACGTTGAATTAGCACCAGATGTTTTAAATGTTTTAATGTTTTAGCTTTTTTATATTTACTACTGCTTATATTTACTGTGTAAATGGTTGGGCATGCTTTTGCTGACCCTCATATTGTTAGCCGCCCTGAGCCTGCCTTGGCGGGGAGAGCGGGATATAAATTAAATAAATAAACTTGATTGTGATCCTGTTACAGCTATCATAAAAACCCAGGTCTATATTGTTGCTGTATTAACCTGTTTTAGTCTACACTTCAGTGCACTGTTATTACTGCCTCATGATCCTTTGATGAAATAACAGAAGAATCTTGTGACACCTTTAAGACTAACAAAGCTATTTTTGGCATAAGGTTTCCTAACCTACAGCATACTTTGATTCATGAAGTGTTACATTCCACTGGCACAGAAAAGAGCTGTTGCAAAGAGAAGCCAAAAGACTCAATTTTGTAGGACAACATGTACTACATAACATTCCACAGTACAGGTAAAAATGAGATGCAGTCAAAAGAATAAATAAACCACTCAGAGTTAGTTTGGACCATTCCCAGCTGTTAATGAACTGGCAAAGCAGGATGAATCTGAATAGTGCATTTAATCCTCTTCTGCTGTTTGTGTGTTGGGTACAAATCTCTCTGCCAGCTCAATGTAGCACTTCCCCTCTCTGATGAAGTGGGCTCTTGCTCAGGGAAGCTTATGCTGTGGATACCAGGTGCCGCAACACACGATTCTTATTTTAGCTGCCACATATCAACATGGCTACCTCTCATTCACAATGCATTCTCTTTTATACTTAATAATTAACACAGTAAAATTGTGATTCACACCTTTCCTGTTTTAGTTCCATGCATGCATTGCCAATTAGTGGTTCCCCCCTGCAGCCCTTGTTAGTCACAGCAGAGTTTGCTCCAGCCTCTAGCATGGCAAGAAGGCAAGGGCAGTATTAAGAGTGTTTTGTTATCAAAGTTACAAAGTCTTTGTTGTCGAAGTGGAAGTCTGAAAGCCCCGGCTGTTGTGGTGAAACCATTGTGTGCAAGTTCTGTTGAAACCTGTTGCAGGTTCATTCCAGAATCCCCTCGGTGGCTGCTCTCACAAGGAAGGATTCAGGAGGCAGAAGCCATAATTCTGAAGGCTGCAAAAAAGAATGGTATTCAAGCCCCAGATGTCATATTTGATCCAATAGAGGTAAATGTGCACTCGACTGAATCTGCTGCTTTTTCCCCTACTTAATCTGCTCTTCCTTGGCCTCCTATCTCTGTCCTAAAGTGTGCCAACCCCCTTACATAAATCTGTTGGAACCCAAGTAGTTGAAGGAAGGCTGTCCGTACTGTATCTTGATGTGGCAACTGTCAGGCTTAGGATTTTATAAAGCAGCTGACTGTGCTTGGGAAATTATACTTTATCACTAATTTATTATGTTAAATTTATGTGTCGCCCAACCCCTGCGGGTACAGGGCTCTGGGTGATGTATATCATTTCATAAGAAGAATAAAAACATAAAATCACACACAAACCAGTAGTAATACTAAATTTCTAAAGGGTCAGATGATAAAATTTCTTCCAACTTTCTATTTCAGACTGCAGCCACCTTGCAGATGGGGGAGCAGGGAACAGAGCAACCTGGGGAGGAGGAGAGGGTGCCAGCCAGAGTGGAAACCATTGCTGTCATCAACCAAAAGCCTGGCAGAACATCTCTGCCTTATAGGCCCTGTTGAATTGCATAAGATCCTGCAGGGCCCTGGTGGTATTCAGCAGAGAGATCCGCCAGGACTGAAAAGTCCCTGGCCCTGGTTGAGGACAGCTGGACATCTTTGGGACCAGGGATCACCAGCAGGTTGCTATCTTGGGAGCATATCTTCGGATAAGACAGTCCTGCAGATACGTTAGTTCCTGTGCCCGCTTAAGGCCTTAAAGGTCAGCACCAGAACCTTGAACTTTGACTTGGAGCTCCACTGGAAGTCAATATAGCTGGCACTAGCTGTTGCCAATTTGTGAAAGTGAGAAAAACTGTGGGAGTGTAATTCAGAGACTGACTCTATATCTGAAAGCTCTTGATAAAGCCCTCTAGCTGAATGTAGCTGGCACAGCACAGGTTGTGTATGTGCCATCTGTGACATTCACTTTAGGACTCACACAAGCACATTCTGGATCAGCTGGAGCTTCCGGGTCAGTTTCAAAGGCAGGCCAGCTTACCTTGCCGCTGCCTCTTGTGTATGCACGCTCTGGATTCTTGGTGTAGGCTGCAAAAACATAGTTTGAAGCATAGCTTGCAAAAGCATTCTGATACCAGTCTGCTGTTTCAAAAAAAAAAAAAGCAACAAACCCTTGGATTTGCAGCTTTTTGTAGCAGGGCAATTTACTGAAAATATTTATTCAGACTGCGCCCCCCCCCCCCCAACATTATTTGATAATGGGCAGCGAGTGAGCCTTGGAGGCTTGACTGTGACACAGTGGTACAGCATCTGTTTGGCATGCAGAAGGTCTCAGGCTCAGTCACTGGCAACTCCACCTAAATAATAATACGGTAATAATAGGAGATGTGAGAGACCTCTGCCTGAGACCTTGGAGAGCTACTGACATTCTGAGAAGACATTAGTGACCTTAATAGATCAATGATCTGATTCAACTTGTGAAAGTGAGAAAAACTGTGGCCTTAATGTGACACCAGGGCCGTCATGAGATTGCTGGTATTTATGTTGCATCACCGTGGAGCCAAACTATGTAAAATCTAACATTCCTGAACAACTTTTAGACTGATTTGAAGAGGAAAGCTAATCGGAATCTAGAGATGTCCAGATAACATCCTTTCAGGGTGGCTGGATGATCTGAATGTTTTATGCCTCAGGTTAGAAGATAGGCATGAACAAGAAAAGACAGTCAAATAGTTGGTATAATGACAAAAATATCATGTAAAAATGGACTGTAAAGGGAAGCAAAATATATAGAAGAATAATGTTTATAATATTCTAAAAGCCAAGAGTGCCAAGTATTTTAAGAAAATATTTATCTAGAAAACTTACATGCTGCCTCTCCAGGGAACCTAGATAAAGTAGCAGTGTCAGAAATCTGCTGAAAATCAATGGGATATAGTTACACACATGTGCACCTCAAAAATAGGACCTATGTAATCTGTAACTGGAACCTCATGGAAAATAAGAGGGAATTGGTAGAAGGAACAGAAAAAACCTCTCTCAATGCTGCTGTGGAAACAGTATCTATTCACAGGGATTGGAGAATGTGTGTCCCTCAGTTCACTCTAATTATGTAGCCTCATTTCCTGGAACCATCATTCAGATTTAAAATGGCTGCTTTGTATGTTACATGCTACATTAATTATATAAACATTTTAAATTTTAAAATCCCTGCCCATCAGACCTGTTGTTGAGATTTCCTGTCATTTGCCCTGTGACTTTATTGTCATTTTATTTCAATAGAAATACATTGGTTTTCATACACATATATCTGTCTCTCTAGCTGCAAGATTTGAATTCCCACAACCAACAATCATACAGCGTTTTGGACCTAGTGAGGACCCCAAATATAAGATCTATCACTATCATGTCTGTGATCCTATGGTAAGCAAACATTAAACATGCTCCAAGAATTCACCTGAATAAGCTAAAGCCCAGCAATTGCATCTCTGAAGACTGGAGGTCTCAGATTGATAAAATGGTTTTTAGTAGATCATTATTACTGTGCTACAGCTGTGTATGGTACTTACCGAGCAGCATAAGAAAATATCTCTGTCCCCAGAGACTTCATAATCCAAATTACACAGCATAAGAAAATATCTCTGTCCCCAGAGACTTCATAATCCAAATTACAATCTCTTACTGTTCCTAGAGTTTTTGTTGGCGATCCATATTTAAGTTTTACATTTTCATGGCCTAGAAGTTTAACAAACCAGTACCTGATAAGATTTTATGATAACTGTCTACACCACTTAAGACTCCAAGTGGGAAATGGAATGACTTAGATGTAGTGGAGCACTTTTGTTGGAATAAAAATTTGTGCCAGCAGAATTCTTCTCACTGCAGACTAAAATTTGAGGGCTTTAATTCATGGCTTCTAATCCTGGTTACAAACTGGTTTGACACTAGAGGGATAATATCATACTGTGGGGATAATTTCAGGTGGGCAGCCGTGTTAGAAAAGCAGGATTTGAGTCCTGGTTTTCATGGTGTGATGAAGGGAGCTTTGACTCTCGGAAGCTCATACCCTGGAAATCTTGTTAGTTTTCAAGGGGCTAATGGCCTTGGATCTCAGCATCACACGGTGGTCAGCTTGAATTACAAATGGCAGGGAATTAAGAGAGGAGGAGGGAGGGGCAAAAACAATTACTACCATTGGAAGGGTTTGATCTTCTTTGTGGTCTCTGTGCATCACACCATTGGGATTAGGTGCCAGTGCCGATCTCAATCGGTAAACTTGAAAGCTGCGGATTTCCACGCCCACGCCTCAGTGCGCATGCCCAGAAGCCCCGCTGCACATGCCCACCGAGGCGGGAGTGGGCATCCCGCCAGTTCTCTTCTGACCGCTGCTCAGATCAGTCGATCACTCTTCACTTTGGTCGGTGAACTTTCACTTCTGCTAGCTATTCTCTACAACTCTGTTTATTTCTTCTAGGACGGTAAATTATATATTATTTTTCCTTTTTCCGGGAACGTCTCCACTTCCCGTGGAAGAGCGGAGAGGAAAGAACTCTTTCCCCCCCCCCCTCCCTCCCCATTTGTATGGAAAGACACTGGGGATTTTTTAAAAGGTGTACCAAGTGCGGGAGTAAAATCGCCCCACTTGACAGTCACGCACTGTGCCTACTTTGCCTTGGGGAACTTCACAGGACTGGTTCGTGCACGCACTGTGCCAAATTCTCCAAGCAGACCAAGAAAAACAGATCAGCTCGCCTCGCAGCGGCCCTGGTGGAACAGGCACTGTCCCCGCGAAGAATGTCTTCGTCAGCATTGACAAGTCACGCTCGAGCCGACCAATCCCGACTACCGGATCAGCGGCTTCGATAACGGTCGATACTGATCGTTCCCCTTCCGACACTGATCGCCCTCATAAACAGGCAGGCTCGGCTCCCAGGTTGAATCCTCCACGCCTGCTAAGAAGCACAAAGAGGATAAGGGGTCTCACTCGGAGAAGAAGAAGAAAACTGAAAAGCTGAAACACAGGAGCAAAACTGTTTCTCCATCCTCTCCGAAATCACCATCGGACCCGAAGGCACTGATCATTCCTCCACTGAAACTCTTCGCTTCACCGGGCCATCGGCTAAGCCCTCCGATGCTCGCCTCGATGTCCACACAGCTCATCATTTCTTCGGATTCCGACAGTGACATCGATCTTACGCAGCGCTCCGGTGTCGAAGGTAGTCCCTCTGATCCATCGCAGATAGCTGCTAAGATGCCTCGATCCCGAAGCCCTTCACCTCGAGGCAGATTGAAGGAATCACAGAGGGATCGATCTCCACTGAGCCGATCTCCAAGATATAGAGCCAGGGTCGACTCTCCGTCTCGCCTTCCGCCACCACCGATCCCATGGGATCAACGTCAGTGGCACTACTTATACGGGGCATACCCAATGCACTCGGCCTTTCCTTGGCTCTCTCCACGTCCAATGGACTGGAACCAATATTCGGAAGCCTCCTGTTGATCCTGAACCTCTTACAGACCATCAAGATGGGGTCCATCTGCGTCACTCTCCAGACCACCCGACACTGACTTGAATCGACAATATAGAGATTCTGTGTGTCAAACGCCTATTGAGCCTGTTCCCAAGAATACAACACTGGAACCCATTTCGGTACCGACGCCGCACCTTTCAGATCATTCTGACTCTGCTGATGGCTCCCCGAGATCGGAGGGAGGTCAATACCTGAGGATCCAGAGACATTTTCCTCTCCAGAAGAACCTTCTCCCTCTCAGAAAGTGGCAGAGGAACAACCCATTTCCCCTTCAGAGGATTTAAAATCATATGGAAACCTGGTCAAACGCATGGCACAATCACTATCCCTACCTATGGTTCAACCACAACCCATCATTACCGACATCGTCTCTGACATTGTACAAATGGACACCTCCACAGCAGTAGCTCTGCCTCTGACAACTGTTATGCTCCACACTACAAAAACCTCTTGGGAAAAGCCTGCTTCTACTCCTATCTCCTCCCGCAGATTGGATCACATGTACCATATTCAAGAATCCAGTGCAGACTTTCTCTTCTCCCACCCCAAACTCAACTCTGTGGTGGTCTCTTCATCATCAAAAGCGAGGAAGATGCACTCCCCGCCCCCCCGCCCCCCCCCCCCCCGACAAGGAGGGGAAGAAACTGGATAACTTGGGATGGCGATTTTATTCTGTTGGGACACTGGGTATCAAAATTGCCAATTATTCAGCCTGCATGGGACACTACCAATATGCCGTTTGGAAGCAACTATCCACCATATTACTAGATCTCCCAGAACAGAGTAGGTCTGCAGTCAAGAAGATCCAAAGTGAAGGTATGACCCTAGCCAAACAACAGCTGAACTCATCTAAGCATTCTGGCAACATATGTGCTAAGACTTTAACTACAGCCATTACCCTGAGACGACACTCTTGGCTTCGATCTATGGCTCTCCAGTCTGACACACAGGCTTATGTAGAAGACTTACCTTTTGATGGCAATGGCCACTTTAGTTCTAACACTGACTCCATTCTGCAAGAAATGGATAAAAGTATTAGAACCTCTAGAAACCTGGGAGTCCCTTCTTCGTCACACCCCCAGAGCAAACACCTGTGGACCAAACCATGGAATAAGAAGCCATACTCAAAACCACCTATGGAACAACCATGGCATCCCAAAGGTGCAGCACCTTTCTCCAAATCAACCTTTGGTTCAAAATCCAAATATTCTCCTACATCCTCCCAGTCATCGCACCAGAAGGGCCCTAGACAGCCTAAACAGAGGCTTTGACTGCTCTTCCCTCCCTGCCCCCCCTTTCTACCCGCTTTATTCGGACCACACCTGCCTTTCCCATTCATCCAGGCATGGTCCAAAATAACTTCAGATCAATGGGTCCTGTCTATAATTCATCAGGGTTATGCAATCGAATTTATTCAAAGTCCACCCACTCTGACCTTCATCTCCACCACTCCTTCCCTCGCACTTCAGGAAGAAGTTCAGGCACTCCTCCTCAAACAAGCCATAGAACAGGTGCCCTCGAACCAACTGGGCCTCGGGTTCTACTCCCGCTATTTCACAGTTCCAAAGCAGGACAGAGGTCTTCAGCCAATCATGGACCTTTGGGCCCTGAACCTGTTCATCACTTACCACAAATTCAGAATGACCTCACTACCCAACATTCTTCCTCTCCTCAATCGCGGGGATTGGATGGCCACACTGGATTTACAGGACGCTTACTTTCACATCAGCATCCACCCATCCCACAGGAAACACCATTGGAACAGCCCATTACCAATACCGAGCCCTACCATTCGGAATCTTTATGGCCCTCAGAGTCTTCACAAAGACGATGGTGGTCATCACAGCCCATTTGAGACTGCAGGTTATCACACTATTCCCGTACATAGACGATTGGCTACTAGTTGCGGAGTCCAAATCTCGCCTCTTGCAACACATCTCCATCACGTTCATTCTTTTACAAGAGCTGGGACTGCGAATCAACAAGAAAAAATCCATCTGCAACCCTCCCAGAGGGTACAGTTCATAGAAGCTATACTAGATACTCGTTCCTGCAAGGCCTTCCTACCACCAAAGCAAGCAGATGATATAATATCTCTGGTCCAAGTTTTTCTACACAACCCTACCGTCACATCACGTCAGATCCAATATCTCCTGGGCCTCATGGCGGCCACTACCTCGGTACTTGTTTTTGCCAGATTCCATATGAGGATTTTGCAACTGTGGTTCCTCAGACACTTCAGGTGCAATCTCGATCCCCCAACCCGTCAGATGACCATTCCTCCGGATGTACTCACATCCCTCACTTGGTGGCAACAACGTCATCATCTCCTGGAAGGAGCCCTTTCCACAAGCCGTCCCCATCAATCACCGTAACCACCAACTCATCCCTATGGGGCTGGGGAGCACACATGAATGGCCTCTGTGTGGGGGATAAGTGGCCCGAGCACCATGCGCATCACCACATAAACTTTTTAGAACTGTTGGCGATTCACTATGCCATCCACTCTTTTCAGCCATTGATTATGAACAGGTCGGTGGTCATTCTGATGGACAACATGACTGCTATGTCCTATATCAACAGACAGGGGGGGCACAGTCTCTCGGAAACCGTATCTACTAGCTCTGAACATATGGGAGAATTGCATATGGGAGAATTGCAAAGCAATGGGCTCCACGTTGGTGGTGACACACCTTCCTGGGGACCAAAATGTACATGCAGACCTCCTAAGTCGAGGGGGAGCATCCTTCCACGAATGGGAACTCAACTGGGAATTCCTACAGCCCATCTTCCTGGACTGTTGAACCCCGGAGATAGACATGTTCGCCACTCACAGCAATGTCAACTTTTCTGCTGCAGGGGAGGGGTGGACCCCCTGTACATGGGAGACGGTCTTCTTTTTCCATGGCATCAGTGTCACGTTTACCTGTCCCCCCCCATTCCCTTAATCACTAGAGTGGTGCAGAAAATATCACGGGAGCGACCGAGGGGGATCCTCATCACTCCTTGGTGGCCCAGACAACATTGGTTCTCCCCGATCTTTTGCCTGTTCAGGGGAATCTTCCGTCAGCTTCCACCAGCCACGGATCTCCTCCTTACCCACCAGGGTCGGGTAGTACATCACGATCTGAAATTAACAGCATGGCGTCTGCAGTGAGTCAGGCTCAATATATCCTCCTGAACAGCAGGAAGCCGTCCACTCGCAAGTCGTACGCCTATAAATGGTTGAGATTTGTTCAGTTCGCTACCGCTCTTTCCCTCAATCCACCTTCGGCAGGCTTATCCACCATAGTCGACTTTCTTTTCTCTCTGTTGGACAAGGGTTTATCTGTCTCGTCCCTACGAGTGTATCTGGCGGCCATCTCGGCCAGCCACTCTCAGATTGATGGACACTCTGTCTTTACCCATCCTGATACAAAGAAATTTCTCAAGGGCCTTACTGGGCTGTATCCTCCTACCAGGCAACCTGCCCCGGCATGGGACTTCTCCTTGGTTCTTCACATGCTCTCTGGGAAGCCTTTCGAGCCCATGGCGACTTGCTCCTTCCAACTCTTATCGTGGAAGACTGCCTTCCTGGTGGTGATTACATCTGCATGAAGGATGGGTGAGCTTATAGCTTCACCGATGAAGGTGTCTCGCTTTGTCCAGACATCACCTTCCTTCCCAAGGTGAGTTCCACCTTTCACCTAAATGCTGAAATTTATCTGCCTGTGTATTTTCCAAATCCAGCCAATGAGTCTGAACGGAGATTGCATTTCTTGAATGTTAAACAAGCATTATCCTTTTACCTTCATCGGTCGAGTCCTTCTCGAAAGGATTCCAGGCTTTTTGTTTCCTATGCTCCCACATCTTTGGGGCAACGAATCTCGTCCCAGAGACTTTCTAAATGGCTGAATGAGACCATAAGACTTTGTTATCTGTTGGGCAAGAGGCCTCTCCCAGGTCCTATCTGGGCCCATTCTACTCAGGCCATGGCTACATCCGTGGCCTTCATGAAGGGCATTCCACTCCAGGACATTTGCAAGGCTGCCACCTGGTCCTCCCCGCATACCTTTGTAAAGCACTATGCGCTGGACTTGCGTTTACGTCAGTATATGTCGGTGGGTCATGCTGTTCTACAGTCTCTTACCTGCTGATGGACCGTTGCACCCTTCCCCAGGTAGGCTTTTGCAGCTTGCTAATTTCCCAATGGTGTGCTGCACAGAGACCACGAGGAAGATAAACAGGTTGCTTACCTGTAACTGATGATCTTCGAGTGGTCGTCTGTGCAGTCATACTCCCCGCCCTCCTTCCCCTCTGCTGCTGGTTCATTTGTTTGAGATCATGCAGCGGTCAGAAGGAACTGGCGGGATGTCCGCTCCTGCCTCGGTGGGCATGTGCAGTGGGGCTTCTGGGCATGTGCACTGAGGTCTGGGCATGGAAATCCGCAGCTTTCAAGTTTACCGATCGATATCGGCGCTGGCGCCTAATCCCAATGGTGTGACTGCACAGATGACCACTCGAAGATCATCAGTTACAGGTAAGCAACCTGTTTTTACATCTGCACTGAGTTATAAGAAACTAGTACAACAGCTTTTGTGTTGTCTGAATGCTGGTATTCTAATAAATGAGGCTTTGTTTCGTTACCATAAACTAGGACTTTAAGCTGCCTACGTATTTTGTCTCTCCATATTATCTGGTTTAAAGCCATGTAATAAGAAGAGAAAACCGCAGATTTATACCCCACCCTTCTCTCTGAATCACAGTCTCAGAGCAGTTTACAATCTCCTTTGTCTTCTTTCCCCACAATAGACACCCTGTGAGGTGGGTGGGGCTGACAAAACTCTCACAGAAGCTGCCCTTTCAAGGACAGCTATGGCTGACCCAAGGCCATTCCAACAGCGGCAAGTGGAGGACTGGGGAATTAAACCCGGTTCTCTCAGATAAGAGTTTGCACACTTAATCACTACACCAAACTGGCTCTTTACAGCTTTACATGAGACATCTGATGCTAGAGTATACCAAATGAGAGTTTTTTCTTTTTGTGCTGAATTATCATCCATATAAAT
Source organism: Heteronotia binoei (assembly GCF_032191835.1). Lineage (NCBI taxonomy): Eukaryota > Metazoa > Chordata > Lepidosauria > Squamata > Gekkonidae > Heteronotia > Heteronotia binoei. The sequence continues at coordinate 139,932,653 of NC_083227.1, forward strand.
AACTTTTTCCAGGGCTTTTTTTAAATAGAAAAAGCTCAGCAGGAACTCATTTGCATATTAGGGAGAAGGTTGAATCCTACTCTTTTCATTGATCTGTGATTTTTATAAATGTTGGGAGATTGATAAACGCAAAAGCATTCAAGTATTCAGTTCCCCCACCTGCAGTTTGAAGTGGTAATCTTGATAGTCTTCTAAGAACTGGTTGAATAGATACTTGAGAAGGATAGCAATCTGTTCCTATTGCTGAGAAACTGGCACATGTCTCTCTTCTCTGCTATGTACTAAGAGAAGCGAGTGAGCTGGAGAATGTATGCAGAGATCCATATATACAATAACGTGCTTCATGAACTTAATCTTCCTCAAAAGAGGTGGAGGGAGCAAATCCTGACAATATATAGAGAGAGTGTTGGTTTGGAAGGGCAAGGTCTTGAAGGATATTGTTGTTCCCACATTTCATGGGGTTCAGCTGGAAATGTAAGTATATTCCCCATGCCAGTTACATTCTATTGATAGCCTCCTCCTTAAGGAATAGCCTGCTTGAGGGGGTCAGGAAGATTTCCACTCTCCTTTCATTCTGCAGGCTGTGTAAAACAGAATTGTTCAGGATGACAATTTTATAAAGGAAATAAGGCTGTAGTGTAATTGAGCAGTTTAGATGTATGCTTTTATAAAGGGGACAGGTTCATGGACTATTACACTGTTTACTGAAACATTATCTTGTTATTCCATTGTCTTCTACTTCTGTAATACAGACAATTATTCTTTGTTTATATATTTTACACTTTTTTGTTGCATTGTTTTCTATTTTGTAATTCACCTGAAGTTCAGCATGAAAGCTGAGTAAAGCTTTATGTGAAGTATCAGGTCCCACCTTCTACAGATCTATGCAAAGAAAATATTACTTTCAGTTCAGGAGAAAAGGGGAGAGATCACTTATCCACTCCTTCGTATGTTAAAGTCTTGGAACTAATTTTGTGATCTGAATGGATATAGTTAGGTTTACGCTTAAATACAAAAAACAAGAGCAGAGGCAAAGCTTCTTCCTGGTTGCTGAATACTTGTTGTCTACATGGTTTTAGTCCAATGAAACACCTTCATTACAAAGCGGCTCTCTCTTACAGGATGGTCATTTCCATAGGCTACTTTGGCCTTTCTTTGGACACTCCTAACTTGCATGGAGACATCTATATCAATTGCTTCCTCTCAGCAGTAATTGAAGTCCCAGCATACACTATATCTTGGCTGCTTCTCCGAAATCTGCCCCGGCGGTATTCAATGGCAGGAGTCCTGTTCCTGGGAGGATGTGTTCTTCTCTTCATTCAGTTGGTGCCTCCACGTAAGTCCATTGTATTTGAAGCTAAGTTTTACATTGTTTCTGTAGATGAAGTTCACAGAAAAAGCCGGCTTGAAAATAGAGACCCTGTAAGCCAGCGGTCCCCAACCTTTTTAGCACCAGGGACTGGTTTTGTGGAAGACAATTTTTCCATGGATCAGGGGAGCGGGGGGGAGAGAGTATACAATTGTGCATTTTATTTCTATTAGTTTGGTGTGGTGGTTAAGTGTGCGGATTCTTATCTGGGAGAACGGGGTTTGATTCCCGACTCCTCCATATGCAGCTGCTGAAATGGCCTTAGGTCAGCCATAGCTCTCACAGAGCTGTCCTTGAAAGTACGACTTCTGTCAGAGCTCTCTCAACCCCACCCATCTCACAGAGTGTCTGTTGTGGGGGGCAGGGAGTAAAGGAGATTGTGAGCCACTGTGAGACTGAAATTCTGAGTGGAGGCCAGGATATAAATCCAATGTCTTATTATTATTTTTATTATTACTGCATTGTAATATATAATGAAATAATTATACAACTCACGGCACGGTTGTTAACAGGCCACAAACCGGGACCGGTCTATGGCCCGGGGGTTGGGGACCCCTGCTTTAAGCGTGCCATCTTGTTAACATCCTTCTCAAGATGTTAACATCCTTCTCTTCCTCCCAGCCTTCAGGAGTAATACAAGGGGTCGTTTTCAAGCAGGATTGTCTATACTTGTCTCCTCACATTTGGCCTTGGAACACATCACTCTACAGGCAAACATCTCTATGGTGCAGGTCATCAAGCTTCTCCTCAAAAAAATTCTCTTTAATTATTGTGAATGTATATGTACCACCCTTTCTAGATAAGCTAACTCTTTTGCAATATTGGGAACACTTGGCCACACTCATGGAGGAATTAGAGAGAAAATTTCCAACTATAGAAATAATTCTAGTGGGCGACTTTAATGCTAGGGTAGGGAAGGACTGTAGCATATTTTTTAAAGCCCTTGATTTTAACCAAGACGACACCCTTCCACCCATTTTCTCCTATCCAAGATACTCCAAGGATAGCCTTCTAAATTCAGCAGGCATCTGTCTTACCAAATTCTGTATGCAGTACAACAGAATTTGGTTAAACGGTTTGATTGGCTACCCAAATTCAGGAGAATTCACTTTTGTCTCCCTGAGGGGCTGTAGCGTAATTGATTACTTTTTAATCTCTCCTTTATTGAAACCTTATGTCAAAGATTTTACATTGGGAGATTTTTACATTGGGAGATTATTAGTGACCATTTTCCCCTCATTTTGACTCTTCGAATTGGTCCTCACATTTATCCCTCCTGCAACTTGTCCTTGCAACCTTACAAGACTGACTTATTGCCCAGAATTCCATGGAACGATCGCACAGTTTGGAAAATCCAACACCTCTTCAGATCTGATCCCGCTGTAGAATACAGATCCTCTTTAATATGCGCATCGGACCCTAATGTATCTGTATCAACTTACAATTCTTTAACATCTTGTATCACTGAGTGTCAGTTCAGGGTGCCCAAGCAGAGGTGCAACTATTCTAGTAAATTCTACACACCGATGGTTCGACAGAGAATGTAAAGAAACAAAAACTCTTCTGCGTAAAGTTTACAACCAATATCGCAATTCAAAGGCCAAAGGCCTGACCTTGCCATCACAATACTTTGTACTTAAGACTCAGTTGCACCACCTTATCACAAAAAAGAGACACAATTATATTAAAACTCAATGGGAAGAGCTATACCATGCTACTACCTTAAAAAATTCTAATCAGTTCTGGGCCATAGTCTCAGGAGCATTCCAGGCCGATGACCCATCTACGTCTGCCATTTCCTCTTATGTTTGGTTTCAGCACTTCTCAGTTCTGTTCCATCAAGATCTAACTTGTGCTGAACCATCTGATTTTCCTCTAGCCGATTTACCTGACTGGCCTCCTGTCCCTCCAGAGGAAATAAAAGAATTAATTACACAACTGAAATTAGGAAAGGCTCCTGGCCCAGATGCCATTTCCTCTGAAATCTTAACATTAGACCCAGACTGATGGGCGCCCCTTGCATCTCTGTTTACAATTGTAGATCGAACTGGCATAATTCCCTTGGCATAGTTGAATGCAATAGTGGTCCTGCTATACAAAAAAGGTGATCACGCTAACCCTGCCAATTACAGGCCGATTAGCCTACTCTCCCTCATTGGCAAGCTTTACTCCAAACATCTATTAGTCAAGCTCAATCTCTGGATGTTGCAGGAAAAAATTCTAGGCCCTGAACAGCTGGGCTTCTGCAAAGGAAAGACCACTTCAGACCACTGCATTACCCTATCCCATCTAATCAACAAGTACACTGTGCATAATAACCAGAAATTATTTGTTGCTTTTTTAGATTTGCGCATTTGACTCAGTTGACAGGGACCTCCTCTGGATTAAGCTAGATAAACTAAACGTGGATAAAAGACTCTTTATGCTTATGAAGAGATTACACACTTCTACCACCTGCCAGATCAAATGCTCATTAGCAGGCAACTTAACATCGAAGATTGCTGCCAATAAGGGTGTCAAACAGGGTTGCATTTTGGCTCCCTTTTTATTCAATCTCTTCCTTAATGACCTGGCTATTCAGTTGTCTGGTCCTGACTGCCATAGTCCAAAACTTGGTGCATTACATGTACCCTTGTTGCTTTATGCTGACAATACAGTGCTTCTCCATTATAGACCTCCATGTGGTATCCATTATCCTGGTGATGATTGGAAAGTTTGGAATCACAGCCTCCTTCTCAATAGTTTACGTCTACACTGCCGAGCTCTACCCAACAGTAGTGAGAAACATGGGAGTGGGTGCCAGTTCAATGGCCTCCAGATTCGGCAGCATCCTCTCGCCTTACTTTGTATATCTTGGTAAGTTACCAACATTCTTATGTTCTACCAACCCAGTACTAATGCCCTGTTATCCAAAAAACACATACCGCATACACTAATACCCACATTTTTGTTATACAGGAGAACTTCTTTATGTTCTACTCATACGCAAAGATTTGTAGAGGGAACATAATAGGAGGGTGCAATTCGATGTTGTTGACCCAACAAAATGGCCGTATTTCCAGTATTCTATTGGCAATATCCTGTACCATGAAAGACACTCCTGAGTCCTGATACTTCCTAGTTCCTGATTGCCTGGCGTGACTTGGTCCATGGGGTCACAAAGAGTCTGACTTGACTGTGCAACTGAACAACAACAACAAAAATATCAGAAATATTCAGAATTGGGTTGGTAGACCATTCTGCTTTTCTGCAGATGTGCTGCTGACCAGCTGGTGCATTTTTCCTCACTCTTCCCACTCCTGCTTTCCACAGACACTTCAAAAGTTATGTTTGAATTTCATTTTTAAATTTGGGAAGGCATCATAAATTATTTTCACCCAATTCTAGAAGTATTAGTAGTTTTTTTAATATTAATAAAAGCAGACATTTTTGCTGGCACAGCTTTCTGATACAATGTTAATACTGATATTTAATGAACATAATAATCATGCCCTTCCCAAATTTCTGATATGGAATTAAAATGATAACTGCTGAAGATTGCACCCCAAGTATGCAAGTTGTTTTATAGGGAAGCTTGTCCATCATTACTACTGTTCTTACTGAAGAGCCCGTGATAAGCTTCTGAGCAACTCTGTGCTACCCAAAACTTCACTTTAAAGTTATTGGCTCACAATTTTGATTTTCTTCTCTGTGTGTATTTTTAAAAAAATCTTGCTTACTGAGAATTCACTTCACTACTTCTGATGAAATGGGCACAAGAATCTTCATTTTAGTATCTTAAAAATAATTTCAATATTACTGTTATTTCTGTCTTGTGCATTCTACTAGGTGCCTATGATCGATTTCTTCCCTACATCTTAATGGGGAGTTTAACAGTCTTAACAGGAATCCTGACCCTTTTTCTCCCGGAAAGCTATGGCACACCTCTTCCAGATACAATTCAGCAGATGCTTAGGGTTAAAGGGTAAGGTTGTGTGATTTGTGGCATAGTGGGAGGAAGATTTCAAGCTTCTAGTCAGTCTTGGTGTGGGCCACAATTGGAGCCAAAAAGATTGGAACCAAATAAGATAATGACAGATATTTGCATGAACTGGCATGAATGTTCCTACCACAAATAGTGCTGCTTAAGGAATTCTTGACTAGTTAAAGAAAGTTTTATGAGGAATAGTTGGGGAGAATCATAAATTAATAGTTTAATTTTTGAGGAATAATGGGAAGGATATAATGTTGTGTAAATGCACATAGTTTATTTGTTTTGATGCTTTTTAAATCTTGCTAAAGCCAGAGTTTTGGTTTTATGTTTGGAACTTGGTTGATGGCTCTGTTCATTGAGTGAACAATGAGCTACTTATTTCTGTGACTGGGGAGGAAAATGCATACAAAGTTAACCTCCATATTTTCAAGGATTTGGGATGTCTTAAACAATTATTTTATTATATAAAATTCGTACGTTGTGAGCCTGCCCTGGCGGGGAGGGCGGGATACAAATAAAAAGTATTATATTATTATTATTATTATATTTTATTTACAGAATTAAATATATTTTATTTGCAGAATTAAATATAGAAATACATCCAAAACCAAAAGGAAGACAAATGATGAAGAAGAAAATTCAGTAATTCTTAAAACAACATCTTTCTGATGAAACTACACTGTATGCAACTGAAAAGTACCAATACATTTCCTTTAATTTTCCTCTGGAAAGGTATAATGGAAATGCTTTGTCCTATAATTATGAACTTATTTATTAAAACACTTCAGTACATTCGTTTTTCTGAATGTAGATACTGTATACCCCATTATGGGATCTCCGCCAGCTAGACGGAACTATATAGAAGGACAGAATGTATGTTTGCCCATGAGAGGTTTGACACCCACATTTTTTATAAGCTATAGATTGATGCAGTGACTTTGTTCTTCTGTACACATATGCAAAAGGTGAAATCTGTTCAGAGTTTAAATATTGTCAGAGATCTCCTGAGCGAAAGCACTCAACTGGGGATTTTGGTACGGGTTGCTACAAAAACATGCCATGATGTGAAAACATCAAGATTCTTTTAAGAAGATATGAAACAGAATGCTACATAAATGATTTTTCCTGAATGGAAGTTTTAGAAGAAATGGAATGATTTTTCTTCCAATCAACATTTGACATAGATGGTGGCAGTCTAGTTTTGTTTGAAAAATTATTTTCTTTCATATGTAGTTCTAAGTATATCCACTGGATGCAGCTGTTTGCATCTGAAAATGATGTTTTGCCTCTTCGAGGCTCATATTTATTTTTAAAACAATAAAATTAGGTTGTATCTATAACTTTTTTCTTTCCTTTCAGTGTTCCATAAACTAATTTTCCCTGGGTTGCCTGTAATTGTATAAAGCCATAAAAGTTAACACATGCCTGTATATCCAGACCCTTTAATCTAGTCCCATCTCTGCCTATATGGAATTACATACTAGGTATGTAGTTCAATAATATTACAATTGTTTGTATATATATTTATGGCTTACACTCAGTGCCTGAAGTCCAGGGCCTCTTAACAATATGTATTGTACAATATTTTAAATGAGTAGTGTGAGATTTTAAAATGGAGTCTCATGCCTGAAAAATTGCATTGAATCGACCAGAAAACTGCCCATTTACACTGGAGGACTTCTTGATTACAGTTTTTTAAGTCCCTTTAAACCAGAGTTTTAATGATAGAACTGAATTATATTACATTTTGTTAAACTAATTTCCGTGATGCATAATGTGTGAATGGACAAAAACTACCTGTAATAGCATAGATTTCCAGTGCTTTTTATTTTTTATTTTTTGATAACAGCCTGCAGACATTCCAAAAATCATGATCCTGTATAGTTAACCATAACCCTAAGGCTCTTTCCCATTTTTGACTCACTGCTACCGCTGTAGACTTGCCTGCATGGGTCAGTGAAGGTGTAATTTTTGCTTCTGTTGTGGAGCTCAACACATAGAGCAAAAACTTCCTTTGGCAACTTTGGTATAGAGACAGCACTTGCACTAGAGTAAAGGGACTTTGTTGAATGGAGTCCATGACTGCAAGTCCTGCTATCAAAAATTCCTCCCTCCACTCCCAATTTAGAGTCTCTTCAAATTCCTCCAGCATGTTTCCTACAAGTTTAAAGAAAGAGGTTCACCTCAGTTCTCCTTGGACATGATCAGCACCACTTTGCTGCAATAGCTGGTTTTTTAAAAGTAGTGAAGTTTCAGCAGAGCTTTGGAATTAAATATTTGGGACTGTTTTTAGACAAATGGGAGGAAAACTACTACCCTGCTCCTCATGGGCAGGTCTGTGTGCCTAAAATGCTTTTTAGGGCTTTGGCCTTTGTATATCATAGATATTTTCAACAAACATAAATTTATATTAAAAATATTCAATGTTTATTCTGAAACAACTGTTCCTTGACATATTTTCATTTCAATTGGGATATGATATTCATTCAAAATAATAATAAAAACTTTTGAAAATCAGATATAGTAGTAGACTTCTGGATCCTGTTTACCTGTGTGTGAATTACATGCTATGTAAAGTGATCTGGGGCACTTCTGCATTATTTACACTTCTTTGCACTCTACACTTCTTATCACTTTATATAAGGCTAGAAATGAGACCTGGTCTGGAAAAAAATACGATGGCAGGGCTGGTGCATCCCAGTAGGCCAGGTAGGCAGCTGCCTAGGGCGCTTCCAGGCCTCAAGGGCAGCCAGCGGGTGCCCCCTCTCCACACGCTCCACCGCCCCCTGGTGCCCCTTCCCTGCTGCTGCCACACTCACCCTTGCTGCCTGTCTCTCAGCTGCCCACCTTCACCTCACTGCTTACCTGTGGGCAGCAGCAGGGAAGGGGCATTGGGGGTGATGGTGGTGGGTGCACTTGGAGGCGCTCGGAGCAAGGCTTCGAGCAAACATGCCACCCCACTGACCCTGCTCAGCCTTTCCGGGCCTGTGTACAGATCCGGTAAGGCTGAGCAGTGGCAGTGGGTACATTTGGAGGTGCTCAGTGACACGCCACCTGCCACTACTGTGCTTGCCCTCACCGCCATAGGGACAGGGGCCTAAGGCACTAGAAACTCTGTTGCCGGCCTTGTAGGATGAGTTCTAGAAAGAGGCTTTGGGTGAGTGCCCTGGCATCAATTTGTTGTGACATCATACCTTAACAACTACCTGTATATGTAATTCTTGGAGAAAATTGTGGAAACTAAGAAAAGTAATAAATTTTGAATTAAAAAAAATACCTTAACCACAATCATGCAGACGCTGAAGCTCAGAATTCCTTTCATCTGCAGCAAGTTGTTGCTGCCTGTTTCTGTTGTATTCGGCCTTGCAGCTTTTAGCATCAGCATGTGCTTGTGGTGTGATCTCTCTTTTTTGGCCTGGGATGGTGCTTGTGTTATGGTATACCATAGAGTATGCACATCAAGGTGGCCATTTTTTATAGGGGAAATGGTCTGACTTCAGTTTTCCATCTTCTTCCCTCTCCCTGCAACTTCTACCTAGGAAAAGCACAGGCCTTTTCCACAGTGGGGTCCAAAGCAGGAGGGAAGCAACCTCAGCAGGGTACAATGACACAGAGTCCACCATTTTTCCCAGGGAAACTGATCTCTGCCATCCGGAGAGCAGTTGTAGTTCTGAGTGATCTCCAGCCCTCACTGGAGATTGGCAACAATGGTTCCCCAGGAGGAAATGGGTGGTTTGGAGGGTGGAGTCTGTGGCATTTTTGTACCTGTTTGAAGTCATATCCTTCCTCAAACCCCATCGTTTCCAGGCTCTACCCCTCAAATATCCAGGAATTTCCCAACCTGGAGTTGGCAACTCTATCTCCAGTTTGGTGTAGTGGACTCTTATCTGGGAGAACAGGGTTTGATTCCCACTCTTCCACATGCACCTGCTGAAATCACCTTAGGTCAGTTATAACTCTCTCAGAACTGTTCTGCTCAAGAGCAGTTCTTGAAGAGCTTTCTCAGCCCCATCTACCTCACAGGGTGTCTCTCCTGGGGAAGGGAAGGGAGATTATAAACTGTTCTCTGAGTGAAGGGTGGGGTATAAATTCAATTTCCTCTTCCTCCTCCTTCCAGGGGTGTAGTCAGGATTTTTTAGGTCAGGAGGCTTTTAAAACATTCAGGGGGGAGGGCACTTGAATTTTTAAAAAGCCCCCCTACAAAATCCTGGCTATGCTACCCACCTCCACCGGCCTTCCACCCCCACCTCTGCTGCAACTTGAGGACCACCCCCTTCCTCCCCATGATTCAAATCATGGGAGGGGTGTACAGAAGCAGCCCCCAGCCTCCGCAGCCATTGCCTGGACCCCAGCCAAGTAATCTTGCACCCTTTTTCCTGCTGCCTGGACTGGCAGACAAGAACCAATGAACACCTCATTTCATTTCCCACCCCCCATCCTGGTTGTCTTATTCAGTTTCTTCCCCTGCCTGCTGCTCACCCCAGTGCTTCTCCCTGCCACAGCCAGGCAGAGCATGCTCAAGAGCCTCCCCCAAACTGCAGCACTGGAGGACGGCCATGACCTCAGCCATAGCAAACCAGTCCTGGAGTGACTGTCAGCCTGGGCATGGCATGGGATTGGCAGAAGAAAGGAAGGCTCTCCAGCCACAGGAAGGAAGGTTCTCCATGTTGTCCATAGATGGTGGGAGGAGTGTTCCAAAGAAGCCCCCAGCCTCCCCAGCCATTTAAAAAGCCTGCTGACTAGCTGGTTGGTTGAGCCTTTAAATCACGCAGAGAGGCCAGCAACTGCTGCTGCTGCCCCACCATGCAATTTGAATCCTGAAGAAATTGTGCCCTTCTGTCCCCACCTCTTCCATGGCTTGAAGGCTCCCCCTCCCTCCCCTGCAATTCAAATCACATGAGAGGGGCAGCAAGAGCAGCTTCCAGCCTCCCAGCATGATTTAAAGCCCCTATCTGGAGGCCAACAGGTGCTTCAGGAAGCCATGGTAGGGGCAGGAATGGAAGGCCACAAGCTGGGGGCCCTGAGCTGAGGGGACCCCACTCAGAAGTCAGGGCAGGACCCTCCCCCCCCCATAGCTATGGGCCTGTCTTGTTCCCAGCCAATCATCAACCTACCTTTATCTGCCCCTCTGACTTCAGTTTTCCATCTCCTCCCCCTCCCTGCAGCCTCTACCTAGGAAAATGACAGGCTTTCTCCACAGTGCGTACCAAAGCAGATTACATCATTCTCCTCTCCCCTTTTAATCTGCACAATAACTCTCTGAGATAGGTTAAGATGAAAGTCTGTGGCTGGTCCAAAATCACCCAGTCAGCTTCCACAGCAAGAACTTGGGTCTGGTAGACCCTGCTTTGAAGCACTAATGGCTGCCATAAGGGGGCTGCTGCTGAACAGGAGCAAGCAGGCCAGCCCTAGTTATGTCATGCCAGTCAGGTGGCATTAAATCACCCAGAGGGTGCTGCTAGGCCTAGGGTAGCCCATATCCAGGTGGAGGCTGAAGATCTCCTGTTACCACAATTAAACTCCAGACAACAGATCTTTTTCCCCCTCGAGAAAATAACTGATTTGGAGGGTGGACACTATGACATTATAGTCAACTGATGCCTCTCCCTTCCCAAACTCTGGGTTCTATAAACTCTACCACAAACTCTCCAGAAATTTCCCAACCTGGAGCTGGCAGCCTTAGTCAGGACTGACCCCAATTAGTGCACCCTCAAAGACCAAAATTGGCCTAGAAAGGGCCTCCTCCCCTACCTTTTATTGTAGAACCAAGCTGGGAATACTATGGTTGCCTAGCAACAGCCACTGAGGGAAAATGGAGGACCCAACAGGATAGGCCAACAGGATGCAAAGTCAGCTTCTCTAGTGATTCAATTCTCGTCTGTCCTGGGGCTGAAGGGATTGAGTGATATGTGGCTCAGCCAAAGGGAAGATAGGTAAGTTGTCGCCAGTTCGGCTTGGCTTTTATTTTTATATCATAGATGCATATAGGGATATTTTTCCGGTCAGTATTCAATATCCATGGTAGTTCACATATCTATGAAAGACTTGCCAAAAGAAACAACAACAACATTCTAATTTTTGCCAAGGGGGCTAAAAAAATCTTTTCCCATTCATTATTCTAGTTAAGGAACTAAAATTGATGGAAGATTTTAATGTAAATCCTCAGCTAATGTTGTAATCCTAAGTAGAATTATAGTAGTAAATCTATTGAAGTCCATCCATGGTCTTAAAAGGGTCTAACTCCATTTAGGACTGCACTAACCATTATTATTCCAGGCCCTTCATCTGCTCTTGCTCTGACACTTCCTGCTCTGCGTACCTATTTGGTCACTTTTCTACATAGATTAAATAACTCGAACTTTGAGATACATCAGAGTGCCCCTAACAAAGCCAATGATTCAAGTATCCAGGCATACTAATAGGAGCCTCCAAGGCCAGGTCATGGAATATCCTCTGCTGCTCCAGCACTTTTTCAAGCAGATAGAAAATGGTTGCTACACCTGGATTAGGTAGTATTGCCATAACCACAGTTCTTGCTTCTGCTGTAGCAGCACACTGCCTCAGATACTACAGTGAAAATGCCCTGTCATCTTTTTGCCCTTTCAGTTATATTAGGTATGTAGCAGTCTTCCACAATCTCCAAAGCAACAAGGTTGAGGACAAAGGCCATATGTTGCACACCTTTCATCTCAGCCTGGACTGCTGCTGCCATAGAATCAGAGAGGGGGAAGGGACCTCCAAGGTCATCTAGTCCAACCCTTGCACAATGCAGGAGCTTCACAAATACCTCTCCCCACAACTCCCAGTGACACCTGCTCCACACCCACAAGATGGCCAAAAAAACTCAACAACCATTCAGGACCTCTGGCCTGGAGAAAAATTGCTGCCTGACCCCAAAGCGGCAAACAGCATTTCCCTGGGCGTGTAATAACAGGCCACGAGAACTAAGCACTGATGCAACCCTTCCTGCCTGCCTTCTCATGTTTGCCCCTTTGTCTATGACAAAGAGACCTTGCCTTTCTGCAGCTAAACTCCACTGCTGCAGCATGCTCTGCAGGGCCTGTTGCATGTTGGAAGCTGCTCTTCTGGGCAGAGAGAAATGAGACATGGCTCAGGTGGCCCTCCCTCCAAAGCTTTGCTATTACAATGTAGGCCCTTAGGTGGGGAAATAGCCATCCTGAGCCAGGTGATCCCAGTGTTTCAGGACCTGGTTGGCATGATGAAAGTCATAACTGAGGACCAGTCTGGATGGCTGGGGGACCTAGAGGGGCAGAACACATTTTCTGGCATCAGATAGTAGCCCTGGCCAGCAGGCTGAAGCACATACTCCACAACAGATTTGCCTCCTTGTAGAAGGAGGAGGAGTATATTCTTGGATCTCCAAATGAAAGGGCAGGCAGGCAATGGATATTAGCAATGGGGGGGGGGGATAGCATTGCTTTTTTATCCTACACTACTATTCCAGAAATGGATTTTTCAAGAGTTGGTTGCTTTACCTAAGGGATTTCTCTGTCACCCATCAGTCATGCTCCTAGAATGGTGAATTAAATCATCCTCAAAGAAAAACCAGCAATAAATGTAATCAGTAAATGGCAACAGCATGTTTACCAACAACAATAAAACTAGCACAGTGGAATAAAAACTGAATTTATTGCACAGGATGGAGAGAAGAGGAGGGGGGGGGGGGAATCCAAACATGGAAGCATTAGAAACAGTCCAATGCCTAGATAAATAAATCATTATCATATCTTACATTCTAATAGTCAAATGTGGCCTTATCTGCACTGCAGACACTTAAATCCATTGATCAGGGCCACACTAGCAGAAAACAGATACTCCTGCAAACTTGTGGAGCCCCTCCCCAGGTTTGCAGGGAAAAACTTGAAATATTACTTGGGGAGGATAAATCCCCTCCCTCCCAGAAAATAAAGACTGCTGTCAGTGCGGACAACGGGCTTACCTATGTCCTGGAGAGGTGGCAGCAGAGTCTACCAATCCAGAGTAAAACAATCCAGGCCCAGCTGCAGCAGTGTCAAGGAACTTCTCTGGACTCAGAGACTGGGTGCGAGGGAACTGCACCTGGGCTCATTGGGCAAGGAGGGGAGAATGGGATTCCACCCCAAAGGTTTTGCAGGCCCCCACTTGTATATTCAACTCAGCCAAATATGAGGATAATTAAATCCAGAGATTGGCACTGTGAATGGACAAGAAAGATCTTTTCACAAATCTGAAAAATGCCCCAGCTTTGCAGAAAAATCTGAAATAAATATTGGGGACTTTAAAAACAAACAAACCCTATCATGATTTTAAAAGATGCCCTCTGTGGGCAAGGAAGGTAGCACCTGACCCCATGGAAGGTAGATGGAGGCAGCACCCAGACCAGTATGACACAGCCCCCAGCCTGCCCAAATCCCATGTGGGACGAGCAAGGGACGTAATCCCCAGGCTGCCCAAATCCATGCCAGATGAGAGAAGCAGCACTGCTGCAACCTTCTTCCTCCTTTCCCACTTTGGCAGGATCATGCAGACTGCCTCTTCTTCTCTCCCTCCATCCTTTGACAGGTAAGGCCTGGGTGGGATGAGGGAGGGGTCCTTTTCCAGGGTTTTCCACAGCCTGCAGTCACAGGTTTGTCGTGAGGAGAGGAAAATGATGTCAGGGGCATTGGGTAGGAATTTGGGCGAAAGATGGGGCATACATGAAGTAAATAAATAATTAAAGCTGAAGATGAGTAGATCAAAAGTAGGTTGGTGGGGAAGTGGTCAGGAAAGGGGGAAGCAGATAAGAGTGAGGGTACAGGGGTTGCAAGAAGAATGGAAGGAGCAAATAGTGTGCGGAAGGTGATATAGGAGGGAAATGAGGTTCCCTTCACAAGTGCTTGCAGGTTTCCCACCATGCAACTGGGTAGAGGCTGCCAGAAGAAGGGAAGGAAGGAAAGTTGAAAATGGGAACAGGTATAGGTAGGCTGATTGGTGGGTGTGAATGAGAGAAGGAAGCAGGAAAGATGAGAGGCTATAGTGACTTTCAGGGAAGGGGGAGAGGAAAACGAGATGCACCTGTTAGCAGCCAAATCCTTCCTGCAGAAGGACAGTTTGTAGAGGATGCCCTTCTTTACATATCACCCCCCCCAACAAAAAAAATAATACTTGGTACACTGTATAGCTTGGCCCAGAAATGGAGCCAAGATGGAGCTGGAACAAACAAAATGGACACATGCCAGGAAACATGCCTGAGAACTTATTTTGAGTAGGTGACTCAGGATTATGGACTTGCTAACTGATCTCTCCCCACCCTAAGGAAGGAAAGGTCCCCTGTGCAAGCACCAGTCGTTTCCGACTCTGGGGTGACGTTGCTTTCACAATGTTTTCATGGCAGACTTTTTGCAAGATTATTTAATCTTAATAATGGGTGTCCTGAGAACCCCTCCCTGCACCTGGTCTTGCTTTCCACACACTCACCTTAATTAATGGGCTATTCACATAGTATAATAGCCTCTTGCATCTTGTATTCATGGGTCATCTGAGAAACAGTATCACCTTTGGTTTACATTTAGCAATATTATCAGAAAATATTAACACTTCCACTCTATACCCAACAATCTTATCAAGGGCCATTAGCTACACTCCTGCAAACCTTCATGAATTTCCCTCAGACTTTGTCCATCCATGGGAAAGCCAATGAAAGAAAATCACTGGGGATATAAAGACATTCAATAAAGCATTCAAACTTTCAAAAACTGCATCAAAAGCAGTCATATATATTTAAAATTCATAGCAGCTCACAGCAAGAGCCAGGTACAACAAGCACAATGGCAATTTAAGATGTAGTACATATGTAACAGTAGAGAATCACAAAGGCAGTAAACAGTCCACAGTATTGCAGTTCACAATCCATGGAAAAGTCATCAAGCCTCTCACAACACACTGCTTTACCCCCCAAAAGCCAATCATGGTTTTGTTTTGGGGCACATGTCAGACCACCTCAGGGCAAAAGGTTGCTATAACTGGATACACTGTGCAAAGCTTGCATATGCTCTCAGTACCAAGCATCACACATTTAGATGTGTCTAGGTCCTTCTTCCTCCGCTCCAGGAAATGCTGGCCGGTTCCCTCACCGACTCTCATAGATCTTAACCTCCCTGAATCACTTTTCCCACTACTTCCTTTTAGAAGAAAGAGAAGAGAAGAGATTGGATTTATACCCTATCCTTCACTACCCAAAGGAGTCTCAGAGTGGCATACAATCTCCTTTCCCTTTCCCTTCCCTTCCCCTCCCCACAACAGACACCCTGTGAAGTAGGTGGAGCTGAGAGGGCTCTTTCAAAAACTGCTCTTGAGAGAACAGCTCTGACAGATTATGAGTGACCCAAGGTCACTCCAGCAGTTGCATGTAGAGGAGTGGGGAATCAAACCCAGTTCTCCCAGATAAGAGTCTGCACATTTAACCACTACACCAAAATGGTTCTCTCTTAGATAGTTTGTGTGTTTTCTCTGCGTGATTTGTATGTATGATTGCTCTTTATTCTTTTTGTAGCACTGCTGTCCATTTATTTGAGAGTTCTCAAGGGGAAAATCCCCATAAATGTTGGTGGAGATCCCCTAGTTACCCCCTTTACTAGTTTCCAGTCTCACTAATTCCCCCAATTAATTTGGAGAAACACCCCCCCCCCCAAATTTGGGTAACACACCCTGCAAGTCCTTGCACATTCTCACTTGTATATTCTAATAAACAGACTGGGGTCACACTGATAGAAGGTATTTTTTTTCCAAACCTGAGGGATCCCCAAGGTTCGCAGAAAAATCTTAAACCTTGCAAAAAACATTGTGTGGGAGTAAAAAAACCCAAAACACACAGCTGCAGTGGTGGGCGGGAAGACAAGCAGGAGCAGCAGCCTCACTCTTGGGCTGCAATCACACACACTAAAATAATGCACTTTCAGTGCACTTTCCAACTGGATTTTACTGTGTGAACTGTCAAAATCCAGTTGGAAAGTGCATTGAAAGTGGATTGAAAGTGCATTATTTAGTGTGTGTGATCACAACCTTGGTGTTTTGAGTGGACAGTTGCAAAGAGAGGCTCAGGCAACGCTGCTAAAGGTGGGTAGCTGGGCAAGGAGACTTCTCAACCACCTGGCCACCTTCATTGCCTAAGTTGCTCTCCTTGACTGTCCACTTGCTACTGAGCACTGGGACTGAGGTGACTGAGGGTAGCTGTGTGAGGAGGATTCTTCTTGTCTGCCTGCAGTGCCATCTCTTCAATTTTTGTGTTCAGCAGCTGAAGGAAGAGTTAAGGAGGGTGTGGCTCAGGTGAAAATCCACATTTTGTTGTGAGTCCCTAGTTGTTATAATTCTGAATTGTACCACAGGGGATATGATTTGTAGACCAACAAAAATGAAGCTTGGGAGAGACAGGGAAGATTCCTCTACAAACTTGAAGGAAACCTCAGGCCTACAGAAAAATCTGAAATTTGAAAGAAAAACAAACAAACATCAGGAGATTAAAATTTCAAATGTAATAGAAGTAATACCGGTAGCTTTAAGAAAATGTCCATTGACCTGTTAGTGGTCATTTTAGAGGTTTCTACACAACCACGGTAATATTGCTTTTAAGCCTTTGTTTCTGTACAGCAATGTCCTTCATATATCTTGCAAATGTTCTTCATATCTCTTGATGGAGGAGCACTCACTGAGGGCAAATAAGTGGATCCAAATAAGTGCTGAGGCTTCATCCTGATTCCAATTAAACCCTATACACTGCTGTCATTTCAAGCTTCGCCTTTCTTCTTCTCCTCTTACCACTCCCTCTCTGTCTCTTTCTAAAGGATGCTACTGAATGGTGAGAAATAAAAGTGAAAGTAATACTTATCAGCTTTTTGTTTCAATTTGCCGATCTGAGATTCACAGGAGGTATATTTAATCTGGAAGCTGAGAGCGTAATAGAAACTGGGTGCCTCTGAACACCAAAGAACCACAAAAAACTGCCAGGCTTGCTTGTTTAAGTCTGCTGGATCAGTGAGGACTGCTAAAGGAAAGAAGCAAGTGAACAACAAGGTAGGCAGTATATTTTTTTCATGTGGTACTAAGAAAACTAAAGTACATAAAGATCATTCTAGACGTGGAAGCCATACTAGAAGCAGCAGGCTGAGGAAGCAAACTAACGGTTCTAGTAATGCCAGGGAGGATTAAATGGGAGGGAAACTGAGAGCCTCAACCTCCTTCCTATAGCTGTTGCTCTTGTCTCAAGGAGGACAAGCTTTTCTCCCCACATCTTATTTTGTTTAACACAGAGATTAAGGAAGAGTTTTGTGCAGTTCAAAAGCTAACTCATTCCTTTTGTGGTTCTGAGTAGGTTCTAAGAGAGCAGGGTTTTCTAACAGGGAACTCAAGGGTTACTGGTAGCTCACTGGCTGTTACAAAGTACCACATGCATCACCTAGAAGGCCCAGGGGAAAATTCCACAAAAAGATCTACTCTAGACATTTTTTAAAAAACCCCTTTGATTTCATGGGTTTTCCCTCTGTACTGCTTAATAGCTTCATTTCTGGATCTCTTCCTAATTATATCTGACATAGGAAGTTTTGACTCTCAAAAGCTCATACCCCAAAAAATCATTTCTGGATCTCTTCCTAATTATATCTGACATAAGAAGTTTTGACTCTCAAAAGCTCATACCCCAAAAAATCATGCTGGTCTGCAAAATACTACTTGACTCAAATCTAGGTGTTCTACCGTGGATTGGCATGGCAATTCTCTGTAACCATCTTCTTGATTCATTTCCTGTTTCTAGGATAGAGCAAAACTTGGTAAAATGCTTGGGGAGGGTGTCTGTGTGTGAAATAGCTGGGGTAGTCTTAATTACTCAAACGAGCCCTCCTTAAATAAAAGGGTGGCAACCACTGTAACAAAGGTTTCACACTGCTTTCCTGTTTGGATCTGTTCTGTCTAGGATTGTAAGTCTCTTTTTGTGGTGCAAAGGGAGAGAAAATATACATCCTTGTGTGAAAAATCTTACCTCTATCATTCTGGTATTCTTTTAATGTTTTAAGGCTGTACTTTCTTACAATGGGTTTCTATTTTCTGGAGCTTAAGTCAGTCTGTATATTTATCCCTAGTCCAAATTATCATATCGTTGTCTTGTGGAGTTTTAATTCAATTTATAATACATAAGTTCTGTATTGTAATGTTTTAAAATGTTTCTCACAAGTATGCTTTTATGATAAGACAGTATTTTAGGCCTTTGTAAACTACTTTGAGTAGCTTGTCTAAGACAGCGAAGTGCTTCTGTAAAAATGAAAGTGGAGGTGATTTGGAGACGGTTATGCCTGTTTCCAAAGCCATTTATTTATTTAATGTTTGGGTCGTAACAGTGCCAAAAAGCTGAACGTACTAACAACAGATATCAATTAAGACATATTACATGGTGTTAACAAAGCCCCAGCAGTCAGTTTTAAAGCTGTTTCCAGATGCTTCTATAGAGAAGGAGAAGAGAGTATCTTTTTCTTTGCCTGCCTCCTATTAGGTACAGTTTTATCTTTAATAAATAGTTAACAACAGACCTGGAGAAAGATGTCACCCCATTAAAGACTTACTCTCTAGTAATTGCATCCATAATCAGCAAAACCAGTTATGACTTTGCAAGCCCCTAAAAGAGCCCATCTTGGGCTGTGACAAGTTTGCCATTGTGTTGCACTGTCATTTTAAAAAATGAGTTCCCAGCCAGGAACTTTAAAATTCACAAATAATACATTGGGTTAAATGTCAGAAGCACAGAAATTTATGCAGTATCCCCAGCCCTCCACATTTCCTGTTTAGACAAATTACACATATGATCTGATTCCAATGGTAACAAGATAAAGAAATTTTACTTAACAAAAATAGAAGCGCATTTTACATGACATATTCGTGTAGGTACTTCTTCTGGTAGAGGATCAGCATAGCTGACTCTCTAAAGCCATCAACAAAATCGCTCCCTGTTACCCTTCTTTGCCCCCACTCCAAGCTAGCTTCCTGGTATACCATGGAGCTAAGGAGTATGAAATGGGAATTTAAACAGCTCAAGTGAGTGTGGTGGCATACTTTTGACAGAAGAGCATGAAGATGCAAGAACATCATATAGGTTATGAATGCCTATGACATGGCAGTGAAAGCTGCTAAGAGAATACTATGGGTCTTCCATTGCGTCCCTAAGCTTGTGCCCAGCTAAATTAGCATAATTAGGTCTCTGATTTCCCAAAAAAGATAGTAAACTAGCTATTAGCTGTGAGGCACTTGTGAGCTACTTTGCCTATAAAATCTTGTCATTCTGACAGGACTTGCTGGCCATGACTGATACAGTAAGGAAACTGCTGGCTCCTTGGCCATCTTCAGGTCCTATTTTGGACCATTTCCGTTGGCTATCTTGAGATGGGGTGACAGGATTCTAGGTGCTGCGAAGGCCACCCTTGACCGATGTCCACCATGGCTGGTGAAGGCTGGTGATGACAGAATATGGCTATGCCAGGGAGATATTATCAACTTATCCCTGAGTTTGAGCTTTGAAGGAGGCAATGGTGAGACTGCTCTTGAAAAAGCCATCTTTGGATCCTCAGGATTTGACCAACTACTGCCCAGTACTGAACCACCTGTTTCCAGGTAGGGTAATTGAGAGTGTGGTATGGAGTAGCTCCAGACCTTCCTGGATGATGCCTCCATCTGCCGTTATCATTAAACCTACCAGTGGCATTTGACACAGTTGACTATGACCTCATGACCCAGTGCCTTGCTGAGATGGGGGGGATACAGGGGCTGCTTTGTAGTGGCTTACCTCATTTATTCATGGATGGGGGCAGAGGGTGGTGATCAGAGAGAGGGTTTCATCTCTGGTGGGCGGCGTCCCATGGGGGATTATCCTCTCCCCTGTGTTATTTAAAATCTACACACATCCCCTCACTCAGTTGGTCCAGAGGTTTGGGCTGGGTTGTAACCAATATGCTGATGACACACAGCTATATCTATTGATGGATGGCCAACCGAATGCTGCCCCAGAGGTCCTGGGATTGGAAGCTATGACTGGTTGGTTGTAACAGAGCCACCTGAAATTAAATCCAACAAAGATGGAGGTCCTTTGCCTGAATTACGGAGGGGTGGATTTAGGGATCCAATTCCATTAGAAGAACAGGGGGATAAAAATGTGCTAAAATATTTTAGGACTGAAATAATCTGGGGGAAAAAAGAGAGGGTCTAGTACATTTCTGAATTCAGACACATCTATTATTTCCCATTTTAACATCCTGATGAGGAAGAATTCTATATATCTCAAAAGCTCAGATATTACATCGTTAACATTGGTTAATCTTAATAAAGGCGTGGTTTACCTGACCCTGTGAATCAATATACCTAATTCTCAACATGACCAAATATCCAGGGATAGCAGCCATGAACAGACAAATCTAGCTCTTTCTACAAACTTGAGAAAAGCCCCAGGTTTACAGAAACATCTGAGTGCCGGTATGGTGCAGTGGTTAAAAATGCTGGATTTATATCTTTCTGGGTGACCTTGGGCTAGTCGCAATCTCTCAGCCTAACCTACTTTACAAGATTATTGTAATGATAAAACGAAGGAGAGGAGAGCACTGTAAGCCACTTTGGATTCCAGTTGGGGAGAAAGGTGGGGTACAACTGAATTAAATAGAAAAACAAACACATTGGGCCATTAACTCCAAAATAATTGAAGTGCCTGTGCTTGCTAGGTAGCCACAACAGTACTGCCAGTTTTCAAATCTCTCCCGCCCCCCCAAGGAAGGGGGAGAAGAATGGCTCCTTACTGGAGTGTCTTGTATTTTAAGAGAGGACTCATTGGCCTATCTGCAACCACTGGGTCACTTGCTACTAGCCAGTTTGCATGACTCACCCAGGCCTAGATGTTTGCTACTGTTGAACAGCAGCTACCCCACAAAACAGTGGTTAGACCTTCAGACTAGGATTTCGAAGATGCGGGTTTGAATCACCACTCTGCTGTGTAAACTCACTGGGTGACCTGGCCAGTGCCACATTCTCGGCTTGGTGTCAGGATGAGCTCCTGTCATGTATTTGGTGTGTTCTGGTTTTCTTGTTGCAAATGTCTGTTTGATGTATTATTGTTGCATTATTGTTATTGCTTATTAATCATGTCTCACATTTTCTTCCTTTTCATTTCCCATTTAAATTATGTTGCATATTATTACAGTCCTTTATTTTATGCATGTTTTAAATCAGGCAATTACCTTATATATTGCTATTCATTTAATCTCAACATATTTTGCTTTTGCGTTTGAGAACGGGAGAGTTGGTTTACAGTGACTAGTGGATAATTGCATGGAATGTGGTAATCTTGTTGTCCTGACAACAGGCTGGCCTGGTGCAGGGCAGATGCTCTCACCAGGTGAGAGTAACCTTGAAATGAACATAAACAATGTGAGTTGTGAGAATATTTTGAAAATTTTGTAAGGCATGAAGTTAAGGCACCATATCTGAAGCCATTATTTGTGCCTATAATTATCTATACCACACTGACTATATCAGTTCTGATTAAGCCATGCTTTGACCGTTTTCACTTACCATGGTGGAATCAGCATGGTGGAATCAGCTGCCGGAAGAGGTGAGGGCCCTGCGGGACCTTGTTCAGTTCCGCAGGGCCTGTAAGACGACCCTCTTCCGGCTAGCCTACACCTAGCTAAGATGAGAACTCAATGTAGCTTGCTTGACGTCTGTTCTATATGTAATTGGAATGTTTACTGGTTTTTAAGGTTTTAACTGTTTTAAATGTTTAATTGCTTATATATTTATATTGTTTAATTGTATGTTTGACTAATTTCTGGAAGCCGCCCTGAGCCACTTGTGGGAAGGGCGGGATACAAATCAATAAATCAATCAATAAATAAATACCACACAGCTTACCACACAGTCATAGCTTACCACACAGCTTACCACCACAGCTTACCACACAGTCACAATCCTGTTCCCTCCGCAGCGTCCGGTCGGATTTCCCACCATCTGCGCCGAAGTTACAGGAAGTGCCGCGGCTTTTGCATAGCAAACATAAACTGCTAAACCCCCGTTTACGTTTGCTACACAAAAGCCGCGGCACTTCCTGTAACTCCAGCGCAGATGGTGGGAAATCCGACTGGACGCTGCGGAGGGAACAAGATTGTGACTGCGTGGTAAGCTGTGTGCGAAAACAGTCTTTTTTAAGCAAGTGTCTCTGATCATTTTCAATAAAGCTTTTTCTGCATTCACATGAGAAGTCTGATTGATACTGAGCAACCCTCACACCAAACCAATCTCAGGAAATTGTGATCATAAAATGGAGGTGAGGAAAAAGATATAAGCTGCTTTGTATCATTGTGGAGTAAGGTAGGGTATATATGAAATAATAAATATAGCAAAAGATAGGGGGCATACAAAAAGTTGATGGGTGGGCAGGTGGGAAGGAGAGAAGTAGGAAAAGATGAGGATATAAGGGCTGCCAAGAGCAAGGAATAGTGTGGGGAGGGGAATGCAGGGGAAATTGAAGTGCTCCCTGCAAATCCTTATAGGGTTCCCCACCATGCCACTCAGCCCAGCTTGGCTTAACCCCACACAGTGCAACCCAGCCTAGCATCTGTCACTTCACATCTCAGCCAGATTTTTTTCTGGGGAGGTGGAGGGAAAGCCAAAGACAGGAGCAAATAAAAGTAGGTTGACTAGCGGATGGGAAGGACAGAAGGAACCAGGAAAAGGGAAGAATCTATGAGGGCTTTCAGAGAAGGGAAAGAGAAATCTCCCTTCCACACGTTTTTTCATTTTTCTCTTGTTTTGTTCCAACAGCCTAACACTACTTGATTTTCAGCTATATGCTTGAAAATCCATTAAACCACCAGGTGGCAGCAAGTTGCCAAAAATGTATTGGCTGGTGCAACAGAATTAAGAACAATTGTCTCTCCTGACAACATGGTTTTGAAAACATACCAAAGAGCTTGCTTTATAAAAGCTTAACAGAACAGGCTTTCAGGGCCTGAAAAACTCATCTTGATATACTTTGATGCCGCTCCTGTATGCCATGTGTAAAAGAATGTACTGAATCCAAATAAGCCTTTGCACAAGTGGAAGGTACTTCTGCTTGCGTAGGTTGTATGTTGAACAAAGCAGGAGTCAAGCATCACCTTTAAGACCAACCAAGTTTTATTCAGAACGTAAGCTTTCGTGTGCTCTCTAAACACACTTCGTCAGACGAGGGGATCAGGTATTATGGGCTGAAATACAAGCAGTTTGTTGATTAAGTATGCAGACTGATCACATGGTAAACCAGTGTGACTTGGCCATTTGGTCTGGATAGCCATAAAAGGTAATAAAGTCCTCTGCCAATTGGTGTTTCTGTAAATCTAGGTGAATCACAAAAGGACATGTATTTCCTAGTTGTAGTCTACCTAATTTACTTATCAACATCAATCTATACATTATAAACATCATTCTAGTCCGCCATTAGAAAACATACAAGAATACATAAAATGAAAATGGGTTAAGTATATGTAATGAGATAAATAGCCAATATCCTTTATTTGAGTATGTCAATATAAAACATTATTCTGATACACTATTATAAAAGAGAAATACATTGGAATACTGTGGATGTATAGCTATACTCACTGAGAGTGGGGTTAGCACATGTAATGAGATAAAAAACCAATATCCCTGTTCAGTCCTGGAGAGGTGTTTGTTCCGAGTTTCATAATAATTTGTAATTCAGCAGTTTCTCTCCCCATTCTGTTCTTGAAGTTCCTTTGCAGTAAAACAGCTACCTTGAGGTCACCCATTGAATGCTTTGGAAGGTTAAAGTGTTCTCCCACAGATTTCTCAGTTCTGTAATTCCTAATGTCAGATTTGTGTCCATTTATCCTTTGGCGGAGGGTTTGTCCTGTTTGCCCTATGTAGAGAACTGAAGGGCATTGTTGGCATTTAATGGCATATATAATGTTAGAAGATGAACAAGTGAATGAGCCTGGGATGGTGTAATTAATGTTGTTAGGCCCAGTGATTGTGTTGTTGTATGTGGCAGCAAAGTTGGCACTTGGGTTTATTGCAAGCTCTGATCCATGCTCAGATGAGATGCTGTATTATTGTTGGTGAGGAGTTGTTTGAGGTTGGGGGGCTGTATGTGTGCAAGAAAAGGTTTACCCCCCAGTGCTGTTGAAAGAGCTGTCACTGTCCAGTAGAGGTTGCAAGTTGTTGATGATACGTTGAACTGTTTTAAGCTGAGAGTTGTGTGTGACCACTAGTGGTATTCTGTTATTTTCTCTTTTGGGTCTGTCTTGTAATAGGTTTTCTCTGAGTATCATTCTGGCTTTGTTAATCTGTGTCCTGACTTCATCAGGTGGGTACTTTAGTTTCAAAAAGGTTTGCTGTAGATCTCTCAGGTGAGAATCTCTGTCAGCAGGATTGGAGCAAATGTAGCTGTAGCGTGGAGCCTGGCTGTATACAATGGATAGTTTGGTATGCTTGGGGTGGTAGCTGGAGGCATGCGGGTATGTTTGTTGGTCAGTAGGTTTCCGGTATAAAGTGGTGTCAATGCGTCCATTGTTCAGAAAAGTGGTGTTCAGAAAATGTATTTCTTGCATAGACTGGTTCATTGATGGTAGGGTGAAAGTCATTGAAATCCTGGTGGAATGCGTCCAGGGCTTCTTTACCATGTGTCCAGACCATAAAGATGCCATCAATGTAATGAAGGTATAAGGTAGGTATGAGTGGGTGGGAGTCTAGGAAGAGCTGCTCCAAGTCAGCCATAAAGATGTTAGCATATTGTGGGACCATGCGGGTGCCCATGGCTGTACCATTGATCTGTAGGAAAAGTTCATTGTCAAATCTAAAGTAGTTATGGGTGAGAATAAAATGGCACAGTTTGATGGCAAAGTCAGCTATGTTTTTATCAGAGATTATATTACTTACAGCTTGTAATCCATCTCGGTGTGGGATGTTGGTATACAAGGATTCCACATCCATGGTGGCTGAGATAGTATTCTCTGGAAGGTTGTTCAAAGATTGTATTTTCCTCAGAAAATCTGTCATGTCACGAACCTAACTAGGGGCACTGGTGGCATAGGGTCTTAGAATAGAGTCCATATATCCAGATACCCCCTCAGTGATAGTGCCTATCCCCGACACAATGGGACGTCCCGGGTTGCCTGGTTTATGTATTTTGGGTAGAAGATAAAAAGTACCTGGTCGAGGTTCCTGTAATGTGTCTGACAGGATCTGTTCCTGAATGCTCAGTGGTAATTCTTTTGTAATCTTGTTCAATTCTTTTTTGTATTCCTGTGTGGGGTCTGAGTCCAGTGGTTTGTAAAATGAAGTATTCGAGAGTTGTCTTTGGGCCTCCTTGATGTAGCCTGATGTGTTCATGATGACAACAGCTCCTCCTTTGTCTGCCTCTTTGATTGTAATATCCATATTGTTCCTGAGACTGTCTATGGCCTTCCTTTCAGTGTGGTTGAGATTCTGCTGTGCGTGGTGTTGTTTGTTGGTCACATCAGTTTGAACTCTCTGTTAAAAGCACTCAATGTAGTGATCCAGCGTGGCGCTGCGACCCTCAGGAGGGGCCCATCTGGAGGTTTTTTTTCTTCTTGAAATGTTGTTTTGTTATTGTGGTATGGTAAGTATCCTGTTCACTGTTGGGTTGGGTTCACTGTTGGTAAATGTTCTCCAGTGGAGTGTATGATGATATGTTGTGAAGATGTAGCATGTTCTTCCTTGTTCTGTTCATGTGCATGTTGGAAATGCCCCTTGCAAGCTGGGAGCCAGCAGCACCTGCTTGGAAAGAGTGGGCACTGTGTGTTCCCACCTTGCAAGAGGCAATTATGCCTCTTGCAAGGCAACAGTGCATAGCACCTGCTTTTTCCCAAGCGGGTGCTGCTGGCTCCCACCTTGTTAGAGTCAAAATAGCCTTTCGAAGCATGGGAGCCGGCAGACAACAGCGCCCACTTGGAACGAGTGGAACGAAGTAGTAATAGATCTGAGGTGGTAGGCTGGACTGTACCACTTTAGATTGCAGATAAAAGTTCATTTTGGAATACCTTTCTGTGTTTAAAAACTCCCTGCAAGCAGAAAGTCAATACGGCAGCAAAAGAGGAGGTAGAAATAAAAAGTAACCTTGGAAAATTCAGCGCCTTTCAATACATAGAGCACAACATCAGCTGGAGCAAGGGAAAGAACTTGTTAGAAGTGGTGATTCATTTACATCTTTAACCTGACAAACAATTGGCTGCTTCTGCCCTTTGCCTTCCAATATACACACAGTGATGCAAAAAAGGAAAGACATTAAAAACAGTGGCTAAAGATGCTGTTGAAAGAGCTCAAAACAGTGTCACTGTTTTGAGCTCTTTCAGCAGCATCTTTAGCCACTATTTTTATAGCAAGTTTGGGATATTTACTAGAGTAATTTTAACCATGACTAACGTTTGGTTCCTGAGCTGAGGCATTTTGTCTCCACCAGAGGACCACTAACTTCTCTTGCAAGTTAACATAGATCTTTCTGAAGCCCAGTCCTGTATCTATAAATATACATAACCACGACTGGCAGATGTCTTGATACATGTGAAGACAGTATTGCCAAGTATGCATTATTTTTAAAAAATATTCCTCATGACCAAAAATACAGATTTTTTTTTTTATAATAGGTGAACTATGAAAGCTAGGGATTAAGGCCTCAGGCTTTCCAATCCTTTGAATGCGTATTCTATACATTTATATAATTATACAACTGTTTGAATTTGCTTTTGGCCAAGCCCTTGCAGATGATTTCCGATAAATATTTGTCAACTACCTTTCTTATTATGATTTATCTCTAAACCTACACATCCATTCTGAAATTTAACCAAAATGTTTTCCATTTATTTCCCAAATGATCTGTGCCACTTGTCCACACAAGAAATGAAAAGCCATTTTTCTAGAAATAGTGATCTATATTGCTAGAAGCAGTATCTAGGCTAATCCTCCTATGCATCAGCTGCAGTGGCTGAGGCACATTTTGCTATCTGACAGTGAGAGCGGGAAAGCCTGCTTGAAAATGAGTTTGTCTTCGGGTTACCATTAATCACTGGGGGCAAGATATCTCCTGACCCCAGCAGACCTGGATGGTGGGATGATGGGAGCAAAAAGGGTTGTCGACACAATGCTGGTGATGCTGCAGCAATGCTAACAACACATTGACATCACTTCCCATCATGCCAGAAGTGACATCATGTTGCTACTGGTGAAGGCCCCCTAACATTGTGAGTTTCTTGCTGGTTGCCAACCTCCTTCTGGCAATCCTAATTAACTATCTCTCTTGAATTCTATAAAAAAACTGACTAAATATTTTGCCCTGTCTTTTTCAGTCTTTGGCATCTAAGCTGGCATAGTATATTAAAGGGAATGACTTTTGTATTTTGCATCTTTTTTGAAATACCTGAACTTGTTCTATTTTTCCTCAAGACATTTTCTTCTTGCTAAGTTTTATATTCCTTATATTCCTAAGTTTTTATTTAACAATTCTTACACAAGTCTCCATTTTTCCCCCTGGTACCTCTCTTTGTGTACATGAATATTTACATTGAGGTTTAAATAAATAAATAGCAATCCTCAGTTGTTCTGAGCTGCTTGGCAATTATTTTTTATAAGTTGGGATGGGTTGAAAAGTACCTGTGTTACATAATAAAGGGGGCATATTTGTGCTAACAATGTACCGTTTTAAATTTGTTGCAAAATATATGCTAAGGTGATTAGGAACCCTGCCAGATCAGATCACTGTCCATTTAGTCCAGTGTTCTGTTTCTCATAATAGCCAATAAGGTGCCCTAGAGAGCCAACAAATAGGACAGAGAGGCCAAGGTCCCCCCCCTTAAAGTTGTCTCCTTGCACTGGCATTCAGAAGTTTAGTGCTTTTGAATCTCAAGGTTCTCTTTAGTCACTAGCTGGTGGGTTAATTCTCTCACCTAATCCCCTTCTAAAACACTTGTTGAGTGAAGAAATACTTAATTGAATGCTAGATCTTGGGTCCAGATTCAACATGAAATACTGTCCACTTAATCTTTCCTGATTATTTTTTTTGTCCAAAAGCAGCCTTGGGGGGCTGTAAACTTAAGCAAAAGAACACAAGGTGAAATGTATCAGGAGCAATATCTAGTTGAAATGTGCATATTTATCCCTTAGAAAGCACATGGTTAATACTGTATACTATGTCATGCCAGAATAGGAAAAAAACGTGAAGAATAGTCACTGTAAATACTTCTGCACCTTCTTTCCGTCATCCCTCATCAACCTGCACAAAACTCTCTGTCAGTAGTTCTGATGGTTCATTGACTTAAAGCTCTTACCTCATGTTAACTATAGCTTGCTGTTGTATTGACGCCTGCCGCACCCTTTCCTTTCACAGGAGGTTAATTCTTGCACAGAAGAAAAGCTTATCACTTTGCTGCATATATGTGGACTCTTATCTCATGGTTTCCTACCCACAGAAGGTGGTTGGTGGTAGAAGATAATTAAATTTCTCTCACCCCAGTGGATGGGCAGTGCTAATAATCTGGAGAACTGCCTCCTTCATGTTCACTAAAGTAGTCACAGATGTTGATGGTTCATTTTGTTGTTTTGGAAGACTGAAATTATTACTGCCATTTTATGTCTACTATTCTGCCCCACTTCTAAAGCAGCACACATTGCCTCTCCATTCCAGTTTTATCCTTGCAACTACTCTATAAAATAGATTAGGCTGGGCAATATTGACTGATCCAGGATTACCCAGAGGTCTTCATGGCTGAGCTCAGATATTGCTGATCCAACTTCACTACACTGTCTACTACAAACCTTTATTCTCCCAGACTATTCTTCCTGCCTGTGAACGGAGAGGGCAGATAAAATTATGTACTAATTGCTCTTACTGGAAATGTGTGCATAAAATCTTTGTACTTTGAATGGTATCAAAGTACAATCAATAAGAAACACCTACATGTTTAAGTACTACACCAAGGCAACTTAAAATTGTAGCAACAAATCACATTGAAAGGTTGAATTTCTTCCACAGAACAGCTCAGATTTCAGTGAGTTTCCCTTGAACCCCAAAATTGCAACATGACACATGAGCCTGAATTTAACAAGGCTGCAGCTTTGTTGAAAGAACTGCAGATTAGCTTAATCAGACTTCGGGCACTTTGCAGACTATGGTGTGGGGAAAGAAGCTAGAGGTTGCCTCCTTTTAGATGGTCAGGAGGACAAGCTTTTCCTAAAATGGCTAGAATAGCTGCCTGGCCGATGGAAAAACAATGAGCTTTTTTCATTGTGGTTTTTATTATTCTACCACTATGCCTGCAGAAAAGGGGAAGTTCTGAAACACATGTCAGAAAGATCAACCACATTCAAGGAGCCTCAAGCCCTCAGAGATTTGAAACAATCTGCTCCCTGCTGTCACCCCTTATAAGTGTCTTAAGTCAGACATCCAGAGGAAGTGCACTGCTGTATTTTCATTTATGTTTTTGGGAAGAATGGGAAAGTCTCCTGGCTCCATCCCCAAAGTCTCCCAGCTCCACCCCAATGTCCCCAGGTATTTTCTGAGTTCGACCTGGCAAGCCTACAACCAAGCTTGGGTCTGTCAGTAAAAGGTGGCAGGGGAGGCTCTTTCCAGGCCTATTTTGGCCTTTGAGGGAGAGCCCATTGGGGTCAGTCCTGGCTAGGGTTGTCAGTTCCAGGTTGGGAATTTCCTGGAGATTTTGTGGTGGAGTCTATGAAAGCCAGACTTTGGGGAGGGGAGAGGTCCCAGCTGAATATTATGTCATAGAGTCCCTCCAAAGCACTTAATTTCTCCAAAGGAGGTTTTCTACCCTAGGCCTGGCAGTGCCCTCTGGGTGACTTGATGCTACCTGACAGGCATGACTTAACTAGGTCTGGCTGCTTGCTTCTGTTCAGCAGCAGCCCCCTATGAAGGCCACTGCGATTGTTGGAACTCTCTGCCTGGGGGAGTGATGCTCTGTATTCTTGTGCTTGTGGGGGGGCACAGTGGAAGGGCTTCTAGCCCCACTGGTGGACCTCTTGATGGCACTTGGGTTTTTTGGGCACTGTGTGACACAGAGTGTTGGACTGGCTGGGCCATTGGCCTGATCCAATATGGCTTCTCTTATGTTCTGATGTTCTTATGCTTCAGAGCAGGGTTTGCCAGACCCAGGTTCCTACTGTGAAAGCTGACTGAGTGATTTTGGACCATCCACATACTTTCAGCCTAACCTACCTCACAGGGTTGTTGTGTGGATCAAAAGGTGGAAGCCTTGAAAAGAGAAGGAAGAGGGAGCTGAGCACTTCCCCCCCACCCTTCCTCCTTTAAGTTTGCCTCTGTCATTACTCTGTTCCAACTTTTTTGCTCTTAAAATTCAATCAATCCTAAGTTCCAATTTAGAAAAAAGAGTAAGAAAAAAGAACTTACAATCCATCTGCTATGAAAAGGAATCCAATCCAGTCATGCAGAATTAAAGTTTGAAGAGAAAGAATCCTGTTTTCAACCCCGATGTCATTTAAAAATGGCGATCGGGACAGCGAGGCTTGCGGCGATGGAGGGTTCGGGAATCAGCCGCCACTGATGATTCCGCTCCACACCTTCAAGCCACCCACCTTCTCGGACCCTCCCCGGGGTCCCATAATCAAGTCCCCCAACATGGGAAATCCCCCTGCTGTCTGATTAGAGAGAGACCTTTGAGAGCCCAGGTTGCTCTCTATAGCGGGTTGCCTCACTCTATCTTTCCCTTCCCTCCCCAGCACCATGCCCCCCCCAGGCCACAACACTCACCCACAGCAAATTTCTAGTGCCCATTGTATTTCCCTCCACAATGGGCCTTATTACTTGTATTTATTTAAAATTCATGTAATATGTGAAGATGAATGTGGCTACTTGAGATGACAAAATGTTTTTATTTAGTTGTTACAGTTTAACAATTTACCTTTCTCTATTTTATGGGTATGAAGTCCAATTATTCTTTAAAGGTGCAACATTCCTGTAAGCAAAGGCTTTGGAAATCAATGTGTGTCTTTATGGGTTGGTGTATATGTACTGTCTGCTGTTTCCTAACTAACTATGAGAGAGCCCTGTCCTGTTGCAAACTGATAGCCCACGTGCTAGATCAGGCACCTAACAGCTTTGTTTGGCCCTGCGAAATGTTAAGCCAGATATGGTAATGAGACATCTCTGTGTTTTAATAGGTATGCCTTCCATGTACAACTGATTTGTCAAACCTGTGAACAAATGTTTCATGAAGCAGGCCCTGAGCCTGCTTCGGCAGGGAGGGCAGGATATAAATCAAATAAATAAATGAAGGAAGAGAGAGAGAGAGAGAGAGAGAATGAATAAGGTCTTGTATAGAGTGTAGCTTTCCTGTGCCAGCAATAAACCAGAAAGTACTGGATACTTCTCTGCAAGATAAAATAAGTGAAGACAAAATACTTCCCCAAACATGGCAAGATGTACATATAACATTAATGTACAAAGAGGGTAATGATCCAGTGTTACTTGTCTTACAGATCCATCTCACTACTGAATGTGGATTACAAACTTTTAATCTCAATAATGGTAGATAGGCGAAGAAAATGCATAACAAAAGTCATTCATCCCAACCAGATTGGTTTTGTACTGAAAGGTTCATGAGAGGAAATATTTGATTTGTAATTGATGCAATTGAATTTGTGGGGGAAAAAGGACAAAAAGTAGCATTTATGTTTTTAGATGCTGACAAAATCTTTGACAATCTTTCTTAGACTTTTCTACAAAAAGCATTACAATATTTAGTCTGTGGATCTAAATTTGTAAATTGGATACAAGGAATTTATACAAAACAGAATGCAAAAAAATTGATTAATGAAGTTTTAAGAGACAGATTCTAATTGAAGAGTCAAGGATGCCTATTATCACCATTGCTGTTTATTCTTGTTTGCTTCTAAAATAAGACAAGTTCCCCAAATCAAAGGATTGAAAACAAATGGAGAGGAATTTAAATTGAAAAGTTATGCTGATTATGTTGTTTTGACAATTTCCAATCCACATTAGATGCTTCAACATGTTTCAGAAGAAATTGCTAAGATTTGGTTCTTTTCCAGATTTAAAATTAACGGGAAAAAAACAAAATAATTTCTAAATTTTTAACAAAGCAAGAAGAGGAAAATATATTAAAAATGCTACAAAATGCAGACAGTTGACAAACCTATGTAAATACTTGGGTATAAATTTGACTAGGAAAACTGATACACTATTCAAAGACAATCGTGATGTAGTTTGGAAGAAAACAGAAAAGGATTTGGAAAGATTATCTAAACTAAAATTCTCTTGGTTGGGAAGAATCTCTGCAATAAGAACGAATACTTTGCCAAAAATTATTTTTTTAAATTTCAGATGATACCAATTAACATACAAGAAAAGACTTTGAGAAACTGGCAAAAACACATTCATTTGGAATGGCAAAAACCCAAGAATTAGATTTAAAATATTATGAGGAAAAAAGAGAAGGACTAGCAACACCCAATATTAAATTGTATTAACAGGCAGCTGGCCTGGTATGGATTGCAGACTGGATTAAAAACCCAAATGAAACACTATTGAAATCAGAAACTTCAGATTTCACTGAAGGACTATGTAACCATCTCTTGGGAAAGGAAATTCCTCTTCCAGTTTTTGACGGTGAGCCATTGAAAGTAGCACACAAGGTCAAGAGCTTAGGGGTTCTACTGGAGCCTTCCTTGTCAATGGAGCCCAGATATAAGCTACTGCTAAATCCACTTTTTTCCATCTTAGGCGGGTGAGGCAGTTGGCCCCCTTCCTAGAGTGTCACGACTTGGCAACAGTCACCTCAAGATTGGATTACTGTAATGCCCTCTACATGGGGCTGCCCTTGTGCCGATCCCAGAAGTTGCAGCTGGTGCAGAATGCAGCGGCCAGGCTATTACTAGGGCTCTCGAAGTGGGAGCACATACAGCCGGGGCTGCGCGAGCTGCACTGGCTGCTAGTTGTATACCGGATTCATTACAAAGTGCTGATCATTACCTATATGGCCGAGGGGCTGCCTACCTTAGGGACTGTCTCTTCCCATATGTGCCCCAGAGAGTACTGAGATCAGGTGCACAAAATCGGTTGACAATCCCCAGGCCAAAGGAGGCCAAACTGAAGAGTACGCGAGAAAGGGTCTTTTTGATCGCATCTCCACACTGGTGGAACCAACTACCGGATGAAGTGCGGGTCCTGCGGAGTCTTGATAAATTCCGTAGGGCCTGCACGACTACCCTTTTCCAACTGGCCTTCGCTTAATGTGGATTTTAGTCTACTATATACCGCCATCATAAACTACCAAGGAGAACACTTAGAACATAGCATTGTAAATGTTAGTTTTAATTTTGATGGTTTTTATTATAATGGTTTTAATTAGCAAATTATAAATATTGTACTGAGATAATGTTTTATATTGTAATTTTGTATTTGTTATATGTTGTGAGCCGCCCTGAGCCTGCTTCGGTGGGGAGGGCGGGATATAAATAAAATATTATTATTATTATTATTATTATTATTATTATTATTATTATTATTATTATTATTATTATTATTATTGGTAAAGAAAAGAACTAGACTTCAACATAAAAATAATGTAATTAGAGATAGCCTATTTAAAATTTGGGACTCTTGAAGAATGTGAATTACCTCTCTAACCTCACCAATAATGTCACCAATTGATGCATATCATGATAAATATATAAGTAAAACTAATGATTTTATAACTTACCTTGATACAATAAACTAGTGTTGCCAGTCCCCAGGTTGGGGGATTCCCAAATTTTGTGAGCTCCTTTCCACTGCTGGCCAGCAGGGGGAGGCCTCACCCCAACAATGATCACCGGTGACCACCCCTCTTTCTTCCCTCCTGCAAGATTTAAAGAGCCTTTCAGCTGATTGGTGGGGGGAGAGGGGCAGCTGCCTTGGAACTCACTGCTTGGGGTTGAGGGATGCCATGTATGGCGCCTGCTTGCAAAAACCATTTGAAGGAAATCTTCCCTTCAAATGTTTTTTGCAAGCGGGCACCGCTGGTGCCTTCCAAGGAGCTCCATCCCCAACATGATGAGGTCCCTTCTGAGTGACCTCATCATGCAGGGAACATCCCCTCCCCCTCCAAGACCTCCAAAGCCTCCCACTGATGGCAAGGTAGGACCTGGCAACCCTATAATAAACCTGGAAGGAGAAATAAACTTGTGGCAAACAGTTAAAGAAAGAAGATAAAATCACTGATATACTTCCAATTAACACCCGGATTAAAAGAAGCAAGCCTACAGAGGTTGAACGAGAGACTTAACTGAATATGAAAAGATAATCACACAACAGAAAGGTCACCTATTAGAAGAAATCGGCAAACTCTTACTTCAATATGATACAGAAACAGAGCATTTAAAAATGTGTATATTGAAATGGATCCAGAATTTTGGAGATGAAATAACATTTCAACAATGGGAAAATTTATGGACAAAAGATATAAAATATATTATGAGTCAAGATGTATATGGTCATGGGAGGTTTGGGCAGCAACTGCTGTTTATACTGTGTTTATACTGTGGGAGGCATGTAATGCCTTCCATTGACACCCCTCCCCAAAATAAAACCAAAAACTCTCAATGTGCAACTGCATGAAATCTAATAAACCTTGTCTTCCACTCTGGTATCAAATTGTTTTAATTGTAATTTATTGATTTTATTTTATTTTTTAATTTGTCGTGCATCACCCTGAGTGTGTTCATGGGGTTCAGCAGAATATAAATCAACTAAAATACAATAAATAAATACAACTTAAGAACTCTTAAGTTCTTCAGAACTTTGTCATCAGGCTGAATGGGTACTGAAAAGCTAAAGCAGGGGGGAGAAAAAGGATATTAAAAGCCTTACAATTAGGGTCTATAGTTTTCCTTCTCCTTTATTTTTTTAAAAGCATCTTGATGAAGAATTCTTGGAAATTTGTAAGTTTACAGACTGTTTTGTGTTGCTTTTTTTTTTTAACCTATTGAACGTGATTACGTGGCTATTGTTTGTACTGTGCCACCCAAGCTGATCATGCTAGTCTTTGATCTGCCGATAGGACCATCAAGGATCAGCCTGGTCTTGAGAGGATTCCAGGTGTTATGTATATCAGTTGCACTGAAGCAACATCTCCATTTGGAAGCTCCTTTGATGCCTGCTGTCCTCTAAATGCCAGTGTTTTTTCCCTTCCTATGCTATGACAAGCTGGCATTCAGATAACTTGGCTCTTGAAGCTGTAAAACCTGCCTTGCCACTTTGTTACAGGAAAAGGCAATATATAGTCTGCATTGCATGCCAGTCTTATCAAAGCAGCCACTCCCCCATGCATGAAAACCTCTGCTGGGCTGCTTTGCATTGTTTTACATAAGTCTGACAAGCATTTTTTGCCCTTCGTGACTGAATGGTCATATGCTTGGAATGTGTGCTTGTTTCTGCATGCAGATGAGGTTGAAAGCACAGTTGCACACTTGGGTTTTTTGCAAATATTTTATTACTGTAAATAGGATGGTACTTTTGTACAGGAGAAGTATTATCGATCTCCTACCTGGTACTTTTGTATAGAAGAATAACTATCAATGTCCTGCCTTCATAAAGAGTCATGCAAGATGTTACCAGAGCTGTGGAAACCAAATATCACAACCAGGCCTTTTTTTTGTAGAAAAAGCCCCTCAGGAACTCATTTGCATATTAGGCCATACCCCCTAACATCACCATTGTTTCTCACATGTTTTTTTTGTAGGAAAAAGCCCAGCAGGGACTTATTTGCATATTAGACCACACTCCTTGATGCCAAGCCAGCTGGAACTGCGTTCCTGCTCAAAAAAAGCGCTGATCACAACCCAGGCCAGCATCAGATAACAACCCCAAGACTCCTTGCTGTGCAAATGTATTCAGTCCTGTTGGATCCTACTTAGTGCAATAAGACCTGGTTTTATCTTTTGATTTTCACCTGCATTGTTCTTCCCTCTGTTATTTGCATTTTGGTTTATTTGCAAACCAGTACACGAGATGGAGAGCAAATTGGCACAAAAATGCCAGCTCTTTATAGAGTCACAAATACGAAAGCTGAGAGCATCCTGTATAGTACTGAAACCATAAATAAACAATGTGCAAAAGTAGTTATTCAGTAAAGTACATTTACAGCAGACAACAAGGTGTCTATTAATGTGTTTATATAAATTCAGCCATATATCACAAAATGCAACCTGTTGAACATCCGCCTGCAGGTATACAAAACAGTTCCAAACAAAGTATATCAGTCTATATATCATGCAATCCTGAACTGATACACAAAGCAGTGAAGTGGGTACCTTGTCACCACTAGGACACAGTGCATAGTCCCTACACAACCGATAACAAAAAAACCTGTCTAACACTGATCCTGGATATTCCAGACGTTTCACTTTAGTTTCTTCAGAGGCTGTTTTCACAGCAAACAATTTTTTTATTTGGAACCACTAATTCAAACAGTTCTTTTCCAACAAGGAATAAGTGCTTCAAATTTGTTGAGGGAACCTGGTTCACAAACGGGAAAAAAAGAAAAAAGACCAATAAGGCCAAGCAGACCTCCAGAAAGAGGCAAAATGAGGCTAGTAAGCTTTCTTTCATCTTAAAAGGCATGCTACTCAGGCTGCAGGAATTATATACACCAGTAAGGTCCCTCCCTGGCTGACCAAGACAGCATGTAAGGGGCATCCCTTTGCTTCAAGCAGATGTTCCATTTCTCCCTCCTGCAGATCAGAGAAAGATTATTCATTCACAGATTCTGAGCTCTCTAATAATGAATCTGATAGAGAGGATGGGGAATTATCAGAGGATAAACCTCCTCAACAAAGCCAGCAGTCTAAAAAACTATTTACACAGAAGGAATCACTTCCCCTACTCTACAAGCCCCTTAAAATTCTTCAGCTTCTCCCCAGAAAGTACAGCAACCTGCGGACACAGAGGAAAAGGATGATGGGGCTTCTGAAGTCTTATCTAGCCCCATGAAATTAGCATGTATATTTCCTTTTCTCAGGTTAAGCAAGGTTAAACATTCACATGTGGGGCAAGCTAAAAGAAAGTATGCATTCTTGTTTCAAGTATCTAACTTCTTAAAAATACCAGTCATTGATGCCCAGGAAGCCAGTTTGGCATCAGGAGTAGCAGTTCCTAAAGAAGAGGAAGAGGAAGGCAAACTGAAGGATGCCACTGACAGGAGAAGTGAGGCAGTTCTATACAAACGGCCATGGCTCTGTCAATCAGAGCAGTAGCTGCAAATACACTTATGGCCAGGGCTTCTATTACGTAGCTCCAAAAGTTTCTAAGAGACTTGAAGAAGGTCCTAGTCCACCTTCATAGGCTGGAAAGAGCAGCCGCCTTCATGGCTGATGACAACCTAAACTCCATAGAATTTGGAACAATGACTATAGTGTTCAATGTGGTGGTGTGTAGGTTCCTCTGGCTGAAGTCCTGGACAGTGAATATGCTCTCTAAATCCAATTTTATTTTATTTATTTATAAAATTTATATCCCGCCCTCCCCTAAAGGACTCAGGATGATCACATGGCCATTCCCAGGGCTTTTTTTGTAGCAGGAACTCCTTTGCATATTAAGCCACACCCCCGTGATGTAGCCTAATTGGAGTGGGATATTCAAGCGGGCCTTCAGGGCGTAATGGTCTGACCACGGCACTGCATCAGCAGTACTACGGTCCACTGTCATTCCCACTGCAAAGATCAAATCCAGAATGCGTCCAGCCTGATGTTTGGGAGTTGTTACATATTGAGAGAGTCCCAGTGCCACCATGGATGACACCAGATCCAATGCCAATGTGGAGGCCACATCATCGGCATGGACATTGAAGTCACCCAGGACCAGAAGTCTAGGGTGCTCCAACGCCCAGCCTGCTATGGTCTCCACAAGGACCGGCAGGGCATTGGCCGGTGCAGAAAAATTGTCAAGGAAGGACCACATAAAGATCATTACAGTTGGAACTAGCACACATAATGAGGTGGGCTGAAATCCGCATACTTTCAATAAGAGCAGAACACATTCAAGGCTCACTCAGCATTTAAGCAGTCTAGCTAAGTAGAAGCCAGCTAGATCCAAGAGAGTGGGCAGTCACCCCAGATCTATTTCAACAGATAGTGAGTCACTTCAGTTGCCACAAGTAGATCTGTTTGCAACAACAGATGATGACATGGTAGGAAGATTCTTTCCCTATTCACGTGCCCTCAAGTGGAATCATGGCTGATAGGGCTTTTTTATGCCTTCTGTGACAGAACCGGCCCAATTCTGCCTTCAGACCCGGTCCCGTCAGCTCCCTATTGAGTCGCCAACTCCTGGAGGGAGCTATTTCTCCTCCTGCCCCTTGGGCTCGCTGCCACCACCTGCTCAGTCCCGGGGTTCAGATTGAGAGGAACAGGACTCCCAATCCCCCTCTCCAGCTGTGAGGCCAGGCCTCAAGGTCCTCTGCCACCCTGCACTTGGGTTTCACAGAGACCTCAGCGCTTCTTTGGGGCACCCCTGGAGGATTGGCACCTTATCCAACTGCATGCCTTCCCCCCTTCACCTGAGGCCCCCTTCTTAACACAGCGTGGTCTAAAGCGGTCTGGGGATCTATGTGGTACAGAGTTTGACTGCCAGCATTTAAACAATAAAAATATATTTATTTAAAAAGAGAAACAGATAGGAAAAGAAAAACAAAACAAAAACAGTTGCATCTACAAAATTAGCCCAGCACAGCACACGCACAGCAAACAGCCTGACAAACAAAATGTGTTATAAACGCGTCCTGCTGGCCCTGATCTAAACTTGCCCTGTCTTATGAATTACTTACTTAGTCTGCCTGCCTGGGGGCCTCCCAGGCAGGAGCCTCCATTGCTCACCACATGCTCGCTCGAGCCCCAGTTCAAATCTGGCTTCTCTTCCTGCCTAACACATGCAAGGAACAACAGCACTTCCTGCCTCTCTAGGAGATTTTCCCCCTAGCGTTGTTGGTTTGGCTCTGGAAGGGAGGGGGGGGAGTGAGGGGAAGGCTACAAAGCCTGCTGAGGGATTTACTGACCCCTGCCAAATGAAGCACCACCACTGACTAAAATGGCGTTTCTCCACACCTTCCATCCAATTCCAGTCATTCCCAAAATGCTACATAAAATCAAACAGGAGATGGCTGGAAGTCATAAGTGTAGCTCCTAGGTGGCCCAAGCAACCATGGTTCTCCAATCCAGTAGCCCTATACACTCAATTACTATAAAAACTAGCAATGGTTACAAACATGCTGTCCCATACTATAATATAGTGAGTTCCATACATGGAAGAGGCGAGATGGTAGTGAATCATAAGCTGTTTATTGATTTCAGCATAGTAAGGCCTACATATAACACTGGGAAAAAGGGCCAAATGGTCAAACTTATATACATGTCAGGGTTCCCGCTCTATCATTCTATTGGTCCATTCAAACCAGCAGGGGGCTCGTGATTGGAGCAGGGCAGCAGGGATTTGGATCCTGCTGCCTATTGTTCCCAAGTCCCCAAGCTCTGGTCATCTGGCTCCAATGAGCCATGCAGGAACACCAATTCGGTTCTCACTTGAGTCCACATACATAATACATACCCAGACTCAGGTTTCTCTGACAGGTTGTTCACAAAATGTTATCTGCATGTAGACCATCCTTCAATTTGGGGATCTTGTCTTATTTTAGCTGCAAAGATTTCCATTGCAAGGATAAATCATGACGGTGATAATGGACAACATTCTCTCATTCCTTTTCAATTTGAAATATATCTGTTAATTAAATTTTTTGCATTTTGTTTGGCATAAATTCCACATATTTGGTTTTCAAATTTAGGTCCACAATCAAGACATTGTAAAACCCTATGTAGAAAAGTCCAGGAAAGATTGTCAAATGCTTTTTCAGCATCTAGGAAGATAACTGCAGCTTATGGTCTCTTTTTCTCTACGAATTCAATTCTATCAATCACAAATCAGACATTGTCTTTCATACGCCTCTTTGTAGAAAGCCAGTCTGGTCAGGATGTACAATGTTCCCTATACATTTTCTTAACCTTTCTGACATTATTGAAGTGAAGAGTTTGTAATCTACATTTAATAAGGAGATCAGTCTGTAAGATTTGGGTAGCTTTGGTTCACTGCCCTCCTTATAAATCAGTTATGTTCACCTCTTGTCATGTCTGAGGGTTTGTTTTTATTTATTTAAATTTATATCCCACCTTCTCTGCTAATGGATTCAGGGCGTCTAACAAACAAAAATTACAATAATAAAATTACTTAAAACTTAAACAGTACTAAAATCACTGCAAACTTTGTGGTGCTACTCAGTTCTAAAACAGGTGGATTCAAGATCTTCAGCAGGCAATTCAAGTTCACATTAGTTCCTTGAGGTTATTAATTCTAACCATCAGTGGTCCTTAAAATGTTGGTGGTCCTTATGATCTTGTCCAGTATCTCATGGTTGATATTGCTCAGTCACTGTTACTCCATTATACCAATTCCAAAAGGGTAAAATGGAGAATTGATCTATGGGTATTTGGGCTGTGGGGGCTGGGTTTTTTTCCAGCATAGCATCTGAAGCTTCTCATCAAAACACCCCCCAAGTTTCAAAAAGATTGGACCGGGAGTCCAATTCTATGAGCCCCCAAAGAAGGTGCCCCTATCCTCCATTATTTCCAAATGGAGGGAAGGCATTTAAAAGAGAGCCAGTTTAGTATAGTGGTTAAGTGCGTGGACTTATCTGGGAGAACCGGGTTTGATTCCCCACTCCTCCACTTGCACCTGCCGGAATGGCCTTGGGTCAGCCATAGCTCTTGTAGGAGTTGTCCATGAAAGGGCAGCTTCTGGGAGAGCTCTCTCAGCCCACCTACCTCACAGGGTGTCTGTTGTGGGGGAGGGGAAGGTAAAGGAGATTGCGACTCTTCTGAGACTCTTGAGATTCAGAGTATAGGGCGGGATATAAATCCAATATCATCATTGTCGTCATCATCATCATCATAAAAAGGTGTGCAGTCCCTTAAAATGTGATTGCCAGAACTCCCTTTGGAGTTCAATCATGTTTGTCACAACCTTGCTTCTGGCTCCACCCCCAAAGTTTCCTGTCTCCACCCCCAAAGTCCCCAGGTATTTTTTGAGTCGTACCTGGCAACCCTCTCTGCCTTCATAGTTCAAACCACATGCCACCCAGGAGTTTTGGGAGCCATGGAATCATGGGAAGAGACCTTACGTTGCACTCTCTCTCTCTCTCTTTCATAATAATAACATTTCCCAGTGGAAAGGGCTATATTCATCAATCAAAATCCAACAACTGTCAAAGCCTCGGCAAGTGATACTGCTGCTTATCAGTGCAGAACCTTGCTTGTTTTACAGATCCTGTGTTCCCCTTTGACTGATCTCTGTGTTGCATTGCATAGCATAAACCAATCACAGTATCGAGTTCAGATGGGCTTCCTTTTTTGTTTACTAAGGGGATCATTTGTATGTTTTCTGGGGCAGAAACAAAGGGTAGTTGCATGCCTGACAACACAGACTCCAGCCTGATTCAAGTTGTTGTTTATGCATAAACATAAATTCAGGTACATAATTGCACGAGTTCTTACCAGCTAGAGCTAAGTAAGCAGCCCCGTGGCGCAGAGTGGTAAAGCTGCAGTACTGCAGTCCTAAGCTCTGCTCATGACCTGAGTTCAATCCCAGTGGAAGCTGGGTTCAGGTAGCTGGCTCAAGGTTGACTCAGCCTTCCATCCTTCCGAAGTCGGTAAAATGAGTACCCAGCTTGCTGGGGGGGGGGGGGGAAGTGTAGATGACTAGGGAAGGCAATGGCAAACCACCTGTAAAAAGTCTGCCGTGAAAATGTCGTGATGTGACATCACCCCAGAGTTGGAAATGATTGGTGCTTGCATAGGGGACAATCTTTACCTTTTTTATATAGCTAGGTAGGGGGAGTTTCCAAGTTAGCCAGAGTAAATAGCTTTGCTTACTGCTATGGAAGGCCTAGATTTTCTGACTGGTTTGGCCACTTGAGCAATTTTGCATCTGTATGATCAATTGATCAATAAATTTATGTTCATGACCATTGCAGGGTTGTCAATTTCCAATTGGGGGCAGGGGACCCCCTGGTTTGGAAGCGGGGGAGGGGACGGAAATGTCTTCCATTATTCCCTATGAATAACAGTTGTCCATGAAAGGGAATAGAGCATAATGAAGAATTGATCCATGGGTATCTGGGGCTCTGGAGAGGCTGTTTTTGTAGGGTAGAGGCACCACATTTTCTGCATAGTATCTGGTGCCTCTCCTCAAACCCCACACCCCCAATTTTCAGAAAGTTTGGACCAGGGGGTCCAATTCTATGAGCCCCAAAAGAAGATGCCTCTATCCTCCATTATTTCCAATGGAGGAAAGGCATTTAACATGAGTACTGATCCTTTAAATGTGATGTCCAGAACTCCCTTTGGAGTTCCATTGTGCTTGTCACAGCCTTGCTCCTGGCTCCATCCCCAAAGTACCCGGATATTTCCTGAGTAATATGAAGCAGCTGCCTTTGAGGCCAGGGTATACTGGGAGGGATGTGCAACACCTGCTCTTTCCAAGCAGAACCACCTGCTCCTGCCTTGCAATCAGTGAATTCATGGTTTTCAGAGCAGGCATGCATGGCACCCCCTTTTCAAGGGGACAGCCTGCTTCTGCCCTGTAAGCATTAATAGATGGCAGGTAAACCATTAATAGATGGCAGGTAAAAAGTGAGCCAATGGTGTGTTGAAAACTGGTAATTGTATTGTGGCCTTTCATTTGTTGAGTTGGACAAACATCCACAATATAATTGAATTGGACTTTAACATTTAATTATTCCTACTGAGCAATAAAGATAAAACAGAGCAGACTCCAAGGTGAAAAGGTTGTTGCTGCCCCATTATCCTTTCTACTTTTACTACCACAAGATGTAAATTCATTTACCTACAGCTACAGAAGAACTATAAAACTTAAAAGTTGTAATGTTAATTAAAGCCACAGAGCAATTGCGCAGGGGTGGCGAACGGTAGCTCTCCAGATGCTTTTTGTCTACAACTCCCATCAGCCCCAGCCATTGGCCATGCTGGCTGGGGCTGATGGGAGTTGTAGGCAAAAAACATCTGGAGAGCTATCATTAGCCACCCCTGGTGTAAGGGTAGCTGAAATCTCCCAGTATCATTAACATTGTCTGCTTTAATCAACTTTATTTTTTTCTCCATCTCAGGATCAGACTCAAGGGTTGATCACTTGGGTGATACTATGCCCCCCACTTTTAAGTAACTCCCAGGGCCTAGTATTTCTACCCACATTGTTTCTGTTGGGTAGTTCATTCCCCTAATGTTTTCTTACTTATTTTATTCTACTAGGAATAAGGCCCGTTGTAAAGAAAAATACAACAGGCTCTAGCAAGATGCTCTGGGTGAGTGCCCCCCACCCTTGCTGTCTTTCCATCCACCCACCAAGTCAAGGCATCCACTCCTCCCCACCCTGGGTGTCTTCCTACGCCCCCAACTTTCCACCTCTACCCCCTGTCCTAATACCACCCACCCCCAGCCATCTATTCCTCTCAACTACCCCCGCACCCTTGGCACGCCACTACCTCCCCCGTGACATTCAGTTGCCCACACTCTTGCTGTCTTCCCACCCACTCTGCAGCTGAAACAGATGCTGGCTCCTTCCCACACACACGTGTGTGTCCCTGTGTCTGTGGCGGCTCAAAGTCCTGAAAGAGGCCCAGAATGGAGATAATGAAGAATAATGACAGGGGTGTGGGGGCCATGATGACAATCACACACACACTGAAGTTCAGCATTCCTTTTGTTTGCAGTACATTGTTACCATCTTTTCCTGTCATATTCAGCCTTGTGGCATTTAGCATCAGCGTGAGATTGTGGCATGATCTGGGGTGTTTTGCCTGGCTTAGTTGTGTTATGGTATACCATATTTATTTATTTATTTACATTATATTTATATTCCAACCATTCCATACAGACTCAAGGCAGCTAACAGCATAAAGTAGACAGTAAACAAACAATATTAAAACAATAAAACAATCAGATAAATAACAGGCAGATCATATAATATTTTCTTTCTCACATGCACAGATCCTGGGCAGTTAGTAATTTCAGCGCTATGGATGTGGTGCCAGATATGAATCCATAGAGTATGTGCCTCAAGGTGGATGTTTTCTGTAGGGGAACTGATCTGACTTCAGCTTTCCATCTCCTCTCCCCCACTGCAGTCTCTGCCTAGGAAAAGTACAATCTTTTCCCACAGTGTAGACCAAAGCGTCTTATCACTTTCCTCTCCCCCTGGAGGAGTTGCTGCCCTCACCTGGAGATTGGCAGCAATGGCCAGTCTTACCTCAGAAA
This sequence comes from Heteronotia binoei, assembly GCF_032191835.1. Classification (NCBI taxonomy): domain Eukaryota; kingdom Metazoa; phylum Chordata; class Lepidosauria; order Squamata; family Gekkonidae; genus Heteronotia; species Heteronotia binoei. The sequence continues at coordinate 139,977,409 of NC_083227.1, forward strand.
CAGACACATCTCTTATGCTTCTATGTGTCCAGTGGCTGCTGGTAGAGCAGCTTTGTGGGCCTTCGAGGGGCCGGTAGAGGGCTATTACTGGTGACTGGTCTAAAGCCAAGTCAGGAGGGTGTGGTAGAGCGACAGGGCCTTGTGTGAGGGCGTGGAAGGCCACAGGAGACAGATGAGGGCTGTGTGTGCTGGGAGGCCATCTGTGTGGGCCATTGATGGGGCAGCAGAGGTCTGTTGCTGACTGCTGCTGCAATGCCCTTCATGAGGCCACAGTAGAGCAGCAGCCCTTTCTGAGGCTAGTTGACAGAGAAGACACAGAGAAGCATTGAAGATGTGTCTCTCTCTGAAGTAAGACTGCTTTTGGCAGTTTCTTCAGCATTCCTGGGCCTGCAGTAGGCGGGGGCAGGGGAGTCAACCAATGGGAAGCCAGAGACGCTGACTGAGCTGTGATGGACCAGTGGTTTGTGGAGTGCATGGAATGCACCCCTAAGGCAATGGGAGAGCTCCATTTGGCCACCCCACAAGAGAATTATGATCTATGATGATGTCCTCATTAACAAATAATGCAACACCTCACCCAACCCCATCCTTCCCTAGAGTTTACACCAAAGGATGATTGTATCCCATCAACTTTCCCCATTCCACCATGTTTCTGAGGTACCAACTATGTCTAAATTGTCATTTAGCAATACCCACTATATCTTAAATTGACATTACATTTTTATATTTCTTCTGGACCTAGAGAACATTGAAAAAGGAATCCTATATTCTAAAGGACCTGCCTCACGCTTTGCATTTTATCTGACATTAAAGCATCTTATTACCAATTTTTCCTTCTACAAAGTTAATGTTGCATCTTGTATATAATTATGTCATTCCAAATGTGCTTCTTGATCACATAATTGATCAAATATTAGAAACTCCAGTTACAAATATAAGGTATGAATAACATAAAGATCAAGTTCTAGCATCTATTTAACAGAACTACAAAACATGACAGGAAATGCTTGTTTTCTATTCATTTTAAATGTTGTACAATTGCACTTCTCTATCAGGGCTTTTATCATTGTAGATCAGAGAGCACTGAATGGTTAAAAGATCTTTATACTATCAGTTTTATTTACATATATAAAAGTAAGAGGGAGAGCCACTTTGGTGTAGTGGTTAAGTGCGCGGATTCTTATCTGGGAGAACCGGGTTTGATTCCCCACTCCTCCACTTGCACCTGCTAGCATGGCCTTGGGTCAGCCATAGCTCTGGCAGAGGTTGTCCTTGAAAGGGCAGCTGCTGTGAGAGCCCTCTCCAGCCCCACCCACCTCACAGGGTGTCTGTTGTGGGGGAGGAAGGTAAAGGAGATTGTGAGCTGCTCTGAGACTCTTCGGAGTGGAGGGCGGGATATAAATTCAATATCTTCTTCTTCTAAAGTATAAGGACTGCCAACAGGCCTGGTGAAAAAAAAAAAGTCCTGTCCCTTCAACAGACATTAAAATGTGCAAAATGGGAAGTTGAAGCTTTTCATGGGAGGGAGGTAAATAATATGACATTAACTTCCCCCCAGGTCTGTTGGCAGCTCTACACAGTGATAACTTTTCCAGAATTAACCCAAACCTGGAGTACCCACAAGAAAAAAAGCACACTTGAAAGAAATTCAGTTAGTAGTTAAAGAGGGAAGCCCCCCATGTGCATCCCATGTGCTCAGGATGATACCCTCTTGAGGATGCTTTTCATTTTAAAAACTCTGTGAGGATTTTGTTCCATATATTTTGCTGTCATATGCAGTTTGCTTCCTGCTTCTCCCAAAGGACTGTCAAACAACCTCACACCTTTTGTAAACAACCATTGCTTTTGAGAGGTGTACTTGCCATTATTATTTACAGATTACGTTATTGTAATAAGCATTAACCAAGCTGTTGAATCATTACAGGCTATGATCACATAAGCAGTTTGCCCCTACATAGCCACCCCGCCCCTCCGGATCAAACGGGTGAAATAAAATGTGCACATCTGGCTCCCATGTCCCACGTGTCCTTACCTAGTTGTTTTAACTCCCACGTTGATTAAATAGCCACCAGCAAATTCTGGTGGCTACCTTGGCAAAGTGTTTCCATGGCAGTTTTCCAGGCATGAGTGGTGTGATTGTTCCACTCTTTTTCCCAACCCCACTCCTACATGAGCTTCTGTACCCCATAGAACGCAGCCAGAAGCGTCTGCTCCTGCTTGTGCACAGGTGGATTTAGGACAAAAACCAATCCAGGCATGGGTCCATGGTTGCGGCACATTAGCAAAGTGGATTACCAACCACAGGCCCAGAGCACTATGATGCCAGCTTAGGAGGCTCTGTCTGATCAACAGAAACTACTCCAAACTCAAGCGGCTTATGTGATTTTGGCCATGGGAGTTTGATTTTCGCACTGTTGTGCACGAAACTGTGATCACTGGTGTCTCCTCCTCCAAAATTTGTATCTATTAAAAGCATCCACATCATATCTAAGGCTACTCAGTTTTGAATCACCATCTCTCTAATTTTTTGTTGCAGGGCCATACCAGTTTTGTTTGCTACTATTTGTAGAATTTTAGCAATTGAAGGATAGTCCCTCCACATGCTCAAGAAGCGTGGCACAAGCCAGTGTCCAGTCATGGAAAGCTCTCCATGTTAAAAGTGATTGCTTTGCATACTTGGATGTCGCTCTATAGTTTTTAACCCTTTGGTGGGTGAAAAATAACTCTTGAAGGTGGAACTAGCCATCCTACATAATAGCTCCCGGACCAAGTAGGGGGCAATTGTTGGTATGCTTTATTTCCACAGATGAAATAGTGTCCTGTTAGGGCTTTCAGAGGGGTCACACTACCATTTCATAGATATAAATCTTTGACATTATTATAATATATCCAGGGCTTTTTTTTAGCAGGAATGCACAGGAACGCAGTTCCGGCTGGCTTGGCATCCAGGGGTGTGGCCTAATATGCAAAATAGCTCCTTCTGCACTTTTTCTACACAAAAGCCCTGTGTGAAACAATGGTGATGTCAGGGGTGTGGCCTAATATGCAAATGAGTTCCTGTTGGGCTTTTTCTACAAAGAAAGACCTGAATATATCAAAAAATATACACTTGTATATATGTCCCCCTACTATTGTTTTGTTTACCCTGAAAGTAGATCTTTTATTAGTGTGTCTTGATTTATACAGACAGAATTTCTTAATCTTGAACCACAGAGCACATCAGAGTGAAATCAGGACCCCATAGTGTGCGGTGGGTTAATAAAGATTGGTGAGAACATGAGAGTCAAAATGTAACAACACACATATTTATTTAATTGGTAAGCATGACATTTAATGCCTTCCTGCTCAATCTGGTAGATGACACAGTTACCAGAGCTGGGAGGTACTTTATGCTTGTTGGCTGCAATTTTTATACATTCAGCTTCAAACTTAGAAACAATAACAAGTCTTAAGACTTCACTCTTTTTGTGAGCTGCACCTAACCCTTGCCTGTCTAAATAATAAATTTCTATTGGACTTGATGTCTATCCAGAATACTTCCTGTCCCTTTTCCCTCCAGAACCCAACTCCCCTTTTTTGCAGTTAGTCATGAGCTGTTAAACTGCCTCAGCTCCCCCCCCACACACATTAATATTCCATTCAGCCTTTCAAATCTGATTGGTTGGAGCTGAATGAGGAAGATCAGCAAGTGGAATCTTCTCCTGTCTATCACAGCAAACAACTACAATTATTCTCACACTAGGAATAAGGCCCATTGTGGGGGAAAATACAACAGACTCTAGAAAGAGGCTCTGGGTGAGTGCCTCCCCCTTGCTGTCTTCCCACCCACTCAAGTGAAGGCATTCACTCATTCCCACCCTTGGTGTCGTCTCAACTACCCACATTCAACTTACCACCCTTCCAACTACCACACACCAACCAACTCTGTCTCTCAACTACACCCGCACCATTGGCACTCCATTACTCCTCTCACCTGTGACATTCATTCACCCCCACCCTTGCTGTCTTCCCACTCACCCACCCATCAGCCTATGGCCTTCACTCACCCCCCCACCCATGCTGTCTTTCTAACTACCCCCAAACATGGCATTCACCCTTGTTGTCTTTCCACCCACCCTGCAGCTGAAAAAAATGCTGGCTTCTCCCCACTCAGCACGTGTGTGGGGGGGCTCCCCCATATTTTGTTTTGCTTCTTTTCTTTCATCAAACCCCACCCTTTCCAGGCTCCACCCCTCAAATCTCCAGGAATTTCCCAACATGGAGTTTGCAACTTTATCTCCTCTTCAGCCAACAATCAGCCTACCTTTATCCAATCCTCTGACTTCAGCTTTCCATCTCCTCTCCCCTCCCTGCAGCCTCTACCTAGGAAAAGGACAATCTTTCTCCGTAGTGAGGACCAAAGCAGCTCACATCATTCTCCTCTCCCTTTTTGATCTGCGAAACAACCCTGTGAGGTAGGTTAGGCTGAAAGTCTGTGACTGGTCCAAAATCCTCCAGTCACCTTCCACAGCAAGAGCCTAGGTCTGGCAGACCATGCTCTGAAGTGCTAACTCCTATGCCACACTGATTGTCATAGGGCAGGCTGTTGCTGAACAGTAGCAAGCAGCCAGACCTAGGTAGGCTTGCCAATCCCCAGGTCCCAGTGGGGGTTCTCCCGCTTTCCCAGGCTCCTTCCCACTCCCAGTCAGCTTGCTGGTGGGGGGAAGCCCCGCCCCCACAGCCACCATGTGCCTTTCCATCTCCGGAGGCTTCAGTCTCCGCTTGGAAAGGCCTCCTCTTGGAATGGTTGCCTGTTGTATTCCGAATTCGCTTCAAGGTGTTGGTATTAACCTTTAAAGCCCTCTATGGTCAGGGACCTGCCTATCTACGGGACCGCCTTTCCCCATATATCCCCCAGAGAGCACTGCGATCAGGGACAAAAAATCTGTTGTCTGCCCCTGGCCCAAGAGAAGCCAGGCTATGTGTAACGAGATCCAGGGCTTTTTCGGTGGCAGCGCCAGAACTTTGGAACACCCTCCCAGAAGCTATAAGGGCCCTGCGGGATTTATCTGCGTTCCGCAGGGCCTGTAAGACCGAACTGTTTAAACAGGCTTTTGTGATCTAACTGAAAAAGGGCTGCCACCGGACACCAGTGGGTCTGATCATAGTTAAGAAGTCAATACCGCCTATACTGGATTGAAATAGCGCTATAGAATGGTTTTAAAGTTGATGTAAATTATGGTTTTATATGTTTTATTGGATTAATTGTTTTATAATGTTGTAAGCCGCCCTGAGTCCGCTTGCGGAGAGGGCGGGATATAAATGAAAAATAATAAATAAATAAATAAATAAATAAATAAATAAATAAATAAATAAATAAATAAATAAATAAGACTGAATGGGGTGGGGTGGGGAGCGGGCAGAAGAACATGGCTGCTCCCAATGGCTGTGAAAGCAGCCCAGATCCTCTGTTGGTTGCACAATCTTTTCAGAAGTCATTTGCATAGGAAAACTTGAACCTTCGGTTGCTCTGTGTTTGAAGAAGTTGGAAGGTCAGCAACTTGTGAGTAGAGATGCCAGTCCCCAGGTAGGAGCAGGCCCTCCCCTACTTTGGAGTCATCAGAAACGGGGGGGGGGGGGAGGGAAATGTCTGCTGGGCACTTCAATATTCCCTATGGAGATCAATTCCCATAGGGTATCATGGACACTTGATCTGGGGTATCTGGGGCTCTGGAGGGGCTGTTTTTTGAGGTAGAGGCTCCATATTTTCAGCACAGCATCTGATGGCTGTCCTCCAAGTTTCAAAAAGATTGGACCAGGGGGTCCAATTCTGTGAGCCCCCCAAAAAGGTGCCCCTATCCTTCATGATTTCTAATGTAGGAAAGGCATTTTAAAGTTGTGCGGTTCCTTTCAATGTGATGGCCAGAACTCCCTTTGAAGTTCAATTGTGCTTGTCACAACTTTGCTTATGGCTCCACCCACAGTGTCTCCTGGCTCCACCCCCAAAGTCCCCAGATATTTCTTGAATTGGACTTGGCAACCCTAGGCCTAGGGTAGCCAACCTCCAGGTGGAGCCTGAAGATCTCCTAGTATCACAACAGAGCTCCAGATAACAGATCTCTCTCCCCATCCTGGAGAAAATAACTGCTTTGGAGGGTGGGCTACATGGCATTATATTCAGTTGAGGGCTCCCCCTCCCCAAACTCTGCTTCTGTCGCTCCAGGGGTCATTTTGTAATAAAGAAGTGCCGGAGCTCATTAGCACAACTCATTTGCATGTGCCACACACCACTAACATCACCAGAAGGTGTACTAAATTATATCAGCTCAGTATCTATTTTAAAATGCTTCTTGAATTATAATTGTCATAATAAAACCTTACTCCCATCATACTTTTTAAATTACTTTCTCCTATGTGGCCACAGTAGCATGATGAAGATTTCCATCTGTCTGCTTTATATGTTTTGATTTGATCCTTACTGACCCCAGGCTATGTTAAATATAATCACGTTTTCCTCTTAACTTCAATTTAAATTGCTGTTTTATTACGATAGTAATTAATAAGAGAAACAATCAAGTAATAACCGCCGGTGTATAAAACTTTGTCAGTAAGCTATCAGAGGAGTAGCCAGGTATAAGAAAGAAGAAATAGACAAAAATACGGGACTTGTCTCTCTCTCAACTGACTCTGTGTTATGTCTGTGTGTGTCACTGTTAATTGCTTTCTAACAACAGCCACAAGGAGTGATGTAAGCCAGCTCTAATGGTGACTTGGCAGCTTGCCTTTTTGAAAGCAAATCACATGATTTTGAGGAATAGCTCAGCATGATGCAGGGTGTGATTGTTTTTTCACTGCGGGGGACATCTGTTTAAATATGTAATACACTAGACTGAAATGTGTGTTATCTTTATGTAAGGCATCCACCATAAGCATTTTCAGGGCGTTCCACTTTTAAAATATTTCCATGCATAGACTGTTTTACTACTTCCAGTAGCTACAGTAAAACAGAAGTCATGAAGTACAGAGAGCCTGCAGTAACTGAGAAGCTGAACTAGCCACATGTTGAAAGCAAAACCAGTCCCCTGAGGGTACAATGATTGCACATGAAGAGTTATTTTTTGCTCATCTGATTTATAAGAAAACCAGTCTGGAGCATACAGTAAAGACTGATTTTTTTTAAAAAAAAAGGTAAAGGTAGTCAGTCCCCTGTGCAAGCACCAGTCATTTCTGAGTCTGAGGTGATGTCGCATCACAACGTTTCATGACAGACATGACGGTTATTGAGCACATTTCAACTGCAATTCTGCTAGAAGTTGAGCTGTTCAAGTGAGATCAGGGGCAATAGAGATTGTCAAGAGAACTATTTGGCCTGGGTCTTACCTGCAAAGGGAAGAAGGAAGACTCAAATGTAGACAGTTTTGAGGAATTTGGTAAGTTTTGCCCCTTTTGTACCACTTTGTTTCGTTTTTATGTGGCAACCTTTTAACTTTTTTTTGTTATGGCCAAAGACTTCAAAAGCTGGAAGTAGGCCAACATCTCTGGACTTCTGAAAGGGCCCGAGTGTAATTCAAGCAGTCAGCACAGAGGATTGCCAGACATCACACAATGAAACCAGGGCTGCCAACCTCCTAGGCCTGCCAGGTAGGGTTGCCAATCCCCAGGTGGGGGCAGGGGATCCCCCGGTTTGGAGACCCTCCCCCCGCTTCAGGGTCATCAGAAAGCGGGGGGAGGGGAGGGAAATGTCTGCTGGGAACTCTATTATTCCCTATGGAGATTTATTCCCATAGAAAATCATGGAGAATTGATCTGCGGGTATCTGGGGCTCTGGGGGGGCTGTTTTTTTGGGTAGAGGCGCCAGATTTTCAGTACAGCATCTAGTGCCTCTCCCCAAAATACCCCCCAAGTTTCAAAAAGATTGGACCAGGGGGTCCAATTCTATGAGCCCCAAAAGAAGGTGCCCCTATCCTTCATTATTTCCTATGGAAGGAATTGAAAAGGTGTGCTGTCCCTTTAAATGTGATGGCCAGAACTCCCTTTGGAGTTCAATTATGCTTGTCACAGCCTTGATCTTGGCTCCACCTCTAATGTCTCCTGGATCCACCCCCAAAGTTCCCAGATATTTCTTGAATTGGACTTGGCAACCCTACTGCCAGGTCTGACTCAGGAAATATCTGGGGGCTTTGAGGTAGAGCCAGGAGAATTTGGGGGTTAAGCCAGGATCAAGGTTTTTACATGTATGATTAGAAATGCCAGTCCCTGGAGGGGCAAGGGGATCCCCCAATTTGAGGGGCTTCCCCCAGCACTAGCAAATTGGCTGGTGGGGGGGATCCTTGTCTCAACAGTCCTCCCTGGCCCCATGGGCACCATGTGTGCCTACCCCCCAGCCGACCCACAAATTCATTGCTTTCAGGGAAAGTGTACATGGTGCTTAATCTTTCCAAGCAGGGCCCACCTGTTCTTGCCTCCGAAGCCTCAATCTCATATTTGGAGGGTAGAAGCGGGCAGTGCCCACTCTTTCTAAGCAGGGACTGCCTGCTCTTCCTCTCCAAGACGCAATCTCACAGCTTGGTGGGTAGAAGCACCTGGCACCCACTCTTTCCAAGCAGGGTGCCAGCCAGGTGCTGTCTGCTCTTGCCCTCTAAGTTGTGACATCACACCTGCTTTCCCCACAACAATTTATAGGGAAGGTGCCTTTAAATTCTTGGGGGGGAGCAGAGGGGGCGTGCACACTCAGCATGACATAACTCAGCATGCGCGCAGTTATATTGGATGTTCGCTGCCTCTAAATGTTTTAAATGTTTTAATGTTTTAAATGGTTTAATGATTGAATTTAAATGTTTTATACTTAATTCCTATTTATGTTAGATTCCTATGTTGTAACCCGCCCTGAGCCACTTGTTGGGAAGGGCGGGATAGAAGTCACAAAATAAATAAATAAATAAAATAATTGCATTGAGGACAGCCTCTCCCCTTGCCAGAGTAGTTCCCCAGGAGGAAATGGCAGCTTCAGAGGGAAGACACTTCTGAGCACTAATGTGACTCTTGCACCATGTTTCAGGAAAGTGAGCAAGGTACGGCCATTGCAAGTACAAAACACAGAGAGATGTTCTAAGCATCAAGTCTCCTGCAGTGCTGGAGTTCACCTTGAAGGGAACTTTTAACATGAAGAAGCATTTGTTTTTTTGGTTTTTTAAAAATGTTCAGCCTAATAAAGAGTGCTGGAGAGCTTGAAAACTTGCCCACAGTTTTGTGTCATAAGCCTGATTTCACAAGTCCTTCCCAAGGGATGGTTAAGGTTCAACAATAGTAGAGAGAGAGATGTCCTCAATAGTCTGCCTGGAAGTACATTGGTAGTTTAAAAGGTTAAACATGTATATTATTGTAGGAGCGTGTTTGGTGCAGTGGCACACAGACTATCTAGTCGTCATCACACGGCTCTTGCGGTTGATGGTAATTGTAGATGTGGCTCTTCATGAGCCACAGATAGAGTACAACGTCAGAGCCCTAATGAACTCTCTCCCCAAGCTCCACCCTAAAATTTCCAGGAATTTCCCAACCTGGAATTGGCAACCCTATATAAAACTTAGGTTGTTTTGTCACTTGAAGTGTAGATAGACTTTGTTTAAAGAATGTAGAACCTGTACCAACTGGGCTGTACTCTTGGATTTTCTTCTCTGGTGTTAACAGCAAAACTTACATGTGTATATAAAATAGCACAATAGCAGGCCCAGTGCAGTTCCTTGTCTCTTGCTTAACCCCCCCCCCCCCAAAAAAACCTCCTACCCTCATAGCTATCAGTACTCTGCTAACTGGAGCATGCAGGCGTGGCAGGACAAAATACGTAGCATTTGGGGGGCTTAGGGCTTCTGGCGTGACTTGGTCCATGGGGTCGCAAACAGTTGGACTCGACTGTGTGACTGAACAACAAAAAAGATCAGAATGAAATCAAAATCAAACCATGTGAGTCAGTTGGTTACTGCTGTAATAGAAAAGTTGTATTAGAGCTTCCTGCAATTTCAACATAACTTAGTTCTTAGATATTCTGTGTCTGAGTGGGAGGGGTTGCTTTGCTTTAGTGTCATGTCCAGGTTAGATGACATCTGGCTCCTTGCCAGCCTGGCTTTCAACCTGAGAATGGCACGGAGCTGGGTTTTTATGGGATTGTTTGTGTTTTCTTGGTATTGGTAATTTTACTTCCTTCAGCCTGTTGTTCTATTCCGTGGCATTTACAGGCAGTTCTTGGTGCTGATGTTGAGTCCATTTGCAGGATTCATTTGGAGTAGGTCTTTTGTAGTGGGAGGAAAAGTCTCAACTCTGCTCACGACCCAGCGGAAGCTGGTTCAGGTAGCCGGCTCCAGGTTGACTCAGCCTTCCATCCTTCCGAGGTTGGTAAAATGAGTACCCAGCTTGCTGGGGGGAAAGTGTAGATGACTGGGGAAGGCAATGGCAAACCACCCCGTAAAAAGTCTGCCGTGAAAACGTTGTGAAAGCAACGTCACCCCAGAGTCGAAAATGACTGGCGCTTGCACAGGGGACTGCCTTTACCTTTTTATGGTGATAAGACACCTATCACCCACATGAACACAAGTGAAGCTACTGAATCAGACCATTGGTCCATCAAGGTCAGTATCATCTACTCACACCAGCAACAGCTCTCCCTGGTCTCAGACAGAAGCCTTTTACATCCCCTGCTATCTTGTCCTTTAAACTGGAGATCCAGGGATTTAAACTGGGACTTTCTGCAGGTCAAGCAGAAGCACTTCCATAGAGCCATGTGCGCATTACGGGAGCGGGGCAGAATCTTTCTTTGCTGGGAAACTCTGTTAGACCAGGATTCCCTGAAAGGCACCCTGGTAAACAGCTGCCACCCCTCAGTACCTCCCAAGAACAGCTAGCCTGACCTGCTGAGAAGGTACTTTTCCAGCGCAGTACTAGCACAGTGATGAAGGGACAGGGTAGAAACGCTAGAAAATTCCAATGATGTAGTGCCTGTGCAGTCTAGCACACAGGGAAAAGATTCAAAGAAATATCCCAAAGAAATTAATTGTACTAAGCAAAGCCAAAAAAATGTCTTTATAAAAAGGTTTATTATAAAAGAGAGAAAACAAATGAGTGGTTGAATACAAAAAGGTGGAAGAAAGGGGGCAAAACCAAAATATGGGGAGAGCCTATACAAGAATAAAAAGGTTAAAGGGTAGTCCCCTGTGCAAGCATCAGTCGTTTCCAACTCTGGGGTGATGTCACATCACGTTTTCACGGTGGACTTTTTTACGGGGTGGTTTGCCATTGCCTTCCCAGTCATCTACACTTCCCCGCCCCCCCCCCCAGCAAGCTGAGTACTCATTTTACCAACTTCAGAAGGATGGAAAGCTGAGTCAACCTTGAGCCGCCTACCTGAACCCAGCTTCCGCCGGGAAAGCAGGTCATGAACAGAGAGCTTGGATTGCAGTACTGCAACTTTACTACTCTGCGCCATGGAGCAGAATAAAGCACATAAAATCCCAAAACGAAAAGCAATACAGTTGAACGTACTCAGCTAAACACACTTTACGTAGGCCATATCATGTTCTTCAAAGCATGTTCTTCAGAGCAAGGTGAATTCCAGAAAACATTCAGCTAACTGTAGCCAATATGGGCTGAAGTACTGGGTTTGGATTGAAACCTCAAAACCCAAGAACACCACAAGATATAACTTAACTGATTTATTAAAAGACTGTGCAGGAATATACAATATAAGAGCAGTGAACTGTGGGGATAAAGTAATAAAATTAGATATCTAAGCATGTTACCTGGCAAGACTGAACACAAAATGGGCTCCAGGTACTATGGCCAACTCAGAATCAAGAAATGTCCCCAAGTTAGATGTAATCCAGACAAAAGGCAAAACTAGAGCAAAAGATCTTTCCTTTCTGCCCAACAGACTGCATTGGCCTGATTCTAGTTGTCCAATGTACAACCACTTAGGGTTGCCAACCTCCAGGTGGGGCCTGGATATCTCCTGTTTTTATAACTGATCTCCAGCTGGTAGAGATCAACTCCCTTGGAGAAAATGGCTGCTTTGAAGGGAAGACTATATGGCATTATACCATGCTGAGGCCCTTCCCCTTCCCAAACTCCACCCTCTCCTAGATACACCCCCAAAATCTCCAGGTATTTTCCAACACAGACCTGGCAACCCTAATGGCCAACGATGTAACTTAATCAGGTATGTTGTTACCCGGGTGACCTAGCCAATCAGGAGAGTTGCCTTAATGAGACCATATACTAAGCAGCCATACAGGATCCATTCAAGATGGTACCTTCCCCCATCCATGGGTCCTTGCACTAATTAGATGGAATGTATAGTCCGAACTCCCTCCAAGAGTCTTTGGCCTTGAAACTACCAGACCTAACAGTCTGACCAACATCTCAGACCTTGAGTTCTCAGAAAAAGAAATTTCCATGATTTCTGCTAGGCCTCAGCCTGAATCAGTGTTTCAGAATTAACTAGAGACTTTAAGCAATCTAGTCTCTTGACAAAGGGAAGATCTCAAATTTCCAGATATTTATGGCCAATGGAATTGGACCTAAGCCAACCTCCTTTCTAAGAGTGATAAGCTAATATAGTGAATGCCATGTAAAGCGCCATCTCTGACGTCAGAGGCTACTCAGAGGCTACTGTTACCATTCAGACAGTTATAAAATATAGACCCACATCCATCAAGCATCTTTTAATGGCTCTGAACTTCCATGACAAATAAGTGGTCTGGCCCAAACCAGATTGTCCTTTGTCCAAAGGGATTAATTTTCTCAGGATAGTCCAAAATAGCATGGAAATGAATGGGTCATCTATTACAGTGTTCCCTCTGAGCTGAGTAAGTGTGAGCTAGCTCACAGATTTTTAGCCTCCAGCTCACACATTTTTGTCTTAGTTCAGGAAGGATGGCACCGGAGCAAACTAATTTATGCAATAGCCAAATTGCTTGCTCACAGCTTTAATGCCAGAAGCCCACTGTGACAGACAGCAGACGTATGCATGCTGAGAGGCAGTGCATGTGAGGCTCCCATTTAATTTTACCTGAAGAACTACAGCCTATCGATGGTTACTTGTTTCATGCAAGTCTCCAGGAGGATGTGATTGCTAATTAAAGCAAGCTGTGCACAAAGGAAGCTTGCTAGCTCAAAACTAAACACGCTGCTAACAACAGTATGATGCAATCCAAGCAATTCCTTTTTGCCTGCCAAGTTCAGAAAAACAAAAGAGAGATTACAGCGTACTTTGGGGCTAGCAAGATACTACAAGCCAGGCATGCAACTGAGAGGAAAAAAAATTAGTGGAGCAGAAATAGGGTATGCTAAGAGGTGAGACGTTTTAGCCATCGGACACACCCACTGAGAAATGTTGTCCTTGCAGAAGACTGATGATCCAGGGCTCCTAGCTGCCTTCCTGCACACACAACCTGACTGTCAGCCATGCTTTGGGTGAAGCATCAGTCAGCTTCCCCCTTTCTATGACCAGTTCAGTCAACAAGAGGACAAAAGGTGTATAGACAAAAAAAAAATAGAAAGGGAAACATCAGTACCAACCAAGGCTGTCTCTGATCCGTTTTCATTGGCAGGCTAGGTGATGGCAGTAAAATGCCTATTAAAAAAAACAAGGTCACACTGACCTGGATAACCCAGGCAAGCCTGGTCTTATCAGATCTTCAGGTGGGTAGCCGTGTTGGTCTGAAGCAGAAGAACAAAGTTGGAGTCCAGTGGCACCTTTAAGACCAACACAAGTGTACTGGAGGTATGGGCTTTCGTGTGCAAGGTCAAGCACACTTCTTCAGATAAAATTAAATGGAAGAAAACCATTCAAACTGATAGACAGGGTTCAACTGCAAATTAGCATATAACACGATGATGACATTTTGAGATAAAACAGGGACAACAAGCTAACTGTGGATCCAACAGCAATATGGATCCAATTAAGGGGGAGGGACAATAATTGAAGCAAATAGGAAATAAGCGTGTAAGAGAATCCTTTCTAACTGTGGGAAGTCAACTGAGATTCCTTTATGACAACGCATTCATCTCCCCTCAAGCATGAAGGTAACAAACAGCTTTCCCCCCTTTTTGTTGAGGTGGGGTGCAGTAAATTTCAAGTTTCATTGCATTACATTACAGTCATGATGTGCTGTTCTAAATACTATACCACTATATTGTTCTTTAGAGGTTTCATGTGAGGAAAAAAAAATCTATTCCTATATATTACATTGCAATACAAACAGTATTCCATTACATTATCCCCCCAAAAGAGGAAAGAAATAAATGCATAAAAATAGAGGGTATATAGTCCTTCAAGGTAGAATTAGTTTTGCCTATGTAATGCAGTCTCAGAAGCTAAGCAGGATCAATTCTGACAAGTACTTGGATGGGAGGAAAGGAAAGGAAAGGTCCCCTGTGCAAGCACCAGTCATTTTCGACTCTGGGGTGACGTTGCTTTCACGTTTTCATGGTAGACTTTTTATGGGGTGGTTTGCCATTGCCTTCCCCAGTCATCTACACTTTCCCCCCAGCAAGCTGGGTACTTATTTTGCCGACCTCGGAAGGATGGGAGGCTGAGTCAACCTTGATCCGGCTACCTGAAAACCCAGCTACCACCAGGGATCGAACTCAGGTCATGAGTAGAGCTTAGGACTGCAGTACTGCATCTTTAACACTCTGCACCATGGGGATGGGAGACCTCCATGGTCTACCAGGGCCAGGATGCAGAGTCAGGCAATAGAGCCATCTCTCTGAATGTCCAAGCCCCAGGACGGGTCACCAGAAGTGAATAACTTCCAGGCATGCGGACACACACACACGCACAAACCAAAGTAGACTTTTGTCAAATTATGTTATCTTTACTGGTCACAAGCTTGGGACAGCAGTATGGATTTACAGAGCCAATAGAACCTTCAGTAGCCGGCCCGACAAGCCTCCACCCCCTCTCCTCAGTCCCTCTGAGACTGTTTGGCTAGGAGGAGCGTGTCCGTTGCTCTGCCGAGTGGAGAGGGATTGGGCCTGTTGGGCTTCCTTGCATTGGCCAGCGTCATTGGTCCGGCCTTCGGGTCTGACTGGGACCCGTTGCTTCTTAAGGACAGCGTCGGCGGGGGATCGGATACAGCAGTGTCGCTGGATTTGAGGTTTTTTTAAAAAAAAAGAGGGGTTTGTGGTGTGCGGCTGGGAGCCCAGTGTAGTGGGGCTTGGGTGCTGCTGTGGGCTTTGGGTTAGGGGCATTTGGGGGCTATTATTAGCTTTGCTTTTGCTATTAACTCTCCCCCCTTTCCTCCCCCCCCATCTTTCTTAGGCCTTAGTAGTATGGTGGCCATCTTGGGGCACATGTGCCAGGCGGCCATTTTATGAGCTCAGGGGCCATTTTAGGTGTAGTGGTTTGAAGGAACCAATTGCAAGAGTGCAGGGTGTGGGTTTGCACTAGCGGCCCCCTCCCCCCACTGGTGTTTTAGTATTTGAGGTTTTTAGATCCTGTCTTGCATAGTGTGGAGTATGTCGGGGCGTAAGGGTTCGGGAAAAGCAAAGGGCAAGCAGCCAGCACGTAAGGCGCCCAAGCAGCCACAGAAGCGTCCTCCGCCCCCTTCACCTTCAGATGAGGAGGGGGAGGATGAGGTGAATGCAGCTATTCTTTTGAGGCTGCGGGCCCTGGAGTAGGCGTCGGCGTTGCCACCTTCGATTGTTGCTCAGAAAGGGCTGGTGTCAAAAATGGCTTTTCAAGCCGACATACTAACACGATTATCCATTTTAGAGGGCAGGTCTGCTGCTGTGTCCGGTGGAGCTATGGGTCTGAGTGTTCCTGATGCTGGAGCGGGCCCTTCTTTGGGTGTTGTGGGTGCAGGTACTGCCTTGGTGCCTGCTGGATTGCCAGGTAAGTCGGGTGATGGCCCGGCTGCCTTCACGGGGCTTTCTTGGCCGTGGGGGCCTTGGGGACCTGCTGCACCTAATGCGGCTGGCTTGGTTTCCAGGAGTTTAAACACTCCTTCCATGGGATCTGTGACACACAGCTCCGGCTGGGGGGCCGGGTCTCTCGCCCGCTAAAGGCAGGGGAGCAGTCTGTGAGACCCCTGGCCCTGGCCTGGCTGCAATTCAGGTTGCCCTTGCCATTTTCTGTTAATTAATAAAGTGGCCCATAGTTTTACCAACTCATTGTGTCCGCCTCTTTATTCCAACTTGAGGGGCAATAGAATCTTCGGTAGCCGGCCGCATCGCAGCTTGGCTGTCGGGGGATGTTTGCCGCCCTGAGGCTGAGAGCGGACTTTTTCGGCCCTGTTTGGGCGCATTCTGATGGGCGGGGCTTGAGCGGTTAACCGACAAGCCTCCGCCCCCTCTCCTCAGTCCCTCTGAGACTGCTTGGCCCTCCCGCCCGCCCTGTTTGTTATGTAGGCTTTTGCTGGTTGCCTCATTTATTGAGGGGCCAGGTAGGAATTTTTTTACTCTTCAGCTGTTTGGCTCTTGTCTGGGGAGTGTTTTTTGCCTACCCTGCATAGCATATCAGTGGATTGTGGAATTGGCTTCAGGAAGGTTCCTTCACAGGTTGGTCACTTTTGAGGGCAGGTTTTTACTGGGTTTATGGTTACATGCAGCCTGGGGAGGACCGGTAAGCCTCCCCCTTTTGGGGAGTTAGGGGTCTGGCAGGATCAACCTTTGGGTTGTGGTGACTCGAGGTGTGAGAATGCAGACTGTCCTGGAGACTCGATTGGAGGGTGCCTTTCGCTGAGACGCGCGTCTGATGACTGGGGCCCTCTGGTGCATGCCTCCCTGTTGGGCCTGCCTGATGGGAGCTGTGACACACAGCTCTGGCTGGGGGGCCGGGTCTCTCGCCAGCAAAAGGCAGGGGAGCAGTCTGTGAGACCCCTGGCCTGGCTGCAATTCAGGTTGCCCTTGCCGTTTTCTGTTAATTTATAAAGTGGCCCATAGTTTTACCAACTCATTGTGTTACACCTCAAACAACTTTTTATTGGGGAATATTCTTAGCTCAAAATGGTAGGCCTACGAGAGGTGAGGTGTATAGGATCTATGTCTGTGTATACGGAGATAGACCACTGAAAATCCTTTGGATAATAATGGATTTTATTTTGGCATAGGTTTTCAGATAGTTACATCCCAATCAAACAATTTCAAGCATACAAGAGGAATACAAAAGAGGTTAGCTGAATAAGCAGGATGGGGGAAGGTGATACAATACCTATATCTTGCAGGGTAGACTCATTCAGAGGAAATGCAAGGCCTCTGGAGGGAGATTTCTCTTGAGAGGAAGGGGGGTGAGGGTAGGAAGGAATGAAGGGGGTTGCCACCTCCTCCTTTTCTCTCTTTGCTCTTGGGACCCCCGCTCCTCCTTCTCCTAACCTGACAGGTGGGGTGGTCTGTTTTCTAGGGTAAATTACGTCACATCACTCAATTAACCTACCCAATGAGGGGGCAGAGTGTCACACCAATGGAAAATCGGGGTGTCATATGTGTAATATCCAGTCAGAGACCATTCGTATCATAGATCCATACCCCACCACAGGCATTTTATTTACACTGGCCAAACGACTTTATGGCCTTGTTTTCCCCAAAACTGGTTCCTTTGAAGCTCCCCAAAAGTGATAGTTTTCTCCCTTAGTGTCAACCATGGATGGGCATCCATCAAGTGGTCAGGGGACTGGTTGACTCTGATGGCCTTAGCAATTAATTAAAGAAAAATAGAAACTCTGTTAAAAGTCAAAATTGTGGGATCAGTTTACAGGTTATACCACACATTCACAACAAGAGGAGTACTTAGCCTCTAACCTTTGTGTTCCTGCTGTCTTGCTCTGAGGAATAACAGACAAGCCATTTATTTGTGTTGGAGGTTTCCTGGGTCATATGCTTTGATAACAGGACTTTTAAAGGTTGCCAAAAGAGTGAAGGAATTTTTATGCACTGCCCACGTTTGTCACTCTCTGTGCCCGAAACTTTTTCATTCCCAGGAGCAGAAAGATGGACACTTCTCAACCTTTCAGCTGGCATCATGTTTGTCTGGCTTGTGGACCAGAACCACATTACAGACCTGCTTTGGGTCAAGAAGGAACTGGATTTGTCTTCCTTATGTGCAAGAAAGTCCATTCCAATTCAAATGGGCATTGCTGTATCCAATTAATATTCTAGGGTTACATTGCAATATCACATTCCAGGGGTGCATGGCTTGGGAATAAGTACAGGGGTGTCTTCCTGGATATCAATTGTGTCCGCCTCTTTATTCCGACTTGGGGGGCAAAGCCATGTTTGGCTTTATTATAATGTCCAATTTTTGTTCCCTTCAATGCTAACATGGATGTTTGTTATCTGGAGAAAAGATGCACAGACACTGTTTGCTGTTCATCTTGCATAAAAGACATGAAGGCTTTAAAAAGGTAGATCGTCACTTGAAAGTTAAAAACAGACAGTGAGAGCTGGATAGGATCTATATCCCCACCACCACCACCACTGTTGATCTGGGTAGTTCTTCCTGGAGTAGTAAACCTGTGTTTAGACTACAGGGAGGGGCTCACGTGACTGAATGCTCTTCCTTACAAACAACTCTCTGTAACGTCAGAGTTTAAAAATACGTTGATACATTCTGGGTTTTAGCCTAAGCTGCTGTGTGGCTTCCTTTGTGACTGTCAAAAAATAATTTATATTCCTTATCCTACATTATCATTTTATCAAGCCAAACATGTTTAACCATAATAAAAACTGTTCATGCATGCCTTATATTATTGTTCAGCAGTATTTCTAGGAAACTAAAGCCAAACAAAAAACGTTCAAGATTATCCCACAAACATTCCATGCAGAACATTTTGATAGAAAAAACTTGAATTCTAAAGGTTCTGAGAAGTCACTTGATTGCTGAGGATGTGTAAAATGTTCAGTCAATCACTTGATGATGGCGTGGTTTAATTGCAGAGCATAGCTTACTGTACAATTAAGGAAATGTGAACATTCACAAAAATTGTTTAAAAAAAAAAGTCCAAGAGTGACATTTTAAGAAACATTCTTCCTCATTGCATCATGCTCTATAATTACCAGCATTTGAGTCTTCTTCCCTTTCTTTGTCTTCATTGTATTTCATTCTGTCTCTCCCTCATTAAGTACTTGTGAACTGGCACACAACTCTGCCCATGAATTGATTTCAACTAGAAATTGAGGTTGGAAAATTTCTGACATGTCACTTGGCATTCTTTCAACGTTATAAGATGGTAGGACTTTTGTGAAAAAGAGATTCATTTTAGCACTAGAACTGAACAATATATTGTTAAGATCATGGACATCAGAAGCTATTCCTAAACACATTTTAAAAAACACATTTTAACCTGGAAATGAATTCTATTGATTTCAGTAGACTTTCCAAGAAGGCATACTGAGGGCTGTAGCCTTAGACTGACATGACCTTTCTATTTTCTTTCATGTGGGAGTTTCCCTTGAAATTATTTTGTTGAAGAATGGTGACTTTAAGCTGAACAGAAATATATCTTGGTGTTCTGAAATGTCTGGTTTCTGAATGTTGCTATTTTTGGTATTAGAACTATGTCCATTTATTCTCTTATGTAGAAATTTAACCAGATGATCCAGTTTAGACAATAGAAGAGCACTGTTGACAGATATATCGTATGACATATATGAGCAAGCAAATCAGCCCTTATTTGTTTGGGTGGTACTATGAGGTCCTATACAAGTGTTGACTGAGTGGATAGGGACTATTTTGGTTTTGTTGCAGCAGACCAACATTGCTCCCTCTCTGGAATTTTCAGTCAGTTAGGACAGAGGCATGATTGGAGTTATCCCAAGGGAAATCTAATTGGGTATGACTGTGCCTATTTTATCAGTCCTGTTGCTCCAAAAGAAGCATAGGGAGGGAGAGGAAGATAATACTGGGAAGGTAGGTTTTTGCTTCCTGTAACATGGGGGAGGACCTCTTGATTAGCTCCTGAACAAGTTGGGTTTGAGATTTATAGAAATACTATCTTCCCATCATCTGCATTGCCTCCATTGAACCATGTATGACTCCTCTCATGGTACTTATACATACTTGTCTACCCAGGGTATTAGCACAAAAGATTACATCTCAGTCTCATCATTGCCATAGCAATACATCCACCATTTTGAGGTAGGCAATAGTGCTGGAAGAGATCACTGCCCCTTAATGGTGTCACTTGGCTTCTCAGATGTCATATTTCTTAACAGATTGTAGGACCTTCCCAAAGGGGTTCAACAGGGAGCAAGAAGAATCAGGTGGTCTGTTCACCTGCATTCTAACATAACACACATCCTGGAAAATGATGTTTTTCAATCTTCACTCTAAGAAACACAGAGGGATTGCTTGGGTATCCTGGAACTAGTTGAAGAAATTGCCAGTTTAGACCCTTCTTCTCTAGTGATTGTCTTCTAAAATCCAAAAAACACTCTTCTGCAGGCTGGTTTGATCAGGAGTGCAGAGCATCTAGGACTTCCGGGCTTTGGTCATGGAGGACTGATCTGCTTCTCAACTGAGGAGCAGAACAGAGCCTCTGTTCTAGGCAGAGAAGGTGATCCTAACACCTGCTGCCTACTTCTTCTAGGCAGGGAGAAGGCCAAGACATGCATATGAAATTCTGAGGGGATTTACTTTGGCTGACGAGGAATTCCAGTGGGGTTTCTTTTTTAGTTTTGAAGAGTCCCCAGAGAAGGATTGCATTCCAACGTCTACAGAGGATTTCTGCGGTCATTAAATTGACTTAAATTCACCAGGATTCAAAGCTTCTTTGGAACTGATTAACATCTATCTTTGAAAACAGCGGTGTTCAAAAAGATAGTGGCTTTTATCTATCACTCTGGGACTAAAATAAGATTAATTTAAAGTAAAGATAAAGGTCTGGATCCATTTGGTATATGCTTTCAGCTGCACGGACATTATATGCGCAGATGTGGAAGCAAGACAAAACACCAGAAAAGTGGGACTGGACTTTAAAAGTTATGGATTGGAGTGAAATGGACAAGCTTACAAGGATCTTAAAATAATATGATCTAGAGAAATTTAAAAATGAGTGGGGAAAGTTTCAAAAATATGTTGAAAAACAATGGAATGTTAAAGGATATTTGGCGATTTTTGGCAATGGTTGAACTTTAAAGGAATGATAAATGGATTATAGTCAAAAAACTAATAATGTAAACATATTTTTTCTTTTTTCTTTTGATAAGGACTAAAGGATTATTATGAAGATGGATTATAATTATAACATATGGGGTTTTTTTCCTTTCCTTTTTTTTTGTTTTAAGTTTTTTTTTTAATGAAGATTCTTTAATAGATTAATTTACCTTTTTTTTAGCAATTTAATTAAAATACACTGCCAGGGATCATGAAAAGGGGGGGAGGGTGGAGATAATGTAATGTATTTGTATTAATTTTTTAACAATAGATTATGAGTATCATTACAATATATTGCAGTATAATAAATTGGTTTAAACAAGGAGTGTAAAGCATCTAGGAAAGAGTTTGTTCACTTCACACATCAGGCACGCAGCCATGAAAATGGAGCCCTTCCTACTCTTAGGTCAGCTTATTAGAAACTCCTAAAGCAAAAGAAGCATGCTATTGCTAAATTACAAGGGCAGGAGCTGGGCCAGGCTGTCCTAGACAGGATGGAATCCTGGCTTTGAAAGCTGGTCTCTATGAGCCTGGGTAAAACATCCAGCCTGTTGGAAGCTTATATTCTGGCTAAAAACTGGCAGCATATTTCAGTCAGATCTTTCCATTCCTCCCAATAGGGTTTCTGCACGAGCTCCCTCCATTGATCTGTCTTGCCCCAGTGGTCTCCCATATCAGCTTCTGAGATTAACAGTTTGATCTCCTTCCTTTCTTCTGGCAAGATGCCAGGGGACACAATCCCCCCAGAACTATTCAAATACTTCCCATACTGATGGGCCCCAGTTTTGGCCAGGCAGTTCAACCAGATCAACACAACAGGGGTCCTTTCCTTAGGATGGAAAAGCAGCATTGTAGTCCCATTATATAAACATGGGGATAAACAGGTTCTCAGTAATTACCACCCAATATAGCCTGATGGATATAGTTTTCAAAATGTACAGCAAATATCTCTTGGTACGTTGGAGGACTGGGAAGCCTCTAACCAAATCATCTGCTCAGAGCAAGTGGGCTTCAGAAAAGGACAAAGTACAATTGATTGTTGCCTGATCCTTACCAAACATCTGTTTGCAACTTTTGTGAACGTAAAAGCTGCTTTTGACTCAGTGGATAGGGCAGTCCAGCTTTGGTTGAAGCTGACTATTACAAACATCAATAATGGCTACTGTTTTTGCTGTGAGAACTTCAGCTAAAATAAGAATGGGCTCCTCTGGATTGCTAACTGAAGGAATCCCAGCCCTCAGAGGAGTAAAACAGGGGGTGTGTTCTAGCTCCCCTGCTCTTTAGCCTATACCTCAATGACATAGTGGCAATACTGACTGGCCCAGAATTAACTCCACCTTCACTTGGCCAACAGAAGGTATCTATCCGTCTGTATGCCAGCAACATTATTCACTGCCAAGTTGGCCTAACGAGGATGTTGCACAGGCTTAGCAGCTTCTGCAAAGAAAAATCTCCTTCATCCAACCATTCCAAGACTAAGGTTATGGGTTTTTGGAAAGAGATCCCGTATGTTCTGGTGGCACATAGACAACATCCCAATATATCAGTGCTGCAGTTTTGAATACTTCGGGGTAACATTTTCTGAAAATTTCTGCTGGAAGGCTCATTTGGTGCAAGATCCTCAGGTGCAAGATCGACTGGTGCTATCCTAAAGTTCTGTTGCTCAAAAGATGGTTTCTTGATAGGTCCCACCTTGAAATTGTTCAAGAGTAAAGTTATTACCCAACTCCTATATAGGGTTGAGATTTGGGGTTGGGACAACATGATATCTAGCCTAGAGATAACACAAAACTCCTTTCTAAAGAGAATTTTGATCCTGCCTCAGGGCAGTCCAGCTACCCCACTGTGAGCTGAATCTGGCTTGCCTCCCATTAGGGCCCATGCTGCCTTAACTAATTACTGGAGAAATCTGAAGAATTCTCCTTCTAGTCTCTTTCTAAACAGTGCTTTATCCAGCTCCAGAAAAACACCTCTTGGGTTGCCAGCTGTCACAGACTTTTCTGCTGTTACCCAATGCCTGTTGGCCCCCAGGACTTCCCTCTAGATAGGTTCAAAACTCAGATTCTGATATTCAATATAGATGCCACCTTAGTTAGGGAAACTATCCTCAGTTCTAGATTTTCTTTATGGTTTAAACTACTCAAATGGGATCACACCAGAGTTTCCTATTTGTCTACCATCACCTCCCACAAACTTAGAGAAGCCTTTACAGCGCCCTCAGATTTCAAACAATGACAATCACCATGTTAGTTGGCTATTATCAGAATACACCAGGTGCTCAATGAGTATGTCTCTGTAGAGCCCTGGAATTGGAGAATCTCCCCCATTATGTCCTGTTTTGTGATCTTTACTCGGTTCCCAAGGCCAAGCTCCTTACAGCCATTTCAGCCAGGCTACTCTTGCATTCAGTGGCAGACAAAATCATCTTCTTCTTAAATGTTAGATGATCATTATGTCACCTACATGATTTCCCTGTATGTACTGGCTGCCAAAAAGATTTGTGCAAGACTTCTGCCCTGATATCCAGTTTGAGGTATTCTCTATGTTCTGGTCCTGACAATTTTAACATTGTTTTTAACCTTGTTGTGTTTTTACTGTAATATTTATAACTGCTCAGGCAGCTATCCTATTTTTATGGCCTTTGGCCTCATGCAACAAAATTCTACCTACCTGCAATTTGCAGTGGTTTGGATGTTGGCCTAGGATAAATAAATATATAACTGCTACAAGCTGAACTACTTCTTTGTACTTTAAATAGGGTGTTTTTAAAAAAATATATTTTTCAGTCTATAACCTTCTTTGATAAAAAAAAAAATCCACATAACACAGCTCTGTTGAAGTATTATCTGGTTGCAGAACTCCCCCTCATTGACTCCTATGCCAGAATCCTTGAGATGCCTTTCCAACACACCTACAGGTTTATCTAATTAAATGGTGAAAGCTCAAGGCTCTCTGAATAGTGGAACCCTTTTACAAGCGATAAGACAAGACAGCAGATTTCCCCCTTTTCTCTAGTACAGCAAGCGGTTTGTTATAGAAATATAACAATAAGAGTCTCTTCAGATGTTATATTAGTCATCTGTTTTATTTCAGAACCTGAAAGATTTCTTCAGAAGTGTCAGTCATAATACAGCATTAAAACTGTCAAAATGAATAATTAACTTCTGTTTTAATAGTCAGCAACAACAACATATGCATTTTTGACAGTCTCTTCCTGCTACAAAGACATGAGAGACTACCTGTAAGTCAGCATTTCTTCCATTCTGCCAGTCTTTATCTGAAATCACTAATCATCCTTTCTGACCAATTGACCCACCAGATCTTCAGATTTTAAAACTGAACAAGCCATCACAGTGTCTTGAGACTGAAAGGAGTTTCTAAAGCAACCATTCAGAATGGTGGTGGACATCTGCAGAAGCTGGAGAAGTGTTGGTACTCTCCTGACCAAGATGTCACAAGTGTTGTTGTAGCCTAGTGGCTAAGAAACTGAACCATCAGTTAGAAAGTCCCTGGTTCAGCTCTTGCCTTTGCAATTGGGAGTGCATTTGGGGACTGCAGAGGGAGGTAAGGGTGATAAAGTCAATTTCTCTGGGCAGAAATCTTTCTGTCCGTGGAAACGCTTCAGTGGGTTCAACCCAAAGTGCTTTGAATATTTGAAACTACTGTATAAATGCTAAGGATTATTGTTGTTCTTGTTTGGTGTAGTGGTTTGGTAGAGCCAGTTTGGTGTAGTGGTTAAGTGTGCAGACTCTTATCTGGGAGAACCTCGATGGATTCCCCACTCCCCCGCTTAGAGCTGCTGGAATAGCCTTGGGTTGGCCATAGCTAGAAGTTGTCCTTGAAAGGGCAGCTGCTGTGAGAGCCCTCTCAGCTCCACCCACCTCACAGGGTGTCTGTTATGGGGGGAGAAGATATAGGAGATTGTAAGTCACTCTGAGTCTCTGATTCAGAGAGGAGGAAAAGGAAAAGAAAAGGTCCCCTGTGCAAGCACCAGTCGTTTCCGACTCTGGGGTGATGTTGTTTTCACAGTGTTTTCAGACTTTTTGCGGGGTGGTTTGCCATTGCCTTCGCCAGTCATCTACACTTTCCCCCCCCCGCAAGCTGGGTATTCATTTTGCTGTTCTCGGAAGGATGGAAGGCTGAGTCAACCTCAAGCCGGCTACCTGAAAACCCAGCTTCCACCAAGGGATCGAACTCAGGCCATGAGCAGAGCTTAGGACTGCAGTACTGCAGCTTTAACACGCTGCACCATGGGGCTCTTTCAGAGAGGAGGGCGGGGTATAAATCTGCAGTCTTCTTGTTGTTGTTAATATTACTAATAATAATAATAATAATAATTCACTCCTAAGCCTTACCTGCATGCAGATGCAGTTGGCTGCTCCAGCCACCTTTCAGCATGCTGGGAACTGGGCAAAGCACCTGGAGTGATGAGCTGAAGGTAGGTAAGGTGCAGAAGGGCAAGGATTTTCACATACTCCTTCTGCACATTCTAGGGTTGTCTGGTCCCACCTGGCCACCAGCAGAGGATTGGTGGTCAGGGTTGCCAGATGCAGGATGGGAAACTCATAGAGATTTGGGCATTGAGCCTGGGGATGACAGACCTCAGCGAAGCACAATGCCATAGAGTCCAAAGCATCCATTTTCTCCAGGGAAACTATTATCTGTAGTCTAGAAATAAGGTGTAATTCTGGGGGATCCCCACATCCCATCTGAAGGCTGGCATCCCTAGCACATTCCTTTTACTGGTTAGACTCCCCCATGCCAACTGGTGTAGTGGTTACAGGGCTTTCAGGTGGGCGCAATGTCCTCAGTATGATGACATCATCTGGAAGTTACATCATTGCACTGGCAACATTATACAAAATACTCTGGTTTTGGGACAAAACTCTATGGTTTTTTACCTTCAAAGCCATAGAGTTTGCCAAAAACCAAAGTGTCCTTGTGCTTTCAGGTCCCCTTGCCATCATAGCAGGGGGATTTTGGGGCATTCCAGAGATGGACGCAGTGTCCCCAACATGATGACATCATCTGGAAGTTACATCAATGCACTGACAACATTATGCATAACACTCTGGTTTTGGGGTAAAACTCTATGGGTTTTTTTGCCTTCAAAGCCGTAGAGTTTGCCAAAAACCAGAGTGTCCTTGTGCGATGCCATCTCTGGCACAATTCCATCACTTGGAAATTACTTTATTATGTTGGAGATTTAATCGTGTAGTGACATCTCTTTTGGGGGTCAGGTTTCCCCCGCTGGCTGGCAGCAGATCAAATCCCCCACTGGACCTGGGGGCTGGGTTACATTCCCCAATCCTCCACATGAAATCTGTTGAGTAACCTTGGGCCAATCACAGTTCTCTAAGAACTCTCACAAGCCTAGCTATCTCACAATGTGCCTGTTGTGTGGGGAATAAGGGGAAGGCGATTGTAAGCTGCCTTGATACACCTTAAGGTAGAGAAGAGTGGGGTATAAAAACCACCTCCTCTTCTTCTTCTATCCACTTTACATGTGAATGGATGGACACCTGAGAAGATTCTGCTTGCGGTCACAACTAGTTTGGCCTTTGTTGCCCCTATAATTACATTTGTGTAGTGCTATCTGATCAATTTTAGCCCACATCTCTGAATAACAAGTGTCATTTCTCTCGGCTACTTCATTTGTACTGTTAGACTTGCACATACAGATGTGTGACCCACAGTTTCCTTTAAAATGCTGCATTTGTTTGCTTCCAATCTTAAACAAGTTCGGAATTTTTTTAAAAAGATCTAAATAAAAGCACAGGCCAAAGATACAGTTAAACAAGCAATATGGCCTCCTCTCCCCCCAGCACATGAATGACAAGAATAATTTAAGCAAAATGTTCACCTAATTCATAAAGCTTTACAAGCTAGAGTTCCACTGTGGGGAGGTGGACCTCAGCCAGACAGGCCTGTTTCTGGCTACCTCACAGTAGAAGGTAGGGGAACTCAAAGCAGAGCTTCTGATGCTGGTCTTAAGTGATGGTAGAGTCATGGAAGAACTGGTGTCATACATGTATGCTTTAAAGGTAAGACTGTGTGAGGCATTAAAGGTGACAACTGGCACCAGAACTGGCAGTTAGCGTAATACTTTCAGAATGGGTGGCATATGACCACTGTAACTTATGGAATTCAAACCACTTTTGTTTGAAACCCTCCTCCTCCCTTTCCATATGATTTCCTTCCACATATCTGGGGAAGTGACTCACAAAAGCTCATATCAAAACATAATGCAATCATGTTAGTCTTTAAGGTGCCACTGTTCTATTTCCCTATAACCCATGCCAGTCAGCAGTAAGGGTGTGCACGATCCAGGAAAATGCTTTGGTTTGGTTTAGGTGGAGTTGGTTTAGGGTTTTCATGAACCATGAACCACAAACTTCTCCACTGCACAAACCAGTTCATGCTTTGGGAAGCCCCACCCAGAAATGAGCTCCAAAGGCATTTAACTGGTTGGGGGCATGGCTTTTAAATGCCTTCAGAGCCCATCTCCTATAAAGGCCTTTGGAGGTCACTCTCAAAGTTCAATTGAGCTGGTCTGGTCCGGAGATGGATCCAAAGGCACTTAAATCCCTTCAGAGCCCACTTCCAGTTGGATCGCCAGACCTGGAAGTAAGCTCTGAAAGTATTCAAATGCCTTTGGAGCCCACACAAACCCTCTCACAAAGCTCAGGAACTTCCATGAAAAACATGGAGGTTTGTGGGCAGATCACGGGAGACACGTTCTCCTGAACCCCTGGTTTGCGAACCATGAACCACCCTGGTTCATGCTCAAACTGAGGTTCATTTGCTGGTTCATGCACATCCCTAGTCAGCAGCCTTGCTGTCACAGTGCTTTCAAATGCAACATGGAATAGAACTCAGTATCAGAAGAGAGGGGCTTGACAATCCAGAATTGCCACACTTGAAAAATTACATCCCAGAAGGGATCAAATGTGTCAAGTAAACTAGACTACAAATTCCTGTCTATGGCCAAATATTTTAAACTTTTAGAATGTTGCATTTTGGTGAAAGCAAATGCTTATAACCAGGCTTTTTTGGTAAAAAAAAAGCCCAGCAGGGAATCATTTGCATATTAGGCCATGCCCCCTGATGTAGCCATTGTTTCCCACAGGAATGCAATTCTGGTTGGCTTGGCATCAGGGAGTGTAGCCTAATATGCAAATGAGTTCCTGCTGGGCTTTTCCTACAAAAAAAGCCCATCAGGAGCTCATTTGCATATTAGGCTACACTCCCTGATGCCAAGCCAGCCGGAGCTGCATTCCTGCTCAAAAAAAGCCCTGCTTATAACAGTTTGAAAAGATAATATGACTATCATTACAAACCGTTTGTGGTGGATACACATTTTTCAAAAGTGGCGGTTCTGAATTGGTTTAAGCCTTTGTCTTTCAGGAAGGCCATAGACAGTCTCAGGAACAATCCAATCCAGATATTATAATTAAAAAAGGAGAAAAAGGTGGAGCCGTTCTCATCATGGATACATCAAACTACATCTAAAAAGCTCAAAGATGACTTCCAAATGCTGCTTTTTACAATCAGCTATCCTCAGATCCTGCACAGGAATACAAAAAAGAACTAAACCAGATTTTGAAGGTATTACCCCTACACATACAGGAACAAATCCTTTCACACACCACAGAAACTTCAACCAGGAATCTTTTACCTTAGGCATCTCAGAGATGCAACAACTCTGGTAAGTGAAGCTATTTATACCATTGCCCCAGAGAGATCACAAAAGTGTGGACATGCAAACTGTTTATTTTGGCTCCTTTGTGAATGTGTGTGTTCACTTTCATTTAGTAGAAGTGCATCTGCTGGGCAACAAAAAAGCAGAAAGAGGATGAGGAAATGAAGACTGTATTCAGTGGAACTGTACTGCTGTATATTTATTTATTTATTTGGAATGAGAAATACTCCTGGCTTCACCCCCAGGGTCCCCAGATATTTCCTGAGTTGGACCTGGCAACCCTGCTTCTGGTCTGAAAGACTTTGTCTTTGGGGTTTACCAAAGAGCCACGTTTTGTAGTAAGAGACTAGGGTTGCTTGAGGACTTAAATGTTGCACTTCTCCTTGGATAGGTTTTGCTGCCTGTGATTGAAGGAATTATGTGATTTTGACTGAGATTATGTGATCTTGGACTGATATGCAAAGGAGTGAATTTCTTTGGTTGCTCTTGTGAGAGAAGAAGGCCATGGCATTGGCCCTAACCCTGTAACAATACAGTAGAAATGTTGAAACTTGTTTTGTAGGTGTTTTGTAACGGACTGTAAGAGAAGGGGAAACCCCCAGCTGAAACAGAGACTTCTGACTGCTGAAAATATTGGAAAACTGCCAAGAAACTGACAATAAAGTTAAACCAGAACTTTAATTTCAAAATCAAACTCCCTTGCAAGCATCATCATCGTTACCACCACCACCATCATTTATTGCATTTCTATACTGCCCATAGCCAAAGC
Organism: Heteronotia binoei; assembly: GCF_032191835.1. Taxonomy (NCBI): domain Eukaryota; kingdom Metazoa; phylum Chordata; class Lepidosauria; order Squamata; family Gekkonidae; genus Heteronotia; species Heteronotia binoei. Next base: position 140,007,001 of record NC_083227.1, read on the forward strand.
TTCTCTGGGTGGCTTACAACAATATACAACAATAAAATAAAAGCACTGAACATTAAAAATTAAATTTAAGATAATGTCAGAAAACATTAAAGAACAATAGAACTGACCCAAAAAGAGCTGACCCAAAGTGAAAGAAAAAGGTCTTTGATGGATTACTTTGAAACATTAGCAGCATATAATAGAACTCTAATTTCGTATTTGCTCTCAGCTGCTAGGGCATTGTATGCACAGTTGTGGAAGCAAGAAAAAATACCAGAGAAATGGGATTGGATTGTGAAAGTTTTATCGTGGAGTGAGATGGACAAATTAACAAGAACTTTAAGAGACTATGATTTGGATGTGTTTAAAAAGGAGTGGAAAAATTTAGAGGATATATAGAGAAAGAGTGGAATGTAAAAAGACATTGGACAATTTTTTAACAGGAATATGAGAAAAGAAAGATATTGAACTTTGATTGGTTAAGGGTACCTTTATAACTGAACTTAAGTATATAACCTCGGCGGGAGTCTAGTAACAGAGGGAGGGGGGATTGGAAAATATCATATGGGTTAGAGATAGTAATGATATAATTAGATATTGTTACCATGTTATCAATAAAATTGTTTAAAACAAAAAGAAACATTAGCAGCATATAGCAAATTCTGTAAATAAAACATTTCCAGAACACTTTAATAATGAAAAAGGAAACATACAAAATATAGGAATTCCCATTCAACAGAGTACAAAAAAGGCATTACTAGTTAGTTACCTAATAAAATACCACCAATATCTTCATCGGCTAGAGGAATAGATTATGCAAAGATTGCTGGGCTGCCTAACTCCAGGAAGCTGCTGATATACCAGCTTCATATCATGGGTTGCTTTGTACAATCTTGTCTGAACTCAGAGCATGCAGTAAAATATTTATGGAAACTTGGTAAAACCAGAATGTAAAAATGTGAACCAACTCCCCTCAATCTCTCTTTAGATTTGTACAGGGCTTTTTTGATAGAAAAAGCCCAGCAGGAACTCATTTGCATATTAGGCCACACCCCTGACACCAAGTCAGTCAGAACTGCATTCCTGTGTGTTCCTGCGCAAAAAAAAGCCCTGGATTTGTACACACTCAAAAAGGAACAACTCAGAAAAGAATTAATCAAATGTGAGTTTTAGCAACTGCAAGCTGCTTTCCCCAGATAAATAGCAATTTCACCCCTTTCTATGCTATAAAGTGTTCCCTTTTTAATTTAATGAAAAACTAAATTGCAGCTGTCAAGAACTGCTCTCACTTTTTGTACTGCAACTGGGGTTGCCAGCCTCCAGGTAGGGTCTGGAGAATTCCCGCTTTTACAACTGATCTCCAGCTGGCAGAGATCAGCTCCCATGGAAAAAATGACTGCTTTAAAGTGTGGACTCTATGGCATTGGACCATGCTGAGGCCCCTCTCCAAACCCCACCCTCTCCCAGCTCCACCCCAAAAGTCTCCAGGTATTTTCCAACACAGACCTGGCAACCCTAACTACAACCAATGCCAAGTCAAAAAACCCAGAAGGTTTTAAGGGCTGGGGTGTGTGCCAGGAGCAAAGGTGACACACACTTTTTTTATTTTAATAGCTTCAACAATGAAGAGAAAGTGGCTTCAGCCAGCATTATTGTAAAGTACTGGGGTTGGCGCAGTAAGAGACCAGAGTCGGAGAGTGATTTCAGCAAGCTTTACTTCAGGAACACACACACAGACTGAGCTCTATTCAAACTTCCCGCTCTTTTATACAATTCTTGCCCCATTCTGATTGGTCCTTAACTATCTACATGGATTGGCTATTTACAGGGCCCTAAGGGCCTATCAGGGTACAGTATGAGCCTAGATGTTGATTGGCTACTTATGTTTCAATCCTTCCCCTGATTGGGCACGCTTAGGCCTTCTCTGGAACCCTGGTGTGGAGTACAAGCTTTGGCTTGTTCAGCTTCCCTCCAAAAGTCACAGTTCCCTCCAAAAGTAACAGTTCTCCCATTTAAGCCTAGGACACAACACCCCTCCCCCCATAGTTCCAGCTATCAGGTGACATAGTCCTGGAGATATGCCGGAGGGCGGCGGTCTCGTGTCGAGCGTCGGAGTTCCGAGGGGACTGGGCATTCCGACTCGGTTGGTGGTTCCGCGGCTGCAGAGCTGAAGACATCTGGGACGGCGGCCCCGGGAGACCTGGGTTCAGCTGCGCGGTCGGGGGTCTCCTCCTGCTGGGCAGAAGCGGGCTCCACGGAACCCTGTTCTGTGTCAGGCTCTCGGGGACTTATGTTGTCCGGATCTGGAGCCTCTGACCTTGGCTCCCCGGCAGGCAGGCGACCTCGGAGTTGGTCGATGTGTCGCCTCAGGAGATGTCCACCCTCCAAGGTCACTGCATAGGAGACCGGTCCGGTGACGTGGTCCACCTTTCCAGGGAGCCAGGCAGGGCCAGTGGTGGCATAGTTCCGTGCCCACACTGTCTCACCTGGGTAGAACCCTCTGGGGGCTTTAAGGTGTTCCGGCACCGGTCGCCTGTCTGGGGCTCGGTCAGGGTGCAGCTTGTCCAGCAGGGTGCAGATGCGGCGGCCCATGAGGAGTTCTGCTGGAATGCGACCTGTGGAGGCGGTAGGTGTGGTCCGGTAGGCCATTAGGAAACACGCCATGTCTTTTGGCCAGTCTGAGGGGCCCAGACAGTTCAAGGCCTCCTTTGCCGTGCGCACCATCCGCTCTGCCTGGCCGTTGGTGGCTGGATGAAACGGGGCAGAGCAAATGTGCCTGATGAGGTTCTTGGCCAAGAAGTCCTGGAACACTGCGGACGTGAATGCTGTGCCGTTGTCGGTGACCTGTGCAATCAGGTCTCTGGCAACCCGTGGGTTGCAAAGATGGCCCTCAGAGCCGTGATGGCCGCCTGCGATGATGGCGAGGGCACCTGGACCACCTCCAACCACTTGGAGTATGAATCCACTAGTATGAGTAGAGTCCGCCCATGGAAGGGGCCAGCAAAGTCCATATGCAGTCTTGACCAGGGGGTTTTGGTGGATTCCCATGATTGCACTGGGCCACGTGGGGGGTCAGGCCTTGACACCTGGCATGTCGGGCACCTTTTAACCCAAGCCTCAATTTCTGCATCAAGGCCGGGCCACCAGACATAGCTCCGTGCGAGAGCCTTCATGCGGACTATGCCCGGGTGTGCCTCGTGCAGGGCTCTCAGCACTTGGTCTTGCAAGGGTTTGGGGATGACGACTCTGTTGCCCCATAGTAGGCAGCCTTTGTGGGTGGATAGTTCGTCTTTCCGGGCTGCAAACGGAGTAAATTCCGGCCCAGTCGAGCCCTTGGGCCACCCCCTCCCCACCCAGTCCAAGACACGGGAGAGGACTGGATCACGAGCGGAGCGGGCAGCAATGTCGCGGGCGAGCAATGGCCTGTCCGGAAGTATGTCCATCAGTAGGATCTGATGAGCCGGGGCTGGATCGGGATCCACGTCAGGCAAGGGCAGCGGCTCAGGGCGTCAGCATGGCCCATTGCCTTGCCCGGGCGATGCACTAGGGTGTAGGTGTAGCCGGCTAGAAAAATGGACCAACGGAGGACCCATGGGGACAACACCTGAGGGGTCTGCCGGTCCGATGCAAAGAGGCCCAAGAGGGGTTTGTGGTCCATATAGAGGGTAAAGGGCCGGCCGTAGATGTAATCATGAAATGTTTTGACGCCGGCCACAACTGCCAACCCTTCTTTGTCGATTTGGGCGTAGTTCCGCTCCGCTGACGAGAGGGTCCACGAGTAGTACACGTTAGGGACTTCGGTCCCATCAGGGAGTTGGTGGCCCAGAACTGCCCCCACGCCATAAGGGGATGCGTCGCATGCAAGGACCAAGGGCAGGGTCTCGTCGAAATGGGCAAGGACGGAGTTGGACATCAGGAGGCCCTTGATATCCTGGAAGGCTATAGCGTGCTGGCGGCCCCATGCCCAGGGTCGGTTCTTGTCTAGAAGTCGGTGCAGGGGTTCGGCCACCGCTGCCTTGTGGGGGAGAAAAGCATGATAAAAGTTTAGGAGGCTGAGGAAGGCCTGGAGTTCTTGCTTGTTGGTGGGCGCTGGAGCATCTCTGATGGCACGCAGCTTGGCGTCGGAAAGGTGGACCCCCTGGGCATCGATGGAGAACCCCAGGAATTCCACCCGATCCACGCCCAGGAGGCACTTCTCCCGTTTGACCTTGAGGCCGGCTGTTTCAAAACGTTGTAGGACTCCTCTAAGGCGGGCGGTGAATTCTTCAGGCGAGGCTGCCGCGATCAGCACATCATCGAAGAATGGAGTGACTCCGGGAAGTCCTTTTAAAAGAGAGTCCATGAGTTCCTGGAACAACCCCGGAGCCACACTCACGCCAAATTGCAACCGCTTTACTCTAAAGGCCCCCCGGTGGGTCACAATTGTTTGGGCGTTGGCCATGGCCTCATCCACCGGCAGCTGTTGGTAAGCTTGGGCCAAGTCCAACTTGCCAAAAAATTTTGTGCCGGCTAGGGTGGCTAAAACGTGGCTGACGATGGGCACAGGGTATGCGTGGGCCTGAAGAGCCTTGTTGAGGGTGCACTTATAGTCTGCACAAATCCGCACCTCCCCACTGGGCTTGACTGGAGTCACGATGGGAGTTTCCCAGGTTGCGTGGGTGACAGGCTCTAGTATTCCCTGTGCAATCAGTTTATCCAGTTCCTCCTCAATTTTAGGCTTGAGCGCGAATGGAACTCGTCGCGCTTTAAGCCTAATAGGCCGCACTGTGGGGTCGAGGTGTAGTGTAACCGGGGGACCCGTGTAGCAGCCCAAGGTGCCATCGAAAACGGCCGGGAACTCTTCGCAAACCTTGTTAAAGTCCACTCCAACAGTCTTATTGACCCCCCTGATCTCTATTCCCAGGGGCTTGAACCAGTCGAGACCCAAAAGGTTTGTAAGGTGGTTCTTGACCACTAGCACTTGTAGCTGGCCCTTGAACCCCTTGTATTGGACTGGGACCGGGCCCACTCCCAAGATAGGCACCTTATTCTTCTGGAAGTCCACTAAGGTAAACCCCGGGTCCCTGAGACGAGGCCTCAGCCTGGTGGGAATTTTAAAAAATGTCTCTGCCGCCATAATAGATGATGCTGACCCAGAGTCCACCTCCATTTGGCAGGGCACCCCCCCCCCCGATCCCTACATTGACCCGGATTTTGGAGGGCCTGACTGGCGAGGGTAGGTACTGTACCGGGTATGGGTGGGCGTGGAGAGCATCGGTCTCGAAGTCTGGCTGGCCTTCGGAGTGCGCAGATCTTTGCGGGACGCGTGCTCGGGATTTGGATCTGCAGGCGCAGGCGATGTGGCCTTCCTTGTTGCAGAGTCGACAGGTGGCATTCCGGAATCGGCAGGTCTTCCGCTCGTGCTGGCCCCCGCAACTTGCACATGCAGGTAGTGTCTTGAGTCTCATGCCCTGTGGGACATGGGTGGTCTTCCTTCCTGCTGAACGATAGCCGGTTTGTAGAGCTTTGTCCTCGTCTGAGTCCTCTGTAGATGGTTCAGGGTTGATCTGGTGTGCCGCAGCCTGTCTTGTCAGCCGTGGCTTTGCTGATCTGCCCTTCTCCCAGCTGGTGGCTACATCGATTGCCTTTGTTAAGTCGCACTCGGAGAGGGACAGGAGTTTCTGTACTAGTTTTTCGTCCCTTAAGCCCCATACAAACTGGTCGAGAAGGGCTTCGTTGAGGTCTGCGAAGCTGCATCGGCTTGCCACCCGGCGCAGGCTTGTCAAGAACGCCATCGTGGTTTCGCCTGCCTTCTGTGTCCTTTGTCGGAAGTCCCAGTGCCGGGTGAGCTTGGTTGGCTGGGGCTGGAAATACTTCTCCAGAGCGCTGATGATGTCGTCCACCGGCGTCTCTGAGAGCTTCCTGGGTTGGAGAAGAGCCCTGGCTAAGTCCACGGTCTCCGTGCCACACGTACTGATAAGCAGAGCTCTCTGCATGGTAGTCTCTGTAATCTTCCGGAAGGTCAGGTATGACTGGAAGCCTTCGACCCACGAGTCCCACAGCTTGGGGCAATCGATGCTAAAGGGCTGTAGGAGGTTGGCTGGAGCCTCCATTCTTGGCAGCGTGTCTGGGTGGCTTGCGAGCTGGGGTGTGCGCAGAGCGGAGGTGCGGACCCAGATGGCTTGGATTTAGCCACCTTTCCGTGTTCCTGGTTCTTACTGGCATCCCATCCTCGTCGCCAGTGTAAAGTACTGGGGTCGGCGCAGTAAGAGACCAGAGTCGGAGAGTGATTTCAGCAAGCTTTACTTCAGGAACACACACACAGACTGAGCTCTATTCAAACTTCCCGCTCTTTTATACAATTCTTGCCTCCTTCTGATTGGTCCTTAACTATCTACATGGATTGGCTATTTACAGGGCCCTAAGGGCCTATCAGGGTACAGTATGAGCCTAGATGTTGATTGGCTACTTATGTTTCAATCCTTCCCCTGATTGGGCACGCTTAGGCCTTCTCTGGAACCCTGGTGTGGAGTACAAGCTTTGGCTTGTTCAGCTTCCCTCCAAAAGTAACAGTTCCCTCCAAAAGTAACAGTTCTCCCATGTAAGCCTAGGACACAACAATTATTATAGTGTTATACTCTAGTTTACTTCTGGCTGAAGCTCAATCTTCTTTCCAGCCACCAATACCATTTGGAACAGGCCGTGCCCTCCACAAGGCATAGTTGCTGAAATGTCTGAAGGACAGTGAATTGTTTCCAATCTAAACCTTCCATCTTTTTGCACAGAACTATTCTGTGACCACCACAGCATCATCTGATGGTATGGCTATTGCCAGAGCAGCATTGCAACACTGATACCCATACCACTCAATGTGCTGGAGCATCTCACATGATTGGGATTGCAATGCATCAAAAAGAGCAGGCCAGAAATGCAACAACCACAAGCAGCATATGAAAACATTGAATGCATGGTTCTAAACACAAACATACAATGACAACAATTTGGTCATATGCTGTGCTGCAGAATGGAAAGCAGCCTACCAAAAACAAAACAAAACCCTTGAAATCCTTTCTAAGCGAAAGTACTAAGACACCAATTAAATTTTCAACTGACTCTGTTCAAACCTATGGCATTAGCTGTTAGGAAAAAAATCTGCTCTGTTTACAAGCACGATTTTAGGAACACTAACATAATTTTTTTTAAAAAAAAAATCAGAACTCAAAGCATGACATAGTGCAGGAAGACTGGTTCAGATGAAAGTTTACAGTTCTGATATAGTGTCATAACCCCACAGAGGCAGGTGAGGTGACAAGTGTATTGGTAGCAGAATCACAGGTCCACTGTTTATGGCTAGAAGGGAATACTGGTGTAGTTCTGTTTGCTGTGAAGAACAAAACTGCCACCTCTCATAACTGGTAATGGTGTGTTTAGAACAGGGTCATTTCTCCACCACTGAAAATTGCTATTCCCCCCAACTAATCTATCCTTTCCTGTTTTCTACACAACTCATTTAATTCACTTGTCCTGTCATTCTCAGTTTATCACAGCAGTTAGTCTCATAACGCTCTCCACCTTGCCCCCACAGTTCCTAATGTCCACCAAGTCCTTTGTCCCTGATACCCTCTCGTCTACCTTTCTCCATTCACTGCCCCTCTCCCCAGCTCACCCCTCACCTCTTTTAATTTGTCACAGGGCGTTTTCGCACTGACCTTCTAGTGGCGCGACCACCCTCTTCACACCGGAGGATCTGCCCGGATTTCGCACAAGAAGCGCCGGCGCGCCCAAAAGAGCCGGCGACTTCTGTCGCGAAACCCGCTCAAACAGAAACCGCCAAGAAGCAGGAAAACGTTTGAGCGGGTTTCGCGACGGAAGTCGCCGGCTCTTTTGGGTGCGCCGGCGCTTCTTGTGCGAAATCCGGGCAGATCCTCCGGTGTGAAGAGGGTGGTCGCGCCACTAGAAGATCAGTGCGAAAACGCCCACAGAAACCAAAAAGGCCTCAGGGCACTACTGATTATGTTGGCCTTTCTTTCTTTTCTCACTTTTTATAGGTGGGTTGTATCCCTTACAGTATCTCTGGGAATTTTAGTACCCCTTTCATGGATGGGGGAGAAGCAATTGTGCTCAAAGGGTGAAAAATCACACCTCTTATCTCCAAAGCTTTCAATCTCTCAATTGTGCAAAGACTGGAGTATCTGCATGTATACAGATTCCAGTAAGCAGCCGTGTTGGTCTGAAGCAATAGAACAATGCAATAGACAAGTGTACCTTTAAGACCAACTAAGTTTTATTTAGAATGTAAGCTTTCGTATGCTCTTAAGCAGACTTGTCTGATGAAGTCTGCTTAAGAGCATACGACGCTTACATTCTAAATAAAACTTAGTTGGTCTTAAAGGTGCACTTGTCTACTGCTTTGGAGTATATTCAGTTTTTATAACCAGGGCTGCCATGACATGTAGAATCCCCAGGGATAGTCAGTGAGAAAAGGCATTTTATACAAGAATGGAAATGGTTCTACACTACTCAACATAGTTGTTCAGGTTTAGCATTAGGTTTGGTAATTGAAAAACTCAATTATTCTCAGGACCCATGGAAGAAGCAATAGAATTTTACAAGATGAGATATTGCCAAAAGCGTTTTGCAACTTCATCTCAGAATATTGCTTTCTCTATGTCTTGCCCCTGTGTAGAAGAGCTGACTGTGCAAGCAGTGACTGAGCTTATATTTAACCTTGTGTGACATTCAACAGAAGAGAAACTCAATCCAGAACAGAATATCCATGTTGTATTATGCTGTATTCAGATGTTTGTGTGTGTTTAAGACAAATAAATATACTGGTGACAAAAAGATTACATGCTAACTGCTACCTTAGCTGTACTTAATAAGAACATAAGAGAGCCATGTTGGATCAGGCCAATGGCCCATCCAGTCCAACACTCTGTCACACAGTGGCCAAAAAAATTATTTTTATATATATATACACACACACTGTGGATAATAGCCACTGATGGACCTCTGCTCCATATTTTTATCTAAACCCCTCTTGAAGGTGGCCATGCTTGTGGCCACCACCACCTCTTGTGGCAGTGAATTCCACATGTTAATCACCCTTTGGGTGAAGAAGTACTTCCTTTTATCCATTCTAACTCTACCGCTCAGCAATTTCATCGAATGCCCACGAGTTCTTGTATTGTGAGAAAGGGAGAAAAGTACCTCTTTCTCTACTTTCTCCATCCCATCTTGTAAACCTCTATCATGTCACCCCACAGTCGACATTTCTCCAAGCTAAAGAGCCCCAAGCGTTTCAACCTTTCTTCATAGGGAAAGTGTTCCAGCCCTTTAATCATTCTAGTTGCCCTTTTCCGGACTTTCTCCAGTGCTATAATATCCTTTTTGAGGTGCGGCGACCAGAACTGCACACAGTATTCCAAATGAGACCGCACCATCGATTTATACAGGGGCAAAACATGGCAGAGGACGAGAAACTTCTGTCCTAAAAAAATGAGAAAGAGGTACTTGAGGGCAAGATTGCAACAGACAGCTTAAGGCTTTTTCAGTAACTTGGGTTTTTCTTCTTCTTTTTACATGCTGAGACTCAGCTCCTTTGTAAATGTTTCAGGGAAGTAGCCACAGTTCTTTATTTAACTGCACTTATACCCTGCCTTTCTCCCCAGTGGGTATTCAGCGCAGCTTACAACATTCTACTCCCTAGTTTAAGCTGAAGATATATAACTGGCCCAAGGTCTCCCAGAAATCTTCCATGTATGATTGGGGATTTGAAGTTGGTTCCTTATGTGTTGCTTATTTGTGAATCCAACAAAAAACAGAGGAGAGTTTGAAAGCACTGAACCCCAAGATAAGGTCTGGACTTCCACATATCATACACCCCCCGTGTTCAGGGGATTCTGCCCTTCACACGGTCCAAAGAGTGGTTCTGGTGCCAGCTTCTCTGTGCAGTGGTGCCTGGTCCAAACAATGTCTTCTTGCAGGGAACAGTGTCCCGAGTATGGGATGGGGTGTCCCTTGGGGTGGTCCAAATATTGTTTTGGGGTGCAGCCTGGCCCCCGTTTCTGCCTGTTTGAGTATCCTGGGGGCACCTTACTCTGGTGGGGGTTCAGAGCTTTCAAACTCTCCTCAGTGTTTTAGTTTGAATTCATGAATAAGTAACAAGTAAGGAATGAATAAGGAACTGGAACTAAGGAACCAACTTCAGCCTCCTTCTTTCCCATCACCTTCTATCTCAGGGGTGTCAAATTTCCATCCCATGGGCCCAGAACCAGCCCATCCAGGGCTTTAATCAGGCCCCCAGGCCTCTTTTCTCCCTCCCCTGTCCTTACTGTTTGAAGCTCTGAGGCTGAGGAAGTTTCCTGCTCTTTCAGTTCCCTGCCTTTTCTGCCTTGGCTTTGCAGACTGCAGCACAAACTGCAAGGAAAACGTGGAATGGACTCGCCATCAAAGCTGCAAGGAGAATGTGGAGTAGATTTTCCATTAAGGTCTCTGTGCCCAGATAGATACGGCCCAGGGACCTTGATCCATTCCACGTTTTCCTTGCAGCTTTGTCTGTGCTGCAGTTTGTTTGAAGTTCCTATATAAACAGCTGAAGCTCAGGCTTCCTGAAGTTGTGCCCTTGCAAATAAAGGGTTGATGCTTTGAGCCAGCTTGCCTCTATTCAATGGACCTGACCTAGAGAGTACTCTAACTTGGGAACCTACAGCCAAAGGGGGATAGTATACTGGAGAGCAATTGCCAATCTGAACAGATCCTGGAGGGGAGGGGGGAGAGAAGCTTGCAATGCCATTTCATTGTTTTTCCAGGTAGGGTTGCCAATCCCCAGGTGGGGGCAGGGGATCCCCCGGTTTGGAGGCCCTCCCCCCGCTTCAGGGTCGTCAGAAAGCGGGGGAGGGGGAGGGAAATGTCTGCTGGGAACTCTATTATTCCCTATGGAGATTTATTCCCATAGAAAATCATGGAGAATTGATCCGCGGGTTTCTGGGGCTCTGAGGGGGCTGTTTTTTGAGGTAGAGGCACCAAATTTTCAGTATAGCATCTAGTGCCTCTCCCCAAAATACCTCTAAAGTTTCAAAAAGATTGGACCAGGAGGTCCAATTCTATGAGCCCCAAAAGAAGGTGCCCCTATCCTTCATGATTTCCTATGGAAGGAAGGAATTGAAAAGGTGTGCCATCCCTTTAAATGTGATAGCCAGAACACCCTTTGGGGTTCAATGATGCTTGTCACAGCCTTGATCTTGGCTCCACCCCTGATGTCTCCTGGCTCCACCCCCAAAGTCTCCTGGCTCCACCCCCAAAGTCCCCAGATATTTCTTGAATTGGACTTGGCAACCCCATTTCCAGGCTCAGAGCATTTTATATTTTTAGTTTCTACTGTGATCCTTGTGTTTTTTCTTGAAGTTTTATTTTAAAAATGGGATTGCCAAATTCCACTATTCCCCGACCTTTCCATTTTAAACAAAATATTGCAAGAGTTTTATGCACGTTTGTATTTAATTGTGTTTGCCTGTGTCCTTTACAAAGTTTATACCTCCACTACCTCACATTACATTTTATGACACACATGGCCTGGCCCCACAAAGTCCCATTTGTGTCAGGTCTGGTCTTCCGAACAAATGAGTTCAACACCCCTGTTCTATCTGATCCTTTTAGCTGGAGATACCAGGGATTGAACTTTCTGCCTGCCTAGCAGATGCTCCACCATTAAGCCACAGCCCTTCCCCTGGAAACATTGTTTCCAGCACCTGTTGCCCACACTTTATCAATCCCTTGACATGATGCCTTTATAACCCATTTGAAACTTGGTAAAATAATTCATGGGAGCTGGGATCTAAGTCTTGGCCGAAACAGAAAAAAATAATATAACACAGCTTGTGCTTCTCATAGTTGTAACTTGTTATAAGCTTGTTATCTCTCTATCAATTTCATATCTGTTTTCTTAGACTTGTATGTATGTTGTATGATTTTATACCCTTGTATGTTTGCCTTTATTTTTATAATAAAACCCCTATTATTATTAGACCAAATCTCCTCGTTATTGGGTGATTTCCAAAGCAGACGCCTTCTGTATATATAGGTTCTCAAGATCTCGCTAAAAGGCTGATTGCCCTCCACGCTAAATTCCCCAGAACCCTATTTTTAGGGCAGTTTGCCTAACAATATCTTCTTTTCCCACCCCCCACCCCCACCCCTCTCTCTCTCTTGGCAAAGGAGCCAACCTCAGGGTCTTTCCTGAGGATTTCCCCACAAATCAGGTCAGTTCCTCAGGAGAGGGGACTGAGGCTTTCCCCTCCCACACATTTTGGAGGAAGTGGGCTGCCCTTTCTCTCCAAGAATAGGTCCCCAGGAGGCAGTCTCCAGTACTTTCGTGGAGATTTTCTCACAAATCAGGTTCAGTTCCCCAGGAGAGAGGATGGAGAGCTTTTCCCCCCTTTATGGAGGAAGAGGGTTGCCCTGTCTCTTCAAGAGATAGGATCGGAATGGCATATAGTGCCCTTCAGCATAGGGTACCCAGAGCTTACAAGCTGTTGAAGCAATGTGAAATGGTAAAGCAGAAACAATAAAAGGAGCAGGAAAAAAACACTGTGATGATCAGTATGAGAAAAAGGCAAATTAAAAAAGCCCAGTCTTGTTACTGGAAAAACAAAATTACAGAAACAAGAATAAAATCTAGTAAGGCCTTTTACTGGACCAATCAAATTAGTGCAAAATAAAATTAACCATGAAAGAAAATGGTGTAAACCAGAAAGAAGTGGCAAGTCCCAGTCAGTACTAAAAAACTGTCCAGAAAAGGGTTGGTTTCAAGAGCTGTCGCAAACCTAGCAGTCAGATAATTTCCTTGTGTGTGGAGTGTAGACTGAGAAGCCTCTCTCCCCTCCTTTCTCTCTTTCACCCCCACCCCCACCTTTCCTTCCTTTCTCTATCTCTCCCTGTCATCTGTCCCCCATCTTTCTTTCCCCCAAAAGTAACTTGGCAGGCCATGCATGCCCTCTGATAAATGTTTGTGATATTGAAATCATTTGACATCTTGGCTGTTTTCTTTGTGCTTTTGAAGCAATTTTTCTCTAGATTGCCAGCTCTGAGTTGAGAAAACCTGGAGATCAATGTAATCAATGTAACCAGGGTGGAGCCTGAGTGGTGGAAGTTGCCTTCTGGCACACTTCTGGTGATGTCAGAGGGTGTGGCATATGCAAATAAGTTATGCTAATGAGTTCCTGGAAAGAGAAGAACCTGGAGATCTGAAGGGTGGATCCTGAGGAGGACAGGGTTTGGGGAGGGAGGGACTTCACTGGATTGTAATGCCATAGAGCAGTGTTTCCCATTTGTAGGGTCGTGACCAAGTACCGGGCCACAGAAGCCTCACTACCAGGCCACAGGAAAAGCCAAAGCTAGCCCCACCCCCAGCAAAGCTAGCCCTGCCTACAACAAAGCTAGCCCTGCCCCATCTCTGTGTTGTGCAGAGAGGAGTTGGTCTGCCTCTCCTTCCTTCTCCCCCGCTCCCAGTGTTTGAGAGAAAAGCTGGCATCCATTGGCACTTTAGACCCACGAAGTGTTCTTCAGGGTATGAGCTTTCATGTGCCTTGCAGTATGTTCTTTTGGGGAGATTTCCCCGGGAGGCCTGGGCAGCAAAGAAAGGTGTGTGTGTTTTTTTTCAGCCGGGAGGGGCGGGGAGTGGGCATTCCAGTAGCTGGGGGTTTTTTTTACCAAATGACACCTGGGCAGAATTTTTGCTGGCTGGGGTCATCTGGTGGCGAGGAAGGCTTTTTTTTTTCTTTGCACCCTCTTCTTTCTTTTTTTTTCCCCTCTTTTTTTTATTCTTGGTGCTGAGGGGGGAAGCAACAGTGGGAGGGCTTCTAGTGCCCTGGCCCCACTGGTGGACATTCTGATGCTTGTTGCGCATTGTATGAGTGAATTTTGGGCTGGATAGTCCACTGGCCTGATCCAACGTGGCTCTTCTTATGTTTATGTTCTTTCTTTCCATGTCTTACCTTTCCTTTCCTTTCCTTTCCTTTCCTTTCCTTTCCTTTCCTTTCCTTTCCCTTTCCCTTTCCCTTTCCCTTTCCCTTTCCCTTTCCCTTTCCCTTTCCCTTTCCCTTTCCCTTTCCCTTTCCCTTTTCCTTTCCCTTTCCCTTTCCCTTTCCCTTTCCCTTTCCCTTTCCCTTTCCCTTTCCCTTTCCCTTTCCCTTTCCCTTTCCCTTTCCCTTTTCCTTTTCCTTTCCTTTCCCTTTCCCTTTCCCTTTCCCTTTCCCTTTCCCTTTCCCTTTCCCTTTCCCTTTCCCTTTCCCTTTCCCTTTCCCTTTCCTTTCCCTTTCCCTTTCCCTTTCCCTTTCCCTTTCCCTTTCCCTTTCCCTTTCCCTTTCCCTTTCCCTTTCCCTTTCTTTCTTTCCTTCCATTTTTGCTGGATGAAACTTTTCTGTTCATCATACTGTTGTTGCAGACATAGGAGCTCTGTCAATGAAAAGTTGGCACTCCCAGTTGTAGCCAGGTGGCCTTCTATGAGATTTCTGTGTGAGTGAGTGAGTAAGAGCAGTGGGGTAGAAAGAGATTATTGGAGATTACTGCGGTATATCTCAACAGCACTGGAAGAGATGGTACTATGAACTTGGAACAATTTTACTGGTCCTGCTTTTAACAGCTGACACCAAAATTAAACGCCTCCTGTAGATATTTAAAAGGATGAAAGTAGTTCACTGGCTAAGTATCTGCAAAACAGGTTGCTTTTAAAAGCATGGGAAACACAGATAGTAAAAAGCTGCAGAAAAGTTTGTATGAACTTCATATAACTTGAAATTAATTCATTAATTGCAGTACAATTCTCTGCTACCTTTCACAGCAATTTCCCAGTGTTTCAACCAAAGAAAAGTATGAAAAATAGCTGTCAAAAGATTTTCTTGAAACCAAGCAAGCTTGATTGTAGCTTGAGGCAGGGTTCTAGTAGTAGCAGCTGAAAGAAGGGCCTACTAAATGTGTCAGCATATTTTGAGGTAGAGCAACTGCCAGGGCCCAGTGTGGGTGGTACACAGTGCTGGCATTCCTGATGGCAATGGCAACAGCACTCCCAACTGCATACACTGGCCAGTGCTGTTGAGGAAGGGATGTGTAGGTGGTGCAGGCAATTGAACATGGGCATTAGGAGTCCTTGCAAGCTGGAAAAGAATACACAAACAGATAGGTGCCTGCATGTGTGGGGGTGAAAAGAGAGGACTGCCCACCTTCCACCCCCATTTTGGCTCAGCATGAGTTTCAGAGAGATTTTTCTGAAAATGTATTTACTTCCAAAGATGAGGCAGGTTTGGGGGAGTGCCCTGGAAGTGACATCACAGGAAAAGGTGGAGTTTTGGTTCAGGGTGCCCCGGAAGTGACATCACTTGGTCCTTGACTGCACTGGAAATGACATAATTCCTGTCTCTCGGCTCCTCCCCAAAGTCTCCTGGCTTCACCCCCAAATTTTAGTGGGCCACGAAAGAGAAGTATAAAAATAACTGGGCCATGGGAAAGAAAAGTTTGGGAAACCCTGTCATAGAGTCCACATTCCAAAGCAGCCATTTTCTCCAGGCAAATTTATCTCTGTCACTCAGAGTTGAGTTGTAATCCCAGGAGCTCTCCAGCCACTACCTGGAGGCTGGCATCCCTAATTCATTAAGACATGATTTTAGAATTTCTAACAATTCATTCTTCCTTGGGGCACTTTGTAATTAAATCCTCCTGCTGCCTTTGCTGTGGTCACTGACAATTTTTTGGGGGGAGGGAGGACAGGAATTCTGTCACAGACGACACATCTTTCATCAATCAGGATCATGAATTTGATGTCAGTTTTTCATGGTTCTTTGAAACATGATAGCAGCATCTCATGATTCTATTAAAATAGTAACACATCCACTAAAATGCCTCAGCGAAGCTTAAAAATGATTTTCAGTAATGGTATTGCTAAAGACTCCCATTAGCTAAAGGCCTCTGTATGTTTTTTTTTTTAAATTTAAGTGACCCACATAATTTTCTTCAAGTGAGCGATATAATTAATTAATGCACTTTATGGGTCAAAAATAATGGCAGCAAGGTTACAAAAAGGAGAGATTTCTGCTACTTAAAAACACCATCAAGCATTAAACTCTAAATAGACAGTAGGAAAAAGGAACATATAAGAACATAATAGAGATATTTTGAGGAAATGAGTCACGGTTCTTGGGAAAGAGGAGGCATGGGTAGATCTAAAACTACAACAGAGAGAAACACAGATTTTATGTGCAAGGCTTGCAATGACGAGTTGTGCTTAGGTAAATGCCCAGTGAGATTATTCACATCTTTCTCCTTCATAGTGTCAACATACAAGTGCTGATGACAAGAATCTTGCTCCCCGCCTGGACATGCCCCCTTCCCTTCCCATCTGTTAAATAAAACTAAAGCCCTTCAAGGGATAGGGGGTAGGAAGAAAATTGAGCTGGGCTCCATTTTGAAGGCAAAGTTTAGCTTCCCCACCCCCCAGATTGACCATGGCTGAGCATTCACATAGAGACTCATCTGCAGCCAACCCAAGTTTCTTGTTTAACAGGGCTGCCCTGTCTAGACTGTCTGGCATCCTAAGCCCTAGACTTTTGGCACCCCCCCCCCCGCACTGATAACGTCACTGAGTTACATGGGGAGGTGGCCAATTTGGTGCCCCCAACAGGCTGGCACCCTAGGCAATCGCCTAGTTTGCCTACTGGCAGAGCTGGCCCTGCTGTTTAAACCAGATTAAAGGGGTGTGGTTGAATGTCGGTGTGCCTTGAAATATAGTATATGCAAATCAGGGCCATCCTTAGAAAGTCCCTGTTCTGTTCTGGAAAATTGTGATTTCAGTGTATGGGGACACAGTTTGTCTAGTCAGGGGATTGAGTCTGATATTTGGTGGGATAGATGGCAGGGAGTGGTAGATCGGGTTGTTAGATGAGAAGAAAAATAAATCTAGACTAAATTCATTTTTGTGTATTCCCCCAAGTAACTGATTTTAAAGTAAAATTTTGCCAGGTAGAATAGCTGCATTTATCTGTCATACCTTCCCAACATTACATTAGAGATACCACAATTGGACTTGGATCTTTCATCTAGGTTGCTACTTTATTAATATTAATAATGTATCTTTAGGAGCAAGCTGACATCGGAATTTAGCAAGTGAAACTTTCCGTGCTACTTATTTAACTTTTTGCACCACTTCAATCTAAACCTAGTACGATGGCGTATTTTGCCTACAGCTACCAAGTAATTATTTGTGGAATGCACGTGTCCTACCTTCCAGGACTGTTTTCTTAATTAATTTATGATTGGGCTGGAGACTTGGTCCCTCTGTCTCTCAGCTATGCGTTGCCAGTGGTAGCTCATTACCCTGGGCAGCAAGGATTCATCCCCCAGTTTTGTGTGTTTTCACTCTTGACCTTCAACCAAAGCCTTCTTGTGGGACAATAAGGCTTTGACAACTTTCCCACACCTTGATCCTTATAAGGAGATATTACCTAACATTAAAAAAAAATTGTTTCCTTGAACCAACAAAGCCATCCCCAAGTTTTACTACTAGTCCCCATCACACACTTTAGAATAAACACGTACCCTGTGAAAATGTACTTGCATAACTGAAAAAGTTATCTAATGGCTGCATTTGAACATCACAACAAGCTGTAATTAAGCTGCAATCAGTCCCAAACATAGCTTGTTATCAAGCTCACACATTCCTCTTGTTTCTCCTCCCCCCCCCCCCCCGCCATCTTTTGATTGAAAACTTCCTGGCTTGAACAAGCTCCAATTTTGTGTAACGTCCAAATGTAGGCACCTCAGAAAACTAGGGTAGGATTATGCTCCACAAACGGGTTTAAATTTTAAATCCCCACAAACAGGAATTCAGGCCACGGCAAAGTTCTGTTCATCAGAGGAGGATAGAGGTGGGATGACAGAGAGAAGCATGGAAGGCACAGCAAGCCAGTTTCCAAGCTACATTTGGGCCTGATTGCAGTTTAATTACAACTTGTCATGACGTCCAAATGCAGACATTGTATTTTCAGACATGAACTTGAAATTGGTGTTTACTGGAATCAGTACAATCTACATTGGCTATCACATGCTTGCAATTTCTCATGCACTTTCTATCCCCATGTTGACAATATTTACTCATGGTGTCATGAGCACCTGAGATTTTAAAAAATGACACAGTGTATCTAGTATGTTCTTTAAATTCTCCTGAAGGACTTTTTAAAAAAATGAAAATTATTGTTTCAAAGATTAAAAGCTTGATGGATAGCAATACAAAATTAACATTTTAATTCTGAATTTGCTAGTCGCTTTAAGTGGGGCAGAAGATACATAAAGCTGTTAACTTTGAGTTGTGAAATTCCTGGAGATTTTACAGCTGGAGCCTTAAGAGGGTAAGGCTTTGGAACGGTGGGAAATGAGTGGGGTATAATGCCAGAGAATCCACTTTTAACTCTGCCTTCTTCTTCCCACTCCACATGGTCACTCCAGCATCCACATTGTATGCCCCCATCATGCCCATCACCTGGTGTCATTTCTGTCCCTACCTCCAACAGACCCACCACATAGTTCCTCTCCCAATTCCTCACTCTTCTTCTTTCACCTGCCTTCACCCCATTATTTCCACCCACAGAATTCCCTTTCCTCCATTCAGAAGATTCTTCCATTCCTTTCTCATCTTGCCACACCCTGCTTGTTTAAATATTTATACATATTGACTTGGCACCTTTCTTCTGGTCTCATTTTTTACTTCACACAGCTTCCTATCATTGTCATCTCTCCCCTGCTCCTCCATAGCTCCTTTTCCTATCTTGACCTTGCCTAGTTCCTCCTCCCTTCCCATCAATCATCTGCTGCATCTAAAGCACTCCCTTAACTGCCTCATCCACATCCCACATCCTTTTCCTTCAGACTCCCATTCCCCTCCTCCCTTTTCCCTCAGTATTTCTTGATATCTCTTTTTGCCAGGTTCTCATTATCCAGACATTCTTTAACTATTCTCCCTTTTTCTCCTTTCCATCCTTCATATCATTTCCTTCCTGCTCAGTGTTCCCTGTTCCCTTCATCATGACTCCAGTATCTGCTGAGGTCCCACAGTGTTAAGGCTCTTTCCAGGCGGGGCGTGGGAGGGAAGTGTGCTTCTCTAGCTCCTGACTTACTTTCTGGACACCTACCCTCCTCCAGGGAGCAATACAGCCCCACTGGTGCTTCAGCATCTAAAATGTGTATGTGGAAGCTAAAATGGAATCTGAATCTTGTAAGATTTCAGGCATCATTTGGGTTGCCAAAGCAGTCCCTCCATCTCTGATGTGATGCACCAATGACAAATTGTGCCCTGGTGCCATGTCAAAGGGAATCAATCTCTTCTCTGAGGTTCTGCAGATAGAAGGTTGATATTTCTGCATCTGAGGGGATTAGGTGGTTCAGGCAACCAAAGTGATGACTGAATTCTTGTGAGACTATGGGCAGTATTTTAGTTGCCTGAGAAAGCTCATTGGTCTACTGTGTCTCTCTCGGCTTGGCTTCGCGAACGAAGATTTAAGAAGGGTGCAATAGTCCACGTCTGCTGCAGGCTCGCTGGTGGCTGACAAGACCATTGCGGGACAGGCAGGTCCGGCCACAGTGCCTGCAGGGAAAAGTCTGATTTAGGGTTGGTGCTGTAGCAGTGCGATTCTTCCTCAATCTCCTTTTGTCCTCAAGACCAGCTATGCGTGCGTTCTCAAAAGAAGAGACAGCCTGGTGGATGGTGTGCCTCCATGCTTTGCGATCTGAGGCTAGGTCAGACCACTGGTGATGGTTGATGCGACAGGTGCCAAGGGATTTCTTCAAGGAGTCCTTGTACCTCTTCTTTGGTGCCCCTCTATTTCGATGGCCGGTGGAGAGTTCGCCATACAGGGCAATCTTGGGAAGGCGGTGGTTTTCCATCCTAGAAATATGCCCTGCCCAGCGCAGCTGCGTCTTCAACAGCAGTGCCTCGATGCTGGTAACCTCCGCCCGCTTGAGAACTTCAGTGTTGGTCACAAAGTCACTCCAGTGGATGTTGAGGATGGTGCGAAGGCAGCGCTGATGAAAGCGCTCAAGGAGTCGCAGGTGATGACGGTATAAAACCCACGATTCGGAGCCGTAGATGAGGGTTGTCATCACAACCGCTTTGTAAACATTGATCTTTGTGCCTTTTTTCAGATGCTTGTTGCTCCACACTCTTTTGTGCAGTCGGCCAAAGGCACGGTTTGCCTTTGCCAGCCTGTTGTCAATCTCCTTGTCGATCTTAGCATCTGAGGAGATGATGCACCCCAGGTAGCTGAACTGCTGGACTGTCTTCAGAACTGATTCACCCACAGTGATGCAGGGAGGGTGATAATCTTCCTGGGGTGCAGGCTGGTGGAGAACTTCTGTCTTCTTCAGACTAACTTCTAGGCTGAATAGCTTGGCAGCCTCTGCAAAGCAGGACGTCATACGCTGCAGAGCTGATACCGAGTGGGAGACAAGTGCAGCATCATCAGCAAACAGTAGCTCTCGGATGAGTTTTTCCATTGTCTTGGAGTGGGCCTTTAGTCGCCTCAGGTTGAACAGGCTGCCATCGGTGCGATAGCGGATGTAGACACCATCGTCATCATCTAGATCTACTGCGGCTCTTTGAAGCATCATGCTAAAGAAGATCGTAAAGAGAGTTGGCGCGAGAACGCAGCCTTGCTTTACACCTGTGCCTATTGGGAAGGTCTCCGAGAGGTCGTTGCAGTGTCTGACTTGGCCTCGCTGGTCTTCGTGTAGCTGGATGATCATGCTGAGGAACCTTGGGGGACATCCTAAACGTTCCAAGATTTGCCACAGGCCTTTCCTGCTAATGGTATCGAAAGCTTTGGTAAGGTCGACAAAAGTCACATACAGAGCCTTGTTCTGTTCCCTGCATTTCTCTTGGAGCTGCCTGAGAACAAATACCATGTCGGTGGTGCTCCTGTTAGCTCTGAAGCCGCACTGGCTCTCTGGGAGGAGTTCTTCTGCAATGGTGGGCACCAGTCTGTTCAGGAGTATTCTGGCAAGGATTTTGCCTGCGATGGAGAGCAGGGTTATCCCCCGGTAGTTGGAGCAGTCTGACTTTTCCCCTTTGTTCTTGTATAGGGTGATGATGATTGCATCGCGAAAGTCCTGTGGTAATTTGCCTTGTTCCCAGCAGGTGACAAGTACTTTGTGAAGTGAGCTATGTAGTACTGTGCCCCCATGCTTCCAGATCTCTGGTGGAATTCCATCAACTCCTGCTGCCTTGCCACTTTTCAGTTGCTTGATGGCTTTAACAGTCTCTTCTAGGGTGGGGATCTCATCCAACTCTGTTTTCACTGGTTGAAGTGGGGTGAGGTGGATTTCTGAATCTTGAACTACGCGGTTGGCACTGAAGAGAGCCTGAAAATACTCCGACCACCGGTTCAATATGGATGCCTTGTCTGTGAGGAGCACTTGGCCGTCTGCACTACGCAAGGGACTCTGAGTCTGATATGATGGACCATATACTGCCTTCAGGGCACTATTTTAGTTGCCTGAGAAAGCTCATTGGTCTACTGTGTACAGACCACAGTATCTCTCTCTTATGCAGAG
The DNA here is from genome assembly GCF_032191835.1 of Heteronotia binoei. Lineage (NCBI taxonomy): Eukaryota > Metazoa > Chordata > Lepidosauria > Squamata > Gekkonidae > Heteronotia > Heteronotia binoei. The sequence goes on from NC_083227.1 coordinate 140,028,550, forward strand.
GTAAGACTGATATTTCTGAATACTTGAGGGTTTCCTCATATGCAGCTCCCTTTGTCAGATACAAGTAAGAATGGATATCCCTTAAGCCTTATGTCCCAGTCAAAGGATAAAAGGGGTGTGCAAAGACTCAGGATGCAAAAGTACAATGCAGGATGTAATCAGCTTGATTAAAGCAGGGAGGGGATACTTTGGGGCAGAAAAATCTGGATCTGTAGTGAAATAAAAAATCCTATCATGTCCCTGTTCTGCCCTAGGGATCAATTGTTCTAAATCTGTGAATGAACTGAAGTTCAGCAATCTCGTGTTGTAATTTCCCCTTCAAACTTCTCTGAGGACTGTCATTGTTGGATCAGGAATGGCATATTCTGGAAGAGTAAAATGTCCTCCATCTGGTTTTAGAGTGCTGTGCTTTATAATGTCAGATTTATGTCCATTATTCTGTTTGTCCAATGTAAAGAGTGGAAGTGGATTTCCCACACATGATGGCATACATAATATTGAAGATGAACAAGTGAATGAACCTGAGATGAGATGGCTGGTATTGTCAGATCTGGATATTGTGTTGTTAGAGAGAATATGGGGACAGAGTTGTCACCTTGGTTTACTGCAGGCTCTAGCCCAATGTCTATGTCCATGTTAGGAAGTGCATTATTGTGGTGAGTAGTTATTTAAGATGAGGGCAAAAAAAAGTTTGCCTCCCAGTGCCCATGAGAAGGAGCATCATTGTCCATCAGCCAATTAATTGTCAGGCAACCTATGCTGGACAGCGAGACTCCTCCCTCACAGACATGGAGTAGCAAAACTTTGTTGCCCATAGACAGTTTCCTCACCTTAAACCTTACTATCTGATATAACCATTACAGTCAACTCAACCTTAGACTGTGGCAATATGACACAAGAGTTTGGTAATTTACTTTAGTGGATGATTAGAACTAGTATCTGAATACTTATTACTGGTAACTGGTTTTCTCTGTTTTACCTCCAGCATGTGTTGCATGTTGGTGGAGAATCAGTAAAAGGGAGAATAGACTAATGTTACAGTCTCATGCATACTTATCTGTAAATGAGATCTTTTAACAGGGTGGAACTTGCTTCTGGGTAAACATGAAAACCATTATTTTGCGCTTTAGGATTTTTAAAAATTTGGCAGGTGCATGAGCCTGTCCATCTGATTTTCTGTTAATAGCAACAGCAACAAAAAGCTTCAGTATCTCATTTCAGTGTGCTTGCTCTGTCAAGCAATGCTGTGCTAGATTCAGGAAACTGTGGTTTTACTGCAGAGGATGTACGTATTAGAAGTGTTCACCCCCCTTTATTTTCTCATGAATTCTCTTCCACCTTGTTTTTAGCTTGCCTCTGCCAAAACAGAGATGTGCTAAAAGACTTCAGTGGGTGAGACAATTATGAGACGGAGCAGATGACAGACATACTTACCAAACAGGAAGGTGCATAGCTTTACAACAGCCATCTCCAAGCAAGTCCAAAAGTATTATTCTACAGCCTAAATTAATCATTCTTAAATTGATTTTTAGGTGTGACTGCAGAACGCCACAGAACATTGTCACACCACAATTATAACCATAGAAATCAGTAAGTTATGGTGGCTCATAAAAGGTCCCTAGTGTCCACATCTGAAAAATAGATAAAAAACGTGCATCTTCTTTTCCTTCCATAGTATGTCACAGGATACAAGGAACATCCCAAGCACCTGTCCTCTACTTCAGGGAAAGATGGAGTATCTTATAGTTATGATGTTGGGATAGACATTTAAAGGAATGTTCCTCTTTCTAGCTGACTTCTAGAAACAGCAAGCTTGGGGTGGCTGCATCTGAGTATTTGTGAATAGACTCTCTAGCCCAGGGGCAGCCAAACTGTGGCTTTTTCATGCATATTGTGTGGCTCTCGAAGCCCCCATCACCCTATCAGCCAGCTTGGGGAAGACATTTCTCTCTTTAAATCAGTTCTCCCAGCCAAGTCAGCTGGCAGCTTGGAGAATGCATTTAAAGTTGCTTTCTTTCCACCTCCTCCATCTATTTGCCTTCCTTCCTTCTTTAAAACATCTGGTGTTCATGTCTTGTGGCTCTCAGACATCTGACATTTATTCAACGTAGTTCTTATATTAAGCAAGTCTGGCCGTCCCTGCTCTAGCCTAACCTGAGAAGGAAGGCAAGGTTGCCGCAAAGGCATGAGTTTTTGAAATCAATGAAGGAGTGAAAATTACAGGAACCTTTTTCAGATGATGACTCTACTTAGACTGGGAGCCGCCTCGCAACTACTTATATATTCTCCCAAGGCTTTTTTTTTTGCGGTGGGGGTGAGGAGGCGCCAGAACTCTCAAGAGGGAAATGAAAACTTTGTTTTCATGAAGAGGTTCCAGAACTCTGTTCCACTGTGTTCCCCCAGAAAAGAAAGCCATGGATTCCCCCAATATGTGCTCTCTTGCCATGTTATCTGAACAGGGCCGATGTACATATTTTGCATATGCAATACAACTTTGGGGCATGTGAACTGCCTCCTGGATTTTTCAGGATTCTGGTTTGCACATATCAAATAGGGCTGCCAAGTCCCCCCGCAGCCTCTGGCAGGGAACTTTTTTCGTGCACTCAATGCGTACGTGCAGCACAATGACGTCACCCAGAAGTTTTGTCATTGTGCCAGCGATGCCAGGCACCAGCCACTCTAGGCATTTCTGGGGAAAATTTATGGTTTTCCTGGACGCTTTAGCAATTTGGGAGGTAAAAACTCTATGGTACCTATTGTACCATAGAGTTTCCCCTCCCAAATTGCTAGAGCATCCAGGAAAACCATAGAGTTTCTCCAGAAATGCCTAGAGTGGCCAGTGTGTGGTGTCACTTCTGGGTGACGTCATTGCACCGGCAACATCGGGGGAGGTTCCCCTACCGGCCCACATTGGGAGGCTGGGAACCTCCAGAGCGGTGGAATCCCCACCTGGCCAAGGGGCTTGGCAGCCCAAATATCAAAGCTGTGTGTATGGGTAAAATACTTAAATTTGTCAGTTTAGGGGGTGGTGTGGTTTACCACTCTTCCCTGTTTGCATGGGGCTCAGGGCGGTTTACAAAGTTTGGCTCAATACAGTATAAAAACAAGTTTAAAACCATAAAAACACAATATTTAATACAATATTTAAACAATATTTAAACATTTTAAAATAAGACGGCAGTACTAACATTGCTAGCATTCAGTCATTGGGGAATAGGGTGCCAGGCAGATGTGGACAGCTGTCACTGGCCTCAACCTTCGCTTGGAGGAACATCTCTGCCTTATATGCCCTTCAAAACTTTAATAGAGCAGACAGAGCATGGGTATCACTCAGCAGAGAGTTCCAAAAGGCTGGGGCCAGGATGGAGAAGTTTTGGACTGGTCAAGGCCAGCTGGATTATCTTTTGGGCTGGGGACCACAGGAAGGTTCTTATCTGCTGATCTTAATGCCCTTTGGGGGACATACCTCCTGATATGCATGGATATAGCATCTGAAAATGGCAAAGGGTAGAATATTATACATTTTATTTCAAATAATCTAGATACCCTAACTTTACTAGTCAGATTGGTGTTCATTTATTTACTAAATCATTGAGCTCAAAGAATACCAGTATGCTCTTAGCCTTGAGACTAGAAACCTCAGTAAGGAAGTGCTCAAAGTTTGTGAGTCAAACAGACCACAGCATAGTAATATCGAAACTCTTGCAAATAGAGGTCCATCAGATTATGGGTAGGTGTGAATTATATAATGTGGATGGGTGAGAACAAACAACTGTCTGGAAATACTTAATATAAAACCCAAGAGATTGGTAAAAGCTCCTAGAATTCTCCAGGAAGTAGAATTGATTAGTTATTATCAAGTATAACTGAATGTTTTAATATTCAAATCTAATTTCCGTTACCAGACTTTTTTCATTAAAATCAGGGAAAGTAACAACAGCACACCTTCCTTTTTAAAAATGTCTTCCCTGCTTAAAAATATTGTATCAAAGATGTTAATGCTATTCCAATTGTAGCTTCCTGACACTCTTAAAGGGCAGCCCCAATAGACTGTATTGCAGTGGTCTAATCTAGATGTTACCAGGGCATACACCACTGTGTCAAGGTTTTCCCCCAGGACTGACCACAGCTGGCTCTCAGCAGCCAAAGCTGGTGGAAGGTGCTTCTGGGCACTGCTTCCACCTGCTTATGCAGCAGCACCCGAGAACTATGAATCTGTTCCTTTAGAGGGAGTGCAATCCCATCCTGGGCCAATCCTTCCTTTAATCCCATGAATCACCTTCCGCTGGACGCATCCATCTGAGCATTAAAAAGGCTTCTTATGAACAAATGTCTTGGGCAATCTGCAGCATATCATCTGGAGATGAAATCCTGAGGTTGCTGCCCCAGACTGTGATATACTGCAGAGTGTCAAGAGCTGAGTGGCAGTCTGCCCCCCTTATCTTCTACTGTAAAAACGCTGGCACCAGCCATCCAATGTCCGGTACAAGGTGCCGGTCATTACCTTTAAAGCCCTATATGGCCTAGGACCTGCCTACCTTAGGGACCGTCTCTCCCCACATGTTCCGCAGAGAGTACTGAGATCGAGTTCTCAAAACCTGCTTACAATCCCCGGGCCAAAGGAGGCCCGTTTGAAATTTACCAGGGATCGGGCCTTCTCGGTAACGGCGCCTTACTGGTGGAACCAGCTGCCAGAAGAGGTGAGGGCCCTGCGGGACCTTGGGCAGTTCTGCAGGGCCTGCAAGACAGTCCTCTTCCGGCTGGCTTACAACTAACCGACACTGGGAATTTTGGATGGTGGTAGGGTGCATTCTGACAGATCGCTGGTTTTATGTTTTATTAATTTACTGTTTTAAACTGTTGCTAATTGATGTTTTAAAGCTAAACCTATGTTAGATTTTATATGCTGTAAGCCGCCCTGAGCCACCTCGGTGGGAAGGGCGGGATATAAATCGAAATATATATAAACAAACAAACAAATAAATAAAATGTTAGTCCCTTATAAATGCCTTTGGTTTTAGTTGCAGGGTTAAGTGTATGCTGAATTTCTCCCACTGTGATCACCTTAGCAGATTACATCAGTAAATCCAATTGCATTAAATAGGACTTATTCTCAGGTACACAGGTTTTAGCCTAAAACTCCTTAGCTTCAGTTGTGTTATGTTCATTAGATACCTGAATTTTTATTCCCCCCCCCTTCCCCCAGCAAAGGTCTTCCACAAGGATATCCATTTCTGCATTAGAACAGTTAGCTCCGAGTCCGCTAGCATCTTAAAGACCCACAAGATTTTCTGGACATGAGCTTTCGAGTGTTGATGCTTCCCTTTGTCACATCTGATTAAGGGAGCTTTGATTCTCAAAAGCTCATCTCCCCCCCACTCCCCAAAGTCTTGTCAGTCTCTAAGGTACTAGCAGACTCAGAGCTAGCTGTTCTACTGCAGACCAACATGGCTTCCTCTTCTAAAACATACCTGCTCTGTAAATGGGCTTGTAACTGGGGTGGGATTCAGGGCGGGTTGCCTCAGTTACTTATTAGTATCTTAAGGTTTCATGTAACCTTTTAAAAATGCTAGGTTCTCCGTATTTAGTTTTTTACCCTTGTGTTGCATTATGTTAAAAAACAGAAATATTAAAAGTTAATTTATTTTTACCAGGTCTTTTTTTTTGTAGGAAAAGCCTAGCAGGAACTCATTTGCATATTAGGCCACACACCCCGATGTCAAGCTAGCCAGAACTGCATTCCTGTTTTTTAAAAAAAAGCCCTGGTTTTTTACTTTGTTTTCATTTAAAAAATCAAAAGACTACATGGTGATTATACATTTATCTCTAGTTCTTGTTTAATACACTTGTGGTACCTATAGGCACCTTCCTCCTTTGTTAGTTAAAATTTCACTGTTGTCATGGGGAGGAGACATTCCAGTTTTCTGTATGATACTTTTCTTCTCCCCCCCCCCCCCTCCTTAGGGTATGGTACTTTTCCTGAAGGAAAAATCTAGGTTCTAGGATTTTATTATCAGGGGAATGTAAGCAGTATAAAACAGAAGAAGCCATTACAAATGGGAAAATCCTGAATGTTTGCTTCCCCCCCCCCTCCATTTTTTAAGAGGCCCACAAGATTGCAGATCACTGGGGGGGGGGGCGCGTTTCTAGGTAGGGTTGCCAAGTCCAATTCAAGAAATATCTGGGGACTTTGGGGGTGGAGCCAGGAGACATTGGGGGCGGAGCCAGGAACAAGGGTATGACAAGCATAATTGAACTCCAAGAGAGTTCTGGCCATCACATTTAAAGGGACAGCACACCTTTTTAAATGTCTTCCTTCCATAGGAAATAATGAAGGATAGGGGCACCTTCTTTTGTGGCTCATAGAATTGGACCCCCTGGTCCAATCGTTTTGAAACTTGGGGGGTACTTTGGGGAGAGGCACTAGATACTATACTGAAAATCTGGTGCCTCTACCTCAAAAAACAGCTCCCCCAGAGCCCCCGAAACCTCCAGATCAATTCCCCATTATACCCTATGAGAAGCGATCTCCACATAGGGAATAATGAAGACGTTTCCCTCTCCTTCCCCCCCCCCCCACCCACCCAGTTTCTGGCGAATCTGGCCTCTCTACTCACAAGTTGCTGCCAGCTTTTTTACAGCAACACAGACACACCAGAGTTGAAGCCTTTCAATCGGAGACTGAAGCCTCCGGAAGTAGAAAGGCACACGATCCTCTGGGGGCGAGGCTTCCCCCTCTGGCCAGCTGACTGGGCGCGAGAAGCAGCCACGGAAAGCAGAAGAACCTAATTGGGAAACTCAATGGGGAAGAGTAGAACTAAAATTGGCGCCGTTCCCCCACCCCCACCCCCCGCGTCTGGATTTTTGGAGAGCGGGGAGGAGGCTGCAAATTCGGGGGTCTCCCGCCAGGGCGGGGTGGGGGTGGGAAGCCTATTTCTAGGGCCTCCACTAAGAATCACAAAGATCTGCAATATGAAATACCAAGTCAAGACTGTGATTTCCTATGAGCTGATCAGTCTAGTTCCAGTTCTCTGTTTGAATATTCATGAACATTTGTATGAAATGATGATGTAATGATATGTAATATCCTGGAAGATAGTAGTTTGTTGGTGTCTACCTATGATGGAAAATGCTCAATCGCTTTTTATTTTTTGAATTAATAATTCACTTGCAGAAATTACTGGGCATACATTGCTTTTGGACTCTCTTAGCTTTCTTTTGAACTACATCCAACATGTAATTCCTAAAATAGCAATGTTGTTGGACCTGAAAACAATAGCCAGCTAGGTTTGTGCTTTATATAGCAAAACAATGTGGTCTGGGATCTTCCCTCCCCTCTCCCCAGGCATTTCCAGTCCTAGTACAGTTTATTCCTAGAGTCAAGGAACTAGCCTCAGATCAGTGGCCGTGGTATGATATGTGAATGGAGCTCTGCTAATGGAAGTGAAAGAAGGGAGCTGCCTGAACATTTCCCAGGATCAGAGATGGCTGTGGGGGAAGGAAGTGTAGAAAAGATTCCATGATTCTTGTGCCTGTGGATCTCAGGAACATCCAAATCCATATTTCTTAAATTCAGTACAAGTTATCTGTTCGGTTGTGGGTTTTGTACTGTTTTTTGTCTCCTACTGGTGCACTGAATTAAATGTGAAGATGAAATTAATTGAAGAATGTCTTTTGGAGTACTATTGAAGCAAAAATAACTGTATGATGAATATTACATGATAGACAGGGTGATTCCGCATTAACCTTTGCTCCGGCTCCGATGCTGTGTTTCCCCCGGGGCAGATGTTGGTTTCTGCACATTTTGATCCGGGGCGGCAGTTTGACCCGCCTCCGAAGCGGTGCCGCCCCGGATTAAGGAGATCGGCAAAATATCAGATCTTTTTTTTTGCTGCAATTCCGAGGCTCGGAATTTTATGTGCGGAACTCGCGCCAATGTGCTGTCAAACTTCTAGCATCAGTAGAACACACCCACATAACTCCACGCCCATGATTCCGCCCAGTTATTTCGTCATACTTCTGCAATTTTACTCCCTTTGAAAATTATGCAATATTTTCCTGAAATGGATTTAAAAAAAAAAACAACTCGTTTTGCATTACAATGCGAAAACAATATAACGATGTAACGCTATTTTGTTTTTCCGAATGCATCACTTATGGAGGGGCTGGGAGGGGGGGTCTCCGCAGGGCGCAGGCTGCCGGGGAAGTTCGGAGTTGCTTCCAAAGAGAGACTGGTGGGTGTGTGTGTTTGTGTGTGTGTGGAAATCCAGGTCGCCGAGAGAACGGCGCATCAGTTTTCGAAGCATCGATTGTAGGGGGTTGTTGGGGGGGGGGAATTAAACTCCCCTTCACTTCTTTTTCAGTGGTGTGGGGGGGGGGGTTGGTGAGTGCTTCGGTGCTGCTCGAACTGGCGGCTGGTTCCTTTTCTGTGCCCCCCCCCCACAAATGTCACGTTTCCACCTCTATTTCATGACTGGAACTTTTCTTTGTTCGCATGCAAAGAATCCATTTGAGAAGGACGCGAGGGGCCTCTCTCCCCGCTCCTTCGAAAGCATTTGGAGGCATTTGGAGGTTCTTTACTATATTCCACGTGAATTTGATAATCTGACATTGCATTGTGATTACTTTCTTCCCCCTCCGAAAAAAATCAATCCTGTGCTTAACATTCGCCGACTCAGATTTCATGGGGCTTAACTTGCCAATGGCAGGGCGAAAGGAAAACACGTGACTTTGCCAGTATTATGCCTCTGGCATTACATTGTAATGCAAACAAAGATGTTACGTTGTAACGCGAACACGCATGCGTGTAAAAAAAAAAGGGAAACGTATGAGGGAGGGGGAAACTCCGGGAGCAGCGGTAATGCGGAATCAGAAAACATGGAACAGATTGGGAATTGAATCCAGGGGAAATCCTCTATTGCGGAATCGGAAAATCTGGCCCGCATGGAACAAACCCGGAGCGAAAGGAGGGCAAACGCCAAATGCGGAATCAGCCACAGTGGCAAAATGGTCCAGTGGGGGGAAGTCTTTACCATTGCTGGAAAATGTAAAGATGAATTCAGTGCTGAATAGGGTGCCTGCCCTCTGACCCACATTCAGTTTCATGTGACTAGCAGGAGGAAAAAGAGGAAGTGTGCAACAACCTCAAGAACAGCAGGGACAGCTATCTCCATATATATATATATATATATATATATATATATATATATATATATATATATATATATATATATATATATATATATATATATAAAAGCCTTGGTTTCGATCAAGGTCCATGTATATGGTAGACACTCATGTATCCTTAATCAGTGGTACTCTGTAGCTCACTGTTAAACCTTATCCAGCCCTTGTGTATCTGATGTAAAGGAATAGTAGCATAGTGTATATCGATGTGAGTTTTATGTATTTTTAGGTTTTTATGTATTTTATTGTATAATTTTAATCGTATTTAAATCAACCTCTGTTAGCTTTTATTGTTGTAAGCCGCCCTGAGCCCGCCTCGGTGGGGTAGGGCGGGATATAAATCGAATAAAGTAAAGTAAAGTAAGTAAAGTAAAAGGCTTTCCCCTCTACCTTCTTTCATTCTCCTCAGCATGAGACAAAGTAGCTCAGGTGAATGAATGGGATTACCAAAGTTCTCAGAGCAAAGCCAGCTGGCCAGCAAGACAAGGAACTAAAATCACACATGTGCACACAGACATGTGGCCAGCTTGATCTTTTTGTGGATGGCTATCATGGTTGTTGTACTCTCTTCTCTTCGCTACTTGTTCCATTGTGGGAACCACTTCCCAATCAAAGGGAACAGTGATTGTACACTATTTGTTATGGCCTTTGGGCTCATGTGATAAAATTCTACTGCACATTGGCTCTTTCTTACAAACAGCCATATGCACATATAAAAAGGCCATAATGATTTTTTTTCTGGTGGTTGCTGTTTTTAAAAACAGTGGGTCCAGGGAGCACATGTTCTCCCACAGCAAACAGGCTCAGAACAGTGCCACAGGTGGAGGAAGGGCTCCTGCCTCTCCCCCAAGCCATTTTCCTACAGCCCTGGGGGGAGACTTATTTCTTCAACTGTGCTGCTCAGTGTGGAATATCTGTTCTCATGGAGCAGCAGCTGCTGTGCATGAAACTGGCAGACAGGTCAAAAGGGACAGGGGCTTGAGACTTTTGGAAACAGAAGAGCTAGATCTTCAGGGTTAACAATGTTGCATGAAGGGTTGAGAAGAACTGAATGGAATGCTCCACAGAGACAACATTCCAATGGTGTGTTTTGTTGAACTTACCATTCTAAATGGATCTATTAATGAAAGTGGAACTAACTTTCATGGTGTTGAACTAGGTTCAGTTTATGTGTGAAAACTTCATTAATTGCTAAATAATTTAAATAAACTAATTCAAATCAAGTTCATTATGGGGAAAAAGTCTCATTACAAAAGGACTCAATCTGGTTTTAATAATCATAATCTGGCCCTACCTTCACCGCCCCTCCCTGGCAGTAGCCAGCATGGATGTGGTGACCTTAATCCAAATGGATATTTCCTTCTATACTGCAAATGTCAGTACAGATGAGAGATGGAATTCTTTTCCATGCTGTTTGCTTAGTTATCCTTCACTATGCAGAGATCTTTTCCATATTTTGTAATCATATAGTACTTCTTTCAGCTTGAGACCCTGGAGAGCCGCTGCCAGTCTGAGTAGACAATACTGACTTTGATGGACCAAAGGTCTGATTCAGTATAAGGCAGCTTCATATGTCCATATATATGTATGGCTGTTAACCTGGAATGCAAAGTTTAGGAGTTGTATTTGTCCTAACTTGATCATTACCTCTTATAATATAGTGGGTTCGATGCAATGAAGAGGCAAGGTGGAAGTGATCATAGCTCTTTATTATAGGCTTCCCAATCCCCAGGTTCCCCCGGTTATACAGACTTCCCCCCGCCCCCACTCCCAGCCAGCTGGCCGGTGGGGGAAGCTCTGCCCCCACAGCCACCAGTAGCTGTAGATCTCCCACAGGTTTAGAAACAAGTCTGGTTTTAAAATGTGTGTGTTAAAGTTGAGCAGGAAGCAGGAAGCACTTCATGGGGAAGGGTCAGCAGCAGCCTCTGGGAACAGTCACTCTGTTTGTTTTGCTTTTGTTTCAGAGCAAGTAAGAGTGTGTATGTGTGTGAGAGAGAGAACAGCGTAGCCCCTGTAATTTTCAGATGTCGGTGTGGAGGAACCAGACCCAGTGAGAGAGAGAGTGTACTTTTTAGAAGTCTTTTTAGAAGGCAGTAATAGTGCGTGTCTTTCTCTGTGCTTGTTTTGCATTGTTTTCAGAGTCTTTGTATAGGAGCCTGTTTATGGGATGGAGGAAAACTCCATCTTTCTCTTTTTTTATTTGCCTGTGTTAGGCTGAAGAACAGCAGTTCCTGTGAGTAAAGCCCCAGGGGGATCACAAAAATGTGAACGTGCAAACTCTTTTTGTGAACTTTTTGTGTGTTTTCACTTTCATTTACTAGAATTGCAGCTATTGGGGGATGAGGAAATGATGACTATTAAGGTGAACTGCACTGCTGTATTTTTATGCAGTTATTTTGGAAATGGGAAAGTCTGGCTCCACCCCAAAGTCTCCTGGCTCCACCCCCAAAGTCCCCAGATATTTTCTGAATTAGACTTTCCAACCCTACTTTATTAGGTACAACATAGTATAGGGCTGTGCTCTAACTGGGTAACTGGGCCCCCACAGGGCCAAGTATATACAACTCAGGGTGCCAGTGCAAGGAAGTTATTGGATCATTCAAACCAGCAGGGCGCCCGTGATTGGAGCAGGGCAGCAGGGATTTGGATCCTACTGTCCCATTGTTCCCTAGTCCCCAAGCTCAGTCCTTGTGGCTCCAACGAACCTGGCAGGAACACCCATATAAGTCTTCCCTTTGGTCCGCATACACAACACCTCTTAAAATGCAGCTTAACTGCAGACTGTCAGATGTCCTTTGATTATAAATCATGAACACATCATTTTGATGTAGGGATTAACAGGTGAGGAAGATTTATTTTTAACTCTTCATTTGTAGTGTTAGTTTTGATCACCTCTGAGTCAGGTTTTGAACACACATTCCTGAAAATGTCCAGGGGCAAAGAAATGTGTGATATTTCCTTTTTGTTGATTCAAGGGTTTGGTCTGCCTAGTCTGGTATTGCAAATGTGTGTACTGTCAGCTCTCCAGAGCTCTCTCCCATTCTTGATATGACTAACTACACATTATGCTTTGTCTGGTTCATACAGGCCCACTTGAGACTATAGCAGGCATGGATTGGGAGGGAGTTTAGATCTCTCCCATGCTGTTTTACAATCTGAAATAACCCTGGGCAGCTGCTGTTTGCCATGCTGGGGAGATGTCACATGTCAGTATCTTCCTTGGAGGTTTTTAAACAGAGGCTAGATGGCCATCTGACAGCAGTGAAGATCCTGTGAATTTAGGGGGAGGGGTTTGTGAGTTTCCTGCATTTGCAGGGGGTTGGACTAGAGGACCCTGGAGGTCCCTTCCAACTATCTGATTCTATGTAGCTCCCAAGAGGGGAAGGATTAAACCTCCTTTTCCCTCTCACTGTGGCCCAGTCTAAACTGGTCCCCTTATGCTTGGGAATCACAAAGTACCCAGATGATGCCTATCAACACAATTCAGGGACCCAGGTGCTGAACTGGAGACATTTTACATACAGAGAATGCATTCCACTCTTGAGTTACAGTAAAGTATGTTTTAAAAGTAAGTAAAGAAGATTCAAGTTAATTGGGGTTGGGCTGTTCCCCACAAACTTCTAATTTTTTTAATGTGTTTTTTTATTCTCAGGAGGTGGTCCCACATTTTGCTTATTTCCATTTCTTTTCATGTTTTTGGGTGCCATCCCATAGCCTGAGATTTTTATACATCACAAGAATTAATTTTTGTAATGTCTATGCAAATGACCCCTTTGCCAATGGAACCTTAAGGGCATGGAGGTTGGGGAATGGAACCAGTGAGCAAGTGTGGTCCTGATTCATCCCACCCACCCACTGATACACACAAAGGCTCATATTTCTACATGGGATGACTGATTACATATGCATAATAATCTTTCTGGAATCATATAATTGTCTGTGACTATAAAAATGAATAAATCTTCAGACATGATAAGACAAATCAGTTTATTAATTGTAAAAGACATTAACTATTAATTAATTTTGCAAATTGAAACAAAGCCATCTTTTCTTTTAAGCCAAAGTATTTGCCTTTAATTTTCACAGGCTTTCACTTAAAAAATTCCAATGACAGGAACTACGTGTTATACAGCGACAGCAACAGCAAGCTTTTATTGGCATAAAACAGATTTAGCAGTAAAATAGCAATATAAATAATATAAAATCCTAGATTATAGAGTACATAGGGAGCTAATATACATAAAATAAGTAATATATATATATAAGTCGAGTTTAGCCAAATTAAATAATTAAAACAAATAAAATGTGGTCATTCCAGAACCATTCTCTGTCGTATTTCTCTCTCTTTTCCTACGTGTTATACTCAGCTAACTTTCTAGCCTTGTGATTTTAAATTACTCAGGGAGGGAAATTAATACTCCATCTGTTTATTTGTGCTGTGGTTATAACTCCCTATGGTCTACTTTAAAAGCTTGTCATAATTACTTGTTGCTGTATAGTGAAAACTTTTGAAAAGCATTAAAAAGTTTCATCAGACTGAAATATTCCACAGACAATTCTTCATTATTCTTCATTTTGTATACCGAAGAGTTCCATGTAGCTGTAAAGGTTAAATACCAGATCAAAAATAATGTATTGTTTAGGCAGCAGCAATAGCAACATAAAGCGGCCTCCGTATTAGAAGGAAATACATGACAGAAAAATATGCCTGTAGCTAAAACAATCAACACAGATTATTCAAAAACTGAATACATCTGTACTCACACTCTTCCTTTCCATGGATGCCATATTAGTATAATGTTTATTGTTTTAGTGACATCTGTAGCCATTCATATTATTCATATTGTCTGTTCATTGCAACAGAAACCAAGTGCAAAACAAAAATAAAGTCTTGCGTTCACTAATTCGAGATAATGGTTTAAGGGGTAAAAAAAGAATAATCACATCCATTTTGCCCAGTTCAGGCATGAATCATGTGTCTTCTGTATAGTTTCCTGATGAGCCAGATTAAAGAAAAACCTCTTCAAATTTGGGTTGTTGGAGAAACTGCTTAGTGTCCACAGAAGGTGCATCCATTCAGCAAATCTGGGGCAGCAGTGGTGCTAAACTCTGCCTTTGAAACTGGAGGGCTCCTTCCTCTTCCTACCCTGCTACTCCCCCAGTGGGGGTAACTTTCCCCACTTTTGTGGGAAAGCAGCCTATAAATCCACACACACAATTTTTTTTTTAAGTCAGATTTTGCTTTCATATATCTACCCAAGAAAATTTGACAAATCTGAGTGAACAGTTTAATCGCAAAAGAGAAAACTGCTTCCTGGCTGCATATTCACCATATAAGTAGGCCAATGTCTGATTTTCGAGTAGTTTTTAAGTCGCATTAACTCCAAAGAGTAAAGGCTCAGCAAAGACATTTTGGCATGTACTTCTACAGCCACCAAATTATAAAATGGGGGCCATAAAGACAAAGGAGGTGGAAAATACTACTGTGAGGACTTTAGTTTTAAAACAAAGAAACTCAACTCTTCCTGAATCTTTATTTTCATATACTATATTTTTAAATGAAGCAGGTGTATGTGTGTGTGTGCAGTTTTGTTTAGATTGTGAGGGATTATTATATTAAGTCTTTATTCAACTAGTTGTCCCCCCATACTAGAGAAACCCTGGCTCTTTTGTTCAGCAATAAGGATCCTAAGAACACTCTAGCAGTTGGAAAATTTGACTCAGTCTTTTTAGCCCTGGCATCAAAAAAATAAGAAATAAGTGTCTTCTGCTGCTCAAGATTCGTGAACCAATGAGCTTCCAAGGGTACAAAAGAAAGGAAAGGAAAAGGCCACATTTAGGTCCGATTGATCTGGCCAACTAACACCCAGTGTCAAACTTATAGTTCCTGGGAAAGGTAGTTGAGAGAGTACTAGCAATGCAACTCCAGGCTTTCTTGGCCTTGAATCCCTTCTAATCTGAGTTCCACCTTGGCCGTGGGACAGAGATGGCTCCGGTCACTCTCACAGATGATATCTGCAGGCAGCTGGATAGAGGCAGGTCAGAGCTGCTGATATTGCGTGACATCAGCAACATTTGACATGGTTAGCTATGATCTTTTGACTGCCTCGCCAGTGTGGGGATCTGGAGGATGGCCTTACAGTGGTTTGCCTCCTTTCCGTAAGGTCAGGGACAGAGGGTGGCTCTAGGGGAGAGGGCTTCACCATGATATCCTTTGGTATGTGAAGTCCCTCAGGGGGGCTATCCTCTCCACAATGTTATTTAACATCAGGGCTTTTTTGTAACAGGAACTCATTTGCATATTAGGCTACACCCTCCTGATGTATCCTCCTCCAAGAGCTTACAGGGTTCTTCTGACAGGGCCTACTGTAAGCTCCAGGAGGATTGGCTACATCAGTTGTGTGTTGCCTAATATGCAAAATAGCTCCTCTTACAAATAAAAGCCCTGTTTATGCACCCCTATACCCAATTGGTGTGGGATTATGGGGTGTCATCAGAACAACAAAGCGAGCAGAGATGACGGTATCCCAGTTATTATTATTATTGAGCTATTCAAAGTCCTAAAAGTGCTGTTAAAGTGATGCATACAATTTGTCAGCAAATTTGGAAAATGCAACAGTGGCCACAGGATTGGAAAAGGTCATTTTATATTCCAATCCCAAAGAAGGGTAATGCCAAGGAATGTTCAAACTATCGCACCATTGCACTCATTTCACATGCCAGCAAGGTCATGTTAAAGATCCTACAAACTAGGCTTCAGCTGTATGTAGATCGGGAACTACCAGAAGTTCAAACTGGGTTTTGGAGAGGTAGAGGAACTAGAGATCAAATTGCCAACATTCACTAGATTATGGAGAAAGCACGGGCGTACCAGAAAAATGTCTATTTCTGCTTCATTGACTACACTAAAGCCTGAGTGTGTGGATCACAAAAAACTGTGGCAAGTCCTTAAAGAGATGGGAGTACCAGACCACCTCACATGTCGCCTGAGAAACCTGTCTAAGGGTTCAGAAGCAACTGTCAGAACAGGATATGGAACAACTGATTGGTTTAGAATAGGAAAAGGAGTTCAACAAGGATGTATATTGTCGCCCTGCTTATTTAATTTATATGCAGAGTACATCATGCGGAATGCCAGCCTGGATGAAGCACAAACCGGAATTAAGATTGCTGGGAAAAACATCAACAACCTCAAATATGCAGATGACACCACTCTAATAGCAGAAAGTGAGGAGAACCTAAAGAACCTCTTGCTGAGGGTGGAAGTAGGCTTGAAACAACATCAAAAAAACTAAGATCATGGCATCTGACCCCATCACACCTTGGCAAATAGAAGGAGAAGACATGATTTCACATTTCTGGGATCCAAGATCACTGCAGATGGTGACTGTAGTGATGAAATTAAAAGACGTTTGCTCCTCGGGAGGACAGCTATGGCGAACCTAGGTAGTATAATAAAAAGTAGAGACATCACCCTGCCAACAAAAGTTTGTATAGTCAAAGTGATGGTATTCCCGGTAGTAATGTATGGCTGTGAGAGTTGGACCATAAAGAAGGCCGAGCGCAGAAGAATAGATGCTTTCGAGCTGTGATGCTGGAGAAGAATCTTGAGAGTCCCTTGGACTTCAAGATCAAATCAGTCAATCCTAAGGAAAATCAACCCAGGCTGTTCCCTGGAAGGTCAGATGCTGAAGCTGAAGCTGAAATACTTTGGCCACCAAATGAGAAGGGAGCACTCACTGGAGAAGATCCTGATGCTGGCAAAGACAGAAGGCAAAAGAAGACGGGAACAGCAAAAGATGAGATGGCTGGATAGCATTACTGATGTAACTAACATGAATTTGAGCAGACTTTGGAGGATGGTAGAAGACAGGAGGGCCTGGTGCGACTTTGTCCATGGGGTCGCAAGGAGTCGGATTAGACTGTATGACTGAACATCTGGCCAGGAGTTTGGAGACTGTAATTGGTTGGTTAAAACAGAGCAGGCTGACACTAAATCTGGCAAAGCCAGAGGTTCTGTGGCTGGGCCAGGTGGGTAGGGGTGGGTTGACAACTCCCCTCTTTTGATGGGGTGTCATTAAAAACTGGGACATCTGTCAAGAGTTTAGGAGTGATCCTGGATGCCTCCCTTTCAGTGGAGACCCAGGTCACAAAGATGGTTCAACTGGCATTTTACCATGGTCACCAAGTTAAATAATTGGCCCTGTACCTGTCACCCTCTGACCTAGCTACTGTGATTCATGGCAACGGTCACCTCCAGATTACTGTAACTTGCTCTACATAGGGCTTCCTTTGAGGTTGATCCAGAAAATGCAACTGGTCCAGAATGCAGCTGTGATGATATTTAGAGGGACACCTTTGAGAGCACATATCCAACTGGTGCTCCAGATTGAGGGCCAGATCAAGTTCGAGGTTCTGGTCTTGACCTTTAAAGCCCTTAACGGTCAGTGTCTGCTTGGCACACTATATCCACACACAGAGATGTAGGATTCAAACTCTGTCTGGGGAAAACATGCATGCCACAGAAGCTGAATAGAGATTCTTCATTGTGAAAATCAGAAGTGGCAGTGAAGTTTCCCTGAAAAATAGCTTGATCCATACTAGGGGTGTGTATACATTTAATAACTAATTAAAAATTATGAAACAAAACTAGGATCTGGGAAACCCAGATTTAAATCCCCACTCAGCCATGGAAGTTCTCTGGGCAAATTCCTACCCCCATTTAGGGTTACCAACCTCAAGGTGGTCCTGGAGTTCTCTCAGGATTATAAGTAATCTCCAGACTACAGAGAATAAATGATAGTTTCTGAGGACAGATTCTACGGCATCTCATAGAGATCACATCCCTGCTGAGCTTTCTCACCTTCCCAACTTCTGCACACCATAGATACTACCAGCAGATATCTAGGAATTCCTGAAACTGGAGCTGGCAACTTACACTGTTGCATGACAGGGTATGTCCAGGAAGGCAGGAACCAAGGTGCTGGTGCGAATGGAAAGAATCTCTCCCTCTCCCACATCACATTTGGTGTCTTGGGTGCTCTTTCAGATGTGTCCAAGGAACTCCACCACAGTCTAGGGCAATGTTGGAAATGGAACCCCCAAGGTACTGCAACCTGGATAGTCCAGTCCAGTCAAATTTATTAGATCTCAGAAGCTAAGCAGGGTCAGCCCTGGTCTGTAGTTAAATGGGAGATCACCAGAGAATATCAGAGTTGTTATGCAGAGCCAAGCAATGGCACAATACTTCTGAATGTCTCTTGCCCTGAAACCCTACTGGCAAGCTGTAACTTGACCATAATAAAACAAAACAAAAAAACTTCAGGATCATATCATGAATGGAGAGCACTCTGGGCCTACCTTTCCCATAATGCCATGATGTGTGCATCTGTGTCTTCCCATCAACCTATTACTCAATTGCCCAGCAGAGCTGCCAACTCTGGTTGGGAAATTCCTGGAGATTTTAAGGATGGAGCCAGGGAAGGTTGGCATTTGGGGAGAGGTAGGACTTTGGCCGGGTGTAATGCCATAGCGTCCACCCTTTGAAGCAGTCATTTTCTCCAGGAGGAAATGTAGTTACAGGAGATCTTCAGGTCCCACCTAGAGGTTGGCAACCCTAGGCCAAGTCCCACAGCATACAGCATTGTAAATGGGGGAGGGGCAGAGAAGGGGGAAATGAAACTGAAATCAAAGAAGTACAAAACCAAACATGGATTTAAAAAAAAACAAAACAACGCACACCCCTCTTTTGCACTTGGCATCAAGTGGCCACAGTGTGTTTTAGGGTATGCTTTCACATGTAAGGGGCATTGGTACGCTAAGTGAACAAGACAGAACATGTGCCAGAATAGATTTCTCAGCAATATGCTAGAGTTCCAAGCCAAATGCAAATGAATCTTCAGTTTAAAAAAAGGCTATGGCAGCAGAGTTCCCAGTCATGAGAGACAAAATGTGACAAAGGACCAGCACCTTTCCCCCTCAACGGTTCTCCCAAATCCTTGGGGGGGGGGGATTAATAAAAATTGGCACAACTTTATGTATGAATATTGGCATCTTTTTATAAACGCTTTGTAAAAGACTACATTGGATATGATGGAATGAAAAGATCCAGATGAATGAGAAGGTGGAGGAAATTCTGTCCTTGCCTGTCTTTCCTTTCCACACTCGAGTGCTTTTGGTTCTTTTCTTATCTCCTTAGGAGAGGGAAAAAAATCCTCAAAGGAGCATAACCTAGTGAGATAAGAAGAGAGGGCATGATTTATCTCCTCATCTACACATGCTTATTTTGTTTTAAAAAGTAGATTCCATCCCATATTTTATGTTTGTGAGAGGGAGTACATTTGTTTTGAACAGATGACACTAATATAATGTATATGAAGTTCCTGCCCTCACCCTGTCACCGACACTTTTGGGTTTCTCTGTGGGAAGATGTAAAATTAGGATAGGAACATGTCAACATTCCAAAACAAATTGGCATTTTGAGTATACTCTTCAGACTAAGGAAACTTGTATGATAACACCAAATGAAAAACACCAGCTAATCATACAGGTTCTTGGCTCTTCTTGTCACAGCAGATTAGTCATCTTGCAGGATAGGAGTTTTCCTTGACCTTGTTTCTACAAATTAGGTTTGAATAGCTTATTCTACTGTATATTATAATTTTGTCCTTAAGAAATGTAAAAGCCTCTGATGACCAAGGATTATGTTTATACCCTTCCTCTGGAGATCCAGTTTGGTGTAGTGGTTAAGTGTGCGGACTCTTATCTGGGAGAACCGGGTTTGATTCCCCACTCCTCCTCTTGTACCTGCTAGCATGGCCTTGGGTCAGCCATAGCTCTGGCAGAGGTTGTCCTTGAAAAGGCAGCTGCTGTGAGAGCCCTCTCCAGCCCCACCCACCTCACAGGGTGTCTGGTGTGGGGGAGGAAGTTAAAGAAGATTGTGAGCCGCTCTGAGACTCTTCAGAGTGGAGGGCGGGATATAAATCCAATATCTTCTTCTTCTTTCTTTTTTGTATCCTCTTAATTATATAATTCAATAAAATTTACTTTAAAAGTATTTGAATAGCTGTGTCTAAACCATCTGTAGGACATCAGCTTTCTTAGGATTGCCAATCCCCAGTTGGGGGCAGGGGATCCTCTGGTTTGGAGGCCCTCCCCCAGCCTCAGACTTCAATGGGGGACTTCAGTGGGGTAAAATGTAATCGATTCCACCTTCAAAGAGGCCACTTTCTCGAGGAGGACTGATCTCTGTCACGTGGAGATGAAAAGCCAAGAGTTTTGCTACCCCCCTCACAGTCCAGCAATTCCCCCCTTTCCCCCTGTGAAATAAAAATACTTTTAAAGGGCTGGAAGGGAGTGATGAAAGCAGAGTTTAGCTCCACCATTTCAAAGGCAGCTATGCCCAAGTCCCCACTCTGCCAAAGGAGATCTTTCCTTTGTTCCTATGTGGAAAGAAAGAAAGACTCCTGTTAGAGAGGAAAGGTGATACAAAAGCTCCTTGCAAGAAGGTCCCAGAGTGTTCCAGTGCCTCAGTACCACTGCCAAAAAGGCCCTCAGTCTTATGGCCACCCACCACACCTCGGACAGCAGAAGCACACACAGACTTCTGAAGATGACTTCATCGTTGCTCAGATATATTGATACGGAATTAAGCATTCCTTAAAATGTTCTGGTCCGAGACCTTTAAAGGTTTTTTGAATGTCTATTAAGGATTCCCAACCCCATTTGCAGAACTACTAATTCTCATAGTCCTCTGGGGAAAGTAAGTTTTTGAAGATATTTTGTGATTCATAGAAAATTAATTGTGCATGAGGAGTGTTGAAATCCAGAAGACAATATGTTATGACTAACTGAAATCTCACTGGTGGAAACAGGATTGACACATGATTAACTTCTTTGTATCAGAGCTCACAAAGACCGGACATATGTACAGTGTCAAAAGGCTTACTGGGTACATATATAGCATATTTACTCCAGTTAGAGATGTTTTTAGGGTTGCAGGTTCCCCCCCCCCATCCCCCGTCACTGGCTGGGGAGCTTCCCAAGACACCTGGCCTATGCCAAATGTGTAGTTAATGATATCTCTAACACAGTGAACAAGAACATTTTGTGGCTTCTTTCATGCTTGCACTATGAATCAATTTTGTTGGACTGTTAGTTGCAGTCTGATTTATGTCTTGTTAATTTGCCATGTTGATTTCTTCAGCCAATAAACAACAGGGTGGCGCTAGGGGAGGCATTGTCCCACCAGCACCCACTTGAATGTGGTCTGCCACAGGGGGCAATCCTTTCCCCAGTGTTATTTAAAATCTACATGTGCCCCCTTACCCAGGTTGTCCAGAGGCATGGGCTGGATTGTCATCAGTACACTGATGATACCCAGCTCTACCTGTTGATGGATAGCCAGCTGGACTCACCCCAGAGGTATTGGCCAGAGCATTAAAGGCCATGCTGGATTGGCTTAAACAGAGCTGATTGAAACTCAGTCTAATGAAGACTGAGGTCCTGTACGTGGGTCATGGGGATTTGAGATATGAATCCTGCTCCCAACCCCTGATGGGGCACCTTTGGTACTGGCGCTGAGGGTGAAGAGTCTGGGGGTTATCCTGGATCCCTCCCCTTTCTATGGTGGCCCAAGTTACTACTGTTGCTAGCAGCACCGGCTCGAGAGCAAATAGCGCCCTAGGCAGGCACCCCCCCGGGTGCGCTCTACTCGCTGCGGCTGCCTAGCCCCTCCTGCCGTCGCTGCTGCTGCAGCCACCACCAGCCTCCTCCTGCCCGCCGCCACCGCACACCTCTCCCCCCCCCACTGCTGCCTCGGCCACCACCAGCCTCCTCCTGGCTGCCGCTGCCATGCTCCACTGTCCCCCTGCATGGCTGCTACCAGCCTCCTTCGGCCCACTGCGGCTGCACTCCACTCTCCCCCCGCCATGCTTTGCTCACTCACACCCCCTGTGCCTGCCACCCACGCCTGCACATTTAATCAAATGCACAGGCATGGACTGCGATAAGCCAGTAGGGCTGTAGTCGCAGAGAGCAGGGGGAGGGGGCGAGCGGAGTGCAGCAGCAGTGGCGGTGGTGGCGAGAGGAGCGTGGTGACCGTGGGCCATAGGGGGCTGGCAGCAGTGGGGTGTGAATAAAGCGCGGTGGTGGGCAGGAGGAGGCTAGCAGTGGCCATGGCGGGGGGAGGGAGGCAAACTAGCCATTTGCCTTGGGCACCGGAGGCAGGAGGAGCCCAATTCGGCACCCCCTGCCTCTCAGCGCCTTAGGCAACCACCTAGCTTGCCTAGTGGGCAAGCCGTCCCTGGTTGCTAGATTAGCCTTTTACTATCTTCAGCTGGCCAAGCAACTAGTTCCCTATTTCACTTCCCAGGACCTTGCTACAGTGATCCATGCAATGACCACTTACAGACTTGATTATTGTAGCTGGCTCTATGTGGGGCTGCACTTGACCCAGAAACTGTAGCTGTTGTAGAATGTAGCGGCATGCATGCTGATGGTGATGCCTGTATGGGCTCACATTCATCTGATGTTCCACCAGCTGCACTGGCTGCCTATAGAGTACCATATCCAGTTCAACTTTTAAAGTCCCAGGCGGCCAGGGACCTGCATATTTCAGGGATCATCTCTTTGAACTTCAGAGGCTGCTGAAATTTCCAGCTCCTTCTTCCTTGTCTTTGCAGGCTGAAGCTGGAAGCAATTCTGGGCTTGCAAAGCTGCAAAGAAAATGCAAAATGGACTTTCCATTAAGGTCTCTGTGTCTGGATAGACTACTCTGGAAGTAGTCTATCTGGGCACAGAGACATTAATGGAAAATCCATTCAGTTTTTTCCTTGCAGCTTTGACTGTGCTGCATTGTATTTTAATGGAGTGGAGCTCAGTTTCACTTTTCAGCATTTATATGGCCCGTTAGAAGCTGTTCCTTGCTGGAGTTGTGTGACCTTGCAAATAAAAAGTTGATTCTTTGAGCCAGCATGTCTTTGCTGAATGAGCCTTAGAACTGGTGCCTAGTGAGTACTCTAACCTGGGAACCCACAGCCAGAGGGATATTACACTGAAGAGCCATTGCCAATCTGAGTAGACCAGGGGGCAGGGGGGAAAGCTTGCAATGTCCAGCCATTTAATGTTTTCCTAAGCCCAGAGCATTTTATATTTTCAGTTTATATTTTTAGTTTCTGCTGTGATCCTTGTGCTTTTTCTTCATTTTATTTTTTAAATTGCATTGCCAAATCCCACTATTCCCCCACCTTTCCATTTTAAACAAAACATCACAAGAGTTTTAAGCATGTTTGTATTTTTAAGTAAAAAAATAATATATTTAATTGTGTTTCTCTGTATCCTTTATAAAGTTTATATCTCCACTACCTGGGATTACATTTTATTATATGCATGGCCTGGCCCCACAAAGTCCCATTTATGTCAGATCCTGCTCTTGTAACAAATGAGTTCAGCACCCCTGGCATAGTGATTAGTAGCTCAACATCCCATGACACTGCTCAGAAGACTTCTATCAGCGTGTTACCACAGTGGTACCTTCTATTCTGTTTCCAGTATAAAACTGATTTTTAATCGTGTGAATTTTAAATCACGGGCCCTGCAGGACTTCAATCAGTTCCACAGGGCCTGCAAAACTGCCCTCTTCCAAGAAGCCTTTAAGATGTAACCAGAATAAATATTATGCTGCCGGATAAATAGCACCACTGTATTGTTTTAACTTTTTATAATAATTTATATTTGTACTTATACTGTTATTGATTTTATCTGTTATGATATCGTGATTCCGTATCATGTCCTGTAAGTCGCCCTGAGCCTGCCTCGGCGGGGAGGGAGGGGTATAAATAAAAATTTACTTACTTACTTACTTGTTATTTGATTATATTATTTGTTATTATCGCAATACTACATGATTTGTAACCTGTGCTGAGCCCACTTCGCAGAGAAGGTGGGAAATAAAGAAAATAAATGAATAGATATACTATTTCATAAGCATTGTCATTCCAATCCCGCTGGATGCAAAGGAAACCTCTTACTAGCTCTGAATAGCTTCGTAGAGCAATTCCCTGAAGTGTGTGCTCAGAGAAAGAGCAAAGGCTTGCCTTCATGTAAAAGAGTAGACACTTTTTATTTTAAAATATATTTTTCTTGTTAAGTCTTTCTAGAAGGTACATTGAGAATCAAGACCCTGAAGCGCAGTGGCAACAGTGCCAAAGAATAGGAAACTTGCCTGGAATTGTTTTGTAATGCTTCCTATCGCAACATGCTGAGTTGTGTCTGTCTTCACTGTATTTTCCATCCTGTGCCAAATTTGTAGTTAATGATTCATTGCAACTACTTCAGCAAATCTGGCTCTTTAGCGCCAAGGTAATTAATAAAGAATTGGGTGTTATTTGCTAGGCCTCCTATATTTACACTCCTGGAAGAGTTACACAGTAGATATGCCTAGTTTCTTGTTTAAACACATCTGCAGTTGTTGTTAGGCTTTGGAAGCATCTCCCAGATCGTGAATAAAATTACCTCAGCTTGAGACCCTGGAGAGCTGCTGCCAGTCTGAGAAGACAATACTGACTTTGATGGACCAAAGGTCTGATTCCGTATAAGGCAGCTTCGTATGTTCATATGTGTGACAAGTTGTATATTGCATGCATTTCCACATTATGGATAAAAAAAGCCAACCCTGGACCAGTTTCAGGTTATGTATATATTATTGCAAGTAACATTTGTATCACAATTTTGCACAAAAGAGAGAAGCAGATACATTGGTATGTAGCCTACCTTTAGTGGGGGAGGCTCCTTCAGCCAAAGCAGGCTTCAAACCTCCAACTTAAGTGGCTCTTCTTCCAATAGAAGAAACTGAAGGAAGGCTCCTTTGGCTGAAGTTAACACTGCAGTGTCTGCTCAGTGGAATGGCAGGATCTAGAGCATCATCACATGGATGTGTGTCACGTACTACAAGATCTTAAATGCTTAATTAGGGCAGAACAGAAGCTAGGGGAATTACATCTACATTGGCAGTAGGGGCTTCAATACATACCATATTTCTTCAGTTTATTGAGCCCCGCCCCAGCATTTTTGGAGAATGTCAAAACAAAGCCCACCAAATATGCAGCCCATCCCTCCCAAGCTAAATGCAGCTAACCAGCGATGCCTGCTAGCCTTTCCAGTGCTTGACACCACAGCCCCATCAGCAAAAATAGGTTTATTAAGGGCCTCCTGAGCCACCATTCATGGCTAGTGGGCCGCATTTGAGTTGGTGGGCACAAATGGTGTGGGCTCAGAATATCCCCCCCCCCATTTGTTTGAACATCACAACACAAGATGATACAGGAGACAAAATATATAAAATCTTTATTAAAATAATTGCCTGACATTTATTTACAAAAACATATGTACAAGGAACAGAAAAACAGGGTTTTGCAATCTTGTAAACTGATGTTATGCTAAAGCCAACACCTTCCCTCATCTAACATTTCAATGTTGCAACCGGGTCTGTAACACTATTATCTGCAACTACCTGAATACATACCGCTAGGAATTTTATGAACTTGCAACACAATCCAGGAAGATGGCTCTTGCTAGTGGTGTGAGAAAGTCAATTGCACCATTCAGCACGGAAAGAACTTCAAACCTGTTATCTAACTGAAAAACTGATGTGACATCTACACGGAAAAAGTCTTTTATAATGAAACCAGAAGCCTGTCCTATGAATAAATGTCCTGACTTCCTAATATATGAAAGCAAAGTTTGTATCTGATTTTCATATTTGAATTAATTAAACCTATGTACAAAACTGGGGACCTGAACTGTAGCTGAGATGTACCATGGAAATCAGATGGGGAGAAGGTCCCTATGGAAATATTTCGTTCAATGTAAAAACAGGACTGAATTGCCATTAACTCAGTAAGTTCTTTGAAACACAGACAATAATGATAACTGTACACTGTGGTTATGGTGAAAACGTATGCCCATATGTTGCAAGCACAGAACACCTTTGTTCATGGCAATGTGTGAATAGTTGCGTGGGAGAAGTAGCAAAGACGACTGAATTTGCTGATGATGTAGTCAAGCAGCTGAAGAAGCACACAGTTCTGCCAGAGATGTTTTGTTTTGAAGTTCAGATGATATTTTGTTGGCTAAGAACTTCTCAGCTTCAAACATCCAGAGAAATGCTTCTGTTCTACAGAAGACATCAAAGAGATAAAACAATGCTGCCTTCACAGTGAAGAAAGAGAAGTTACATGCCACAAGGTATGGGGTGCAAAGCAGTCACACGCAGCGGTTCCAACAAAAAGAAGTCCAGACTAGTTCTTATATCATTTTGACCAGTTTCTGCAGAAAGAAGGAGAAATTGTATACGTTTTAATAATATGATTACCTTTAGAATATCCCTACTTTTTTTTTTAATATGTCACAACCCAGTCAATACCTACCTGTAACAAATTGCCCACTATCAAAACTGGGGTCAAGTATCTAGAGTTAGGCAAACATAATTAGTAGGATTGCCAGTCTCCAGGTGGTGTCTGGAGATCTCCCAGATTTACAAGTCATCTCTAGGTGACACATATCAGTTCCCCCCTGGAAAAAATGACTGCTTTGGAAAGTGGACTCTGTAGCATCATGCCCCATTGAAGTCCCTCTCCTCTCCAAACTCTACCCTCTCCAGACTCCACCCCACACAGATCTCAAGGAGTTCGCAACCCTAACAGCTAAACATCTGAGGTATGCTTTTGAGTATAAGCATTTTTAAACCAACATGTTGGTCCAGAATTGCCCCATCTTCCTCTTCCACCAATGGTGATTCCATTAATACAAGGTACATCCCTGTGCATGAGCAAGGTGGCAGTGATTTTCCCCAGGATCCTCCTTACTGCAGTGCCCTGGCCCATGTGGCTTCTTGTCCACATGTGTTCTGCAATCCCTATCCACCAGCATTTTGGCTGTTTCAGAAACTGCTGGTGAAATGAGGTGGTGGGAAAGAACTGCAGTGTTTGTGCTGTCATTTTGCTGGATCCAATCTATTAGTATGCATGTACTCTCCAAAACCCAGAAGTCTGATTTTAAAAAATTAAAGGAATTTCTAAAAAAAACAACACAAAAAAACCTTGTGGAATCTGTAGATGATTTTGGTCTGCTGTACACTGCAAGCACCACCTGAATGCACTGAGATATCATGTGCCTTCCTTGCTCCAGATTCCAATTGCCATCAATGAGAGCAACACAGAGAGGGCTGGAGACGTCCAGCCATCCCTCCATCATTCTTGGATCCAGAGCCATCCTCATTCTAGCTGCCTTTGACTGAGGTCATTAGAGAGAAGAGATGCGGCATCCAGGCATTGTTCCATTATGCCTGAATCCAGCAAAGTTAATAATTCCCAAAGACCAATGTTATTGAACAGAAATCGTTACCTGTATTGGGCTGCATCCAAACATTTCACTCTGCTACTTGCAGAGCCTTTCTCTACTGTAATGACTGCCTATGGCACAAGGATCTTCCCCCCAGCAAAAGAGGAACATTCTTCCTTGCCCTGGAGGAAGAGTTTCAACACTAGAAGCTCTAGCCCATTATGTTCTGGTTCCAATAGGAGCCAAATTTTGACCAAATACCAGAATAAAAAATAAAAGTAGGTAAATAACCACCTCTAGGTACAATAAGCAAAGGCTGCCACTGAAAGGAGGAAGAACTGCTAAAAGTCTTTGACAGATAAAGTCAAAGACTTTTACAAACAAGAAACATAAACAAATAAAAGGCATCCATGAATTGCACAGATCTTCCCCTAAGTCTGACTATATTCAAATGTATGTGAAGGCTTTCATACCTGAGATTGTTGTATCAAAGTCTGCATCTTGCTGATTGAAGCCACAGTCTAGGATGTTATTTAGTGTGCCACTCTCATTGCTGAAGAAGCCTTTCCCACCCACACAGGTTTGCTGCCAGTCGGAGGCACCAAATAGCTGTCAGAAACAAAGAAGGGGAAAGATGTTCAACTGTAGGTCCTGTGTCTTGATTATATAATTACATTTAACCGTTACTTTCCGATCCATCTTTCAAGTGTATGAGATACAAACAGGCAGGGTGAATTTGTGACTTGAACAACTGTTGGTGTAGGCAGATGTAAACTCCTCAGTTAAGACAGAGTTCTTCATCTGGCACTAAAGAGAGGGTGATTAAAAGTGAACACTTCTTATAGGCATCTGTAATTCTATAGACAAATAATGCTTGTGCCAAGCTTAAATTACAAAACTATAAACACACAGGAAGCTGCCTTACATTGAATCTGACCCTTGGGCTTGGCACTATCTAATTTGACAGGTGTACTGACCTGGATAGCCAGGCGAGCCTGATCTCATGACTAAGCAAAATCAGCCCTGGCTTGTATTCAGATGGGAGACCTCGAAGGATGTGGAGGCAGGCGATGACAAATCACCTCT
Source organism: Heteronotia binoei (assembly GCF_032191835.1). Classification (NCBI taxonomy): domain Eukaryota; kingdom Metazoa; phylum Chordata; class Lepidosauria; order Squamata; family Gekkonidae; genus Heteronotia; species Heteronotia binoei. The sequence continues at coordinate 140,057,161 of NC_083227.1, forward strand.
CAGTGTCTCTTGCTTTGAAAACCCCATGGCATCTGCTAACTGAGCCTTTTAAATAGATATCCCAGGAATTGGATCTGGGACCTTTTGCCTACAAAGCAGAAATTCAGCCATGGTCCCAACCTACCATAGACCTTCCCTGGGACAACTATGATGACAGGTAATATGATTGCTTGTTATCCCCAGTTCGTTCTCTACCAAAGACAACTGCAGCATGATCAGCTTTGCCATCTCAGGTCCCCAGTCACTGTGGTCTCTCATTCATCCAAGGAAGGACCCTCTGTTTCTAGTGCTACTACTGGGCCTGAGAAAGCAGCAACCAGATGTCTGCCTGCTGCTGTTGAATTCTCAAATATACATGCTTAGCCAAGATTCACAGATTAGGTTCAGCCCCAAAATTTTATCGTATTTCATAAGTTTTCTGATCAGTTAACTCAAACTGGGGTGAGGCATTTTTCTTAGTTGGTTGCTTGAGGTCTGCATTATCAGTCTGTGAGAGTGTTAAACTGCTTCTGTCTCAGCATTATCCACTCTGACTGGTAGCAGCTCTCCAAGAGAGAAGGATGGGTCTTCTTCCCTCAGATCAGTTAACTGGATAGGTGGATAATTGAACCCAGAACCTCATATGCATGCAAGCCATGCACGCTGCTGCTGAATTATGGGGTTTTCCCTGTCTTAGCAACAAGGCCTGGTGGGGCATAGGGGCTTAACCCCTAGGATGGAGTGCCATACAAGGGGCTCATCATGACTTGAGAATGCCTCCAAATGGCTTTTTAAACCCAAGAGGAGATGTGGAAGCTCATATAAAAACTTCAGCTTGCTTTGATTATACTCTTAAAGTTATTCTGAATGGAGAAATAGTCTCACCTGGCGAAAGATGGTTAATTTTTCATCGTCGTCATCTGTTATGTGATGTTAAATGGAAGAAACAGGGAGGGGGAGAGAAGAACACACAGTTGAGTTCAGAACTCTTGCTGACATTATCATTCAACTTCCCACAACCAGTGCTGAGAATTTATAATTTCTGATCACAGGAAAGAAACAATGCAAAAAGGGATGACTAACACAACCAACACAACAGCACATGATAACAGTAGCAAGAACCCTTTAAAGCACAAAATGGAGCACTGTTAAGTCCCACAGATTTTGTTAGCATTGCATTGAGTTCAATGGGACTACGGCTCAATCAGATCCAATGTTATTAGGCTCCAAGCCAGGTCTCACTACTATGGAGAGTAGATGCCAGTTCTATGGATTTCTTCTAGCTCAGCTAAGACCATGGCTCCTGATCTCTGGCATACGTCAAAAGAGGTAAGGATAGTTGAGCACAATTAAACATCTTTCTCCCAAACATTTACTAGGAGATGACTATTTTTGAGTGGCAGTTGTGAGTTGAGTACTTCTATACTTTTTTTTACTATGAAGTGGTTAGAACAATAAACACAGACACAATGCCTTTTCAATAGGCTAACCCCATCATCTTGTCTTTGCCTATGCCATACACACCTCACCCAAGAGAACAATATTTAAGCATAAAAATTCTAAAAAGGCAACTCTAGGTTTATAAGGCACAAACGTGACTCTGCTACGTCATATGGGATTTCCTGTGTGCAGATACTGCACTCATGGACTGGAACAGCCCCATGCTTCTAGTCCTTGTGGCTATAAAGGAATACTTCAAAGCAGTGCTTTTTTTGTAGAAAAAGCCCAGCAGGAGCTTATTTGCATATTAGGCCACACTGCTGCTCCTTGGACTCCAGCATAAAAAAAAAAACCCTGCTTCAAAGAACATGACAATGTCTACTGGGATCCCAGAGGGGTGGCAGAAGACCATTTCCAATGACCGGGGGCATAGCTTCAGTATATATTTGCCCATTTCCATAAGTTAAATTACCTAACTAAAACGAACTAAAATTAATTAGGCGAAAATAGAAAATTAAGAAGAAGAAGATAATATTGGATTTATATCCCGCCCTCCACTCCGAAGAGTCTCAGAGCAGCTAAAATCTCCTTTACCTTCCTCCCCCACAACAGACACCCTGTGAGGTTGGTGGAGCTGGAGAGGGCTCTCACAGCAGCTGCCCTTTCAAGGACAACCTCTGCCAGAGCTATGGCTGACCCAAGGCCATTCCAGCAGCTGTAAGTGGAGGAGTGGGGAATCAAACCCGGTTCTCCCAGATAAGAGTCCACACACTTAACCACTACACCAAACTGGCACATTTACTATATTTGAACAATTCCATTTTTTCTTGGTGCAGAATTTGGAATGCTTTGGTACATCACTTTAGTCCTCTCAGACCTGGCAATGCTTTTTAAAAAGGGAAATGGGTCTGTTCTACTTGTTATCCCAGATCTATGCCTGGCTAAATATGGATCAGTTTCCTTACTCGTATGGTGAACCCCTCACAGGTGGATGATGATAAGCTTCTGAAACACTCCAGGTCTTCACAACTCATGTACTTCAACAGATATTTAAGCCATGGAGTAGTTGTTAAGTATTAAGCTGCAATCCCATGCCCAGTTACTTGAAATGAAGTCCCATTCAACCAAATGGAACCAAGCAATCCATTTAGATAAAGTATGTATATTTTACAGGAGATTCCAGGATGCATAATTTTCCTCAGCCCTGCTGCCCTGTAGTCCTAGTTATAATCTATCAGTCACCCAAAGAGTGCAAACATTGAAGTACAAACCATCAGGGCAAGGCGACACTTGAAGTTGGTATGTGTCGTTTGTGCTGTCGGGCAGCTGCACTTCCATTGGGTGTCTCCAATCAGTCAGGGTATTGCTTAAGTCACATGTGGAGAGTTCATCAGAATCTACAGGGGAAGAAAAGTCAGGATTATTATTGAAAAGGTTCTTCTCCAGGATAGTTTGGGATTAGTTTCATTCCAAACAAATCTTCAGTTAAGTTTCATTCTGCTGACCAAACCGGTAATTAAGAGGATAAGACAAGCCTGTTGGATCAGGTCAATGGCCCAGCCAGTCCAACACTCTGTGTCACACAGTGGCCAAAACCCAGTAGCCATCAGGAAGTCCACCAGTGGGGCCAGAACTCCAGAAGCCCTCTCATTCTTGTCCCTTAAGCACCAAGAATTCAGAGCATCACTGCTCCATAGTGTTCAATCGATACATTGTGGCTAACAGCCACTGGTGGATCTCAACTCCGTATGTTTATCCAGTCCCCTCTTGAAGCTGTCTATGCTTGCAGCTGTGACCACTTCTTGCAGCAGTGATTTCCATGTGTTAATTACTCTTTGGGTGAAGAAGTGATTGATTTTCAAACTGCACTTCACACAACGCAGAGATTTCCCAAAAAACTTACAAGAGTTTATCCATAAGAAAATCAGCAATAGCCAGATTCTCTGAAAAAAAAATATAGCCACTACTGCTCTTCCCTTACAATGTACAACTACAAGGGAATGTTGGCTGTGGATCCAAGGTTCCTTCTTTATTCTTCCAGGGCAACAAGAAGACCTAAACACGTGCAAATACCATGTGAACTGAATGTTCCACCCTGAGTGTATAATATGATGTTCCCTGGCAGACAAGTTGATGTAGAGTGGATTCCCTGAAGGCCAAAAGTCTAAAACACCACTAAAACACTGGTTCTCACCTACTGGCATGGAACTGCTCTCCACCTTCATTTCCTCTGGTGAGTAACTGGGACGAGAATAACTTCTGTGGTCATCTGGTAGCAGAATGCTGTTTGTTGCTTCGACAGTCTCCTCTGCCTTAGTATCTTCCAGAGACTGCAAAGGGGAAAGGGCTTTGTATTAAAATGTTTATTGCATAATATAGAGAGAGATAATGGCTGAAAGCCTTGTTTACTCAGCATGTACCATCAGTTCATTAAACACATGTGGGTTTTCCACTGCATTTTAACTGGTTTCAGTCCTCAGGGATAGCCTTTTAGTTCAGAAAGCTTTGGGGTAAATAAACTGTGGATGCCTCTAGTTCAGTAAGCTGAGACTATTTTCAGTTTAATTTATTATTTGTTCTATTTTGTGGAAACTTAGCTTGCAGTCTCAGACAATAATAGGTATTGGTGCATGGATGTATTCAGGCAGAGATGTTCTGGAAGTTTTTAACCTACAGTCCATCACTTTGTCAATGGGCAAGCTATTATTTTCCTTTCAAAAACTAGCATTCTTATTTAGCCATAGATCTGCTACAATGTTAAAAACAGCAAGAATACTTCTAAGTGTTCCTGCACTTCCTTCTCACGTACATCAAAGATGTCTAGGCCTGCAGCCATAATCTTAACTAAACATTTGCAAATTTCAGCATGCACTGGGATGCTATAAGCACATGAACTGGATAACAGGTGAAGAGCAAGACTAGCCACTAAAAATATTGAGTCATTTGAAAGTCCTAATATATATGTGCAAGGCTGCTTGTATCTAATGTTCCACTTGGAAGTTTTATTTCCTTGACCACCAAGAGTGTGAATACATACCTTTCTCCCATTCTTGATTTTTGAGGCCTTTGGCTTCTTTTCTGTTCAAGAAAAACAAAGCACAGAAGTGATGTAAGCAAAAATACTGGTGCAAAGAAAATAATTATAGACAATAGGTATAGCATTGAATTATTTGGACATCACCAATCTTACATGTGTACAATTTCCCTCTTGGTACCATACAATACTAATAGCAACCTTGCAACACTTTCTTGAATTACTTTTTTTATATCTACTAATTTTAGTAGAAATGTGCAGAGTATAAGAGTAGCCATCCAATATAAACCACCAGGGACTCCATGTTAAATTGTCCTTTCTTGAGGCCATCTATACAAGACAAACTTGAGAAGACTCTCCATGTTTTGACAGGCCACTGAATAGAAGAATAGTTTTGGGTGATATGCCAAAAGGTAACATTTTGCCTAAATTGATGGCTTACCACACACAAGTAGCTTCCATTGATGGCCGCCACACAGCTTTTTGATTGTTGGTAGCCACTTTAAGTCACCTGAACAATAACAAACCTAGCAGAGACAGGTGCTTTTCAGGAGACACTAGCAGAGCTTTTTTTGTATATAAAAAGCCCAGCACGAACTCATTTGCATATTAGGCCACACCCCCTAATGTCACCATTGTTTCACACATGGCTTTTTTGTAGAAAAAGCCCAGCAGGGACTCATATGCATATTAGGCCACACACCCTGACACCAAACCAGCCGGAACTGCGTTCCTGCTCAAAAAAAGCCCTGGACACTAGGATAACCTTTAAAAAAAAATTCTCCACATGACCAGGGAATGCATCAATTTTCTTTTCATACCTTTCTTCTGTGTCTTCGCTGAAGATTGCAGCATCCTATAGACTCTGACTGCACTAGAGCCTTTGCTAATGCTTTTGTCTTTCACCTCTTCAATATCAGGTAGTGAATTCATAGCACAACGGAAATTCGCCTTCCAAGTTTTCGGATCAGGATGTACTTCACCTTTTTTATACCTTCCTGTAAAACAGAAGAGTAAATCCACGTCAAACAAGAATTTTCAGAGCTATGCACAGCTACCAATCCCCTACCCAAAATCCAAGCATGAAGTGTTCCATCCATTAAAAGAGATGACTAATACATCCACGTGGTTAGTGCTTCCTCATTAAGGTACTCACACATGCAGGCACAGTGTTGTGTGTAGTTCTGCCTGCAGTCTGACCCAAAGAAAGGCCTGACATAGATCTTTCAGGTACTGATTGTCTGTGTAAGGGACTGGAAGAATCAGGTGGACAATGAGAGAAGTCAGGGGCATTTCCTATCCTTTGTCTTTTTAAATTTTTACCATCCCATCCAATGGAGAGTTCTGGTGAATTCAAAATTGTGCACGTTTTGTGTCAATCTGATTGGTCCTAACAAAGGGCATACCGTGGATTTTATCCTAACAAAGGACATTACACAGATTTATTCTTGCTTTTATTCTTACTCTTTCTTTCATAAGGTACAAATAAAAAAGTATAAATAGCTAGGATAAACAATGACTAATTGAGGGAACAGTTTGATGTTAGTAGAAAAGATGTACAGAAGACAGAGAGCATGGCGCAGTTTCCAGTGTGTTTGGAGACAGGAAATACAGGTTCAAATCTACAATGCTAACTATGGGTTGCCTCCACATTATACTTTTGTTTGGTGCAAACAAACTAAAATGTACTGTTTAATTTAACTGAAAACATATTATATGAGTGAGAAAAACACCTGAACCATGATTAGCTCTAGCTCCCTGCCTGGTTTCCATTTGTTCACACACTGTGGCATGGTTGGAGTGCTGGGATAGAACTAGGAAGCTTTGAGTTCAAATCTCTCTTTAGGCTTGGGCCAGTCACACCCTCTAAGCCTAACCAATTTTACAGTTGGTATATCTAGGACCAGGTATACCATCCTGAGAGCTCCTTGGAGCAAGAGTTGGATGAAAACAGAATAGATTAGAGCGGTTTTTGACACGTCACTGTCTCTCAGAGTTGGTTCTGATGATGTGCCTGGCAGTTGACATTTGATTTCTTTCTTCACAGAAGAGCAGCAGCAATCTTGTGTTAGTTTGTGGCTCTGCCATTCAAGCAAGCTGCTTGGGCAAGCAACAGGGCAGACCGTCAGTGCTGATACTGTGCTAATAACTCAACCTGACATAAATTTGTTGGGAAAAGGGTGGTATGCAAACATCATAAATACATAACCACATTAACCATGTGGGTTAATGGGGAGGGACAGTGGCTCAGTGGTAGAGGATCTGCTTGGGAAGCAGAAGGTCCCAGGTTCAATCCTTGGCATCTCCAAAAAAGGGTCCAGGCAAATAGGTGCTAAAAACCTCAGCTTGAGACCCTGGGGAGCCGCTGCCAGTCTGAGAAGACAATACTGACTTTGATGGACCAAGGGTCTGATTCTGTATAAGGCAGCTTCATATGTTCAACCATACACAAGGAGACAAATCCGGAGCCTGCATATGTTTGTTTGGTTTTTAAGTAGCTCGCTGTCTATTCCACAGATGAATTTTTTTTCATGTGATTCTTGCAGAAAGAAGTGCGGTGAAAACAAGTTATTCCTCCTCCCTCCTCCATAGTGTAAGTATGCTGATCACACTCAACTTAATGATATGGTAGTATGAAAAATAGCCATAGAAAAATTGCACCCAAAGTAGTCACTGAAACCAGTACATACCAGTGTGAATGGCCCAGTTTCTGAAAAGGCATGCATCTCTTTCAAGATCCCAACCATGCTTAGCTGCGTGTTTCCATGGGATCTGGAATAACTTTTCTTCCTGCAATTCAATAATATAATTGCATATCATGTAGCTATGTATGAAAAAGAAGCCCAAGAAACCAAAGATGCTTTGCATGAAATATGGAAATCTGCAGAATATTTCTATGTTTCTTCTCTGTAGTTTTCTACTGCACAGTTGTTCTTCCATTAGGGCATCAGTATAGCATAGCGTAGCATAGTACAGTATAGTAGCAGAAATTAACAGGAGACTAGTAGCCCTTTGTCACACCATCACCATGAGTAGGCTAAACTTGTGTGTACTTGCTGGGGAAAGAAATTTAATAACAGTGACCTTTCCCACTTCTGCTCTATTCATGCACACAAATTTGTGCATGCATACAGTTATATGCACCTCTTCATCCGCCCTCCACCCAGAGCCACTCCTCCCCTACCCCTCCACACACCCGCTTCTAAGCAGCAGAGGGGCCAACCGCCTCCTCCAGGCTCTGGCCGGCAAAAACCATGCCCGGTGCCCTCCCCGTCCTCCAGGCAGCGCCTGGCGGAATCCGCGGGCCCAGCAGCCACTGTGTGCCAAGAGGCAACTGCTGCCGCAGGTGGGGGCGGGCCCAATTGAGGCTAGCAGCAGAACAGACCCCAGGCGCAAGGGGGCCTGCGTAATTCAGAGCGCTCTGGCCCAAGGCCGAGCCCAGCCAGGCTGATCGGTGCCTCGCAGCAAGCGGCGGGGCTCCAACTTGTTTGGGTGACGGGGAAGGGAGGGCAGCAGGAAGGAGACCAGAGGCCCCAGGGGCTGATGGGGGGGGGGGGCAAAGTCAGGGGGCCTCACCCAGAAGTAGGGGGGCTGTGCCGCCACAGGCCCCCTCATAGCTATGGGCCTGACACACACTCACCCAACACACATACACAGTAATTGTTGGCTAGTATCAGCATTTATTGGTTCTCTTGCTTGGTTTGGAACCCGTCTCTTAACTCTCTCTGACTTAACACATTTAAATGTATTTACATTTTTAAAACATCCAAAGGAAAAAGTAAGCCAAAAAGTCAGAATCCGTACATTTATTGAATAAGTTATACTCAAGCTTCTGAGAGAGTTAAGTGAATAGCAATTCCATGATCCTAAACAAAGTTACATCTTTTTAAGCCCATTTGACTAAAATGAATTTAGAAGGGTGTAACTCTGCATAGGATCTCAATTTATTGCACTCGGTAAATTCTGAGCACGGTATCGAAAATGACATGGTAAATTCTTCTCAGCCTTGTAGTCTCCGTCCCATTAAATAAGACTGTAGCCTGCATATCCAGGTACAAAACTCTCATTAAAATTAAGTCTACTATATATGTTATGAATTACTGGGTTCTGTTTTTAAAACTATGAACTGGAGTTCTCTCATAATGCAGATAATGTATTATAGGGTTTTTTTAAAATAATGACCTCATTTGTATTTCTTACATTAAATAGAAAACTACAAAGCAGGATGGTGTTTTGAAAGGTAAAGGAAGCATGGAGAAGAATCCCCACCTTGTTGATCCACACAAGTCCTGGAATCTTATTAGAATCAATCTGTGTCTCCAGCCAGGGCCTCATGCGCATTCTTGCTTGTGGCATTTTGGCTCTGAAAAGAGAATAATTTGAGTTTATAAACAATATTCTGCACTCTGCTGTCAGCACCCTGAGTAATCCTTGGTGGTCACCCACCCAAATATTAGCCAGGCCAATCCTGATTAGTTTCTGAGATCTAATGAGATCAGGATAGCCTGGGCAGAGACACCATAGTTTAAAAAAAAATGACCAAGGGATGGTGTGGTACAGGGACAGTTATAAACCATGTAAACAGAAGGAATAGAAAAAAATTGTTTTCCTGTTATGTTGAAAACATCCAGGGCCTTCCCATGAAACCAACTGACACAGTGAAATTAACCAACAAAAGGAAGTGCTTCTTCACTTATTCTTACAGAAGACACTGCTACAAAAAAGTAGTGGTTGTTACTAGGCCTTTGAAACCCAAATAGTTTTATGTTTTGGCTTAGTGATTATATTCTGTGACCCTAACAATGGAGTCTCCATACTCATGGATGATACGACTGCAGCAGCCAGGTGCTAGAGCCAAATGGGATGGCTGCTGCATTTCTTTTCTGCCTTCTTCAAGTGGCAAAAATTTCAGCCTTTCTACCTTCAAAAAGTATTGATTTGTTTTCACGGAACCCCCAAGCATTGCAGAGGGTTCTGGGGCACATTCTTGGACATGGTGTTATCTCAGGAAACTTTCTTTGGACTAGGTCCCGTTGATCTCATTTGTCAACTGAAATGTATCCTGAACTGCATGCCCTGAACACCTCAGGAGCTGCATGTTTGGGGGGAAGATCAGCAGTGGTCGGCAAGCTTTTTAGAGAAGCTTGTCTTCTATTGATCTTTGCAGCACAAACAAGTGCAATCCAACTGTCTCAGTTCAGACATTGTACAGTGACACTATGGCCAAATCTGACAATGGTTAGTGTGATTGTAGGGACTGAGCCAAAACCATGAGGAATATATACTTCCCTCTTTTGGTTGCAGGCTGCCGTTAGAAGGAAGCAACTTTAGATAAAAACCTCTGCATAATCCTGAAATATGGCTGGCAAGTTATAGCAAAATAAACAACCACAGAAGAATTCAAGACAAATAAGGGAGAACTGCAAAATAATGAGACAAACTTCCTTGTGTCATGAAGATCGCTGTGTTCTCAACAATCAGTACCATACGATGAATCTAAGCAGGGGGTACAGCCTGATAAGGCCTCTGCCTTCAATGGACTTTGAAGTGTTTGTAATGTTGTTTATGAGTGGACCAAGTCACCTATTCATACAATTAGTGGGGATGGGGGATAGGGAAAATGAAGCAGGTAGACCTTAAAGCACTTTGTATTCTAGCACCACAAATCCTCAATATGCTACCTGGAAGCAAGTCCTATTCATTTCAGTGAAATTTAGGTTTCTGCTAGAAGCTGACAGTCTGAGGTATAAACCACATAGAAGCTTCCTAAATTCCCTTGGCCTCGACAGGATTTAAGCATGCTCAAGTTCACAGGGTAGAAGGAGGGGATGCCTTACATATCACATTCCCCCCCCCCCCTCTGCCAAGGACATAATCTCTATGTGAGAAAGGCATGTGCATTTTTATGTCTGAAGTGTTCTGTATTATATAGACATACTACATACACATTCAGAAATTAGTGTCCTAAGGAAAACGTAATGGGCAAAAAAAATCCATATAAAATTACGCATCTTTAAAATCCCAGAGAAATCAATAGGATGCAGCCCTATTGCGATCAACTTAGTACCCTGATCCAAAGGCAGTTGCCTGGAAGTAAGTTTAACAGAAATTACTACACGTCCTGGCAGATGACTTAAAGCTGATTCCTTTTCTCTAGAATGCCCATAAGGAGTCTACCTGAGGTGCGCCTGTATGCAGTAAATCACAACATGGCAAGTGGCTTCTTAAATCTGTTTATAAAATATTGTGAGATGCAGCAGAAAGTGTCAGGCACAGGGGAGAACAAGCTGATCTTCCACTTGTGCTTCTCTGCATCAGGGCCACAGTGTGTAGGGTTGCAGAGGAGCACTATTGCTCCCAGTAATAATGCAGAGTTACTAATAAAAATCCATCCTTTAGTCCCAGAATTCCAATGGAGAGATGGTCCCTGTCCAAAAAGTTTTTACAGATCCCTCGAGACAAAAGAGTACAAGCAGAACACGTTGCGTAACAGGAAGAAGTCACAGAGGTTTGATCCAACACGAGTCTATGCATTCAGGCTAGCAGCAGCTCTTTGGGCTTTGAGAAGCGCCTCGCCCAAAGTCAAGGCCAAAGGCCCCAAATCCGCCATCTCCCTCAAGCAACTGACAGTGCCATCCTGGACAAAGCTACACCTTCCAGTGCCCGTGGACACCTTCCAAGGGTGTAACTCTGTTTAGGGTTGCAGTGTTAGCGCTGATTCAAAGCCTCCTCCTCTTGCCTTTCTCCAGAGGAGTTTCACCCTTGCTAGTTTCCTGATTGCTCACTGTCACACACAATGTAGGATTGGCTGCACTAATCTCCATGACTCCTGTGCAAAAGCGACTCCGCAAGGTGAGCAGGCTAAATCGCTCCTATTTGTGACGGAGGCTGAATTTCACACTCTGAGGGCAATCCTAAACAGGTCTACGAAGAATCCGACTCAGGTCTGTTCGGTGGGGCTTACTCACAGGAAAGCGCTTTTTGCATTGCTCTGTATCTTCTTGCTTCGGTTCAGTAGTCTAAGAAAGGCACCCACCTTTAGTCCTAGCTCCAGCTGCCTGCAGTCATCTCAGTGGAACACGGCTGAATAAACATCCATAGGGAGAAGGGTTTGCCCTTCCCTCCTTCCAAACTCACCATGACTAACCTGCACACTATAAGGCCCTGTTGTTCAAGTTCTTGACCTGTTGCTGCCTTAGCAGGGGTGAGCAAGCTCTGGAGCCTCCTCTCTCGATTCCTTCCAAAAATCTGCTTCTCCACCCCCCCAAGCCTCCCCCCACCCGTTTTCTATTGATTTTCGGGACGCTAAAGCTTCAATCTTCCTTGCCTCCCTCCTGTTTTCTCTCTCCCTTTTGACAAATTTTACTTCCTGGTCGGCAGCAAAATAAACATCATCCATTGTTATCAAAAATTGCTCCTTTGCGAACAGTATTTTTCAAAACTGAATAAGCGGGGCTATTCGCTTTTTGCACCGTACCTAACAAAAAGAAAACTTTCCTATTGCAGAGCTAAAAGTGCCTTATTCAAGAGCCAATCACAGACCACACCCGCCCGCACGGTGGATTGTGCATCGCTTTTTGCTCCGCAACACACCCACCGCTCTCTCGTGCTTGAACTCTTGTCCTCCAGCCTACCCAGCCACATCAAAATGCGCGAACAGCGCTTCCTCTCCTTGCCCTTCCCGGTTGGGTGGCCGCTGCGCGCACCTGGCGAAGCGGGGTTCTCAATCACCCGTCACTTTGGCCCAAGCAAATCGCTAAGGCGCCGCGAGGTTTTCGGTTGCTTTTTGCAAAAGCCACAGGTCTTCCGCTCAGCAAAGAATGACTTCTGTGTCCAAGAGACGTCCCGCTGCTGGCAACCTGCAGCCTGGCTCAGTCCCAGCTGACAGAAAGCAACCGCCCCCCCTATGCACTTTTGCAAGGATCGCAGGACAGAAAAAGTTACTGATTAAACTTCCCGCTTGCCTTGCTGGCTGCAGCCGGGCGCCTTTGATCGCTGGGGAAATCAGGCCACACGCTGTTATGAGAAAGTGGCTCTCAGAGACATCCACGCACCAGCAAGAGTCCCGACTGACTACTTCCCTGACACTCAGAGGATACTCCCCCCCACGTTGTCCGGGGTTAACCCTGACCCTCTAACGCGACCGAGATGCTGCAAACCGCAGGGTGGAAGCAGGACCCCTGCAGCTGCCGCGATCGTCTCCGGAGACGAACCTCTGTTTGCAAAGGCGAAGCAGCGAGGGACGATCTGTCTTTGCGCTGCAGCTAGCTCCTTCCCCGGCGAGGCAATCGCTCCTTCTGCAGGCGCTTGACCCGGGAGCCGCTGTATATTCTTACAGGTCACCGGGATTCCCCCCAGCAAGAGTCAAGCCGGGGGACGCCGCGACCAATCAGCGCTCCTAGCGGGAGCTGCGGCCGCGCATTGGCTGGCGAGGGAAGCATCATTTCGGAGAAATCAGACTGTTGTAGCACCAAGACTGGAGGGGAAGTCCGACTTCCCTTCCCCCGCCCCGTTCTCAGGCTCCTGCAAAGCGGCTTGTTATTGGAGTGGGGCGGGGGAGAAGGCCGGAGGAAGGCGAGCCAAGGGAGAGGGGAAAGCCCGTCGACAATTCTCTGGCCTCTGAGCCTCTCTCTCTCTCTCTCTCTCTCTCTCTCTCAGGTGCACGCGGCACGCCCTTTACGATTATAAAAGGGGAACCTAGTGGTACCTTAACGACTAATTTCCTAAGTCAGAGCATACTTCGTCAAATGCAGAGAAATGTATACCATACCATACCAAACCTTTAATGGCATAATAGATTCAAATAAAAAAAAAAAATACACAGGATATAAAAATTCAAACATTGGAGATAAAATCAAAATGAAACCGAGCTTACAGATGCATTCAAACATGGTCAGAATTAAATTTTAAGGATGTCAGACAGAAATTTTGCCACAGCCTCACTAACCACCCCCTCAGTATCACTCAATAAATAATAACAGGGTGGCAGAATAGACAAATCTGGGGGGGAAAGAAAGCTCGCCAAATAAATCTTTACGGAGGTTATTGTAAAAAGAACAATCAAGCAATATATGTATATTTATTACAAAGGCGATGCTTTCAGATTCATAACAGAAAGGCAAGAGACCAGGACCGAGATATCATAAAGAGAGACAGTTTTAAAACTGTTGCCTCCCTGCTAACAGTTGAGATGCCCTTTCCCTGTCTCAGCAGCAGGAAGGAAGCCACTTATGTGAGGGCCGAGAAACAGCCCAAAGTCCACAGCTACCAGAGCAAGAATAGAAGCTTAGGGGCTTGCCTACCTATCTGGATTGGTCTCTCAGCTCTTAGCCAGATGACACAACTGTATGTTCAAGACCCACCCGTGGACCCTCCCTTACTCTTCAAGGCTTGTATAACCTTGATGTTAGCCAGAAGCTGCACACTTGCAGGGAGTTTCTGGTTAAAGTGCAGAGCAGCTTCATGGTCAATGGCAGAGCCTCTGCTTAGTATGCAGAAGGTCAAAGTTCAATTGCCCTTGAAATGCATTTGGTGATATGAAAGTCCTCAGCCTGAGACCCTGGAGAGCCATTGTTACACCTCAACTAACTTTTTATTGGGGAATATTAATATTTCTTAGCTCAAAATGGTGAGTCTACGAGAGGTGAGGTGAGCGGGGAATCTCTGTCAATGTCTACGGAGATAGACCACTGAAAATCCTTCAGTTAATAATAGATTTTATTATAGGTTTAGGGTTTCAAATAGTTACATCCCAATCAAACAATTTCAAGCATACAAGAGGAATACAGAGATTAGCTGAATAGGCATGGATGGGGGTGGGGTGATACGATACCTAGATCTTGGAGTGTAGGCTCAGTCAGAGGAAACACAAGGCCTCTGGAGGGAGATTTCTCTTGAGAAGAAGGGGGGGTTGGTGAGGGGAGGAAGGGATGGAGGAGGGGATGGAGGAATCCCCTTTCTTTTTTCCTTTTTTCTTTCCTTCTCTCTTCTCTTTTCTCTTTCTAACCTGACAGGTGGGGTTGCCTGCTTTCTAAGGTAAATTACGTCACATCAAGCGATTCAGTTACCCAATGAGGAAGCAGAGTGTCACACCAATGGAAAATCGGGGTGTCATATGTGGAATATCCAATCAGAGATCATTGTGTCATAAATCCATACCCCAATGGAGGATTTTTAATTACACTGGCCAAATGACTTTTTATGGCCCTGTTTTTCCAAACTGATTCCTTTGAAGCTCCCCAAAAGTGATAGATTTCTCCCTTAGTGTCAAACATGGATAGGCGTCCATCAAGTGTTCAGGAGATTGGTTGACTTTGCTAGCCTTAGCAATAATTAAAGAAAAATAGAAACTTTGTTAAAAATCATTCCCTGGCAGAAAATATGAGACCAGTTTACAGGTATACCACACATTCACAACAAGATGACCACTTAACCTTTAGCCTTTGTGTTTTTGCTGTCTTGCCCTGAAGAATAACAGAACATATATATACAAGCCATTTATTTGTGTTGCAGGATTCCTGGTAACCCTTATTTCTGTATGTTTTGATAACAGGACTTAAAAGGTTGCCAAAAGAGTGAAGGAACTTTTACAGCTCTGCCCACCATTTGTCCCTCTCTGGGCCTGGAATTCTTCATTTCCAGGAGCAGAAAGATGGATGCTTCTTAAGCTTTCAGCATTGGCTACTATGTCTGTCCAGCCAGTGAATCATACTTGACATCATTCCAGCCTGCCTGAGGCCTAGAAGGAACTGGATTTGTCTCCCTTATGTGCAAGAAAGACTATTCCAATTCAAATGGGCATTGCTGTGTCATATTAATATTCTAGGGTTACATTGCAATATCACATTCCAGGGGTGCATGGCTTGGGAATCAGTACAGGGGTGTCTTTCTGGCTATCACCATTGCCAATCTGAGTAGACAATACTGAATTTGACAGACCCATGGTCTGATTCAGTATAAGGCTGCTGCTTCAGAGCTTCAAAAATGCCATCACTACCATGCACTTTCCACCCAGTCCACCCTACTCTGCAACATCTCTTCAATAAGCAGCTGTTTAGTTGCAGATGCCTGCAGAAAATAATGTCCTTCTCATGGGACTGGGTATGTATAGTGGGATACTTGTTTAGGAGAGACTTTAGCTTGGATTCTAACAATGTTTCCCACTACCAGAGAACAATTCTACCAGTGGAAGGGGAGGGAGTAATTTTCATGGATTTCCCCCTCTCACTTCAAACCCCTTACCCTGTTCTTGGGATGGGGGTCAACCAAACTCTGGGCACAGGGCTTTTTTGGGAGGCTAGTAAAGCTGCAGTGGGAGATAGGAGATCAGACACTCCTTTTCCATGACTGCTGTAGAATAATAGGATCCAATCATTTGCATTGTTTAAAAGGAACTTGAATTTAATTGGCTTTGTCATTGTCCAAACCATTCAATTACTGTTCTTGGATTGTGAGCCTTCTGGGTGTTTGCATTGGGAAGTCCTTCTGTAAGCCAGTCTGAGCCTACAGAATACAGCAGGTATAAATCAAACCAACCAGTAACTGATATTTCAAAATACAGCACCACAGCATTGGGTGCAAAGAACAGAGTGAAATGTAATAAAGAAATAAACATAAGATTGGAGGAGGGGACACCAGCGTGGCACAGTGATTAGAGTTTCAGGAGAGGGTCTGGGAGACCCAGGTTCAAATCCCCACTCTGCCCTGGAAGCTTGCAGGGTGACCTTGGGGCTAGTCACCTGTTCTCAGCTTAACCTACCTTACAATGTTCTTGTGAGGATAAAACAGGAGGAAAGAGAACAATGTAAGCTGCTATGGATCTCTATTGGGAAGAAAGGCAGGGTATAAATGTAGTACATAAATAAAACAAGCAAACAACTACATGCTGAAGGAAGAAAAATGTGATCCAGTGTTTGATAGGCCTGGGCATCGTTTAAGGTGAACTTTGGTATAGCACTTTGGTACAAGACACAAACTACTGCAATTTGTCAGCTCCAAAGATATAGAGGACTGGCCATACATTAACCCCACTTCTACAGCACATAAAAGGTGTGGGAGAAAAAAGCCTGCAGATTGCACACAGAATCCTGTGACCTTTTTCATGTGATGGGAACACTCTCACCATGTTTTCCCCAAAACCCTTTCAGAAGGAAGCTTGAGAACATAAATTCTTACTGAGTGGATTTCTGATTGCACAGGAAGGAAGCACAGTTCTAAAATGTATTTGGTCCTGTGGTTAAAGTAAGGAAAGGAAAGCAGTGTTACCCTGAGCCCAGTAAAGGCCTTCATATAGGGCTGTGAACAGTTGGGCTACCTATAGCTAAGAACTATGGCTATGAACTACTCAAGTTGTAGGCTACAGAGGATTCTAATACTCCCCTTGCATATACAGAAACTGACATGTGTGCAAGGGCATATGCGCAGGCAGCTTTATTTATTTATTTATATTGGGATTTATACCCCGCCCTTCGCACCGAAGTGTCTCAGGGCGGCTTACAACATGATAATTCAAATACTACAATTTAAAACACTTACAAGTAAAATTAAAACCATAAATTAATAAAAGCAAGATAGATAAAAACCGGCGGTCTACAGATGCATTTTGTTCCATCCAAAAGATTTCCTTGTCAGTCAGTATTATAGGCCTGCCGGAAGAGGGCTGTCTTACAGGCCCTGCGGAACTGCCCTAGGTCCCGCAGGGCTCGCACCTCCTCCGGCAGCTGGTTCCACCAATAAGGTGCCGTTACTGAGAAGGCCCGATCCCTGGTGGATTTTAGACGGGCCTCCTTTGGCCCGGGGACTACCAACAGGTTTTGTGAACCCGAGCGTAGTACTCTCTGGGGAACGTGTGGGGAAAGACGGTCCCTAAGGTAGACAGGTCCTAGGCCATATAGGGCTTTAAAGGTAATAACCAACACCTTGTACCGGACTCGGAATATTACTGGCAGCCAGTGCAGATCCCGGAGCCCCGGCCGAATGTGCTCCCATCTTGGGAGCCCTAATAACAGCCGGGCAGCAGCGTTCTGCACCAACTGCAGTTTCCGGGTCCGGCACAAGGGTAGCCCCATGTAGAGGGCATTACAGTAGTCTAACCTCGAGGTGACCGTAGCATGAATCACTGTTGCCAGGTCGTCACGTTCCAGGAAGGGGGCCAACTGCTTCGCCCGCCGAAGGTGAAAAAACGCGGACTTGGCAGTGGCTGCTATCTGGGCCTCCATTGTCAGTGAAGGCTCCAACAGCACCCCCAGGCTCTTAACCCTGCCCGACGCTGTTAGTGGCGCGCCGTCAAAAACTGGCAGGGGGATTTCCCTTCCCGGGCCGCAGCGACCAAGGCACAGGACCTCTGTCTTCGCCGGATTCAGCTTCAGCCCGCTCAGCCTAAACCACCTAGCCACTGCCTGTAACGCTCGGTCCAGATTTTCTGGGGCGCAGGCGGGCCGGCCATCCATAAGCAGATAGAGCTGGGTGTCATCAGCATATTGATGACACCCGAGCCCGTACCTTCGGGCAATCTGGGCAAGGGGGCGCATGTAGATGTTAAATAACATCGGGGAGAGCACCGCCCCTTGAGGCACCCCGCAATCAAGCGTGTGTCTCCGGGACAGTTCCTCCCCAATCGCCACCCTTTGTCCCCGACCGTCAAGGAAAGAGGAAAACCATTGCAAGGCCAACCCCTGAATCCCTGCGTCGGCAAGGCGGCGCGCCAGAAGCCGATGGTCGACCATATCGAACGCTGCCGATAGGTCCAACAACATCAGCACCGCCGAGCCGCCTTGATCCAGATGCCGCTGAAGGTCATCCACCAGGGCGACCAGCACCGTCTCCGTCCCGTGGCCCGGGCGAAAACCGTGGCCCGGGCGAAAAGCGAAAGCTTGATAACAGCGTACTGGGAAATCTGTGCATATCCCTATGCATACCTGCAACCTTCCCTTTCTGATAAATGAGAGTTATTTAATAATAATAATAATAATAATAATAATAATAATAATAATACTTTTTATTTGTATCCCGCCCTCCCCGCAAGGGCAGGCTCAGGGCGGCTAGGGGATGCAAGCCAGGGGATGGAAAGCTGGATGAGGTCTCAGTTTATGTTCAGGATTTCCATTCCCAAATTGATATCACATACCCTTGTGTGCAGTTGAGTAGCAGAGAGAGAAACCAGGCTTTATTGATGTCTCTCAGGTAAAGTGTGTGAATTATACCTTTTATATGATTAATCTTGAACATGCAAACACAAGTTTCACAGATTCTTTATTTGACAAAGCATATTCTTATCTTTCTAGATGAAAATCGGAGAGGCTGAAAAGTGCCTACTGTTGACTAGTTGACCCATATCAATGAGGACGATCCAAAGAATTGCATGAGTCAAGACTCCCTACACTCTTCAAGGGCGGCTCCATGAAGACTACATTGCATTAGTCAGTCCTTGATGTTACCAAGCCATGGATGGCAGTTGCTAGATCACCACAATTCAGGTTCTTCAGCTGGAAGTGTGGGGGAGATATGTTTTGGCCACTTCTACAATAGGGCTGCCAGCTCTGGCTTTGGAAATAACTGGAAATTTTGGGGGTGAAGCCTTGGGAGGGCAGGCTTGGGGAGGGGAGGGACTTCAATGGGGTATGATATCATGGAATCTACTTTCCAAAGCAGCCATTTTCTCCAGGTGAACTGATACCTGTTGCCTGGAGATCAGTTGTAATCCCAGAAGATCTCCAGCTACCACATGGAGACTCAACCAAAGAGATAAATCACAGTGAAAAATAACTAAATTACACTCATTCAACATTTGTTGCTATATCTTCCTTATAAATATAATATGGTAAACATATATTCACAGTAAACCACAGGATTGCTATCTCAAAGTCCTTCAAAAAGTCCAGTTTCCAACCTATTTAAGGGGAAATAAAGTGCTTGTATCCAATCTCTGCCCCACTTAAGGAAAAATAAAGTGCTTATGCAAATTCTTGTAATAGTGCTTGTGCTATATAGAAAGGCTTTTGTTCACAATTCATAGGATGCAACATACAGGATGGAATATGGATATTATTGTTTTTCCTCTGATGGCAACCTTTGATGTCTGGAAAACCATTTCTTCAGGGCTTTTTCAAAGAGGCACCAGAACAATATCAATGACCAAAATCTATAATGCAAATGAACCATCCACACCTACAATTTTTTTCAGTAATAATTCTCCTGTCGTGGTGGCAAATCTGACCATCCTGATTGGTTGGGGCTCGGTGGGACTCTGGGGTATCAGCCTTCAGCCCATCAAACTATCAATCACGAGTACTTGCATGCCATTGGTTGAGTATGCTCCTCCCTCCCACCTGAGTGGCTGTTGCTAGGCAGCAAAGCTGATTAGTTCTGGCAGTTACTGTGGGAACGCACTATTAGCCCATCACACATTGGTCACTGTCTCTGGCCTCCCATTGGCTGACTCCCCTGTCCCCACCTACTGCAGAGCTCAGGAATGTTGAATACACTGCTAAAAACAATCTTACCTCAGAGCCAGCCACATCTCCAACTCTTCTCTGTGTCCTCTCTAACCAGCCTCAGAAAGGACTGCAGAGCTACTGCAGCCTTGTGAAAGGCCTCCCAGCACACGCAACCCCCAAAGGCCACAGAAATTGCCAGGGAGTCCAGGCCCCACTGGGAGTGTTTGCTTAGAGCCCATGGCTGCCCCTGGGAAGTTCTAGCCAGAGGCTGTTGCTAGGCAACCCAGGCTGCTTTTGTCAGGAAAGGAAGAGGCCTCAAGGGAATATAATGCCATATAATCCCATCCTCCAAAGCAGTTATTTTCTCCAGGATGGGGAGAGAGATCAGTTGTCTGGAATCCACATGGCAGAGATCACCTCCCTTTGAGGTGGTGGTGGGGGAGAGTGAATGCCTTCACTTTTGTGGGTGGGAAGACAGCAAGGGGGGTATTTGCCCAGCACCTCCTTCTAGAGCCCATTGTATTTTTCTTTTTATGGATCAGGTGGTACTGTCCACAGAGATTTTAGGACAGAAACAGTGTACACTACATTACACAAATTGCAATTGCTACAAAAATTTAAAGACATGGACAAATCTGTATTTGGTAGTTTAAATACCTACGGCCCTGTACACACAGAGTGTTGAATCTGTGTTAAACTGACCGGGTTCTGTTCCGAATATCTTTGTTCCGAATATTATCGATCAGACTGCCATACTGCAATTCAAATCACTCCACGGTGAAACCGTCTTCTGCCGTCCACACGACGGCACCATGCAGTTCTTTTTTTTCTCCACTATTATGCGCATGCGCACATTATGCACATGCTTATATTATACACACATGCACATAGGTTAAAACAATATGTGGTTATGCGCATATCGCTAAGTAGTAAAAAAAAAAAAAGGCAACCGTAAACTGGATGTCTGAGGCTTCTTTTGCTCTGGGACGGTCTTCAGACATCTGGAAGTTGGTTAATATCGCAGCAGAACTATCCAGACGGAGAAAACTACAAGGTGAAACTGGAGAACTCAAAAAACACCGCAAAGGAGCAGGTAACAAAATAATCCGGTTCCGAGAAAGATTTTTTTGGGGGGGGGGCTACCATGAGTTAATACCGGGAGGCAGATGTTGCTGTCTGATCAGCCACTTTAAATCCGGAAGGAAACAGCAGCGACATCTGATTATACTGTGCGTCTGAACAGGGCCTACGTTTCAATGGCTAAGGGGCATACCATACAACCACCAAAGGAATAATGTCCCTGAACTAAGGTTGATACCGTACAGTTCCTATTAATATTGGAATGTACAAGGTCCCTATTGCTTCTAGTTCATCTAAAACCTATAAAAGGCATAGTTTCACAACCAGGTATCACAGACAAGTGCTAATGTTTCCACACAACTCTTTTAATAGTATTTGAGAATGGTGTGTAATCATCACCCTGGTGACCCTATTCTACAACCAAATGGCTAACAAGATTTAATGACATTAGTCAGTACTAGGAATAAGGCCTGTTGTGAGGAAAAATACAACAGGCTCTAGAAAGAGGCTCTGGGCGAGTGCTCACTCACTCTTGCTGTCTTCCCACCCAGTTTCCCTGGAGAAAATGGAAATAACAGAAAAACCACTGGAAGCAATAAAATTTACACAGAAATGTGTATAAATAGTTTTAGTGCAAGCTTAAATGAAACTTAAACAAAACAAAACTAAGGAACACTGAGCTTTCAACATATGGATTTTCCCACAGCAGCCCTGTAAATCGGCTTCCTTTGAGTAGACTCAGTTGTGGGTGAAAGCTTTTTTCCTCAGTGCCCGATTCCTAATAATGTGGAGAGAGGAAGGAAAGAACCGCTTATGAAAGGACTCCTCATGGTTTCAATCACTTCGTCAGCCTCCTTCTCCCGACGTTACACAGGGCCACAGCTCAATTTTTTCAACATGGGTCTACGCATGCTCTCATCAGTTGAAAAAATTGAGCTGAGGCTCTGTGTAACATCGGCCTGCATTTAAGCTTGCATTAAAACTATTTATACACATTTCTGTGTAAATTTTATTGCTTCCGGTGTTTTTTTCTGTTATTTCCATTGATTACAACGGTTCCTGTTGTTTTGATCACCCCTGGAGAAAATGGCTGCTTTGGAGGGTGAAGTTGAAGATGCTTGACTCCCACCAAACTACACTTTCCCTAGACTCCACCTCCAAATCTCCAGGAATCTTTAAACCTGGAATTGGCAATCCTAGAGGATGGTACCCATGGGAACAATGGCTTAGAGCAGTGATTCCCAGCTGGGATTCTATGGGGTACTGGAAACACTTCCTAGAGGTACCATGAGATATAGAAGTACCGTTACACCAACCAACACCCCCCCACACCTGCCACCTCCCTCCAACGAGGCCAGCCAAGCGCAGGGCAACTCCAAAAAACACACGCACGCAAGGCTGGCAGCGCTGCCATATGTGCATGCAAGGAGGCACTGCCTGGCCCCACCTCCTCAGTGTCCTCCTTTTTGCACGCACTGTGCCAATCAGCAGCAGGTAGCAAGCAGAGCAGCACATGTTGCCTGCTGCTACTGCTGCCAATGCCTGACATCTCTGCCCCTTTCTTGCTGAGCCATTAGGCAGATCACCTGGCTGCTTTCCTCCTCCTCCGTCCCTCAGACTGACGGCTGGGTGCTACCGCCGCCCCTAGTATTGAGTTGATGGCAGACTGGTAGGCAGCAAGCTCCAGCAACATGCCGTGCCACGAAAAGGGCATGCGGGGGAAAGCTGGCTGGGTGGGCCTCGGTGGCCAGGGCTCTTGAGGCTGCTGGGCATGATTCCACTTGCACAGAGGGAGCAGGAGGCAGCAAGGCAAGGCAAGCACACAGAGATGAGACTACTGGGAGATAAGTGGATCAAGGGGACAGGGAGGTGGACGCTGTGCAGGCGGCCTTGTCTCTGCCCCTCATCTCTAAGGCGCCTAAAATGGCGGGTCCTGAACTGGTACAAAATGGACCCCCTTCCTCATGGGTATGGGGAGAAATTCTTCCACAAGTCACACTAAGTTGCAGCACCACTCTCCCAGGCAGGTTACATCCTCAGATCTGAAAGAATATCACAGAGCAGTTAGACATGCTTTCTAATTAGGTTTATTTTGGAGTAGCCACTCTTGGATGAATGGCTGAAAAGTTGTAGTGCACCCAATCAAGGGCTAACCATACTGTGTTAAGCAGAGTCACACCCTAAGTCCACTGACATCGATCGATTTAGAAGGATGAAACTCCATTTAAGATTGCACTGTTAACCTGTTTTTTCCTACATGCTACTCATATTGAAGAAGAAGATATTGGATTTATATCCCACCCTCCACTCGGAAGAGTCTCAGAGCGGCTCCCAATCTCCTTCACCTTCCTCCCCCACAACAGACACCCTGTGAGGTGGGTTGGGCTGGAGAGGGCTCTCCCAGCAGCTGCCCTTTCAAGGACAACCTCTGCCAGAGATATGGCTGACCCAAGGCCATGCCAGCAGGTGCAAGTGGAGGAGTGGGGAATCAAACCTGGTTCTCCCAGATAAGAGTCCGCACACTTAACCACTACACCAAACTGGCTCTCCTGATTTTAAGAACCCATATTCTGCCTTAATGTAATTAGTTTAAATTATGTTCATTTTCACATCATTAATTAATGAATAAACAGAAACTTAACAGCGATAAACTATTATGTCTCTCACATAAATAGAAAGTAAATCATTTTTTTAAAAATAGGTGTTTTCCTCAAGGGTATCATGAGATATGAAGAACGAGGTCAAGGGTACCACTACGGCAAAAAGGTTGGGAAACACTGCTTTAGAGACTCTTGCTGTTCATATTAAAGTTGATTTAAGCCATTATTCATTCACTTAGGCTCTATCTGTGGATCCAAAAACATAACATGCATTCATTATTGGTCTGAATAATTTCTATTTGTCTCAGGATTACAGATTTCAAAGATGGCTTTCAATTTGTAATAAAACAAACATTAAAGCAAATTAAATTAAATTAAACCAGCAATAATGTAATTAGTAGCAGTGAACAAAAAGTCAGAAAGTTCAGCCTCAAAATAATTTTAAAATAATTTTAAAAACAGCCTAACAGGAAAAAAAAAATCAGGAAGAGCCATTTGTGTGGGTGGATGTGGGGAAGATTCAACCACATGCTTGGGGGAAAAAATAAGCATTTTTCACTGGGCGCTGAAAACAGGCAATCAGTCACAAGCAGGAAGTTCTAGAAATGTGGAAATATCCATAACATTTATCAGTTCCTCCAAAAGTTGGATTTAACTGCCTCACCACCTTTGGGTGAGCCAAAGTGTTTTTCGCTCAAGCATGGAGAGATCCATGGTTTTTAGACATCAGAACTGCTGGAACACTTCCTCACCCATATACAATGATAATGTTTTTCATCAGTTCATTAAAAAAAAGAGTTGTAGAGACAGGCAAGAAAGGTCCACAATTACTTCCCTGTAGCTCCTCAGCATCACATCCCACACTGCTCACACGACTTCCCGACACTGGGGATAATATTTTGGGGAGGGGGGGGAATGGGCTGCCGCAGAACAGGGACGTGTGGTAGATCCCTCAGCATGGTCAGCTCATAGGCCTCCGGATCCCATTCAATATAACCACCAGCAGCAACATGTGCTTTGGTTATTATCAAATATTTAACTTTTATAGAACATCATATGGGGAAAATGTAGAAAGTTGACTAATATTTTAAACGAATAGTTATGCACAGCCCCAATTAGTATGAGCTGGAAAGACAGCGGAACAAATCAAGAAGGTTTAATATGTATATAAACACATGCATGGGCCAAAAACACAGACTTGCAACACACATTTGCCAGGTAAGGTAAACCCAGTGTCTCATCTCATATGGAATGCCAACGGCAGACATACTAACCACTGAATAAAATCTCTTGCTTTCCGAATTCTTCAGATGGGCTATCACTTTTTAAAAAAAAAGATTCAATATGGATCTTTCCATTCCATCTATTTTGTTTAAATAAACACAATGGGCGTTTTCGCACTTACCTTAAGCCGGAGCGACGTCCCTCTTCACCGCGCAGCGTCTACATGGTTTTCACACTAATTGCTCCGGAGCGCCTGGAAGAGCCGCAAAGTCCCGCGGCTTTTGCGTCGCAAATGTAAACCGCCAAAAACCAGTTTACATTTGCGATGCAAAAGCCGCAGGACTTTGCGGCTCTTCCAGGTGCTCCGGAGCAATTAGTGCGAAAACCGTGCCGACGCTGCGCGGTGAAGAGGGACGTCGCTCCAGCTTAAGGTAAGTGCGAAAACGCCCAATGTTGCAACAGTTCACGAAAGGCTCTGGAAAGAAAGGCTTCATGATGTCACTGGGAGCCAGCAAAGCACTCTGTCACATCTGTTGTTGGTGAAAATCAGGAGATCAGATTTCCTTCCCGATTCTTGAGAGTGCAGCGAATGCAACTCTCTAGCAGGCTTACTGCTCAAATTACATACAAAAGGATGCACACTACAAAGCATGATGCTCTTTGTTCCAGATGTTCCTGAAATTAGCGTAAAGCAGTATTACAGCTGGGAGGTAAAACAAGGGGTCTTTACCCTACATTTCCCCTATAGCACTGGTGTGTGTGTGGAGATACATCACTGCTTATACTCTAGGTGTGATCACAAAGCAATCTGGCCTGACCTAGCCACGCCACGCCTCACCTCCAGATTCAGTGGGGTAAAATGCCACCTTCTGAAGCAGCCATTTTCTTCAAGTAAACTGATCTCTGTCACCTAATCTTATCTGACTCTTATCTGGGAGAACCGGGTTTGATTCCCCACTCCTCCACTTTCACCTGCTGGAATGGCCTTGGGTCTGGCAGAGGTTGTCCTTGAAAGGGCAGCTGCTGTGAGAGCCCTCTCAGCCCCACCCACCTCACAGGGTGTCTGTTGTGGGGGAGGAAGGTAAAGGAGATTGTGAGCCGCTCTGAGACTCTTCGGAGTGGAGGGCGGGATATAAATCCAATATCTTCTTCTTCTTCTTCTAAAGATCAATTGTAATCCTAGGAGATCTTCAGTCGCCACCTGGAGGGTGGTAACCACGCTTCTGAGGACATTTTTCTTTCAGCGTAAACTAATGTTCCTAGAAGTAACAGAATGTGAGTCTAAGCAACAATACACAGAGAGACAAAAGGAAAATGCTCAGATGTATTGTGGTAGCGTGCGTATATACATGAATGAAGTCATTGCACTGCATTGCATTTTTCTACATTTTCTTTAGGAAACTTGCTGACTAGAAATAAGTATGGCTGGAGAAAAACACTCTGGGAAGGGACATTTTTCAGGAGAAGTTACCTCAACAAATGTTGGTTTAGAAACAGATGTTTGCAAATATAACATGCAGTTCCACCCTAAGTAGAAAATCTAGCTCCGAAAAACCACTGGGACCCCCTAGAAGCACGTGTTGCTTCTCCTAGTAGCAAGAGCAGCAGCCAGGAGAAGCACTTCTTTAACTCTTATTGTTGTGCTGACATACCTTTAAACAGAACAAAACATCCCCCTCTCTCCTATGGCGGTGGGCCTGGAGATCTTTAGGAATTACAACTGATTTGCAAACTACAGTTTCCATGGATAAAATGGAGGGTAGACTCTGCTCTGGAGGGTAGACTCTTGGGCACTATACCCTTGTGAGATCCCTCCCCTTCCTAAATACTGTTTTTGCTAGGGTACACTCCCAAATCTCCAGGAATTTCTCACCTCAGAATTGGCAACCCTAAATGAGCCTGATTCTCTCTCCCTGGCAGTCATTGGATATATATATCTACCCATGGTCCACTGCTGATTCTGCCATCAGTCTTGCCCTTTTCCCATGCTTCAGTTAGTCTGCATCCATATCTTTCAATCGTAGTTTGGACATTTTAGAAAACAAAAATGAAACAGTTGTTATTTTTTTAATAAAATAAAATAGTAAAATTGCATTAAGGCAACAGATTATATTCCATGTCATCAGTCAGTGAGTGCTATATACTGATGGCTGCTGCTATAAACTAGCTTTCCCTGGTCTTAAATTTGTAGAGAATGAGGCACGTACAGCAAGAACATGCTGTTGGAATGCAGTGGCCCGTTTTTATGTATGTCTATAGGGCAGGGCTGCCAGGTCCCTTTGCTGTTTTGGGGGGCGGGTGTTCTGGAGGTGGGAATGATGACATCACCCAGAAATGGCACCATTGTGTCAGTGACATAACATGCAACACTCTGATTTTGGGGCAAAACTCAAAATGTGTTTTGCCTTCAAAACCACAGAGTGCCCCCAAACCAGAGCATCACCGCGCAACTTCCCCAGCAAAATGATGTCACCTGGAAGTGATATCATTGCATAGGCAGTGATATCCCTGTTTGGGGCGGGTGGGACCTGGGGGCTGGCAACCCTACTATAGGGTTACCAACTCTGGCTTGAGAAATACCTGAAGCTTCAGGGGAACTGATCTCTGTTGAAGATATTGATAGAAGATTATATTGGATTTCTATCCCGCCCTATACTCTGAATCTCAGAGTGGCTCACAATCTCCTTTAACTTCCCTCCCCCCCACAACAGATACCCTGTGAGGTGGGTGGGGCTGAGAGAGCTCTTACAGCAGCTGCCCTTTCAAGGGCAACTCCTACAAGAGCTATGACTGATCCAAGGCCGTTCCAGCAGTTGCAAGTGGAGGAGTGGAGAATCAAACCCAGATATGAGTCCGTGCACTTAACCATTATATCAAACTGTTGCCTGGAGATCAGTTTTAATTCCAGGAAAACTTCAGGACCCACCTGAAGGCTGGCAAGCCTCATTGTACCCCATGAATTCTCAACAGTCTTAGTCCTTTCACTGTCCTCTGTGGAAGAAACAGAATGTGGTAATAGTTACTATCTGGTCATGGAGCAGTACTAAGATTTTTGAGGGGCACTTTCTTGCTTTAGTCATATCAAGGGCTGCCTCTGAAGACATCTAAAAGTAGGGTTGCCAAACTCCAGGTGGCACCTGGAAATCTTCAGCTATTACAGTTTATCTCCAGTCAACCAAGATCAGTTCCCCTGGAGAAAATGGCTGCTAAGGAGAGTAGATTCTATGGTATTACATCCTGCTGAGATGCCTTCCCTGGCCAAACCAATCCCTCCCCAGGCTCCATCCCCAAAACCTCCATGTATTTCCCAACCCAGAAATGGGAAGCATAAGGGCCAAACTGGACATCACAGTGGCAACAGAGTCAAGCTGTGGGCCACTGACACCATTTTAGGGGCACATTTAGCAATTTAAACATTGCCAAGAGGGCTTGATCCTGTTCAGATGCATAGCATGGCAGAAACAGTTGATTGTGCACACACACACACACACCCCACCGTGCTTATTAAACTCAAACAAGTCTGTTGCCACTGCAGCAGTTTTTGCGTGACTAGATTCTCCTCTAAAATGGTGTTGGTGGTAGGGTTGCCAGGTCAGTGTTGGAAAATATCTGGAGACTGGGGGTGGTTCCAGGAGAGGGTGGGGTTTGGGGAAGAGAGGGGCCTCAGCATGGTACAATGCTAGGGTTGCCAGGTCCAATTCAAGAAATATCTGGGGACTTTGGGGGTGGACCCAGGGGACTTTGAGAGTGGACCCAGGAGCAAGGTTGTGACAAGCATAACTGAACCCCAAAGGGAGTTCTGGCCATCACATTTAAAGGGACTGCATACCTTTTAAATACCTTCCCTCAACTGGAAATAGTGGATAGGAGCACCTTGTTTGGGGACTCATAGAATTGGACCCCTGGTCCAATCTTTTTGAAACTTGGAGGGTGTTTTGAGGGGAGGCATTGGGTGCTATGCCTCTACCTCAAAAAACAGCCCCCCCCCCCAGATACCTGTGGATCAATTCTCCATTATACCCTATTGGAATTGGTCTCCATAGGAAATAATGGAGTGCCCAGCAGACATTTCCCCCCTTCTGATGACCCTGAAGTAGGGGGAGGCCTCTAAACCAGGGGATCTCCTGCCCCCACCTGGGAATTATACAAAAACAGGAAACCACAACGTACAGATGATTAGAAACTAGCAAAAACGTTGTGTAAAATACAATTCAAAAATTCATACCATTATGATTCAATTATTCATTTACTTGTTATAACTATTCTTCACAGTTCATATAACATTTTAGTCCAACTCAAAGTCCAAATTCAAAAAGCAAACTTGAAAAGGAATCCACTCCTGGATGCTTGTTGTCAGAGAGGTGCCGTTTCCTGCTGTGTCCTCAACTTTCAGACGCAGGTAGTACCTTATGTTGCTATTGCATTCTTCAAGCAGCAGACCTCTGTCCAACCGGTGCAGCGACACGATTCCAGCTATATTCGTGTTTCATTAATCCACTTCCATTTCATGCAAGTGTGAGAATGAGCTGTAGTGACTGAGAGTGGTTTGCCTTAGCACGGGTTCCCAGTTTATTATTGCGGCCAGTGGAAGTGCTGTTACATCTACTTTGGCTCTCAGAAGCTTCACTTGGTACAAAATGCAGCAGTGGGAATCCTGTTCACATCAGCCATATTGGAATACAGTATTCCATTGCAACTGCACTGGTTACCTATTTACTTCTGGATTCAAGTTCAAGGGTTTGTTGTTACCTGTAAAGCCTTTCCTGGCCTAGGGACCTCAAAGTTCTTGAGCTGTATCTCCTGGTATATTTCCCCATGTGCCAGCTGCACTCTTCAGACAGCCTTCTCCTCGTAATACCCTCTCTTAGGGTTGCCTTCCTGGAAACAGTTTGGCCGTAGGCTTTTTCTGTAGCAGGATCAGTCCTTCAGAACAGTATACTGGAATGAGAATTGAGAGTACCTTTACTATTTGCATTCAAGAAGGCACATAAGACAGTGTCATTTCAAAGGGCATAAGGTAAAAGATAAATTGTTTCTGCAGATCTGGCTGTGTTTTTATCTTGTGTGTTGTTTATATCTTGCTGATTGATTTTTTTTTTTAAATTATGCCTTACATGTTTGCAGCTTGCTGTTGCTTTGGTAGCTGCCATGAGTCTAAGGAAATAACAGGGGGATAGAAATATGAATAAATAGATTTTATACCCCCGTTTCTCTTTTGCTGTTTCCAAAGGTGGTGGGTGGGTAAGGCTGGCAGTGCAAGATTAAACCCTGTGGAGGCCCCTCGGCAGTCAAAATCTTGGGGACCCCTCGCAAATTATCTTCTGAGCACCCACCCCACCACCCACAGCCCCTGCTGCAGCCTGCAGACACCTTCTTAAAAGCCCCTTTTACTAAGCTGTGAGGAAGAAGCAGAGAGAGGCAGCTGCACCAGACAAGTCAGGCAAAGAACAGCTCAGTTACTGGCTGCGCATGCAGGCTGGGAGGGCTGCAAGCAGGGGAAAATCAGGGGGGAAGCTGGCCTGGGGCCCTTAAGGGCATGGGGGCCAATAGGCCAGTGCCTACTTGGCCTAATTGTTAATCTGACTCTTAAGGCTGGGCCAATAGCCCGGTGGTAAAGCATCTTTGCAGGCAGATGGTCCTAAATTCAGTCCTCAGCATCCTCGTTTTTACAAAGGGTCAGGTAGTAGGTGATGAGAAAGTCCTCTCCCTGAGACCTTGGAGAGCTGGTGTCAATCTGAGTAGACGATACTGACCATGATCTGGACCAAAGGTCTGATTCAGGATACAGTAGCTTCCAGCGTTCCAAGCTTTTGGATACATTGTGTGCATATAAATGCCCCACCTTTCATTGCTATACTTTCTGTATCACTGCCGTCTACCCCCTGTAATTTTTACACCTTGCACCTTGTACCTGTTCTGCCTATTTGTCCTCTCCACATTCCTATGTTCTACTGTGCACTGCCAAGCAGCAAATATGACGAATGATTGTCCTGGCAGCTCTGATGGATATAGATGCAAAACAGGATTTTTAAGGCAAAAACAGGATTTCTCGGAAAGGAGTATTAAAATGATGTCTGACACACACACAAATACAGGTGGCGGAGGAATGGATGCTGCTGCTGCAATGCCTGCACAGCACTGTCTGTCATGGCTCCCCTCCTTTCCTGGCATACCAGTTTCTTTCCTGTAAATATGGGAGGGCAGGAGAGATACGTAGCTGTTCTCTTCACTAGGCATCTGCAGGCCGGCCTACACATGACTCAGCATGAAATGTATCCTGTAGCTCCAGCAATGAGAGGCTGTGGAGGGGAAGTCCTTGATGTTCCTCCCTCCCTCCCGCCCTCCTCCTTCAGCAGAGTCAGCTTTCAAGCTGTTTCTGTTTCTTCTAAATGAGCCTGCTGCAAAGAAACTATAAGGAAGGAATGTGTCTGCCTGTACCAGGGGAATAACTTACATTAACAAATTCTGCCCAGCTGGCACCAGATATATACTGTGGGCTGAAGGAGATAGAGTGAAGTCAATAAAGTGTCATAGGATAGGCCAGATTTCCGAGAATCTAAACTTCCCAAGCTAGAGACTGATCCTTCAGAAATCAACAAATGATATTTGAAATGGTGATTTTAATGAGATTTTAAAAAGAGAACAGACAATTTTGGGGGGGGGATTAAGGCTTTAAGCTTAATGCAGGTGGCATTCGAACACATACTCATCACTGAACACACTGGCTAAATTGCCATACTATTGTATTGAAAAGATTTTTCTTATGGTGGTACTTGCAATGTGGCCTAATTCTCTGCAGCAAATGTCACCTGAGATAATTTCTGTAGTAAATTTTAGCCTCTGTATAAATGGGGTTGGATTTTCAAACAATCCAAAGAAGGTTAGTTGCTAGGATTGCCAGCTTCCAGATGGGATGAAGGAAAAAGACCCCAGTGGGTTCTGTGTATATATCAGCCTCCAGTGTCTTAGAAAAAATGAAGTCTATAATCCAACTCAAATTTATTTCACAGAAATAATTTATTTCACAGAAGCCATAACCTTTAGAAAAGTGTGTATTGTACAGAGTCTATATGCCACATTAAGATTTTTCATTTTAGAGAAGTTGATAATTTCAGATGTCCAACAGGTAGACGCAGTGAAATTACTTCTACAAAAAGAAATGTGGTGGATCTTTTATTTGAAGACATTAGAACCCATAGGACTAAATAACAACTGGGATATATCATGTTTTTTGTAAAATATGAATTTTGTTTAGTGTGGTAGAGACTAGGTAGCTACAACTTTAACAGTGTGGTTGGTAAATGCAAATAATATACACCTGAGAACGGCTATATGATTGTGTGAGAGGAACAGAGCAGCAATGTCAATTACATTGAGGGCTGAGAGTGAAGCGATGGAGAATGTAAAAAGGAATGTTTGAGTGTAAGTATATAAACAAAACAGGTTTTTAAACAATATGTATATTTTTATACTAGGTACAGAGAAATAGCAAACAAATGAAATTGGCTAAATGTATGCTCCGGCATTTTGTAAATGAAAGCTAAGTGTTCTTCAGGGTGGTTAGGAATTTATTGAATTGTTGTATAATTTGTTATCGGAAATAAGCTTTGGCTGGGATAAAGCACTGGAAGCGAAACAGGAAAAATTAAATCGATTAATCCTGTCGCATATTCTGCTGCAAAAAATAGAGTGCATGCAGCTGAAGAGGAGGAATATTTTTGTGGATGTGTTACATATAAACTCTGTACAATCCACACTTTTCTAAAGTTTATGGCTTCTGTGAAATAAATTTGAGTTGGATTATAGACAAGCCTAAGTGGACTCCATTTTTTCTAAGACACTTTGGAAGCTGATATATACACAGAACCCATTGGGGCCTTTTTCCTTCATTCCATTTTTCCGTGGGACTTTTTTGGTTGCTCAGCCTCCAGACGGGAGCTGGAGTTCTTCCAGAATTATAACTGATCTCTGGATTGCAAAGGTCAGTTCCCCCGAAGAAAATGGCTGCTTCAGATTGTGGGCTGTATGGTGCCACATCCCTACTGAGCCCTTTAATTCTGCCCTCCCTAGGATCTGTCCCTAGATTTTCAGGAATTTCCCAAATCATAGTTGGTAACCCTATGATGGGTAGGTGAGGTAGTGAAATACACTATGGGTTAGCACATTTTGTAAGTGTAGTTTCAAGGCCGCATTTGTGGTAAAGATTAGTCCCATAAGTCAAACAGCATGGAAAAGACAGTGCTTCAGTGCATTCATTCGTTTGTTCATTCATTCATTCAGTCATTCATTTATTCATTCATTCATTCGCTCGTTCATTAAATTTCTAGCCTTCCCTCCAGGCACTGCAGGCTCAGGGCAGGTTACAACAGACAATAAAACAAAAAAATAGGTTCAAATGCATATGATAGTTGTTAAAACCTATATAACATCAGACAACTACCATTAGATGTCAATCCATAGCACAGGTTTACAGTCTCTTCTGAAAACTTTATAAATGTGCACCTACAGAGGGTAATTTTTTTAAAGAAGAAAGGCAGGTCAGAATACTTTAGAGTAGGGGAGTGTAGGGCAGGGCAGGGGAGGCCATTACAGATGGAATTCCACCACCTCAGCCATAGGCCTGGTGGAACATCTCCATTTTACAAACCCCATGGAACTGCATTTCTTTTGTAGTCATGGATTCAAGACCTTGGAAGCAATGAAAAGTCTGGGGCACAAATATGCCCAATTCCTTTAAAATGGCTAGAGCAGATCAACAGACACAAAATACATCTTTATCTAGTTATTTGTATCCTGCTTTACTCCCCAAGACAGAGCCAAAGCAGAGTATAATCAAAAAATAATACAATAGAAATAAATAAGACAAAGGGGAGAACATAAGAGAAGCCATGTTGGATAAGGCCAATGGCCCATCCAGTCCAACACTCTGTGTCACACAGTGGCAAAAAAAAAAAAAACAGGTGCCATCAGGAAGTCCATCAGTGGGGCCAGGACACTAGAAGCCCTCCCACTGATGCCCCCTCCCAAGCACCAAGAATACAGAGCAACACTGCCCAGACAGAGAGTTCCAACAATATGCTGTGTCTAATAGCCACTGATGGACATCTGCTCTGCTCAGTTCCAATCCCCTCTTGAAGGAGTCTTCTGATCCTACAGAAAGTCTTTTCTTCTCTCTTCCTCCCAGCTCTGGATTCCAGCCCTCAGGCTAAAAGGCCTTTGGCTCACACCTCTGGACACACCCAGCACCTCAGCTGCTGCATATGTGGGAAATGTGTGTGTGCATATGGATTTGCTGTCACCATTTTAAATGGACAGGGCCTTCTAAATTAGGTACAACTGAAAATACTGCATGGCAAGTATAGGCCATAATGTTAATGTGCTAGAGTTGCCAATCCCCAGGTGGGGGCAGGGGATCCCCCGGCTTGGAGGCCCTCCCCCTGCTTCAGGGTCATCAGAAAGCGGGGAGAGAGGAGGGAAATGTCTGCTGGGAACTCTGTTATTCCCTGTGGAGATTTATTCCCATAGAAAATCATGGAGAATTGATCCGCGGGTATCTGGGGGTGGGGCTGTTGTTTGAGGTAGAGGCACCAAATTTTGAGTGCAGCATCTAGTGCCCCTCCCCAAAATAACCCCCAAGTTTCAAAACGATTGGACCAGGGGGTTCAATTCTAGGAGCCCCAAAAGAAGGTGCCCCTATCCTTCATTATTTCCTATGGAAGGAAGGCATTGAAAAGGTGTGCCGTCCCTTTAAATGTGATGGCCAGAACTCCCTTTGGAGTTCAATTATGCTTGTCACAGCCTTGGTCTTGGCTCCACCCCTAATGTCTCCTGGCTCCACCCTCAAAGTCCCCAGATATTTCTTGAATTGGACTTGGCAACCCTATCATGTGCACATGGGACTCAAGGTCAGTGAAACTGATTAATTGCAGCCTTCCTGCTCTTTGTAAAAGGTGCACTGCTGGCTTCTGTTTCCTTGAAACTGACATCTTGCGGAAGGGCACCTTTGTGTATTTCAAAAGAGTGTGAAGATGATGGTAAAGGCCTGTGCAACCAGATGACTGTTTTAAAATCACAGCCTTGTTATGGAAAAGAACTGCCTGATGGCAACCCCAAGGAGGCTGGGAGGGTGGGAAGATGAAGACTCACCGGAATGGCACCCTGCACCATTGTGGGATAATTTCTGGCCACATAACTGTAAGTTAAATCACTGCACTGTGGGATGCTCTATGATTTCCTTGGAACATTATGGCAAAACTTTAGCGTTTCAGGGAATCCTAGAGAGTCCCATCATGCACTGACTTCTGGTTATGTAGCTAAAAATGATGTTGCAATGTTGTGGGATGCTGTTCTGACTCCTACATCTCCCCACCTGCTGACCGGAGCAGGGGCAGGTAACGGGCGGTGGGGAAGAAGTTGCCCTGCCCCCAGTGGGTAAGTGGCAACCCTCAGTCTAAATCGCATTATTTTTATTTCAGAAGCATAATCTAATGTCACTTAAAGTATTTATCAGTCCTTTCTTTCCCCACTGCTGGTGTGCATATGTGGAAAACATAAAGCAATGTCAAATGTACCTGTAGTGGGTTTCTCAGTCCTTTGATGGCATGCTGGAAGGTTGTTTTACAATCACATGCCAGTGCATGCGTGTGACTTTAAACTGTTGTAGCAAAACCAGCAAGAACTCTGTGGCACCTTCAAGATAGGAAACATAGAATGAATTTAAATTTGGAAGAATCTCAGAGCATGACACGTTAACTAGGCTTTCAGGTACCACAGATTCGTTGCTATTTTTATCTTAACTGTGACTTACAGACTGCCACACACACAAAGGTATGGCTAGAGTCATCAGCAGTGGGAAGGACAAGCGAGCCACCGAAAGAGCCGCCACTGCCTCCTCCCCTGTTCCTTCCTGGATTGCAGTGGAGGCAGCTGATCAGCAGAGGGCCTTTAAAGAGCCTGGGAAGTGCGGCTCTCTGCCGCCCCTTCCCGGACATTGAAATGGTGGGGAAGGGAGGGAGGAGGAGGTGCTGTGGAGAGGGGTGGCAGGGGGCGGAGCCACAAGGCAAGCAAATTTGCCACAAGGCAAACAAAACGCTAGGGAATTGGATATTGGCTCTGAGGCTTTTGTGAATTTTTTTGTAGATAAGGTCTTGTCACTCCGCCTTGACCTCCCTACCACATTAGATATAGTGAGTGAACTCGAGGTTCCAGGCATGTCTTCTGGTCTTGTTTTGGATTGCTTCACTCCACTCAACTTGGAGGAAGTTGACAGAGTTATTTCTTCTGTGCGCCCTACTACCTGTGTGTTGGATCCATGTCCATCCTGGCTAATAAAGGCTTGTCGGGCAAGACTACGAGATCCTCTCCAGGAGACTGCCAACAGATCCCTCTTAGCCCTCCAGGAGATTGCCAACAGATTCCTCTTAGCCCTTTCCCACACCCACAAAGGAGGCTGTGGTTCAGCCCCTCTTTAAAAAACCATCTTTAGACCCGGCTGTATTGGCAAACTATTGGCCGGTGTCAAACTTACCTTTTTTGGGGTAAGGTTATAGAGCGGGCTGTGGCAACACAGTTGCAGAGTTTTCTGGATGACACTTCCATGATGGATCCGTCCCAGTCTGGCTTTCACCCAGGTCACAGGACGGAGACAGATAGCAGCCACTGCCAGATCTGCCTTTTTCCATCTTCGGCAGATAAAGCAGCTGGCCCCCTTCCTCGAGCACCATGACTTAGTGACAGTGACCCATGCAACGGTCACCTCGAGAATTGACTACTGTAACACCCTCTACATGGGGCTGCCCTTGTCTCTGATCTGGAAGCTGCAGCTGGTGCAGAATCCTGCAGCCAGGTTGTTGATACATGAGCACATCCAACCTGTGCCGAAAGCACTGCACTGGCTGCCTGTAGCGTACCGGATCCAATTCAAGGTGCTGGTACTAATCTTTAAAGCCCTATATGGCTTAGGATCTGCCTACCTGCAGGATCGCCTTTCCCTGCATATACCCCAGAGAGCACTGCATTCAGGGGCCCTAAATCTTTTGTCAATTCCTGGGCCAAAGGAGGCTAAGCTAAGTTTGACCAGGGCCAAGGCCTTCTCTGTGGCAGCACCAACATTATGGAACAACCTCCCAAATTACATCAGGGCCTTATGAGATCTTGTCCAGTTCTGCAATGCCTGTAAAACATCATCGTTCCAACATGCTTTTAAGAACGAACGGGAGAGTGCTGTCAACCACCTAGAAGCCGGGTATATTTATATTACTATCATTGCACTTTGTGTGACATCGACCTAGGACATCAGTATATCTGGAAACTATGAGAAACCATGAAAAACTATGGGGAGCTGACCATCTATCTGTTTATTTATTTTATACATTACATATCAGCAGATATCGCACCAAAGAAATTAATTTTATGTATTTGGTTTTAATAATTGCTTAATGTTTTTTAATTATTTTTATATTAATATTGTCTTATAATAGATTATTTTATCATGCTGTTAGCTGTCCTGAGCCTGTTTGCAGGGAGGGCGGGATACAAACAGAGACAGATAGATAGATAGATAGATAGATAGATAGATAGATAGATAGATAGATAGATAGATAGATAGATAGATAGATAGATAGATAGATGGATGATGGAAGAAAGAAAGAAAGAAAGAAAGAAAGAAAGAAAGAAAGAAAGAAAGAAAGAAAGAAAGAAAGAAAGAAAGAAAGAAAGAAAGAAAGAAAGAAAGAAAGAAAGAAAGAAAGAAAGAAAGAAAGAAAGAGAAAGAAAGAAAGAAAGGCTGAGCTACTTTAAAAAATTAGCATGAGGCACTTAGGTTAGGAATTATGCAATAACTTTAACAACCTTTAAAACAAAAAAACAAAAAAAACTATTTGTGGAGCCTCCGGCTCTTTCCCCCAGTGTAAAAGGCAGGAGATTCTCTTATCTTCACCAGCATCCTGCAACTCTGTTTCCCCTCTGAACACAAGAAACTAATCCTGCAGCCTGCCTTGGGCACAGGAAATACTTTTTATAACAGGTTTAGAATAAAGCAGATTTTTATATGTGTGGAAATATCAGGCTGAGCACAAGTACAGGGGAACATCATGTGGAAATGTTTTTTTAAAAATTGCAGCAATTGGTTGGCCAACATGGGAAATCTTTGGTATAGAGGCAGCCCTGGAAAGTGGATGATTAGAGGTGTTGAACTCATTTATTACAATGGCTGGATCTAACATAAATGTCACTTTGTTGGGCCAGGTCATGTGTGCCTTAAAATGTAATGTCAGACACCAGAGATATTTTCACTGACCTGCACCCCTTCTCAGCACCTGACTAACCACCCTTTGTTCGATATGCACAAGAAGGTTTGCACAGTAGAGAGAGCTATTGCCTGACAGTCAAGTTGCAGCAACCAGAGACTCTCATGAGAATAACACATTTCAGAAGCTTTTTATGAACTGGAGCATGAAGTGCTGCATTCTGTCACTGCAGGTGTGGCAGCTAAAGACCAAGTAGCATCAACCCCGGAACCCAACAAGCCCTGCCTTAAAGAAATTGATACAGTCAACAGGCTTTGGGGAGGGGAGGGGAGTGAGATAGCCATACAATCCCACACCTCCCTCTGTCTAACTCCCAAATTCAGCAACAAGCTTGAAGGGGAACTGCAATGCTCTCCAGCACCACAAGCAGTCTTCGAGTGCTGTCACTCTCCAAATATGCTAGCGCCACTTTAATTGCCTTTTGCAGGCTTTTATTTCCGGCCAGCTCAATGGCATTATCCAACCACCCAAAATATTACTACCCATGTGCAAGCACACAGAAGAACATCTAGTGCCCACCTCTGTCATCTGCAAACTCAGCATGCCTTTCTGAATACCTGCTCCCCTCCCTGACCTTTGCCTTCCCCCCTAGCCCTACTTCCATTCAGACTGTTACATCAAGCAGTGCTTGCATGCAGGGAGTCCAGGGAGCATGTGTACATTTCAGCTTTGCCTCTTATTTAATCTTCCCTGCACTGCTGGGGAAGGGAGGCAGAAGAGGAGCTGTGCATGGTTGTGTCATTGAATTAGCAGGTTCCAGCTTACCCGATTCAGTGGGTCTCCTCCCCCACAACCCTTGGTATTCTGCATGCATTGTGCCCCTTACGTAAGTGTTGGGCTTTTATCTCAGACTTGGGCTATTATGCACAGCACTCCCAGCCTGACCATTTGCTCAGTTCACACACTTACATAAGTGGGCAGCCTTCCCTGGGCTGCCTGCAGGTCTCTCGGGCCAAACCAGCTCTCCTCACCCCTTACGGTTACCAACTCCAGGCTGGGCATATCCCTGGAAACCTGAGGAAAGACCCTGGGGAGCGTCCAAATTAGGTGAAGGGAGGGAACTCAGCAGGAGGTATAATAACCCTAATATAGACCTTCCTGGTCCACATTCATACTGGTTTTCCCCTAGTTGTTCACGGGCTGGATAAAAACCCCAGATGGGCTGGTTTTGGCCCCCAGGCTACCTGTTTGACATGTCTGCTGTAGATGCTCCAAAAAATAGTGCTCCAATCTGGGCGTAAAGGCAAAGGTCCATGTGGAGCAGCCAAAGACAAGAATGGGGTGTTTTCTTCCAGGCACACAGCGAAAAAGAAATGCGGGCTGGGGCCAGGCCTTTTCAGACCTGGCCCGAAACTGTTGGGGCTCTCTGCAAAATAATATCATGGCCCTGTAGGATCTTATGCAGTTCTGCAGGGCCTGTAAGGCTGAGATGTTCTGCCAGGCATTTGGTTGAGGGCAACAATGGTTTACATAATGGCCGGCACCCTTTGCTTGTTCTCCACCCCTCTGATTGATCTAATTCCTCTCTCCCACATCCACAAGGCACTCACAGGCCAGAAGTGGGAACTGCAAATTTTGCCTTAAAAGATGCATTTTTGAAACTTAAGCTCAGAATTCTAGATATTGAAATGCAAACGTTATATAGCCCGGCCAACAAGTCTTGCTCTCCGCTGAATTTCGAACTTCCTCTCTCAGGGAAACTAGCGTCATATTTCTCCTCTCTGCAAGCTCCACAGCAACGGCGTGCGTTCTCGTTAACGAGATGTAATGCATTACCATCTGCTATCTTATTTGATAGATTTAACAGGATTGAGTACTCTAATAGACACTGTCTTTGTAATCCCAAGTGTATTGAAACGATTTCCCATGTATTACTGAACTGTCCTCCTTATGATGATATTCATTGTATATACCTGAAAGATATTTTAGCAGATACGTTGGGCTGTGCTGATTCAGGCAAAGTCCACAAACTTTTAAATGACACTTGCTCTGAGGTAACTTTAACGGTTGCTAGATTTCTTCAACAGGCCATGGAAATACGACAGAAAATGGTTCTGGAATGACCACATTTTATTTTGTTTTAATCATTTAATTTGGCTAAACTCGACTCATATATATTTTACTTATTTTATGTATATTAGCTCCCTATGTACTCTATAATCTAGGATTTTTTATTATTTATATTGCTATTTTACTGCTAAATCTGTTTTATGCCAATAAAGGCTTGCTGTTGCTGTTAACTATGCCATTACCAAGGGTTCATTTGGCAAATGAAATTACCTGATTGCACCTTAGCACAAAATAATGTATAATGAAGCTCAGTGAACAGCTACTCCACAATTCGTACAATTCTTAAGCAGATTCCGAGGTTGGCCTCTCCTGCTGTACTATCCTACTGTGTTGATTTGCTGCACTGTTCTGCTACACCATCTCATCATATTGTTCTGCCAGACTATTCCGTTGTATTGAAAATTGACTTTTTATTATTATATGATTTTACTGTGATTTTTATCATTTATGTTGTGCTCCCCCTGAGCCCCTATGGGGGAATTGGTGGAATATAAATAAACAAATATTAATAAAATAATAAAAACCAGTGAAGTCTCAGTCCCTGGCCTAAAGTTATCTTTTAGGAGATTTTGCATTGTGTTAATAATTGGGGGAGGAGGGATAAATAAAGACTTGACACATTTACTCTATGTCATTTTTAACAACCTGGAAGTCAGTGACACAGGAAAGTGGAAAGATGATTCCTGGCAATAAGACTGTGAAGGTACATAGGACAGTGCTGTGCATACACTTGATAGGAAAAACCCTTGTATTTTGGCACTGACCTTGAGGGCCCAGTCTATCCTGATCTCATTAGGTCTCAGAAGCTAAGCAGGGTGTAGGGTTGCCAAGTCCAATTCAAGAAATATCTGGGGACTTTGGGGGTAGAGCCAGGAGACTTTGGGGGTGGAGCCAGGAGACATTAGGGGTGGAGCCAGGAGCAAGGTTGTGACAAGCACAATTGAACTCCAAAGGGAGTTCTGGCCATCACATTTCAAGGGACTGAACACCTTTTAAATGCCTTCCTTCCACAGGAAATAATGTAGGGGCACCGCTAGACACTCCAATGGAAGAGATATATAAGGTAATGGCCAAACAAAGGAAGGGTCTAGTGGGGTTAATATACAGAAAAATGATTTCAAATAAAGATAAAATAATAGTACATTTACAAAAGATTTGGAGTCATGAAGGTCAGTTAACAGAGGGGTTGGCTGGGAAAATCTTGGATGGTCTAGAAAGGATTAAAGTAACCAAATTTAAAGAACTGGAACATAAATTTTTCACAAAATGGTACAAAACTCCCGCACAAATAGCCAATATATTTCCAGGAGTGAGCTCCAAGTGCTGGCATTGCAAACAATTTAAGGGTTGGTTTGCACATATGTGGTGGGAGTGTGAAGAGGTTAAACCCTTTTGGAGGGAAATTATTCAATTTATTAAGAAAGTCTGCAATGTACCATTAACCATTGGCTTTAATATGATGTTGTTAAGTACAATAGGAAGTCCAGCACTAAGTAGACCCATGCAAAACCTTGTCAAGGCAATGATATTAGCGGGGAAGGCGGTCATCGCTTTGGGGTGGAAAGATAAAAGTAAATGGTCAATAGAAATCTGGCACAGCTATTTGTTTGATTACATACAGTCTGACATCGTGGCAACAATAAACAAGGATTCCACGTGGGAAGATAAAGCCAAGGAAATCGAGACCAGATGGAACCCTTATTTAGAGTGGATCTCAGGAGAAACAAGGAAGGACATTCAGTGGAAGATCAGGACTCTGTGCCCTTGGCTGAGGGGAAAAGACTAAGAGAAGACGGGGAGGGTTGGGGGGGGGGAGGGTTATTTGTAATTTCAACATCCATATGCTGTAATGGCCAATTGTACTAAAGTCAATAAAACATAAAAATATTTATTAAAAAAAAATAATAATGTAGGGGCACCTTCTTTTGGGGCTCATAGAATCGGACCCCCTGGCCCAATCTTTTTGAAACTTGGAAGGTATTTTGGGGAGAGGCACTAGATGCAATACTGAAAATGTGGTGCCTCTATCTCAAAAAACAGGCCCCCCAGAGCCCCCCGATACTCACGGATCAATTCCCCATCATTCTCTATGGGAATGGTTTATGGAGGTGCAGGCTCTGGGGGCGGGGCTTCCCCCGCCGGCCAGCTGGCTGGGGGAGGGGGGAGGCCTGTAAAACCGGGGGATCCCCCTCTGGGACCTGGGGATTGGGAAGCCTAGCAGGGTGGCCCTGGTTAGTGCTGGGTTGCAAGAACACCAAGGGTTGCTGTGCAGAGGCAGGCAATGGCAAACCACTTCTGAATGTCTCTTCACGCCCACAGGAGCTAGTAAGGTGGTTTAAAAACAAAATCCCAAGGTTTTCAAGAAGTTCATTTCTAAGCAAATACTACATATGATCCCATGGAATCATGGCTTCTCTTGTGGATTCACAGCATTGAAGCTGGGAGAGAAAATGGTCTCTGAAGTATTCTGAGCATAAGAAAAATTTCAGACATTGGTGTTCTAAGAAGGAACTTCCATATGAGGAACAACCTTATTATTACTATGTTTTAACTGCCCACCTACCAGAAAGTCCGTACCAGTCTTTAACCTAGAACTCCATAGTGTTGTGATTCCATTATCAAGGTTTTTGGATTCCACAGCTAAACTCTCTGGGGGAAAATGCCACTACTCCGTGATTAAGGCCTTACATCAGGTGTTGTTTACCAATGTGAAACGACAGTAATTCTTAGGGCAGTGCCTAAAATATTTCCTGCCTATATCAAACAAAGTTCTAAGAATCCTGTTTCTAGAAACCAAAAAAGATATTTCAAGAAATAGGAAACAATCTTAAATGTTGTCTAGGTCAGAGAGAGAGAGGCAGGCATTCTATGAAGGGAAACTGATTAACATTTAATGGACTTTAATGCAATGTTATTTTCACAGCCATTCCTAAGGTTAGCCCCACTGCTTTTTTCTCCCCTGAAAAATACCCTAAGATGAGGCAGCTAGCAGCAGAGACTGAAGAAGAAAAAATCAGCTTAGCATGATCCCAGTGTAAGAAAAAGCCCCCTACTTTTCATACACATGGACATCGTGATCACCAGTATGGTTGCCAGGGTGCCTGGAGTTTTCACTCACACACATCTGCTCTAAGAAGTGGACTTTGCCCACGATTGCTAAGGCTTATGTGGATACTATAAGCCTCAGCTTTGCAGCAGCATTCTACATCTCTGGATGGGTGTTAGCCAGAACTACAGACGAGCTTCCAGCTGCTTCTTGTGTGCCGCTGCAGTGGAAGAAGCCACGCCACCATGAACTGTACAGGCAAACAGTTTCCAGCCTGTTTCCATGAACCAAAGGCTAACACCACCAGAATCCATCTTGTTTTCCTGACTCCATATCCAACAGCTGCTTCAACTTCTGCATAAGGCAATCAAGCTTATCTTAGGCGTGGATCCTGCCAGACCGCCTAATGGAACTCAAGACAAAGACTGGTGCCAAGAAGAAGACTGAACAAGAGGAAGACCATCTTCAGCCAGAGCCAAGTTCCTTTGTGT
Organism: Heteronotia binoei; assembly: GCF_032191835.1. Classification (NCBI taxonomy): domain Eukaryota; kingdom Metazoa; phylum Chordata; class Lepidosauria; order Squamata; family Gekkonidae; genus Heteronotia; species Heteronotia binoei. Next base: position 140,100,866 of record NC_083227.1, read on the forward strand.
AAACCGGGTGTTACCTTAGGTAGCAATTTAGCCATCTATTGACACCTTTTTAGATAAGTTTGGTAAACTCAAGCACACCTCCACCCAGTAATTTCCCCCATTCTTTTCCCCATTTTGGAGCCTCACCCTGGTCTATTGCAACCTGAAAGTCCAACCAGGTACCCCTGGACCAAGCTTGTTCATTGGTCAGTCATGGGCACCCAATTAGGTGCCACTAATTAACTTGCTATTGGCTACTGCAGAAGTCCAGCCCTTATGGTCACTGCAGAGCCTCCCCTTTTCTGAGGTCATGTACCAGCTGACCACCTGTTATCCACCCCTGTGCCTCCCATCCCCTAAGGGCTCAAGGTAGTCTATATAATCTGTAACACAGCTCCCCACATGTGTACATCTAGCAGTACCCCAGTTCCTCTGTCTAGATCCATCCTCGATTCTGGCCACAGTTGAGGGTCCCATTTCCCCTGTCCTCTATCATTGTCATTGGGGCCTTCTTGAAGACTACGATCGGTAATTATCACCCTGTTTGTCTACCCATGTGTTGTCTCTATCTCTCTCTCTATTTTTCTTAGGACTGTATGTGTGTTTTGTGAATTACTTGTCTTGTATGTAAGCATATATTTTTCTGGAATAAATTTTAATTGTTTTTACTTAATTAGAGTCCCTAATATTTTTAAGCATTAATTTCTGGATGTGGAATCCTGTATACACAGGTAAAAGATCCTGATTAAGCCAGGTGCCCACCTGACAATTCCCCAACCTCAGTTTTGAGGGCATTTTGGTTTACACCAGATTTGTGTATACCTTCCCAACACAGTTCCATAATGCTTTGAGGAGAAAAGTTTCAGTGAGAAAATAGTCAACAGGGGAGAGCTTAAGCATCCACTTTTTCCTTCTGACTCATATCTAATTCAAAGCAACACCCCCAAGTATTAATGGAAAAAAGGTGGAAGGGTTGCCAACAGGCCTAGAAAAAAATGCCCTGTCTCTTAAATAGACGTATAATGTGTGGAAATAGACAAGACAGCTTTTCATAGCAAGAAAGTAAATACATGGTAAATACTAGTCCATTAATCCTCTATTAAAGAGGCAGGGTGATTTCTTTTTCTCCAGGCAGTTGGCAGCTCTAGCCCAATGAGTGTTTTTAAAAAGTTCAACTGCTTGGTGCTGAGTCAGCAATTTTGTTGAGTTTGAAGTTTTTTTAAAAAATCAAATGATGACTGTATCTTTCACTTCTGCACCCAATGAAAGCTTAATTCCATCTCACTACCCAAAATGCTAATTTTGTTTCAGATTATGCTGGTGTTGACATCTGATGTACCATTTAAACAACGACAAAAAGATATTTCTAAGTTTGTTTGGCAAGGTGAAAAACCACATATTGAATATAAGATTTTGCAAGACACTAAGGAAAGAGGAAGGCTGGGATTACCGGACTTGAAACTTTATTTTGCTACATGCTGTTTGGTTATTGAATGGTTATTGCTGAGAAATTCAGTCTCCTGTAATAATACTCTGTTTGCCATGGTTGAACTGTGGCTTCATTCAAGACCATGCTTTTCTGGAAACAAGGCATCCTGTCCTACACAGGTGTAGCCAGAAACATATATCTGTACTTGAATGGGACATACTTCCTATAAAGCATCCAGCCTTTGTGAAATTTAAGCAGGCAGCCCTCCAGCATATGCTCATAATGGAGCCTCAAGAAGCTTTTCATAAAACATTGTTCTTGTTTTCTTTCTTATTTATCCTTTGATGCTTCCCCCTATATAGGTTGAAGGCTCTGAAGTAGAGGGAAGAGAGGGGAAGTAATCTGCTTTTCTAAAACACTGCCTATTCCCAGCAGCTGAAGGAGGGCACAGAATCTTTTGTACACAAACCATCAGCACCACTCCCTCTATTCTGGTCAAAACTCAACATTAAATAGAGCAAAGAGGTGGGACAAGGGTGTGATCTGTACCACAGAAATATAAAATGCCTGCTAATTCCCTACACTGTAATACTCTACCCCAGACATTTTCCCCAGAGGCATAACAAATATGTCTAGGTCCCACATGGGAGGAAACTCAGTTTAAGGGTGTTTTTACATTCAGTTTGATCCAGAGTTTTAGAATCTTCAAATTGTCTGCCACTGTTCCACTTTTATTATTTTCCTTTTACATTTAAGTGTTTCAATTTGGGGGGGGGGGGGTGTCTCTGATCAGAAGGCAGCCGGAATACCAGTGCTTAGTTAAATGTATAGGATTGCTTGGAAATCATGTAAACACTGCAAAAACAATACAAATTTAAATTACTAGATGAGGCAAGCAATGACATGTAAAAATTTCAAGTGCTATCAGTTCTCATGCAAATTACTGCACCTTGTGGTGACTTTCAGAGGAGTCTTTTAAAACGCATGAAAACTTCTACAATATGAGTTTGAAACGCCTGTAGAGAAAAGACCAGATCAAAACTAGTGTTGAGAAAAATGTTGCAGCAGCAGCTCCAAAACTCATCTCACAAAAAAAAAAAATGTAGATGCTTCGGGCAGCAACGATAAAACAGTTGTGAGAATGTTAGGTAATGTAAAAGGTGAGTTTCCAGTGCAGTGATAAAGAGTTGCAAACTGCCAGTGTAAAAACACCCTAAGAGAGATTATTGTAGCAGGAAAGTAATGGGCATGAGCACACTCCTCCTTCTGCCATTTCTTGGTGACAACTTCCATCAAAACACATATACACACGTTAAGATTTCTTTTTGCATTTATATCTTGCTATTTCATGGTTACAAAGCAGCTAGCAACATTAAAATTTATCCAACAGACACACTCCCAAATTATCCACCAAATGTAGAAGTAATAAAATCAGTAACAGTGCTGTTTACACAGACACCCCAGACCAAGGCAATAAATCAGCCCAATTTAACCTACATAGCTGCAGCGGCACAAATCTCAGAAATCCGAATGGTATAGTACTAGCAGGGCTTTTTTCGTTAAAAAAAAATCCCAGCAGGAGCTCATTTGCATACTAGGCCACACCCCTGAAACCAAGCCAGCCGGAACTGCGTTCCTGTGCATTCCTGCTCAAAACAAAACAAAACAAAACCCCTACCAGTGTGATCCTATGTATATTTCCTCAAAAGTAAGTCCAACTTAGTTCAATAGGATTTGCTCCTGAGAAAATGTGCACAGGATTGCAGCCACAAACCCAAAGACCCCTGGCTGTGCAAACCTCAACCAATTTTACATTCCAAAGGCCTACAGAAAAAGGGTGAACAGATGCAGGGTTCTCTATAGACCTGGGGCATGCCTCCAGATTGCAGAAAAAATACAAAGCAAAAAATTAAGCTTGTTAACAAAAAGACAGACGTTGCAACGCTATGCAGCCAAATCTTGACAGACATTTTGTGGGAGGCATGGGGGAGGTAGAACGGGTGCTTCCACCGCCATGTGAGCCAGGCAAGTGGTGGCAGTGCTGCAGGTGGATGGGGGCAGAGGGATAGGCAAGGTATTAGCAGGCAGAGGCAGAGGTGCTGCAAGTGGATAGACCAACATGGCAGTACTGCAGGTGGAAAGAAAAGCGGAGTTGCTGCTTCCCCCCATGGCCACATGATGCAGACAAGTGGAGGTAGGGGCACCGCTAACAGGCAGGTGGGAGGAGCAGGAGCGCCCTGGGGAGAGGGGGATGGAAAGATGCATGCTTGTCGGTGTCTGGCCGTTACTTCTGCAGCCGGTGAAAGAAAATAATTTTTTAAAAAAATCATTGTCAGGTCAGGTGACATCAGTCTGGCCAAGGAATTGCCAGAAAATCTACCCTTCCATTCCTGGCCATTCGCAGAGTGGAGTGATGTCATTCTGGGGGTTTCCCCAGAAGCGCTGTCACACCATCACCCGACCGCATCCTCCATGTCCCTTCTCCCAGGACTCTTGCTGGTGGCCTGCTGCTTGAAGGATGGGATTCCCCAAGTCTTATAGCTCACTGCTTGTCATTGCAACACTGTAGCATAATGTTGTAGCAATCTAACAATTCCAATTTATTTTTATTTTGTGTTTTACCAATTTATTGATAGCATATGGTTACAGAACTTAATTTCCAATTCCAATTTATTTTTAAATCCAAAAATGCTCTCTGGGTATATGGCTAGAAATGGTCATGGGCCTGAGGCAGTGAAAATGGTGCCAATGTGGGTGGGACCTACAAAAATGCACACCTTCCTGTGTATGCGGCACCCAAGGTCACTTTGACTGTGATCTTTCTGATATGATCATATCAAATTATTGGGCAAGAATGTGGCAAAGTGAGGTAAAAACCCAGAAGCAGGGCATGGATGTTCTCAGACAGAGTGTTCCACCTGTCAAGCACACTCATTTCTGTACTGCATTTTTCTAGATAGAGAGCAGGTCACCAGCTCTCCATTTCTTCCCCCTTATTTACAGCCAGTGGACAAGTAATAAATCCATTTGGCCCTGGGATGTTTATGCTACAGCCTGGCTGATATTACCTTCAAGTCGCCTCTCCCACAGTTTCACACAGACAACCCTTATCTCTTCCCAAAGACGTGTGAGAAGGTTTGATGTTTCCAATAGCCTAAAATTCCTTAGTAATAAAATAGATAGTTGCTTAGTAACCTTTCAACCCGTGACTCAAGTATGCATCTGTATTGTAACCTTTGATGGAATCCTATATAGCAACTGTGTAACTGTACTTATTGTTCGAGCATAACACTCTTCCAGGGGCAGTTCCAAAAACAATCTTAATCAGAAGAGTCTCAAAGTTTTGCTCCTCTTGGTTGTTATTTCTGATCATGGTCAATGAGGGTGTGAAACATGAAGTAATAAATCACATCCAGATCTTCCTCATGCAGTTTGTGTCCTTCCACAAAAATGGTGCCTGCCTTTCTGGAATTCTTCCAGCTGCTCACTTGTCAGCTCCTTGATAGCAGCCATAACAGATTTAAAGGCACCTCTCAGACGCTTCCCAAGTACCATGTGATCAGGTTCTGCTCTGCGTCTGAATGCCATAATTTGTTGATAATGATGGACATTAAGCCCCTATAGTATCTACTTTTCCAAGGACCTGATATCTTCCAGTTCCTCAGGATCATGATGGATGAGCACTACCTCTTTCAGTGGATACTTTACTGAAAAGGTTTTTCTATCTCTGATTGCCCACCTGCAAAACAGCCTCTGAGTTAGAGGAGTTGCTGCTTGAATGGCTGAGAGGGATCTGGCAGCAGTGGAAAGAAAAGCTTGGCTGAGAACAGACGGGCATTCTGGGACGGCTCGGAGGTGTCCCAAAGTGGGGCAGCCCAAAAAAGAGCCATCCCGGAGCCTCCCCACACTCGCCCACATGCCGCTAGCATCCTGTCCATGAGGCGGCTGGGCGCCACCACATGGGAAGGTGACCCGGAAGCCAGATTCCTTTGTTTTCTCTGAGGGGGGGCGAGCGCTGGTGTGGCACTCTGATCGGTTTCAATTAAAAAAAAATGGAACAGCTTGGGCAGGGCCATAGCCAGAATTTCATGTTTGGAGGGGCCCACAGCAGGATTTGTTGTCTGGGAGGGCTGGGGGGGGGGGGGGTCACCTGGTTTGGCAGTCCAAGGCTTTCAGCACTGTAAGCTACCTTGAGTCCCACAAGCTAACCTCCCTTTGTCTGGGCAGTCACAGAAGCTTTGGTCCCCCCGCCCCTTTCTTCTGTGCCCCTCTCTCAGAGCAACAGAGACCACTTGACTCTCCCCCCCCCCTTTGCTCTGCAAGGTGTGTTAGAGAGAAAAAGCAAAAAAGACCTGCAGCAATGCTACTAGTTCAGAGTGGCAGTGAGTAAAGGGGACGAATTGGGGGCCCTCCAATGGAGGGGCCATATAGTTGGAAGGGGGAGTTGAAAGGATGTAGCCACTGTAGCTACGGGCCTGAGCTTGGGCGGCTTGGCAGCTCCAGACTGCCAAGTCACCTCCAGTGTGCCCCTCCCCGTCCAGACGGCAATCCGGCAACTGACTGCTGGTTCAAATATTTGCTACCACTTTAACAGTGGTAGCTTTTTGAGCTGGGTGGAGCGGCCAGAAGGACGGGGTGAGTGCGGGATGGGGGCGCCCGGCAGATGTTTGCGTGCAGAGGGATTTTTTGGGTTGACTTCAGAGGCGTCTCTGAGTTGGCCCAAAGTGCCAATCTGTAATCAGTCCTTGATGCCTTCCTTGCCATCTCTTCCATGTGCAAAGGAGCACTCCTGCTGTACCATGCAGCCTGCTGAGGTGGGGTGTCCTTTGATGAGGAAGCTGTGTATTTCACCCAGGGGGAGTGGGCCCTGCTGCTCCCAGTCCAAAGAGTTCTGTTCAAGGAAGTCATGCTAGAGAATGTTGAGAATTCCTCTCTGGGACCTCTGATTGCCAAACCTGACCTCATATCCTGGCTGGAGGAAGGAGAACAGCTCTTTATCCAGGGCTGTAATGAAGAGGAGAGACTGGCAGCAGGTGTATGGAAGTCAATGAAAGAACACTCTGAGAAGGAAAAGCAAGATACACATCTAGCCATGAAACAAAATATTGATGCCCTGAGGAAAGGGGAAGCAAAATAGCAACATAAAATAAGGAATAATTCCACTGATGTTCCAAATGATGAATGTTATGAAATTCCTCTACTTCAAAAAATATATATAAAGGAGAAAACAGGAATGAGAGCGCAGGTAAAGAAAAAAAATATCATGGATAAGTTGATTCTTTCCTTCAGAGTCGCTCCTTCAAAGCAGAAATGGCACCCTATGGGCTCTATACAATGGTTCCTCAACTAGTAACGTCTGTGGACATCCTTACCAGCTGGTATGTCAGAATGAACTGCAGGAAGTTAAAGGGCGAAAATGGAACTGACAACTACATGATGGCCTTAGAAACCTTATTCAGTGTTCTGTTCTCCATGGCACTTTACACTCCATTTATCACTGAACTGATGTCTCAGAATTTGAAGGCTCTTTTTCAGCCAATGTTTAGAAGAACACAGATCATATTCACTATCTCCTGCTTTCTCAAGTTAGGCAGGATCTGATTGACAAAAATATAGAAACTGCTGTTTCCTGAATGCAGTCTGTTACTGAACATGGGTGGGTAATCAGAGACAGAAAAACAATGCAAGAAATAAATTTTCTGGATACTACTGTAAAAATACAGAAGGGAAACACAGACACCACCTTATACCAGAAACCTACTGACTGACAAACATACCTACATGCCTCCAGCTACCATCCTAAGCATACCAAACAATCCATTGTATACAGCCAGGCTCTACACTACAGCCACATCTGTTCCAGAACCTACAGAAAGAGATTCTCACCTGAAGGACCTACAACAAACCTTTTTTGAACTAAAGTATATACCTGATGAAGTCTAGAAACAGATTAACAAAGGCAGAATGGTACCCAGAGAAAACCTGTTCCAAAACAGGCCCAAAAGAGACAATAACAAAACACCACTAGTGGTCACATATGGCTCTCAGCTCAAAACAGTTCAATACAACATCAGCAACTTACAATCTCTACTGGATAATGACAGTTCTCTTACACAAGTACCCAAGGGGGGCAAACCTTTTCTTGCACAAAAACAGTCCCCCAGGCTCAAACAACTCCTCACCCACAATAATACAACATGTAATTTGAATATGGACACTGGTACCAGAATTTGCATTAAACCCAAATGCCAACTTTGCTGCCACATACAGGCCCAGACGACACAAGCACTGAACACAAGAACCTCAATGACACCATCTCAGGCTTATCCACAAGCTTTCGTGTGCTTAAAAGCTCACTTCATCAGACAGTGAAATGGGGTACAGTGATTAGAGTTACATATAGCTGGTGGACAGTGATTAAGCATGCAAAATAGTACCAAGTCAATGCCAAAATAGTACAATTAACAATTGAAAGAACAACCAGTTTGGTTTACAGGCATAGATGGTTCAGTCCAAGTTTCATAATAATTTGTAATTCAGCAATTTCCCTCTCCATTCTGTTCTTGAAGTTCCTTTGCAGTAAAACAGCTACTCTGAGGTCACCCATTTTATGTTCTGGAAGGTTAAAGGGTTCTCCTACAGGTTTCTCAGTTTTGTAATTCCTGATAACAGATTTGTGTCCATTTATTCTTTGGCATAGGGTTTGTCGTATTTGCCATATGTAGAGAATTGAAGGGAATTGTTGGGATTTAATGGCATATATAGTGTTGGAAGACGAACAAGTGAATGAACCTGAGATGGTGTAGTTAATGCTGTTAGGTCCAGTGATTGTGTATGTGGCAGCAAAGTTGGCACTTGGGTTTACTGCAAGCTCTGGTACCAGTGTCCATGACCATAAATGGACACAAATCTGACATCAGGAATTACAAAACTGAGAAACCTGTAGGAGAACACTTTAACCTTCCAGAACATTCAATACTGAAATTGCTGAATTACAAATTTCTTAATTGTACTATTTTGGCATAGATTCTGAGTTGGTACTATTTTGCACGCTTAATCACACTGCCTACCAGCTATATGTAACTCTGCTCACTGTACCCCATTTCATTTGATTAAGTGTGCATGCACATGAAAGCTTACATTCTGAATAAAACTTTCTTGGTCTTAAAGATGCTACTGGACTCCTACTTTGTTCTATTGCTTCAGAGTAGACCAACACGGCTGCCCACCAGGATCTACCTCCACCTATATGTATGAACTGGTAAATTCCGTTTCATTGTATCTGAGGAAGTGTGCCTGCACACAGAAAACTCATACAGTGCACAAAACTTTAAAAGTCCTACAAGCTGCCCTTTTTCAAGCTGAAATTAACAGCGTATGTCGGGGCGGGGGCGTTGCCCTGGCTATAGCCCTCTATTTGCGACCTTCTTGTGCTGCGCCTTCCTTTGGTGCTTCCCTCGCAAAGCTGTCTGACTCCTATATTCTTCGTCCCCTCCCGCCTCCGCGCTCATGTCAGGAAATCTGGTGATTTACAAAACTGTGCAACGGAGGTTCATATTTCAGGTCAAGGCAGACTTACACACACACACACACATCTCGTTCGGGAGCTTCCCTTTCCCTCCCTTCTTGGCAGAGCCTCCTGCAAACTACAGACGTTAAGTTTCGGTTTCTCGCAATGGGAGCGCTTTGAATGAAATCGAGGATAATTCCGGGAACTGGCAATAACAGCAGGGGGATCGGTAGAGGGCGCCAGAGCCGAGAAACAAAGAAAACGCTGCGAAAACACAGCGAGCAGCCAAGGCTGGGAATTTTCCTGAGCGAGGGAGCAGGAAATCGGAGAGGGCGCTTATAGTTTAAAAAGGACACCTTGTGTACAGTATTCGTTGTCGTACTTCGTTTGGAGCAGGGAACGATGTTCGAATCCCTTCTCAGGTCGTGTGGGCCCCTTGACATGTCTAGAGCTGCAAAATTGACGGGTCAAAGAGATTATGTCCCTGCATTACATGTGGCTTGTGCCCATGCAGACATTCCTGACGCTCGCTGTCAAGCTATCCTGGATTGCCGGTTCCTTCACTACAGCGTGATGCGAATCTTTGTCGTCAGGTCCAAAATACTAACGATTCTCAAGAGGGGGTTCAAAAGCCCTATCTTATAGCCTCGGCTGCTGGTCCCAAGAGGAAGCTGCGCTTTCTCAGCGGTAAGGGGGGAAAGCTCTGCTCATGCTCTGTCAGTAAGTGTCTTCTTTAAGCGCATATTCTAGGGGCCGATCTTCCATTCTGCCCGTTATTTCTGTTCCAACCTCAACCCTTCCCCCTTTGCCCCAGAGTCCCTTTTGGTCGCTGACATAGTCATGTGTCCAAACAAGAACTGTGGTGGTTGCTAATGTTTGCGGTGAGTCAACAGCGGGCATGGATCCAGGGAGGAAAGAGGTTGGAACTTCCAGATCGTGACTTGGGAAAATCCACCGGCTCTGGAAAAGTCCTCCCCAAAAGCACCTGAATTTCGTGGCTTGCTCCTCGCGAGCCCTTCCTAAGGCAGCCAACAAATAGCTGGCGAGATCGCCTTTAAAATGTAATCTTAAGCATACAACGTGGGTAAAAATAGTTCTGAAGCTCACACAGCTGACAAACTTTGGCAGAGGTCAAAGCTAGGAAGGTTTGAACAGTACGCCACCTAGAGAAAGCAACGGGAGTTTACACGCCATGTGCTATGCAGCTTCTTTCAGAAACCCAACGCTCTCTGTTTTCCGGATCCCGACTCCCCAAAAAGATAACTCGCTACCATTTCGTAGGTGTATATTAACGAGATTATTATATCTGAGTAGTCAGCGTTGTTAATATTTGATAATATAGATATACTGAGTTTCGGGCGGAGTTGTGTTGTGTAAATTCATTCTCAAAACGAGACTTTTGAAGAGATCTCCCGGGAAATCCCAGGCTATTGAGAAACCAGAGTCGCTCCTGCGGCTGCAATTCTGGCTCCGTGAGTCATGGATGAAGCTATGCCCTGACAAAGCAGTTTGGAATTAAAACCTATGGCTTAATTCAGGGGCTTTCAGAACTCTCTTGAGTATTTTGGTCATGCCTTTTGTGACAACGCCTTGTATTTTCCTTCCTAACACCCATGGGCCTCAAAAATTAGGACTGTCATTCAGTTCAACAAACCTTAGCTGTGTGTGCGTTAATTAATTTCATCAATTAATAAGCATAACCTCTTCTCCCACACACACACACACACTTGCAATGGTTTTAAATTGGACTTAAGTGTGCACTCTCAGACCTACTTCGGCACAATCTGCACCTCCTCTCCCATATCTAGCACCCTGGCTTGGATAGCCCAGGCTAACCCAATCTCGTCAGATTTTGGAATCTAAGTAGGGTTGGCCCTGGCCAGTATTTGAATGGGCAACCTCCAAGGAAGCCAACGGTCATGATGTGGACGCAGACAACAGCAAATCAGCCTTGAATGTCTTTTGCCTTAAATAGTGCACAATGCTAAAAGAGCTAGAACTGCTGGCTGCCAGACAATCTTAGGATTTCCTGGCTATACTACATGCACTGCCAGATGGTGATGATGACGATGACAATGACAACGCTGCCAGATGATGACGATGACAATTAACCCAATCACCTGGTTAGAATAAACACTAAACAACAGGAATCAAAAACTTGATTGACCCAAAAGATGTTCCAATACACTTAAAATAAAAAATGATAACATTTTTTAAAATTTACCCATTTTCTATCGTTTGTTTCTTCTTGTAGAGAGAAAAAACAACCTTGGGAGGAAAAACAATTCTCAAAACAGTTCTCAAACATACAAAAAGCAGATATGCGGAGTTCTCTCAGATCTTGCGTGCAAACATCGGTACAGGGTCTAGGAACCTTGGACTTGTCACTTCTGCTTTCTGGAGTAAAAAAACCCCCACGAATGTTCTATGTAGAACATAGAAGGATAACAGGAATGTAGTTCAAAGAGGTTTTAGGCTGACCTCCTTCAAGACAAATAGATTGTAATTCAAGAATAACACAGAGACTTGGACAACATTAAATTGAATTTTATGATACAGCAATTAAGACATTGTGAATTCCATTAGATTTAGTTATCCTTGATTCGGCATTCCTTGCTTGTCAATAAAACAAAACCCAGCATGGATGGCAGGTGTGAGAGGAAAATACCAGGCAAAACAGGGAATCATCCATATGTGGAAGCGGCCTAAATGTGCATGTGGATAACACAGAGGCTCTACTCATCTTACCACCAGTGTAGGAAACAGGATGGGCAGTAGGAGACACAGGACCTGGTTGTAGAATGGCCTCTCCCATCTCCCTTTGCTGGTGTTTCAAGCTGTAAGGGACCAGTTTGGAAAGCTGGTGCTCAGGCACATAACATTACCTAAGAAATCCAAATCCAAACATTACCTAAGAAATCCAAGCTTTAAAGTATGGACTCTATTTCTTACAACTGGAAAACCTTTCTTTCTTTCTATTAAAACTGTCAGCAAACATTTCACCATATCTTTGATAGGGTCTCCGGGAACCAAATAAAATTGCTGGATAAGATTGCCCTATCCACAGACTACCAGCTTGCTTTCCCACCCCTGTCCCCCAGGGTTTAGGGTATTACTGTTACATATCTGCATCTGAGTGAATAAGGAACAGACATGCCCAAAGGCATTGAAAAAAGAAAAACATGGTAGTGGGTTCTCCATGATTCCACTTGTACTGAATCTGGTTTTAATATAGTTGTATTGATCTGCAGTAGAACAGGTAGATTCAAATCCACTCGCACCTTAGAGACCAACAAGATTTTTACACATAAGCTCTGACTCTCAAAAGCTTAGACCCTGAAAATCTTGTTCGTCTATAAGGTGTGAGTGGTCTCAAATCTAACTGTTTTTAATATAGGATTGCCCTCTGCTGGTTTCAAAATATAACCAGCATCTTGAATGATTGCCCTCAACTGTTGTTTAATATTATTGCAACTATGCAGGGTTATTGCTGGCAAAAAAAAAAAAAGATGGCTGCGATTACATGATGATGGCAATTCTCCACCTAGCTCTTGGTGTCACAGTACTCGCAGCAGCAATGAACCACCCACACAGCAGTTTTTTCTCTGCACTTTTCTCTCCCCTCACCACCCACCTCAGCTACTGTGGTGGGATTCTTCAGGCTTTTATAAAGTCAGCAATTGCTAGATTGCTACAGGATAATAACATTATGATGATCTATTGCCACAGTCTGCTTGCTGCTTTGAATGCTTGGCTTCCATCCTTTTTTTTTTAATCTTCTTTGTGCTGTCCAGGGTGGGATGATGGCTTGAGAACTAGGATGGATATCTGTAAAACAGGGTAGGGCTCAGGTACTTCCAATCATTATGAAGAAGGAACTACTAAAAGTGAGAAAAGCTATACTTCCTGTTCGTATACTGTTAAAAGAGCTCCTTTATCTCCCTTGCATACAGGTTACTCCATCTGCTAAAATGTGGACATTCCCCCCTTCATTAATAAACATGAAATAGTAATTATTGTCATGTGGCATTGTATGTAGTATAGCCAGGACATCCTAAGATTGTCTGGGAGCCTGCTCTAGCTCTTTTAACATTATGCACCACTAGGTGGTAAACTAGACTTATTTGTGGGTTTGAGAGAGTTCTGAGAGAACTGTGACTGATCCAAGGTCACCCAGCTGGCTTCATGTGGAAGAGTGCGGAATCAAACCCAGTTCTGGAGGTTAGAATCTGCCACTCTTAACCACTATACCATGCTGGTTCTCCATAAACATATGTTAGGTACTGAGAGGGTGGGAGTGACAGAGGGCAACTACATGGGATATGTCTGAGCAGGCAGTATCCAATTGCAGAAACGGGCAGTGTGGTATGGTTGTTAGAATGATGGCTCAGGATGTGGGAAGACCTTAGTTCAAATGCTTATTCTGCCCTGGAAGCTTGCTTGGGTCTGTCACAGACCCAAGAGAAAGAAGAATGATGTAAGTTGCTTTGGGTCTCTGCTGGGGAGAAAGTCAGGGCATAAATGAAGTTCTCTGGGAAGCCTCTTTTTAAATCCTTGGTTTGGCTTTGGGGAAAATTTTAGGAAAAACTTGGGAACATTTTATAGATTAAGTCTTTATTTTAGGAATACCATCTGACAATACTGCATGTGTGCAGCACACAACTCAACGACAGTGCCCATTCTTCAGTTCTTAACTCCCCTCTGCTGGGAATCTGGACATTAGGGATGCAACCCTAAACACGTGTACTAAGCCCCTTTGAGCTTGGTGGTGCTTACTTCTGATTAAAGAAGCTTAGGATTGTGCTACAGATCACTTGGGTGTTTTTTAGGATTGCACCAGTAGTTCATTTATAGAATATTGTGGCGTTAGAAGAACAAATACACATCTATAATATATCCTGACCATTGTAACAGAAAGCCTTTCTCTTTCAAGGCCAGCAGAGGGAGTAGCAGTTTTGGGAAAAAAAGATAAATTTTAGTGCTTCATTTTTTAAATGACTCCTGTTCCCCAGCTACCCTTCCCCCCCACCCCCCATATGCTCCAGACTTATAAAAATGGGTTGTGGAGTTTTTTCTTTCCTGCCAAAACAATGGAAAATTTGAGATTATCCTGTACATATGTTGGCATGCTACTAATTATGACTTTGAACACTGGAAAAGACTGCTGTCTTCACACATGATCATTATGCATGGATGTTATACTTCTTTCCTGCTCTGACAAAATGTGTTGTGTGAAACAGTCATGAGCTGTTCTAAAAGAAAATGTGACAGAACAAGTCTAGGCACTCTATTACTACTTTTTCTTCTATGGTTTCTTGAGCTTTCTTGTTCTGGTATTCACTTATGCAGAGAGGAAAGGGGAGGATGAAGACAATCACTGTTTGAGATTTTCAAAGACTGGGACAGTTTGCAAAGTACCACGCCATTACAAGTCAGTGAAGGTCCTTGCACATTCCACAGTGTGCAGGTGTCCAGTTTGTCTTCCCTTTCAGTTACTTACCAGGAAAGAACATGAACATATAAGGTTGCCAGCCTCTGTGTATTATGCTAAACATACAACCTCACCATGAAATGTGCTGCAAACAGCTATATATGTACGGCATTGCTTACAAAAAAAAACCATAATAAAAACTTAGGACTGCAAAAGACACTTTGAAAGAGCTGTGTGGCTGAAAGCAGCTCCCCACCACACAGTTGTTTTTGCACTTCTACAGTCTCTTTAAAGTTTAACAGGACTGCAAAACAGGGAGGCATTCCTTGCTGTGCAGCTGTTTTTCAGGCTGTCTTCTGAAAGGCTGTCTTCTGCAGGTCCTTTTGCATTGTTTTGCCGTCCCTTTAAACTTTAAAAGGACTTCACAAGACAGCCTGAACAACTGAACAATGGGGAGCAAGCTGCTCCCTGCCACTCAGGTTTTTGTTGTTGTTTTTTGTAAAAACCCATTTAAAGGGACTGTGGGGCATGGACCACATGGACCAGTCTGTTTTATGAACGAGCCTCCCAAATGAGCCACAAACCATGAACCATATTTTCCTGGTTCATGCCCATCCTTAGTGGGATGGGCATTATACCCCACTGAATTCCCTCCCCAGATTTCACCCTTTTCAACCTTCATCCCTCAAATCACCAGGTATTTCCAAATAAGGAGTTGACAACCCTATCAATCCAAATTTGTTCTGCTTATACTAGCTCCCAATTTGCTTTTTGGCTGACTTCAACATGCTAATATTAACCTTTAAAACCCTATACTGCATGGGGCCAGCAGCTACCCCCTCAAACTGCCGTATTTGAGTACCTCTTTGCCTTTACCTGTACTCTACTTGTATATTTGCAAATAAAGCCAGTACTGCACAAATGGCCCAAGTCTCTAATGCTTTCTCTTGTAAAGGGAACCAGCCAAACAAAGTGCTCCTCCTGAACCTGACATTGCTTAGAGATGTGTGGGGTATGCATGACAATACCAGTCTTTTCTCTCCTCTTCACTCATGCTTGGCTCCTCACTTGACCCACCCATGGGACCAGTTCCAACTTGTAAGCTAACTAAGGATTCACCCAGAATGGAACAATGGATGGGAAGTAGCAGTCCACGCTCATCTGCTTCTTCTGCCAGCTGAGCTGACAACAATGGTATTTGGGTACAGCAGTCATTTACACCTCTTCCTAAATCAGATTCTATACCAGATGCATAATACTTAGCAAGGAATAGTTTCAGGCAAGTTCAGTGGGGTGTATGATTGAGTCCTGTTGAGTTAGTTTGCAACGTACATGGAATTTTGTTTTTACCTGAGGGAGCATGGAAACATACAACCACCACTGTACTTGAAATGGGATAAAGGGGTGGGTGGGTAGCCTGTTTTTGTTTCTTGCTAGGCCAGTCTCAATTCATCCTGTCCTGCATAATGAACTGTGGCATTGTTACATCCATCAACAAGAACTGCAATGATCCACCAGGCATCCTGTCCCATCCTGCTCCACTTTGAGAACTGGATCCTGGGCTAGAAACAGTTGGGCTAACTAAGGATTCCACAACAGTCGCAACAAATCATGCAACACCAGAGCTTTTTTGTAGAAAAAGCCCAGCAGGAACTCCCCCTGATGTCACCATTGTTTCACACAGGGCTTTTTTGTAGAAAAAGCCCAGCAGGGACTCATTTGCATATTAGGCCACACCCCCTGACACCAAACCAGCCGGAACTGCGTTCCTGTGAGTTCCTGGTCAAAAAAAGCCCTATGCAACGCTACTGATTGTATCTTCCTTCTATTTCTATCCAGTTGTAATCATATCTTCTGAAAGTATTTATAAGTGACTAGTTGTGCCAGAATGATAGAAATGGAGTTGAGGCAGACCGTATCTGATTTATGCCTGTGGTTCCTGATTCAGCGCATAATATACACACAGATACCTTTTTTACGGATTGGCAAATTTCTCTCTTGGCACTCAGCCTTTAGTTAATTTTGTGCTACAGCTTTCTTAATCCATAGAGCAGCAGGTAATAAAATAAAATGTTTAGATTGTAAACACTTCATAAAATTTTATGGATGTCAGCTTGTTGGATGTCAGCTCTTCTCTGTATCAATTATTTAAAATACTATTTGTTGAGTTTTAAAAATTGTCAGTAGTTTTAGTGTATTTGTCATTTTAGTGTAAGCCACCTCATGCTAACCAGAATATGATTTAAAAAAAAATAAAATAAAAATGAATACACATGAAAGAAAGTGAACTTTTCCTAAATGGAATAAGGTGAATGACTTCCAATGACCTATTATCAAGGTATCTCCCCGCCTCTACAAAGAAGTCATCAAGCAACTTCATTACTGGAATGAAGTGCACATATCACTCACAGGTCACTGATAATCTCCCATAGCTGTTACTCATATTGTGCTGAAACACATTCATTATGAATAAATGTTAGACAATATGTATAGCATCAGAAACAGAGTTCAATGATAGTAAAGTAATACAAGGATGCAAAATATTAGTTTGTTGACCTCTATCTCTTAGAAAAATGCTAGGAGGGAACTTGTAGATAACTCCGAATTGAGTAAGCTTGCAGAAAAGGAAATGAAAGATGTAAAAACCGTACTTTTAAAATGTTTACTGTATTAAGCAAGCTGCTTTTTTTTACTTGTTAAAGCACATTACACATTCTATTTTTGAATAAAGTCTAGGTGGTTTACATTTCAAAACTTTTCAGCTAACCCAATCATAAACAATAATTGTGATCTTCAAACAATACAAACAAATAAAAAAAGATATTTCCCAACCCAGAGTTTGCAGTCGAAGGGTCAGAAGAAGCAGTCCATCAGGCCACTAGGAAAAGTCCCTGTAACCATAATGCCAAATCTGCCTGAGCTGACGCTGAAGAACAGTGAACAGTGGCTTGACAACTCTGCTCTGCTTTCCAGTGCCCAGTGTACAGTTTAGCAAATACTAAAGTGCAACCATCACCAGTGGTCTGACCTAGCCTCAGATTGCAAAGCATGGAGGCACACCATCCACCAGGCTGTCTCTTCCTTTGAGAACGCACGCATAGCTGGTCTTGAGGACAAAAGGAGATTGAGGAAGAATTGCACTGCTACAGCACCATCCCCAAATCAGACTTTTCCCTGCAGCCACTGTGGCCGAACCTGCCTGTCCCGCATTGGTCTTGTCAGCCACCAGCGAGCCTGCAGCAGACGTGGACTACTGCACCCTTCTTAAATCTTCGTTCGCGAAGTCAAGCTGAGAGAGAAAGTGCATTAGATGTCCATGAATATAACAATAATAAAGCATGGCTGTAAAATCACTTTTTCTCTCTTCCTACCTACAATGTTAACAAAAGAGTACCTTAAGCTACTGCCTCAACCTTCCCCTAGCCACAAGGTGGGGGGTAAGAACACTGGGCAGCTTTGTGGGTAAGGTTTATAATTCTATGAGTAAATGCTTTGATAAATGGAGTATTTGTTATAGAGTTCAGAAGTGTACTCCCATTATTATTCAGGTCTTCCAATCCCAAAGACTTTACTTTCTCATGACAAGCTCCTAATGGTGCACTGGACCCATTCCAGTCTGGCTTTTGTCCAAGTCACGGGACGGAGACGGTTTTGGTTGCCCTCATGGATGACCTCTTGCGACATCTGGATCGAGGCGGCTCAGCAGTACTGTTGTTGCTAGATCTGTCAGCCGTATTTGATACGGTTGACCACCAGCTACTGTCTAGCTGCCTCGCCGACGTGGGGATTCGGGGATCTGCCTTACAATGCTGGCTTCTTTCCTTCATGGTCGGGGACAAAGGGTGGTGATAGGGGAAGAATCGTCCCGGAGGCACCCACTCAAGTGTGATGTGCCGCAAGGGGCAGTTCTGTCCCCGATGTTATTTAACATCTACATGCACCCCCTTGCCCAGATTGTCAGGAGGTATGGGCTAGAGTGTCAACAATATGCGGATGACACTCAGCTCTATCTATTGATGGGTGGTCAATCTGGCTGAGCCCTGGACAATCTGGACCTGGCACTACAAGCTGTGACATCTTGGCTCAGGCTGAGTCGATTGAAGTTGAATCTGACGAAGACGGAGGTTCTCTATCTGAGCCGCAGTGGCCCGGGAAGGGAGATCCCTTGCCAGATTTTGATGGGGTGCCACTAATTCCGGCCCTGAAGGTCAAGAGCCTGGGAGTGCTCCTGGAGCCCTCCTTGTCTATGGAGGCCCAGTAGCAACCACTGCCAAGTCTGCCTTTTTCCATCTGCAGTGGGTATGGCAGTTGGCCCCTTTTCTGGAGCACCGCAACTTAGTAAAGGTGATCCATGCCACGGTCATCTTGAGAATAGACTACTGTAATGCCCCCTACATGGGGCTGTCCTTGACTCTGACTCAGAGACTGCAGGTAGTGCAGAATGCTGCAGCACGGTTGTTAATGTGGCTCCCTCGTTGGGAGCACATTCAACCAGTGTTGAAAGAGCTGTACTGGCTGCCTATTCTGCACCGAGTCCGTTTCAAAGTGCTGGTGTTGACCTTTAAAGCCCTATATGGCCAAGGACCTGTCTATCTAAGGGACCACCTTTCCCCATATGTTCCCCAGAGAGCACTGTGTTCGGGAACTCAAAATCTACTGTCCATCCCCAGACCAAGGGAGGCCAGACTGGGCTCTATATGGGCCAGGACCTTCTCAGTGGCAGCACCAATGCTGTAGAATGCTCTCCCCAAGGCCATAAGAGCCCTGCGGGATCTCTCCCAATTCTGCAGAGCTTGTAAAACAGAACTTTAAAAACAAGCCTATAACAACTAGGGGAGAAGGCTGCCTCTCTTATTCTGCTGGGTAACTCCACCAGAAGGACCACCAACAGATAAATGGAAACCCTAGTACGATCTGAGCCGCCGAAGCTTTTAATATGTTGTAAAGCACCAATATTTTGTTTTAAATTGTAAATTATTATGTCTTATCGTTTTATATTGGAAACTGAGATGCTGCTTTTATTTGGATTGTTAGCCGCCCTGAGTCCATTTGGAATGGGCAGGATATAAATGGAAAGTAAATAAATAAATATCAAATCCTGTTTTCTAAAGCAAGATTAAGTATGTTGCTATTGTAGGGTTGCCAGGTCTGACTCAAGAAATATCTGGGGATTTTGGAGCCAGAATAATAATGGAGCCAGGAGCAAGGGTGTGAGTGTGACAAGCATGATTGACCTCCTAAGGGAGTTCTGGCAATCACATTTAAAGGGACCGCACACCTTTTAAATGCCTTCCCTCCATTTGGAAATAATGAAGGATAAGGGCACCTTCTTTTGGGGCTCATAGAATTGGACCCCCTGGTCCAATCTTTTTAAAACTTGGGGAGTGTTTCGAGGAGAGGCACTAGATGCTATGTGGAAAATTTGGTGCCTCTTACCTCAAAAAACAACCACCCCCCACAGAGCCCCAGATATACACAGATCAATTCTCCATTATGCCCTATGGGGATCAGTCTCCATAGAGTTTAATGGAGTGCCCAGCAGACATTTCACTCCCCTCCCCCACTTTCTGATGACCCTGAAGTGGGGGGAGGGCTCCAAACCAAAGGATTCTCTGCCTCCAACTGGGGAATGGCAACTCTTGGTCTTGGAGGAATTGGGTAGTTTTCAAGGATTCCATTTTCTGAGCAGTTTTGTGATTGTAAATCTGGGGTGGGGACTTTTAATTGATTGCAGTAAACTGCCCAAGACAAGTGGATTGCAGTTTACATTCAAAAATGGACTTCAGCATCAGAACTGGAGAATGTAGCTAAACTGTTAGCTGATGTTGACCTCACTTGACTCTTGCAGCAGGGCTGGATTAACAATTAGGCTGAGTAGAAACCATCATCCCTACACTTTTAGGGGCCCAGTTTGACTCTCTCCGCCTCTCCCCCACAGCTTTGTCAAAGGGGCTTTTGAGAAGGTGCCTGCAGATTTAGGAGATAATTTGCAAGGGGCCCCCCAAGATTTCAGCTGCCTAGGGGCCTCCACAGGGTTTCATCTGGCAGTGTCTTGCAGTGGTAAAGTTTCCAAGTCTGACTCAGGAAAGGTTGGTGGGAGAGCCAGGAGATTTTGGGGATGGAGCCAGGAGCAAGGTTGTGACAAGCCATGATTGAACTCTAAAGGGAGTTCTGGCAAGCACATTTAAAGGGACTATGCTCCTTTTAAATGCTTCCCTTCACTGGAAATAATGGAGGAGCAGGCACCTTCTTTTGGGGCTCACAGAACTGGACCCCCTGGTCCAATCTTTTTGAAACTTGGGGTGAGGAGAGGCACTAGATGCTACGCCGAAAATTTGGTGCCCCCAGGTACCCACGGATTGATTCTCCATTATACCCTATGGGGACTGATCTCCATAGGGTATAACGGTGTGGCCAGCGGCCATTTAATTCCCCCTCCTCTTTCTGATAGCCCTGAAATGGGGGAGGGCCTCCAAGTCATGGCACCCCCTGCCCCCAACTGGGGACTGGCAACCCTAAGTGGTAAATTTTTTGTCTATGGCATTTAATTATGGTAGCCTATAAGTTAAATTTTTTTTCTTTTTTTCTTTTTTCTTGGCTTGGCTTCGCGAACGAAGATTTAAGAAGGGTGCAATAGTCCACGTCTGCTGCAGGCTCGCTGGTGGCTGACAAGACCAATGCGGGACAGGCAGGTCCGGCCACAGTGGCTGCAGGGAAAAGTCTGATTTAGGGTTGGTGCTGTAGCAGTGCGATTCTTCCTCAATCTCCTTTTGTCCTCAAGACCAGCTATGCGTGCGTTCTCAAAAGAAGAGACAGCCTGGTGGATGGTGTGCCTCCATGCTTTGCGATCTGAGGCTAGGTCAGACCACTGGTGATGGCTGATCCGACAGGTGCCAAGGGATTTCTTCAAGGAGTCCTTGAACCTCTTCTTTGGTGCCCCTCTATTTCGATGGCCGGTGGAGAGTTCGCCATACAGGGCAATCTTGGGAAGGCAGTGGTTTTCCATCCTAGAAATATGCCCTGCCCAGCGCAGCTGCGTCTTCAACAGCAGTGCCTCGATGCTGGTAACCTCCGCCCGCTTGAGAAATACTGTGTTTACAATTATGTATTTTGTATCCTTCTCTATTCACCAGTCTGTGAGCATAAATAAACCGAATAGAAGAGAAATGCTGATAGGGTTGCTTGAGAAATTCCTGGAATGTGGGGGCAATGCCTGGAGGGGGAGCTCAAGAAATATCTGGGGATTTTGGAGCCAGAATAATAATGGAGCCAGGAGCAAGGGTGTGAGTGTGACAAGCATGATTGACCTCCTAAGGGAGTTCTGGCAATCACATTTAAAGGGACCGCACACCTTTTAAATGCCTTCCCTCCATTTGGAAATAATGAAGAATAGGGGCACCTTCTTTTGGGACTCATAGAATCAGTTCTTTTGGGGCTCATAGAATCAGTTCTCTTGGGGCTCATAGAATCAGTTCTTTTGGGGCTCATAGAATCAATTCCTCCGGGGAAACTGATCTCTGACCAGTTGCAATTCTGGGAGATCTCCAGGCCCCTCGTGGAGATTGGCAACACCAACTGCAGGGCTATCCAGCTCCCCCTGAAACAGGGATAATAACTGTCAAATGCATCGACAAATGCAGCAAATGCCATTTGCATCGACAGATAAACAATGTAATAAGATTTATTTCTAAGCACGAAAAGACTCTTTTGACTTGTCTTCTCAGTGTTGGTAGTAGAAGGGGCGCAAGTGAGGAGAAAATCATAGCTGGGATCTGGCTCGATAAACCAGTAAAAACGGTATCTAGCATCACCGCAAAGCGGCCCCATCTCCGCACCGAGGGGTCATCCGTTCCGTATTTTTGAACTCTCTTAGAAAGCTGATGAGCGACGCTTCAACTCCATACCGGAAGAGTTGACAAGGCCATGAACTGCAACCTTCTCCAATCGATTCACGGGAGAGGCTGAGAAGAGCCGCCTCCTTCGAAGGCAAAAGGACCTGATTGGGCTTCTTGATCGTGGGCTTGTGACGTCGACAAGGTTTCTCGAAGCGCGAAAGCTTGGCGCGCGAGGCAGACTCGGAGGAGCGCAGCGTCACGGAGGGGGGGTGGGGAGGGTGTCCCCCTGGCAACCGCCTCAGCGGGCTTCCTGGTACTGCGTTGGGTTTGGCGGATGGTGTGGGAAGCGCCAGTTCTAGTTACTTCTGCGGGGAACTAATATCCGCTTCTCGACGGTGCCTGGCCTGGTCATCCCAGCTTCCCCCACCCACTCCCCGTCAGGTAATCCTCACGGAGCCGGAGAAACGGCCTCCCTCGCGCTTTCTTAGAACGCGCCGAACAGATCTCGATCAGCCGAACGCGGGGCGGGGAGATTCCTGGGTTCGATCACCGCATCCCCGGCGGTGAAATGTGGAGTACGCGCGGCGATTGCTACTATCTGCAGAGGCGGCAGTTTTTTTTTAAAACCGAGTTTCTTGCCTATCTAGGGCTACAGTAGGAAGAGAAGGTTGAAAGTTGCGTTGTAAAGGCATGCTTAGGTTTTATTTAGGAAAAAAGAAGGGCTCCATTTCTTCTACGGATGCTGATGTAAAGCAGGCATTGCGCTACCCACTTGTTGTTATTTGTTGAATTTATAAATCACCCTTCCCTGAAGTGCTTATGGAGGTGTACATCATAATCAGACATATAAAACTAAAAAAATGTGATAAATAACAAAGAAAATATATAACAAATAGCAGTTAGCGGGTGAAAACAGTTGCATCTTACAGACAGTTAATTATGTAGATAAACATTTCTCTCTCTCCATAGGGCAAGTCATAGACTGGCCATGATTAAGGCCACACAGTACAATCCAGATAAAACCCGTTGCTTGTGTATATATAATGTAAAGGTACTGGCATGATGTTTATAGCTTAGTAATGAGAAGTTGCACATAAAGGTAATAAAGTAGACAATAATTTTTGCTTTTGTTATATATATATAAGATTTCAGGTTTTCACGGCTGGCATTATCATTAGGGTTTGTAGAATCTTTCGGGCTCAAGTGCCGTGTTCTACTGGAGAAAGTTTTTCTTCCAGACATTTCGTTCTCAGCTGCGGAGAACATCCTCAGTGGCGTTGCAGCCGGAGCAGGCGCTCTGACCTTCTTGGCTGCTGTGCATTGAGAAGGCCAAGAAGGTCAGAGCGCCTGCTCTGGCTGAAACGCCACTGAGGATGTTCTCCGCAGCTGAGAACGAAACGTCTGGAAGAAAAACTTTCTCCAGTAGAACACGGCACTTGAGTCCGAAAGATTCTACAAACCCTAATATATATAATGTGTAAAGTAGCTTTATTTAAAATAGATTCAGTTGGGTAGCCTTGTTGATCTGAAGCAATAGAAGAAAATTTGAGTACAGTGGCACCTTTGAAGACCAACAAAGTTTAATTCTGGGTATAAGCTTTTGTGTGCATGCACACTTCGTCAGATACAGATAGTCTGAAGAAGTGTGCATGCACACAAAAGCTTATACCCAGAATTATACATTGTTGGTCTTAAAAGTGCCATAATTGGACGCAAATTTTGTTTTATTTAAAATATTAAGGTAAAGCACCATTCTGACTCTGGGGTGACATCGCATCGCGACGTTTTCATGGCAGACTTTTTATGGGGTGGTTTGCCTTTGCCTTCCCCAGTCATCTACACTTTACCCCCAGCAAGCTAGGTACTCATTTTACTGTCTTTGGAAGGATGGAAGGCTGAGTCAACCTTGAGCTGGCTACCTGAACCCAGCTTCTGCTTGGATCAAACTCAGGTCGTGAGCAGAGCTTGGACTACAGTACTTCAGCTTACCACTCTACACCACAGGGCTCATATTTTAAAATATTAGGATACCCATTTTTAAGTTTTGTGCTCCCCTCCACTACCAGTTGTGGTTCTGGTCTGCATATACTCCAGTGATCATATGCCTAGTGAACAAAGATTGCAAAATATTTTCTGTATCTTCTGTTGCATTAGATTTTTCTTCAAAAGTTCCTATCCATTTGTTATTTACAGATGTTTGACATGTTAGTCTCAATAGGAGGACTATTGTCCACACTGACATTTGCAGGTTGCTGTAAAGAAATTTGCAGGTTGCTGAGTCAGATTGAGGTGACAAAAGAGGAGGTCCTACAACTGATAGACAAATTAAAAACTAATAAGTCACCGGGTCCGGATGGCATACATCCGAGAGTTCTGAAAGAACTCAAAGTTGAACTTGTGGATCTTCTAACAAAAATCTGTAATCTTTCATTGAAATCTGCCTCCGTTCCTGAGGACTGGAAGGTAGCAAATGTCACCCCCATCTTTAAAAAGGGTTCCAGAGGAGATCTGGGAAATTACAGGCCAGTCAGTCTGACTTCAATACCGGGAAAGTTGGTAGAAACCATTATCAAGGACAGAATGAGTAGGCACATTGATGAACACGGGTTATTGAGGAAGACTCAGCATGGGTTCTGCAAGGGAAGATCTTGCCTCACTAACCTGTTACATTTCTTTGAGGGGGTGAACAAACATGTGGACAAAGGCGACCCGATAGATGTTGTTTACCTTGACTTCCAGAACGCTTTTGATAAAGTTCCTCATCAAAGGCTCCTTAGAAAACTTGAGAGTCATGGAGTAAAAGGACAGGTCCTCTTGTGGATCAAAAACTGGCTTAGTAATAGGAAGCAGAGAGTCAGTATAAATGGGCAGTCTTCGCAGTGGAGGACGGTAAGCAGTGGGGTGCCACAGGGCTCGGTACTGGGTCCCATGCTCTTTAACTTGTTCATAAATGATTTAGAGTTGGGAGTGAGCAGTGAAGTGGCCAAGTTTGCGGATGACACTAAATTGTTCAGGGTGGTGAGAACCAGAGAGGATTATGAGGAACTCCAAAGGGATCTGTTGAGGCTGGGTGAGTGGGCGTCAATGTGGCAGATGCGGTTCAGTGTGGCCAAGTGCAAAGTAATGCACATTGGGGCCAAGAATCCCAGCTACAAATACAAGTTGATAGGGTGTGAACTGGCAGAGACTGACCAAGAGAGAGATCTTGGGGTCGTGGTAGATAACTCACTGAAAATGTCAGGACAATGTGCGTCTGCAATAAAAAAGGCCAACGCCATGCTGGGAATTATTAGGAAG
Organism: Heteronotia binoei; assembly: GCF_032191835.1. Classification (NCBI taxonomy): domain Eukaryota; kingdom Metazoa; phylum Chordata; class Lepidosauria; order Squamata; family Gekkonidae; genus Heteronotia; species Heteronotia binoei. Next base: position 140,126,347 of record NC_083227.1, read on the forward strand.
GGAATTGAAAACAAATCAGCCAGTATCATAATGCCCCTGTATAAATCGATAGTGCGGTCTCATTTGGAGTACTGTGTGCAGTTCTGGTCGCCGCACCTCAAAAAGGATATTATAGCATTGGAGAAAGTCCAGAGAAGGGCAACTAGAATGATTAAAGGGCTGGAACACTTTCCCTATGAAGAAAGGTTGAAACGCTTGGGACTCTTTAGCTTGGAGAAACGTCGACTGCGGAGTGACATGATAGAGGTTTACAAGATAATGCATGGGATGGAGAAAGTAGAGAAAGAAGTACTTTTCTCCCTTTCTCACAATACAAGAACTCGTGGGCATTCGATGAAATTGCTGAGCAGAAAGGTTAAAACGGATAAAAGGAAGTACTTCTTCACCCAAAGGGTGATTAACATGTGGAATTCACTGCCACAGGAGGTGGTGGCGGCCACAAGTATAGCCACCTTCAAGAGGGGTTTAGATAAAAATATGGAGCACAGGTCCATCAGTGGCTATTAGCCACAGTGTATGTGTGTATATAAAATTTTTTGCCACTGTGTGACACAGAGTGTTGGACTTGATGGGCCGTTGGCCTGATCCAACATGGCTTCTCTTATGTTCTTATGTTCTTATGAAATTCTAAAATATATAAACCAAGATCAGCTTTGTAAGCAAGTCAACAGCAATTATTATCTAACAAACATTCTTGTGAGTCAGTCTGATGATACATACTCAATCTTCAAAAATAAAATCCAGAATTACATACTGAAAAATCCCCCTATTCTGAACCCATAGAATAAACAGGACAAAAGCCCAACAGTTCTAATTTTACAGAATTAAGAAAGAAAGAAAAGTTAGGCATTTGAAAACCCTCATTCTCTGCCCCCAAATAGCTTACAGTTTTATCAGAAATAAGGGTAGGAGAGGAATAGAAGAGGAAAAGATAGTGGAAGTGGATTCTGCTTTCAGACCTGGTCCCATCAACTCCCTTTTGAGTTGCCAACTCCTGAAGGGAGCTTATCCTCTTCCCACCACTAGGACACACTGCCACCACCTGTTCAATTTAGGGATTCCTGACTGAGAGGAACAGAACTCCCAATCCCCTTTGCCAGTTCTGTGGCCCCAAGGTCCTCTGCCAACCCAGCGCCTGGTTAACACAGAGACCACAGTCCTTCCTTGGGAGACCCTTGGAGGATTGGCACCCTTGCCAACTGTATGCCTTCCCTGGACTCCCTTCTAACAGTAGTGTGGTCTAAGGCGGTTGGGGAACCTTGGTGGTACAGAGGGACTACCTTTTTAACAAATAAAACATTTATTTAGAACATGCAACTATTTACAGGCATTTTTAAATACAGGGTGAACAGAAGTAATAAATGAAAGTAGGGATAAATGCTCCTTCTTTCCCTCCTTTACAACTTGCCCTGACTATACCATCCAGAACCGACTCACCAGTCTCCAATACTCAAATCAAAACTGCTTTTCCCTCCCAAAAATCTATAATATAAACCCCAGTTCCTGTCTAGGAACTGGTTTTCCCTCCTGCAGCCTTCTGGGAGACCAGCCTGAAATACTTCCTGTCTCTCTAGGAGGCCTCCTCAGAAGTGCGTCTTCCAGGCAGGAGGAGAGGGGGGCGGATGAATAGACTTGGCCAAAGCCTTGCCTAGAGTTTTATAGACTCCTCTAGCCAACTCCCAGACAAGCACAGGCCTAAAAAGGTGTTTCTTTACAGAAGTATCTGAGGATGGGATAGGGAAGGCAAGAGAGCTATCTGTGAGCAAATTTAGTTCCACATAGTAGCGCTTCACATTGGTTAGGGAATCAAGTATGGAATAAAGAAAGTCTTCAAAGGACATGAGTAGGTACTATGTATAGGACACCAAGGGAGTCACTCAGAACAAGAGAAGAAACCTTTGGTTAGATCTGAGGTGTCAAACTCATTTGTTATGCGGGCCAGATCTGACATAAATGAGACTGTGTCAGGTTGGGCCAAAACCATGTCGAGCTGGGCCATGTGTGTTCCTATTAGGTAGCTGATATATAAATTTTATAAAGAACACAGACAAACACAAATATCTTTTTAAAAAAAACTTAAAACATGCTTAAAACATTAGTACTCATTGGTCTTAAAGGGGTTTCTTTGTATTTCTCTCATGGGATCCAGGGAACTGGGCAAAGGAAGCTCTGGCTCTTTCATTCCTTCCTCAGGGGTCCAGGAGGGGGAGGAGCCTCATCCAATAGAAGGAAGAGAGGCTTGACTCAGTATCTCTGCTGTGGAATTGAGAGAGCCTGGCAAAGCAAGCTGTTCCTCCCCGCCCCTTCTCCCCAAGGGAGGAGCCTCAGCCAATTGAGAGGAGTCTCAGCCAAATTTTACTCTGTAGCTGCTGTGCAATTGAGCAAGCCTGGCAAAGCAAGCTGTTATGCAGAAGGAAGCAAGAGAGAGGGAGAAGGAAGCAGATAACAGCCAGTTACTTGGGGGCCTGATAGGAGCCCTCCAGGGGGCTGATTCAGCCCCTGAACTGTATGTTTGACACCCCTGGGTTAGATGACAGGAGTAGAGTTGGAGCAGCAAAAGTCAAAAGCAGGGATATAACAAGGAAACAAAAACCAGGAGATGTGTAAACTTCTGTTTCCAAAAGGCAACAGGTTTATGTAGTTCCCCTGCATTTATTACCGCATTTTCCCCGCATTAACATATTTATGCTGCCTTTCCACACAATCAGAGTCCATGAGATGATGAACATTAAGACATTTAAGAAATACAGTTAAAATTATATAATAATTCATAAGAACATAAGAGAAGCCATATGGGATCAGGCTAATGGCCCATCCAGTCCAACACTCTGTCACACAGTGGCCAAAAAACCAGGGGCTATCAGGAGGTCCACCAGTGGGGTCAGGACACTAGAAGCCGCCCCCCCACTGTTGCTCCCCCCCCGAACCAAGAATACAGAGTATCAGTTGCCCCAGACAGAGTGTTCTATCTATATCTTGTGGCTAATAGCTAATGATGGACCTCTGCTCTGCTCCATATGTTTATCCAATCCCCTCTTGAAGCCATCTATGCTTGTAGCTGCCACCACCTCCTGTGGCAGTGAATTCCATGTGTTAATCACTCTTTGGGTGAAGAAGTACTTCCTTTATCTGTTCTAACCCAGCTGCTCAGCAATTTCATTCAATGCCCACGAGTTCTTGTATTGTGAGAAAAGGAGAAAAGTACTTATTTCTCTACCTTTTCTATCCCATGCGTAATCTTGTAAACCTCTATTGTGTTACCTCTCAGTCAGCGTTTGTCCAAGCTAAAGAGCCCCAAGCGCTTTAATCTTTCTTCATAGGGAAAGTGTTCCAACTTTTTAATCATTTTAGTTGCCCTTTTCTGCACTTTTTCCATTGCTATAATATTTTTTTTTTGAAGTGTTGTGACCAGAATTGTACACAGAATTCCAAATCGGCAGCACCATCAATTTATACAGGGGCATTATGATACTGGCTGATTGTTGACCTTTTTTATTGCAGTTGCACACTGTCTTGACATTTTCAGGGACTCCAAGTTCTCTTTCTTGGTCAATCTCCGCCAGCTCAGACCTCATCAATGTGTATTTATAGTTAGGATATTTGGTCCCAGTTACTTTGCACTTGACCTAGTTAAACCTCATTTGCCATGTTGATACCCATTGGCCAACTTCAATAGATCCTTTGAAGTGCCTCACAATCCTGCTTACTCCCAACTCCAAATCATTAATGAACAAGTTAAAAAGCAACAGACCGGGGGGGGCATGGCGCCAAGGCAAAGAAGATGGACGCCTAGAGTAAAAACGCTTCCCTAAAACCGACACTGATCTGCTAAAAAAGTATTCTCAACATCCATAAATGGATAAAAAGATCACTGGGACTGAAAAATCACTGTCCGGAGCAGGCGCAGGTAAAAAATCGCGGCTGGTGAGTGATTATTTTAGCGCAAATACGCTTGGGAAAAAGACGGCGGGCCAGGAATGGGGCGAAAATAAAATGGCGGACGAGTCGATGCCCATGCAAGAGGAGGCTTCCCCTGTAAATAAAACAGACTTAAGTGAAGTGGAAAACAATTTTTTTGAAAAAATAAAAGTCATCTTTGAGCCAATACAAACTCAACTTCTTGAAATTAAAAATAACCTTTTGGAGGTTGGCAAAACAGTGGACTGTGCAATGACCCTTGCTGAAATCATCCAAGAAGAAAATCAACTTATACAGAAGGAACATGAACAAATGGCTTCTAAAATACTGTTGTTAGAAACTGAAATCAGACAGAATAACTTGAAATTTAGAGGCTTTACTGAAAACTTACCAGAAATGGCAGACTTAAAATCATTTATGGTGCACTGGCTTGCTAAAGAACTACACTTACACTGTGCCTAGCCTAACCAAAGCCTATTGATTAGGACCGCCAGTAAACGCTAAAAGGAGAGGGCCAAGGGACATAATAGTCACATTTTTGGATTACAGAGTAAAAATCCACACTCTTCAAGAAGCAAGAAAAAGGAAAACATTTCAACATCATAACCTCAGTATTGAAATTTTTCCTGACCTTCCCCCAGATGCCATCTCAAAGAGGAGAGAGCTAAAACCCATCACTCAACAACTTCAAAAAGCCCAACAAAGATACAAATGGTCGGGCCCTGCCGCACTACAAGTGATACACAACAACAGCAGATTTCAAGCATCAGATATTGAATCAGGCCCCCTGCTGCTAAAGAAGCTGAGTTTGTCTGAGCCTATGGACATTACCAAGAAGAACCCGAAAAGAAAAAGACTGCAGTATAACACACCGCTGAAGATCGAGACCAGCAGAATTCCAATACTTTCAACTCCAAATGAAACAATACCATGAAAAGGACAATGACTGAATGACTAGAATTTATATCTGGTAAAATTACTTACAGAGAGATTGTATTTATCTTATCTTGTCGGAAGTAAGGGTTGCATTATGTTTTTAGTTTGATTGAAAGCCCTCTATTTAATTTTTACTAAACCAGGAGTTGGTAGTGAGAGCTTTGTTCCTACACTCCTGTGATCTAACAGGAGCCAATGGTTTACAAAGAAATTGAGTTGGAACAACAGTGTTTAGATAGGTTAGAAATAAAATTGTAACAGAATATAAGAATAGATTTGCTTAAGACTGATAGATTTTAGAATAGATAAGGGATAGTTTTAGATTGTTAGTTATTGGATGAGTTTAGTGTTAGGTTAATTATATAAAATATTAGGATAAGTAATAGACATAGCTTAACAAAGTATAACAGGTAGAGTTATAAGATAGGATAGAGTGGCCTTAGTACAAGTGTGTGAAAGAAGAACAGTATATTAATTTTCTTTTTTGTTAGTTTTTTGAAGTTAAAGCTTAAGCAAGTTTTTTAGTATAATATTACCTTGTGCTTTTTATAGTGAAACTTATTACTGGTCAAATGATACAACAATCTAAAGTTTATTTGTTAAATACAAGAGGATTGAACAACCCTGTTAAACGGAGAAAAGTGTATTCTAATTTGATAAAACTACACCCAGACATACTCTTTTTACAAGAGACACATCTTAGAGATAGTAGTAAAAAATTGTTTTGTAATAATTGGTTTACTTTACAGTATCAGGTAAGCGGTTCGTCGAAAGCCAGAGGAGTGGCAATATTATTATCCAAGAATGTAAAATTTATTTGTGAAGAGATACTGAAGGATCAAAAAGGAAGGTTCATTTTTATTAAAGGTTTACTAGACAACAAAAAAGTTACTTTATGTTCGATATATGCTCCCAATCAAGAACAATTACAATTTCTGGAAGATACTTTTGAAAAAATTGATCAATTTTGGGAAGGTGAATTAATCATTGGAGGGGATTTCAATTACATAGTTAATTATCAATTAGACAAAACTTATAAATTAGGCAAAAGCAAAAAACAAAAAAGCGAAAATAATACAAAACTGGCAAAACTTTTAGCAAAATTCGATCTAATAGACTCATGGAGATTAATAAACCCAAAAGAGAAAGACTTTACATTTTATTCCACTAGACATGCAATACACAGACGGATAGACTATATTTTAATTTCTCAAGGCTTCGTCTCTTCACTAGTTTCATCACAGATAGGCATCAAATTATAGAGTGACCATGCCTGGGTGGAAACTATATTGCTTTTGAATAAGGAAACATGTCCTATGAAATCTTGGACATTTAATTCTGCATTGTTGCTGAACCAGCATTATAAAATGGAGCTCACAAAACAAATACAAATCTTTTTTAAGGAAAACGCAAATGAGGAGATCACTCCTTTGACTTTTTGGGACGCATTAAAGCCAACTATTAGAGGACAAATTATTTCATACTCAGCTTTTATAAACAAAGAAAAGCGACAATTGAGACAGAATTTAATTCAATCTATTAAAATAGAGATAAAACATAAAAAATCATGTGGTAAACAAGTATACAAACAACTTTTGGCCAAACGAAGACAATAGAAATTTTAGATTCAGAACAAATTCAAAAAGACATATTGACTTTAAAACAAGAAAACTGGTGTAACTCCCCTAAACTACTCAAAAATTTAGCTAAAAGAGTCAAGCAACGTAAAGCTAACAACCATATATATGCGATAAAAAATAAAACTGGCAAGTTGCTAACTAAAAGAGATCAAATATGCCAGACTTTTTTTGAATATTATAAAAATGTGTACTCAGCTAATAACATTTCACAACAAAAATAAACAATTTTTTTTTTGAAAAATTTTGACCTACAACATTATTAAAAGATCACAAAGAATTTATGGAAAAACCATTCACCAAAAAAAGATCCTAGAAACTATATAATCTCTCAAAAATAATAAGGCACCAGGCCCTGATGACTTCACCACCAGCTTTTATAAGGCTTTTGCAATGGATCTAGTAGAACCCCTACTTAAAGTCTGCAATTATATACAAACATTTGGCACTATACCACAGTCATGGAAATAAGCTGCCATTACCATAATCCCCAAACCTCAAAAAGTTGTAATGATCCCATCCTCATTTAGGCCAATATCGTTATTAAATATGGACTTTAAAATCTTTACGGCATCAATAGCTAAAAGACTAAACAAAATAGTACAGAATTATATTGATAAAGACCAGGTTGGTTTCATTTCAGGTAGAGATCTAGTGGACAATACTTATAAAACCATTCATATTATGTGATATATTAATAAATATAAAATTCCATCAATATTACTTTCTTTGGATATAGCCAAAGCATTTGACTCAGTAAATATCTTATTCTACTAAAAATGGACTTTGGCACAAAATTTTTAAAAGCTATAGAAGCTATTTATAATAATCCTCAAGCTTTTCTCAAAACAAATAATATTCATTCTGAAACCTTTGTATTAGAAAAAGGCACAAGACAGGGATGCCCATTATCCCCACTCCTTTTCGCATTAACAATTGAGCCTCTAGCAACCTTAATTAGAAATAATGCTACTGTGAAAGGAATCAAAATTGGCAATAAAGAATACAAACTCACACTATTTGCGGACGGTATGCTTTTATTTTTATTATCACCAATGGAATCTCTCTAGTCGCTACAAACAATTTTACAAGAATATAGTGAAGCAACTGGTTTGAAAATTAATCAAGATAAATCAAAATTAATGCCTTTACATTTAAATATGGATCTGAAAACTAAAATCAAAAATACTTTTTCTTTTCAATGGTCTTTAAACAATCTTTCATATTTAGGCATTCAACTATCCTCAAATTTAGATAATTTATTTAAAGACAATTATTTAAAATGGCATAAAGAACTTGTTCAATGAATTCAGAAATGGGGAAAAATCCACTTACCTGGATAGAACAATATAATTTAATAAAAGCTTTTGTTATGCCAAAATTTATATTTTTGTTTTGAACTGTTCCAATACACATATCAAATAAGCAATTAAATATTTGGCAGAAATTGATAACTGATTTTTATGGTCTCAGAAGCGACATAGAATAAAACATATTTTATGCAGAAAAATAACACAAGGGGGCATGCAATGTCCATCAATTTTAGACTACTATAAGGCAGCACATCTCACTAAGGTCTTTCTTATGCTTAAAATGGACAACAATCCAGATTGGGTTAACATATTGACAGAATTTTCCCATCCTTACCACATAAATGACGTAATATGGCAAACTACAAAAGAAAGGCCAAAAGAGGTAAAAAATAATGAAATGCTAATGGCTTTAATAAATATTTAGGATGTGGTTCGAACAAAATTGCTACCTAAAATATCTAGGTATACATCATTAATTGGTCAAATTTGGTACCCACCGGCACAGGATCTTCAGCAATATTCTCTCTGGCAAAAGGCCGGAAAAACTACATTAGTAGACCTGTGCCACTAAAGAAAATTAATGGATAAAATAGCATTAGAAGCAAGATTGGGTTTGAAACTATCTTGGCTATTATATCTCCAAATAAAAAGTTTGTGTGACTCCATTCATTTAGAAAAAATAATTAAACAGCCATTAAGTTCTTTGGAAAAAAATATTCAAGCTATATATAGCAACTCAAAAGGACTTATCTCACAAATATACCAGACTTTAATTGGTTGTAAAGATGATCAAAAAACTGCATATAAAAAAATGGCAGTCTGTTTGTAAGACAAATCTTACTTCTGACCTTTGGGAACAAAGTTGGAACTCATATGATGCAACAATGTCAATTTTAAAAAATCAAACAACACACCCTGAAAATTAGGACCTTTTGGTATAGCACTCCGAGTCAATTAGCACATTTCATACCTCATCTTTCTAAGAAATGTTGGAAAAACCGCACTGAAGATGGATCTTATACGCATTGCTGGGTATTTTGTTCATCAGTGTACCCTCTTTGGAAAGATGTAACTAAAATAATCCAAACCATTACAGGACATGAAATTGAAATCTCACCTGAATCAATATTATTAAATATATATACTGCTAAATCAATCCCTAATATAGTGAAAAAAACTATTGCATTATTACTTTATGCAGCCAAAGCCACAATTGCATTATTATGGAAAGATAAAAGAAAACCTTCATTAGACCTCTGACGCAAAAAATTGTGGAACCTTTACACGATGAGCAAGATAACAGCAAATATAATTTTTTTATTAAATGTTAGTTCAACAAGCTTTGAAACAATTTGATTTCCGATATTAGAATATTTAATTTCTCAAGGGGAAATCCCAAATTTAGTTAATAAATGGTATTTGTACTGATAATCAATATGGTAACTAATCAATAAGTGAAAATTGGAGTATTGTATTATAATATACTGAAAGATAAGCTATGTCATATATAGAGAATAATGTAACCTAATTTAGTATTAGTGTTTTTGTTTGCTTCAACTGTATTTGTTTAATTTTACTATGTGTTTATCTTTCTGTTATATCATATTGTCAATCAATAAAAGAAACATTTTATTAAAAAAAAAAGCACTGAGCCCTGCAGTATCCCACTACTTACCACTCTCCACTGTGAAAATTGCCCATTTATACTCACTTTCTGTTTCCTATTAATTAGCCAGGTTTTGATCCACAAGAGTCCTTTTACTATTGAGTTTACTTAGGAGCCTTTGATAAGGAACTTTATCAGAATCTTTCTGGAAGTCAAGGTAAACAACATCTCTTGGGTCCCCCTTGTCCACATGTTTATTCACCCCCTGAAAGAAAACTAACAGGTTAGTGAGACAAGATATTCCCTTATAGAATCCATGCTGAGTCTTTCTCAATAGCTTTTGTTCATCAATGTGCCTACTCATTCTGTCCTTGATAATAGTTTCCACCAACTTTCCCGGTATTGAAGTCAGACTGACTGGCCTGTAATTTCCTGGGTCTCCTCTGGAACCCTTTTTAAAGATGGTAGTGACATTGGCTGCCTTCCAATCCTGAGGAACAGAGGCGGATTTTAATGATAGATTACATATTTTTGTCAGAAGATTCACAAGTTCACATTTGAGTTCTTTCAGAACTCTTGTATGTATGCCATCTGGACCTGGTAACCTATCACTTTTCAAATTGTCAATCAGTTGTAGGTCCCCCTCTCTTGTCACCTTATCTGACTCAGGTCTTTCTACACCTCTCCCAAAATCAGCGGTTCTGGAGTGGGCAAACACTTCTCATCTTCCACAGTGAAGACCATGGGGCCTGCCAGTGAGTTCCTGATAGGGTGGCCAGACCGTCCCGGTCTCCCGGGACTTTCCCGGATCTGGCCCCCAATTCCCGGCTCCCGGGCTGGGTATACCGGGACCATTTTGAGGTCCCGGTTTAGCCAGCCAGAGAGCCGGGGGCCGCGCGCCCGGGCGGGGAAGGCGGCGAGTGAGGGAGGGAGCGACCCTGCGCGTGCGCAGATCGCCCTGCGCACGCGCAGGGACGCTCCCTCCCTCACTCGCCGCCTTCCCCGCCCGCGCACGGGGCCCAGCGGTGGCGGCGGAGGCCCGGGAGGGCGTCGGAAAGGCCCGCGGGGGTCGCTGGAGGGCCTCCAGCGACCCCCGCGGGCCTTTCCGACGCTTCCCGGGGCTCGCTTCGCCCACCCCCCGTCCTCCTCCCCCCGGGAGGGCGTCGGAAAGGCCCGCGGGGGTCGCTGGAGGGCCTCCAGCGACCCCCGCGGGCCTTTCCGACGCTTCCCGGGGCTCGCTTCGCCCACCCCCCGTCCTCCTTCCCCCGGGAGGGCGTCGGAAAGGCCCGCGGGGGTCGCTGGAGGGCCTCCAGCGACCCCCGCGGGCCTTTCCGACGCTTCCCGGGGCTCGCTTCGCCCACCCCCCGTCCTCCTCCCCCCGGGAGGGCGTCGGAAAGGCCCGCGGGGGTCGCTGGAGGGCCTCCAGCGACCCCCGCGGGCCTTTCCGACGCTTCCCGGGGCTCGCTTCGCCCACCCCCCGTCCTCCTGCCCCCGGGAGGGCGTCGGAAAGGCCCGCGGGGGTCGCTGGAGGGCCTCCAGCGACCCCCGCGGGCCTTTCCGACGCTTCCCGGGGCTCGCTTCGCCCACCCACCGTCCTCCTCCCCCCGGGAGGGCGTCGGAAAGGCCCGCGGGGGTCGCTGGAGGGCCTCCAGCGACCCCCGCGGGCCTTTCCGACGCTTCCCGGGGCTCGCTTCGCCCACCCCCCGTCCTCCTCCCCCCGGGAGGGCGTCGGAAAGGCCCGCGGGGGTCGCTGGAGGGTCTCCAGCGACCCCCGCGGGCCTTTCCGACGCTTCCCGGGGCTCGCTTCGCCCACCCCCCGTCCTCCTGCCCCCGGGAGGGCGTCGGAAAGGCCCGCGGGGGTCGCTGGAGGGCGTCCAGCGACCCCCGCGGGCCTTTCCGACGCTTCCCGGGGCTCGCTTCGCCCACCCCCCGTCCTCCTCCCCCCGGGAGGGCGTCGGAAAGGCCCGCGGGGGTCGCTGGAGGGCCTCCAGCGACCCCCGCGGGCCTTTCCGACGCTTCCCGGGGCTCGCTTCGCCCACCCCCCGTCCTCCTCCCCCCGGGAGGGCGTCGGAAAGGCCCGCGGGGGTCGCTGGAGGGCCTCCAGCGACCCCCGCGGGCCTTTCCGACGCTTCCCGGGGCTCGCTTCGCCCACCCCCCGTCCTCCTCCCCCCGGGAGGGCGTCGGAAAGGCCCGCGGGGGTCGCTGGAGGGCCTCCAGCGACCACCGCGGGCCTTTCCGACGCTTCCCCGGCCTCTACCACCCCCCCCCCCCCCGTGCTGGCGGAGGCCCGGGAGGGCATTGGAAAGACCTCTCCGCTGCCGCCGCCGGACTCGCCGCCGCTGCCGCCGCCGCTGGACTCGCCGCCGCCGTAGGTAAGGGGGCCGAAAGCGGGGGGGGGCTGGCGGTTGGGGGTGGCCTTCCTTTCTTCCCTCCCTCCCTCCTTTCTTCCTTCCTTCCTTCCTTCCTTCCTTCCTTCCTTCCTTCCTTCCTTCCTTCCTTCCTTCCTTCCTTCCTTCCTTCCTTCCTTCCTTCCTTCCTTCCTTCCTCCTTCCTTCCTTCCTTCCTTCCTTCCTTCCTTCCTTCCTTCCTTCCTTCCCTCCTTCATTTCTTTCTTCCCTTCTTCCCTCCCTCCCTTTCTCCTTCCCTTTCTCCCTCCCTCCCTCCCTCCCTCCCTTCCTTCCTTCCTTCCTTCCTTATGTTCTTAACTTCTTATGTGACACAGAGTGTTGGACTGGATGGGCCACTGGCCTGATCCAACAGGGCTTCTCTTATGTTCTTATGTGACGCAGAGTGTTGGACTGGATGGGCCACTGGCCTGATCCAACAGGGCTTCTCTTATGTTCTTAAGTGTGACACAGAGTGTTGGACTGGATGGGCCACTGGCCTGATCCAACAGGGCTTCTCCTATGTTCTTATGTGACGCAGAGTGTTGGACTGGATGGGCCACTGGCCTGATCCAACAGGGCTTCTCTTATGTTCTTATGTGACGCAGAGAGTTGGACTGGATGGGCCACTGGCCTGATCCAACAGGGCTTCTCTTATGTTCTTAAGTGTGACACAGAGTGTTGGACTGGATGGGCCACTGGCCTGATCCAACAGGGCTTCTCCTATGTTCTTATGTGACGCAGAGTGTTGGACTGGATGGGCCACTGGCCTGATCCAACAGGGCTTCTCTTATGTTCTTAAGTGTGACACAGAGTGTTGGACTGGATGGGCCACTGGCCTGATCCAACAGGGCTTCTCCTATGTTCTTATGTGACGCAGAGTGTTGGACTGGATGGGCCACTGGCCTGATCCAACAGGGCTTCTCTTATGTCCTTATGTGACGCAGAGAGTTGGACTGGATGGGCCACTGGCCTGATCCAACAGGGCTTCTCCTATGTTCTTATGTGACGCAGAGTGTTGGACTGGATGGGCCACTGGCCTGATCCAACAGGGCTTCTCTTATGTTCTTAAGTGTGACACAGAGTGTTGGACTGGATGGGCCACTGGCCTGATCCAACAGGGCTTCTCCTATGTTCTTATGTGACGCAGAGTGTTGGACTGGATGGGCCACTGGCCTGATCCAACAGGGCTTCTCTTATGTTCTTATGTGACGCAGAGAGTTGGACTGGATGGGCCACTGGCCTGATCCAACAGGGCTTCTCTTATGTTCTTAAGTGTGACACAGAGTGTTGGACTGGATGGGCCACTGGCCTGATCCAACAGGGCTTCTCCTATGTTCTTATGTGACGCAGAGTGTTGGACTGGATGGGCCACTGGCCTGATCCAACAGGGCTTCTCCTATGTTCTTATGTGACGCAGAGTGTTGGACTGGATGGGCCACTGGCCTGATCCAACAGGGCTTCTCTTATGTTCTTATGTGACGCAGAGTGTTGGACTGGATGGGCCACTGGCCTGATCCAACAGGGCTTCTCTTATGTGACAATACTGACTTTGGTGGACCCAAGCACTGATTCAGTGTAAGGGAGCTTTGTGTTTGTGTCTTCTAGTGCAATTTTGTTCTCAGATCCTGTATTTACTTCATCAGTATATGGGATAAGGCACTTTCTCAACTGTGCTGCATAAATCAGCCTATTTATTTTGTCCTGTTGGCTCTGTTGGCTCTATCTGCGCCACCTTCATCACTTCCGGGGTGTGGATCCCCCAGTGGAGTGGTCTCCCGACTCCCTCCGCCGGCTGTTTCTGATAGCCCTGCGCCCCCTCTTTCATTTGATATGTGTCCCGTGCGGGTGCCACCCTCCCGCCGGGAGATGCCGCAAAATGAGCCCCCTTGAGGCTTATGGCGGCAGGGCTCGGGGGAAGCGAGCTAGACTGCTGTTCTTTTGAGGGGTTATAGAGTGTTTCGAGCCCGTCCCTGTGGCATCGGTCCCATCATTGTGGGGCCCAGGGGGCCGGCGCAGCGGCACGCTGAAGCAGCCTGTCGGTCACTTCCAGGTTCCTGTCCTGCATCTCGACCTGTGTTATTAGTGACAGGCTGCTTCGGCGTGCCGCTGCGCCGGCCCCCTGGGTCCCACAACGATGGGACCGATGCCACAGGGACGGGCTCGAAACACTCTATAACCCCTCAAAAGAACAGCAGTCTAGCTCGCTTCCCCCGAGCCCTGCCGCCATAAGCCTCAAGGGGGCTCATTTTGCGGCATCTCCCGGCGGGAGGGTGGCACCCGCACGGGACACATATCAAATGAAAGAGGGGGCGCAGGGCTATCAGAAACAGCCGGCGGAGGGAGTCGGGAGACCACCCCACTGGGGGATCCACACCCCGAAAGTGATGAAGGTGGCGCAGATAGAGCCAACAGAGCAAACAGGACAAAATAAATAGGCTGCATTATGCAGCACAGTTGAGAAAGTGCCTTATCCCATATACTGATGAAGTATATACAGGATTTCAGAACAAAATTGTTTCCGGCGGTGATATTTGGGGGATTTTTGGGGATGTCACAGGAAGTGCTGTGAAGTCACTTCCTGTTTCCGGCAGTGGCATTTGGGGGAAATGATGTCACAGGAAGTGATGTCACTTCCCATTTCCGGCAGGTGACGCGGGGAAATGATGCCACAGGAAGTGATGTCACTTCCTGTTTCCTGTGGTGGCATGCCGTCACCGGAAGTGACGTCACTTCCTGTTTCCGGCGGCACACGCGCTCCGCGCGCGCGCACCCTCCCCCCCCCCCCCCAACATGTCCCTGGCTGGCCTTCAGACATTATGGTCACCCTAGTTCCTGACGCCATGTTCAGTGATCTATGTAGCATCATAATGTCATGTTATTAACTACTGAACTATGATTTGCTGGAACAGACCATGTGACCATTTTCAAAAAAGATGACAATCTACTATTTACAAGCAAAAATTGGCACAGAATTAATAGTAGATCAGAGAAGTTATGTGATCTTTCCCATAACTTCACAGCAAAGTGAATTTCAAAATGATAGGAAAAAAGCTCAGAAACCCCAGAAGGTGCATCAATGTATTAGGGGGAAGCTCTTTCCAACAGCATTGAACTCAAGGCAAACAACCTATGTGGATATGCCCAGATTCGTGCAATAATGAGAAAATGTCATTGACTCATAGCCTTTTTACAAAGAGTACACAGAGGGTCTTGGCTCAGGAAAGATAGATTCTTACTCACTTGTGCCGATTTATACACCCTGCTTGGGAGTTTACTAGATACTTGTAACCTATTGGTAGTTAATGTATCTTAGTCTCATATAATGTCATTTCAGTTGTGACTTGTGCTTTGCATCCTGTGGTGATGATTCACAGATACTTGTACACCAGATATAACGAATGGGTAGCTTTGAAACAGCTGCTCAAAATCTTGCCTAGTGTATGGCACAATATTTTCTACTCCATCATATAATTCCCTCCCTGTTTATGTACCTGGGATGAGTTGTAAATCTACTGAAAGGCAGTGTTCTGTCCTTGCACTGAGCAAAGTGGAGCCTTTCTTCAAGAAGTGGCTCATCCTCTATATACTTATCCCCAACCTGTGGGCACCATGGGGCTTGCCAGTGGGTTCCTGACGCCCATTTGCTTCTTCCCTAAAGCAAAAAACCAGACTGGGCTTTCTACCTCATTGGAGCAGGACTGGCCAGAAATTATAGTAGGAGAATGCTTGGCTTGCAACTTCCCAATGTTTTCTAATTGCCCGCAGTATACCATGCTGGTGCCCATTCATGTTCTCAGAATTCTAAAAATGCCCCCAGGCTCACTAAGACTGAGGACCCTAACTTCACTTAAATTGGAGAAAGGCTCTCTAGTGTGGAGGAACTTCCTCCAGCCTAAGGTAGGACGAGTGCTGATAACACAGACTAGCATTTGAACAATCACAGGTAATAAAAACTTGGTTCTGCTTTCATAAATTATGCATTAAAAATACTTGCTTCTTCCAGAGGGAAAATTGTATTTATAATCTGTTCTTTTATAGGATAATCAAAATATTAGAGCTCAAAGAAGGTGGAATATTCTGCGAAAATGTCTAGGATTGATAAAATGAGCATCCTTGGTGTGAGGAGCTTTGGGGTAGAGGACAAAGATAAGCAAGTAATCACTTTCTTGAACCCTTTAACTATCTTGGTGGGGCCAAACGGTGCTGGAAAAACGGTGAGAAGTTTGTTTTATTTCTTTTAGATAAGCTGCATTTTTGTACTTTACTGAGTTGCATGGGCATGTGACTAACTACAGTTAGCTTTCAGGATGGATACACTTCTGCAGCCATTTGTGGATGGGTATAATGTATAAAAGCTGTTTTTTTAAAAAAAATATTTATTTATTTAGGATTTATATCCCGCCCTTCCCACGAGGTGGCTCAGGGCGGCTTACAACAGGGAGTCAAACATAAAATTAATAACATTTAGATGTATAAATATTTAAAACATTTAAAACCTTAAAACATTAAGCATCATAACAGAATATATAACAAATCAGAATAACAATCACAGTGTCTGCATCTCAGTTAACAAGTGCCCTTGCAAATAAAGCACTGTTACAGTACCTACAGATACCACTTGCTCAGCAAGCCTATTCCATTAAGTGATTACTGCTATGGAAAAGGTAGGCCTGTGATGGATGCCTGTGGGCGGGGAAAGGAGACAAGCAGAAGAACGTAACTGACGCATGGCAAGTTATGTGGAGAACTGTGCTAGATTTGTAATTTATAATCAACAAGAAACAAACTGGCAAACGATAGTTTTAGAACAAGGAAGGAATGCTGCTGTTACAGCCCTGATGAGAACTTTCATTAGTGAACTACGGTGAACATTGAAACTGATCTGATGAGATACATAGGACCTATTCACACATATTTTTCATGAAAGGAAACACATCTGCTATTAAATGTGCAATAAAGTCACTGGAAGTAAAGGATAAACTATTTCTAGGTTATGGTCGTATCATATTCTGTAGAAAAGAATAGAGCAGCTACTGCTGTATTATTTTACTGACACTTATTTCTCTTTTCATTAGACTATCATAGAATGTCTCAAGTATATCTGCACTGGGGATTTCCCACCTGGCACCCAAGGAAAATCATTTGTTCATGATCCTAAGGTAAGAAAGGAGGACATTGGAACATATAGATAGGGGGTTAAGACACACATTACAGAATAGATATATGTTGGGGGAAAGTAATTCTTATTCTGTGGTATCTTTTACGTTATAAACTGCAAACCTGTTGTTAGCTATGTGAACTGGTCCTGTTTGTTTGTATCATGTATTGCTTTTACAAAAATTCAGGTGGGAAAGTACATTAGTTTGAAGCAGCAGTTTGAGTCCAGTGGCACTTTTAAGACCAATAAGTGTGCTCGTGCACTTCTTCAGATACAATGAAATGGAAATTATCAGTCCATACAAATAGGTAGAGGGTGATGTCTTACATCCCACCACTCACTAATATATACAACTGTTATTTACACATTTTGTATATATTATGCTCAGTGTTTTTAGGCGGCTTCTTCACCTTTGTTATCTGAGGCAAGAACACAATATAGCAGTTAAAGGAGTAAGGTACAACTCACATAACCCCCACTTTACATCCTGCCTTCATGATGTTTAATAAAGCCAATGTAAAAAGTTCGATCAACTTGAGACATTTAAAATATGGCCCAACTCTTCACTGAAAACAATTTTCACTAACATTGGTCCAAAGTTATAGGCTGATAAAATGTGTTAAAAACAGTCAGTTAAAAATTATTCACAGTTGGGTCTAGAGGAGTGTTACACATTCCACAGCTCACAGAGAGCCATATTCACAGTTCTCATCAACCAACCATAGTTACTTAAATCACTAGCATGAAATATGCACCTCAGATAGGCTTGAAGTTTACCTATTCCTCTGGTGGTGGGTGTTTTAAGATGGGAACCACCTGCTGACCAGAAGCCCCACCAGGCAAGGGCCTTGCTCACTGTCCTGAAATATGAGGCAGGTGCCACATTGTGGTATGATGCTCAGGAGAGCTACACTTGGCATGTCAGAGCACTGAGTGTACATCACTAATAACATTAAACACTGCATGTCATCTGTTTAGGTCACAAGTTTCACATTGTATATTTGGAAGATTGTTTGTTTGTTTGTTTGTTTTTTATTAGACCTGAATGTCTCATGTCTGTAATAGTATGTCCAAGATTGAAATGTTCTCCCTACTCTTCTCTGAACATTGTGATTTCTTGTGTCTGATTTGTGTTCATTTATTTTTCACTTAAAGAGAGGAGGGAACTTGACAGTTGGGTACTTTCCTACCCGCAATCCCCAAAGGCAGCAATTAGGTTGTTTCTTCTGTCTCCAGTTGGGAGAAACTATCCATCACCCACAGTTGAGTTTCTTGCCTCGTCCTGAGAGCGCAGTAGGAAAAGCACTCCACATTTGTTCATTGAGTGCTTAGGCTGCTTTTTCCTTTGTGTTCCTTTTGTTTCTGGGTTTGTTTGCTGTTCTACACCCCACCCCCTGCAACCACTAATACTCACAATTTCTCTGAGCTCTGTGACTTAGCCACAGTGATGGCATAAACAATTTCTTCACCTGATCCATCAGATGGTGCAGCATTCTCCATGGAAGAAACGGAGATAGTCATCCTCTAGCACTGAGGCAAAAGGATTGCCCACATCTCTTTCCACCCTTTGGCAACAGCTGTGCAAGAGCAACCATTGAGCTCCACAGCTCTGAAATGGGCAGCAGGAAAACTGAAATGCATACTAGGGAGGACTATGAATGGGGCTGAGTCTCTGCTGGGGCTCCTAGTAGTGGGAAAGCGGCACTCTCCAGGGTGGTTAATGAGCAACAGGTGGGATCTCCCTGCAGTGCCTCTGAATGTGTGTGTGTGTGTGTGTAGAAGGCCCTCCAATCTCCATAGAACTCCAGGATGGAAAAAATTGTCAGTGCTCTTAAAAGGTCCAGACTTTCCTTCCCTCTTCTGTGTCTCATGGAAACAAAATTCTTCCCAGTGGGACTCCAGGTAGCAGACAGCCTAGCCACACTGACCTATCAATGCAACCATGAAAGACCTAGCACCCTCATCTTCCTTATCCTTTAGATTCCACAAGGAGTTCTCTGTAATTTAGCACACTGACCATAACTGAGTTAGAGAGGAACAGGAATTGTCTGATGATGAAAAACCTCCTTTTGCCCAGTGCACTAGACAGGTTTTTTGCCCAGAGGGAACTCCCTTCTCTCCTTTGTAAAGCTCGGAAGACCTTAAAGCTCTTAGCTGCCAAGCAGAGCATCCACAAGATGTGAAGGAGGAAGGATCAGATGAAGGAAACCTGGATATTCTGTCATACTCCGGTGAGGTTGCCACTGTTTTTCTGTTTCCCAGGTTCTTTACCTCAGAGATCAAGGAAGAATGCCCCTCCCTTTCTTAGAGACTGCATTTCAGGCATTCTAAACGTTTTTATTCTTTTCCTCCTAAGATTATGAGGCTACTAAAAATTCCAATGGTGGACTCTTCTTTTGCTCTTTTGCCCTCAGGAGTGCCCCTCCCAAGGAGAGAGAACAAAATCTTAGGGATACTGCCCTAAGTAATGCACTTCTACACCAGTCCCATGAAGCCACAGCTTTGGACAAAAAAGCTTCCACAGCCATGTCTCTCACTGCTAGGATGTCAGTAATTTGACTGTGTGAACTACTCAGAATGTCCAGATCTTACCATTCCCCTGTCAAGTTTATCTCAACAGATTAGAAAGAGTGGTGTCTTTCATTTTGGATGCTAGCCTGGTCCCCATGAAGTGATCAGCCAGGGCCATGACTGCAACTGTGTTGTCTGCTTTTAATCTCTAACCGTATTGTTCCAGTTTATACTTGCTGTGTTTCCTGAGAATGTGTTTTTCCCCCCTATATCCTGTTAGTCCTTCTATCAGCTATGCTCTGATTTGTACCTTCTCCTATGGAGCTACAGTTAATTTTTGACAAGGCACATTGCATGGTGGCCTTCGTTATCTCCTGAAGTCTCCAAATTGAGGTTGATGAATGCTCCCTCCCCAACGGAAACAAAGGGAAGAATCTACTTCCTGCCGTCACAAATTGTGAATAGGAGAATATCCAACTGTCAAAGTATTCTCCTCGAGTAAAAAGAACATTCATGCTAAGTTCAGTGTTCTCTTATCTCTTATAGAGACTAACAAGTTTTCCAGCATAGGCAGAAGAAGGGGCATTGTTGATTCTGCTGTCTTTCCTGTGTGTGTGTGTGTGTGTGTATAGCTTATAGGGTAATTGTTGTAAAGGAGGAGGATATTGAACACTTTAAAGTCCTATATAAAGTCCTATATATTTCTTTAAAGTGCTATATAAATTCTAATGCACACTACACTCCAAAATATATTAGAAATATGCAAGAATATCAACAAAGAGAGAAGAAATTTTTTAAAAATGTACATATAATAAGAACAGGCTACTTATACTACATACATTTATTCCAGTGTTCATGTGAACTGTAAGGGCTGACACCATTAATCCCAGTAGGGGCCTTAGATCTGTGTGCTCCTTAAGTTTTATGCACAGATCTGCTCCCTTTATTTAAATGACTGGGGCAGGCTGATTGTGTGCTGGAGGACAGGTAATGGTATTAGCATTTGTAAAAGTTTAAAAATAATGTTAGGTATTAGCATTTGTAAAAGTTTAAAAATAATGTTACCCTTTTGTTGCTAAAGGTTGCTAATGAAACAGATGTGAGGGCTCAAATTCGACTTCAGTTTCGTGATGTTAATGGAGAGCTTGTAGCTGTCCAGCGATCCATGGTATGCACTCAGAAAGGAAAGAAAACAGAATTTAAAACTCTTGAAGGAGTGATAACAAGAACAAAGTGAGTGATGAGCTGACATTAATGTATTTTTTGCATGCATATGTGAAAATTCGCTAGAGCTGCTCTTTATTTCAAAAATCCTTGCACTGTCAATCAGTGGTAAGTAAAATAAAAAGAAAATATTGGGATTCCTGTTGAATTATTTGTTAAAGGGAAGCAGCTGCAATCCTAATACTGGATTTTAGTGCAGTTCTGTAGAAGAAGTTAGTACAGTGACAAATTCTAAATCTGACTTTCCTTTCTGCATAGCAGTGAGAGTTGTAATCAACTCTCGCCTTCATATTGCGACTCATTCAGAATGTTTGCATTTGGGATCCTTGTTTAAAATTATATTTTTGCTAGTGCATCCAGTTACTTCTTTATTATTATTCTAGCTTTGTTGTAGATTACTTGTCTGATAATATGCATTCACTTTTTTTCCTATTACATTGACAACAAATTATAATGTCTAAAGCCTTAGGAAAGAATGGAAAAAGAATAGAAAATGTTATATCCTTTCATTTTTGCATAATAGAATGAATTGTAGGCTATTTCTTAATTCTTAATACCTGGCATAATATGTGTTGTTTTTGAAAATTCTTATATGCATCCAGTGATCTAAATTAGATTCTTGTATGTTTGATGTATATTTTTATTTATTTTCCCTATGCTCCCTTTGTATTAGATTAGATTCAATAAAATGAAATCTATTTTTTTTAAAAAGGGGGGGGACAATGTTATATCCTTATATGCCATTTAACTGCATGAAATAGTTTCCATATTAACACAGACTGCTTTATGAATCAGCCTTTCAAAGAAATGTAAATGTTAGGTCTGACTGTGTCTGGTAGTCTCCCTTTTTATTAGGATTGTAATGTGTTGTCAAGTATTTATGCTTTCCTTGTCTGATCATAACAGGCATGGGGAGAAGGTCAGTCTGAGCTCCAAATGTGCAGAAATTGATCGAGAGATGATCAGTGCCCTTGGTGTTTCCAAGTCTGTGATTAACAATGTCATATTCTGCCATCAAGAAGAATCCAACTGGCCGTTAAGTGAAGGAAAGGCCCTGAAACAAAAGTTTGATGAAATCTTTTCAGCAACAAGGTTAACTTCTTAAGTACAAATAACACATTTGAGTTTTTTTTAATCATGTCAATTTAAAAATGCTAATTAAGCCTACTATAATAAAATTCCGTATAGCAAAGTATAAATATTGGTTGGATTTTAAATGCAAAAATGTTTTTACTTTTAAAAGGTACATTAAAGCACTGGAAACTCTTCGTCAAGTTCGTTTGAAGCAAGGTCAACAGGTTAAAGTGTGTCAGGAGACACTGAAGTTTCTAAAACAGAATAAGGAAAAGGCACAAGAGATTCAGACTCAGCTTACTAATAGAGAAGCTCAGCTGGCAGCTTCAAGGGAAAATGTTAGGTCTATTGAGAACCAGCTCGAACCATTAAAGGTAATTCTCAAACTGCTAAATGTGACACATGAACACAGGCGGACCACTCAAGTTTACAGCCATGTTTAATTCAAGACCTCACATAAAGACCTGGCATCTCCCTTGCTCTCCCTCCCATGCTCTCTCATCTTCCCAGGTGCTGCGCCTCTCTCTGTTCTCTGCCTCCCCCCCGCCCCGCCCCCCAAGTCAACAGTCCTCAAATTCCCCAAACCCACACCTGGAGCCGGATTTCCCTTAAAGTACCCTCGACCTGCTGCTGTCCCTTCACACTAAACATAATTGTATAGCTAAACTTTTTGAGCTGGATCGAGGCGGCTCGGCAGTATTGCTGCTGTTAGACCTATCGGCGGCGTTCGATATGGTCGACCACCGGCTGCTGACCCGTCGCCTCGCCGACGCAGGAATTCGGGGGCTAGCCTTACAGTGGCTCTCCTCCTTTCTTGAAGGTCGGGGACAAAGGGTGGCAATTGGGGGGGAGCTGTCTCAGAGATACCCACTTCATTGTGGAGTGCCTCAGGGAGCAGTTCTCTCCCCGATGCTGTTTAACATCTTTATGCGTCCCCTTGCCCAGATTGCACGGAGGAATGGGCTGGGTTGCCATCAATATGCAGATGACACCCAGCTCTATCTATTGATGGACGACCGGACTGGTGATGTCCCAGCAAACCTGGACCGGGCACTACGAGCCGTGGCTGACTGGCTCAGGCTGAGCGGGCTGAAGTTGAATCCGGCGAAGACTGAGGTCCTTTGCATGGGCCGCGGCGAGCCAGGAGGGGAGACTATTCTACCGGCCTTCGACGGGGCGCCACTGGTACCGGTGCGCAAAGTCAAGAGCCTGGGAGTGCTACTGGAGTCCTCCCTATCAATGGAGGCCCAAGTAGCTGCCACTGCTAGATCCGCCTTCTTTCATCTTAAGAGGGCGAGGCAGTTGGCTCCCTTCCTGGAGCGCGCCGACCTAGCAACTGTGATCCACGCAACGGTCACTTCGAGGTTAGACTACTGCAATGCCCTCTACATGGGGCTGCCCTTGTACCGGACACGGAGGCTTCAGGTAGTCCAGAACGCGGCGGCCAGGCTGTTGGAGGGACTACCACGGTGGGAGCCTGCACGGCCTGGGCTGCGTAATTTGCACTGGCTGCCGGTTGTCTACCGTGTCCGATATAAGGTGCTGGTTATCACCTTTAAAGTCCTATATGGCCGAGGACCTGCCTACCTAAAGGACCGCCTCTCCCCGTATGTACCCCGGAGAGCACTGAGATCTGGTTCCCAGAACTTACTAACAATCCCTGGGCCAAGAGAAGTTAGGTTGAAGGCCACTAGGGAGCAGGCCTTCTCGGTGATAGCCCCTCGTTGGTGGAACGATCTACCAGAGATGGTGCGAGCCCTGCGGGACCTGAACCAATTCCGCAGGGCTTGCAAAACATTTCTCTTTCAGTTGGCATTTGAGACAACATGTGGTAATTGAATTGATATAGAACCGGATCAACGAATGAACAGATATTTAGCCATCCTAAATACATCTGGATTACATCATTCTAGCACCTACCTTAATATATCTTATTATATTTTATTTGTTTTTATGTATTTTAAATAACTATTTGTAATTAATGTCAAATTATTATGTTTTTATGAATCATGGGACTCCCATGTCTGTTATACTGTCCAATAAGAATCATGGGATTCCCGTGCCTGTTAGCCGCCCTGAGCCCGCCTGGCGGGGAGGGCGGGATATAAAAATAAAATATTATTATTATTATTATTATTATATTGGTGCAGCAATAAGGAACCAAAAACCACACCCTTTTTGAACCTAGAATGATGAATGACTCAGTCTGCCCTCTTATTAATACAAATATTTTTTGTGGCTGGTTAGATTAGCACAATGTCAGTTTAGTCTTACAAGGAATCTCCCTTTTTCATATCTCTCTGTCACTTCAAATAAGCATAGTAGATATGAGAAGATTCCTGCTGCAGAAATACACACATGCAGGATACACACATGATCTTGCACTGGATCATATAGTACTTTGTACCTGCTGAGAGAATTGTCAGAGTGGTGTATGAATCAAAGGCTTGCCTCCTTTTTTCAGCTAGGATTGAAAATGTTTTTTGAATTGGTTCTCATTATTCAGGACAGCCTCTCTTGGAATACCCTTTGAAGAGCATTATATTTGGCAGATAAGAACTTACTGGTGATCCCTGGCCCAAGAGACATCCAGCTGTCCTCAACTAGAGCCAGGGCATTTTCTGTCCAACCTGGTAGAACTCCCTGTCGAATAACATCCAGGCCCTGCAGAATCTAATGCAGTTCCAAAGGGCCTATAAGGCAGAGATGTTCTGTAAGGTGTTTAGTTAAGGACAGTGACCATTTCCATCTGTCTGATGCTCCTATTTCCTGCTCCCTCCCTGCAAGGCAGTGGAATAATTGATAGTTTAATGCCATCCTATCAGGTTGTGTTCTGTATTTTTTATCATATTTTTACTGTTTTTAATTGTTAAATTAATACATGACCCTACAGATGTACACCACCCTGAGCCCTGCCTTGCAGGGGAGGGGAGTTTAAAAATATAATAATAATAATAAATAATAATAATTAGATTTTCTCCCATATTTGAATGATATTAGAGTGGAGTTAAGATTGTTGTAAGGAAACTGCACAGAGTTAATGATGTAGAGCACATTGCAGAAATATTTCTGTTTTAACACAATTCCAGATTGAAATGTGTGTTAACATCATATTTCATTCAGCTAGCACTTTTTTGGAAGTAAATAGGGATAGAATAAAAAATTCAGGAAATTATCAGCATAAAATTGGCCAGCGGAGTGTGGCAGGGGAGCTTCAAAAGTTCTCCTGTTTTATCATCATTTTTGTAAGGTTTTGCCAGTCACTGATCCCAGGAACTCAAGCACATATGAAAATGGTCAAGGTTTAATGAGAGTGAGATACAGAGCAGTGACTTTCCACTGAAGAGCCATTGCTGAGAATAGTTTGCATACAGACAAGGCAAATAATATAGGAAACAAAAAAGGCACACAAAAGCTCCCCCCATCGTCTGTTATAATTCCCAGGCTTTGGTGTAAACGCGAGACTTCTTCCATGGGTGCTCAAAGTTGTCCTGCTAATTCAAGCCATTACCATAACTACCAGATAGCCAGCTCCCTGTGATACCCACCCTCCTGCACAACTTAGAAAAAATGTTACAAGCAAGCAGATACTACAATGCAGGATGAATGTGTACTTGGCAAGACAATACCATGATACAGTGATCAATGGAGTGAATGCAATAAATGACAAGTACAGTGAATACATGTCAATACAGTGCAAGCATGATCAGCAGAACAGATTTTCTTTTTTTGATGAAAAAGGGGGAAATTGTTCTCAACTACAATAGAAAGCACAGGGGTGAACTTGCTGCTTTTCCATACTACTACCCGAGGAGTAATAGGGCCCCTGTATGCAGACTGCAAAGAGGGCATCAACATAGGGTAGAGTCCCATTTTGGCTTAGAAGCCAATTTTGCTGAATTATGCAAAGAATTGTAACTTTAATGTGTTATGCACAAACTCAGAAAGGCAATTCACTTCTGGTGGCCTGCTTTGGAGAGTTTGTTTTAAGAACTGTATCCTTTTTTAGGCAGTAATTGGTACTGCCCTGAATGGAAGAGAGCCAGATACCTTTGTCCTGCTTCCCAGTTGTTGGCCCGTACCTTTGCCATGATGAAGGCTGGGCTGAAATAAAGAGGGTGAGGCTCATGGCTACCAGTTAATCCCTGTGGTCAGATATTATCTGTCTTGTGAGAGATTTCAGAATTCCTTATCCCCATACTTTCCCAAATAATTCTTTATTGCCTTAGTACATTTTAAAACTGCTTTAGCTTAGTTCAGTACTTTATTTTATATACCCCCATAATTATAAATGGATTCATTTACTTTTCTCTTCTTTGCAGGATCGTCTCGCAGAAATAGAACATAATCTCACAAAAGTAATGAGACTTGATAATGAGATTAAAGCTCTGGAAAGCCGGAAAAAACAGATGGAAAAAGATAATCAAGATTTGCAACAAAAGATGGAGAAGGTTTGCTTGATAATATATTTTTGCTTGATTTACTTCTATTGATGCGGATGGGAGCATTCCAGAGTAAAAGCTACATTGACTTGGCAGGAAACATTGGTTTTCCCCCGTTACCCTATGTTTTTGTTCATCGGTTAGTGAGCCATGTTGCGTTGACTTTAAATGTATTATTTACTTCCCATCCTATCTGTTGTTTTATTTAAAAATTCTTTTACTCAACAGCTAATGTATTGGCTTGAGTAAATTTATTCATTATTCTGTGCTGAGTTTTCTCTTATTTGGATTTTTCTGGTTGAAAACAGTGCTTTCAGCAGGGCAGATTCATTTCCTGGAGGAAAACGAAAACTTGAATTGTGTGAATATTCAGTTTTTTCTGTCCAGGTTACTGTTGTTTCTCTGATCTACTGTTGTTTCTGTGCCGGTTTTTGCTTGTAAATAGTAGGTTGTCGTCTTTTTTGAAAATGGTCACTAGGTCTTTTCCATCAAATCATAGTTCAGTAGCTAATAACATGACATGATGCTACATAGATCATTGAACATGGTGCCTGACAATATTATCTGAAAAGGGCAAACAAAGTTAATTTGGAGGCAGGCATTGCATGCTGATTGGTGAACACTATTGGTCCCTTTTGTTCCAGTCATGGAAAAATTGCCAAGTGGGTGGATGTTTTTACAACCAAAAAAAGAGCCCTTCCTTTGCTCCTGCTCTCCAAGTCTGAAACATGACAAAGAATTTTAAAAGCTCCTGCCCTCCAAGTCAAGCTCACTGAGGTATTTGCCATGTTTTCAAAGAAGCAAAATAAGCATGGAGAGTGCCCTGAGAGATTGCAAGGTCTCGTTCAGGTACATGCACAGTAGCAAAGGATTAGGCATCCTTAGGTCTCAGTGTATGATTAGATTAATCTCTTGTATCAATCTCTAACTTTCCTTTCAAGTTTTCTCTTCATGTGCTCATCAGGCAAGTGTGAACTTGCATTAGTAATTCATTTGCATACTTGGAATTTATTTGTTTGAATCTTTCCTAGAAAGCATACAGACTGAAACATGCTGAAGAATTTTAAAAGCTGTCTTTTCTCTCTGTCACATAACTTCAGGTTTTTCAAGGGACCGATGAGCGGCTTAGAGATATGTATCAAAACCACCAGAAAACTGTTAGAGAAAAAGAGAAGAGACTGATAGAATGTCAGAGAGAATTGGAGAGGGCAAATAAGGAATGCCAAAGGTTCAACAGAGAAAAATCAGAGCTGCTGATTGAGCAAGGTACTGAGATTCTGTTTAAAACACAGCATATAAGAAATGAGTTTATATTACCTGGCTATTATAAACAAATCAGTTCACGCATTAGGATTCTCTGGGTGATTTTGTAGTTCTTTTACACAAATTCTATCCTTGACAGTTCTTAATGAAGATTATTATTCTGTCACCCACTTACCTAACATGCACATTGCCAACTGGTAGCCCTCAGGCTAGATTTGTCTGCCAAAATCCTGTTGTTTGGCCCCATCACATTTTAATCAAGGTGTGGTTTTTAAGAGATTCAGGTTAACTAAAATAGCCAGAGAACAAAGGATAGATTTGATGTGTCTACAAGGGGGGAGAAGAAGGGACCACCCAAGTGTGGCAGTTGTTACTGTAGCACTCCCAAGGGAGTGGGATTTTGTTGCTGTGGATCTCTCTGGAGAAGGGACAGGAAACATACTTGAGTATCCAGCACTTGATTATTTGGCAGTCTCCATTCCCTAAGAATGCTGGATAGCAGAGTTTTTACGGTGCCAAAATGGAGGGTGGGGGGAAATCAGTATATTGAGGTAACTTCTAAGAATATTTCTTTCATTAGCAAAGACAAAAAAACCCCCTCAAAACTCTTTACCCCATGATACAGAAGAGTCATTATGAATCTTTGTGATGTTTCTATTTTAATGTACTGAAAGTGGTTTCCCATCAAAGGGTGGAGGTATTCTTGTATGGGCTGTGCTCCTTGCTCCATGGGCAAGGCATATGCATATTTTTTGCAAAAAGCTTCCTGTTATCCTGAATAGTTGCTCTACCCACCCCCTCCCCACACTTCATGTCTTGTCAAGCTTCTAAGGAGGGCAGATCCATCTCTAATGCAGCAATCACAATATGGAGAGCAGTGTCTACCTAGAGATACTGTAAGACTCAATACGGGATTAAAAAAAGCCCAGACAGTCTCCAAGGTAAGCAAGAGAATATATGAACATATATATACATATGAACATATGAAGCTGCCTTATACTGAATCAGACCTTGGTCCATCAAAGTCAGTATTGTCTACCCAGACTGGCAGCAGCTCTCCAGGGTCTCAAGCTGAGATTTTTCACACCTATTTGCCTGGACCCTTTTTTGGAGATGCCAGGGATTGAACCTGGGACCTTCTGCTTCCCAAGCAGATGCTCTACCACTGAGCCACCGTCCCTCTCTCATTCCTCTTCTGCCAGCTAAGGCTACCTCCAAATCCAGTAACAAGAAGAAATGTTGTCAGTAACTTTCCACATGTGTCTGTCTTGAGGCCTGCAAGACATAAAAAGTGTTGTGAATTCTTTGATACCCGCAAGTTGAACTTGACAGTGAATATACACAGGTTGACAATGAATTTGACAGGGAATGCACACATTTATCTATTGGGGTTTTATTTTGTCCTTCCTTCAAGCAGCTTAGGGCCTGTTCACAAGCCCATTTAGCGCACATGAAAGCCTGTAAGACAGGTTCTGCTGAGAGAGAGAGAAACTAGTCAAAGTCATTCATTGAGCTTAATGGCTGAATGCAGTCATGAACTCTGGTTTTCCAGGTTTAGTCCAACAGTCTAATCACTGTATCACTGACTGTGTTTTCAGTTTTGCTTTTATATTTAAAGTGGACTTTTCAGATTACCTCGAATCTTTTGTAGCCTTTAGCATCTAATTAATAGAGCTGGAACTCCTTGTCATTTTCGAATGATGAAAATGGGTTTAAATTTCATTGTTGTGTTATGAAGGTCGTCTTCAGCTGCAAGCAGATCGTCACCAGCAGCACATTAGAACCAGAGATTCATTAATTCAGTCTTTGGCTGTTCAGTTGGAACTGGAAGGATTTGAAAGAGCACCTTTAAATGAAAGACAAATTAACAGTTTTCACAGGCTTGTAAAGGAGAGACAGGACAAAGACAACGAAGCAGCTGATCAGCTGATGGTAAATATTTATTTAACCATGTTCCAGAAAGGCTCAGTTAGTATAGAACAACATAAGCAATCACTTGCTGAAACAGTTGCAATGATATGATTCAATCGTAATTCACTTCCTTCGATGTAAGTTACTTTTGAAACCAATGGGACTTCTCGGTAAATTTAGTTTTGGGATATTAGTATAACTTTCAAAATATGTGGCCTTCTTTTCTGTTTGCAGTCTCTCGCCATCCCACCCAATCAGCTAATGCTCTGTGCTCATACTTGCACATGGTTAACTGTGGGAACTGAACTCTGGGAAGGGAGCATAAAAACTTCCAAAATAATAGGATTCTCAGATAGAGGGGGCTCCATGTGCATTGACCATTGAAGGATCCTCTGGCAGATGTGGCCAGGTGAGGAAAAGGGAGAAGAGGCAAGGAGGCACTTATAGGGGGGTTTCTGTATCTGCCTCTTCTAAGAGTGAGTCTTCACTACTGAATGCCCAAGGCTTCCCTTGCTATCCTGCTGCCATCTCAGCATGTCCACAAAGAGAGACAAGAAGTATGACATGCTTGCTCTCTGTGTATGCAGTGTCCATTATATATATATATATATCTTTAGTGAGAAAATCTAACTTTGCATAACATAGTTAAATACCGTGGGCCTGGATCCTGCCACCATTTCCATTGGCAAAAGAGGGAAGTGTAATGGGGACTGTGGGACCTGAATGGACTTGCAGGACAGAGGCTGCAGTGAGGTGGAGAATCAGACTTGGTCTTTATTTAAGAACATAAGAGAAGCCATGTTGGATCAGGCCAATGGCCCATTCAGTCCAACATTCTGTGTCACACAGTGGCCAAAAAAATGTATGTATGTATATATATATATACACACACACACACACACACACACTGTGGCTAATAGCCACTGATGGACCTCTGCTCCATATTTTTATCTAAACCCCTCTTGAAGGTGGCCATGCTTGTGGCCGCCACCACCTCCTGTGGCAGTGAATTCCACATGTTAATCACCCTTTGGGTGAAGAAGTACTTCCTTTTATCCGTTTTAACCTGTCTGCTCAGCAATTTCATCGAATGCCCACGAGTTCCTGTATTGTGAGAAAGGGAGAAAAGTACCTCTTTCTCTACTTTCTCCATCCCATGCATTATCTTGTAAACGTCTATCATGTCACCCCGCAGTTGACATTTCTCCAAGCTAAAGAGTCCCAAGCTTATAGATGGACATGAAGAATGGAACTTTCCTGGACTTCAGGGTTTAAAAGATGTATATGCCTAATATATAGTTATATTTAAGAGAGATAGTAGATTAGGGAGGCTGAAGATGCCTCTGCATAGGATTCTGTGCATTTGTATTTATAGAGTAGGAGAGTTACCAAAGAAAATAGCTGAACTTGCCGGTTTATAATTCTGTTATGTATATTTAGATGTGAATCCTATTGGTTTTTTGGGAGATTAATTTCCAAATAAATATGCTTAAGGATCATGCTCTTCATTAAATAACTTATGTGGACTTTTTCAGAGAGAATTTGGAGAGAAGGAAATGATGAAGCAGAAGCAGTTAGATGAAATAAGGGATAAAAAAACTGGGCTCGAAAGAACTATTGACCTGAAGTCAGACATTCAAAATAAAAAGCAGCTTGAAGTGAAGAGCCTGAAACGTGAGCTGCACCAGCTTGAAGGGTCATCAGATAGGCTTCTGGAGCTGGATCAGGAACTTGCCAAAGCGGTAAGAAATTACAGAATGGAACATCCAGTAGACAATGTTATAAGATTTGAATTGTAGAAGTCTGGAAACCAGCCAGAGGGTGAGCACACAGTAAGTGTTTAACATAGCACATGAAATGAAAGCAGAAATTACATAGTAGAAACCTACTTACAGCAACAGATAGTATGAGATTTTTGTGCAGCTTAATTGTTGAGAATGTAAAAAGCAAAATCTAGTGCAGGGCCCAGGGGCCGAATCAGGCTCCCAGAGGGCTCCTATCTGGCCCCCGAGCAACTGGCTCTTGTCTGCTTCCTTCTGCATCTCAGCTTGCTTTGCAAGGCTTGCTCAATCGCATAGGAGCTACAGAGCAAATCTTCGATTTTCTCTATTGGTTGAGGCTCCTCCTCCTGGTCCCTGGGGAGGGAGGGAAAGAGCCAGAACTTCCTTTGCCCAGTTCCCTGGATCCCATGGGAGAGATACAAAGAAAGCACCTTTAAGACCAATGAGTGCTAATGTTTTAAGTATGTTTTAAAGTTTTTTTAAAAAAATCTTTAGTTGTGTTTGTCTGTGTCCTTTAAAAAGTTTATATCTCTGCTACCTAATCTGAAATAGGTACACGCATGCTCCGGCCAACAAGGTCTCATTTAGGTCAGATCCTGCCCTCACAACAAATGAGTTCAGTGTGTTTAGGGCAGCAGACAACACTCATTTTTTCCTTTTAGATATGAAAATCATTATTGGTATTTTTCTTCTGTGTTTTTTTAAAAAATTCCTTGGTGAGGAATTTTGAGGGCAGTCAGCTGCTTTCAGAGATGCAAGCACAAAATGACAACTGCCACAGGTGTTGTAGGCAGCCTCTGACTGTCTCTCTGAGCAAACATTCAACTAAGAGGCAGAATGGATTTCTGAGAACTTACATTTTCCATCCATCCCATCTTGAAGGATGGGATGGTAACAGTTTACCCATGCGACCTGTGGTCCATACTTGAAGCCACTGCTAGAGGATGGGGCCAGTTTGGTGTAGTGGTTAAGTGTGCGGACTCTTAGCTGGGAGAATCAGGTTTGATTCCCCACTCCTCCACTTGCACCTGCTAGCATGGCCTTGGGTCAGCCATAGCTCTGGCAGAGGTTGTCCTTGAAAGGGCAGCTGCTGTGAGAGCCCTCTCCAGCCCCACCCACCTTACAGGGTGTCTGTTGTGGGGGAGGAAGGTAAAGGAGATTGTGAGCTGCTGTGAGACTCTTCAGAGCGGAGGGCGGGATATAAATCCAATATCTTTATCTACCTCACCGGGTGTCTGTTGTGGGGGAGGAAGGTGAAGGAGATTGTGAGCCACTCTGAGACTCTTCGGAGTGGAGGGCGGGATATAAATCCAATATCTTCATCTTCTTCATCTTCATCTTTTCCGTCAGCATTTCACTAGACTCAAATATATCCATGGAGCTTTGAGCTCATATACTGGCAAGGAGCTTTTAATGGAGAAAGATTATTTATTGTCCATTTTTTTCTTTTTTGCTGTCAAGTCACAACTGACCTATGGCAGCACCGTAGGGGTTTTCAAGGCATGAGACGCTCAGAGGTAGTTTTCTGTTGCCTGCCTCTGCAGAGCAACCATGGGATTCCTAGGCGGTCTCCCATCTAAGTATTAACCAGGGCTGATCTTGCTTAGCTCCTCAGCTCTGACAGGATTGGGCTGTTCTGGGTTATCCATGTCAGGGCTGTCGTTCACTACCACTGTATAAATTTAGTGATATCGCAAGCTCATGAAACTGAGAACGACAACAAAAAAGACATGACTACAACAAATAAGAACTAGACAGGTGTAATCTTACAGTAATTATGAACAAGCAAGAAAGTCTGTTCCAATAAAAGTCTTAAAATTTCACTGCGTCAGTTCAGGCATAACGTGAAACTGTGGTTTAACTAAACATATCACAATTAATTGATTTGTCAAAACGTGCACCGTCTCTTTAGGTATGGCTAGGCTGTTTACCTCAGATCAAGATGTGAAGTGGATTCTGAACCTCCTATGATTAAATATCTAGGGGAAGCTCATTTTGCTGGCACATGGTTTGATCCATCTCTCTCTCTAGCCTCCTTATACAACAGATACTTGCTTTTTAGTTCAGAGAGTACCATTCCAGTCTTGCCCCCGAGTCTGTTCCTGCTTGTTGAAAAATGTATAAAATGCATTCTGGCTCTTATATCTTTATTTAGAAACGTGAACTAGAAGAAGCTGAAAGGAATAGCAATGTAGAAGGCCTGGAAATGGAAATAAAAGAGCTACAAAGAGAGAAGGCAAATTTAGACGGCGTTCTTCGGAAACTTGATAAAGAGATGGAGCAGTTGAACTTGAATACTGCAATAATAACCCAGATGGACATGCTGAAGAAAGATAAAGTAGTGTATTTTCTCTTCTCTGAATAGTCTTTGTTCTACTGCTGCCATATGTTGACTGTTCTATTAAAATTACATTTTCAGAATTAAAGTTGATTTAACTGCTTATCTATTATTCTGAAATGGCTTTTGTAGCTGCTAAACAAAACCTTACTGTTATGTCATATGTCGATGCTCTTTTTTAAAAAGATTGACAAGGAGGATCAGATTAGAAAAATCAAATTAAGACACAATGAAGAGTTAATCTCCTTACTGGGATATTTTCCAAATAAAAGACAACTTGAAGACTGGCTTCATTCTAAAGTGAAGGAGATTAATCAGACAAGAGACAAACTTGCTAAGCTTAAGTGAGTACATGTTGTGAAAAGTACATAAAATTTGATGCATGAGTTTGTGTGTTGGTATCAGGTTACTTTTTCAGTTGTGTTTATTTACACAGTAGTGTATAATAGACTGCTGTTAAGCAAGCTTCTTATTGTAGTGAGTTTCATTTAAATGACTGGATGGTGGATTGTACTCCAGAATCAATAATATGGTGTCCGTTTTGATTAATTTGGAGACATTAGCAAATAACACTGATTATAGATTTTAATGTGCTTGTGGCAGAGGGGTCTTGGCACAAGCAGAGTGTGCACATCTGAGGGAAAGGAAGTGGAAGACACAGAGAGAAGACAGAGAATATGGTGAGACAGGGAAAGAAACCGGTGAAGGGGATGGGTTGAAAGAGAGGAACATAGGTGCTGGGGAAAGTACACTTATAGCTTCCCACTGCAGGTGTATATATGTATATGTGTGTATGCAGCATAGTACAATATAGTCAGGTTTCGAGAAGGTTGGCAAACCATGGCTTGCAAGCCAGTACTACCTGTAGGTGCCAGATCCAGTAGCAAACTTGGTCAGTCTGTTCTTTAAAATGGAGGAGAGAAACAGAGTGTGAGGGTGCAAAGCATGGACCTTTGGCATATTCTTTTCCTCCAAACTATGGTTAAGAAGACTTTTTTTTTGTCTAAATTTATGTTGGAGTCTGGTAGACTTGCCAGTACTTTCACATACCCACATAAGGCTTACATGACAAGGAAATAGTATATTTAATTGGAGGATGTTATCTGAATGGCAGCCTTTCCCTCCTCCAAACTGGCAACATTATAGTTAGATTTTTATTACTGTGTTTTTTAAAAAACAGCATTTTGAAATGGGCAGGTGAAAAATAAAAAACGCACTTGAAACTGCAAGAGTAACTTCATCTCATTCCTGATTATCATCATGCTTCTGTTTCAGTAAAGAACTTGTTTCAGCTGAGCAGAACAAAAGTCATATTAGTGCTGAACTACGAAAAAAAGAGGAGCAGCTGACCAATTATGAAGAAAAGCTCTTTGATGTTTGTGGAAGCCAGGATTTTGAAAGTGATCTGCACAAACTTGAAGATGAAATCGAAAAAACATCCAAGCAACGAGGTAAGTTTATATGGCATGAACAGTCTCATAGATCTTTATTTCAGATTCATATTAACCTGTATGATGATAGATGTGTTCCACTGTTTCGTCTCATAAAAACCAGTGAGAATTCTTAAACAAGCCTCAAGTCTTCTCATCCCAATTTTTACACAATTCAGATTTTCTTTTGTTGTGTTTTTTGTTTACATTGAGATAACCACAACCACATTTATTGACTACTTTATTTCATTCTTCTGGTACTTGACATAGTAGGTTCCATGCTGATTATAGGCTGAAATCACTAGCTTATATTGACCAGAAATGTATTTGGATGTAACAGTTATCCATTCTGACCTGATACCAGGAATTGAATAAACTTTCTTGTTCTTTACAAAAGTATTGCAAAATTTTTCACATTACTTAAACTTAATTTCAACCTATCAGCTGCTTGTTCTGAAAATGAAGGTATTTGGATCTTTCCCACTATCAGTGATTTGAAGATCATAGCCTAATTACAGATAATGTTTGGTTGCAAAGTGCAGCTTGTGACTAAAGCAAGATGCTGTGCAAGACAAGTGTGTCAAGGATGGCAAGCTCTTCCTTATAGTTCCGTTCGCTTATTTCATTTTATTTCAAAAAACATTGATGCACAATGTGACGCTTCGTGGTTTTCAGTTCAGCTTGCATTGCGGTAGAATAAAGTATAATGGTCTGAGTCACCTAAATGATAATTGGGTGCTTGTGCCAGCACCTAGTTTATCAGCACGGACTTCATAGGATCCGACTGTATTTGGCAAATCTGATACATTTCTACCAACATCAATATCACTTGTGATGATACGTGTTTATTCTTCAAAACAGCTATGCTTGCAGGAGCCACAGCAGTTTATTCACAGTTCATTACACAGTTAACGGATGAGAATGAGTCATGTTGTCCAGTCTGTCAGAGGGTCTTTCAGACAGAGACAGAACTCCAGGATGTGATTAGTGACCTTCAGTCCAAGCTGCGCCTTGCCCCAGACAAATTGAAGTCAACAGAGTCTGAGCTGAAGAGGAGAGAGAGGAGACGTGATGAAATGATTGGGCTTAAACCTGTCAGGTGAGGCAGAAAGCACAGTGAAATTTACCTTTTTCTTATAGGAACAATATTCTTTAAGAAACATTTTCAGAGACTCAGTCTAATTGTCTGAACAAGCTTTTCTTGGAAATCTTTTGGAAAGGAATATTGCTTACTGTGTGTAGGATATTTAGCGTGATGCAAACGACACCAGCAGCAGTATCAGCAGTGCCTTGGCTGCCTGCCATTATTTTCTAAGTGATGTCTTGTTTATGAATAGGAACTACAAATATTCATTATGCCATTTCTGAGAAAACAAACCTGTCTGGAATTCTCTTAGACATCAGTTCCAAAATCAGATTTTCACATATACACTTAACTACATGCTGGAATGTGCTTTTTAAAAAATGGCGACCTAGGAATGATTGTGACAGAATTCTATTGTATTTTATTTTGGTCCCCAAGATAGCCCAGCAGTAGGAATGTATAGTGAGGTAAATTTATGTAGGGATGTGCGTGTGTGTGTGTATAAAAATGAGGACGATTTTCCAGAATGTGCCTTCTAATTCCTTAAGTTCATTTTTTAAAAAGATCTGATAAATCAGAAGACAATTTGAGATGTATTCTATAAAATGATTTTGTAAACTGAGGACAACTACCCATTGTATCGAACTGATTCTACTGCTGAGAAAGATTCTAGTCCAGTGGTACCTTAAAGACTAACAAGATTTTCATGGTATAAGTTTTTGTCAGAGCTCCCTTTGTTAGATACGTTTGTCATGTATCTGACAAAGAGAGCTTTGACTCTTGAAAGCTTTGGAGTGTGAAAGTTTTGTGACTCTTGAAAGCTTTGCTACTGCACTAAAATCTTGCTCTTCAGCTACCTGCCTGAAACTGATTCTACTGCTGTTACAGTAGGAAAAACTTGTTACGAATTTCTATTTCTTGCCAAGGCAAACTCTAGAAGATCTCAAAGAAAAGGATATACCTGATTTAAGGAACAGACTGCAGACTTTCAACAGAGATATTCAGCGCCTCAAAGGTGATCTAGAAGAACAGGAAACCCTCTTGGGTACTCTTATGCCTGAGGAAGAAAGTGCCAAAGCATGTCTCCAAGATATTATACTTATGGAAAGGTACCAGGTAAGGGTAACAAATTAAGGAATGACCAAGCATCTTTAAAATTAAATCTCAGGGGAAAGGCTTATATTTCTGTTAGCTGATTGTAAATGTATGAATAATAAGGTCTTGCTTAATAAAGTCCTTGCAAATTTTGTAAGAGAAATATAAAAACATGGCTCACCTACTGTTTTTTCTAAACAATCTCACTTTTAGTAAACTCATTTAATATGCAAGTTGCTCACTTTTTTGTAATACATACAAAGCAGAAATTATTGCACGTAAGCTTAAAATAAGTTTCTTTGGACTGTAGCTTCAGAAAATAAAGGGTTAAGTCCCAGCACAACAGTTACCATGCTGGCAGAATTTTATAACCCCCTCTGGTGTTTACTTCGTATAGCAGCACAGTGCAGTTATACTTGTTACAGCTGCATGTTATCCCAAAGAGCAGAAATGGGAAGGACTAGGACTTAGATACTCTTGTCAGAACTTCCTACCCACCTGGAGACCAGCTGTGTGAAAGCAACGTCCTGATTAAGATTGGGAAGGGTAGTCTTAACTCTCACCCCACCATTTTACCAAGTTCTGAAAGACTCCCTGAAGCTGATGTTTCTCCTGTTTGTTTCAATTGAAACAAGTCAAAGTGAAGGATCCCCTCTCACCTGCGCGCAGGCTCTCATTGCTCCAGGTGGTATGGTGAATAGCAATCCTGTGTTTACTTCCTGAATCCCCCATCTGGCTGTCCCTCTTTTACAGTACATAAAGTGAAAAGAGGACTTGATGGCGATGTGGGAGATATGAATAGAGCACCTATTCTCCAGAATGGATGCCTTGAGCATTTAATGCTTGTTTGTGAATGCTGTGGGGAAAGAGGCTGGATGGCAGGACTGTTTTACCTTGAGCAGCAGGGAGCTTGTATTGGGCTAGATAGACCCCCTAGGTGATACCACTATTTTCTTTTCATTTTCAGACTGATCTGAGGGATGTTGAACGAAAAATTGCTCAGCAAGCTACTAAATTACAGGGAGTGGATTTAGGTCGAACTCTGTTACAAGTAAACCAGGAAAAGCAAGAGAAAAAGCACCAGTTGGATACAGGTAATTGCATACAAAAGCTCTAGACTGTTTGTCACAGTTAATATAGTTGATTAATGTTCCAACCCTATTAAGCCGTAGAATTTTTCCTCCTGCAAGTTCACAGTCCTAATCTTTCAGAAATGTAACAGTACTGCAACAGGCTCTGGCTCTTAAGATATTGTACATTTAGTAATACAAATTATATTTGGAACCTTTTTTCACTGTCTGTTTACAAGTGTGCCAGGTAGGTTTATGGCCATCTCTTTCTTGACTACAGCAGATACTTATTTTTTCCATTTTAAATATGGCCCTAGGTAAAATTACAACCTACAAAAGTGAGAGTAGTGTAGATCATATTTAATTTTTTTTTAAGTTTAAGTGCTTTAAAACATACCCACAGTTTAAGTTGTACTTTTAAACATATCTGCAGTTACCGGCAAAATTGAACTGAAGCAGAATCTTAAGCAAGACCAACAAAACCAGGTCCAGCATCTAAAGAGTACAGTAAATGAGCTTAAAGCAGAGAAATTTCAAATATCCAGTTGCATGCAACGTCGACAACAGCTGGAGGAGCAGACTGTGGAGTTGACCACTGAGGTTCAGTCTTTGAACAGAGAGATCAAAGTAAGACAAATGACTAACACAGACATGGGTTTTCGCTGTAATTCGTATTTGTTTCAGTTTTACAAAATGATGCCAGATAGTAAAGATTCTAGTGTGTAAGCATGATGAAGGTAGACTGATTTCTCAAGCAAAGTAGAAACTGTGATGTTTTCTCTTTCAGGAAGCAAAGGAACAGATATTTCCCTTGGGAGCAACTTTAGAAAAATTACAAGAAGAAAAAGAAGAGTTAATGAACAAAAAGAACACAAGTTACAAAATAACACAAGATAAGGTTAGCATTTTCAGATCGAAGAGGAGTAATGGGGAGAGGGGGGAATCACATTTCCCACTTATCCACCTTTCCACATCCTCTTTCCCTCTGCCTTGCAGCCCCCAAAGCCTCTCCCCTCCTCTTATCTATTATATTTTTCGGTGTCCCTGCCACTGAGCAGTGGATTGCATCCTGTGTGCATGTAAAGTCTACTCACATTCACAAATACTACAGGGAATAAACTATTGCATGAGTAGTATTTGGACATAGACTTGAGCATGTTGCTCAAGTACCATTGTTGAATAGGAGCTATAAAATGTACTTCTGCAATAATGGTAAAATGTTAAGGATTTTTGCAAAAACAATTCCCCTTATAAATATATTTCCAAACCAATAATAATTTGACACATCATAAAGTAGGTTGCTCCTGAATAAATTATTTATGAGGTACATTGGAAGAGTCTGTATACCTCAGTGAAAAAGGTGATATTCCAATTTTTGGCCCTTGCAGGTATAAAATTGGAAAGCAAAGAGAAACCAATTCTGGGCTGCTAGTTCAAAGAGAACAGTTGAGTCTGAGATTTACACAAAACTATGTGGTACATCAATTGCCAAATCAAATAGCGAATATAGTTGGTTAAAGTTTAATAAAATGCTTAGAATTCAGGCAAAAAAAAAGATACTATAAAGATCAGCATGAAGATTAGGCTGTCTGGCTGTTTTTAAAGATAATATCTGTTTCCGATAGGCACACATTTTCTTAGAACAATGGTAGTTTTGGCTTATCATTGTCACCCTTTCAAGTAGTTCTAGTCTAATTAAGTGGTTATAATAAGCATTCTGTTAGGTGCTTTTTAGCTGATATGTTGCATCTATAAATGTCTATGCATTTCTTTGAAGCAACCCCATGTTTCTTGTTATATTTTCCAACAGATAAATGAGGTTAATGAAAAAGTTAAAAATATTCATAACTACGTTAAAGAGATTGAGAATTACATTCAGGAAGGGAAAGAAGAATACAAACAGGTAATCACTAAATCAAGATGACGTTTATATTTCAAAACTGCAAGATTTTAACTTCCTTTTTTCTCTTGCATAGCAAAAGGAAGCTGAACTTGATGAAGTCAAAAATCAGCTAGCTGAATGTGAGAAAAAGAAAGAGAAGATAAACAAAGAAATGGGAACTATTAGGCAAGATATTGATACTCAGAAGGTATGCTTGACTTGTTTTTTAAAAAAATCCCAAATATTTGACTGACACCTGCTTCCTTTTGCATTATCCCAAATTACTGACAGCAGACCAGAAAGGATCACCTTTATGTATATTAAGGAATCTACCTGGAGGATTCTATAAGAAGAATAAAATGCTTTTGAGTTTCCTTAGTATTTTTGGGTCTGCCAAGCAATGTTCCCTCTAAGCTGAGTTAGAGTGAGATAGCTCACAGTTTTTAAGCCTTTGGGTCACACATTTTTTGTCTTAGCTCAGGAACCTTGGCTCCAGAGCAAACTAACTTATGCTGTAGCTCACAACTTAGCCCTGTGGTGCAGAGTGGTAACCTGCAGTACTGTAGTCCAAGCTCTGCTCATGATCTGAGTTTGATCCCAGCAGAAGCTGGGTTCAGGTAGCTGGCTCAAGGCTGATTCAGCCTCCCATCCTTCCGAGGTGGGTAAAATGAGTACCCAGCTTGTTGGGGGTAAAGTGCAGAAGACTGGGAAAGGCTATGGCAAACCACTGCGTAAAAAGTCTGCCATCAAAACGTCATGATGTGACATCACCCCAGAGTCTGAAACGACCGGTGCTTGCACCTTTACCTTTCACAACTTTAATGCTTACAAAGTAGAATTTTTGCTAACAAGACTACACAGCTTAGAGGGAGCATTGCTGCCAAGCTATTTTAGTCAAGAACCATTATTGATCTTTAGGTTTATCCTCACATATTGTGCCATGGCCTTTTCTAGGCTTTGCATAAGATAATAATTTAAATTTATGTGACCATATAATATGATTAAACTGGAGACCCTATAGTGTACTGATGTCATGGACATTTAAAAACAAAACAACAGACTTCCAGGCTCCATCATCTTGACTTCAGAGGGGTCCACAGATCGTCCTCCTGCGGCACCTCTGAGTCTGGCTGTTGGAGGGGTGTCACAGAAGTGATGCCCCCATAGGAAAGCCCTGAAGGGTTTTTTTCTTCGGCATGTGACTTTTATGGGGAGCTAGGGGTACAGCGGCGGCTGCCCCTGTGCTTTCTGTATGTCCTGAGGCTCTGCAGCCATGAAAAGCTGGCGCACCAGCAGAAAAAGAAGAACGCCCAACTGCTTTCTTGCTTTCGTTTTTCTCAGTATGCCTTTGATGTAGCGTCTTTCTGCTCCTAATGTGACGATTCTACTTGACATGTAAGTGACTTCTCAACACCGCTGGCTAATGGGTCACTTTGCATAACAATAAGAGGCTAGCTCAAAGGAAGAGGAATGAGGCCTTGAAAAGTTACGAGCAATCTTAAGTATCGGTAACTATTTAAATTGGATTGAATACAACTACTAAAATTGACCCGGATTATAATTTGACATATACTAAAGAGATTATTATTAGACTGCAATATGATCTGAACATAAAGGAGATATATTTTAGAGAGGTCTGTCTCTATCGCCTGACTGTATTTGAAAGGATAACATTTGAAATCTCAGCTGGAGCTGTCGTGGAATGTGGATTTAACAGGATCTTGAACTACTTTTCAACGTGGATTAAGAGACTGAGTTTGCTGTCAGAGAAAAATGGCACTGCCTAACAAAATGTCTTATAAAAAAGATATCTTATCAAATATCATTTCTCTGAGACAGGTTCTTGGCTCATTTATGCAGCTTATTAAAGAGCAAATGGGTTGTTTTATGCTGAAAGCTAGCAAAATCACAAACCTACAGGAGTTGAGTGCTAAAGAGATTCTGCTGACGTCTGTGGAATCGGAATGGGAAAGTGGTACGTTCCAAAACAAACAACAGAAAACCAAAATGGTCCCCTATGTCGCAGTATTAAAACAAGACCGGAAATTAAGATCCAGTGAAGTCATGCTGAGAGGGAAAAATGGCGTTGAATTCTTCCTCCCACTGTTGAGGGGGCAGGCCACATTGAGAAGAGAAAAGGTGCACTCCGACCAGCAAATTAAGATGTGGAAAGCTTTCCAGAAGAAGGATCTTGAATTTTTTTTTTCATTTTTGTGGATGGTTGGATATGGAATCCTGATTAAGAAGTGGCATGCGATTTCAAAAGGCAAAGTGTGATGTTTGGGTCACATTAAATGGGCTGTCTCTGATGTAATATGGATGTAGAAGTTAAAGGAACTCAAAAGCTTTTAAATTTTGGGAAGAAGGATTTCTGAATTTTGATTTTTCTTTTTTTGTGGGTAAACAAACATGCAATTATTAATAATGAGTAGATATGTGATTTTAAAAGAATAAGGGAGATCCTAAAGAAGGAAGAGAGTTGGTAAAATTGTAATTAAATATATAGTCAATTTAGATTAATGCTAAAGAGTGCAGATAACATATTTCTTTATATAGTAGATTTATTTATAGTATGTTTATTTGGTGAAAATGCTCATACAAGAGCTGGATTAATTGTCAAAAAGGCAGATAGCACAATTGTTTTGTAATCTGGTAGATTTGTTTCTAACATACTCCTTTGGAGAAACTGTTTAGATTGAGATAGACAAATTATTAAGTTGTATCTTTTGTAATTTGTTAAAGATGAAGATATGATTTTTATCTGTTTGTTTTAATAAGGATTTTGTTAAACTAACAATTTAATTTGTGCCTATAATAGGGTTAAGTTAAATCAGATAAAATTGGCGTTGAGATGGTTTTGAATTTTTTTTTAACTTTATATACTTATTTGTGTTCAAGAAGAATTGTTTAGATTCATATTGCTAGTATTAGTGTATTTAAAAAAATTGTAATGAAAGGAAGGATGGTAAAATATATGGAGATCTTTATACTTTCAGGTAGAATGACCTGAGAATTTTGTTTGGAGGTAGAATTATAATTGATATATTTGTACTTTTTTCTGTTTCTGTTTTTCCCATTATGTTAATGCCCCTTTCCCCCATTTTATGTATTATTTGCACTGCTTTTCTTTTTGTAGTTTAAATTAATAAAAATTATTAAAAAAAAATAAAAACAAAACTACATAGTATTTCATTTCTGGAAAATAAATTAAATCTAGTTGGACAATTCAGCCTTGCTTATATATAGCCCTACAACTGCTATTCACTAACACCTTCAGACAACCAGTATAGCTGTTTATCTCAGATTTCAGTTAAAATCATTAAGCTGTCCAGAAGTACCATTGATATCAAAGTTCACTAGGTTTTATATAGTTGAATACAAAGCTTGCTAACGTGAACCGTTATTTATGTTTATCAGATAATAACTGTACAAAAGAATGTAAAAAACTCCACTAATGTATATTGTTTTAATTTAGATCCAGGAGCGGTGGTTAGAAGATAATCTTACATTAAGAAAAAGAAATGAAGATCTAAAAGAAGTTGAAGATAACATCAAGCAGTATTTAAAAGAGATGGGAGAATTGCAAGTCCCACAACTGAAAAAGTATCTTCTGGTCTTTCATTTTAAACAAAAATACTTTAAATTGTAAAACAGCAGATCTCAAGCATTTGCATATTAGTGACCACATCCTGATAGGGGTATTGCTATTAGACCAAACCATTTTCCTTTGCTTAAATAATCTCTTAACTATAGGTAGCTCAGTGTGTGTGGCCAACCTTGTGGCAATTACAGCATATGCAACTTTACTGGACTGAAAAAGTGGTTTTGAAATGCTGTATAGTCAAATGCATTTGAAGAGCAGGTAGTGAGAGTAATTGCGAATGAGACACCTTAGATGTCTCAGTTTATGCATGATCACAGCTGACTCCCCCCTTGAGAAGTACCCTATCTGATCATCCATTATTACTAGATTTGTCAGTCATCAAGATTTTTATCATTAATATTTGTGTCTTTCTGAATAGTGTGGTTAGTTGCAAATTTGTTTCTAATGCTTTATCATTCCTATGGCTGTATGGTCAAAGTGCACTCGGTGTTTTTTTGGTATTCCTCTCCTAAGAGTGTGGGTACCTGCTTCATCAGAAAAATAAAACAGAGGTCCAGAGGTATCTTAAAGACTAACAAAACTTACTCCATCATAGGTTTTCATGAGTCATAGGAGTGTAAATGCACCAGGCCTGAATTATATAAACAACCTATGCATCTGAAGAAGTGATCTCTGACTCAAGAAAGCTT
Source organism: Heteronotia binoei (assembly GCF_032191835.1). Taxonomy (NCBI): domain Eukaryota; kingdom Metazoa; phylum Chordata; class Lepidosauria; order Squamata; family Gekkonidae; genus Heteronotia; species Heteronotia binoei. The sequence goes on from NC_083227.1 coordinate 140,170,700, forward strand.
ATGCTGGGGTGCATTTTGTCCTTAAGGTGCTACTGAACTCTTCTTTGCTGCTGAAGACTAACATCTGAAATGTTATTACTGTCTCAGAGAAGGTCTCTCAAATCCAGCATAAAGTAGCCAGTCTCTTGGATGCTACTAAAGTTCAGAGAAAAGCAAGATATACGTTTTTAAAAGAATAAATAAATGAAAGCAAGAGCCCTTTTCTGAATTGTGAGATTCCACAGCTAATATGACTAATAGCCACTGATTTTATTATCCAAGAATTTCTCTGTTCCCTTTTTACAGTTGTCTGAGCTAGTAGCCATCACTGCATCTTTTTATAGTGAGGTCACTGAATCCCAAATGTAACAATTTTTACAGATAAGGCAATTATAAGATTAGGATCAGACTTTGTATCTCAGATGTCAGGGTAAAGTGTGATTTACTGAAACTATGGAAAGCAGGGCAGATGCAATGCATAATTCCCGTGGAGGCAGAGGAAAAGGAAGGTGTCCTCACTGGGAATTCCTGATCACCACATTAAGCCAATGTCCTTCTATAAACTGTATTCACTTCAGAGTCCCTAAGCTATTTCTCTGTCTCAATTTTAACTTCAAAATTTCTCTTAATTAGTTTTCTATTGGTTTGTTTTTATGTAATCCAAACTGCCAGTTTCTCATGCTCAGTGCTAAAAGTTGCCGTGTTCCCCATTTCCTTATTTCTTTATCTTATGACTAACTAATTACTCCCTAGGGACCGACAGCATTTAGAAGAGAAAACAGAAGATTTGAAAAGAAACCACAACTTGGCGCTGGGTCGACAGCATGGATTTGAGGAAGAGATCCTTAGGTTTAAGAAAGAACTTAGAGATCCACAGTTTAAGGATGCAGAGGAAGAATACAGGAAAAAGATGATTGTTATGAGAACAACAGAGCTAGCAAACAAGGATCTTGACATTTACTACAAAGCACTGGATCAGTGAGTAATACTTTGTGGTTGTCATCTTTCCATACAAAGCGACACAAATAGCGTTTGCTTTCTTTTCACAAGCCAATAACATACTTCAAGACAATAAAGTATTTTGTGGCACCTTATTTCTTTCATTTGATTTTTATCCTGCCCCTCCCCAGCAACTGGGGCTCAGGGCACTTAACAACAATCTTAAAGATTGGCAGTGTATTTTGGCATAAACTTTCATGAGGTAGAGGTTATTTCATCAGGTGTGTGAAAGACTTAACACCCAAACCATGGAAGAGTGGCTGGTAAAGTGGAGGGGAGAAGTTATTACAAAAGGAAATCAGAAGACCCAGTTTCTCAGTATGCAGATGTGGTATAATACATTGTAAAGCACAGATGAAAAACAGGAGAGTAAACGGTCTGCTGAGAGTGAGTGTAAACTATGGATGAATAGGCAAGATAGGAGTAATAGTGTAATCTGGATAATTTAAGAAACTAATAGTTTAGTGTCTAATGAAGTCAGCTGTGGCTCATGAAAACTTATGCCCCTGTGAGTTATTTTTTGTTATTTTTGTAGTGAGGTAGCAGTTCTAAGTCCCTGCTGAATCCAAGCTGATCATTATCAGTTCTGCATATGAATTTCAGTGCAGCAGTTTCTCACTGTAGTTGTCCTCTGAAACATGTCTGATAACCACTGTGTGTATTGCTGAATGTGAAGGGATGTTGAAATATCCCTCCACAGTATTTTTGTTTTAAATGTCTGATCTGTGTAGAGACATTGAAGCCTGGCCAGTGAATATGGATGAGAACATTGTTAGCACAGATATATCACATTAGAGGTTGTGTAGCTGCATGAGCCTTCAGTTGCATGGCTAGCATCATCCAGAGTTGTGGAAACATCAGTTCAGTCAATGTGGTGACAGAAGTGGTTCTGAGGTTTGTTGCAGGGCTTAGTTGCTGGATTTGTATTTTCATTGGATGATTGATAGTTGTTGGTTAGTTGTTTCAGTTTGGGGATCTCTCTTAAGTAAAAGCCAGCCTACCCCTAAGGTCTGAGAAAGAGAGAGGAGGAGGAGAAGTTTTAGATCCCTGATGATACAGTGGGGAGGTTCTCCTTACAAGCTGAACATGACAGCCAGAGGCAGTCTGTTATTTTCCATGCTTGGCATGTTTAAACCTTTAAATCTTTCTCTTCTCCAGGGAGATTGATCAAGATGGGTAGCTGTGTTTGTCTTTGTGTAGCAGGAGAAAAGAGAAAGAGTCCAGTAGCACCTTAAAGTTTAGCAAATTTTTGGTAGGGTATCAGCTTACACGAAAGCTCATACCCTACCACAAATTTTGTTAGACTTTAAGGTGCTACTGGACTCCTACTCCTTTCTTCAGGTGAGTGTGTGGTATAAATTCCACTAGTGTGTGACTCTGTCCAGACTTCTGATAGTTGTATTTCAAGGCTTAGCGATAGACAATAGATCATGTGGTGTAGTTTGGGATAGTATATAGAAGCATGTAAATAAGTGTTGTCATTGTTACATTTCTGTTATAAAATAATGTATATATGACCATCTTGTAGTTGCACAGATTGTCCAGAAACTGGATGTGATGCAGGAATTCATCCACACGGATGAAAGTTGGGATGAGAGGTGTTAAAGGACTGTCAGAACTTCTCAAGGAGCACCTTTCTATTTAAAAAAAAGTATTTGAGGAAGCATAAGTAAAAGGGTGAATACAGGATTTTTAAAAAAGCTTTTAATTTCTTAGGTCGCCAAGGGGATATAAATCCATCTGTTCACATTGTGAGATTTTAAAAGCAAAATGGCATTTTTGCCCTGGATTATACTTTCAAAGTTCCTGGCACAACTCATGAATGGAGTACATGGAAATATGTGCATGCTAGAGGGTAAATAGGCTGGTGAACTTGGGCTGTCTATATCCAAAGGGGAAATCATCCTACACCAACTGTGATCACTTCCTAGTTTAGAGTGAACCACAATTTGTTGTGACACTTGAACTGGATATTTTAACAGATTGCAATTTGTTTTCTCCTTGTAAATCAATATCCTACTCTGAATTGCGGTTTAAAATCATACTTTGTAGGCAAGAAATAAACAGTTTCTTAAGGAGTATGCTTGGATAGCACAACAAAATGTGACTATAAAGCTAGAAGGTGTCCATATTAGTGCCATAAGTGATGGAGGGAGAGTGACCTGAGAACTTTGTGGTTGTTTTTTCCTCATAAATAAGTCATGCCTTGTTGGTGGCATCTGACTACAGCCAATGTATATGTACAACTAGAATTGTAGTGCTACTGAGGCAGGGAGTGTGCCTGTTGTAGCTAGAGATTTAATTTAATTATTCCTGGAATGTGAAACGTTAAATGGATTTAGTATCTACTTTTCTAATGCTGTAACTAAATTTGCATGCTCTATTCTATATGTAGGGGGTTTTTTTGAGCTTATGAAAGAAAGGAGGCAGTAAATTCAGCCAATTTCTCCTCACACTGAATCCTGCTTTATTGATGAGAATCTCACAGCTTTGAAAACAGCTTTTGGGGAGCATAGAAGGTAACAAAGAGAAGGGGGGAGATCTGTTCCATTAACTACTTCTATTCATCAAAGCAGTAGACAAGTGCACCTTTAAGACCAAATTTTATTCAGAATGTAAGCTTTCATATGCTCTTAAGCAGACTTCATCAGACAAAATGGGAATGGAAGCAGCAAATCTTAATATAAGTGGGCAGTGTGGAATCATGGGAATGTTTTTAGCAGATTAAAGGAATCGCAAATAGGGATCTGTGTTTGTTAGTGTTAGGACAAAGCAGGGCTGAAAAAACACTGGAGGGTGATAAAAAGCAGACTGCTGTTGTAGGTGCGAAGTGCCATAAATCTAGGTAACATTCTGGCTTTGTTAGTTTAAACAGAAGGCATGGTTTCTCAAGAGATTATGACGTCCATTATCTCCCATTGCACGTAATTTCTTATGTCCTGACCTGTTGCAGTTTGTTACCTAGTAACAGCTGTCATATAGCAGTTTACTGTGGAACAGATGTTCTACACAAGACCTTTCCATAAAAGGTAGAGCTTGGCAATTTGTGAAAGTGAGCCCTGCAAGTCCAGTTTCATGATCAGTGTGGAGGCATTTGAAATAGCTCCATATGAGATTGCTGCCAACTGGGAGGTTTGCTGCCACAAATGTCCAAAAAGAGGTGTTTGTGGAAGTTTCACAATGTGACTGCAATTTCAAAACAGATTAGATTTCACTATGAAACTGTAATACATCTTAAGCCATGTTCTTAAGCTCTAGCAATGGTAAATTTTATATAGCCCAACTAGGGGGAAAATCATGATTATGGGAAAGACCTGTAATATTAGTGTCTTTTTTAACACAGCTTATTTTATTGTTACTTTTTTTTCTTTCCTCAAACATAAACGAAAGTAGCATTTACTTCTATTTCTGCATTCTTATCTGATGCAACACAAATATGCAACTTGGTTCACCAGCAAAAATAACTATGACTCAACATTAAACATGCTTGATTTTATCAAATGGAGAGCTGCTGTAAAAGCCTTTGCTATACTGGAAGTTATGACTAAATATAGGTAACAGGAATGACAGAAAGCATATTTCTGGGTATAATGGAGACTGAAGGTGTTCCATGCTGAGTTTTCATTTTCCGTTAATACTTCTTTCATCCTTAATGCTGTTGTTAACAAAGGAAGCAGCATACAGATTTTCCAGGTGTAATGCCGTCTGAGGGAAGGAAGGCAGTATGGTATAGCCGAGTCTTGGAAGCTAAGCAGGGTCTATATATGGAAGGGAGACCACCAAGGAAGACACTGCAGAAGAAGGCAGTGGCAAACCACCTCTTGCAATGGAAGCCCTTTACTGAGGTCACCATAAGTCTGCTGTGACTTGGTGGCACTACATACACACAATGCCTTCTGAAGAGTTAAAGGGCATAAATATATCTCATGCCAGCTGTTTAAATGCACAATGGAGTTCCCGTATGCAGAAGATCCATACTGACTTCATTTCAGGGAGCATTTCTACTTACAAAATATACATATATGTATGCAGCTTGTCCCCCTGGGCTGAAGTTCACAGGAAAGACAGTCCTTGTGTGTGAACATACATCTGGGGTTTAATGTCTAGTACTATAATCAACATATTATAGTTTTGGTTTTTTTGGTGTGTTAACTTGAGCAAAATTTTTCTTGCATACCCATTATCCTGTTAGGAATGAAATGATTGAACCCCATTTTTAAACTTTGGGTTTGAATTACGTTTTACTCCAAGCTTTAAATGGCCTATATTGCAAGTATAATAATTGTGACTACTACGCAACCATTTTGTTTTGAAGAAACGAAAAGTGCTTGTCTGAAGCACAAGGTCTTCAGGACATTAAAAAAGCTTGTGAAAACATACTGGATTTCTTGGATATTGTGTTATGTCCTTAGTAGGGTTGCCAAGTCCAATTCAAGAAATATCTGGGGACTTTGGAGGTGGAGCCAGAAGACATTGGGGGCGGAGCCAGGAACAAGGGTGTGACAAGCATTATTGAACTTCAAGGGAGTTCTGGCCATCACATTTAAAGGGACATTTTAAATATCTTCCTTCCATAGGAAATAATGAAGGATAGGAGCACCTTCTTTTGGGGCTCATAGAATTGGACCCCCTGGTCCAATCATTTTGAAACTGGGGGGGGGGGGGGTACTTTGGGGAGAGGCACTAGATATTATACTGAAAATTTGGTGCCTCAAACTCAAAAAACAGCTCCCCTGGAGCCCCCGAAACCTCCAGATCAATTCCCCATTATGAGAATCAATTTCCACATAGGGAATAATGAAGTGCTCAGCAGATGTTTCCCTCCCCACTCCCCACCCCCGTTTCTGTCAACTCTGAAGTGAGGGATTGGCCTCTCTACTCAAGAGTTGCAGCCAACTTCTTCCAGGTAACACAGACACTCCATCCCAAGAGGAAGCCTTTCCAATCAGAGACTGGAGCCTCTGGAGGGGGAAAGTCACATGATGGCTTTGGGGGCGGGGCTTCCCCCACCAGCCAGCTGACTGGGGGTGGGAAGGAGCCTGGGAAAGCGGAAGAACCCCCGCTGGGACCTGGGGATTGGCAAGCCTAGTCCTTAGTTTTGGCCCATCCTAAACGCTTAAGGCTAATATAGAGATGACACACTTAAGACCTTTGTAAGCACAGAGTTAATGGGATTTATTGTACTTCATTCCAGAAGAATTTATTGTATCCTAAGTTTTCACATGCCAGAGCTTACTGTATCTGACAAAGTAGGCTCATAAATTTCTTAGCCTTTAAGGCAGGGGTCCCAAACCCTGGGCCATGGACCAGTACTGTGTCTGTGGCCTGTTAGCAGACAGTTTGTGAGCTGTATAATTATTTCATTATATATTACAATCAGTATTCCCTCTAAACTGAGTTAGTGTGAGCTAGCTCACAGTTTTTTAGCCTCTGCCTCACACATTTTTTGTCTTAGCTCAGGAAGAATGTCCCCAGAGCAAACTAATTTATGCAGTAGCTCACAACTTTGATGCCAGTAGCTCACAAAGTTGAATTTTTTGCTCACAAGACTCCACAGCCTATAGGAAGCATTGATTACAATGTAATAATAGAAATGACGTGCACAATTGTATTATCCCAAAACCATCACCTCCCCCCGGTCCATGGAAAAATTGTCTTCCACAAAACCAGTCTCCGGTGCCAAAAAGATTGGAGATCGCTGCTTTAAGGTACCACAAGGCTCTGTTTATATCACAGTTATTTCCCATAGTGGCTTACAGAATTAAAAACACATAATAATGGGACTGGATCCTGTAAGCCTGGTAAGCTTTTAACCAGAACAGGAAAAAAAGGTTCACGTTTTAAAAGTGATCTTGAGGTTCAACTTGTGTTGTCACCAGCATGTATATTTAGAATATTTTAACACATATTGGTGTGCTTTAAAAACAGTGAAAATCATGTCTGATGCAAGGATCTTAATGAGCTGAAGTAAATAGGTATGTCTGTGGCTTTCTCCTTTTTTCCTTAGTGCAATAATGACATTTCACAGCATGAAAATGGAAGAAATCAACAAAATAATTCGTGATCTTTGGCGAAGCACCTACAGGGGACAAGGTACAGAATAAATAATTTAGTCTCCTTATTTTGATTTCTATAGTGTCTTGTTTTAAGCATTCTGGATGGTCAAAGACAACTGAAATAGATAAAAATAAGAAATGTACCGTATTTTTTGCTCCATAAGACGCACTTTCCCCCCCCCAAAAAAAAGTGGGGGGGAAAGTGTGTGCGAATACTGCAAAAAAGGGGCGTGGCCAAGGGCGAGCGGGTACAATCCGCGCGCGCACTACGGCAGGTAGGAGGGTCCAATCTGCGTGCGCCCCTCCCCTCCGCAAGGTGGGGCCAAGAGCGCTGAGGGGGTCCGGCTCGGGTTGTGCAACGCCGCCGCCAGTGCGTCTTATGATCAGGTGCGTCCGGTATTTAGATTTAACCACTCCTGTAATCAACTAGAAGGAGGGTAGGCATACAAGGAGGTTACATTGAAGCATTCCAAGTTGCAGCCTAGAAAGAGTCTCCTCCTTATTAACAAGCAGTATGACTTGGCTTGCTCATAAAAGGCATCCTGGCTTTTACTGCTAAGTGTATTTCTTATTTTTCCACCACCTCAGTCTTAGAGAACAGTCCTAAGCAGGTTTACTCAGAATCATACACAGATCTGTTCGATGGTGCTTACTCCCAAGAAAATGCTTTTAGCGTTGATTTACAGCATTGAAAATGCTTTTAGCGTTGTGTGTTGATTATTCCTTTTCTGTCTGACAAAAGATCAGGGTCATAATGGTTTCTTTACTTTTCAGGGGCAGGGGGGAACACAAGGTTTTTATTAGTAATGCCTGTGATATGTGTTAGCAATTCATGGAGGAGATAGCTGGGGGATCTAAGCAGAAACAAATTACTTTTTAAATGTGCATGTATTGTTGTTAACACAGAATATTTTTTCTTTTTTTCTGGCTGTATACTATCTAAAGGTTGTGACATAGATTTATTTAGTTAATCATATAAGAATTTTGAGGCATTGATGTAGAAGGTGAACCTAAGGATAATTATCTGGTTGCTTCCATGCCTCAACATCTATAACTTTGGCTTCCAATTATGTACAGCTGTATTTTCTTCCTGCTGTAGACATTGAATACATAGAAATTCGGTCTGATGCAGATGAGAATGTGTCTGCTTCGGTGAAGAGAAGGAGTTACAATTACAGAGTGGTAATGATAAAAGGGGACACTGCATTAGATATGAGGGGCAGATGCAGTGCAGGCCAAAAGGTATGTAACAGGACACTGGACTTTTTTTACTTTGTATATGTTTTCAATATTCTTGTAGTGCATTGGTTTTGGTGCCTGTTCTTGGGATGTGTTGTGGTATGGTTTAGTGAGATTGACACTTGTAAAACACAAAGGAAAAGTGTATGCAGCTTATAAATTTATGAGGAATTGATGCTTTGCAGACTGGAGCAGATTGAGATTGTTCCCTAATACCAGGGAAAGCTGAGGTAAGAGAATGAACAAGCACTTGATTCCATATTCTTAAAGATCCAGAGTTCCTCCTACGCACCATACCACATTAGTTTCCCAGTACTGATTGATATTCCTTTGGAAGTCAACATGTTATTTAAAATAAGTCTTGTTCCTTAAATTAATTTTTAAAAAAGAAATTTTGTTCTGGTATAAAGATCTCTGATATTTAACAGCGAAAGCATGCCAAGTCATTGGATAACTTGTTTCTGAGCAAAAAGCAGATGGTGGATGAGTGCAAGGTCTCATTAGTTACCCCATGACCACTCAGTATGGAAACTGTATTTACTGTGTCTCTTAACAGTAGTGAGGGACTGCTAAACTTCAATTGCAAAGTGTTATCTTTTGTTGTTTTTCCCTTGGGGCTGTGAAATCTTGCTATGACAGCATAATGTGTTGAGAGAAATGGGAGAGGAATGAAATAGTATGTATATCAGTTAGAGTTGAGATGAAGATGGAAAGAATAATTAGATCTTAGGAGAAGGTGGGGTATGGAGAGAGAAGGGAGGCTGAAGTTGGGAGTTAGGATCACAGGAAGACAAAACTGGATGAAGATATTCTCAACTTGTCTGTCGTTGAGGAAAGTGTCAGGTCAAACCTTGGCTGTGGGCCTCTAGTAGGGTTTTTTAAAAATCAGCCAAGGGCTTGATGATATTTTAATTCTGACTCTGAAATTCATGTAGTAATACAGCTAGCCATTTTTCAGTTAATCAGTCAGAACATAAATCATGTACACTCACTGTAATCAGGTAATATGTTACTGCGAGGATAAACAGTCATTTATTTAATGTTTTTTTCTGTTTTCCCTACCCAGTTTGAGTTCAGTTAACAATCAGTCCAATGACAAACAATTCTGAATCCTAGTTTGATATGGAAGACGCTTTTTCTTTATTAACAGTAAGCTCTTTTGACCAGAACTCTTGAGCTATACAGTAAAATCACAATTCAGATGCCAATAACAATTACAGAATAGCTGATAAAATTATACCACTAGTAAAATTGTGAACTTGTCACATTAATATTTAGCAGGAGAGTTAAGGAAGAAGCTGGGCATGGAGCAGGGTGTCACTGGGGAGGTATGTGGTGGGGGAGGTATTTGTGAAGTTCCTGCATTGTGCAAAGGTTTGGACTAGATGACCTTGGAGTCCTTTCCAGCTCTATGATTCTATGAAGCATTCTCTTAAAGGGCTTTAAATATGCTACAGAAACTGGTACATATCTATATATTCTGTGGACCTGCATAGTTCCTTGAATTATGAGACAATAGCATATTCTTGGGACTGTGAGCCAGTCACAGTTTTCTATAAAGCATCTTAATTTAAAAAGCTGCTGAACCTTTATTAATTTAAACCAAGTAAATAACATGGTCTTATGTTAATCTTGGGAACCATGCAGACAAATTTGACCTAAAGTTTTACAATTTTATGTTCTTTCTGTGTGATACTACAGCAGAGAACTGAAGAGACATGGCCTCTGTTTATGTGTGTGAAACTGATTTGATCCAATATGTAGAGGTCACCAGTAGATACAGAATACAGAGTTAAGGTTATAGGAATAATTTTAGCATTTGTTTTATTTGACTTATGACTTATTTGTTTAACATGACTCCAATTATGACACTTTTTTACCATTTTATTTTGGAATGACTCTTCTAAAAATTAAGCTGTTCTTTACATATATTTTAAGCGACGTAGTCTAATATGTTAGTGCTTCTCTGCACTTGTATGCTTGTTTTCACTGAATCTTCTCCATGTGGAAAACCAGCATGAGAGAGAGCTTCCCAGTGGCTCTTTTTTCTTTTCTTTTTTTAATATTGAGGGAATTTTTTGGTACACGGGAGCATTTAGATATCAGTCTGTACTCACATTCTGAAATTCTGCAGTTTGCCATATCTATGATAACAAAACCCGAGATGCATTTCTTTTGGGAGTCCTTGTATTTTGACAAGTTAACTGAACTTTGGGGCCCTGTTTTGGTTTTAGGTTCTTGCTTCCCTCATTATTCGCCTGGCTCTAGCAGAATCCTTTTGTCTCAACTGTGGAATTCTTGCACTGGATGAACCCACCACCAACCTTGATCGAGAGAATATTGAATCTCTTGCACATGCCTTAGTGGAGTAAGTGCCTTCAGATTTTATTGAGAAGCCTACGTGACAACTCTATCCAAAAATTCTTGTGGTGTTTGAGGGGGGGGGGGGGAGTTAGAAGATCTGTGGTGTGGGTAGAGTTGCCCGACAGCATAACTTTATTTTTGTAAGTTTTGCTAGAAGTCTTTGGACAATTCAGTCAACCATAATATACAATCATCCTATTTTAAAAATCTAACAATAAAAAAATCAATAAAAATATACGTATGGCAAAAGTAGTGGGGGGGGGGGGAACTAAACCATACTTGTTATTTACCAGAGGTCTTGACTGTCTTGCGGAAAGTGTACAACTATGGTACCTGGTGGACTTGCCCAGAAAAGCTGTTCCACTGAGTTTTCTAATACTATTTCTGATTCATTCAGGATAACATCAGCAATTAGTATTGCTGTTGGAAGACCATTGTGTCCCATTGTATATCTGCACTCTAAGCAATATTGTACTGTTTAATTCCCCAGAAATGTATTTATTCAATGGAAGAAAAACCCTAGTGCCACAGATAAATTGCAGTTACCTCGTGCAAACGCTAGAGAAGGCTGGCAATGGTAAAGATGCAGTCACCTTATCCAGGTCCCGCTCCTGCCCACCCCCGCACCCCAAGACCGGACATGACATCTGATGCCATGTCTGTAGCTGCAGCTGCCCTGTCACTGCTGCTGGCCCCACCCTGCAGCCTGCAGGCAGTACAAGGCTTGTAACCAGGCTTACTTCTACTTGCCCACCTCTCAGACGGCAGTACTCGTCTCCCAGTGAGTCAGACTCAGGACAGTATTTATTGTCCGCTGACTCTCCAGGGTCTCAGGCAGAAGTCTTTCACATCACCTGCTACCCGAGTGTTTTAACTGGAGGTGCCAGGTTTTGAACATGGGTAATGCAAACCATATACTGTATCGCTGAGCCATGATCCCTTCCCCAAGACATATGTGAAATAGGGAATGTTTTTTTCATGGCCCATAATACTTTTATTATGTTTCTGCTTAAGTATATAAAATTTAAGTTGTTAAATATATTCTAATGAAGCTTTGTTTTCCTCGATACAATTTTATCTTTCTACAGTAAATTGAAAGAGTAGTGCTTGTTTCTTACAACATAGAATAAAATAATTTAACAGTAGATTACTATGTTTTGTTTCGCTTCAAATCTGATGGCTGTCAAAAGCTAGGATTCAAGTTTTGTTAATATGTTCTAACTGTTATATTTTTAACATTTTAACAGGATAATTAAGAGTAGATCCCAACAGCATAACTTTCAACTTCTTGTGATAACACACGATGAAGATTTTGTGGAACTTTTGGGTCGTTCTGAGTATGTGGAGAAATTTTACAGAATTAAGAAAAACCTTGATCAGTGTTCAGAGATTGTGAAATGTAGCGTCACTTCCTTAGGATCATATGTTCATTAGAGTTTGAAAAAATACTTTGTTATGGGATTGCTCAGTAATATTATTGGGGGGAGCAGTCTTTTAACTTTAACTCTTTCTTGGACTGAAAGAGACTTTTTGTGCTGTTGGATATATACCCTGTTGGAAATTATTGAACAAATACACTGTAAACCTTTCTCTTTAATTAAATAAAAAATGGAAGCACAAATACATTGTTCTAAAAATGTGTGGTGAGAATGTTGGCCATGGCTGTGCTCTTTGGTTACTATTTTGCAATTAAAAGAAGTGCATCACAGCTCATTTTTGCCCAGTTCCCTCAAATCACTCTCTCTCTCCTGTTTCAAACAGGAGAGAAAGAAAGCTCAGCCTCCCTTCCCTCCATTGACTGGAGTCTCTTCCCTTTGGGCAGGAAGGAGGGGGAGGGAAACAGCCAGAAAGAAAAAGACACCCGTAGCACCTTTAAGACCAACAATATTTTATTCCATTATAAGCTTTTGTGTGCACACTTCTTCAGAGAGAGGGAGGGATGGAGGGGGATTCTTCTGACAAGCGTAATTTATATTAAGGTGTGCCCCACTCTGTACACCTGATCACACACACGGATGATAAAATAGGAAGGGAGGAAGGAAAGAGATGCTTCTGGGATAAGGGAATTAAAAGGAAATTGTTTTGGCTTATTCTGAAAAGTTGTATTTTTCAAGATTAGGTTTCTCTGTGCCGATCTGGGGTTTATTTTCTTTCAAAAAGACTCTGACTAAGAATTACATCTTTGGAATAGGATTCCATTGTTTAATGACTGGAAGTAGATGGCAGATTATTTTAAAATATGTTCATGGTTCCGTAAATTTCAGTTCAACAAATTGTCCCTCCTCCCACCTCACTGGCTGCTTTTCTTCACATTACACACACCCCTTTTTAAAAACTGTTTCATTATTATCACTAGCACTGAGTGAATTTTGCCCAGTCTGAAATCAACACATTATTTCATTTCGAGAGATCCCCCTTTCCAGTTCTAACAGATGCAGGGGAGGGGGGAGAAACCTAACAGTACAGCTTGCAATCTTTATTAGTGGAAGGGAGCAAGAGTCCAATAGCACCTTAACAGCTAACAAAGTTTGTGGTAGGTCAGGAGCTTTTGTGAGTCACTGCTCACTTCTTCAGATACAGCTAGAATAGGAGTCCATCTGATATATTGGAGAGCGAAGTGATTTCAGACACCAAATGTCAAAAGCAAGCATTAGTAATGAGAAAAGAAACCTAGGTCTCAGTTCAGTCCAGGAGGATGCATTGTCTTGAGATTCATTATCAGTTGCAATTCAGCCGTCTCTCTTATCTTCTATTGTAAGAGAACTGCTATACTTAGATCAGCAACTGAAATTCCTGGAAGGTTAAAATGTTCCCCCACCGGTTTTTGGATGTTTTGTGGTTTCTAATATCAGTAGAAAGAGTAAGAGTCAAGTAGCAATTTATAGACTAACAAAATTGTGGTAGGGTATGAGTTTTTGTGAGTCTTCAGACTTTGTTTTCTCTGCATCCTTCTGGACCAAACTGAGACCTGGGTTTTCTGTCTCATTACCAATGTTGATATCTTGACACCTACATATCACACCTAATCCAATCAAGCCTGCTACAGCTATTCAGCATCTGAAATTATCTTTATAGTTTATATCTCTGGTGCCTTTTATGGTACACACAGCCCAGCCCTACAGTGACATATGAACATATGAAGCTGCCTTATACTGAATCAGACCCTTGGTCCATCAAAGTCAGTATTGTCTACTCAGACTGGCAGCGGCTCTCCAGGGTCTCAAGCGGAGGTTTTTCACACCTATTTGCCTGGACCCTTTTTAGTTGGAGATGCCAGGGATTGAACCTGGGACCTTCTGCTTCCCAAGCAGATGCTCTACCACTGAGCCACCGTCCCTCCCCAATTTATATTAGATCTGTAACAAATGAGTTTGACACCACTGGTGCAGATTATGTTCTCCAACTTTCTTGCATGGACACACACACAGGGAGAACAGCTTTTTCTCTGGTGGTCCAGGGTGAGGCAGTCTGGACATTGGGGAAGAAACTCCTCCCTGTGCACAGGCAGGGTTGCTGAATGTTGTGATTCCTTGTGGCAGGGGGTTCTCTTCCAAGCCCTTGCCCTGGATCTTTCAGAGGATAATACCCATTCCAGTTTCTTGGTTTGCATCAAAAGGGAGATGCATAAGAGATCAAAGCAGCCCTATTAGAAGCTATCCCTAGCATGCAAGTTCCAGCCAGGCTAGCTAATAAAACTAGGTTCCATTGTCTTCTGGCTCTGGGAGGAGGAAGGGTGGCAGAGATCCTTTTTCTTCTCTCAAAGAGATGCAAAGAGGTTCCACCTAACAGGCATTTCTCCAGAGCCTTAAACCTTTTGTTGGACCATGATTCTGATGAGTCAGATTTCTCTGATTTTTCATCCCTAAAGGAAAAGGGAAAGCTATCTGATGAAGAACATCTATTAGTAATTCCTTTATCCACAGGAAGTTTTTCCCAAGCTTTTTCTAAAGACCTCCACATTTTGGAAATCCCTAACAGCAAAAAGGAACTGGAGGAGCCTGATGCAACCAAACCAGCTGGTTGGCCAGGGCCTTTCCACAGGGATTCCATTCCCATCAGTTTTTGACAAGGTGAAACTCTAGCAAGGACCAAGGCCAATCCCATAATTTCACACTTCTACTCCTTAGTGCCTGAAGCAGCAGAGCTCTTTAAGCTTCCAATAGTGGACATTCCAGTTGCTACCTTGTCTTCGAATTCAGTCATTCCAGCAGAATCAGATGGCCTTCCTAGGGATCCTTGTGATAAAAGGATAGCTCAGGCCTTATGAATTTTGAAGCCTCTTCAGCTGCCCTGAAGACTTCCACAGTAAGTTCACTTTGTTCCAGGGCAGTCTGCTCCTGGGCTCCAGTCCTCTCAGCAGTTGGCAGTGATATTCCTAAAGAGCTTAAAGATGAGCTAAAGAAGATTGTCTTGGCAGCAGCCTTCTCTGTGGATGCATTGCTGGATGCGATCTAATTATCAGTCAGGGCCATGGGCATCTTAACGTCACAGCTAGACGCAACACCTGGGTTTGCAAATGGGAGGTAGACCCCTCTTCTCAAGCTCGGGTGGCCAGTGTTCCTTTCAAAGGCATCAACCACTTTGGAGACAGAATAGACAGGTATCTGGTAGAAGATAAAGACAAAAAGAGGGCTCTACCCATGTTCAAGAGGGATGACAAGCCCAAGAAGCTCTTCCATTCCTTTTGTGAATCTAAACGCAACTCTAGTTTTTGGCCTCTCAAGTCTCATAAGGGTTTCTGGTAGCCTGAGCAGTCTGGTATTCTCAACTCCTCTTTCCATAGATCAACCAGCCAAGCCACACAAGAAGCCTAGAAGAGTGCGTCTGCATGACAGTTACACACCTTTACCAAACATTGGAGGATGGCTTCAGTTTTTTGCAGAAGTTCAAATGTCCATAGGGGACTTGTGGGTATTAGACACAATTTCAAATGGTTGCTCCCTGGAACTGAGTGTTTTCCCTCCAAACAGGTTTATATAAGTCCCAAGAAACAATTGCCCAAGGAAACACCTTTAAGACATCCAACATCAGTTGGAAATTGAAAGAACAGAGCTGGTCCCAAAGGAACAAAAGTAATTGGGGGGTTTACTTAATTTTCTTCATAGTCCCAAAGAATGGGAATATGAGAACAATTTTAGACTTAACATGGTTGAATCACAGGCCAAGAAAGTTTTGGATGGAAACTCTCAAATCTATCTTTTCTATTTGAAAAGAGGATTTTCTGGCTTCGATAGATCTGATCTGTCAGAGGCCTGTTTTCATATCCAAATCCAAGAGGCTCATCAGAGGTTCCTACACTTTTCCTATAATGGGGATCATTTTCAGTATCAGGCCCTTCCTTTTGGTCTTGAGACAGCCCTGGGGATATTCACTAAGGTACTCATCTGCTAGTTACACACCCGGGGACCCAGGGCATCTGTATCTCCCCATATTTGCATGATATTCTCATGAGGTTCCATTCGTATAATCAGGGAGTGGAGGACACGGAGCGGACAGTCTCTTGTCTGCAAAATCACAGCTTCATTATCAACAGGGAGAAGAGCTGCCAGTCCTCAGCCCAGAGGGTTTTCCACCTAGGATTCACCATAGACATGGCTCAGGACTGGGTATTTCTGTCCCAGGAAAGACAGAAGAAGATCCTTTCCTTGTTACAGGAGATTACTCAGAAATTCCATGCAGAGGTCCTGGTCCTGTTGAGGCTTCTGGGAATGTTGGTATCCTGTCAAGAGGTGGTCCCATGGGCAAGGTTCCACACTCATCCTCTGCAGCGGATTCTCCTTCCTTCCCAGGATATAACAGCTCACAGATGACACAAACTTCTCATCACACAGATGCCAACAAACTTCTGGGCAGTCTGCTCCAGGAACTGCAGTGGTGGCTACTTGCATCCAGACTTCTGGAAGGGGTTCCACTCAGAGAGCAGAGCAGATCAATACTGACATCAGATGGCAGTCTGAAGGGGTGGAGAGCAGATGAGAGGAGGGAGAAAGCTAATGCCTGGTAACTGCAGTTTTCTGAGTCAGGTTAGACATTTTTATTGTCTCCTGACTATAGTGTCAGATTGGTGTCTCTGATCAATCCTGACAGAGGGCTTGGTGTTGTGAAGGCCACTTCATGTGTTGAATCCTTGCCAAACTTGCCATCTAAATAGCTATGAAGGTCCTTGCCCAGTATCTTGAGGTCATTATCAGGTGGCTGAGGGCAAAGAAACTACCCTACACCTTCCAAAGCAGAGGTGATGTTGGCTTGCAGGGCAGTGATTGGATGATATAGCCTTTGATGGAGTCAAGGTCAGAACTTGGGATGTATTCTTGGTTCTGGCCTTGCCAATGGATTAACCAGTCAGTACAATTGCTAGAAGCATTCTTTCAGTGATATCTGTTTCATAAACTGGTCCCCTCATTTGGATTCTGCTGACCTAGCCATGCTGGTCCGCATCACTAGAGCTCCACATTACTAGCTGATCAAGATTAGGCTACCGTAACATGTTCTAATTTGGGCTGCCTTTAAAGATGGTTTCAGAAGCTTCAATTAGCACAAAATGTGGTAGGAAGAATATTGTCCGGGGTCCAGCTGCTTCCATCATATAGTTCCAAGTCACAGAATGGGTGCAAGGCATGTAAAATATTTTAAAAAACATTTCTGAAGCAATATATATAGCTTTTTACAGTACTATGTATGACAAACAAGTTCATATTTGGTGGGTTTTTTTTCAGTCAATCAAAAATTAGAACATTTTGGGGGACAGTAGAACTTTAAATATTTGTGGCATTGTATAATTCATTTGCATTGCCTCTTATTTTATGCATACTTTGCTAAGGTGAGCTTGACTGCCCACATTATTTGCTTATTTAAAACTTCCTGTGATGTGTCTAGAGTAAGAATTGAAACAAGTATCTTCACAAAAGCAGCCCCTGATTGAAAGATACAATGAATGCTGACATATAACATGATAGAATTAGTGATTTTTATCTGGGTGCAGTTTTTTTAAAAAATATAAAAGTGTTATTCTATGTTTTCACAAAAGGACTCAGCACTAGCATTTTTTTTTAAACAACTAATTACTAAAGCAGCATAGAATAACGGAAAGGGACCATCCCCGCTTCCCATATTGCCCTTTCCGCTCATGAAGCCATATGCTATGTTTTGCATAAGTGAGATTTCTTTGTCCAAGGTGCACAGGAAACAAAATGTCATGCATGTTCAGAAATGCATACTTCCCAGTCTCCAGAGCCAGCATGGTGCAGTGCTGAAGAGTGACAAACTCTAATCTGGAGAACTGGGTTTGAGTCCCCACCCCTCCTCATAAAGCCTGCTGGCTGACATTGAGCCCATCACAGTTCTCTCAGAACTCTCTCAGCCCCCACCTATCTCGCAAGGTGACTGTTGTGGGGAGAGGAAGGGAAGGAGACTAAGCCGTTCTGAAACTCCTTCAGGTAGAGAAAAGCAGGGTATAAACAACTCATCTTCATAGCTAGCCAGGTGTTTCTCACATTTATTTATTTATTTAGTCTTCTATCCCGCCCTCTCTGCAAGCGGACTCAGGGCAGCTGACAATCAATTCAAAAACATTCTCAGTTGCAGTTTAAAACGATAAAGTAACAATTTAAAATAGGTGCTGTTCAACTTCAGTAAGGCAGGATTTTTCTTTCTGCCAACTATCCCTTCTGCCGTTTCAGAATGTATAAGGCATTCCAAAGCCGAATAACTAGAATTTAAGGAGGAACAACTTGGACAGCACAGAGAATCTTAGAGGGAATACAAGAGGCTATCCTAAGGAACTTTAGTAGTTCAAAACCACCAACAGCAATCCAGAACATGAAGTCTGCCTTTGCTGCTCAAGGCATTCTATTTATTTATTTATTTATTTCCGTAGATTTATAGGCTGCCCATTCCCATAATGGGCTCAGGGCGGCTTCCAAAATAATAAAACAATCAAAACAGTTTAAGAACAATTAAAACAGTTTAAAGGTGAGACAATTAAGTCACAACTCACATTCTACAAAGTTATTTTACAGCATCTCAGAAATATATAAGGTAGATTTATCATAGTTGACTTCTAGCCCTCCCTTCCCTGCACAGCAAGGCTCAGGGAAAGTTACAACAATACAATAACAATAAAAATACAACAATTAGACATAGATATAAGTAACCATTAAAAACCCTATAAATACACATTCACAGTTAAAACACTCTGAGGGCAGACAATACCACAATTTAATACCTCCACTCTTAGTAGGGCTCTGTCTATGTACATCAACATCTGTTGCCTACCACTGAGGCAAGTGGGTGGATGAGAAAACAAATAATACAAGATGACAGCAGAACTGGACAGGGGAAGGCCAAAGCAGATAGACTTCCACCACCTCAGCCATAGGCCTGGTGGAACCTTTCCATTTTACATGCCTTGCAGAACTAAGTCCTGCAGGGCCCAAATCTCACTTGGGAGAGTGTTCCATGAGGCCAGCACCAGAGCTCAAAAGACCCTGGCTCTGGTTGAGGGTAGGTAGTTATCCCTTGGGCCAGGGGTCACCAGAAGATGTTGGTCCATAGAGCATAAAGTTCTTTGAGGGACATAGCAAGAGTCCTGAAGATATATTGGTTCCAGGCCGCATAGGGCTTAAAACCTGGATTAGGATGAAGGTCATACTTATCTTGTAGGGGGGTGGGGGATAATAGATTCGTTTCATTTAAAGTCAGGAATAGAAGGGAAGCAGCCAGCAGGAAATCCCTGAGATTAGTGTTCTGGGTAAACAAAGAGCATCAGAATAAACAAAAGGAAGAATACAGAGGACTTGATTTGTCCAGTTTACTAGCATTCACTTCCATCTTTCAGAAATGCCAAGAAGTGCTATATACAGCTTTAGCAGGAGAGATGTCATGCAATGATGAAAAACTTTCCCTCCTTGAAGGACAGTTCAACAGAACTTTACATAGGCATACTCTTGAATCTGATCTGGAAACTCCAGCTGGTGCAAAATGTGGAGGCTCACCTGCTGACTGTGAGATCGATGTGGGTGCGCATTCATTCAGACAGTGCTCTGCCAGTTGCACTGGGTACCTATTGAGTACCAGATCCATTTCAAGGTGTTGGTATTAACCTTTAAAGTCCTGAGCAGCCTGGGACTAATATATGGGGACTATTTGTCCCCATATACCCTCCAGAGAGCCTTGTGCTCTGCTGATCAACATCTACTAGCTGTCTCTGGCCCAAGGGACGTTCATTTAGCTTCAACTGGGGCCAGGGCCTTTGCTGTCCTGGCCCCCACCTGGTGGAACACACTTCTCCTTGAGACTACGGCCCTGTAGGACTTATTACAGTTTTGCAGGGCCTGTAAAACCCAGCTGTTCTGCCAAGCCTTTGGTTGAGGCGATGGACATCCAATTATTTGGCCTCCCTGCAGGAAGCCTCCCAATACATCTGCCCATGTGGAGTGTTGGTGTTAGCGCTTTACTGTGATTCCTGTTGACCACTCATCCAGCTTATCAAGTAAATATTTAGCCATCTTTTAAATTGTTTTATTGCTTTTATGGTTCCTATCTACTATTGTAATAACTGGTTTTTAATGTTTTAAATTCTGATGTTACCTGCCCCAAAACCCTTTACAGGAGAGGTGGGATATAAATTCAACAAAATAAAATAATAAATTAAATAATAGCTACAGGTATGGATGCATGTCTTGAAGCCTCAAATATAGGTAGTAGTAGTAGTAGTAGTAGTAGTAATAATAATAATAATAATAATATACCCCACCCTCCCCGCCGAGGAAGGCTCAGGGCGGCTTATAGGACATGGTATATACCATGATACAACAATGATAAAATCAAAACAATAACAATATAAAACTGTTCATACATTAGTTAATTACATAAATAGTCTAAAATCCAGTAAAACTTAACGGTGCTACAAACTCAGTATATATAAAGATGGCTTGATGTTACTGCTAAGTTCAACTTAAAAGGCTAGTTGAAAGGGGGGGGGTTACAAGCCCTACTGAACTGGTTAAAATCCCGCAGGGCCCACACCTCCTCTGGCAGCTGGTTCCACCATTGGGGTGCCATTATCGAGAAGGCCTGCTCCCTAGTTGTTTTTAACTTAGCCTCCTTTGGACCAGGGATTTTCAGAAGATTTTGTGAACTAGATCTCAGTGCTCTCTGGGGAACATATGGAGAGAGACAGTCCCTAAGGTAGACAGGTCCTCGGCCATATAGGGCTTTAAAGGTAATAACCAGCACCTTGTAACGGACTCGGTACGCAATTGGCAGCCAGTGCAGTTCCCGCAGCCTAGGCCAATCATGTTCCCACCGAGGTAGTCCCATTAACAGTCGGCTGCCGCATTCTGCACTAGCTGCAGTTTCCGAGTTTGGTACAGGGGCAGCCCCATGTAGAGGGCATTACAGTAGTCTAACGTCGAGGTGACCGTTGCGTGGATCACTGTTGTCAGGTCGCCGCATTCCAGGAAGGGAGCCAACTGCCTCGCCTGCATAAGATGAAAAAAGGCGGCTGCTATCTGGGCCTCCATTGTCAGGGAAGACTCCAGTAGAACTCCTAAGCTCCTGACCCTGCACACTGGGACCAGTGGCACACCGTCAAAAGCTGGTAGGGAGATCCCGCCCCCAGCCCGCCACGGCCTAGGCAAAGGACCTCTGTCTTCGCTGGGTTCAATTTCAGCCCACTCAGCCTGAGCCAATCTGCCACGGCTTGCAATGCCTGGTCCAGTTTCTCAGGGACATCGTCAGTTTGACCGTCCATCAATAGATAGAGCTGGGTGTCATCAGCATACTGGTGAAAACCCAGCCCATATCTCCAGGCAATCTGGGCAAGGGGGCGCATATAGATGTTAAACAACATTGGGGAGAGAACAGCCCCCTGAGGCACCCCACAATTAAGTAGGTGTCTCTGGGAAAGTTCTCCCCCGATCGCCACCCTCTGTCCCCGACCCTCAAGGAAAGAGGAAAGCCACTGCAAGGCTGACCCCTGAATCCCTGTGTCGGCGAGGCGGCGGGTCAGTAGCCGATGATCGACCATATGGAACGCTGCTGATAGGTCTAACAACAGCAACACTGCCATACCGCCTTGATCCAGATGTCGCCGGAGATCATCCATGAGGGCGACCAACACTGTCTCAGTCCCATGGCCCGGGTGGAAACCGGACTAGAATGTATCTAAAGTGGAAGCGTCATCCAGAAAACTCTGCAACTGCAACGCCACAGCCCTCTCTATCACTTTGCCCAAAAAGGGCAAATTGGAAAATTATTAGAAATAAGAAGAGGTCTTCTTTATGTGAATTGGGAGTATTCCTCACCTCCTTCACATCAGATTCCCCCCCCCACACACACACACAAACCTTGCATAACTAAAGGTTTTCAAGGCAAGGATTCAGAAGTTAAATCAATTCCCTTGAACTGCATTCAGCATCTTGTACAATGCTGCTCCCCATCCATGGGGCCTCTGTTTTGTTTGGTTGGTTGTTTCCTCAAATGATAACAAGGACCCACCAGGAACAGCAAGCATACAACCAGCTATCACTCAGAGTTCCTTGTGGTGATCAATGTGTATGTCTTCCAAGCCAGATAAGCTATTATAGGCTGGGGGGGCGGGTTGGGGTGTGTGTGTCACATTTTTGTTTTATTTTACCCCTTCTCTGAAGAGTTCAGAGTGGAGTATGTGCTTCTTCCCTTCTCCATTTTGCCCTCACAACAGCCATAAGATGGAGGTTAGGCTGAGCTAAAGTGACCGGCTCAAGTCACCCAGTGAGTGCCATGACTGAATCAGGATTTGAAGCCAGTCTCCTTGATTTTAGTATTTTTACAGAAAACTCTTATCTGGTGGAATGACTGTCCACCAATCTCCATTATGTATAAATTCGCTTATTGTACATTTACACATATCAAGGCTGTACAAATCTCTTAACTCCATATACACACCATGGGGGTTCAAGTCCACAGATTTTCACACCATTTCCATATGGTTAAAGACAGACTTGCATGGCTCTTGCATGTTAAAGAGATCACCGCAAATATGTGAAATATAGAGAGGAACTAACAACTCTCACTGCTTTCAATGCTTCTTGGTCATTACTAAC
The DNA here is from genome assembly GCF_032191835.1 of Heteronotia binoei. Lineage (NCBI taxonomy): Eukaryota > Metazoa > Chordata > Lepidosauria > Squamata > Gekkonidae > Heteronotia > Heteronotia binoei. The sequence goes on from NC_083227.1 coordinate 140,193,423, forward strand.
TTGAGCTGGATCTACAACAAAAATTACCTCTGATCACAGGTCAACCATTCCACTTTCAAAACTCTATGGTCCAGAAGCTGATGTAGAAGAAAATAGTATTTTGTACAAAGTAAATTTTGCTTCGGCTTTCCAGCCATGAGTTCTGGCTGATTGGTTAAATTTTATTTATTTGTTTGTTTGTTTATTTTTACTTTCAATTTATATCCTGCCCATTCCAAATGGACTCATGGCAGCTAACAATCATAATAAAATCAACATCTCAATTTCAGTATAAAACAATAAGTCATAAATAATCCAGTTTTAGCAATTCTGAATTTGATTCAACTGTAAACTCTCTGACTTACGGTGCATAGCTTAACTGACTTGCAATAATTTGCCCTTTGTTCATACAACATGAACCATCAAAACTATTTCTAGTCCTTTGACTTAGCTACTTTGGCACCACTGATTTCTCTTTAGCATTACCCTGTGATAAAATCTTTTATCACATTGCCCAAAGTGACGTGCTGGACTATTCTGAGAACTGTTCCATCTATTTCTTGGTAACACAAGTATCTGCTCATTTTTTAAAAAAAGTGAACAAAATTTCCTTCTCATATTTCTTTTGGCCAATAGTCTCTTCAATCAGTATCCATTTTTTCTCACAGCCTGGTGATTTTCATTTCATTAACCTCTGCTAGGATCTCATGGTGTCAAGATTAGGACAGTGGCTGCTGCAGGAAGCAGCACCGATCACAAAATGTCAGGAAATGAAGTTATGCACAGCTCTAACAGTAATACTTCAACACTCCCGACACAAGGTCTGCTTAGCAGAATGCCTTTTAAAATGAACACATTGTTTAATATTTTCTTGCATACACACAGCTGACCTTTGGTCATGCAGGTAAATTATTATACTATGGTGGCGTGTGTTGCCAAAAGCAATGGGTTTGCGCTAGAATCTGCTCAGTCACTCAGATCTCCAATGGCTAATCAGAAGCCATGTGGGGAAAAGTGCCACCTAACTTCACTCACTTTCTAAAAACACTTGGTGAGCCCCAGGAAATGTGCCAGCAGACACAATGGTGGTCACATTGGGAAAACCTAGACTAGGCTATGATAGATACAGGTTGAAATCCCCACTTTGAAACTCACTGTGTGGTTTGGGGTTAGTCACTCTCTCTCTTAATCTGACCTTACAAGGTTGGTGAAATGGAAGGGTGAAGAATGACGTAGACCATCTTGAACTCCTTGGAATACAGGAGAGATTAAAAAATACTAACGAAATTATGCCACAGTCATATATTTAAGTTTAATACCTCTATGTTAGCCTCTATTTGTGCCTGAATAGGTACTCAGTGGTGAATATCTTAATAAAAACCAGGAATATCTAATAGCAGGAGTGTCTTAATAGAAGATACTTAAAATGGGAGAGGCAATGTAGAACACATTCTTTGAGTATAGAACATTCAAGATACAATTTCTAGCTAAAGAACTCAAAGCAGACAATAATGAATTAGATGGACCAATGGTCCTGCCCGGTTAGGGCTGCCACATCTTCCAGTTTAGAAGGAAACCTCTGCCAGCAGCCCTCCTCCTCCACTGCTACTAGACGGGATGGCAGGGGACAATGAGCTGACATCACTTGTTGCATGACCTGGCAGTGAAAGCATTGCGCTGGGATAACACTCTTTGTCCATAGAGTTTTGGATGAATGCTAGAGTGTTGCCCTGAACATGATGACATTACTTCTAGGTTACACTGGAAGTGGTGTCAGTGTATTGTTGGTGATGTTGTTGTACTGCCCTGATAAGTCTCTTGTTGGACAAGGCTGTTTTTTGTAGAAAAAGGCCCAGCAGGAACTCATTTGCATATTAGGCCATACCTCCTGAAACCACCATCATTCCATACAGGGCCTTTTTGTAGAAAAAGCCCAGCAGGAACTCATTTGCATATTAGGCCACACCCCCTGACACCAAGCCAGCCAGAACTGCGTTCCTGTGTGCTCCTGCTCAAAAAAAAGCCCTGATGGCAGCCATGGGCTGACAATCCTATGCCCCAACCCTCACACACACATGTTCATTGCTTTCTGAACTGAAGTAAAATCTGAAGGGGGTTTTGATCATTTGCTCACCAGGATACAAACTGGTAGGCTACTTCTACATAAAATAAAAAGTGAAGGTTTATTCTTTAAAATGTTTATAAACCCACCTTTCTGACAACAACTGGGACCCAAGGCAGGTAACAAAGTTAAAATACACAAACATTTATTTAACAGTAAAACACCCTCCTGAAGAGTTTAGTTTTACAGTTCCTTTCGAATGCTATCTGGTTAAGGACCTTCTACAACTCTGAGGAAGCCATTCAGTAAAAGATGTGAAGCCACCAAGAAAGTTTGTGACTGACTGTACTTCTATATGTGGGGGGAAGAGTACAACCAAAAGGTGTTATGTCAAACAAACTTGCTTTATGGGTCTCAAATCAGGGGAAAGAGTCCTTCACATACATGGTCCCAGGTAATGAAGGGCTGTAAAAGTAAGCACTAGGGGTGTGCAAAAAAAAAAAAAATCGGAATTAATCGGATTCGGAAATATACGGGGCCACAATATTCGGAATACCGTATATTTTTGAATGCCGGTATTCAGAATAGTCGTATATACAGGAGATATATGGCTATTTCCAAATATATGGCCCCATTATACCCTATGGGCTACTGAAATCAATGGCAAAATAGGGTACAGTGGAAGCCGCCACGTCCCAAAAAGATTGGGCCAGGGGGTCCCTGTCTTTGGGCTCCCAAAAAAGCCCATTGCCACCAATGCTGGGGAAAGCCCAATTAGCCACTTCCTCAACTATAATTGCTGTGGGGAAAGTGGCTCTGGCCAGAGGGGTGTTTGAAGGAGAGGCCCCAAAACTGCAGGGCAGCTTCAGGGGACTCCTCCGCATGCAACCTCCCTGGCCCAAAAACACTGCACCCATCTGTGGGCACCCCAAAAGGAACACTGTTCCCAATGGTGAGAAAAAACCAATAAGAGCCACTTCCCCCACTGTAATTGTCGTGGGAAAAGTGGCTCTGGGGAGCAGGGGGTTTTGCGGAGAGCCCCCCAAACTGCTGTGCAGCTTCAGGGCACTGTCCCACACAAAACCCCCAAGGCCAAAAAAAAATTGGACCAGGGGGTCCAATTCCTGGGACACCCAAAGCCAAAGCTAACTTCACATCAGAGAATCTCTACAGGACCCAAATGCACTACATCCATCTATCTACTCTATGAACCCTGCTGGCCTGGAACCAATATAAACCCAGTTGCCAACATCACTGACACACAAAACACAATCTGCTCAAGGTCTGCTCTGCAGACTTGGCTGCAGCAAACCCAGATGCCAGCTCTCCAGCCCTGCCCCAAACAACATGGGGAGAGCTGGTCAAGCACAACAAGCATGCTGGTTCTGGGTCTCTCACCCAGATGCCAGCTTCCCTGCCACAGAACACACAATCTACAGATACCAGCTCTCCAGCTCTGCCCCAAACAACGTGGGGAGAACTGGCCAAGCACAACAAGCATGCTGGTTCTGGGTCTCTCACCCAGATGCCAGCTTCCCTGCCACAGAACACACAATCTACAGATGCCAGCTCTCCAGCTCTGCCCCAAACAACGCAGGGAGAGCTGGTCAAGCACTGCAAGCATGCTGGTTCTGGGTCTCTCACCCAGATGCCAGCTTCCCTGACACACAACACGCAATCTACAGATGCCAGCTCTCCAGTCCTGCCCCAAACAACACAACTCTCAAACAAGAGAAGCGGTGGACCACACCTAGCTCCATGTCATTCTGTATCTGACACAAAGCAAGAAGCATTTAGACTTACCTTGAGTGATGGATGGTTGGCTGGTCCAGGCTCTTTTGCATTACCTAGGGTGCACCATGAGGAGGCGAGCCAGAGTTGCACCCCAAATGAGGAAGATCACTGGGAGGGCCTCAGATTGTGTGAGAGGAAGGGAACCATTCCTCCTCTCTCAGCTCAGCAGCAACACACCAGCTATCACTGTCCCATTAGAGGAACCTCAGCATTGGTATGGCTGCTGGCTGCCTGTCATCATCACTGGCACCTCCCTCTTTCTTCCTCCTGCCCCTGAAAAAAACCTGGGTTATCCTGGCTGGGCCTGTGGGTGCTGTTGGTTTCAGTTGGGGGCTGCAATGGCTCTTTCAGTATTATTAGGCTTGTGTGGATGGGGGCTGGGGAAATTTGGATTGCTTTGCAAATTTTAAATCAGTATTCACTTTTGGTTTTGGGATGGATGAGGGGTGGTGGGGTGCACTGCCAATCAATTTGTGAGTGAGTTTTTGGGCTGTCTTTGGATTCTAGTCTATGTTTAGTGGGAGAGCGTTTTACAACCACCTTCCAAGCGTGGACCAAGAGAGGATGCAGGCACAAGTAGGTGCTCACTTCATTCACTCTCCAAGTCTGCATTCAGGGAGCCGAACAGAGGCAAGTTGACCTTCAAGAAGACCAACTGCTCAACTGTCCAGGGTTGCAGGCGATTGCGATATGGGCAGACAATGTTTCCCATATGTCAAAAGACGCGCTTGCTCTGCATGCTCGTCGGTGGCATGAGAGGAACACCTTGGCCATGGAGGAGAGGGCTGGCCAGACCCCTTCCTTCGCGATCCAGTAGTCCAAAGGAGATGTTTCCTGCGACTCGTTGTGCTCCGAAAGATAGTCCCTCATCATCACAGCACACGTCTCCCCTCTCAGGGGCCTACCGCTCCCAGAGGGGCCAACGAGCCACCCAATGAGTGTCATCTCGGCACTTTTCTTGACGTGAGTCTGGTGAGAAATACTGCCTAGCCAGGGAGGTTGGGGATGAACAGCAGTGGAAGTGGCAGATGAGCTGCTTCCATCCCCCTCCTCCTCAGCTACCGGCACTGGGTCCGCCGTGACTCTGCAGCGCTCGACCTTCTGGGAGAGCTCATCTTGTCAGCAATCGAGCTCGTTGGCCCACTCAGCGATTGTGCCCTTAAGGCGTGGGTCTAACATGGTCGCCATCATGTAAACCTTATCCTGGGTGAAAATCTGAAAGTGGGCCTCAAGCCCTTCCTGCAGCCTAACAACCAGGGTGCACACTGCTGGAAGAACGTCTACACAGCCTTGAGCTGGCACTAGAAATGAGGCCAGGTCCTCACGGGCCATGTGGACCATGGGGACAACCAGTGCGATGCTCGCCATGTCAGACGAGAGCATTTCTGTGTGGGTCATGAAGGGCCCAAGAACCTCCACAGTCTGAGAAATGACCACCCAATCCAATTGGGTGGGACGGTTCTCATCTCAAAAGACCCTTGTCTCAGAGACAAAGGCATCCAGGGCTGCTCTCTGCTCCACCATGCGCTCCAGCATAGCACAGGTGGAGTTCCAGCGTGTGCTGACGTCATCGATCAGGCAGTGCCCTGGCACGCCTGTCAGTGTCTGTTTCTCACACAGCAGATATGAGTAATGCGTCCTTAACCACAAGGTGGAGAAGGTGGGCCAAGCAAGGAAGGTGTTTTTAGGCCCTGACGCTGGACAGCTGCCTTGATGTTGGAGCCACCATCAGTCACCACGAAGCCTGTGGCGATGTCCCCGCTGCCTACCCAGCCCTCTAACTGCCGTGAGAGGATGGTTCCAAGAGTGTCCTCCGTGTGCGGTGTGTCAACTGCTTTGGTGTGCAGCAAGGCCCAGTGATAGCTGGCCTGGAGGCCCTGACCCTGCCTGCCGCTACTGCCACCCCCACCCTGCAGCTTACTGGGTTGCCACCAATGAGCAGTCAGGGAGATATACCCCTCGAACGCATGTTGGGAGCTCCAAATATCTCAGGTGACATGAACAGTCCCCACGACAGCACGGGACAAATGCTCCTTCACCACAGATCTGGTTGCCCTGGAAACAGATGGCACAATGGTCCTGCTAATGGTGGTTCTAGCAGGAACTTTGTACCAGGGCACCAGGTACTCGAGCAACCCCAGGATTCTCAACCACTGAAAATGGAAGCCCATGGGCGACCGATCTGGCGAGGTTCCAGGTGATCACCCTCCTGCCGTACCTGATTCCCCCTCTTGGCACGCAGGTGCCACCCCCACCAAACATCTCAGGCAGAGATGGCTGGCATCCCTGCCCTGTCACGTAACTCTCCTGGAGAGCTCTGGAGGTAGTCGCGATGGGACGGACCTCCTGGCTAGGTGGTGTTGGCTGCTTGGGCACCCCAGCACCAGCCTGCTTCTTCCCCTTAAGAAGCACTGCCTGGTGGTGCTTCTGCAGGTGTTTTCGCATCCCCCCCCGGAGTCAGGTGGGCAGGATCCCGCCCATGACTGATCCAGGCCCTGCACAGTTCGCACTGCGCATAGTGCGGATCCTCCATAAGTCAGAAATGCTTCCAGACTTCGGAGGTGTATGGATACCCAAGCTGACCGGCAGCTTGGGTGTCCAGAACAACCTCCTGTGAGGTGCTCAGGGCAGACATATCGTGTCTTGGGGTGGCAAGGGGGGATGGCTGCCGGAGGGAAGTGGGCGGAGATGGAGGAACCTCGTGAGTCTCCATTTCTTCCCCCTCCACCCCATGTGGCCTCCCCTCCTGGCCATCCCCTGAAGGACTGCTGGTGCCCGAAGGAACCAAAGAAGGGGGCTGGTCCTCCTCAACCAGTTTCTCTTCCAGCTTCTGCATAATACTCTGCACCCTCCTTGGGGTGATCGTTTTGGACAGAAAATTGTCCCCAAAGCTCATCTCCAAGGAGGGCTGCTCTTGCTGCCCCTCCTCCGGCTGCTGAGGCTGAGCGACATCAGCTGGAGGAGAGACTGCCTGAGCAGCAGACCCCTGCTCAGTGCCAGCACCTAATGGCACCTCTGCTGGGGGCACCCCAGGAGCAGCCTTGATGAAGGGCCCAAGGCGGGACTTCTACATCGCACTCCGGCCAGAGGTCAGAGTGCTGGAAGGCAGCTGTGGAGTGGCCCTACACACAGGTGAGGGGGGCAACTGGGTCCTCCCCCTCCCCTCCATCCCTCTAGTCTTCTCCTTGGCCTTGCCCCCAGGGCCCCTCTTCTGCTGCCTGTCACTCATGTCACCCTTAGCCAGTCTCACACAACTTGAATTGAGAGCGGGGTTTTTTACAAACCTACCTTACTACACTGTACCCTGAACCAACAGGTGCCCTGACTTCTTTTTAAAAACCCTCCCACCAAAACTTGTTTGTTTGTTTTTTTGATCCCTAACCTGTCCCTCTGTGGGTTGGGGTAGTAGTATTAGTCTGGTAAAGTTTAGGAGACTAGGTGATCCTGCCTCTACCTGGCTACAGTTTTTTAAAAGGCTACCTTGAGATGAAGGCAATCCTTGTTCTATCCTCCTAGTTAAACTTCTCCTAACTAGATCCTGGGACAAACCGAATTTCCTTGCAAACTAGAAATCAGGTGTCCCCTATAACTAGAGAGAAGCTGTGGTTTACCCTATGGAAATCTAAGGAGGCACCAGCTTTCAGTGGCTAAAAGCAATATGCACTGTAACCCTAGTCTCTTTAAAAGGGAGCCTGTTGTGGCCTTAAAAAGGTTCTCTGGCCCTACACAGAGCAATTTCAAAAAACACCACTGCTCTGTAATTGGCCAGAGAACACTGTTTACTTGGATACCCAAGTAAACAAAAGAACAATGTTGCTGATGGCTGGGGGATTAGCCCAGCCATCAGCTACACAACAGCCCTGCAAAGCATGCATTTGCAATGCATTTTGCAAATGCATGCTTTGGATTGGCTGCTGGGGCTCCTCTCCCCCTCCCCCTCCTTCCCTGATCCCAGAGAGGCTATGGGAGAGCGGGAAAATGCTTCCAAAGGCGGGAAAGGAGGCAAGCAGCTCCTCTGAGGCTGCAGAAGCTCCTTTCCTGCCTTTTCTATGGACTTCTGCATACTTCTGGATATTGATTCAGAAGTATAAGGGGAGCCATATACAGCTCCCGTATAATGGCTTCCAATTGGATTCAGAAGTATACGGAAGTATACGGCACCATATACTTCCGAATTAGGGGGGATTTGGAGGTTTATTTAGTTTGGCCGAACCGAATGCACATCTCTAGTAAGCACTAGCATTTCGAACAGGCCACCAACAACACGCTCCCTTGCAAAATGATGTGCTCCAGTAATTATTTCCCAGAAGCAGCACTGGGGGTGGGTGGGGGGAGGATTATGGGATGAAGTGGAGGTAAGAAAGTCAAGCTGACCCAGCAAGAATCCTTCCACCTCTAGAAATGCTCCATTGGATCTAAGCAAATGTGTGAACTGGACCTATATAGATACACTGTTCCTCCTGTTATGATGACACAAATCAGGAACTGAATTTGAAAACAGCAAACAAGAGATGAATTTTCAAGTAAACCATGATCAAGTCAGCCATGTGCAGCTCTCCCTGAAGAGCTGGTGACTAGTGTCACTGTGAGACTGGCAGGTGGAGGGTTGGCAAGCAGCCTATGGTTGCAGGGATGGAGAGGCTGTGTGTCCCACTAAATGAAAATCCTGGTTATGGTCCTGTTACTTCACCACAGGAATCAAAATCTGCTTGTATAATTGTTCCCAGGGCTTTTTTGGTAGAAAAAGCCCAGCAGGAACTCATTTGCATATTAGGCCACACTTGAGGACAAAAGGAGATTGAGGAAGAATCGCACTGCTACAGCACCAACCCCAGATCGGACTTTTCCCTGCAGCCACTGTGGCCGGACCTGCCTGTCCCGCATTGGTCTTGTCAGCCACCAGCGAGCCTGCAGCAGACGTGGACTGCTGCACCCTTCTTGAATCTTCGTTCGCGAAGCCAAGCCGAGAGAGCCACACACCTGACACCAAGCCAGCCGGAACTGCATTCCTGTGCATTCTTCCTCCAAAAAAGCCCTGACTGTTCCCCCATCTATTGTGCAGTCAGATGTCTAACTAAAACTAATGCTCTGAAATAGTGAGGGAGGAAGATACAGGGGGAAACTACATTCCCTCCCACAAGTCTTTGTGGGTCCCCTTCTTTTCAGATCATACGAACAAGGTTCAATTAATGTTAGTGTTAATGCACCATCTCCAAGGCTGTTTGGTTATGTGCAGTGTTCCCTCTAAGCTAAGTTAGTGTGAACTAGCTCATAGTATTTAAGCCTCTGTCTCACACGTTTTTGTCTTAGCTCAGGGAAGATGGCCCCAGAGCAAACTAATTTATGCAGCAGCCAAATCATTTGCTCACAACTTTAATGCCAGTAGCTCCCAAAGCAGAATTTTTGCTAGCAAGACTCCACAGCTTAGAGGGAGCATTGGTTGTGTGTTTCTTTTTGTGACTGAGGACCAGCATTTTTTGTGTTCTGCCACCTCATTTAAAACACACCCTCAAATGATAGGGATATACTTTTAGTAGACTGTGGATCTATAGCCAAGGCAGTCACACTGGAAAGGTAACAGAGCAATTGAGGCCCATTCAAACAAGATGCAAGGCAAAGACAACGCCTTATGAGTAATAGCATGTTGATCACCTGGTGTCATAGTTAAACCAAAAGGAAAAACTGCACCTTCATTTA